>NC_088169.1:99208790-100492415 GCF_028769735.1 Zonotrichia leucophrys gambelii
CAGTGAGCCTTTGAGTACCACAAGGCATCTTTATATCCCTTACTTAAGTGAGGATGTGTGTGTATGCACACACATAATACAATATCTACATACAGGGGAGTGGCATAATTCCAGGTTATTGCAGATGAAGTTTTTGTAGATGAGCCAAAGAAAACCATCCTCATGACGTGCACCAGTGCAGTTGGATGATACTGCATGATTGAAAACCAAGGAGAGAGAAACCAGACATCCACAGATCCACTTTGTTCTCATGTGGCTGGTGAGCACAACGAGAAGTGCCTCATTTAGTTTATTTATTAAGCACTGGGAAAGCACTGACAGGTGTGTGTAACACAGCGAAGAGAAGGAGCCTGCACTTGCAGGAACTTTCAGTCTAGGAGAGAGCAAGCAACAGCAGAAATTCAAAGCAGCAAAGCTGGTGGAATAAGCACACTTTGATGTGCATTGTTGGTGCCAACAAGGCTGCAGCAGCTGCAAAGCCATGTGGAATGAAAGGTTGGAAAGGAAGGGTCAAAAAGTAGTTCTTATATCCTTACTGGTCATCCTCTTCTTCTTCTTTTCTTCACTCCAGGCTGGGGAGTAAGAAGGGGGTTTGCTTTGGCCAGCACTTAGCAGAAAATCTCCTTGGGAGGACAGCAAGCCAATGGTAAGTTTCCAGGACGTTTTTTATGATTTTTTTTGTTTCCTAAATAAAATTAAAAGCCTTCTGGGGAGTTGACATGTTGCAGTTTTTTTTTTCACAGATATTCTATTTCTAGTCCCAGTTTTCCTGAGTAGGCTTTCTCACTAATGGCAAAAAAGGAGACACGAAAAAATATTTGTGGATGTGGAGTTATGTACAGACTTTTGCACGGAAATGGAAAGCTTAAGCACCAAAATCTAATGCAGAAATTGGAGAAAACTACCTGTTTCTGAGCTTTTAAGACAGTTTTAAAGCCATTAGATAGAAATGGACTGGCTGGAATATAACAAGACAAACCAAAAATCCAGCAAGAGCAGCATACCAAAGAAGCACAAAAAAGGCAGATGGAAGCAGTGTGCCAAGTACAGAACTATGTTTACAGATGAGAAAAAAAAAAAAAAAAAGCAGAGCATTTTTACAATATATGATTAGGAACACCAGCCAAATTACTTCCAGGAAGAATGTCTTATTTACAGAGATCTCTAGAGATTCTCTGGGTTCATTCAGCTGACTGTATTGTAGAATCACTTCAGTTTAGTTTTCTATCTTCCACATTTGCAGTATATTTGTGGCTATTAGCAGTTCTCTGAGGATAATTATACTCTAAGCAGCAAAGAAATTTCCCCTTTTCCTCACAAAATGTTAGGAGAAAAACTCACACCCAAAAGGTAAGAACTCAAAGCAGAATTAAGCTGGATGACTGAAGATGGGAACTCCCTGACAAAACCACAGCTTGTGTAGGACAGCTGAATTACTCTGTTATATGGTCACAGTGCATTTCTTCCCAGCAGTTGAGTTTTCTCATTCTTCCTGCAATCTAGAGAATATCTCTGTATTTGCTATCGCTCTAATAGTAAATAATGGAACAGTTCTGGACATGAACATGAACAGCTCTAGAAATGGTCATGAAAGTGTTTCATTTTGTCATATAGATGCAGACAGAATCTAGAAGAAAGAAATAGCTGTTTCCCTATTGTTTTATGAAGTTTTTTACTTCTGACAAGTGGATGAGCAAATCTAGGAACTTACTGATGTCCCCGCAAGTTTTAAATTCCATTATTAGTATCATGTGCACTAACTACTTTGGGAAGTGTTTTCCAGCCCCTCTTGTACTTCTGATAGTGAATGACTGCACCCATATAATAGATTGAATGTAGTACAATCTGAAGAATTAACATTTGAATAGTGTTCGTGATTTTCAGACTGAATAGGAGCTAACTAAGAAGCCACAAATTCCAGGAGATGACATTTCTTGTCACAGCTTTATGTCCTAGTTTTCAAGTGCAACCAGGTAGAGCTGGATAAAGATAACTGGAAGGTGATATATCAGAAGAGCCATTTGTATTTCTTTCCTTGAATCTGTGTTTTTTATTCTAGTTTATCTTCTGTCACAAAATTGATGTCAGCTTCTAGTTCCTCTTTCTGGTTACTCCAGGGCAAGTAGGGGAAGAAGATACCCCACACACTCTTCTCCTTTGGTCACACACTCAGAGCTGGAGAAGCTCATGCAGCATAGAAATAACTTTTGTAGAGTTATTATTCTCAAGGAGTTAGATAGGTGACCTCATTGCTCCCTACAGTTTCCTGAGGATGGCGAGCGGAGAGGGAGGTTCTGATCTGCTCTCCTCATTATCCATTGGTGGGATTTGGGTGGGTGTTGTGGTGTTGTGAGGGTCCCCAGGACAGGGTGAGATATGAGAATTGACTCCAAGGTCTTAGAAGGCTGATTTACTATAGTATGATATTATATTAAAAGAAAATTATATACCAAAACTTTACTAAAGAAAGAGAAAGAAGACATCAGAAGACTAGACAAGAATGAATAATAAAAACTCATGACTGACCAGAGTCCTGGCACAGTTGGACTGGGATTGGTCATCAATTAAAAAAAATTCACATGGAAAAAATCAAAGATGCACCTGTTGGTAAGCAACCTCCAAATCACATTCTAAGCAATCAAATAATTATTGTTTACATTTCTTTACTGAGGCTTCTCAGGAGAAAAATCCTGGCAAAGGGATTTTTCAGAAAATATCCTGGTGACAGGTGGGAGCAACTTAGACCTGCATCAGGGGAAGTTTAAATTGAATATTAGCAAGCATTATTTGCCAAAAGGGTGGCCAAGCACCTGAACAGTCCTCTAAGAGGGTTGGTTGATAAAGCTTTAGGATACCACACAGATGTAATGGGAATGGCAAAAGAACCAGGCAGAACAATCTGAGTGCCCTGGTTCCTTGGTGTCCTGGATCCATTCAAAGAAAATACAGATGCTGCAGTGAAAGAAATCAATGAAGAATCATCTGGAAAGAAGAGATAGAGACCCGATCAGCCCTGTATCTTGGGAGCTGTGTCCTAGAATGCAGGGACTAAAAGAAATTTTTTTTGGACAAGCCACAGTGATCACTACACTGGGGTAAGAAATTCTGGTGCATTTCTTATGGTTTATGTGCTAGAGCATGGAGACTGCACATGGGGGAATTATTTACCTCTGTTACATTCATGGTGCTGATATTAGAAAACTGCATACATTTTTAGTAGGCACATTTTAATATATTTTAAACACAAGAGATGTGTGGGGGTAGGGAAATGCCAGATAAATTCCTTCATGACTGGAAAAAATATTTTACAGTAGCAGAAGTAGGAAGTTCAGTCTGTTGATTTTATCAGGAAAATAGATTGACAGCTGACTTGATGCCAGCACATAAATATCTTCATGGGAAGAAAATGCAAGGTGCAAGTACAGTATCTTTCTTCTTAAAGCAAGGACAGACATAGAGAAAATATTTGGAAAAATAAACCAGACAATTTGAGGTAAAAGACAAACTTTTGTTTTAGACAAAAAAATATGGTCAACTCACTAAAGGGAATTACAAAGGAAAACAGTGAATATTTTCAAAACACAACTAGATAGCTTCCTTATATTCTTGCATTTTAGTGAGCTTCAAACTTGAGCCGGAACATGAGCAATAAGGTGAAAATTAATATCTGGTAAAGGTTGGTTTGCCAGCACACATAAAAAAATTGTCCTTGCTGACCTGAAACACTAGATCCAAACCTTTCTCCTTGAGCATGATGGGCTTACTTAATTCCCTCTGTATTCATATCATCAACACAGAATCACCAAATCACTTAGTTTGGAAAAGACCTTTGAGATCATTGAGTCCAGCCTACGACCTAACACCACCTTGTCAACCAGGCTGCGGCACTGAGTGCCACATCCAGCCTTTTCTTCAACACCTTGAATGCAGATTTCTCATATCCTTTATGGATAAATTCCAAGAGTGGAAATTTATTGTCATTTTTACACTCTCGATTTAGATATCTGGAAAGAGGGAAGGGTGAGTCAGAAGGCCCTACTTACTGTTTTGGAAGTCATTCTCCTGTTCAATAACCTGCTGGGAAAAAACCAAAACCAAAACAAACAAACAAAATCAAAAAACGACCAAAAAACCACTTACCAGTAGAAGAAGTACTGAGACAACTGCAATGAAAGTTACCAGGGAAATAATATTTTCTGACTTTGTAAGCATACTGTTTTCAATCCCCCTGTTAACCAGAACAGCAGAAGCTGTAGCTAGTCCTATTTTAGTGGCTCAAACAACAGTGATAACAAAACCAGCAGCTTTGCTTTTTCTTTCCAGAAAGTAACAATGTCAGCTAGAATTGGCAGTCAGCTGAAAATAAAGGGAGGCCCCAAAGAGCTGAGGGACAACAGTGGACATTTCCACACTGTTGTAGATCCAGGCTTCTCTCCCGGTAATTCAGCTTTTTACTGCTATTTGGAAACAGGATTAGGGCAAGTAAAAGTGAACTAGGAGTTCAATAATTTGTTCCTCTGCCTTTGTTTGTCTGGTTGCTTTTTCAGAACGACAGGATGCATTTCTGTTGAAGCAGCTGACAGTCTTTGTATGTCCTCATTGCAACCTTTTTACAGAACGTTTATTTTCTCTTCGTTTTTTTCCCTCTGTAACATTCACTATTAATGCCACATTTTACTGGTAGAAACTAGGTTTTTTTAAGTGTGAACAATGTTCTTTGGGACACTAAAGACATGGGGAGAGAGACTATTTACAAGAGCATTTAGTGGCAGGACATAAGGAGGAATAGCTTCTAACAGAAAGAGGGCAGGTATAGATTAGGTATGAGGAAAATAATCTGTACTGTGAGGATGCTGAGGCCCTGGAAATGGTTGCCCAGAGGTTGTGGATGTCCCACCCATGAAGTGTTTAAAGCCAGGCTGGACTGAGAAACCTGGTCTAGTGAAAAGTGTCCCTGCCTCAGGCCAATCTACATTTCTCTAAAATAGGTCTCAGTTTTAGGCAAGTTTTATTGGAAACAGAGAATACAGTTCAAAAAAACAAAACAAAACAAGTAAAACAAACCACCCTGGCTGATCCAGAGAATAATATTCTGGCAGACTGACTGTTTCTAGCACAACCACATATTATACAGAATATTATGAAGGGTCGGATGCAGCCACCCATGTTGGAGAAAAGCTCTGCAGGTTACAGTAAAAACTACCTGCTGCATTAATTAACTTTACCAAAGGAGATAAAATGAGTCCTGTAAAAAGGGAATATACTTTTATAGAAATGGATTAGCATTAGCAAGTTTTGCAAAACAGAAATGAGATTTTGAATACAAAATTTGATATAACTACAGCTAAAAGGAATTCAGAGAACTGAGACAGAATATCCATCCTGAACTAGGTAAAGTGTCTAGGAGAGGTAAAGGGTCTGTGGAGCTAAAGCTGAAGGAGAGGCCGCGTTCCAGAGACAGCGAGGAGACAGAGAAAGAAAAACAGAAAAACCACGAGGTCAATCTGCCCCCGACCTAGGAATTCCTCCGATAAAGAAGAATTAGTGCTAAGTGTCATGCAAGATGAATATGTATGAACTTATTGTGAAACTGTATGCATATGCATTTGGAAGGGGGATAAAAGGAGGTCTGAAATCTTCAGGGGTACGCATGCCCTTTTGGGGAGTCTTGCGTCCGGCGCGCGTCGTAATAAAGCATACCGGGCTTTACAACTTTTACAAGTTGTGAGGTTTCTTCTTTTCTCCGCAAAACATTTTGGCGAGCCAAGGCAGGAGTTCTCTGTCCCTGCGGGGGCAGGGGGGATAGACGGACCTCCAAGGCGCGCCCCAGGATTTTTTCCTGGTGGGGCTCCGCTTGTCTCAACTTGCCACCTGCGAGGACAGACAACGACCCGCTGGCCTGCGGAAGAGAATACGGTATGTATGGGGCCCCAGGGGGGAAGAACAAGGAAAGAACAAGGGAATTAACGACCCAGAGACGTCTGGGATCAGCCGATAGAGCGGCTGTATTAGAGACGGGGTTCGTTCCATCGTCCTGATAGAGCAGGACTGCCAGCGGCTCCGGGGTAAGCTAGCTGCAGCTGATAGAGCGGCTGTATTAGAGACGGGGTTCGTCGCCTCGTCGTCCTGATAGAGCAGGACTGCCAGCGGCTCCGGGAGTAAGCCGGGTGAACCCGTGTATGCGTGTATTAGAATTCAGATTCTGATAGGGCAGAGCTGAATTCGCGTATGTTTCTTCTGTTTGTGCGTGTGTGAGTGGTGTCCGGACACTGTGTTGCTGTATGGTTAATGTGTGTGGCCAGTGCACTGTGTTTGTGATCGTGCAGGTGATATGTGTACGGTGTATAAAAGAGAGTAAATCTACAGTGCCCTACAGTGCGGGGATGGGTCAGTACTCCCGTGTTTGAAGCAGCCGAGTGAGGCCAGAGGCGCCGGCTGCAGCAGGCTGCGGGGGCAGGGAGAGAAGTGCCCGCGGAGAAGTGAGTGGAGGAATGTCAGTGATGGTATTTATCGTGTTTGAATGTAGTGATTTGTGTAGATTTGGTACATTTTAACCGTGAGTATGAGCTCAGAGAGTTCCTTTGCCTTGGATGTTTGGACTTGATCTCTAGACTGTGTGCTGTTATTTTGATTGTGTCCAGGAAAATTGATTTGAGTAAATGCCGAATTATGGTGTGCTGTGTTGTGTTGAGAAAAGTGAGCACTTTGAGAAATAAGCCCTTTCCCAGTGATTTTGTGTGGTGATTTTTTTCCGCTGCATTGTGGTAATTTGATTCTCAGATTGTATAGTGGTGTTTGTGGAGATTTTAAGATTTTGTTGCAACAAGAGTAGCATTTTACATAGGAGAACTATAGTACGGTGATTTATGTTTAACTTCGATAAAGCGAGTTAAAGGAATTCCAAGAATTCTCCCCCTCATAGTAATTCAAGCCATGGCTCTAGTGAATTTGAGATAAGGGGGAGGGGGGGGAGTGAGTGCGTGTGTCTGTGTCTGCAGGTATATCAGAGTTTTGGCTGTGACTAGCACAGCCCTTTTGCAAAGCAGCAAAACAAGTGTAAGTAGACACAGTGCCTTAATTAGATTGTGCAAGAAGAGAACTAGAAAAGACTGATATTTTGTAAAACAGAGTTTATATAGAAGAGGTGAATGAGATGAATTAGTTAATGAGACTTATGAGATTTATGAGACTTCAGTTGGTACTGCAGTAAGTCTTTACTGGAAACAATCTGCTGTAGGGATTTAAAGTTCTCTGTAACAAACAGAATAGCCTCCCTTTGTGAGCAATTTCGGGGAGCCTTTGGTACATCAAGAGGCTAGCAGGCTGTGTGAGGTGACAGTGGCTGCGCCCTGGGCACAGGGACAGCTCTGGCTGCCCTGTCTCCCCAGGGAACACGGGAATGGCCTGTGGGCAAAAGCTGGATGTGCAGGTATTATTGCAGTGCGGTGTTTATGAGAAACACTGGTATTGCTGTTTTGCTGTTCCAATAAGTGTCAGGGTACACGCCCCGAGTGTAAATTAAAAGTTTCTGGTCAAGCGGATTCAGAACCTAAGGTCTTAGAGCTTGTGTGTAGGAATCACATCTGATACCTGCCACCTGGAGCTGTGTGTATAGGAGGAAAACTGAGAAACTACTGTGAAAGTCTGTAAAAAAGTTTGAATAGAAGCAGGATAAGGCAAGGAGAAATAAATAATAAGAACTGACCAGAGCAAACAGGTTCCTAAATTAGCCCCTTTTGGGAGGGGCTCATTGGGAAGAGGTTGCCAGTAAGAGCAGCTCAGAAATAAAAAGATTTATAGTGCTTCATTGCTGTTAGTACTGTTTTATAACAGGAAGATAAATGGGACAGTTTTTGTATGCTGAAATGTCTTTTGTTTTAAGAAATCACCCAGAATGACAAAGAGACTGTGAGATCAGACTGCTCTCTGGTCTTGGCCCCTGAAAAGGAAAACAAGGCAAAGAGAAAGCAAATCAAACATGTTGTTCAGCATGCAGCATAAGATAGCAACGTATGAAATCAGGCAAAGATTATCACGCTGAAATGCGAAGCAATCACAGTTCGCAAAATGAGTACATATGATTTGTAAAGGCTTCCTCCCAAGGTAAGGGAGGAGGGGTAAAAGTAACCTTCCCAAAAGGGAAGAATTTTTGTCAGCACAAGGGTCATGTGTTCAGTTTTAAATAAAGCTTTAGTACCTGTGGAGAATGTTTATGTTGTAGTGTGGGGAATGAACAACTGGCCAGTCTGAAAAGGCATACTTTTGCAAACCTTTAAAGTAACATGTGTACTATGTGTACCTAAAAGCTTTTGTACAATTCGCTCCATTTGCTAAACATTCTCAAATGAGAAAAGTTACTCTGGAGGCAAATAATATAAAGATGTTAGGCTTAATATTAACAGACACTGAAATTAAGAAAGACATTAGTAAGGAGATATTAGAATAAGTAAATAAGTGTTTTCAAGGGTATGGGCCTCTGCTGCACCAGGGAGAGTGAAAGATGCTCCCCATGGGATGCTCCCCCATCAAGCTTAATGAAAGAACACAACCAGTGAGAACTGAGTAGTACCCTCAAAAGGAAGGTAAGGAAGGAATCAGTCCAATAACTGGTAGTACTGGATTAAGGGCTGTCAATAAGATAACACAGAATTTGTACCCTGTGGTAGCAAATCCATAGACCTTACTAACTTGTTTAACACCTGAGCTAACCTGGTTCACTGTTTTAGGTCTAAGAGATGCCTTCTTTTGCCTCCCTATCCATGAAGCCAGCCAGAACATTTTTGCATTCAAACACAAGCTCACACAGTCCATGTGCCTGAAGGCTTCAAAATTCTCCACTCCGATTGGAGAACAGCTTGCAAGGACCCAGAGTCCCAGGAAGCTCCACAAGAGGAAAGGAGGCTGTTGCAGTACATAGATGGTCTTCTAGTAGCCACTCGGACGAGGGAAGCAAGAGAAGCCTGGACGGTAAGCCTTTTGAATTTCCTAGGACTCCAAGGACGCAGAGTCTCAAAGAAAAAGGCACAGGTAGTGAAACAGAAGGTAATCTACCTGGAGTAAGAAGTGAGTGCTGAGCAGCAGACTTTAAGGCAGGGAAGCCCTATGCCAAACCCTGAACCCCAGACAACGAAAGAACTCCAAACCTTCTTAGGCATGGCAGTGTAGTGCCAGCTGTGGGTTCATAATTGTGGACTGTTCTCCAGACCCCTCTATTCTCTTATTGCCAATGGGAACTGAGATCTCCAGTGGACAAGAGACACCACACGGGCCTTTCGCCAGCTAGAGAGTCCCCTCATGTCGGCTCCAGCTTTGAAACTTCCAGATGTAAGTAAAGCATTCTTTCTATTTTTCCATGCAAGGAATTGCTCTGGGAATATTGGCTCAGGACTTGGGTCCATACCGGAGGGCAGTTGCTTACCTCTCTAAGCAACTAGATGCAACAGCCAAAGGATAGCCAGGTTGCCTCAGAGCTGTAGCAGCAGTTGTGCTGAACATTCAAGAGGCACACAAGTTTATCCTGGGACAAAAATGACTGTGCTAGTGTCCCACACAGTGTCTGCAGTACTGGAAGTAAAGGGTGGCCACTGGCTTTTCACCAGAGAGGTTTCTGAAATACCAGGCCATCATGGTAGAGCAAGATGATGGAGAGATAGTGGTGACTAATATTGTCAACCCAGCTTCTTTTCTCAGTGGAATCAAGGAGAAGCAGTACACCATGATTGCCTAGAGACCACTGAAGCTACCTACTCCAGCCGCCCAGACTTAAAGGACACTCCTCCGGACGATGCAGAGACCTGGTTCACTGACAAGAAAGCGACATTGCAAAGTTCACAGTGACTACCTGCAGAGAGGTAATAGAGTGTGGACCCTTACCAACAGGTACCTCTGCACAGGATGCTGAGATAAATGCATGGACCCATGCCTTAGAAACAGCAAAAGGCATTCAGAGTTGTGCATGCACAGGGAGCCATCTGGAAGGAGAGGGGACTGCTGACCTCACAGGAAAAGAAGAGACAATCCAGCTGCTGGAAGCAGTTCGGCTACCTGAAAAAGCATATTAAGGCACACCAGACAGTGAGCTTAAAATTGGAGGAAAGAAATGAGCTGGCGGATGGAGAGGCAAAGAAAGCAGCAAAGGGTGAGGTACAGATTTTCCTCGAAGGTAAGCCATAATACAATAATACTAATCAAAAGAGACGTACAACTGCAAGGGGTGGGCTACCATTGAAAGAGAGCTAGTAATCCCCTCCCATTTTCGTGGTTACTAGTGAAGGAAGGGCACTAGAAAACACACTAGGGCCTAATTACTTAAAGCCTTTTATAGAGTGTGGCTCCTTTCTCAAAATGACCGAGGCTGCGAGTGATACAGAGTGCACTGGAATGAAGTGTTGACTTTGAAGTAGTAATTCCCACAGGCTTTCTAGAACACACATCTGATTGAAAGGACTGTTGTATCATTGTCAGGAATCTATATGCCACTATCACGCAGGTGAGCTGATAATGTGATCCTTGCCTCCAGACTAACCTCAAAATACCCCGGGCCAAAACTTGGTCAGACTGGGAGAGGCCATGGGCCTGTATAGCAGTGGCAAATCAACTTTTCAGAACTCCCAAGGAAAGGGGGGTATCAGTATTTACTGGTATTAATAGATACATTTTCAGGGTGGCCAGAAACATTCCCCACCAGAACTGTCAAAGCTCAAGAGGTGACCAGATCATTTTTACAAGAGATAATACCACGCTTCAGAGTTCCAGCCACAATATCCTCAGATAAAGAATCACCTTTCATTTCCAAAATAGTGCAACAGATTAGTAGCCATCTGGGCATAGATTAAGAACTTCACACCCCATACTGCCCCCAATCAAGCGGCCAGGGGGAGAGAATGAATCATTTGATTAAGCAGCAAATCGTAAGACTGGGGCAAGAAGCTCTTCCACTAGCACTATTGCAAATTCAAACTAAACCTTTTGAGCTAAAGGAATGCTGAATCCTTTTGGAATGCCTTATAGAAGACAATAGAATACAAGGGGAATGTCCAGAATGTCCACTTACATGGTGGCATTAAGCAAACAGCTCAGAGTAATTGAGAAACTTGTGGCTGGAACTCGGAGCAGGGAGTTGGATAGCCTGGGGTTGATGTATATGTTAAGTCTCTTACAGAGAAGACTTCGGAACCACAGTGGGAGAGACCACTGCAAGTACCTCTCACCACCTTCACTGCAATCAAAATCAAGGAGCAGAATGCTGGATCCATCACTCTCGGGTGAAGAAGGCCCAGAAGCCCCTTCAGGAGTGACACCAGGAGACAATGAACTGAGACTAAAACTTATTCGGGCAAAATGAGTATATTGCGGTCGGGAGTAGCTCATACTTTAGTGTACAGAATTGTTTTGTATGGAATTATAACTGAAGTTTTAGAACTAGAGAGTACCTCTACCCAAAGCAATGCTGAATGGCCTTGGTCCCTGGCATTTAATCAGTATACTGGATCCATAGGAAAACCTTTTGAGATAAAGAAGGTTTATATTAAACATATCTACTGTAGTAATCCACGAGAATCAAGTATGTGAGCAGTAAAAATAGCAAGAACAGGAGCTGTAAACACTTCAAGGAATCTGAAGAGAAGAAATCAAAGTAAAGTGCTTAGTCATCAATAGGATGGCTTATGAGAGACCAGATGTAATTAGTGTCTGAACCTCCCCTGGTGTATATGAGCACCAGGAAGTCTGTGATGACCTAAGTGAATCAGACTGTTGGTGTAATTTCACCCTGACACAGCCTGTAGAAGTGACCTGCCTTTGAGCTCAAGTTACTGTCAGATTTTCATTTGAATTCAAAGTGGACACTGCACTTTTTACCACAGCGGGGCCTTATAAGGTGATTTTCCTTATTTATAGCTATCCCTTTTCCTACTGAGATTTGGATCAGTGATTGTCCCAGTCTGAGGTGGTTGGATTCTGCTTAAAAGAGGTAGAGAGAGAGAGACCCCCTCAGAGCTCAGCAGCAGGCTGTAGGATTTTGAGCATCACTTTTGTGCTGAGTGTTTCAAATAGCAGAAACCTGATCCCAGTTTCTTCTGAGGCACTGCAATGAATTTAGGCTTTTCTCTCAAGATTTCCCCTCCATTATCTTCTGCCCTGAACACAGTCCACAGCTTGATCTTAGCTAAGGGCAAGGTGGGTGACCAGGAGAGACATTCCTGCTTGCCACACATCTGGGAAATCAGGTGCTTTGGAGGGAGAGAGAGAAGTTAAGATTCCCTGAAGTCTCTACATTTCAGAACAAACATCTGTCTCAAGTATGACCTAAACCTCTGTCAGATACACTTGTGAAGTGTGTCTGAATTTGTAGTAGGAGCCCAGCACATCCCTCTGGCAGGGAGGGATGATCATGGACAGAAAGCAGTTCCTGTTCCCCATAACAAACATCTAACTGGCATATTAGGGACAAGATTAGGAGTTTTAAATAGAATTGATTCAGAAATACTGATGAATAAACTGGCTGCTGCAGCAGGTAGCCTAACAAAATTGAAGCAGCCTTTATAGTAATCTCTACTGGCATTAGGAACTAGCCAGTGACAGATTTCAAAAGTACTGCCAAAGTAAAGAAGTATGAACAGGCCGGGGACCAAGACCACAAATTGATAGTAGGAGCACTTAGTATAGTTCAAGATAATGTGTCTTTAGCTTTCAGTTGTATACAAGCACAGTTATGGATACGAGCAACAGCAGCTCTGATCATATAGGAAAGGGGTGAAGGTAATTTTCCAGCTGAAATTCAGAAAATTGAATGGGATAATGCAATTGATTTTGAAAGGAAGTTTTAATCCTGGTGGATTATGGTGAATTTCACCTATGATCCTATTTCTAATGTGGCCACTGCCTTTGTGCTTACCATATGTAATGCCACTGTTTATGTTATCCATCCCATCATTGCCCTAAGATTAAACATGAAGAAACAACACTCTATCCTTCAGAACATAGAGTGTGGGCACAAAAAGATGAATGAAAAGTGGCAGGTAGTAAACTTAGAATCCTGCATTACTAGAGAACAAATGGGATTCATTTGTGAAAGCAATACTGCTAATGCCCAGGATGTGTTTGGACACTGAACAGAGTATTTGTCACTTTGAAATTCATCCAGTCACTGACCAGAAAACTGTGCTCGTATATACTGGAAAAGGGTGTATGTTTGAGAACTGCTTGTACTGCTGTACAAATTAATAGCAATGATGTTATTCTGTCTAGTAGAAACCATTCTAATCTCTGTATTTGTATTTGTAATTTTGTTAAGATTATTGGGTGTGATTTTTTGTATTTGGTACCAGTAACATCCCACCAGCTGATTACAGCCAATTACACAATGTATCACAGACTACCACCTACCCCTATCGGGGTGAACCTTACATTGGTAAAACAATTAATTAAGCACCAAGACCTATTAGAAGTCTTGAAAGAAATCCGAGAAAGTGGAAAGAAAACCTTAATTACTGTCCAACATGGTACAAAAGAAATAACCAGAGTTCTACAAAGAATAAAATACGGATAATCACTGGTGAGATGTGATCTTTGGGTGATCACCAACTGCAAATGGAATCTTTGATAAGTTGTGCCACCCTATTCTAGTTTTACTAATATTAGTTGGGATAAGCTTAGGATTATCTATTACGTTGTTAATTTGGAACTGGAGAATGCTACAACGAATAGCTGTACTAACCTCTTTGTCAAATGTACATGGTAAAGCGCTAAAAGACACTTATGGTCGTGGAAATTTTCCTTAAGTAAAAGAATTTACTTATTTCCTAGGAAAGGGGGGAATGAGACAGAATATCCATCCTGAACTAGGTAAAGTGTCTAGGAGAGGTAAAGGGTCTGTGGAGCTAAAGCTGAAGGAGAGGCCGCGTTCCAGAGACAGCGAGGAGACAGAGAAAGAAAAACAGAAAAACCACGAGGTCAATCTGCCCCCGACCTAGGAATTCCTCCGATAAAGAAGAATTAGTGCTAAGTGTCATGCAAGATGAATATGTATGAACTTATTGTGAAACTGTATGCATATGCATTTGGAAGGGGGATAAAAGGAGGTCTGAAATCTTCAGGGGTACGCATGCCCTTTTGGGGAGTCTTGCGTCCGGCGCGCGTCGTAATAAAGCATACCGGGCTTTACAACTTTTACAAGTTGTGAGGTTTCTTCTTTTCTCCGCAAAACACAACAGAGGAGAAAAATTTAAAAAAAGGTTTCATGACAAAGAATATAGAAGTTAGGAAGGAAAGATAAGATTACATACACAGTATGTATTCTTATGCCTTAGTATAGCACACTAAAGGGAATGAGCATTGTCTTAATTTATTGAATAAACAGGGTCTGGATGAGGCCCCCTGAATTACACATTCAGAACAACAGACTAAGTCTGTTTGAACTCTCCCACTTCTGATAGACAAGGATAAGATAAGACTTCAGCTAGAAAGAATTAGAGTAATAAAATAGAAACCTGTGCAGGATACTAAAACAGATTTCGGAAAAAGGAAACTAGAATCACAATTTTATCGTTAGACTTTGTGTCAGAGACAAGACAGTAGCACTCAATGTACCTTTCAGAGTTTGGAAAATTATGATGGGCAGGAAGCTGACGAAATTTGCATCAGTTGACGAAAGAGGGAATTGTAAGAATCATCCTAAATGAGAACATGCAAAGTCCTTTTGATTAGAACTCTGCAAAAAGCTATCCAGTTTCATCAGAAGGACAGTGCACAAACAGATGAGATCATCCACAATTTCAATGAAAAGGCAAGCTGGCAGCGTTTTTTAAAACACAGGTGACTGAAAGGTGCACCTAGGTTGTAACTTTAAAGGATTAGTTCTTGTCCTCTCCAATTAAAGATCTTTTGAATTAACTTCCCAGAGGTAATACATTCAAAAGTAACCAAATAGTGCTTTAAAACATGCCAGTAGGAATGAGAAATTCAAATTGAAATATGGAAATATGAAATTGAAATATGGAAGATTCAACAACAATAAAACAGTTTATTAGTATTAAGGAGCATGGGAGAAAGGTGCTGTATGACAAAAAGAAATCAAAGTCAGAGTAAATATAATAGAAAAAACCCAATAAAAATAAAGACAATGCCTTAAGCATCATTCAGAGAGAACAATTGGATTTTGACAGAAATCAGTAGAAAGGGGGACTGTACCAAGGACTAGTAAAGATGAATCCAAAGAGATAATAAAAAAACCCAATAAAAACATCAAAACAATTAAAACACTTCACATCCTTTTTTTTTCCAGTTCACTGTTCTTACAAAAAAAAAATCAAGGTTTGCTTTAACTAATTTTGCTTTTTTTCCCCTTTTATGATAAAACAAGAACAAAATAGTCAATTTTTTGGGTTTTAATACAGCATTTTACTTCAACTCAACCCTTTATTCTCAAGGGCAAAGTGGAAATGGAAAAGGACTTCATTTTGAAGCAAAAAGTGTTATATTGATTTTTTTATACTAGTGCATCTGGTTACTTTTTGAGCTATGCAGCCCAAAAATTATATCAATTTTTTAAAATATGAAAAGATAAGAAAGATGGCATTAAAATATGAAAAGATAAGAAAGATGGCATTCCACACATGTTTGGAAATTACCAAATGGGAATAAGTATGGCTTCATTTCTTAGAGGTGAGAATATGAGAATGAGCAACGCCGGTGTAAGTAAAGGTGTGGCAAAAGGCAGAATCAATCTTTCCAAATCTATTAGTCTAATGCACCTCCAAAGTCAGCATAAGGTAGTGAAATCAGCCAGCAGATCTTCACACACCAGGGTTTTTAGGAAGGTTAATCACAAAGAATGGTGTCCTGACTGGCATGTGTGTATTTTTTGGCAACCAATAACAGGTGCTGTAGGAGAACAATGGGCTGTTTCACACACACCAGGGCTGAATCCAGGATGAATCCTCATTTCCTCTCTTGTCCAAATGGATATTTGTTTCAGAGAGCATCTGGGCTGTAACACACAAGTCTGAAATAAATGAGAAAAGCGTACAAGATTTAGAGACAGGAGACTCCGTGGAGACAAATGGAAAGGTAATTGCACAGGAGAACAAAGGGATTTATGTAAATGTACCTGGGTACCTTAGGTGAACATTTCAGTGACTGCATCTCCCCATGCAAGGGAATTCAACTTCTGAACTGTCTCTCTCTCTCAACACTTTTTTTTAAATCTTGTTTAGGTTTTTGGGTTTTTTTCCCCCCCATAGATTTCTGGCTTTAATTGTGCGGATCTTAGACCTTAAGGATGTTGTTTTCTGTTAATGATGATACACAAAGCTGACATGAGGTCAGAATTAATTAATTTCAGTCTTTGACTACTTCTAGAAGGCAGCAGGAGAGTGGGAAAGATTAATACTTTATGTCTTTTGAAAAACCAACAACAATATTTTAAATAAAAAGACCTTCTCTCTCCAGGAGTTACAAAAATGTAGTGCACAGAAATAGATGGCACAATTTGTGACTGTGTGAATTTTTTATGAAGATGTATTTCCACATTTGCTTCTCCTGAATCATTTGAGTTACAAGCATGGTTTCTGATAAGTAACCTATTTTGGTGGCTCTGACTGTGTACTGCTAATTCCATTTTCAAATAATGTATCCTTAAGTGCATATGTATGTTTGTGTCCTAGGAACTCATCAGTAGAAAAGAATATTGAGTACAATTGATCCAGTTTTAACAGCCACAGAATACAGTTTTTGTTTGCATATGCAATTGGTACATCTGTCTATATTTCCTCAGCCTAGGAAAGAAAATATTCTGGACTTCTGGTTGGCTTCTGTGACAAACATTATCAGTAAAACACAACAGAGTTGTGCCAATCACAGTAAAAATTTCCCTCTCAAAATCTTTCATGCAGGAATAGTAGTTTTTTCACAGAACATTGCTGTATGTGAAACTACTTGCTTTCTTTACAACCAGAGCTTGCTTTTTAAAGTACAGTAGAAAAAGAGTAAAGCTGTGTTTTAGCAACAAACAGCTATTTTGATTCCCTCATAATATCTTTGGGTATGTGAAGGCAGTTTATATTCTGTTTCTGTTCAGGCCAGTTCTGTGGTGAAGTTATGTAGCTTCTGTGAAGAGTCTGCAAAATAAACACCATATTGCATCTTGGGTGCTGTAGTAATTCTGTAGGCTGTTAAAAATTACAAGGCAGATGAACTAAGGGAGAATGTATTTTTTCCTGAAAAGTAAAAAACAAATGAACCAACCAAATCTCAAACTTACACAAAAGCGACTGTGGAAGAAATAAGTGCTCTTAAAACTTTCTCTAGTGATGGGTACCAATAGATGGATAGATTGTCCTTTTCTCTCTTCCAGAATGCCAGTGCAAAAATAAAAATGCCCACAAATACTTTCTCTACCAGAGTGACATTTCATCATTAGCAGTACTGGTTCCTTAGCTCCCTCCAGAAAACCCTGGGCTTATGTGCATGTCATGGCATTTCTCTCTCTCATATTTGCTCCCCTTATCTCCTCCCTTTCCCTCTGCCCACCTTTCTTTTCTTCTCTGTCCCACTCCATCTCTTTTTCTTTGCTTTCCTCTCCCCTCTCCTCTCATATTTTCCTAGTTAAAATGTCAGTGGATCATTCTCTGCCTGTGTGCTTAGGCACAGAGAGTAGGGGCAAGACAATTATTTGTTCAAAATGCTGTAGCACAGCTTCCAGTGGGGACTGGAAGGAGCTGTGTGGTGGCTGAGCAAGTCAGTCAGAGAGGAAGTGCATCTGAGCAGGTGTTAGCCATGGCTGATGTGCAGAATCCTTGTGTGCTGAGTGCCTGTACATGGCAGTGGCTGGCAGCAGGGCTGGTGCTCCATGGGTGACTCTGTCTGTGGCTGCAAGCCACCAAGGGCCACCTGACAGCCTTGGCTTAGAAACTGGCCAGCAGTGTCCTTGGCCAAGGTGGAGGATCCTGCCTTGAATAACTAAGAGTGGCAACAGGAACCAGGGCTGAGCAGGGCTGCAAGGACACCGATTCATCACATTTAATAGAGGTAACCTAAGAAGGACTCATACCTTAGGGCCTGATGGCCTTGGATGCTGCCCTTCCAGTGTGGGTGCAAACCCAGCAAACCAGGGCTTAGTCCTGTCAGAAAAGAAGAGAAAGGATCAGCTTCCAGACAGTAAGGTTAATGCAGTCAGCCCTCTCAGCAAGAGGATTTAATGATTTAAATGCCCTGGTCAGGCTGTGGTGCCATGTCAAGGATAAGCTGCATGAGAGCAAACTGGAGCTCAGGGACATGGTGTGGCACAGAGCAGCTCCAGTCTCTGGGACAGGTGTTGGTGCACTGCAGCAGCTTTGTCCGGGGGGCTCCCTGGGAAGGCAGGAGTACCCAGAACAACTTCTGGAAATATTTGCAGGCCCAGGGGTTGTGCTTTCCTGGATAACTCCATTCTGAGGGCTGCTCTGGGCTTGGCAGGTGGGCAGCTTGGCTTTGAAGGTGACATTAGGAGCCCTGTGTCAGCATTAAGTAGAAACAGGGTGTGCAAGCAGGACATTCAATAGTCACAGGCAAACCCACACGCCATGTAAATGGCCAGAAGGCACAAGGTAACAAGCTTCAGTTAAACAATTCCTTGTCAATATCCCCAAAGAGACAAGGACTGTAGCTGACCTGTTCTCACTGCCCCATACCAGGACAATTCATCTCCCCTTCAAGGCCATTCTGACTCAGAAACATGACCTAGCATAGATCACACAACCACACATGGATACAGCACTGCCAAACCTGGGCCTGCATTCCCTCCTTCCAAGCAAGGCCATTATTTCAGCCTTTCCAGACACTTTCCAACATTGCAATCTTGGCTATCATAGAGGTCATCTCTGAAAAGAAGACAGATCTTCTACCCAAGTCAATACTGCCCACAATCCCCTTCTGTCACAATCCATCCTTAGGAACGGGTTTTGTGATGGTTCATTAATTGATCTCAGACTGAAAAAATCCTGACGTGGCAAAGGGGGTTTCAGTCTCAGTCCTTGGGAGGAGGGGGAGCTTTTCTATATAGGGGTTTCATGTCTCAGTCCTTGAGGGAGAGGTTTCTCCCATCTCAGTCCACCCATCACAGTGGTTGTAAAACAGATGAAGGGTCTTCCATGGGGACCACCAAAGGCTACCTCAGAAAAGTCCACCCAAGCCGAGAGGTGGGGAAATTCCAGGGCCATTGTTGCAAAGAGCAGGTGCAGGCGAAGAAAAGGCAGAGTGCCCCTTCTCCTTTCACTGGACTCCATGTTGCATATAGCAAACACGCCTGTGAACAATGCCTTGGCAAGCCAAAGTCTTTGCTCAGGCCTCAAGATCTCGGTGAACAACTATCTTGAACAAGACCAGAATTCCAAACAAGGTCATTTCGGTGCTCCTGGTTTCTGTCCTTTCTCAGCGATCATGAAGCAGATGAGAGAAACTTCGGACAGGACTTGCACCTTCTCTTTATTTTCCTGTCCCTCCATAATTCAGTGCCATTACAGTTACCGAGCATAGACAAACTTCTGTCCCATTAATGGAACAGGATAAAGGAATAGGAATTTAAAAATTCCAGTTGGCAAATATGCCTGGGTTTTACTGGTCTTATCTTTCACTGGGAACAACCTTTTCAAATCTGAAATTATGTTTAAATCTTTCAATTTTTCCAATAAAAATAACATCCCACAAACAAGTTGAGTTCATCATAAAAAGGCATATTTCCTTTTATAAATTCTTGTAGAAACACCCCATTAGCATATCGGTGCAATTAGAGTACAATTTCCTGTATCCAAATACTGCTGTGAACAGGGCTGTGAGGCCTTTTTTTTCCCCCTTTTTAATAGAACAGAATATCTGGTATTCTATATGGTCTAATTGCAAGTAAGATCATACTTGAGAAATGAAAGCCTGTGCTCAAGCTGAGGTGACAGATAACCTTCAAGACCACTATAGCTTGCTACGGAATTTGGACAAAAAACTTCAAAGTGAACTTTTGAATCAAATATTTTGAGCTGGAGCTATGAAAAGGGAATACAGCTAATTCTAAACACCATCTGTTTGCTGAGTGTACTTGCATGTTTTCAATTGCTTTAATCCACACACTGCTATTTACTACCTCAAAATGTCTCTTGGTGTGAAGACAACATCTCATAATAAGATGCTTTTTCATTTGGGGCTACTGTTGGTTGCCCATGCAGTAGTGTTAGGATTAACAAACTTCTCCAGGATCTGAACAAAGAAAGCAAAACAATTAATGTTTATTAATTTTTAAAGTGAAACTTAAAAAAACAATGGGAGTTATGATCTCTGCTATGAGAAGGATGCCTAAAGAGAAATTGCAAAAATACGAATAATTTAGGCATTACTTCTCTAATCATGTATGCTTCCAACTTAATATTTTCCCCCATGCTTATACTTTCTGGTTTTTGATAATTACAAAGAACTGGCACTGCATGTGTTCTGATACAAATGCAGTGTAACATTTAACTAACATTAAAAGTTTCCTATCCCAAACAGTACTTGCTGGGTTTTTTCCTAACTTTTTAATGATTTTTTATTTTTCTCTTCCCTTTTAAGATTTTATTATCAATGCAAGCATAGATAGAAAAATAGAAAAGATTTTATAGAAAAATTACATATAGAGGCAATGCTTAAAGCTTCAAACAGTAATCTGAGTTGGATTGTACTGTTGAAAGCAGGGATTCATCTGCTTTCTATAAAGTACAGCAGGCACAGTGTGCTCCCCTAAATTATAGCCTTTAAGGATGGCCTCCCAAATGACTCTCTGTGCCAACACAATTGTCTGTGCAGCACAGAACCCCAGACAGCCAGGGAGCTGCTTCCACAGTAGAGCTAAAAATTATACCCTGCCTTAGCCCATTTCCACATGGATCCTGTTCCCATTTCTGGCGCACCAGCCACAACACAGAAACATTTTGCAGACAATATGGTATTTCTCTCTCCCTGCCAGATTAAGTTGGAACATTTATATTCCCTAGGGTCGTGGGTAATGGAGAAGTTCCTACAGACAGCATGTTGCCTGTGAACCGTGGGTCAAGATTATCTAAGATCTACATTTTGAGACCCTTAGTCAGAAAAATGAACCCTTATTCTTTCAGGAAACCTGTTTTGAAGCCAGCTGAGGTAAGTAGCTGTTACTGAGGTATATCCTTGTGTTCTTGTCAAGAATCTGCTTGTTGCTGAATTAACCATAACTATTTGATTCAAAAAGGATAGTTGTGATTAATGAAATGTTTCCTGTGTGAAACTCTTTTCACAGTGAAAGCACTTGCACAGCCAAGGAATGATGGAAAGCTTCCTGTCCTCAGGAAGCAAATATATATACGTATATCATTGCAAACATGTAATGTGGTAATTTTACTGCATATAGAACATAACTACTGATGTGTAGTGTAGTCAGTTCAGACATACTGAAAATGAATGATGATGAGGCCAGCAGATAAGCAAAATGTCTTTATGCTGTTATATAATCAGCTTGATCAAGTTGCATTAACACATCAGTGCTGTTTTGGGCTCAGTGCTATTAGCAGATAAAGCACTTAAAAAATTATCCTGACATTTATCTTCTCCAGTTACATTAACCCATTCCCTGCTCCATTAGAAGTTAATTTATGAATTTAAATTTCTTTTCTTGTATCATTACACAAAAGGTTGTCTGAGAGGAGGGTTGCTCAAGCGCTATTTTTGGCCCCTTTGCCTGACATTTCTGTGTTTAATTAAATTCTTTGATTTATTTATGTTGTACTGGCATCTGTTTGTCATTAGGTCCAATACCGCAAAGACAGTGAAGGTCAATTAATCCAACATTTTCTGATTCCGTTATGGATCAGCAAAGATACTGAACCATTTCAGTGACACCATCCTACTGCCCTTCTCAAAACAAGCCCTCTCTCCCCCTTCTCACATGATTTAAGCATATAGTAACAACAACACAGAACACCTTGGCCTCAAACAATTCCTGAAATCCTCATGGAAATGTATATCCAAACAGCTACTCTGAGACTGGCTAGACATCTTGGAGTCCTGGGAGAATCTAAGGTTTTGTAGCTTTTCTGTTTCAGTACTTGGGGATGCAGTGGAAATATGCTGCTTTTTGGTCATCCTGTCTGTTTTGGCTTTCCTCTCCTGATTTTTGAGTGGACCAGAGTTTTTCAGCTTTTTCACCACTGACCAAAACTACTGCACCAAACTGCCCAACCTTCACACCAGAGTGCAGTCTCTGACATTCTTGGTCTGACGGATGGGATTTCTCAGCTTTCAGCTTGGTATCTGTTCCCTCAGAATTTAATAAGTCTTTCACTTTCAGAGGAAATGGGCAGAGAGTCAGACTAATATTGAAAGCCTTAGAAAAATCTCATTCTTGGTGTCACCTCTCTTTCATTAGTCTTTAAGTCAGATCCTCACCTTGAGTGTACTAGAGCAGCTTCATTGATTTAAAGGGAGCTGCACTGATTTACACAGCCAAGGACCTGTCTGCCTCTATTTACAAAGCAGTTCCTCGACCCTTTAGTGGATATAGGAGCCTTATAATGAGGATTTAGAGACAAATTGTCCAACCAAAATATAATTGTTTCAAAGCAATGAAACATTGCCTTAAGTTGCATTAATCTGCTGAACCAAGACTGACGCTGATCTTCCCATTGTGAGTACCTGTGAGCATCTCCATTGTACGCTGCACATGACAGAGATCCCAGGCTGGCTTTCAGTGAGTAAAGCCAGTTCTGAACATCTCTGTAGCCACGTGAGTGTAGCATTTACAACAGGGCTTGTTAGTATGCTGAAAGAGCTGCCTCCCCTCAGAATGAGGCAGCCCGGGCAGGCAGGCTGTGGCACTGTGCTGTGCAACACAGAATATCCTCGAGACTCAGTTATTCAGAACTGGGCCTCTAACACCTCTGTTTTTTACCGCTTTTTGGTAGAAAAGCAGCTGCTTACCTTCACTACCTATGTAGTCTCACAGTCTTTAAATGCACTTATTATCATTGCATCACAATGGTGTTGCAACATGGGAAAGACAGCAACTGGAAAAGACTTCTCACTAAACCCTCCTTCAGCAAAAAAAGCAACCCAAAAAGCAGAGCATTGAAACTATTGTCTAGAAGTCCCATGTTTAAAGCTAGCCTGGATAACAGGGGAACTTCTCAGCATCTCCTTCCCTTTCTTACTCAGGAGGCATTGAAACAAAAGAAAACAGAAAGGCTAATCCAAACGGGTGCTCAGCTACTGAGCTCTTCAGAAAGTGCCCAGTATCCACTGATAATAAGCTTGGAGATCAGTGCAAGCAAGAGACTGCAACTGGCACTAAGGAAAGCAACCTTTGTGGATTTAAGAAAAAAGAGATTTGCTCAAGTTTTTGCAAAAAGTTTGTGCTAGAGCAAGAAATTCAGGTGGGATCTCTTGAGCTAACATACATTTCTGTAGGACATCCTTCCTGTCTCTGTATAGCTAGAGGGAAATGTCTGAAAAAAACAGCACATTTTGCACTGCTCTCTAAAATGATTCTGTGTTCTTGTCAGCTGATATATCTTTCTTCATGAAAATCAGTCTCTCATCATCTAACTAGCCCTGCAGCTCTCTCTGCATAGATTGTCATAACTGAGCCTTGACTCTGTTTTGCCTTTGAAGATAAGACAGTGTGTTCTTATAGCAGTATCTGTCTAAATTTCCTAATGTGCCAAGCCAGGGGCTGGTCTCCTCCTTCTCCCACTTTGTTATTATTTCTCTTACATGAAAATATCTGAAAGCTGATATAAAACACCGAGAAGTCCATGGAATGACCCATTGACTTGACTAAAAACTGGATCCAATATATAGCAACAGGCAATTTCAGAAGCAATTTAATTTAACTTAATTTGGTAAAAATTTAATTTAATTTAACCTACTTTAGATTACCTAAGCATCAGAACTTGAGGTACTGCAAGCCAGTGCACTCCATGTAGCAATATAGGATGGTTCAGGGACTTCACCCCCTCCCACCAAGCCAGCACCATTGAGTTAACTATGACACTGGGAGCAAAGCACTCATGTCAAAATAGCACTGCCCTCAGCCTAATGATTCCCCCAAGAGGCAAGGCTCGTTAGCTTGTGCACTGTGCCATACTAATGTGCCATTATCGGGAATACTTCTATGCCTTCAAGCCAGTTTATAGAACCAGAAATGCCCTGTGGAGCTAACAGACATGAGTCGTTTCCCCCATTCCTATTAGAAATCAGGGTATCAGTCCATCCCTGTGTTAACCACTGATGAAAAGGTCTGGGCCCTGCTGCAGAGCTGGTCAGCTGTCTCTGGTCACTGTGGCAGAAAAGCAGCCAAACACTCTTGTAGTATAACCACTTGTGCCTAAATGTCTGATAAGTTTTTACCCCAAGGCAGCAGGTTCTAGTGTGAAAAAATTACTTCTTCTCTACCCAAGAAGTTCATCAATTCCAACACAGATATTTTGAGGTATCATTTATATGTATGTGACTGTATTTGTGCATATATGTATGGAAATCAGTGTGTTCATATGAAATAAATAGAAGCAATTACAAACTAGCTGTGTTTTGAGGCAACATTTGAAAAGAAATGTAACCATTTTTCTTAAGGTTTCTCCTGATATTTTCAATGAAATTTCCAAATTTCATCATGAAATAGCAAAATTTCTTGGCATTTAAATGTTTCAAATTATTCACCTAAGTAATTTCACAGGTGTAACATATTAAATAAATGCAGGACTGCCCTGTGATACATAAGTGGTCTACATTGCATATTCTTTCCAGATTAGAGGTCCTCCTTTTCCTGCCATATAGCCAGTTATAAATCTTCCACTAGGACATTTATTTATTTATTTTCTGGGAATTCAATCCACAATTTTGCTGACAGCTGTGACTGATGGGGGAAAAAAATGGCAGAAGAATGCCAGCAATGTCTTCAAAATCGGCCTAATTCACTCTCTCAATAGCATTTCAAAATTCATCAGTTGTCACTGCTGCCCAGATTCTGGGATGAAACCATCTTACCTGAAAAGCTGAACATATGGAATTTGTCAACATTTGCTCACTGCCTCTGCTGCGAGTTGCACAGCTGATCCAATTCAAACACATCTTCATTCCTTTAGCTGGCTGGCCCTGCTCCTTTCAAGGATGACTAGATCTTACCTCAGCAGCCCCAGTTCTCCCTTTTGAGCGACAACTTCTGATGTTTCAGACTTCAGTGAACCGCAGAATTCAGTTTAGGAAGCATCTAGTTTCCCCTCCAGTCACTAGGTAGCCTCGACATCTTAATCCATGTCTCTCTTGGGGATCTCTTCAGCTTCCAGACGACCTCCAACTTTGTCTTGTTTTGCAGGTTTCAGCAATTCACTGACAATTCACTTGTTTTGTCATTGAGCTCCAGTGCAAGATGCCTTTTCTGTTATGTTTGTACAGAAAGCTCTATCTTTTAAAATTGCTTTCAAGCTTAACTTCTCTGTACAAATGCTCATCTTTCTCAGCCAAAGCTTTTTTCCAATTTCTTCTGGTCTGTTCCTCTAAGAGAAAGAAGAGAACTACAAAGAATAGGTGGATTGCTTTTTTTTTCCTGCAAAAATTCCATCCCATTTAGATATGTAATTTTTTTCAAGTTTCCCATTTTTTCCTGCTATTCATATTGTTACTAATACAGGGAATCTATGGGACTAAATAAAAACTCTGAATTCCACTTTCTTTCTGGTGTCCCTGAGCATATACATTTCTCATTTTCATTTGACATTAATTATTCTTCATGTATACCGAATGCCTATTTTCTTTAATGTTTAGCTGCATTCCTAAACAGGCACTTTCTATCAAACAGGAATTCTATTCATGGGTCAGACCTTGCATTTTCTTCCTTTGCAAATAATAAATATATTATTTATTTAACAGTAGACATTTGAAAATCAAGGATCTTTGTTTAGCAACAGTTAGGCTTTAGTA
Source organism: Zonotrichia leucophrys gambelii (assembly GCF_028769735.1). Classification (NCBI taxonomy): domain Eukaryota; kingdom Metazoa; phylum Chordata; class Aves; order Passeriformes; family Passerellidae; genus Zonotrichia; species Zonotrichia leucophrys. The sequence goes on from NC_088169.1 coordinate 99,234,738, forward strand.
TAATTGCCTGGCTGGTAGAAGTATTTTTAAAAATCATCAGCTGAAATAGATATAGATATAGATATAGATATAGATGATATAGATATAGATATAGATATAGATATAGATATAGATATAGATATAGATATAGATATAGATATAGATATAGATATAGATATAGATATAGATATAGATATAGATATAGATATAGATAGATGATATAGATAATTATAGATAGATAGACAACTCAATCTTATCCAATGCTATACTTCAGTACTGCAAAGTTACAGCTTTGGCAAAAGAGGTCTGATTGTTCTTTGTGTCTATTAAGGTACTGCTGCTGTCTGTTTCTCATTCAAACTGTCCTCACATATATTTTCATCTTCAGCTGGTAACTGGTGGCAATTAACATCACCCTGTTCCTCATTTGCCTTTAAGACAGACACTCTGGAGAGAAACAGGGTTTGAATTAAGATGCCAGGCTGAAATGCAGGCACATGCCCTCTTCTGGGAAGTCTTCCAGAGACACAAAAATATCTGGCAGAGTAATGGGTTACACAGCTGAAAGGCCACGGTAAGATTCAATAGAGACCTCATCTGCAAAAGCTCAGAGTGGCTTTCCTTACAAACTATAGAGCAATACTGCAGGCTTTCCCCAGAGATCCAAGGTGCTTTTAGCCCTTATTCACAGGCATTCCTCATGGGTAGTTTTTTTATTCATTTTTGATTTCTTGTTTGCAAGAGTTTTCTGTATCTGCTTGTTTACACAGAATAATGTAGCAGTCTCAAAGTCAGCTCAGAGCAAGATGATGTGGCAGACTACAGAGATACTAACCCAGCTATTTAATCCTGTTTGTTAGCAAAGCTGGACAGGGTGGGTGGAACAATGTTCAGATGTATATTCTTTGTACTTAATCCTGTAGCTTCTGAGAAAGGGGTTAAAGAGGAAGATGGCCATCATCCTGATTAAAAAGAAACCAGGGAATTACATGGACTTTTGATATAAAGAAAAAATCAACGTGAAAAGCAATAAATGGGAAACATGAAGATCTGTAACATGAAGCAAAGATGCCAGAGTGGAAACAGAGGTCAGACAAAAGCTGGTCTGGCAGAGACAGGAGCTGCCAGCCAGCATGGGCGCCTGTGCCCAGGCCTTACAGAGCAGCCTTCCCATCCATCCATCCCACCCAGTGAGGAGCCAGCCACTGGAGTGACAATACTGGGTACAACGTGCAGGAACCCACACCCCAGCGGCCATAGATTTACTGCCAGGCTGCTTTCACAGCAGGTGGATTGTAGAGAGCAGCATCCCCAGCACGAGGGGTGTGTGAGCAGAGGAACCTGCACTCAGAGTGCCCTCACAACCCACTGGGTGTGGATGGGCTGGGTGGGAGAATATGTACAACTCTGCAGGGTTAGCTTAGTTTTTTGGTTGTTTTTTTTTTTTTAGGATTCTTTCAGAAGGATGGCTTGAAATTTATAGGTGTTTATTATTATTTTGAAAGTGTGCCATTGTGGTTTATTTTTTGTATAGCCAATGCTGTCCAGTGTGTAAAATTCAGTGATTGGCAGTTAATTACATCATTAATAAAAGAACAAGTTATTTCAATCTTGATTTGTTTTTAATTGCGTGAACCAAGTAGGTTTGGGTTTTTTTGTTGTTGCTCTTTTTTTTTTTTTTTTGCCCCAAAGACATGTTGGTCTTTAAAAATAACCAGTATTGCTCGTTTTTTGAGATACAGTAAAGATATTTTTGTACCAATGAGAGCAAGGGCTGGATGAGGTCCCAGAAGATCTCTTGCTTCTGTTAAACATTGCCTGCTTCTGTTAAACATCCCCTTTCTATCTGCTTGATGTCAGACAGGTCTCAGAGGAATTTTTTCCTTCAGAGCCCCTTTCTCTCCTGGGTTTGGTCACATCCTTCTTTACTACACCTGATGACAGTCACTTACTGGCCTGCTCTGACTGTTTCACACTCTTTTGCAAGAAACCATTTCCAACAGGACAGGCCAGAGGTTTTCCCCCAGAAATCTGCTGCTGAGGCCAAGAGCAGAAGCCAGTGACAGCTCGAGAGACAGAGGAGAGACCCTTTTCTTGTCACAATGAGAAATTTCTCATGGATGTGTTAACACATAAATGAAAACAGGAAAGAAAAACCAGTAGGAAGATTACTGAGGAAAACAGGAAGAAGATGTAGAAGGAAAAGTATTAGAAAGCAGTGGAATAGCCTGAGTCAGGGGATGTAGGAGGGACACACAGGAAAACAGCCCTGAGAGTCTTTGGTGGAGCTGAACAGAAATTTGGAGAGCTGGAAAAAGAAAAACAAAGCTCTGCTGAAAAAGAGAGAATAAGGCAAAAAATTAGAAGGAATGACACAAAATACAAAAGGAAAAAAGATGAATAAAGAAAATGGGGGAAAGAGACCAAGAAAAAATAGAGAAGCAGTGCAATATATGTTCTCCAAAACTTCCATTAAAATAATGGAGAGAGGGTTTAATTTAATTCCCTTTTCTGTGTTGCACATTACTTTTAAATGACAGCCCATGTTGCTACAGAATGAATACACATTTTTTAGATATCTACATAAAATATTTTTCTTCATTCCATTCCAAAATTTTAATAAATTAATGAATTCTCCATTCAAGAAATGCTGGAGGGAAAATAAACACACTATTTATGCAGAAAAGAACAAACAAGCAAAAATCCTACAAATGTAAGATTTTCTGTAAATTACACCAAGTAATTCTATTTCAGTATCTGTTGTAAAAGTATCTGTTTTGCAAAACATTAAAGGATCTTGATTTTTAAAGAATGCCTCCCACATATTCTCTAAAAATGAGACCTTCTGAAGTGTCCAGCTGGCAACCAAAATCTGTGACATGCAAAGTTAACAATCATGCCTGGAAACCAAAAATCACATTTTTGTCACCCTTTATATCCTCCTCCCTGCCCACACAGACTCCCTGCTGGACTTGGACATGGAGAGGTCTCCATGCTCAAGACAAAGTCCATCTCAAGAATTGGGGTCAGCTTCTCCCTCTGATGTAACTTGTTGGAAGTTATTAATCTAATTCCTGTCTTCTGGCAGTTTCAGATGTGGACAGACAGCTATGGATGACTGAAGTTTAATTATGTTTCTAAAGATGTAAATGAGCCCAGAGGCTTAGGGAATGGGAATGTGTTTTAATAAGTACCAACACAGGTAAAATAAATAAACCTGTTATTTAGTTGGATGGGAGAAAGAGCAAGTTTATATTAATTATCTCTTTCTTCTCATTATAATTGAAGGGCAGCTCAACTAAAAACCCCACTCAAGCAGGACTGTACAAAAAAGTTGCTTCCACAAGGTCACTAGCTACATATTTTTGATATCCATAGCTAGAGAAACAAAATTCAAGTTAAACTGAAGAAAAAAATTATAACCATTTCTTTAAAAAATACATAAACCTATCACCTCCTGTCACAGACATGCACAGCACTAACCTGCTTCCAAAATTGGTGTTAATTTTGGAAAAGCATGCACTCTCTCTTTCTATTAGTAGAATTCCAGTGAACATTCATGAATTTACTATTTACAGTTTCAAAAATATAGGAAGAAAGTAGCATGGTCCCAAGATATGTATGTATCTGTGGGCACATACATACTGAAGCTCTAAATTTGCTAGCCCCTAAACAACACCCCTAACAAACAGCTGTTTTCTCTACACTTGGAATTTTAATCTCTTTATTCTTAATGTAATTTGTTTTATTTTATTTCTAAGTATTAGAATCAAGTTTACCGGCTGTGGTGATCTACTGGTAGAACTACTGCAAACAGAATTTTGCATTACTACAATCAGTCAAAATTATTTTCCTCTTTTCTGACATGATTCTGTGCAAAGGGAGAAAAACACCATTCCCGAGGCTGCAATGTCAAGGAAAAAGTATTTTCTTAAAACAATGTGGTGGAGAACCTTCTTGGTTTCTGGATCTCCAGAAGGCTCTGCAATCCAGACAGTATGGATTCACCCAGAATTCATTACATACAGATTTTTCCCATCTAGAATAACAATCAGATGAGTACATGCTGCAAACTTAGTACCCATAGATTGGGTTGTTTTCTTCTTTTTATTTTTTCTTTGTAAGAGTTTCCATGTGGTTGTGGTAAGTACTGCTATTTCTCTTCCAAGGGTATAGACTTTTGACTCCAAGAATTACTCCAATTTTTTTCTCTTTGTTCAGCTATTAAAATAGAAGTATTTCATTTTTTTCCTAGAAATTCCCCAGCTTTCCAATGAATCTTGCCCCTGTTTCTGCTCCTTACCTGACTGACACACCCTTAAAGTTACAGCTCTCTCACAAAAGTCAAACAGTTGATAGAAGGACATGTCTTTGTGATGTTACAAAAGAGAAATATGTCTAAAGGGATGTGTGTCATGTTCCTTACATGCTGCTCTGGTCTTCTCTAACCCAGTTTGCAAAAACATGCCACTGCTGAGTTCCTGCACAGCTTCTCTGGCACACAATTCTCTTTACATCCTAGAGGATACTATGGTCATTCTTTTTCTGCAGTTTTTACCACTTTTGTCTCTGTCTTTCTGTTCATCAGAGTTGCTACAGTGCACTGTATTTAAAAATAGAAATCATAAGTAAGACAAAAGGCATTCAATTGTCTTTTACAGATCTGAGGTGGTGGGGCAGTGTTGCCTATCGCAACCCTGAGCAGTGGCTTGAAGTCCCCATATCTGTTTATAAATCAGAGCTTTGAAAACTTCAAGGTTAAGATTCAGATTGGCTCATATTTTAGACTTCACTCCTGATTCTCTTGATTTGCTTTTCAATGTAGTTTGCAGTCAATTATCTTACAACACAAGCACCTCAGAAATTGCTACCATACTACTAAAGACACTGAAACTCTGAAAAGAGAGTCTTAATATTCCATACTGACAGCTATGCTTCTATGCTACTTCCACACTTTTTTTTTTTTTTTTTTTTTTGGAGCACAGACAGAACAGCTGCTTTTGACAATGGAAGCTGTTATGATCATTTTAGTCTAATTTAAGAAGCATTCAGCCCTATTCCAACAGCTATATCAGATGTGTCTCTGTCTGTGCAGACGACTCTGTCTGCAGTGAGTGCCATGGCATTGGGCTTCATTCCAAATAACTCATTCCCAAATGCCCTCCACCCCCAAAATAAGGCACGAGACCAAGAACTACCTTACTCCTCTGCATTTACTGCAGCTGAAGGTGCATCCTGCAAGTAGAGAAATATATGCATGACTCAGAGTCCTGCCACCCTTATGAGTCAGAGACTCAGATATTTCAACTGCTATCATGGAGAAAGTCAGCAGACCCAACCTCAGATGAAGCTTCTGCTGAACCTTCAAGAATAAGCAAACCATATGTTTTATGTTGTAGGAATCTCATTCTTGACATGATTATCCACTAGTTTAAAATGCAGTTCAGTAGGCAGCAGGCACAGTGCTCCCCTAATTAGGTGTGACCTTTAGAAGCACATCACCATGTGGTGGGTTGACTTTGGCTGGACACCAGATGACCACCAAAGCTGCTCTATTCACTGGATAGAATCAGCTGGATGGGGAAGGGAAAATATAAAGAAAGATTTGTGGGTTGAGGTAAGGATAGGGAGAGATCACTCATCAAAATACAGAAAAAATAGACTCAGGTTGGTGAAATTAAATTATTACCAATCAAATTCCAGAAGAATAATGAGAAATCAAACCAAATCTTAAAATCTCTTCCCCACACTTCACTTTTCTTCCTAAGTTTTACTTCACTTGTGTTGTTTGTTTTTTTTTTTTTCTTTTCCTCCTCCCCTACAGTCGCAGAGGGAGTCAGAAAATAGGGACTGTGGTCAGTTCATTACATTATGTCTGCTAATCTTTCATCCTCAGTGGGAAGACTCCTCACATTCTCCCCCTGCTGCAGTGTCCTCTTCCACAGGAGGCAGCTGTCCATAGACTTCTCCAACACGAGCTCTTCCTGCAGGTAGCAGCTCTTCACAATCTCCTCCAGGGTGGATCCCTTCCATAGGGCGCAGTCCTGCAGGAACAGACTGCTCCTGTGTGAATCCCCCACAGGGTAACAAGTCCAGCCAGCAAACCTGCTCCAGTGTGCGCTCCTTTTTCCATGGGTCCACAAATCCTGAAAAAGCCTCCCCCAGTGTGGGTTCTTCTCTCCATGGGGCCAGAGGCCCTGTCAAAAGCCTGCTCCAGGATACGTTTCACATGGGGGGGTCATGGTTTGATGCTCGTGCAATGCCAGTGCCTCCATGAAAATATCTTCTCCCTGGTGTATGCTGAGAGATGTGACCAGGAATAGAGTGAAGCAGGCTCCAACTTAAGAATAAAAGAAAAAAAACTTTATTATCTTAAAATATATTAAAAAAACCACACAGAACTCAGGATGAAAACCTTCCAAACATTCCTCCTCTGCCCAACCAAGTTTCCAATACATCACAGTAAGACAAAACCTTAGACTCTCAATTCAGTTGCCATCCCTCAGATCACCAATTCTCAGTCCATCGCCACCCTTTAGATAATCAATTCTCAGTTCATCATTGAGTGAGGAGTCCCTCTTGTACCATAGGCTTCCCCTGGAAACACAGTTGAAACCTCTTGTGTTTCCATGTCTCACGTGGCACAACCCGGAGATCATTTGTCATCGTGACATCTTCCTTCCATGCCCAGTGGTTTCACCATTGTGCATGGACCAGAGCTGCTTCTAGGGTTCCCCTTTAACGGATGTTTTGTCCAGTTCCAAAAACAGCGCAGTCTCTCACTTTAAGGACACCTGTCCCCCGCAAATTCACCCCCTGGGGCCGAGGGATACCAACACTGAACTCTCTTGGCTCCGAGCCATTGCCTCCCCCTAAATGCAGTCTCTGTGTCACAGGAATAAACAGTTCTGCCCGTGGCTATACAAGAAAAGTCCAGCCAAAGGCCACTCCATCATCTCCTGCCATCTAGAATCCTTCTCAACTTCTCTCAGACATATTTCACTTGCACTAACTTGCATCACACTTGCTCATTTCCTGCTATTCATCCCTGTCTCTCTTCTCATTCAGGAGGAGGATCAGCATTTGTAAGGTTTCCATCATCCAAGAAAAGGGTTAAAAATCTCAGGCTCTGCCTGTCCAGAACTCCCACACTGCCCTGCCAGCGCTGACTTTCTCTCAGCACCCCCCCTCCTCCTTCTCAGACGGCCATGCTATCACATTTCAAGGGGGCACAAGCACAGGCACGGGCTCTCTCTCTCTCTCTCCCCCTCCCCTGGTGGGGTGGTGGGGTAGCTGTCCGATGCCTCTCCAATGTTCCTCCACCCTTCCATCCTCAGGGCCCTGGCTCACCTCACCCGGCCGCATGACCTCCCCTCCCCAGCCCAGCTGCAGTCAGGGGAGGCCTGAACCTTTCACTGACCGGAACCCAAGAGAGAGTTTTCCAGGGAGTTCTCTGCGTTTAACCCCCCGTGTTCTCAGAGGTGTATCTATGTCCTCAGTGGCCACACCAGGTGCCAATATTCAAATCTGAGCACCCATTGGTTTGACCACAGCATCCCAAGGAACTCACTTCCTCTCAAACCACGACATGGGGCTACAGCCTCCTTCAGGTATCCAGCTGCTTCCAGTGTGGGATCCTCCATGGGCTGCAGGGGAATCTCTGCTCCAGCCATTGCAGCACCTCCTCCCCTTCCTTCTCCCTTGCACTTGGTGTCTGCAGGGCTGTTTCTGTCACATATTCTCACTGCTTCTCCTGCTGAAGTTGTCTATTCTTTCCCCCCTACTTCTTAAATGCACTATCTCAAAGGTGCTACCCCCCTAGCTGATGGTCTCAGACTAGGCCAGTGGTGGGCCAGCCTTGGAGCCAGCTGGCATTGGCTCCATCAGACATGGGGGACACTTCTGGCAGCTTCTCCCAGAATCCACCCCAGTACCAAAACCTTGTCATGTGAACCTATTACAGAGCAACATTAGTAAATAATATTGCAACGAATAATTATTTTAGCAGAATACTCAGGAGAAAATTGTAGCAGGTACTAATATTAAAACCAGAGAAAATAAGCTAATTTTGGCAGCAAAAAAGCAAAAGCTACAGCTGAATACCCCAAAAAAAGAAATAGGATGTTGTACAGCACTGTAGCAATACTGGATTTTTTTTCTTACTATGAAAAAGTAATAGTTAATTTAACATTATCTAAAAGAAAATTGAATTCCTATAAGCTACTCTCAGATAGTACCTTCTAGCAAAACAGTGAATTAGAGGGCTTTTAGAGTTTTTTCACAGGAGTAATCTAGGAACCAGATTTAGTCCTTCAAGTAGTAACCCTGCAACCCAGAGTACTGCAAGCAAACTGTGTTCACAAAGAATATTGTTCACTTCCCAGGCACATGTACCTCTCAATAGTTGCTGCTAAATATGGTTTACTTTACTGAGGCTAGGAAGTTGCTTTCAGACCTCAGTAACAGAATAGTGAATTTACATTATAAACCTCCAGAAAAAAACTGCTTATTAGCAGACCTCCTTCCTACCTCTTCTTTCTCTCACATGCTTATCTTATTTGCACATTTGAAATGAAACTCATTCTGACTTTGCTTGTGTCTACAAGATTTGATCAGCAGCACACATACCCAAATAGGATTCAAAAGAACTTCGATTTGCAATTATATAATTAGCCTTATTAATGGCTTACTTAGATGTGTTAGCAACTTCGAGTTTATTCCTGCATGCTTAGCTGTAAAAAAGTATGAGAAACCATTTGAAACCTCATGCCTTACACTGCAAATAAATGCAAGGATGCAGAAAGTAATCATGCTTGACCTCTATATTGAAGGGATGATAAATCACCAGATTCTTAAAAACTTCATCCAGAGGAGTCAACTTCTTTGAGAGTAAATGGTATTTATATCTATGCAAGCTCAATCCTCTTGAACAAGTGGGATCACATTGCTAAGCCTTCTAAGTGACTATCTATATGCAATGCTGACTGAAAGCCATCAGCCCACAACTCATTTCTCCAGGCCTTGCAAATTAGGCTTGAAAAGACTCAGAGAGGTTAAAGGGTGCAATATGATTCCCATACAATAGTGGTGAGGTCAGGTCTCTGAAAAAGTGAAAAGGGGCAAGGGGAGCTGCCAAGCCAAGGTATCGAGGTGATAGGTATTGCTGTGGCTCATGACACAATTGTGACACAATTCTCAGCAGCTCTAGGTATGGCTGACCCGAGTTGGGATCATCCACAGCAGTTGTTGAATTTTGGGTTTCTAGCTGGAGACATATTCCTGCTACACTACCATATAAATTAAATGGGCCTTGGACTATTCCACGGCACAGATGCTGATATCCAACCCATCCTGCAAACAAGATGTTTGCACGCAAATAACCTTTTGGGAATATTCTCACTGCATGCTAATTCCCTTAACGTGCCTTGGGTTAATGCTAGTTGACTTAGAAATGTGGATAAGTGAATTCTATTGCCCAAGATTTTTTTTTTTTTTTGCATAATTTCATATACTGGTAAAAAAAGCCACAAAGCCCTCTAGTGCACCTCTATCCCTCATTCGTCATGTTAAAGAACATGCTCTCCCTCCTATCCCTTCTCCACACAGCTGAATTTGAATTTGTCAGTTCCTGACACAGTCCAACCCCAAACACTAAAAACACACCAGCCAGCCACTCACTCACCCAGTTTAATGACACTGAAAAGGATGTGAATGACAGTAGCAATAGCAATCATAAAATAATTAGAATATACAAAACAGGTGATATCCAATGCAATTCCTCCCCACTTTCCAACCAATGCCGACATAGTTCCCAAGCCATGATCCCTGGACAGCTTCCAATCCAGTTAATTTACTGAGTGTGGCACCAAGTGATACAGGATCTCCCTTTGGCCAGCTGGTGTCACCTGTGCTGGCTCTGTCCCCTCCCAGCTCCTCGTGCCCCTCCAGCCTGCTCAATGGTGGGGCATGAGAAGCTCAAAAGTCCCTGACTTGGTGTAAACATTACATAGCAACAACTAAGTTCATCAGTGTGTTACCAACATTATTCTCATACAAAATTCAAAACACAACACCAAAACAGCAAAATGGGAATAAAATTATCTCTATAAATAGGAATAAAATTAACAGACTGCTGCCTCCAGCCCCAGAGATGATGATTCCACCTCCTCTGATTTCACCAGACAGGGTCCTCTGACATCATATGACCACCACTGACCTCTGATGCTAATGTCTGAAACCTAGCAGTGAAATACAGAACTTTGTCATCTAGAAATGCTCACAAGCTATCTGTATCTAGGAGTTGCAATTTAAGAAAAAATTGCCTATGAAGAGAGTTGAATTGAATACAAAAGGCTGGTTTTCTTTCCCCAGTATGCTGTTTTGATCAAAATCACAGAGCTTTGGGCTAAGTAGGTCAAAACATTCAGGAAAAATGCCATAAGAGCTACTTTTTTAATGCTTTATTTCTAGCATGTGAAATTTTTTACCAGCAAAAAACAAGGATAATGTATTTGAGATGTTTACAATGAAACAGTTTTTTGCCTGCCTTGTAATCTTCCTCTTTCCAAAGCATTAATTGTACTTGGGAAGCATCTCCCTCTTAATTGTGAAATTTATCTCCCCTCAGAATAAGCACACAATCAGAGATTTTTGAAGAGTAGGATTGAAAGCTATGAACACAGACTTTCCTGCTTCTAGAAAATTAAACCAAAATTCATTACTAAGACCAACAAAAGATGTGCTAGACAAGCACCAAGCTCAGAGAGCATGGGAGCCTGCAGTGCTGAGTATTTCATCATCCATATTTAAGAGGCCTGTCCTTTATCAATTTGATAAAAGTTATGGTTTAGACCCACTAGTCACTTCCAGAGAGTTGTTGATATGTTAGAGCAGAAACAGTATTTTCCTGCTGTACCGTTCCAAAATTCAGCATCTTTGTACCCCAAAGCCGTTTTTTTTCCTCCAGAAATTTTCAAACAATCTATTTTCAAACTATAAGATAGCAGACCTTTGGGACAGAGCAGGCTGAATGGAATCTAGGAATTGTCCCTTCCTTGATAAAAAACTGGAGAAAGGTGAGATCTTCACAAGCAGGATTTTATCTTGGAGGTAATAGAAAATCCTTGGTTGATACTTATCCTTCAAAGTATTGGAAAATCTCCAGGAGGAAAATCTCCAGGAGGAAAATAAGTTTTCCCACTGAACTTCTTACACAATCTGCATACGACTTTTTACCTGCTGATTCAGATAATTTTGGTTTTTACAAACTCCAGAAGGATACATTCCTCTAACCAACACCTGTCTAAGCAAGCTTTGCAAAGATTTTTCCATTTAGCGGCACACCTCTACCACAGCCACTCATCTGTGGCACTGATTTCTTGTGTCCATTAATCTCTTTTGTTGTGGCAGGGTTTTGTTTTGGTTTTTTTTTTTTTTTTTTTTTTTTTTTTTTTTTTTTTTTTTTTTTTTTTTTTTGTGGTTTGTTTGTTTACTTGCTAGGTTTTCTGTTTGACTGAAACTCAACTGATCTGGTTCAAGTCAGGTCCTGAAAAGTTTCCTCTGTTCTTTCCTTCAGACAATTTCACCACATATTAGCCTTTAAATAAACTCATATTTTTCATAATATTTTACACAGGGAAGACTGAAACTATAGAGCTAACAAGTTGATTTAGCAATGCAAACTTTCAGTTTCTATTTATGTGCAAACTGTATGTTTTTTATGTGGTAGGCTATTCTAACACAGTATGTTTCTATAAGCCACTATAATGCTAACTATTAGATAATATCTGAAAAAAATAGGTAATTAGCCACAAAGTTAATGAGAATGGGGAGGCTTAAATCTTGTCAAATACTTTCTGACATAAAAGAAATTGCATGGAAACAATTAGACAATGCATTAATAAGCAGATGGATTTTCTTTCCACTTTTTTCTTAAGAAGTTTAATGTGTTTGACAATATGTGGAGAAAACCTTCTTCAATACATGAACACATGGGTTGCTACAGAACTGACACTGAATACTTGTAAATGGGAGTGTTTTCACATTGCATGAATTGCAGAGGAATCAACCAACAGTAGAGAATATTTCTCTTTGTTTTCCAGTCCACAACATTGCTTTTTCTGCAAGTTTTCTATATGCAGAATTATGCAGTCTACTAAGTTCTACCCTTTTCAGAGACCTAGGTTTGACCTGGTGTAAATCTTTGTGATTTCGTTTATTTCAGTGAAACTGCCCAACTTTGTGTGTCAATGGCACTTTAACTGACAATATATATTAATGCTGTTTTTCACTGCATTGTATCTGTTTCACAAATTGGTCCAATAGGTTAGCAAGTAAACACATGATGCAGTGTAACCATAAGAAACACACCCATACCAGGAACATAGCTCAGAACTTCTGACATCTGCTTTTAGGTCTCCCAAAGGAGTTCTATGAGACTAATTACTTGTAGAGTATGGATATGCTGTGTAATTAGAGAATACTCTACATTCCGTGTATTATTCTAGCAAAGACTATCTATATTCTTTTACCAAATAAAATAAATCATCAAAATTATTGTCCTTTAACTTTGTCCAGAAAAGGAAATTAATGGAAAAATTATCTAAAACATCATATTCAAACCAGAACTTGTAAGATACTGGTAATAACTGTGGGTTTTTAAAGAAAAAGCAAAAGCCAGGAGAAAATAATCATTACATAAAAAGAATCAATACTACAAGAATGAGTTAAAAACTAGTCATGGAAACAGCTCTAGAGTTTAGAATATACCCCTTGAGGAGGGACATTGGCTCCACTGGAAGATGCTTTTCTCTGTGAATGGATTCAGCCTTCATTACATGATTTGGGTGAGAAAGTAGTGGGACAGCAGTGACAGCTGTTTGCCAGCTCTCAGTACGCTGATGCAACATGCACTTTTATCAACACACTGAGCAGAAAGAGCCTGTAATATCATCTTGTAGTTCTATTAACCAAGATGCTTAGATGGGCAACAGTCTTTCCTGAGAGTTGCTTAAAATTATAAGAACCAGGTAAGGGAGGAGAGAGCTCAAATACTACAGACATTGTTTTGAAAGCATTCAAAAAGAAGAATTCAGATTTGTCTTGACATGACACACTCCTTCACACTTTTGTTTATCAGGGTGTTTAAATGCATTGCTTATGCACTCAAACCAGGTGGGGTGCAAACCCTAAACCAAAGAGTTTAGTTTACTCCTCGGCTGGAAGTTTGTACAAATACTGTAAGTTTAACTCTCTAACCGAAGCACCACAACCTTTATTCTCTCCCATATCCAATATTTAAGCAAAGTTCAGCTTCACAAATTCACCAGACAAGAGTGTGCTGGAGTAGGGGAGGGGACTCAAAAAGGGCTGTTAGAAGAAAGAATCAGTTTGGGGTTTTTAGCGGGAGATCTCAGAATACAGTCCTAAACACTTGGAATTTTCTAATAAGCATAGCTTCAAATACTATAAGGGTAGCATGGGTTAATTTTGTGTCATTTTTCTCCATTTCATATGCACTTTAGCAATGTGGGTAACAAGCTAAATTGTGCCGACCTTTTTCAGAGGCAGGGTGCAACTGCTGAAGGAGAAGTGACATTGCTGCGTGTCATGTTTTCATTTGCTGCTGCTCTTTCCAGGCTTCCTGATACCACATAACCACACTAATGAGCACATCAGCTCAACACACTTACAAATCCCTTTTGCATCATTCTCTCAGTTCCAATTGCAGGAGTGAATGCAAATGCCGATCCCAGACTTCCAGCTGGAAAACATGCAGGAAATTAGACATGTTTTAATTGAGAAGCCTCTCAACTCTGGATCATCAAAATAAGAAAGTCTTCCCTTAATTATACTCCATGCCATCATGACACTTTAACCTTGTGAGACTGCATTGTCATGTCATGACAACATGCTCAGCAGGCTTCACAAATGTCATGGTATGATGTACCCATAGGGATACATCCATTTTGTAAAGCTGAAAGATGTCCATTTAGGAGTCTTCCAATTTGCATACAAAGAGAAGGATGAAATTGAACCCATTCATCCCTTGATTCTTCTTAGGAGCAGTTCCACCACTTTTAAAACTCATGCCCGAGTTTGCTGGAAGAAGTTACAGGAGGGGATAGATAGAGGTGAATCCAAAGTCCGTTCACAACAGCTAAGAAATATCGACCTACCCTCAGGTAAGAACTCCCTATCATAGCAGCACTAGATGTGACTCTTTCATATATTCATTTTCCTCAATAGGCCAATACAAAACTCAACAACCCTGCAATTTCCCCTTCATTTTCTCACTGACAGTCTAGGTCTCCAAGCAGGTACTCTATTCTCTTTCTTTCCTGCATATTTTTCAGAGGCCATTTTAACACTGCTAAAAATGTTGTCTTTTTCTGCTAAGTTCTGCTGATCTAATATTTAAATATTTACACCTAATAGTAATTATGTCTGAGTCCTCTTATGTAATGACTCTGATGATCTTCAGCAGCTTCACTGCTGTTTCCTGTCCCTGACACATCTTCTCTTCTTCTCTCCAGAGCTTTGACTTCAGTTGTGATCAATTAACCTGATGTAGGACTCTGCTCTGAGAAAAGACAGCAGTTAGCACTGGAAAGAAGGATCCTCTTAGCATCAGTCACCCAGGAAGCTTTGTTTACCATTTTATCAAGTTTCAGGTGCAAACCCAAAGCAATAGGAGTTTTTTATCCTGGTAAACATGTGAAATTTGCTTTCTCCTTTCAGCTGGACCTGCATGAAGTTACAGTCAGAGGACAAACAACACAAAGAACACATGGCTTGTCATTGACAATGAGCACCAATTCAAGTGCACAGCAAGTGACACACACAAATGCTGTTGCTTTTGGGAGGTGTTATGGATATTACTTCCCATACAATGCAATCGAGCCTGTCCTCAGTAGTTTCCTCATAGTTGTCCTCATAATTTCAGGTAGCTGCAAAAGGCTCAGTCCACCACTCAGTTTAGCGCACGCCTAACCTTTGAGCCAACAGATACTTTTATTACCTTTGATGGAACAGTTGTTCATAAGTTGGAAAGTTAGGTACCTATCCAAAAGCCTTGCTGAGTTTCAGCCACAAATTTTTACCCTAGAATAAGTAAATAGTATAGTTGCATTGACACCTAATTAATCATCACAGTGTATGCTCACACCTGAATCAAGCAGGAAAATAAACAACCAAAAACCACATTAATCATCAGAAAAAATAAACCAGAACAACACCAAGGGCTTGTTTTGCTGATACTTTACTAATGGCAAGATCAATTCACCAGTAGTATGTTATTAGAAAAAAATTTTAATTATTTGTTCATAATGCCTGTGTTGAAAGGGTTATCTCACTTTTCTCAGCTCAAAGTTTAATTTTAGATATAAAAAATGTGCTGTCTGTGAGTTATTTAATCATAGAGCTAGCAATACAGGAAATACAGACAGTGATGAAATCTTTCCTACATCCACCTTCTAGACTTTCAGATTTATCTTACAGATTGCAACAGATAGAGAGTTAGTCAGTAAGCCAAAAAACTTCCAAATCCTCTTTTTTCTGAGCTATTTGGATGGAACATTGAAATGGAGGTTAGGACAGCAGCCCAGCTCACCTTTCAGGAGGATAAAAAAAGTTAGCCATTTTCCCTCTTAAAGTTTGTTTGATTTAACGTTGAGAGCTTGAGCACTTTCTAAGCCCAGAGGCCATGATGAAAGAGGCAAGAAAAATCCCAGCACACTACTCAGGTGAATCAAGTTTAGGCTATAAATCCTAAATAAGTGGACAAAACTAGATTAAAATATAAATGCAGTTTTCCAAGAGGTCAGAAGGTCAGATGTCAGGAAATTGGACAAATAAATAGAGGTGAATCTGAGAAAAGTGATAGGCAAAAACTAAGGCATTTTTCAATAAAAATGATAATGAGCAGCAGCTTATATAAGTCTAGGAATAATAAATAAAAAAGGTAATCTGACAATGCATTTCTGTAGTTATTGAATAAAAGACTCGGGAAAAAACTTTCCAGTAAGATATTGAGGAAGTATCAGCTTTGGTCAAGGATAGATGAAACAAAAGGGGAAAAGTTATTCTGAAACCAAACAAGTCTTGAAATCAAGCCTACACAATCAAAGGACACAAGTGGGGAAGATTCACTTGAGACATTGAAGTTCCACAGAGATGTTACTCATGAAGGAGGTGGTGATTTGTGTTACATTCACGTGGCTGACTAGTGTGTCTGCAGTTCCCTCAGAAGATCATGCTGGACACTAAACAAAGTCAAAAGATTTCTGTGCTACCAGAGATGATTCACAGAACCACAGAATAGATGAGGTTGGGAGGGATCTCTGGAGTTCATCTAGTCCAACCACTTGCTGAAGCAGGGTGACCTAGGGCCAGCTGCTCAGTATTGCGTCCAGTTGGAGTATCTCCAAGAGTGGAGGCTCCAAAAATTCTCTGGGAAACCTCCCTTAGACCACATTTCTCAAAGACCATCCAGTGCCTCATCACCCTCTGAGTGAAAAATTTCTTCCTCATATCTAATCTAAGCCTTCTCTCTTCTAGTTTAAAACCATTCCTGCTGTTCTTTCACCTTTCACTCCATGTCCTTGTGAAAAGTTCCTCTCTAGCTCTCTTGTAGGCCACTCAAGGTACTGGAAGGCTGCTATTAGGTCACCTCTCATTCTCCAGGCCAAACAATCCCAACTCTTTCAGTCTTTCCTCATAGCAGAGCAATGATGCAGACATTGAAGCTGTGTCCCTAAAAAAATTAAAAGACCCTTCTTAGGGTCTTAGGCTGGCTAGATTAAAGTGTGAGCATATTGTGATCTATGTACACACTGTCACACATGATAAGGTACCCCCTGGACCTCAGGAAAGTCAGGTCAACATTTCAATTGTCATAAAGACAACCATACTTATGGCCTCCAGTATATCCTAGACCAGAGATACAGATTTGCACTTTTTTTTTGTTAATTAAAGATGATAAATCTTAATATCATAAAAGATGAGGAGAATTTTAAATTCTTTATCTGACTGATAAGTATAATTTTCCATCAGGTAAGTTGCTGGTTGTGGAAAAATATTTATCCTTTCATTAATGAAAACTAGGTTTTTCATCCATAGTACCACTATATTTTGATTTCCAGAATATTTCATTCATTAGCATTTTCCATAAGCTGTAATTAATAGAAATTTTACATGTCTATCCCCAAACTTTCAATTTGTACTGCCTTTGAAGATCTGTCATGAAAACTCAGCTAAAGCTTGGACATGAAAGCTTTTGCTTGAATTTTTGTAATTGAATATTGCTGTGACATCAGAAAAATTTATGACCCAGGTAAAAATGGAAGTATCTCTGTATTATGCACACGTCTACACAAATTGGAGTCCTAAACAAGTCTTTTCATGTTTTGCAAAACATTTTTAAAGTAGTCCAACTGGTTGATTTTTAAGATTGCAGCAAAACTTTTCCTTGTTGCTGTAGAGATTGAAATGGGCATAGATATAAAAGCTAAACCATTTCCATAAATATTTCAAATGCTAGATAAGGTAAGGACCTGTCAGCATTTCTTTAGCAAATCATAATTTTCAGAGAGACTGTGACTCAAAATGTGAAAAAAGCCAGACGCCTCTTTGGACTCCAAATCATCTTAAAATTAAGGGTGGCTCATTCAGTCTGACAGAAAACTACTTCTTGCAACTCTGAAAAAATATGTAAGACTTCCTACCTCCATCCCTCCTTGCAGAAACTATGGATCTCAAATGTGTGGCTGTTTTTGTAAACTATATTCTTGCACCTTTACTGGATCTTTTTAATTTAAGGTGAAAACTTTGTTTTTTCCAGGTGTCCCTAACACAGATTAGCAGTTTTGGATATGAACTAGTATAGCTTAAAGAGGGAGAAATATTAATGTGTGGCTTGCTGTGTGTTCATTCCTTCTTTTTAACAAAAAAATTAGCAAGAGTTTGAAAAGGTGGAGTTTTTACCTCTGCCAGGCAAGTAATTCTGCAGGAGTCTGTTTCTTTAACCCTTCTTTTAAAGTTATTTTGCTAT
Source organism: Zonotrichia leucophrys gambelii (assembly GCF_028769735.1). Taxonomy (NCBI): domain Eukaryota; kingdom Metazoa; phylum Chordata; class Aves; order Passeriformes; family Passerellidae; genus Zonotrichia; species Zonotrichia leucophrys. Next base: position 99,252,766 of record NC_088169.1, read on the forward strand.
ACTGCAGTGCTTATGCTATTGTATAGCTATGGAATCTACAGAAAACATCACCTGCCCGACAAACAAGGCATCCAAGACCCAAGAAACTCCTTTTACAGCATCAGCTCACAGACTTGCAATTCTGGAAGGAGACTCCAACCTGTTTCTCTGTTGTGATATTGTCTACAACTCAGGTAGTATCTCAATTGAATTTAACATCTTCATATCCCACTTTGGTTTGTACATTCTCATTTTAGGCATTGTCATGCCTAGGTAATGCTATGAAAGAGAAAACACTTCAAGGCTTAACAAACTCCTCAATGTCTCAAATGTTCAGTAGGTATTGAGGATCATAAATAAACTGTGCAGAATAGTGAGAAAACATTTACTTTGCAATGAAAATATTTAATACCTTCTTCTTCCACTCCCCACCCCAGATGTCTCAACAATCACCAATCTCACACAGTAGCTGCTTAGCACAACTTTCTGCTTCTGCTAAAGTATGTATTCTGTAATATATTGGCAAAAATTCACTAAGTGGAACTGAAATATACCTTTGTTTTAACAAAGAAGTAAGCACTTGTATTAGCAACTCAAGATTCCCACATTTGATATACTGAATTTAACCTCAGTGATAGCTGATCAAAAAAATGCCAGTGCCCAGGATCTCACTGCCATTTGTCAACTCCAAAGCAACAGAAGTTTTGAACAACACTACCACTCTGGGCACATGCAATTGCATACAGAAAACTCAGTCACCCCCTGACTTTTTACTACCTCTACTTGAGAGCTCCATTTTGTTATTCCAAATATTAACCTATAGAGCTGAACTGTATGTGAACCCCTTCAAGACAGTCTCAAATCCATCTTGGATCAGCAGCATTTGCTTGGAAGCCACTAAAATCCTCTCTTCTCTATAAGTACAAGAACAGAGAAAATTAGAAAAAGGTGATAGTCTTAGCATGCTATTCCACATAAATTAATGATACGTCTTTTAAGATGCGGTCAAAAACATCTTATGTAGCAAAAGGTTGATACTTCAGCCTTTTATTTAGCAATAGTGATACTCAACTTCAAAAAGAAAATGTTAACATCTCAGCAGGAAGAAAATTATTATTTGAGATCTCCTTCAAAATTTTACAAAGCTACATGCTGTCTTGCAGAAACAAGTATCATTATTCTACATGGTATGCCCTGCTACATATGCTATGAAAGCACAAAGTGACATTTCAGCATTTTTCTAACATGTTTAAAGGGAACAGCACAATGCTCTGTATGGAGCTAGTAACCTTATTAATGATATTTGACACTTCCTATCATAAGCCTTTGTTGCAGTTGGTTATAACTTTTGAAGTTTTAAATATTGAGGCTGAACTTTATACTTACATTTAGAGATAAAAATAGTGTGCCATTTTCCCACAGCCAAAAGACTCATTATTTTTCTTTTATCCAAGCTGATCCTCCTTTTCTTTTAAGACAAGTTACTATCTCCAGGGTTTAGGACAATGGCTTAAGATCTGTGGGTTTTATGTCTACATTTGTAAGCTGTCTTCCTTGTCATCTCTGTAGCAAGGGAAGGAAAAGCCAAATCTCTGAAAATTTCTATTTCAAATCTGCACAAGTTCTTTAATACAAGTAAGCTCTCTTTTTTAGAAGGTTTTATGTATGTTTAACTCTAGCTCTCTTTCCCTTCCCCTGAAAGGTTTTAGGATAATAGAATGCCAGAATTTTGCTAAATTGGATCTCCCCACCCCATTCAGTAAACATGATCACCATTTGAGAATGAATCAGGATTATGTATCAAGAGACTGATGCTTGTGCAAGTCCTGGATACTTGTCAACTGCTTTAGGTCTGAAGTCAACGCTGCAGGAAGATGCTTAAAAAATAAGGGATTATTTAGTGATAGGCTACTTAAACAATCCCATAAACCCTCCAACAATTCTGCTTAATGGTAGCAAATCAGTGAAAACAAATTTGTCACAGGCTCCTCTCTGGTAAGCAGTCATGGTTATCTGAGGTACCTGGGAATGCTTTCAGATCAATTCTGTAACTGAAACATTTAAAGAAGGGTTTGAATGTAAGAAACATCCTCTATGCTAAGTAGCCTGAAGATTCATGCCTTCAGCTGACTGCCCAAACTTAGCAGATGCTTGGCTTTGGCTTCTTGGGCGTATAAAAAGGGATATTAATAGCAGCCAGGCTCTGCTAGGAGCTAAATTCATGAATGTTTGCAGAACAAGTTCCTCAACAAATTAATAATTTTAAATTCAATACAAGGATTAAGGGGGTAGATATGTGAAGGCAATATTAAATAAAACATTCATTGAATAAAGCTGAGGTCTTAGGGAAAAAATACCCACAATCTATAATTACATAATTGTACATTTTATTATAAAAAGCAGGCAAAGGTGGTAAATTAAGGTCACCGAAGCAACCCTAATTCTGGCACTTCCCATCTTCAACATATTTGACTTTGCAACCTCAAAGTTCTTTTAGTTTAGGATTTTTGGATGCAGCACAGTATATTTTTGTAAGACTGCCAAAATCAGCTGTATGAATAAATGCAAAACCTTTGCATACCACAAATATACTGAAATCTGTCTTTATATCTAGCTCAAAAAAGACAGTAAGTATGCAAGTCCTTGTTTTGGAGGTTGGAATTCATTTGTTTCCAATAATTTAGTTATCAGTGTCAAAGTGTGTCAAATCCCTTTGTTCTCTAGTTCCCACTAAAAAAACATTACTCAGACAAAACACTTTCTGGACAGTGTGAAAGGGTTCCATGAGCATGAGAATCTCACTAAGATCAGAAAAAAATCTCTACGAAGTGACTGGACTGGCTGAAGTGTGGCTTGTGAGTTTTCAAGGGAGATACAGCTCCCTAGTAGGGTACTGAGTGAGAAGGAGGAGGACTAGAGAGTAAAAAATAAGGAATGAAAAGACTGTTTCTGTGTGGTTAGAGCAAAAGACAAGGAACTAAAGAGGCAGCCAATTAACAGTGGAAGCACAGGCGAAATTTATCTTGATTATTTTATTGATGATTGGGCTGATTTCTTGAAACATTCCAGCTTGCAGAGTGCATGAGACATTTCATGCCCGTAGACTTCAGAAACAGCTGAAAACATGGAACATGTTATAAGTCCTAGACAAAGATCTATCCACTTTCCTGTCCAAATAGCAATATCTTGCTATACAAATATGTTTAGCTATCTTCAGAGCTGGATTTTACCTATTTAAGGACACACTTTAACTTATCCTACTGGAGTGTTTTCAGAACTTAATGCAGTTATGCAGCAATAACTGCTGCTTTATGTTTCATTTTCCTTGAATTTATGAGTCTGTTTCCTTGAATTTATTGATGCTGTTCCTTCCATCTAGTTCAGGATCCTTCCGGTAATGATGGGTTAAGAGGGACATGCCCAACATGTTTTTAAAGCTGGGCAAGCTTGGTGCCAGACCAGTTTCAGAGACAGGTAGGAAGAAAAGGAGTCTGGAGAAGGAGGGCTCCTAAAAATTTACTCTTTCACAGACTATAAAGCTTTATGGGATAGCTGGCATATTCCTATGGCACACAGCAGGGATCTGGATGTAACAACATAGGTGATGTGGCTCCTTGAAGCCAAAAAAAACTTGGCCAAAGCTACCATACACATTATGGAGATAACTTATGCTCTAGCCTACAACATAAATAGACCTATTTTACATCACCTCAGCACTTATTTTTTAAAGTCTAGGAAATGAAATGCAAAAGCCACTCAAAGCAACTCTTAAATACTAACATCTAGGCTTTAAATTAGTTAAATATTTAAGCACATGCACCAACACTTACATTAAAGTTGTTCAATTTATGTGCTACTTGTTGGACTAGTACCATAAATCAACAAGAGTCAGAAAATGCAAAAGTTTATGTTCTAGCAGTGACATGATTTTGGCACTCATAGGACTTTCTAATCCTGTTTTCTCATTAAACATATCACTTAATACGTACAAGGATGCTTAGACAACACTATTACTTGTCAAACTGATATAATCATTCAGTATCACTAATGCTTTCTACACTTGCATGTAAATATTCCTTTTCAAAATATTGTTTAAATAATTTCATCTTAAGATTTCTGAGTTTTCTTTCACATTGGCAAGAAACAGCACATATTCTTAGATAGAGCACATTTAGTATTCCTAAAACTCTTTTTTGCTTGTAATGATCTGCATTCTTCATTTAATTTGTCATTGGATGAGGACCACACGCAGCACATTTTTATCCTAAAGGATCTCAAAACTAAATGGAAATTAAGTGATCTGCAAATCAGTAGGAGTATTTTGATAAACTCTGAAATGCAATCAGCTGTGGCTTGAATTGCAGCCATTGTTTAGCAGTACATGCCTACCTCTTTACTGCTGGTAGCAAGTGCTGAAAAATTTTACCTTCCCTAATAACCAAAGATGCCGTTGAAAATTAAGTAGGTAATATGTCATTAACAGACCTGGAGTTCAGCCAAGACAGAGAAGCTGATTTCATTACTTTTCTGCTGAGTCCCAAAGAATACAAAGTGACTTGAGGAGATCCTCAGTTTTATGTATTACTCAAAGGACAGCAGCTCTCAACTACACACTCCACACCAGGCTGATTTCAGTTGTGGTTTTTCTATTTTTATAAAGCCAAATAAAAAATAATTCTCTAGTCCTCACTTGGCATAACCCCCAAAAAATTATGGAATACAGTTTTAAACACACAAGTAGATATAGCTGCCCAAATCTTATCCATGAATATCAAAGATGACCATTAAAATTCCCAGTGAGGTTATAGATTATGCCCTCCCCAGAACATGATGCACACCCTTGTGTCACAGAGTTTTTAAGTTTTCTTTCAAGACTGAAATAAACATTAAAAATAAGTATGCATGTCAAAATTTGTGAACAGAATAAAACAGCTTCCTAACAAAGCTCTTTTTAATTCACTCAATTTAAGATCCTCAGGTTATGCAATAGCCATTCCCTAAGGTTTGCTGCATCTCGGCAGAAAATTCCAGAATGGGGACTCATAGCTGTCCCAATATTAAAGGTAAATTCTCTTCAGCAGAGAGGACTTGTGTTCTACACAAAGCAGGAGGGAAAAGTAAACACATAAATTCCATCACAAGGCAAGTGTAGAACTTCCTAGCAAGCTATTGTTGAATTTCCTCAACTAAGCATGCTTTCAGCATTCAGCAGAGACTGGAAAAGGCCTGTACTCAATAACCACTGCATTCATATTCTTACACTCCTATTCACCTTTCTGCAGCAGCTTCCAGCACCAATGCACTGCACAAGATCACTGCCTCCAACATTTAAAATCAAAACCAGAAGAAAACAATTTGTCAAAATGCATCACAGCTGGGAAATGAAACACAAAGGACTACAAAATGCAGGTGAAAAAGGAAAGAATGCTAACAACTATGGAAAACTTGATCATGGTATCTGAAAAGAATATTTTTCTGTATGAATCACAAGCTTCCTAGGAAAGACCAATACTATTAATAAGAGATACTCCAGCCAACATGAAAAGTACAGTCATGCACATGCACGAGTCCCAGAACTAATTCACTTATTGTTGTATGTGCAAATGACAGCCCAGCACCACCTGAAGTTAAAGAATCTGGAGCAGCCACATGCATCATTTCCTGAGAGAAACAGCAGTAATTGTCTTGATTCTAGTGCTAAAATAAGAGAAAGATTTGTCTTCCAGATGGAGGAACCTGCTACAGTCTTAAAGGAACTTCATGGAACTAAGACCAAGGCCTAAAAGACAGTGAACACTTTTTGCTTCTGTCTACAAGCTAAGTACAGCTTTAATTCCTTATTATTTGCATAATTAATTCTGGCAGTTGTCCTAATATATATTGTTGTTGTTATTATTATTATTGTTATTGTTATTATTATTTATCGTTGTTGTTTTGCAGAGGGAAAAATGGAAGAGCTCAATGAAGATTCCTCTACAGGCACAAAAAATAAAAGCTAAGAAATTAGATCTCCAAAGTAGATAGCTTTGAATCCCTGAATTATCTTCCCGTACAGCTCCATTTGCTACAGATGCAAGCCTGCAGAAGGAAACAGACACATTCCTGGCCTTCAGTGTTGCAGGACAAGCTAGAGCTGTAAACATAATGTACACATAGGCTGAAGCCAGGATTTTGGATGCAAGCTCTGATGCTAGATCTGGGTTCAAATGACACTGATCTCCAGATTAAAACCAATAAACACTCAAATCTGTAGTCATAAGTACACAGATGGTGCTGCCCATATGTTTTTGTGGCATACACAGGGGAAAATCCAATAATTTAATATGCACTTTTTCCTCTTCATTGATATGATAATTAAATTCCCCGAGAAGATATTCAACAGCTTATAAGAGAAGGAAACACTGGGAACTTGGTAGCACTGACTTATTTAACAAGCAAGGGAAGTGAGAACTGCTACGATTTATAGAATTTACATGATGACAGAGCAAATCTTAAGCACAGCATGTTAACTCCTAGACACACTGTAAAGACTAAGGAGACAGAATGAACTGTTGTATATGGCATTTCATTTCTAGATCACTGGGCTAGATTATTGAATGAACCCAAGGTGACAGAATTATTTTTGCTACTTACTTACAGAGAAGCAAAGCTTTTTGTAAGAGTTCAGACACTGAAATAAGGAGGACAGTTTTTCTTCCAGGTTTATTGCTAACACTTAAAACAATGCTTCCATTAAATAAGTATTTTAACACTTGATCAGCTCAAGGGGTTCATTATTTTCAGGCTGTGTAATTACGTAGATTTTTAGTAAGTATTCTCTTCCTCTGAACACTAGACCCAAGTGCTACTTTTGGTATTTGCTTGATGCTCGGAATGTGGTAATGGCACTTGGAAGAAAGTTTTTTATGGAGATACCTAAAATTGTTTCTCACTTCCCATGCATTTATGTGAAAAACATATTCAATAAGCATTTCTCTTCTTTTTTCCCACTTCAGGTTAAGAGCTTCAAATGAAGGCTAGCCATCCTAATATATTTTAACACATGTAAAATGTCCCTATGGTTCAAATAAATTATATGTCTATGAAGAATATATTTTTCTTAACTACGGACAAAAAATAAAGGAAATCTATCTTTGTAAGACTTGCCAACTTAGGACTCTTCAAAGCCATTCAATCTGATTTTTGTATGATGCAAAGCCAATTCATACATATTCATAGATTTATGTTAGCTTACACAATAGTATATGGCCATTAACATAATACACAGTAGGACATAGGGTTTGTTTACTACATACCTAATCTTGCCTAAACATTTTATATACTGTTTGGGAAACTCTAGTTATGAATAACTCCTCCCAAATGTATTCTTCCTGGTTATTTTATTATTGTATTTGATGGGCATTTTCTAAGGAGTTCCAGATTAGCACAATTCTATCATTTTTGTGCATTATTACCGTTGAGAAAACAAATAAATGGCATTCCATATATGTCAGATGTCTTTTACTTAGGTCTTTCAATTTATATGTCCACAAAAACTCAGTCAAGATAGTACTTATCTAAAATACAAGATGTTTCACTGGCTAAAGCCCATCGTGAGCTTTTTTGGTTTTGGTTGTTGTTTTCTTTTTTGGAAACCCTAAAGCACTGGTTTTTTTCATGCCTTCTTCTTTTCTACCATCAGCTTGCTAATGAGTGTGCAAAAAATGTTAAGGCTGACTAAGATGCAGAGAGGAGATGTACAAAAGCACATTTGGGAAGAGATCATTTGCAGTAACAAGTATGTGAGGGGTTTGCAATGCTGGCCTTAGGAGAATAACTTAAGAGTGCTAAAATCAAAGGAACTACTGCCCTGAGCTAGCAGTTCTTCTCCAGAGAGAAATACATCTTAGGGAAAATAGCCACCTTTAGGAAAAAAAAAAAACATCCTTTTAGGGCTAAAAAAAAAGCTTCTTAACAAGCTATTTACAAATAGCTGCCTATTTAGCATCCCTGCAAAGCCTGGAGAAAAATACACTCTTTTAAAAAGACCATTAAGACCACAATGATTGGGTATTCACAGTTAAGAAACACCATTTTAAAGCTCCTGTACTTCCTCCAGCTCTTTTATACATGTTGCATTATGATGAAATCTTTAGTAAACACAATCAGATGACATTTTTTCCCCACAGGATCCTGCCTAATGCAATGCACAGGTTTCAATGTGCTCCATTAATCAGCAGCTATTCAATAACCTTATCCCCATTATCTTCCCAGCATCACCTTTCCCCCAGTGGCCTCAACACTGCTCCAGCTCTTCCTGGAATTCATAAGCCTGCTCTCAGCCTTCAGAAGTCATGGGAGTGCCCCATGTCCCACCTGGCCAAATTCTGCCAGGGAAAGGGACCTGCTGGTCTGTCTCTGTTTCTACCCACTGTGAGGGGAGGTGTGACTAAAAGATTACAGAGCTCTTGAATGTTTCAATTCCTTTTCCTCTCAGGAAAAAGGACCAGGGTCACACTGCTAAGAGCAGGGAGAAATTTCTCCATGCTCTGATTTGCTGCTACCTTACCCTGTGGGCTACCTCCTGTCACAGAGCAAACATTCAAATAAACAGGCTTTCCTTCATCTCATGACAACACCAGACACTACTCCCTCCTCCATAAGGGAATCCATTTCCAGTCACACTCAGGAAGAACTGGCAAGCCCAGTACATCCAGATATAAAATGAAAATAGAAATAAAACTTTTCAAAGTGCTTCTAAAATGATGTTTTCCATGAAATGCCAACCTGTAGGTGACACTTGCTAGGTTTTGACAAGTCATGTGAGATGTTTATGGGCTAAATTTTTGGAATGCTTCCCAAACACACTCCAGGGTGTTGTGTAAGTTGTGACAGCTTCCTGACCCATCTTCAGCATGGGCACTCAAGATGTGTGCTAAGTTTGGGTTTGGGTTAAGTGACTCAGGTAGCAGTAGATATCTATGACAGAGACAAGGTGAGAACATATTTCTTTACAGAGCTTTCAGAATCCTCTGGCTATTTTACTGTCCCATCTCTTCTTCACTCCTCTGCTTTTGATTCCTCACTGCATGCCTTGCAATAAATGAATCACAGGGTTTTATGTATAAGAGCTGCTGTTCCCACATTTTCAGAACAGCTGGAAAGTTGTAGCGCACGTGAATAGTGTTGCACTCGTACAGCTGATTCAGATCAGTATGTGCACTGAATGAGGTGACACCTACAGAAAGGACAGAAAGGGAAGGGAAAGGTGTCAGGGCTGCTCTGTCTGTGAATGTCTCGAATTGGCTTCTGGGGAACTTCTGCCCCTCCACAAATCCCCTTGTGAGGCAGCCCATGGTCAAAAATAGCAATAGACTGCATATACTATCCAGTCAATTACTATTTGGATATGAGGATATACTATCCTCAACACTTCAGTTGCCTCAGATCACCCATCAGATGCCATTACATCCACCTAAAGTATGACTTAATGAGAAGCGATGGGATGTTACTGGCTCTGGTTAGAACAAGTTTATTTCCAGACCTAGATATTGCCTTCTGTTATAAAGAATTACATTTACCTAACTGGGCATTTCAGCATTTTGAGAAAAATGCGATATCCCTGTCAAGTTTGGGTGGAGATTTCTGTATTATTTTAATGGCGGTTTAGTTAATTATTTAGTAAACAGATGAAGAAAGGATGTTTCCAGAGTTCTCTTTCTCTCTCCACTACCACAACTTTTCCTTTGCCTTTACCCTCTCCTTGAAGGGGAGAGAGGGGTTGTTGGCTTGTTTGTTTGTTTGTTTTGTTTGTCTTTTTTTGTTTTGGAGGTTTTGTGGGGGTTTTAATATTATATATTACAATATATGTATATAAATAAATATGTATATATAAAACTTAACACAATTACGAGCTGCAGCTCAGAGTTCTCTATTATCATCATGCAGGAATATTTCACTACTGAAATTATTCCAGGTTAGTTTGATTTACTGTTACTCTTGCAATTTTATGTGCAATTGCTCCTCCACCTATGCAGCTTCACTGTAAGGAATGACAACAAAAGTAATCTTTTTTTCTTTTTTGCTCACCAGAAATTTGAAATTCAGAGGAGAGGGAATAAGCCATGAAGAATTGTATGAATTAGTCGCTGGACTGTGGATAGAAAATACACATGGGAATGACCAACATTAAAATACTTGGGCATTGTTTTCTTTCATCTAAAGTAGGCTAGCTGTGGAGAAAGAATTAAGTACAAACTTTAAGTGCCTTAATTGCTTTGAAGATCTGCTTTTGGTCGTGTTTAAACTCCCTTTAGGCTTTTGAACTTCTAGAACCCTCAAATTTAAATTGAGGGGAAAAAAAACCCAAAAAAAAGTGTAATCCTTGGCCTCCTCCAGCTAATGTTTTCAGACTTTCTCAGATCTAATTTACATCAGTAAATTAAGCTTGTACCTTTAGAAGTGTAACCTCCAGGTTTTCTTGAAGTGTACTAAATTGCAACCCTAACTTTGCTCTGTTTCCTGAGAAGAACTGCTCTCTTTTTCATCATTTAAGGTACATGCTACTCTTTGCATTCTCAGTAGGATGGTGGCAGAGCTGAAAGAATGAGAAAGAATCTGTCTTAATCCCTCATAATCTCCCTAAGCATGAGGTTCTCTAGGCAGCTTCTTTATTAGAAGTATCATTGCTCAAACTTCCTCTATTACTAAGTAATTATTTGAATAACCCATTTTGCTTCAGTAAGTTCATAAATCATTTGTTTTGGGGATTTATTTTGGCAGCAAATTTAGGGAATTTCATCTGCTCAGACCAGAAAATACTCATTTCTTGTTTGCTTTGCAAGTCTGGTACCCTATTAGCACTCAATTTAACAAAATGTCTAAGATAGAGGAAAACAATTTCTCTAGACACAGTGCAAGACTGAATCACATCTCATTTACACTGATGTAAATAAGAGAGAGAGACACTGAAAAGGAAGAATTTATGGCACTTTAAATTGGAACAAAATTCAGACTCAAAAAGCTTTACAATGCCTCAGTGTTGTACCTGAAAATACATGTGTTGAACAATCTGTAATGGCAAAAACTAATCAGAAATAAATTTTATCAACTTTTAAAATAAAATCTTACAGATTTTTAAGGGATTCAGAACAAAAAAGGACTCCTTTGCTATGTCTATGGCAATTTGATAAAGACTAGTCACCCCTACAGAAATCATAGCGATTTTCTCTAACCATCTCTTCAGATGGGATTCAATTAGTAAAATAAATGGAATAAAGAGAAAAAAAGAAAAAAGAGAAAGAAACCCTAGGAAATCTTATTATATGCTATTAAACTCAATAAGGCTTTTCCATCAGAGAACATCAAGTCTTATTTCTGGTAATCCCTGTGCTGTTGTAAATCAGGAGCTGCTGCTATAAAGACTACAGAATTCCAGCAGAATAAAATTGCAGTAAGCAGAAACCAGAACTTTGAGTCAGAGTTTGACAGTTTGGCAGCTCTGCCCCCAACAGTCTGAAACAGGAACCTAAAAGTGAACACCATTAAGCTGGGTTTCACAGATTTTGTTCCACCTAAATCCTAGTGTCTCACAGTCTGATTCCCTTCAGGAAACTTGACACAAAACACAGGCAGTGGTGTGGATCACCAGCCCCACTGCCAGTAGAAACCCTCTTGTCTCCAGGCAGCAAGGCGCCAGCCAGGCTCCCTCAGGTTCATTACCTCTCAGGTCCAAGATGATCTTGCTTTTCTCGCAGTCCCTCTGCTCACCTTAAGCTGCAAGGGTGTGATCTCCATCCCTGACCTGCCCTGTAGTAGAACATTTTTAGTGTGAGAGAAAGGGGTTTAAACCTCATAGCACAGAGGTGCCACATTTATCAGTCTTTTCTCAGGCTGTGGTGCACAGAAACTCTTCCCCTGGTGCACTCTTTAAAGACAGTGTGTCCCTGAAATTCAGCTTACCTTAGGTAGAAGATGGGCAGCAAGCTGAAGTATTTGCAAGCCACGGTGCATGGGAACATGAGTATTGGGTAAATATGTTTGGGAAGGAACTTGAGGAGGGTGTGTGATCAAGGGGTTTGTGGATCTCTTCAGAACAAGGCCTCTATGCTGTACCTATCACAAACCCTTCCATCCTGATATCTACTTGCAGGTTTGGAATTGAGATAGAACAGTGATGGTATACAGAGGTACCATGCACAGACAGATTCAAACATATCCATCCATACATTTATATTAGCATGGATAATAAACATAGCTACTCTTCAGAGGCTTTTTAGGACTGGAGCCTGATATTTTTGTTTTCAGGAATATGACTCCTGCCCACTAATAAGCAACAGAGTGTAGAAGTAGATAATACCTGACTGAGGAAACAGCAGAGTATCCAGAATCTGATCCTAAAAATTACCATCAGGTGAAAAAACTTGGATACCTTGGAAAACAGAGATAATAGAAGTATTATATTCTTAAAATAAATAAAATATATAAATGATGCACACAATCCCTTCAATCACAACTATTTCTTGGAATTATCTCCTGGGAGGCAGATTTCAAGTCAAACTTTGATTACAGGTATGCTAACACAATTCAGAGTTAGCGAGACGTGCATTAGAGGTAAATATTTTCCTTGTCAAAGAATCTATGTCATAATAAAGTCTGTGTTTGTACAGATAGAATCCATAAGGCTTCATTTTTTGTGATTTATGTCACAGTACAATATAGTTTTTCTGAAACATTTTATAGAAAACATAAGCTATGTCTTATCAGAAAGTATATCTGGATAAAAATCACATCTGGTGTTAAGCAATGCCAGCCTCTGAAAAGTTGGTGGGATTTGTTTGTACTTAGCCTTGAATTGAAATTGGCCCAAGGTATAGAATTCTGATGATCATGTTTCATATCTTTATCATATCTGCCCTGATCCCAAGATAAATAGACCATTTCCCAGCAATACAGTATTTCTAGATATCAATTTACTGTAAAATTCTCTGTAAGCAATTTCAATTCTCATGCAGACTCCACTATATTGTATTTTCAAACAGTTCAACAAAAGAAAATGAAAGTATAGGATCAAAATCAAGTTTTTTTACAGTTGGAAACAAGAAAAACTTTTGAGTTTAATATTGGTACTGTCAGAACAACTAAAAAGCAATGCTATCAGGGGTCATAGTAGAACCTCAAAAAGAGAACTTAGGGTCCAGTACATTATTTTATTAAGTTTCTTGATGAAAACAAATACAGTCACCTGACCACTAAGAAAAAAGAAAAACCAACCAGTCATCCTCTTCTGCACCACAAACAAAAAAACCCACAGGAAAAAAAAGGAAAAAATTTCTTTGGTTTGGTAAAACAAATGAAAATAAATGTAAAAATTTCTAAACAAGCCAAATATTGTGACTGATTTGAATGAGCACAGACATTCACCTCAGACATCTCATTATCACACAGTGACGAATAGCTCCAATTCAGATGCCTACCCAAATTCAAGGAAGCTCTAATTCTATGCCTTCACCCCCAAGTCAGCTCCACTGGGCAGGGCTGTTGTCTGTCACTGCCACAGGAGGAACAGCCTGCCCACAGAGAGCAGAAACACTCCTCTGGCAAAGATGGGTCACACCATCCTGCTGTCCCAGGAGTTAATGTGGTTAGCCCAGCGCCACAGTGGCTCTTGCAGCCAGCACTGGTGCAGGTGCAAAAAGGATTTGATGCTAGTTGAGCTGAAGCTGCTCTTTGGAGCTTCCTGCTGTGGAGATGGCCATCAATCCTAGCACTGTTCAGCAACTTAAATTATGCAGAACTCTCTTCTAAATTCTCTACAGTTCCCACTCTGAAGCCACACGACCAGAAGACTAATTTGTTCTGTGGATTTAACTGGCTTTAGAATAGCTCCCTTTACTTGAAGAGTTTATGCCACTGATGACAGATTTAAATTTTTCCCCAGGCTGTCAGCTTCACTCCAAAACTAATGTGAATCCCATCAGCAGTTTCATTCATGTGCTCTCATGTCTTAGATTTCCACATTCCTGTCACTGATTATGAAATCCACCCTTTCACATATGAAACATGATACACATTAGAATCTAGACATGAACTGGAGATAAAGTTCTTTTCTGACTCATATTTAAGACTCTTTTCTTTTAATGCTGTTACATTACAACAACAGGCATCCACACCTCTGGAACAAGGAAGTCAAATTATGAGCCAATTAATAGCAACATGAAACCAAATAATTTTTGCAAAATTGCTAAGTAAAAGTTAGAGTATCATAGCTCATTTGATAAAGAAAAAGTGCAGCATCAAAAATAAATATAAATATTTGTACTTTTTTTTTTACATTTGCTAATTATATGCTCATATACCATTAATGAGATTCCGCATTGGCATGGTTGCCTTTTAGATATTATAGGTCACTGATCAGCAAGCAAAACATGTGAATACACCAATATTCACCTGAACTGTATATTTATAGCACCTAGTCCAGGAGAGTGAGTAATTTTTATATCTCATTATGCATCATCTCCAGAAGGTGTTTCTGTCTCTGCAACATTTAATTTACTTTGATTGCTGTGTTCAGTGCTGGGTCCCCAATTTAGGAAGGACATTGAGGGGCTGGAGTATGTCCAGAGAAGCGCAATGGAGCTGTGAAGGGTTTGGAACACAAGTCCAGTAAGGAGAAGCTGAGGCAGTTGGGGCTGTTTAGCCTGGAGAAAATGAGGCTCAGGGCAGACCTTATCACTCTCTACAACTTCCTGAAAGGTGATTGTAGTCCCATGAGGGTCAGTCTTGTCTCCCAGGAAAGCAGTGACAGGACAAGAGGACACAGTCTTAAGCTCTGCCAGGGGAGGTTTAGGATGGATGTTAGGAAGAATTTCTTCACTGGGAGGGTGATTGGGCATTGGAAGGGTCTGCCCAGGGAGGTGGTGGAGTCACCATCCTGGAGGTGTTTGAAAAAAGATTGGATGGTCAGCAGGGAGGTGTATGGTCACAGGTTGGACTCAATGACCTCAGAGACCTTTTCCAACCTGGCTGATTCTGTGAATCTGTGACCATATCCCCACTGAATAGCTTCCTCATAGAAGAGTGTCCACTTAGGTCATTCGGGCTGAGTAGGAGTTGTGTGAGTACTAAACAAAAACTGTGATTCTGGAGATCAAAATACAGTCCTTATCTAAACCACAGGTTCACAGCATGCTCTTGTCAAACCATGTAATCTATCCTAAAACTCCATGTCTTTCTTATAATATTGAGACACCTTGCTATCTGATGGGGGATAGCAGGAAATGAGAGATGCTCATTTCTATGCTAATGAGGGGTTTAAGAAGATAAACACCAAAGAATTCAGAAATGCTTAAATTGAATATGGTTGGCACAAAAAATTACTACTATTGTGTTACTACAGGTCTGCATTTTGTATGGTTTAATTTAACCAGCAATATTGACATGCAGCATGTCAGTTACCAAATGAAAAAGAAAGTGAACGAGAAGGAGAGCAGGAGGGAGAAGGGGGGAGAGAAAGAGGAACAGAATGTAGTATTATGGATGGAAGGAAAGTAGCAAGGATACAATCTATTATAAGAAATTACTTATGAATAAATTGCAAGACTGTAAGAGCTAAGAAAACAAGAAGGGAATAACAATTAGTTAGAAAGCACAGACAGTTTAAGAGAAAAAAATTCTTCTCAAACGAAAGGTGTGAGGTCCTGTGCTGATTGAGGACAATAAGTACATCAATTGGCATTTTAAAACATCCTGGAGAGAAGCTCAGAAACATATTTGTTATCCAGGACTGAAACCAATTACTGAAGCAAAATCTAAAAAATATAATAATAATAATAATAATAATAGAAAAGCACTCCACAGATGGGAAGATGTAGAAGGATGGCTTTAACTTTTGGTAGGGTGGAAACAGCACACAAAGCAACAATTTTTAGGATTAATATGGTTATTCAAAGGGAACTGATATGCTAAGCATTTCTTAGCTTTGTTAGGAAACAAATTTTCAGGGCTTCATATCAGGGCTATGATGCAGCTGGAAGGTTTCATTATAAAAAAAGAACTCCTACATAAAAATTCATTCTACTTTAAATGTCCTAGAAACCCACTCTATTCCACATAATTGAGGTAGAACTCATGTACACTTCCTATTTAATAAAATATCTCCCTTAATCTAGAAATTTAACTTTTCGAATTTGCAGTCTATCCTTGTAAGGGGAACAATACTCTCCACGTGCAATTTATAAACATCCACAGCTGTTATCTTGTGGCACTTGCTTCCATGTAAAATTGTGGAATTTCAAATGCCTGTCTAATGCTTTCTTGATTATTGTACTATGCATTTACAGCCTACAAATACCTCAAAAAGAATGCTTGCCCCTGCTGCCATTGCTATGAATCTTCAGTGAAGTCAAGTAACTTTTCCACTAAAGGACCTGGGGGTGGTGGTCTCTGTGGACAGACAGCTGGACATGAGCCAGCAGTGTGGCCAGGTGGCCAAGAAGGACATAAGAGATGGTGAAGGGCCTGGGAGTGATTGTGCTACCCAATAACATTTTTAATAACATTTTTAAGCATGGGTAATGTCAAATATCTGAATATTCCTACCAGCTAGCCAGGCAACCACAAGAATCTGGGCAAGACCAGACTTTCCTACAATACAACATTAAAGGCCACCAGTGCAAACCTCCAGTACAAAAGAAGCATCCTTTTATAAAATCCTATTAATTCACATAATTAGACAACTTGCTCTCTTATATGAATAGAGTGACAAAGAAATCATACTGAGATTAAAAGCCTGAGGGCTTCCTATGGCTATTTAGAGCCAGGCTGTGAAAATTGGTATTGGAGTTTACAGGACTTCCTCACTGTTCACCGTGGTGTGAGAGAAACTGCCTTGCCCTCGGAAGATATTTGAGATGTCTTCAAAGAGCTGAGCCTCAGAGACACTACAGACAGAAGGAGAAGGCAGGGAACACAATCTTTGAACTTGGCAGTTTCAGAAATCTTAGAGACTGGCGAGACTTAAAAAAGCTTTTGATGTCAAATGGACAGTCCTGAGGACCTCACAGTGCTCTTAAAAAAATCTTAATTTCCTCTTTCCAGATTCACTGCCAGTAAAACCCTGTGATGTACCTTATATGTGGTTCCCCTGAGGAAGGCTTTGCAGCTTTCATCAACAATATTTGCTTAGAAGAGTATAGTCCCACAGCTGGATACAGTCCCACAGCTGGGCAGGAGATTTTAGAGCCCCTTTAACTAAGAAAAAATGTCAGGGCAGCATGAGAGATTTTACACCAAAAGAACGTGAAGTTCCTTTGTGACAGGTTTGCCTGAATACCTTTGCCAGATTCTTCTCCAGATTCTGTGTGTGTCCTTCCAGCCATGCTGAAGAAGGCAGAGAGACACGGTGGCAGCAAGCTGAAGCAGGCTTTGACCCAATTGAAAATAGCAGGACTTTTTCTAATTTCTGTGCAAGCATGCAAAAGTAGTAGAAAAGAAAAATTAAACAAACCTTCCCACCTACACCCTTCCAGGTCTTCCTTGTGTTTGCCCACTGACACACACAAGCAATTAAGAGAGATTGCAGAAACACTGCCATGGATCCCGCCCTTTCTCCCCTCTCTGAGAGGAACAATGTAGTTATCCAGAGTTCGCTGACACAGAAGTCAGAGCTGCATTTTGGTCACCTCTGACTCCCATTAGAGACTTGAACATGGCTTTGAAGTCACTTGCACTGGCAGATCAGGCACAGGTGAGCAATACTCATGCTGGCCGTGTCACAGGGCCACGCAAGGTGACAACACGGTCACCAACAGCAGGACAGGGTTTGGAATGCCTCGCCTGTCACAGGAACTGAGTTCAGGGAACAACTGTGAAAAACCTGATCCAGAGCCATTTGGAACCCTTAGAATTCTTGTAGGATGCTGTTTTTGTTGGTTCAAGTGAGGCTTCAGCAGAGGCTATAAAGAAAATCCCCAAACTGTTCTCCAAAGCCTCTACCTGCTCTCCTTCACCCTAAATGTGTGGCAACACAAGAGTCTGCCCTGCCCCTCTTCAAACACTTCCAATAAAAAAAGAAAACCGAGGCCAAATCTGTAAGCCTCTTCAGCTACAAGATTAAGAAAAAAATTGTTTCATTTCCCTTCCTCTCAACTCCCTGCCCCCAAGAAATATAATCTTGAATCAATCTTTAGCTCAACCAAATAAAATCAGGAAATAATGCAAAGAAAATGAACATTATTTGTGATTTCAGGGGCCAGAAAACATAGCAGCAGGAAGAATTTATTGCTGACCTTCATGCCAAGTGTCTACTGAAGAATATATGATAGTAGCAACTGGATAAAAAATTATTTTCATTTCAACAAACAAAAGAAATGAATACTTCAGCAATGAATTTTGCCTGTTTTTCAAGACAGGGCAACTATATATGCTGTCTGTGGATTTGGTTTAGCTTAAAAGCTCAATTTCTCATAAGCCCCTCACAGAGAAAAGAAAAGAAGGGTTAAATGCATACTTAATTGACTTCAACATTAGTAATCATAGCATGTGTAGAAATCAGATGTGTTTGAAATATTCATGATGAATTGCAAAACCACTATCACACTTCTACATTTCGGTCAAGCTTGAAAATGGGTTTGTTTCTGTGAAAAATGTCACTAAGATACTTGCTTTTCTTTTTACTCTCTCTTTAATTTGTTGGGTTTTTTGCATGAAAAGTACTAGCTTACTTGAATTTGTATTAACTTTAGCTTCCTAGGGGTGAGATTCATATTTAATGTTTTCAGGGCACTGACAGCCATATTCTCAACTACTATATGAAATGATGTTTGGGTGTGGGGATAGCTGGCACAGTTGTATGAATGAAAAAAACTTTAAGAAAGAAAATTAGTAAGACATTAAGAACACTTTTAAACTTCAACACTTTTCTCAAATAGAAAGAAATTTCAAACAGTTCAGAACTGGGTAGTGGTGAAGTTAAATTAGAGAACAAACTTTCAGGTATCACATGAGCGCTACAAGTTTATTTAAAGGATCATTAAAAAAAAGTTTAAACCTTTCTATCTGAGGAAAGGTTAATTGAACATTTATCATCAATATACATACAAAATGCATTGCTTTTACCTCCATAATGATGCACTGGCATTTTATGTCCAGAAAACAGGTCATCAGAGGGCATTCTTCATTACCTTTACACACAAACTGGTTTTATTGTCATTCAAACTGAACATTCTATACAGAGTATAGCATATTCTGTATTTTGAGGGCTAGTAGAGCTGTTTGGAAAGCAAAGCTCTTCTTGAAGAAGGCATTCACTTCTTTGGGGAAAAAACAAATCAAAGAGTTTGGCCTCAGAAGCAAAGGGTTTCAGTGAAAACTCAGCATGATTTCTCTAGAGAAACAGAAATTATTTCACCAACACACTTGAAACAGTCACTTGAAATTCTCAGTCTCTGCTGACAGGCAGGAAACTTTCTTCATGACCATCTTTAACCATCTCCCTGTTCAGTCTGACCTCCTGTTGCCAGACATCAGGTTCTCAAGCCTACTTGATGCCTGAAGAGCCAAGGGCTCAGGTGGTGATGTTTCCTGATAATCCCCGACTCTCCTCTCAAGCACTTTCCTTCCCTCTGAAGAGGAGAGGCCAAAAAAGGGAGATCATGTGAAGGGTGTCTGGTACAAACCACCCTTTTGCTTTAACCCCAATTTACCTGGGACAGCAGCTTCACCAACTGATCAGTTGCATTTGGCAAATTTGTTTTACTTTTGTTTAACTTTGTGTGGAACAGCCACTGTTTCATACAGAGACCAGGAACAAGCAGTTATGCTAAAAAGTGAAATATTTATGACGAGCACAGTAACATAGTGTAGAGAAATACAGGGCAGGCAGAACAGAGGATCTGGGAAGTGAAGACACAGGATGTGGCAAAAAGTATCAAAAGTGGCACAGGAAGACAAGAGAAGGGGCCTGGGCTTGGCACTGGAGATCCTACAACTCTGAGCAGCTCAATCAGGCTCAGTGAAAAGCATAAAGATCTTGAGCTGCACAACACTGGCTTTAGCATACATAAAGGAATAGTATCTTACACACATAAATTATTCAGTAGATTTAGACGTAACCTGAAACCGAAGACCAATGAAGAAGAGAGAAGGATGTAAAGGTCTGTTAACAAAGATATAAAAGTGATCCCTTAGTCAATCCAAGAGAGATGAAGAAGAAAACACCAACATATTCAGTAGCACATTTCTCCTGGCAAAGGATTGCAGATACTGACAACTCTTCAACACTCTTTACCACACACACTGCACAGAGTGAAATCGCTGAGTAGGATCCAGAGTAGTAGCAACAGTGCAAGTGTAATGCCAGAAAAGGGGGAGAAACTCTGTGTGTGTGTGAGTGTGTGCATGTGGACTAAAAATGATCAGACTTTCAAAACTTTAGATTTACTAACAATAAAGTCTTGACATTACTTATACATAATGTGTGCTTTCTCCTTGTCCCAAAAACATTGCCTTTTAGTGCAACATTGGCTGGGCTGACTATAGCAGAAAACCCCACAAAACTACAAAATCTGTTAGTCTGGACAGGAGGTAAAATGCAGGAAGTACACACTGAAATAGAAACTTGTTCAGCACAGATTTTTAAAATAGAAATATTTTCAGGATGGATTTTTAATCTACCATGTCAACACTTTCAGTCACTTAGTCTTTCAATTTGGCACCATCTGTGCATTACAGTTATTGCTTGGGACATCACTGGATTATATTAGTTTTCAATCAGAAATCTATTTGAGAAGAAATCATTGCTTTCATTCTAATTAGACTTTGCCATATCTGATCTTGCAACACTTTGCTGTTAAAAACAATGAGATATTTACTGTCTACATTCTGCTGATTACTGAAGATTTGCACATATTGGAGCAGACACATTGATGCAGCTCATTGGTATGCTCTGTGGCACTGCTGTGATCAGCCAGTCACTTCCCTTAAAGTCCAAGTCATTGCAGCTCCTGGTACTGTGAAGACTCACAATTAGGCCCTACTTTACCCATAAATAGAAAGTCATCTATTTGCAAACCAAATCTTCATGGGAAACTACAGGCTGGGGATACATCTGCTGGCTTGGCATTAACATTTTAGCTTCCAGCCAATTAGGACAGAACAGTACCTTACATTATTCTAGGACAAAAAGTATTGATTCCAAATTACAATTGCTGTTTTCAACCTTAAAATGTCACCTCACCTGCCTTTTTACAAAGTGAAATTCATCAGCTTTTACAGCAACAACCCTTCCTGCTACAAGAAATGTATCACTTTTTATACCAATTGGACATGAATCTATTAAATTACAGTGGAATTTTTTTAGCTACAAATTATAGCCGTATTAATACCTACAGAGTTCCCTATGAACAATAAATGCAAAAGGATTTTTTCCCCAACGATTAGCCATTTTAAAGAGTAGCCATTTAGTGCATGCAAATTTCCTGCCTTGCAGACCTTGCAGTATGAATTAGAGCCCTAGGAGGCTGGCTTATATGAATAAGCTTAGATAGTGCTAATTATAAAATCAGCATATTGCAATCACACTTAAACTGTGCAACTCTTTTATTGCAACATGGGTGACCCTTGTAAATTTGGTAGGCAAGAACAGAATTCTTCGACACCACATTTTGATGTAGGACAAGAGTTATAATAAAATAGGAATTATAAATGTTAGAAACTTTCTGAACTTGTGGGTAAAATCAACTCAAGGCTTTGAATACATGAAAGCTTAGGCCTTGCAATATCTATGTATTAGGCACATGGCCACTAAAATAGAATTCAAACCCACAGTTCTCAGTATCCCTCCACCATAATTGTGCTGTCATCATCTTTCCTCATGACTTCTGCATTTTTGGAAGAACACAGACAACACCCCAAAGGAAGGACAAGCAGGAATCCAAATCCAGCTGTCAGCCCCACATGCAGTTCAGGGTATGGCTTAGTAGTGGGCTTGAAAGCCCTGAGGCCAGGAAAGAATCTGAATTCATCAAAATAGTGGAAATAGTTCTAATCAACATATTTCCACCAGGGAGAAGACTCTGAAATTTCTGGATTAAAATCAAACTGAATATTTTTTCTATGTTTGGAATAGCCACCATAGCCCCCAGTTTTTGTAGCTTTAAAGCACTTTCCTTGCTGTTCGTCTAACCCACACAGGAGCTGTGGAAAGTCTGCATGTTTCACTTCACCTTTCCTGTACCTTAGCATCCACAGGCTCTGGAGATTCTGTGATGCAAGAAGGGAAGATCAGAAAAAACCCCACTGGACAAAGGAGCAACAGCACAACATGAGAGATGCCAAGTCTGGAATATAATTTTTTAGATAATGACATGATAAGAGACATTTACCCCAGCAATATAAAAGTTCAGATGGAAACATTGTCTCTAATTGTGGTTGCCAACTTCCTCTGCTTCAAGATTATAAAAAATCTTATCAGATTGAGAGAGCAAAGAAGCCCCAGAAAGCAAGGAAAAACAAAGCACCATGGAAGAGCAAGCGTCACTAGGATTTAATCTTAGCAACACAATTTCTTCCCTTTTTATAAAGGCTTTTTAAAGTTTTGTAACTAGAAATACCCTACCTTGCAGGGCAAGGACATGGAAAAATGTACTATTCTTCATTTTTTCTTGGTATATGTTTTTGTCCTTGTATTTCAGGGTCAGTAAAGCAATTCACCCAGGCAGATAAACTTGTTTTGTGTACTAAGCATTTACTAAATTATGTCTTATATTTCTATTTAGCACCTTCATAAATCTGCATGCCAAATGAACTTTCTTATTCTAGTGTTTTCTTTTTTTTCTTTTTTCCTGGTTTTTACCAAAATCAAAGCACTATCAGTACTTCTGTTGTCAATATAAGCAGTTAGTGAAAGAAACTGAAATCTGCAGAATTACTACAAGGATGAAGCTAACACATGCAATGCACACATAAAGCAGTCTATATGTTACCATACCTAAATTCCACACGTTGTTATAATCAATTAATGTAGCAGTAGCACCACTGGTGCTGAACTATGTGCAACATTAATTCCTGCAACACAGGGAAATTTGAGAAATCCAGAATGCAAACAGAAAGCTGTCTTTTTCCTCCCCATCAGGTTCCAAGATTTATGTTCTAATTGTCAAACCTTGGACGGCAGAGATGCAAAACCCATGCAGATCAAAGATTTTGCATTCCAAAGGACTTGCTTTACGTTTAGCAAAATATTTCTTGTTCATTGTCAACTATACTCTGCAGCAGAGGCTTTCTTATACTTTGATCTTGGCTTTCAAAAATCCAACCCCATCTATGAAGACCTGTGTGCCTCTAACTTCCACTTGGAAAAAAAACCAAATAAAACTAAACAACAGATGATCTCGTTTATTGCTGGAGTGTTTTCCAGATACAACAGTAATCTGTTTTATTTCATTCCCTTTCTAAACTAGGCTTTTGGAGAAAGAGCCAGTGACTCTTTCTTGCCCAAGACCACAAAGGACGGACGAGAAGGATCTGTATGGACAGAGGGATCACAAGCAAGTGCCAAAAGCTGTGTGTTTGTTCTGGCCTGCCCTGGATTCAGAGCAGCTGTCTTGGGACTCCAGGATGGAGTGAGATTTGCCATGCCCTGCTTGGCTGCTGCTGTGTGAGGCAGTGCTGGCCCACCCTGCTCCTGGTGATCCCCAGCAGGAACTGCTCCGTGCTTTGTGCAGATCCTGCATCCTTCCTCTCGTTAAACTAAGGAGGGGTTTGAAGAGCAAATGACAGATTGTTTGGTGATATTGTCGCCAATTTGGATATATTGTCTGGTTGCCCCACAAGAGAAGCAAGGAGTCAAGGAACTGGAAGTAGCTTTTACTGCAGACCCACTCTAGTTTGAACACTCAGGAGGGGGGACAGTTGGGGAAAAGGTGGGGACAAACTCAGCAAAGACTTTTAGGGCACTGGAAAAAAACAGAGACAGCTGGAAAGCAGAAGAATCATGCAAAAACCATGGAGGAATAGAGGTAAAGTTGATTTGGAAGTGCAGGAAGATCAATTATTTGGAAGAATGCAGGGGAAGGTAGAGGAGGAGACTGGATATTTTGGATGAACAATTAATGTGTGAGGAACAGATTAGTATGATTTGCAGGGATTAAAGGGGTTATATAATAAATTGATTAGGAGAAAGAATTAATCAATGAGTTAGTGGCGCTACTCAGTTTTAAAATGCTTACCATGCTAAAGAAAAGATTCAGTTTTCCACAGAGTAGAGTTAGTTTTTATGGATAAGCTCTTTCAAGGTGCCATGCTACGTAATTGACTTATTGGGCAGTTTGCTGTTAAACAATTAAGCATTACATGACTTCATTATTTTGATTTGAAATTTGAAGACTGAAATCTTTAATTTGGGCCCAGTCTCAAGGGAGAAAAATCCTAATCTGGGGCCATTACAGCAGATGAAGCACACAAAGGAAAATTTTTCTGCTGTCCCCTTACTGTTCCAACAAAATCTCTCTTCTCATCTCAAAATTAGGTTGTTTGTTTATATAAGTGGCCTCAAATTCTGCAGCTCAGCCTAACTAAAAATACTGGAAATGCCATCAGAGATGCTCCATTAGGAAGGAAAAGAGGAAATCCCATGCAACCAGAGAACTAAAAAACAACAAAAATGCTCTTAAGAGAAAGGAGTTTTGCAGACGTCTGTCTGAGTTCCTCTGAAATTACCATCAAGTCTGCTGACATTTTAATTCCATTAGTAAAACTAGGTTACTAAATAAGAGTGTATATTCCTTATTTTCCTCTTCCTCAAAGGCAGCAAAGAAAAGTTGAGGTCTAGTTTCAGACACAATGCCTGAACAAGAAAGCAAGAAAATTAAAAGTCCCTTCTATTGAGCATGAACATTCCAGTACTATAGTAAAGACTTCCCTAGAACATCCTCACCAATGTTTCCCACCTATCAGATATTTCTGTATGCTGGGGTCATCTGCTCGAAAACAGTAACAATAGTTAAAATCTACGGTAGCCATAGAGACATTATGAAGTATCAAAAATAGCATTGTGAAACATATTTAAAGAGATTTAGAAAGGGATATGATGAGAAGAGGATGCCCTGCACAGCCAAGTAAAGCCATGTGGTTTCTTGTGCTGTATATGCATTCCTCTCTGTACTCATATACAAATATACCTCAGTAAGAGAGCAGCTCTAGCATTTCTTCATTACAACCAAACCCCTTGATGTGTCTGTAGCCCCACAGAGATAAGTGAAGAGTTAGGAGAAGAAAGAAGATGCAGTTCCTGTTTCAGAGATGTTGCATATGAGACATAGAGGCTGCTATTTTGGTAGCCTACCAAAATTATTGTCAGAGGTGGGAGAGACAGAACAGAACACAGACAAGATCACAAAAACAGATCAAATACAGCAATGAGGGGAGGAATTGTGCAGAAGAACAAATGCAGATGCAGCTACTCACCTTTCTCTATAGAACAAAATAATGAGCAGCTGAAACACAGCAATATCTAAGAATTGCTTGCAGAAATAAGCAGCTTCTACTGTTGTTAAAAAAAGGTGCACTACAATGAACAAGGACAGCAGGAAGGAGAAGATGGCCAACATAATTCCAATAGAATTTCCAACACAATATTATCTATATTAGGCTGAAATGCCCTTTATGAGGCATTTTAGGCAGAGTGACACACAGGGGCAATACTGACACTGAGCGTCTCAGCAAAAAGAATATTTAGGTTTGGATCTTGTTATGATGGTCTCTGCAAATATTTTTTTAAAGGAACTGATTGTCTTGTGTTATTTGAGTAGAAGGGGGATAAGTAAGCTGTAGTCTTCCCAATTTGTATAAATCTCATTAATTAATACTGATGCCAGATGCATTGTATGAGTGGGGCATAAAAATCTCCACTCAGAATTCCTAAAAAAAATTATTATAGAATGGAAGTGTCCCCACTCTTAACATGTGAGGGTCTTATTCTAGTCCTCCTGAAAATGTAGAGAACTCAGAATGATTAAAATTTTTATTGATTTTTTTTCTAAAAATAAACAGAAATATTTTCAGCACTACAGGTATTTAAATTAAATTACATTTTGTCTATGGAGGAGTAAAACCAAGGTTACATTTTCTTTGTTGATGATTACTTTAAAAGGGAGAGAAATACAAATTAAAAACAAAACAAACAAACAAAACTCCAAACAAACAAAAACCAAACCAAACAAATAAAACAAAAGCCAAATACCAAAACAACCCCCAAGAAAGGAAAGAAACTACATTAATCTATAAAAACTGTAGACAATTTCTGTCATTTACATTAATCTATAAAAACTGTAGACAATTTCTGTCATATTCAGTTCTGCATATACTATCTAGATTTTGGCAGAAATCTTGGTTTTATCTGATAAAAAGAAAATTCAGCAGAGAAAAAGACACAAATCAATTTGAGAAGGTTGTTCTAAAACCAGATTTTCTCAGTTTGCTAAATGTGGTCTTAGCAGAACACCTGCTGTGGAAAACAGTTGGTCAAAGATCCAGGAATGACTCACTTGCAAGGCCACCAAGCTGGTGGCTCTCAGATTGCATCTCCCTTCCCAACAGGGAACTTGCAGCCTTGAGCTGGGTGCCCAAGCTTTCTGCACACCCAAAGGAAGGATTTGGGCTCCTCAGGATGAGATTTGCCACTCCAAGCCTACTCAAGAGAAGAATTTTCCAGACCAAGCCTGCAGAGGACAGAGCTGTTTGTAGGTCAGGTTAGAGCTCTCTGATCAAGGGGCAGATTGGGGCTCTTTGCCTGGAACCCCCAGTGAGAGGTCAGCCCTCCACTCACATTACTGACAGTACTAACAGCTTCATCAGAAATCTGCCTTTTTGAGCGTCTGTCAATAGTTCTGGGTTTGCCATTCTAATGCTGCAGAGCAGACACTGTAAACTCCAAGGACCAGCATTATTTCAAAAGTCTTGCCATTCACCGCTCCAAAATAAAAGGTTGCCAAGAGGAAAAGGAAAGTGACTGAAACCTCCCTTGACTGCTTGAACATTCACTCAGGACATTAATAGTTCTGTTCAAAACCTCATGCTTGGGGTTTTTTTCTCCATTAACACATAAGTGTTTTACAGTTTTCCTGGATCAATTCCCAACGGCAAAAGAGGCTGTGTGAGCATCTTTCCTCTAAACAAAAAGCATTCAGTTGCTGACAGAGAGACATAAGGTATTTTTATATTTTTAAAACATATTTTTGTTACAGATTCAAGAGTTTTAATCAGTTAAACAGGAAAATAACTTGTCCAAATGCTCCGATCAGGCCCCGTTTCTTCTTTTGTATGAAAATGGAACAGGAATGGTACTTGAGGAAATAAATAGCTCTCACCTAGTGTCACAAAACATGCTACAAAATGACCCAAAAACATTATTTGTTCCTTGTCTCTTAAAGCAAACTAATACCTAGCATTCTCTTTTGAGCACTGTATATCAGCAATCAGGTGAAAGATCCAGGACACCCCTTTCAGGATGAACAGAGTTGTAATGTATATTTTATCAGCAGTTGGAATTTGTCAGCAACACACAAATGAGTCATTCTATTAGAGTTTCTCTCAAAAACATACATACACGCTTATTGCTGCTTTGTTCTGGAGAAAGAACACAGTCTTGTATCAAACTGCTCTTCTCCAAGGGCTTTTCCTTTAATATGACTTTCAAACAGCTACTTCCCAACATGCAGAATGTTACCAAGGAAACCAGGAATGGTGGGAAGCCACAACATCTCTTATTTGTCCCAGGCAAAGGCAGCAAAAAACCCATTAAAGCAAAATTTAAATAACTTTATTCAGCTCTAGGTCCAGTCTTTCTCAGCTGTTCAGGGAACGGGTTTGCCAGTACCTTTGACTTTTGTCCCTGTTTTTTCCTAGAGGACCCTAACCCATGAAAATGCTCTTTCAAACTCCAGGATCTGTACTGGGCACTACTGATGCCTCAGTAGTGGCATCAAATACCACCTCCAATCCACTGTGCACTGCCTGAATTTGGTTCATCCACACCTGCCAGCTTTTTCCAGGTACCAATAAATTTCACACCCTGTTAACATTGCAGGATTTGTTTGACACCTGGTACTGCCAGGTCACAGCCTGTCCTAGCATAACAAACTTGCTGGATGTTGCAGTAGCTCAAATCCCTCCAGTGGGATCTTCTCTGCACGGAACAAGACTGACAGATATTTGGCTAAATTACACTAATCCATGTCACAAGCAGGAAGAGGATTCTTGATTTCACTCTCTGAGTCAGCTTTAGGTTTGGTCTGAAGCTGTTTGGTTTCTCATTAAAATATAAATATGCATTTGGAAAAAAATGTCTACAAGCTTCTAAGCAAACAAGTCAGAAAGCGTAAAATGACATTTTTCTTGAAAGACAGGTGAGATCCAGCTTTCAAGGCTCAGCTAAGTCACAGTTATGTAAATTACACAATAAAACTCAGTGGTAAAACCTAATCTGTTGTGGAGATAAGTGCCTAAGGCAATAGTAATAAAATGTCTTCAGTTACAAACATGTCTACTCTTCTGAATTTTGTAAAAGTTTGCACTTTAGCAAAAAAAACCCCCAAAAAGCCACCAAAACAAATCAAACAAAAAACCCTGAACAAACAATAAAACATGGCTTATTGTTGATGTTACTGTATTCACTAAACTCTCATTTTACAATCAATGTATTGTAAATTCTCTAAATATATTGTAAATTCTCTAAAATCTGTTTTCTATGAACATAGGAATAGTATCAATTCAGTTCTCTGGCAGTGCTCTTGCACAATTATATGGATTGTTTAACACTGTATTTGAACAACTGATCCTTATCAAAGCCTCTGCTTGAGAAAAAATATCAGAAGAAATCTGTGTTAGTAGGATTGATACTGTTCCCATCTATGCCCTGTCAGGCAGCTATAACACATTTTAGCTAGACTGAAGCTCCAGTCTGATACCTGAAGCTTTGAAAAGTGCACTGAAAGTCCTGTGTGCTATGGTGGAGTTTCTTCTGCAAGAATCTCACCACAACTTGGATGCGAGCATATAAATGTTTAAAACTGTGCAAGCCTAAAGAGGAGAGTCCCTGCATGCTATTTAGAATGAAGCTTATAAATTCCCTCTCCTTCCTTAAGGCTTCTGAAAGATGAAGGGATAAGAAGTCTGTAAAAAAACACCACATTTCAGTTTTAAAGGACTGATAGTCTAATTGGCAGCTTTAAAATCTAAGATTTCATAGCAATCTTTCTCTGAAGTGAATCTATTAAAAAAGTGAAATTTGAGATGAAATTGGAAAATGAGCTTTTCATGTTGATGAAATAAAGCTGATTTGTTGAATTTGTATCACTTGAAAATATCAGTTCCCCTGTTAAGTCTTAAAAGAAAAGGCAAATGAAAGAGAAAACCCGTCTCTATAAATCCTGTTAGAAGATAAAACCTTGTAAATCTACTTCTTCCCTTCTCTCGATCAAGCACACAGCAACATTATTCTTGGTGTCACAAGGTGGTGCTCTTCCTTTCAAGTAGTGTCTTTCACCTTTAAAACGACCTCATTAACTTGGAGAGAAAAACACATGTTTTGAGACTTATGCACATACACTGGCACTGTTACTGAGAAGGAAAAGCATCTAATCTGGATCACTTTTTTGGCACAAAAATGGACAAAAGACAAGTTATTTTGTAGGGGGTGTGTATAACTTGGGCATGATAATGCATGATCTGTACCAAGTTCTTTCACAGTCTTAAGAACCTGGGATTCGCTGAGTGCTTAATGCTGCAGTTATGTGGTTGTTTTGAAGTTCAATTTACCTAAAAGTTTCAACTCTGGAAGTACAGTTCTAATGATTAAAGCACCAAATTTATTTGTGCAATCAAGAACGCAGTCCCTGTGCTGTTTATTTTATACTAAATCTATTTTATTTTATACTTCTTCTATGTGTTCCATCTTTGGTATAGCAAATATTTTTGCATTGAACATTTATAATTCCATTGAAGATATTACGGAAGATTTATAAGGTTTGACAGCTAGGCATAAAGAGTTGTGATTTTTGGTACCCACTGATGTTGGAGGTTTTAATTTTGCCCAGTTAATCCTGAAAAAAATTACCAGCAGCACAGATGTTTGCCTCCATTTCCTGATTTATCAGTTGCTTGAGATCAATAGGATAGATTATGTTTCCATATCATCTTTCCAGCAGCTAATAAATTCAAAAGGTAATACTGTATCAAGATTCACAGCCTGGTGGTTTCTTCAGCTTCATTGTTCCAGAGAAAATTCCATGCCCACAGAAACACAGGGTGCCTGTGGTACTACTTATTATTATAGGATCATTCAGGATGGAAAGGACCTCATCATGGAATCACTGTCTAGATGAGACTGATGATTACTGAACCTCTGAACTAAAACTGCAACTCCCACTGATGTTTCACAAAGAACAACAAAGACAGTAAGCTATATAGCCAGAGAAACAGCCTAAAACAATACAATTAAAATAGGACACTAATATGTTAACCAATGAGACAACAAAACAATGTAAGATGTATGGCTGATCACAGTGGTTGCCAATACAACAAGGAACCAACAGAAGGAGAGCATTGCCCAAAGCGAGGGGTATGACAGGAAACCTGGGCACTGCAGCCAGGAGGTGCAGCCAGAGATGGACACAGCAGGAGCCTGCCTGCAGCAGGGCAGGAGGAGGGATGGTGCCAAGCAGGGACAGGTAAGTTTAAGTCTCTCATTGCCTACTTACACTTGAAATGTTCACCTCTACTCTAAGCCCCCCCAAAGAACAACATGTATCACAACTGCATGAAAGCTGCCTTCTCCCTTATCTGATGCTGAATTAAACCTAAATGCAGCTATTTGTTTTTTCAGAGTATAGAGCATTCTAGAGGTTTAAAAACCCCCAAGTCCTCATAGAGGTCTAGCTCATGAATATTTTACCTCTCTGAAAATCCCATTCATTTACTGCACCTGGGATATGAAGTGTGTTGTCCTATTTACTTTTCCCCTCACATCTCAGTTGTTCCAATACTGCAGAGGCTCTCCCAGCTAAAAAACATCCACCACACAGATCATCCCCTTGGCATGTTCAAATGCCTCCTGATTTGCCACTGGCATCTACAAAACTGCTACTTGTCAACAATGCAAACATCTCTAGCATCTTTAAAAACTGAGAGCAGAGGACAGTGTGAAACAAACAGAAAATAACAACAAAATGTGTATTAGAGAGCAGAAAATACAGTGACTGGGTTGGGGAAGTTCACAATTAATTTGTCAGAACCCTTGTCCTTTTTCACACACAGGGGAGCTGCTGTGGAATTACCAGCACACTGCACCAGAGCTCTGCAGCAGCTGGGGCTCTGATGCAGAGGATGAGCTTGCCAAGCTGTTGTGGTGCCTTGAGACCTGCTCTTTAGCAAGGCAATGTCAATGGGAGCTTTTACTGCCCAATGCAGTTCTTACCATCTGGGGAAACCATTATTCTGAAAGTCGAACTCCCAGCCCTTACATTCAGTTAGGACAAGATTTGCTGCTGTAGAAAGCTTTTTTTTTTTTTTTTTTTTTTTTTTTTTTAATGCAGAACTGATTTACTGCTGCATAATTCGGTGTGTCTAGAATTTATGACAATCCAACTTGGGTATGACAGTCTGCTGCCATCCTGAGTGAAACATCTGGGGCTCTACAATTTTAAAACCTTGAGAGAATGAATTACATGTGGAGCATGTGTCTCACTAAAGCCCAAATTGGACTAAGCCACCACATCTTTCAGGCTGACATAGACCATGAAATTCACTTTTCAGTCATCACTGGCATTGGAAGAGTTGCACAGTAGTAACCCAAACAATAACTCCAGGAACAATCTTTCTCAGTATGCCTACCATACATCTCCAGGAAAGAAACATTTTAGGCTTAAAAACTACTAAGAGAAAGGATGGTTTCCCCCAACTTCTTAATGCTTCCAAAGCATTAAAAAAAAAAGAAGCCATCTGATCTCTCACTAGATTTAAGTCTTCAAGCCCCTTAGAAAGTCGTCTCCTTCCTTAAGCATCTCTGAAAAACCTTGGTAAAGCCAAAATGCATTAGCACCCACCACTCCTATGGGCTGATTCCTCTTGATGCACTTCCATGTGTGCATTCTGCCCGTGAGGGCATCCCTGTGGGTGACCTCGATCAACTGCTTGTGCCTCAGCTATGGAAAGGCTGAAAAGGACATTTTGATAAGAATGAGTACATAGAGAACTTTGCTGAAGCTGGGGATTTTTCACCTTTCGAGGAACAATGAAGCAACGGCAATATTGACACAGCTGTCTGAGCAGAGGACAGGAGCCACCGCTGCAAATAGTTTCCCCTCCGGATGAAGGCAAAGGAAGAACTGCATTGGACATAATTAGTTTTGCAGTAGAAAACAAATCAATTGAAAAAGCAAGTTTTCAATCCTCTAACACAATAACAGGAAGCATAACATTGATTTTGGTTTGAGGTGGAATGGTCTCTGCCACATGGTATCTGTGGGCCTTTCTTTGTTTAATTTATTTTTTTCCTGTCCAGAAGGTGACAACTTTAAATGGGTTAAGGCTGTTTACTAAGCACTTCCTGAATTCCTGCTCAAGGTTCACCTACAAAAATCCAGAGCTAGATTTAAATATCAAAGTCCCAGATATTATGGCCCTGGATCCACAAAAAAATATAATGAGGACTCCACATTCATCTTAAGGTATGAAAAGGCTTAAATCTCATAAAACAGTAATTCCAGTAGGTAGGTAGCAAGCCCATGCAAAAACTCATCATCATCCTTTCAAGAATCTGAGACAGGAATGTTCAGCAATTTCAATGAACTTGGTCAACCCAGATTTATTTTCTCAGCATATCCCAGAAGGGTGCCAGATTCAGTCTTTTCGACCAGACAGAACACCAATTATTGACTCCAGAGAAACTTAATTCTGGGCCCACGTTTGGCAATGACTTGGTTCATGCATCTTGGGCCTTTTCTGAATGAGGTTGTTATCAAAACAGTGCCTGAAGGAACATACAGCACCTGCTTTTTTTGAAAATTTCTCCCTCCCCACAGTGACAGTCACAGACTGCCAGGTGACTTCACCTCTCTTGCATTCTCCCTGTCTCACTGCTCTTCAACTTTCTTCATCCCATGGCAAGGTCAGGCACATCTACCCCATCAGATACCTTTTTCTTGCTGTAATTCTGTATCAATATTTTGGAAGATTTAATCAGAAGAGGAAGCACAGAGCAGGAGAGATCAATAATTGATTATGCAGTTTCTACCTCTCTCGAAGCGAATGATTCACCACCATCGCAGTTTAGTGATTTCCGCCAAGGTCCTGTAGATATCCAGCCTAAATAAACTTCTGCCATCTGAGAGGCTGGTAAGTAGAGAAGCTGGGGACAAGCACAGATCAAATGTATTCATTTTATAATTTAAAAGTGATTAAATAAAAAAACATACATCAGATGCAACCACATGGTTGAATTTTATCTCAAAGCAATGCAGCTGTTTCAGAAAAAGATACTTTTACAGTGAACATAGTGTTTGTCTAGATTATAAGACTACAAATTACAGGATAAATACTATAAACCAGTATTAAATAAAAAGTTTGAAGGAACTGATGAGATTCTTAATTTCTTCAGAACACCAGAGTACAAGAGTATTGAAAAACACAACAGCACAGTATTAATTCAGGACCTACAGAGAACAAAGCAAATCCATACACACAGGGTGGAATCAAGGCACAGAATTAAAAAAAAAAAAAAACAAAACAAAAAACAAACTAAAAAAACCCCAAGAAAGTCTCCAAGCAGAAGTGCACCTGGAACTGCTCTGTTATTTAATGCATACTATGAGCTATATGAGGGCACAGCAGAGATTCTTTCACAGTGATGCTGAGCATCAATTCATAATACAAGGCACAGGAGCTTGCCCTGCTGCTGCTCTTCTTCCACTGCTCAAGGACTTTGCTCAGGATCAGCAGCCCACCATGGAAGAAAGTGCATAAAACGAGTGCTGTAGGAATAATCTTGCCCAAACCTGTGAACTCCTGCAGTGTTGACAGGCATGTGGGATCTTCACTGGCTCCTGGACAGTCACAAAGGCAGCATGCCCATTCCCAGTGTCTGCTTGTATTTTTAATGCCTAGAAAAGTCCAACATGCTCTCACCCCTAGTTCCAGTCCTAACTTTATTCCCTGGTTTTGTTGGAAGCCACATTTCTTCCTCTGCAGAGCCCTGCTGAAAGAAAAGTAGGCAGCTG
The DNA here is from genome assembly GCF_028769735.1 of Zonotrichia leucophrys gambelii. NCBI lineage: Eukaryota > Metazoa > Chordata > Aves > Passeriformes > Passerellidae > Zonotrichia > Zonotrichia leucophrys. Next base: position 99,286,995 of record NC_088169.1, read on the forward strand.
TGGCTTCCTGCAGAGTTCTCCCATTTGCTAATGAGAAGAGAGGCTGAGTTAGTTACAACTCCCTCCTTGTCACAGAACTGCTGTAAAAACAGATACCTATTTATATCGTACAGTTTCTGAGCTGACATCTTGTCATCTTCTCTTGCCATCCCATACTTCAACTGGAGTTTATCAAAGTCCTGGCATTTCCTAATATATAAAGCAGACATGTATCATATATCAGAATACACAAACTGTGTTGGGCTGTCTCTGAATCAGTGTGTGTACTGTAATAACAGTGTAAAAATAGACTTTTCTGGATTGTTTCCTGTCAGCTACACATTTCCAGAAAGTAAGCGATAGACCTATGAAGGGCTATCCCATGTGAATCACATACCAAGAGCAGCTCCCATGGACTTCTCAATGGAATTATGCTTGCAACAGCTCTGTCTTTTTAATCAAACAGATTCTGAGTCTCTCAGAGGAGGTAGGCAGTGTAATAGACCGAATCTACAGGGAAAGGCTCTCAGTGGCTTAGGTCATGAAACTTAAGAGTAATGCCTTGAACACAGCTTGCATTAAATAGCATAGAGATGCAAAACATTAAAACTTAAACATAAAGAAATATCGAATATCTATTCTATGGAAGATTTCAGTACCTATTTTTACCTATTAAAATGATTTCCATAGATTCCAGATAGGATTCATCTACCTATTTCCCAGTATTTTTACAGACTACAAATAAAACTAATAAACAATGAGATATAATCATAGAACAGCTTGGGTTAGAAGGGACCTTAAAGATCATCTTGTTCTAACACTGCCATGGGCAGGGACACCTCCCACTAAATAAGATTGCTCAAAGTCCCATCCAACCTGGCCTGGAACACTTCCAGGCACAGGGCATCTACAACTTCTCTGGAAATTCTGTGCCAGTGCCTCACCACCCTGACAGTCAAAAACTTCTTCCAAGTATCTCACCCAAACCTCTCCCCTTTCAGTTTAAAGCCATTCCCCCTTGTCTTATCACTCCATGTCCTTGTAAAATGTCCCTTTTCAGCTTTCTTCCAGGTCCCTCTAGATATTGGAATGCTGCTCTGGAGTTTTCTCCAGAGCCTTCCCTTCTCCAGGCCAAACAACTCCAACTCTCTCTGTCTTTATAGGAGAGGTTCTCCAGCCCTCTGATCTGTGTTGCTGTAATACTCATGATGAAAACAACCAAGCATATCAACATCCTTCATATCAAAATATTTAACTTGGCTGTAGACTAGATTCTAATCCTTTGTCTCATGTTCAACATTAAGTTATATTTTCCCGGAGTGACCCACATTGTTTCCCAAGAGTTGTAATTCCTACATACAGTAGTTGTCCCCAGTAAGCAATATAACCCAGACTCCTCAATCAAACTCCTCTTATCACGATGAATTTGCAAAGAATTAATTCTAATAAAGAATGTTAATGGTGAAACCTGCCATGTACCATGTCATAGTAGTCTGGAGCCTGAATATTTCCCAAATGAAACCCAGTGCTAAATTGCATCACCCTCATTCCACTTTGAACATCTTGGTGAAAAAAATGTAAAATTCTTAATTAGGTCTGAAAACAAACTAAGTATTCATTTCAGTTTTCCCAAAGTAAAAAGAAAAAAAAAAAAGAAAGAAAAAGAAAATACAAAAAAGGATTGATTTCCAAGGCGTGCTTTGTATCAAAACCCGTAGCCTTGCTTTCTTCCTTCTGCCATAAATGCCTCAACAATTACCTCAGTTCTTGGCTCAGAACATGAAATACTTTCCTAGAAATCATGTCAAAGCCCATTGCTTTTTTTGTCTTCCAAGACCCACTTCCCTTTAGAATACTCTCAGGAAAAGAGTGCTTGAGGAGCATTTAGGTATATCAGGCCTGCCCTTATTTATCATTAGCAATGAACATCACAGCAGCAAGTGGCCCATTTTGATGGGATCACTTTTTTCAGGCACACTTCAAATCTGCCCCTGGAGACCACCTTGCCCTGTCTGACCCCAGACACTCCTGAAGTGGAAACAGCACTAAAATAAAACAGCTGAAAAATCACATTTATATTACAGATTTACTTTGTCAATCAGAAATTATGGTGGAATGTCAAGTGTAGGATCAGATTTAAATTGTGGCTTTGTAGTGCAGGTTCATTTCCCACTTACAGCTACACAGTCATAATGGAATATCCTCAATAAATAATTGTTCCTTTTTAAATTTACCTCTAACAGTTTTATGGAAATATGGATCAAATTTGAGAGGGCTTTTAAAATCCTATTAAAAAATAACCATTTGTTTTATTGATTGGACAGTTTGCAATGTGGTTGACTATGCAGTTTGGAGAGATTGGGTTTGTTTTACTCTTGTTTAAAAGTAAGTCTTAGGTGGATGCATTCTTTTATTGTTGGTCAGGAGAGGACTTTGATAAAGAACGGGATAATCTGATGGGGTTTATTCACCCAAAACTTCACTCCAGAGAAAAGTTTTATTCAGAACTGAGCACCCCCAAAGCATGAAAGGTTCAACACCAACCAACATGTTTGCCCTCAGGAATGGTGACTTGCATGATGTTCTCCCAAGTAAAAGCAGGAAATAATTCAAAATTTCAATTTAATAACACTTCTATTTCTATACATCCCTAATATTTTTCATATTTTTATGAAACAGTAACAGGAAAAAGGTGTAACAATTGGTAATTTAACAGCCCTGATCTCAGAATAAAAGTGAGTTTAGGCAAGCATATATTTCTGGTGCACACAAGGAAGAGCTGTGACTTTCGCCATACAAACACTTTTCATAAGCATTCACCTTATTAAGCTCTCTCTCCTTACACAGACCTGCATCCAAACTCATAAAGGGCACACAAATAACTTTTCCAAGGTCTCAGTCCAGTAGCAGTGTCTAGATTCCAAGCAGGAACTGAGAAGAAGCAGTCCCTGGTGACCACTGCCCTAAAAATGAAAATGTTGACAGTAATAAGTGCAGCTTAGTCTGGAGAATACAACCATCCTCTTTACCTCTACTATTTGACACAAACCCTAAGTGCATGGCTGTTTAGAAGTCATGTGAAATAAAAAGGCAGTAAATTACAGGTAGTTAAGCCACATGAATGCTAGCAAAAACAGATAAACAAGATTTTTTGGTAGATTTGTTTCACACCCTTTATCAAACTCATTGAGTGCATAAAACAGACATGAAGTTGAAAGTGCCAAATGGCTAAAGTTCAATTTTCAATTTTTGATACCATCGTGATTAAAAATTTGTGTAAGCAAAAGTTGGGAGAAGTTGAAATAGTGAGACTAAGTCTGCTTAAAACTTGAAAATAAAGAATACATCTTGTTTTATGATATAAAACAGATTTTTAGCTTTAGGAACTCTGGTGATTCAGCTCAAGAAATCATGCAGTTTACCAGCTGTCTTTCCTCAGAGGTTATCTACATGATTTTCTTGTAGGCAACACCTTGATTTGCAGGATGTCAAGATGATATTAGGTTTACTGTAGGAAAAACAAATTACTGCTCACTTTTTCCCTGTACTCCCTCTTGCTCTGCTGCACATACTTCCATCACATGATTTTCTAGACATGAGGCAAGTGTTTTTGCAACCTGGCTTAGTTATGAATTACATGAAATCTGAAAAAACAGGAGCGAACAGATAGCACATATGTACTATTACCAAATCTCAGCAGGACAGCTCTGATTGTTCTTGTCCTGAAATGCCTGATAATTGCTGAAGAAAAAGGTTAGTTTTAGTTCTTTCTCCAAATGTGAGTTTTACTGGAGGATGAATATATTCATCAACACTCCTTATTCACAAAACAGAGCTTTTATTACCTATTTTATGAATGCATGTGTGTATATATCAAAATGTTTATGTTCTATTCTAACACACAAATTTATATTTTACACATACATATGAATGTGTGTGGGTTTTCTTTTAGATCCCTCTCAAAGCTTTGCTGAACTTATATACAGAGAAAAAGATGCATTTGAAACATGTCTAACAGCACAAGGGTAATGTGACCTCATGACTTTTCCACCTTCCGGTTGGATTATTGTCTTAGCAAAATGAGAAAGCAAGTGGACTTCAAAATAAGCCCCTTGCCCCTTTTCCAGAACCCTGTAGAGAATCAATAAGTTCTTGAGGTCTTCTGGCCCATCACATTTATTTTCCCTTTTCTGTAAAAACTGACACCATAGTCCTTGGAAGATGGCTCACTCCTCCAAAAGCAACAGCACACTAAGCACATGAGCAGCTCTGTACATGCAAATGAAACTTGCCTGAGATATTACAAACACCAGCTTCCCCTTCTTTCTTGACCATCACCCTAACAAAGCCCCTTTGAGTCCAGGTGGGGATCTTCAGGGACACCACCACTGTCACTGAAAAGATCCATCAGCTGTGATATTTCATTACTGGCTACAGGTCCCCTTCTCTTTCACTGGACAGTGGCTCCTGTTCCTTTTCCTTCATTCCTTACATGCCTACAGACAGCACAAACATCACAGAACACTGCTGCCCTCCCGGCTGCATAGAGGGGATGGAAGGCAGAACTGAGGGTAGACACTCAGATTTTGTTCCCTGGCACATGAGCAAAGGGAAGAAATAGTAAGAAAGCTCAATGCTAAGCTACAGGCTGTTCCTTTGTACACAGTGGGAAATGTTTTGAACATCAAGACTGGCAAATGAAATATAAGTGTCCCTTCAGGAGGCCAATCTAGTCCCTGGCTAGTGTGGAAACAGAGGAAGGACAAGAACCTCCCACCACCAACAGCATTTTTTTGTCCATAACAAACACAAATCAAATGCCCCTGTTCCATGTGGAGCTCTAAATTACCTTTTAAGCTGACAGTCTTTTCCACATTGCTGCTGCTGTACTAACAGGCATTTTCTTAGGACACCCTGAAATTGCAGGGATGTGACCCACACTGCTTATTGTCAGTTGTTTACACCATACAAGTGCATTGTTATAGGAAGAATGGTGTTAAAATCATCAAAGACCCCTGGTTTATGAGGGGCTTAGAAACAAATACAGAGATTTGAACCAAGGCCTGTGATTCTGCAGTTCTACATGCAAAGTTACAAAGGGCTGTATAAGGAGCAGGCTGCAGGATGTAGTGTAATTCTGCTTACAGCATGGCATAAGCTTCCATAGACATTCCAATTCAGGAAGCAGTACCAGAGGCATGAGCAGTGTGGAAAGGGGCAAAATGATACTGGAAAGATTGCTGCCTTCATGTAGGAGTTACCAGGTCAGCATTGCCTACAGGTTGAGTCGTGTCATGGCTAAGGGAGGATTTTATTCTGTAGACATGTAAACAAACTGATACATTTTATTTCCTTTTAACAAAAATGGTTTTTGACTTGCTGGAGTAAATCCAGAGGAGACCAGCAAGATTATTAGATTATTGGAGCACCTTTCCTATTAGGAAAAGGCTAAGAAAATTTGGATTGTTCAGCGTGGAAAAAAAAAAGAAAAAAAAGAAACAAAACTTCAGGATGAGCTAGTTGTGACCTTCCAGTACCTGAAGGGAGTTAAAAGGAAGATGGAGAGAGATTGTTTACAAGGGAGGTAGTAACTGGACAAGGGGAAATGGCTTCAGGCTAAAAGACAGTAGGTTTAGACTAGATACCAGGAAGAAATTCCTTACTATAAGGATGGGAAGACACTGGAACAAGTTTCCCAGTGAAGCTGTAAATGCCCCATTCCTGGAATTGTTCAAGGCTAGGTCAGATAGGGCTCTGAGCAACCTGGTCCAGTGAAAGGTGCCCCTACCCATGGCAGGGAGCTTGGAACTAGGTAATCTTCAAGGTCCCTTCTGACCCAGACCATTCTGTGATCCTATAAAAAAACCCAAAACAACATAAAAATCAATAAACTCTGACATTAAAACAGCAAAATTGTTTGAAACTGTAACTATAATTAATAAGGCTGGGCAGATCTTGCCAAGTAAAGAATAAAGGAATCTCTTGAAAGACAGCAATAACATCATCTGCCAAGAATGTATGGCTGTGGCCAGAACACAGACCACACCATCACAGCCCAAATCACTACAGTCCAAGAGCCCTCACCCATTTCACAGGATTTGCCAGTTTTGCAGTGAAACCCTTGCAGGTACTGAGTTGTTAAAATGTAGGAGAGAACATATACATCATCAGCTTACTACATAGGAATATTTAATATTAGGCTTTCTTTTATACAGCAAAGATCCTTGATGGAGTATTATCCAATTACAGCAGGCTAAGGATACTGTCATAAAAAATTTACTGACAAGACTAACATGAAACAGAATAGCTTGAAATTATTGCCATAAAAATCTAGCACAAAGAATCCTACTAGTGGAAGATTTACTAACTCCTCATCTCCAAAAGATCCAGTACTTCCAAATGAACAATCCTTAGTCTCTAATGCTGGAACAAGGACAGAGATAGGAAAACAAAGAACAAAATGCCGCTGTGTTAATCTTCTGCCATCATTGGGTGGGGTGTTTTTTCCTGCAAAACCAATACAGAGCTAAGTCTTTCCACTTCAGAATGACTGCCCACTATGTGCTCAGCTAAAGATCTCCTCAGAGGTTACTGAAGACAGATGCCCACTCTCTCTCATCTCCCAAGGAAGAGCCTAGCAAGCCAGCTCTGTGCATTCATGCTTCCATAGGTTGATACAGAATCCATCTGGTCCATCAGGAACACCACACTTTTTTGCTTCAGATATTTTTTCTTTCCCAGCATTACACCAGCTATAGTGACTCAAGTGGGCTGGCAGATTATTCTATTTTCCCCCACTTGGCTCCAAGCATAATAGGTGTGGCTTGGGAGGATGCCAGAGAAGAAGGCACAAGCAAAATTCCCCCATGCTATGAAGATCCCTGAGTCACTGCCCCACAAGACGCCAGGAAAAGAGGAAGGATGGGAGGACAGATGGCAAGAAGGATTCCAGCAGAGTCCTCCTCTGGTCAGGTGGTGGAAACAGACCCAGGCAGAGGTCCAAGTAGCACATTGATATATTTGCCTTCTAAGAGTACTGAGTACTTGAAAAACAGATCAGAGGAAACCCAAGGGGATCCCCCTTCCTCAGCTCACCATGTTGAACCCTTGGCAAACCACTTTGAGATGTGTGACAGGCAAATGCAACAGGGTATTTCATGTTCACTTGCCACCTTGCCCTTGAACAGCTCTGAAAGGTGAGGACAGCAGTGTCTGAGCCATCCAGGTACAGGAAAGTCTGCAGCAGACCCTAAACCACCTGAGTGCTGAAGTCTTAGTGACATTTTGGTTTATGTGTTAGTTCTGCCCTTCCTCCTGCTTCCACAATAAATTTCTCTTTTTTGCCATACTTCAGAAAGTCATGAACAATCCAGCTTTTTCTTGCACCCTCTCTGAACTGCATTGCAATGATAAATTACATTTATGGACATTCATTCTATTTCAAGAATTTTCATCTACAAAGCACCATCTTGATATTTTAGGTGTTGAGTGTTTTTGTTGTTTTTATTGTGCTGTTTTGTTTTGGGTTTTTTTGCAGGGCAGAGGAAGGAACAAAAGCAAAGTGTTCCAGCTGTTGTTGATTTTCTCTTAATTACTTCCCAGATCAAATTAGTTTCCTGGATGCTACCTAATATATTGCTTCCTTCATTTTTTTTTCCTTTTCAGGTTAGCATCCATAACTGTCTAGCTACTCCAGACTTTGATGCATGGGCAGAAAGAACATGCTGTTGTGATTACATCTGGGGATACATAAGTGAGAGGAAACTGCCAATAAGCACAGTCAGGGTTTTTTCCTCCCCTCTTTCTTAAGTTAAAACTCCTCAGACTGTCTACAAACCTCTCAGGGTGTACTTGAGGGTGGGGCAAAGAAGATGGAGGAGTTGGAACAGATGAGCTGTCTTGCAGGTTGCTGCTTAGTGGTAGATGGGAGACAACTGAGAATCATTTCCATTACTGAAATGATGAGTAATGCCACCAGGCTTGATCCAGAATAGAAAGGGAAAAAAAAAAGCTTTAAAAGGACAGCTTCATTATAACGAGATTTCTGTTCCTGCCTTCACAGATTGGAAAGGACAAAATGTCATAATCTTGCATTTGACACAATGTCTTTTTTATCTTTAAACAAACACCTTTGGTTTTAAAAAAAATCATTATGGACAGAATTCAGAAATGTTAATCATTAGATAAAAAATAAGCAAGAAAACAGATAATGGAATGAAATAAACTGGAAGGAGATTCATTTGGGGAATTAATTTACAATGCCAAAAATATAATTGCCAACTGATTAACACATTTTTTTCTCCCTCTTATGGGCATTTATTTTTAATTTATTAATTTCAATGCTCATTATACCTTGATTACACTCTCTTTTGGAAGGAAATAAGATTTGAAGTGGTTTCTATTTTTTCCCTGTTTTATTGTTTCCATACAGTAATTGTCAGTATATCGTGTACTTGAATCTGTTTGTACTTTGTCTCACTTGAGGTTCTATTTTGAGTTGACTGTATTTGGGGGGAACAAACACGTTTAAGGGCACTTGGTTGCAAATCAATCACTGAATGATAAGAGCTAAATTAAAGTGGTACTAGCATCTGCTCTAAACTGCAGTGTCCTTGTGGCATTGCCAGTTCTCTGTGTAGAGAAGAAAGAAGGAGCAAACACAAAGGTTATCCATAAAATGCTCTAAAGTTGTAGGTAGATTTCTCAAAAAGAAAGGTAATTTTCCTGCTCTGTAGAAATACTGCCCTGTCCTAGGTCAGTTCCATCTCTTTTATCTACCAGCACTTCTACACAACCCATCATTGCTATTACCATGAAGCAAAAGAAGAAAATGGGAGGAATACTAGGCCAGCCAATCTAGTTTATTGCTTTCAATATTTTGAGCAAGCTGCCTATGATTTTGTTTATATTTCAATCATCTGAAAACACTCTGACACCCTACTGAGTATTGCAGCAAGAAATGTTCAAGGGTGGACAAGCCTCTCTTGGGCAGCAGATATAAACAAAATTTCAGGCTCTTAAGAAAGTTACTATCAGCAGTGTAATTTTCTATATGCAGTTTTGCAAATTGTAATAAAGGCATGGTTACTTAAGTTACACTAACTAAAAACAAGAATTATAGAATCATTTAGGTCAGAAAACAACTTCAAAATCATTGAGTCCAACCATAAAGCTAATACTTACAAGTCCCACTGTCCTAGGGTTACTTTATGATGCTTGTATCTTTAATCCTTTGCTCTGTTTATGCTAGATATTAAGTTCTGCACCTTTAAGATTGGTTCTAAGAGCAAAGGGGGGGAAAGAAATGCACAGTTTACTTTTAGAAATTGCACTTGCTCCCCCACATTCTTTCTCATGGACTATGTTGTCTGCAGCATGGACAGTGGGAGAGAGCTCTCCTTTGCTTTTTAGTTAGATTTTTTTTTAGCTAGCTGAGGCAGAGAAGTTTCCCAGACTGTGGCTTTTCTTTTTCTTGGAATTGATTGGCCCTGCTCTGGACTGAAAACTCACAAGAACGCCAGGAGCTCACCCCTGTGACTCACCAGGGCCAGGGATGCTGCATTCCAGCACTGGAAGGACTGAAAACAGATTGAGTGAGCCCAGCTACACTCCAAGAAAAGGACTTTCTAAATTTGCCATCTCTTCAGAACAGTGAGAGGTTTTACTGTTTAATATTATTCATTTTTTATGCTGGTGAATTAAATACCTGTTAAATAAACAGATTTTTTTCCACTTTTCCCCAAAGAAATCTTTTCCCAAACCAGTTGGAAGGGGTGCTGCTTGAATCTGCTTTCTAGAGTGACCCCTTTAAAAGTTTCCTCCCAAATTTGTCCTAAACCAGGACACTGGCTAAACCCTGTCCCTAAGTGCCACAAATATGGAAAAAAGTTGAATTTCTCACAAGCAACATGCTTTAGACCTGAGGCTTTGTTTAAACAGTGAACATGGCTGGTAATCTTGCTAGCGTCTTTAACTCTGAGTTCTTGAAATCATTGTATTTTATGGCAGGGATTATACATCTGGATTATTGTTAGGATTTATATAAATAGCTAGGCTTTGCTGGAATCTGGCTGAATTGTTTGCCACAATAATATCTTAAGAAAGCAAGGTCCAGGGGTTAATTACATGCTTCCAAAGAATCAGTGCCTTTCAAGCAGTGCCTTTTTTAAGCAGCTATTTGCTACTTATTTGCATTTTTCTTTGGGACTTCTGGGAAGAGTAAGGAAGAGTACCTGGTTTCAATGTTATGTGCACAGTTGTTCTTTTGAGACAGAATTAACAGAAAGGATCACAGTTATTTTTTTAGTAGCAGAGTTTACTTACAGATCAAGATACCAAAGCAGATTATTTCTGCTCAAATCTCTAATGTTTTCTATGTAATAAAATGACTAGCTGTTAGGGACATATTTAAGACACTAGAAATTCAGAGTTCATACAGGAATTACAAGTGATTTCTTGATCATATAAAACCAATGTGAGTTTTGCCATTAACTCCATTCCACCAGGATTTCCTTCACCTCATTCATTAGCTTCTACATTTTGAGTCTATTCCATAACAACTATAAATTCACTCAAAAAGACCATAACTCAAAAAATTCAGATGAAGGTTTCAAATGAACAGAGGTGACACATAAACCAAACACCTCTTATCAAAAACAAATTTAAAAACTTGAACTTTTTTGAGGTAACTTGGCACCCAGATGCCTATCCTGAATCACATTTTCCAACTTAAATTTGTAGCTTAGTTAGGTGCTGGATTGCAGTGGATGTTCTCATCTGTGCCATTTTTCCCCCTCGTGTTACATATTTGACATTTATTTACCTTTAAAAATATAGCCCCTGAGAGGAATACTGGGCACTGAATAAGTCATATACCATGCCCTAGACTAAAGTTGCTATTATAAAAAAAGCTACACAAAACACATTAGACTCACAGCAAAGAGTTCTTAACATGGACTTAAGGCCTCCAGCAAGGCTGCAGATTTGCAGCCACAAAAGAAAATCAGCTATGAGTGAAAGGAGACAGATTGATAAAAGAACAGTTCTAGTAATACAATTCCATCCCACTGGGGGTTTTATTGGCAAAACACATATCAGTCAGGGCTCAGTTGTCTGGGAGTGCAGAACTAGCTCTAAGACTAACTAATCAATTTAAGTCTGTACTAATGGACCTGCTGGGCTTTCAAGTGCTCTTGGAAGTGGGAGCAAAGCTCTGAAGACTTTAATAATATAGAAAACAAACCTTATCTAAAAGCCTTACAGAAACAGGCACTCAGAGCTTTATCTCTGTATCAACCAGCTTTTAGTCCTGCTCTAAGGCTGACTGTCAAAAACTCAGGCCTTTTGCCACTTCTCTGAGGATCTATAAAGAAGGTGGAAATGCAAAATGTCACAGAGGGGGGAACAAATGAAACCTCCTTCCTCAGAGGACACCATCAAGAGAATTTCCTCAGCAATACCTAACACATACCTGCATAGCTGTGAATTACATCACTTACCAGCAAAAATCTTCCCTTTTTCATTTCCTTCCATGCAGTGGATTCTCCTTTAACTTTCTTTAAAGCAGTCTGTATGGTAGATTTAGCTCTTTCCTCATGCCACTATGGCTGCTTTATAAAAAGATGTTATTTAGCAAGGAATTGTATGGAGGTGGAAGAATGAACACACAATTATTATTGCTGGTTTTGTGTGGAAAAAACCACAAAATTTGGCATTCTGAAATGTGAAATACAAGCCTTCAATGAGCTTCATAGCTCAGAGAGATTATTCTACCCCTTTCCAATATCTGTTACCCAATCATACAGCCTCTTTGGTCTAAATAACTTTAATTAAGCAAGTCTACTTTCTGTAGTAGCCATTACTAGAAGATAATTGACTGCATTGGTAATGAAGCTTTCTGAGGGTGCTAAACAAACAGCAAGGTTAATTATTTGGCAGTAATGCTTGTTATGGCAGTGCAACACTGGCCAGCTAAGCTTCCTGTTCTCCTGCAGTGCCCTTTCAGTAAATCAATGTAATATCCATGGCTGTATATTGTGTTACTGCTGCTGCAGGATTTAGCAATGGGAACAGGAAGGGACCAGCTGGTCAGGAGTGCATGGAAACCAATGCACAGAAAGTAGGAAATTCATTAAATGGGTTTGATTCAACTAGTAGGGCTTAGTATATTTTTCTGCCTCATCTAACTAATTATAAGAACAAAATTTTCAAACTCTGTGCTTATGTACCAGCCATCAGGGATAAAGAGCAGGAATATAACTAACATTGTTAAAAGTTCAGCCACAAAACTATGCTAATTGCTTTTTCTTTCTTTTTTTCTCTTTTGCAGTCAGGTGATGATCTCTTTAGGGAAAGTATCACCTTTCTTGTGTTTAGAGAATGTGTCTTTCAAGTCCTGACTGGAAGAATGACTTTCACAGCAACACAAACACAAAAAAGGAAACGAATGCAAACTTAGGAGGTAAATTGGAAACAGTCTTCCAGAAATCATCTCTATATAGACAAAGATCTATTAAGAAATGTTGAAATGTTTTCATCAGATACTAAATTCAGAGCCAAGAACAATTCAGATATTCTTACCAACTCAGACTGAATTTCAGAGAGAGTTCTAGAAGAGGGAAAAAACAAAAAGTAGTTGTAACAAGCATTTAACACCATAATCTTTAATTTTAATCATCTTGGAACAAAGCAGTTAATTTTAAAAAGGTTGAAACATCAAAAACTCCTATGAGGACAAGTATAAGGGTCTGCACCTGAGTCAGGGCAGTCCCAAACAGAGATTTAGGTTGGGTGGGGAATGGATTGAGTGGAGCCCTGAGAAGGAATTGGGGTGTGGGGGGATGAGAAGTTCAGCATGATCCAGCAAAGAGCACTCACAGCCCAGAAGGCCAAAATTATCCTGGGCTGAATCAAAAGAGTGACCCAGAGGTCAGGGGAGGGGATTCTCAGCCTCTGCCCTGCTCTTGTGAAATCCCACATGGAGTGATGAGTCTGGTTCTGGGGTCCCAAACATATGAGAGACATGGACCTGTTGGAGAGAGGCCATGCAGATGGTCAGGGGGTTTGAACATCTCTCTTGTGGAGATGGGCTGAAAGAGAAGGGGTTGTTCAGTCTGGAGCAGAGGGAGAGGGGAGGTCCTAGAGCAGCCTCCCTAAAGTTCTCCTAAAGGGAACTACAAGGAAACTGCAGAAGAACATTTCACAAGGGCATGCAGTGATAAGACAAGGAGAAATGGCGGAAATGGCTTTAAACTGAGAGAGATTAGGTTTAGATTAGATATCAGGAAGAAATTACTGACTGTGAGGGTGATGCAGCACTGGTACAGATTGTCCAGAGAAGCTGTGGATGCTCCATCCCTGGAAGTCTTCAAGGCCAGTTTGGATGGAGCTCTGAGCAATCTGATCTAGTGGAAGGTGTCCCTGTCTATGGCAGTGGGGTTGGAACTGGGTGATCTTTAAGGTCCCTTCCAACACAGACCATTTTGTAATTCCATTAAAATAAACTAAGATTCGCTATTAAAAAGAAATGGGAGGGGAGCTTTTTGTCTGTAAAACCAATCTCCCTTTTCAGAGGACAGTCTAAATGCCATGAACGCTAAAATCAGACTATATTTGGCATGGAAGATCAGATTAGTCTTGTTTTGTTGTTCCTGAATTTTATTAATTCCCTAACCTATTTTGCAAATCTTTGAGTTCCTTCATCATTTTATCTGCAGAATTTATTTCCAAAGTTTACCTTTTAAAGTGCTCCCATTCTCTCAACTCTTGTCCAAAAGATCCCCATAAATTGTGATCAGATGCTTTAATGATCACAGAAGTAGTCCACATTTTGACCTAATCATCCACAGAATCAGGCAGCTTCTTTAAGACGCAGGTTTCATCCCAGTTTCAGGAGTGGCTGTGAAGCAAAACTGCAGTTTTGAACAGAGAATGGCTCTCTCAATCCTCTGTTCAATTACTATAAAACTACTGAGCCCCAAACTCAATACTTGATGGCCAACCAAGACAGTGACCATAGCTTTGGTTTGTTTCTCAGAATGAGAATTTATCTGAACAAATACAATGTTCTACAACGTATACTTCCTTTATGTCTAAGGTTTCCTCTTTTGATTAGAAGGGCAGAAATGAACATTCCTATCACATTGGCGTGGACACCAAAGCCAGGTCAGGCTAATCACATCCTAGAAGTGTTTGTCTGTCTCCACTCCCTGCAAACAGAGCGTGGGTGATTTGCTCAGGAAACTAAATTAGGTTGCTTTAATCCATTCCACCTGCTACAGTGGTATAGCAAGAGGATGGAGGAGAAGAACAAAGATGGAAAAAAAAGAAGGCAAAGCTTTGGATTCAGCTAAGACAGCAAGGCTTCAGTCAGAATCATAGTGATTACCTCTATACCTCATCTTCATCTTCTGTTTCCCATTCTGGTTTGTTTGTGGGGATTTTTTCCCTTTGTCTCATTCTTTTTTCTTTTAAGCATTTCCTGTTAGAGCCTGCCTAGTCCCTAAGCCAGTTTCCCTGACGCCTGTCACATCACTGTACCCTTCAGCACTTGATTCAGAACAGAATACATTTTGTACAAGGCCTCTCCAAAGGCATGTCAACTGTCTCTTCCACAGAGTTCACTCAGAATGACTGAAGCACTTGGGAAAACAAACAATGTCTTCAGCTGTGCTCTGAAAACATGAATATGGAATTTGTTGGCTCCAATAAAAATTACAATGGTTTGCTCATAAACAGTTAGTTACAAAGGCAAGTTTTAGTCCAGCAAAACAGAGAAGGTTTTGGTGAAACAAATAATAAAACTTTGGCAGTTCAGAGGCTCAGCCCTGATGTGTTCTCTGTCACGAGGTAGTTTGTTTGAACCTCACTGAGGGATATCAAAAGCCTTGGATTTACAAAAGTGAGGCAGAACTGTAGCACTTCTCTGGGCTCCTACACAGAGGCAGAGAACAGAAACAAACATAGAGAAGTGAAATAAATCTACCCAAACTTCTTTCCTAGCTGATGGAGTATGAAGTTGCAGTAGATGCCTAAAATGGTTCTTTGTTTGCCTGTCTTTTATTTCTATCTGGCACTATTCCTACAGTAAATCTTGGCAACATGGTAGGGCAAATGTTTAGATGGCACAAGCCCAAGTTGTTAAGCTATGGATGAAGCAGTGAAAAACAGGTGGCTTTCCACATGCCCACTCCTTGCAAGGAGTTTCTTGTCCTATCCATACAATGAGCTGTACCTAGCTCGCTTTTTTGTGCAGTGAGTTTCTCCTGCAGATGTGCATAAACCTCTCTCTGTCTTGTAACATCAGCTTGCATCCATGCAGCTATCTCCAAAATGATCTGTCTTGATCTGACATCATGCTCTTGCCCAAAGCTAGATCTAAAGCTAAGCCTAGAAAACGTGTGCAGCAACTTAGGACTGTCCATTGCAGTGTTTCAAAGGACGGGAAGTATGGAGATTTAGGAAGGATGGAGATTTTTAAGCCAGAAAGAGTTGTTAGAGCACACAGTACAACCTTTGGCACAATAAAGTCCACTATATTTCATCTCATCTTCCAACTCAAGGACTGCAAATACCACCCTGGCAATCAGCCATGTCTTCCAATGCCGAAGGAAGATGTGGGAGAGGATGTAAAAGATGAGTCCAAAGCTGGACCCCAAACTCAGAAAAGGGCTCTGCTTGTCTGTTTGGACAATTGGCCTAGAAACAGCTTCCCAGCTCCAGCTAGAGCACAAATGATTACTTGCTGTTGTGAGATACAGCAAGCCAGAATGTTTTGAATCCAAAAGGTCCCAGGTGCCATGGTGATGGATGAGCTGTAAACAAACACTTAAAGTTACATCAATGTTGTCTGGTTTTGAGCTGAACAGGGAAGGGTGGAAGACAGAAACACACACTGTTGTATTTAGTGGCTAATACTAGCATGTTCTTGAAAAAGATAATTGGGGTGGAAGGGTCTGATTGCCAGGGGAACTGGTATCCAAAAAAGCTGATGTGGCTTGTTTGTAGAGTCTCTCAAACCATAAAGCTACCAACAGCAAAAAGGTTAAACCAATTGACAGTGGGAGATGGGTAGGGGAGAAGGAAACAAAGGAGAAGGATGAAGCATGATGCTGCTGCTTCCTATTTGCCACTCCACTGAGCACAAACATCAATGGAATTGCCATCACTCACCCATTTCAGCAGCAGGAAGAGAGCTTGCTAAGAGTTTTATACCAACATATGCATATAAATCTCCAAAGCTGATTCAAGGTGCTGGTGATAAAATGGATACATCACTTAAAGCTTTTTGCTGTCACACTGAACAAGCAGTACCCAAAATAATGAAACAAAAAACAAGATGGACATGGAGAACATAGGCATTACAAATTCTGTGAAAGAAAAACAGAGGACTCAGGTATGAATAGCACACACCAGAATAGGAGACCAAAGGTCCAAAATCCCTGAGGGGAAAAAAAGCCTGTTGGAAAATAAACCCAAGTGGTTTAGGTATCAGAGAAGATACTAAACATGCCAAGCAAACTAAAACAAAGCAAAATAAAGCAAGACAAAACAAAACACCGCAGGCTTTTTCCATTGGCAAACTTAAGTATGGTATATAAAATAAAGGATTACAGATTGGCTGGGTATTGGTTTCCCTCCAAACACTACACAGATAAACTTCCATGGTTTAGGATATTTCACCCTCACATTACTATCTTGAAGACTGCCATGTAAAGGAAGGTCAACTCCTTGTGGATGAGATGATTAGACAGAATATCTTTCCTTTTCTCACATCTCAGAACTTATTTTGCCTAGCAATTGCACTAGGAAAAATGTGATGTTGCTGTCACCAGAGATATGTGACATTCACTTTTGGAATCTGAGGCCTTACTGCAAAGGACACAGCAGTAAACATGTTAAGGTCCCAATGAATCTAGAGACACAGGTATTCCCATGCTTTCCAGATATTTTCCCTTTGAAGTTAATGGGAAATCTAAAGCATTTCTAAACATTTTAGACCTTGCAAAACCATGGTGAGCTGCACTTTTTGAGTGTCCCATGCACAAACAAGCACAAACATTTCCACCAGACTGGTATTCCCAAAAAAAAAGGCAAACACATCCCCCTCCCTGCCATCTGCTGAGAGCAGAGTACTCAAATTTCTGCAGCACATGGTGGCACCAAATGGAACTACATAAATGCCAGAATGAATGGCAACCACTTTGAAGGTTTGGGAATACTTTAAATGTGTTTCGTGTGAGGCGAGATGAGAAGATGAGAGGACAGACACACAAAGACAGGAAACTAGCACACTTGATACTTTTTCTTAAATCATCAGAAAACCATGTATTGCAATGAATTATAGAAACAAAGCAAAGGGAAAACAACAGCCCAGGGGTAAAACTACATGTATTAAACCTATTAATTGCCTGCAGGATGACAGAAATAACTTTTGATGTGACGATCACAAGACAGCGAGGAAAACAAAGGATCTCTACAGCTGTCAGGAAGGTTAAAAATAATGCCTTTGGATACTTTTGTAAATGGGATTTTAATACAGGGATAAGGAAAATTATGAAATCAAGAATTGCTTCACTGAAAGTCTGGCCATTAGCCCTGGAATTATTCAAGAAATAATGGAACGTGGCACTTAGTGGCCATGGTTTAATGATGTGGTGGCTCTTGGTCAAAGTTTGGACATTATGACCCTTGGAGGACTTTTCCAACCTTAATGATTCTGTGATTCCGAGTGTTTAATTTTTAAATTGAATTGTGCCAATTGCACATTAGTTTGCCCAAATCAGAACTTGTTCAACCTCAGCCTCAGAAGGCAGGAGAATTCTGGACAACAGCAGGACAGCCAAAGTGACAGCCAAGCCAAATCTGAAGCCTCTGCTGGGAAAAGGGCACTGTCCCAGTCATGGCCATGCACTTAACATGGCCAGGCAGCTTAACCAGGACACTAATGGTGTCCTTCTCTCTCATGGACAGAGGTGGCAAAAAAGGGGAAAGGAAGATCGGGAATAAAAAGGAGAAAAGGGGGTAAAATGTCACACCTCCCAAAATTCCACCTATTAATTAAAAAAAAAAGAAAAAAACATAACTGAAAACCCCGAAATCCACCTTTTTTTTTTTCAAAATAATAACAGTTGAAAGGGAAGATGCTAGTTCTTTTGGCCAACCATATTTTATTAGATCCATGGTATCTTTTGGCTCCTGCAGTCTCACCATATGCTGGGCACATCTGTAAGGAGATTTATTTTTCAAAGTCTCCAATTAAAGGGATAGACAAGAGAGAAAGGAGAGTCATGAGAACAAACAGTGCAGGAGACAAAATAGAAAAGGGGATGATTCCTAATTAATAGCTGAGCCAAGGGAGAATCCTGAGCACCAGGAGGATGAGACCAGCATGGAACAAGCTACCAAGACCTGTTCACCTTACTGGGGAAGTGAAACTCCCTACAAGTAACAAAACCACTGCCAAAAAGAGTGCCAGGTAAAAGTACTGACTGAAGCAAGGAGGTTCAGAAAGCTACTACACAACTAGAAGGGCAGGAATCTGCTATCTCTCCACATAGTCCAGTTCTGAGATGAAGATACTTTTATTGCCATTGGGGGTCTGAACCTATGTGAGAGAAAAATTAACAAAAATGAGAACCTGCTTATATTTTTTTTTGCCAAAAGTATGACCTCTAACACCTGGAGTAAGGAAACTGTCTTTATATTTTGCAATTCTTTGGATTTCAGCTCTTTTAATAAAATAATTACCTTCCTACCATCAAGGAATATTTTTCAAAATTCCAATTTCATTAAAAATGTAAAAAAGGTAGTATACTTTCCTGTCTTTTAGAGGAAAAGATTTGGCAAACAGTTAATTGTCTATCAATTTAACTTCATTTAAACAGCTCTGCATATTTCAGAAAAAAAAGAAGGCTGGAATTATCAATGACCATTAGCAAGTCTTTAAAACTGATAAAAATGAATTCTCACAGGATTTGCAACATATTCAAACTACTGATAATTCTTCTACTGAAATGAAACATTCTGATTTTAAAAGTCTTTTCTTTTAGACTGAAAAGGAATGCATAATAGACTGCAGAAATAATAGTAAACAACGTTTTCCAATTTCTCTTTCATTTAAAGAGAAGGCTGAATACAAAGAAATTATGGGGGTTTTGAAAAGAGTGGTTAGAAGTATTTTTTTACAGTTTTTGCAAAGTAAGTGAAGAATAGACCATTTAAATACACTGAAGCTGAGCCTCTTTTGCCTTTTTTTCCCTGCACATAATTCTGTATATAACCTTAAATGTTTATGTAACAGCTCAAGGCACTAGAGTGGATTTTTGATCATATTACAAGAGTACAGAGATTGTACATGAAGTACTTAAATATCAAAAATCTCAATAAGTTAACTGAAAAAATAAAGAAAATATATCATTCCATTGACACTGATGAAAGCAGGATTTAATCCTGTAACATCTCTCAGCTTTTGAGATTGAGGAGTCACCTCTCATTTATGCCCAAAGGCTTTCTGCTAGCAATTGCTTCTTTCAAGAATGCATGACTTTTCTCACATTTTAGCCTCACAAACTCATCATTGACTGGGCTGCTTGAGAACTTTGCTCCTTTTTGTACTCTCACAACGAACCAATATCTACTTTTGGCAAAAATAATCACAGTTTGCTATTGGACACACAAACCATGGTTCTCTCCATGTATTACATAGATAAAACAAATAGTAAAATATATAAAATAAAAATATAAAAAAATATATAAAATATAAATATAAAATAATAAAAATATTTAGGAAAAAAAAAGTTAAAAGTATTACTACAAATATCCATGTTAAACTTCTTGCCTTATTGCAGTATGATTATCTGAACCTTGGAAATAGCAAACATGTACTTATACTGAGCTTTGCTTAATGCTGTGTACAGTTACTGATCCTCTATTAAACATGACAGTAGTGAGGGATTCAGGGTCATTTGAGCAGTAATTCCTACCATTCTCTGTGAATAAACCAGGAGGTAACAGACTGTGGTGGTAACACAGAGAACATGTTTATGAGAAAACCCAGCATTTTTTCAGATTCGGCTTCTGAAGAGCTTTGGAAAATATATGGCCCATTAAAATATATGACAAGAATAAGAGTTTTATTCTAAGCAGTTTACACTTGAAGAATTTCCCTGGATGCTCAGAACACCCAGAAAATAGCAGCTATGTTCAGAATTTCAAGGTCAAGCAAAGACAGCCCACTCTATGGTTGAGGCACAAAAAATTGAGCTGAGCACTGTGCACGGCTTGGTGGACAGATTGTACCCACGTCCCCACATCAGTACTCAGGAGACATGACAGCAAACTGCTGTCACCTTGATAAAGAGTCATGTAGTATTTCAGGTGCAGCCTGGTATGGATTTCACCTTCCATACAGACCAGGTAACCACACATTCCTTTCTTGAACTAGCCAGCTGGACAAGGCAAATGCACTGGTGGCAGGCATTGTGATATGTTAAGATGATGAAGACCTGGTAAAAGAACAAATATGAATTTCCAGGCACTGACTAACTGTAATCAAATAATTCAGCAGGCTATGAAAATCATCCATGGTGCACCACACTGCAGAGGTGGAGCACCCCATGTACGTTACAAACACGTCAAGCCCAGGCTCTGTTTTAAAGACAGAAAGGTCAGCCACTCATCCTACTCAGTGCTGAAATCAATGCAGCAATCCTGACTGACACTAGCTGATGATGATCCTGCTAATGAAGACAGTGAAGTTTTCTGATTTACTTCTACCTCGGGAGCTGCCCTAAGAACCAGCCTTTTGCAATTTAGTGGCAATGGATATGCATATTCTCTGACTACCATATAACATTAAACTGATGACATCACTCTCCCTTTTGGCTACTCAGACTCTGCTGGAGGACACTGTGACAATGCAGCACATCTCAAACTGCAGGGCTGAACACACTGTTACATTGCACTTGCTGCTATTAAAATATTATGCCTGAAATTAATGCATTGCACCTTTCAGACTAATGTTCTCTAAATCACACTTAATTTATCCAGGGGTATTTTTAGGTAAAAATACAAGCAATGTAATGATCAGCACTTTTCCCCCAGATGCTCTAATATGGAGTAGGCCTATGCAGCAATTAATATTTATGAAGTGAATGAGTTCCTGTTAAACCCTAAATCACAAACATACGGGATTTGAACTATAAAAATGCAAACCCAAACCCATATAATAAAAATATATTTACACACATATTAATTGTGAACTTTGGTCAAGTTGTTGCTTGAAACGAATTCAAAAATTAATAATTACACAGGTCTATAAACTGATGTATCGATCTATGTGATTTCTAGATTAGACAAATACAACAGAGGAAGTTTCATTTTAGTACATTAAGGCACCTTTGAAACTTGATCAGCAAAAACTTGATCTTATGCCCTTCTGTTGCCAATACTGCCTTCTTACCACTCTCACGAGTGCTTTCCCCCACTGGAATTCAGGAAAACATTATGCACAGAAGGAAGCTCCTTGCAAGATGAAATAATTATGATTCAACCTGTGCCCTAGGAAGAGATAGTTTTACCCATTACTAAAAATGAAAACAACACAGAGGGTTGCTGGAACATTCTGTATAAACTAAGCAGTGAAAGAAAAGTAAATAACAGGTTTTTATGTAGTCTTTATTATCATCAGATTTTAAATTGCTTTATAAAAATTGCTGTTCTACATATAAGCCACTAATAAAAAAGTAAAGGTTTACAATCCTTCATATGGTGAATGATGCTTAAAATGCTTCAGCATCAGAAAGAAATTATGTGATTTAGCAACATGAGACATTTATTTAAGAGCTCCTGTATGAATTCTGTAGGCCAACTTCAGGCACCCAAGCCAGAAAATGTTCACTTTCATAAGGGCATAAAAGGATTCAAAATAAATGTGAACTAATTTAAGCTAAATATGGTAATGCCTCCTGAAACCATTATTAATGTTTTATTAGCATTTGTTACTTCCTTCCTCTTTTCAGATGGTACAGTGCAGAGAGCCCTCACAATGCCATCAACATAGTAGATGAATCACTACAACTAATCAGCTCCCTGAAAACTGTGTTTGTTTCATTGATAATGTGTAAAAAAAGGAGAAGAAAACTTTCTCCCTTTTGCCCTGGTCATTCAAGAAGCTGCCTTAAATCTGTTCAAGATAGGAGGACAGGAATGGGAGAGGATGAAATGCTCACTTTCCCCTTCTCTTCAAGCAGGATGCTGGTGGACTTGGCTGGTGCAAGGACTCCAGGCACAGTAACCCATAGAACATTTCACACTCACTTGCTATCATATGTCATCACATTTTTCTCACCCACACTGAAGGCGTTTTCCAAGAGGATATTGTTTATCATCTAAGCTGTTTAATGTCTTTATTCCTCTCTCTACTAAAAACACAAGCCTATTTGACTTCACATCTCTCCCATCTTTTGAGCATCAAGAAAAACAGAGCTGCTTGACAAAGTTGCAGGTAAAGTGGAATTTTAAACAAATCAGCAAGCTGCAAGTAAACAATTTAGCTCTGGGCCTGAGGCATTACCTATTATTCAAAGAGGCATAATTGATAAAGAATGCTAGCAGAGTAATTTACAAAATGTTAACTATGCAATAGCAGAACATCCTGTTACAAAGTAAGATAATTATTTTACATACCAGAACCTCAAAAGTAAATAGATGAATGCACAGAATCTTAAATATTGTTAGCAGATTAATGGGCAGATGAAAGATATTGGAGGCAATGTAATCCCTCAAAATGCTCAGGGAAAAAAAAAAGTGTTCTGGCTTATTAAGAACACACCTTTATTTGCTTTTATTTTCCTCATTAAATCAAAACTCCTCTGCTGCATTGGAGAACCATGCTAGGATCCTGTTTGCCATCTTCATTACCAATGTGAGTGACGGGGCAGAGCAAGTCTGGGAGGACTGCCTGACACACCAGAGATTGTGCTGCCATCTGGAGGGACTGCAGGAGGCTCAGCCTCATGCAAAGGGATACAAAGTGCACCTTTGCAAGAAGGATAAGTGCAAAGTCCTGCACCCACGGAGGAAGAAACCCTTGCACCAGTACGGGTCGGGGACCCAGTTGGAAAGGACCCCAGCAAAAAAGGACCTTGGGGTTCTGGGGTACGCCAGACTGAATGTGAGCCAGAGTGTGCCCTGAAGGCAGAGAAATAACTTGGGCTGCTCTAAGGCAAGTATTGCCAGCAGGCTGAGGTGGGGGATCCTTCCGCTCCTCTTGGCACTATTGAAGCCAATCCTGGACTCCTGTGTTCTGTTCTGGATTCCCCAGCACAAGACAGACACAGATGTACTGTGCATCTGTGCAAGTCCAGCAAAGGATCACAAAAATTATTAAGGTGCTGGAGCACCTCTTCTGTGATGAAAGGCTGAGAGAACTGGGACTGTTCAGCCCAGAAAAGACATGTGTGAATCTCATCAGTGTGACAAACACTGAAGGGAAGGTCTAAAGAAGACAGACCCAGGCTCTTATCAGTGATGCCCATTGGCAGGATCGGAGGCCATGGGCACAAAATTAAGCACGTGAGGTTCTCTCTGAACATCAGGAAACACTTTTTTTCCTGTGAAGGTGACTGAGCACTGGCACAGGTTGCCCAGAGAGGCTGTGGAATCTCCTTTCCTAGGGGCATACAAGAGCCATCTGGACATGGTCCTGAGCAACAGGCTATGGGTGGCCCTGCTTGAGCAGGTGAGTAAGACAAGATGATCTCCAAAGTTCACTTCCAACTTCAACCATTCTGTGATTCAGTGATACAGACTCCATTCCTTCTCCCTATAGGAAAGCAGGTCTATTCTATTCATGTGTTCAAGGAATATTTTATACTGTGTCTTTCAGCTGCATCTTCCAATTTCTGCAGTTATAGAAGAAGTGGAGTGGGTGTTTTTAACACAGCAACTTTTCTTTAAATTATCAAGGTAGGTGATTACTAAATATCTTGTGCTTTCCTCCCCAGTCTGTCCCAGCTGGAAAACTCAGTTGTCTGTTGCTTTCACTGGTAATGTTCTTGGACACCTTTGCAAAGTAACTAAATGAGCATCATGTCTGTAGGATGTTGTTTAGAGCCAAAAGATTTTTCTGCAGTACATGCATCTCTACACCGCTATACACTTGTCAGTACTGCTGAAAAAGAATTGTGCAGATCCAAGATACATCACCACTTGTCTGTCTAAAAAATAGGATGTTTACTCTGCCAGGAACCGCATGGCTGACCAGGAATTAATTTGGAATCATTTCCTGGACTAGGCTGAGGAAAAAGACAAGCAGGACTAATGTACAGAAGCATAATTAATCACAGTTAATTGAATATTTACTTATTTATTTATTTAAGTGGGGTTTATAACTCCCAGTTAAAGATAATCTGCGAATTAGCATTTTGGTTTTTACTTCCTTCTGTTTTGCTCAGGAAGTGTCTGCCTATTGATTCCCTTATGGTGGTGTTTCCATAATGTAAGCCCCTAATTTCAGCCTGCTAAGCACAAGTGAAGAT
This sequence comes from Zonotrichia leucophrys gambelii, assembly GCF_028769735.1. Lineage (NCBI taxonomy): Eukaryota > Metazoa > Chordata > Aves > Passeriformes > Passerellidae > Zonotrichia > Zonotrichia leucophrys. The sequence goes on from NC_088169.1 coordinate 99,311,513, forward strand.
CTCTTGTTTAGTTCTCCTGTGATAAAGAAATCAGAAATGAAATTAAAACACTCATCAATGGTCTCTTATGAAAGCATGTTCTGTTCAGTTGTTGAGGATGATGAAAAGCAGCAGGTCTTGGCATAGAAGTAACTATGGAGGAGGTCAGTCCATGCCTCTAAAATCTATTAGTGACATCAAAGCCATGCCAAGGAAGAAGAGAGTGTGTGAAGGGGAAACAGGAGCTCTATTTCACTGTGCTAATCTAATAAGGATGCATCTACCAAGGACATAATTCAGATCTTCTCACTAAGAGCACCAAGGAACTTGGGGGCCATCTGTCAGCAGTGGCTAACAGCTCTCCAGGGCTGTCTCTCACACAGCAGAGTGTCTAGCCAACAGAACTTAATCTTCTTGCTAAAGTAACCTCATCAAAATATTTTAATGGCTCTCTAGAAAACCATAGCTGGCCTGTCTTTGAGAATGGCCAATCTCGTCAGGCCTCAACCTTCAACAGAAGAAACAGAGAAGAACCTAATTTTCAACAACAGCAGCCACATAAGTTTAAAACTATCTAGCTATAAGTGGAAATTGATTAGGGCTAACTATAAGTGGGAATTAATAGGTATCTAGCTACAACTGAAATTGATTACCAAAGCACTCAACCTCACATTGCTTTTTTATCACCTTACTATTCTCTTCCCATAGGAAAGACACACTAAGATAGACGAAGTTCCTACCCAACCTGTCCACAAAGACAAAACATGCCGTAATATGGGGGATCAGATCAGCAATGAGTTTAAAGAGAGCCCAATAATAATTAAGTCTAACATTTACTATTGGATGCAGAAGCACAGGGTTCTCAGTTCCATCTTCTGTAATTGTGAGAAGCTAAAAACCCAGCATTTTCATGGCAGGATGGCTGAATTTCAAGCACAGCATATTTGAGAGTGGTGGGGTTTTTTTAAGGTGCTTGACAATGAAATAATGAGAAGTTTTACCTTGGATTGACTTGCACACAGTGTGCACACTCAGACATACACCTGGTTCTCTGTAGGTGAATGAACACACGAGCCACGTCTCAGCTTTAAGGGAATTTATCCTACATGAAATTTATCCTGCTTGAGACTGATTCCAGACACCAAAGATGAATGATAACCATAATATTATAGCTAAATTCAAGAACCCTGCATCAAGCTTAGGTACCTGGGGCTGGCATTGAGGAGGTGCACAGATGGGAGGAATCCTCCCCCACCATCTGGAAGATTTGCTACACCTGTGGCAGCAGCTGCTTTGATGAACACCAAACCCCAGATATCCTCCCATTCAGAACAAAAGAAAAAAGGTCTCAGCAATGGCAAAACTTCCAGGTTTATATATCAGTGGTGCTTGTTCCCTTCTTGTAAGTCTTATTCCATGCATAAATTCTGTAACTACCGCTCTTTCAAAAAGGCCATGTTGACTGAGTGGAGAATTAGTCTGGTGTAGAAGGGTGAAATTCAAGACAAACTCTGCACTGGATAAAGCTTGTCAGATAGCTAAAACACACGTTCATTCAAATTGCAGGTATTTTCTTAAACCTAGAAAATATTGTTAGTTCATCCCTACAAACTGATTTGATTTTAAAATATTAAAATTTTTCCTAAGATGTTTTGGCTTAATACTGCCAGAAACATCAGTATGATATAAAATATGCATTATGAAGTGCATACAGACATACATACACTTGTCAGCATATTAAAATTGAAAGCTGAGATAGTTTCTCATATAGAAATTCAAAACAAAAACAAGAAAGCATAACCAAAATATTCTTACTTGAATCGCTTTGCATTTTTCAGGTGGCAGATTATTAAACTGATACTTGTCTAGCCTGAATGTAAAAACCAAATTTCCCAAATGAAAACTCATTCATCAGCAAGCTTGGGCCAAGCCCACTATGATGTCTCATGCTTGATTAAATGCTGTGACAACAGCAACTCCAGTTTTTAACCAAGAAAAAAAAAAACAAGGTAGTAACTTTCACCAAATATTGCTTTGAGGAAAGTAAGTCAAAACAGTTTAAAAGCCTTAGCAGTTACTTCTCTACAGCTGAGCCAGGGAAATCATCCTGACTCTGCTCCTTGGTGCCTTAAAGCAAAGCAAACACAAGGGCTTTCGAACTCCTTGGATAGAAACTCAGTTGTTTTTCATTGTATGTTCCATGCTAAGGTACAAAACACTCCTGTGCAATTTGGGAATTCTGTACTAGAAAATGACTGGCGCCAAGTTAAAACGCCATAGAAACCAATAAAGGTTATGGGGAGAGAGCTCATGGCAGCAGCTCATGGACAATAAAATGAGCAGCAGTTATCCTCACTCATATCTCTGGGCACAGCTGTTCATCACTCGAGATTACCAAAGCTGTGACAGCATTAGACAGAGATTGGCAGCTGTCTGTTGCATAATGGAAAGCACGGAGCCAGAATGTGCTTTGCTAGCTTCCAGCCAGGAGGAGTAAACAAACAAGCCAAAGGGGTACGCAGTCATTTGTGTAGAGATTATGACTGACTGAAGCTGTGTGAAACCTCTGCAGAGAAAGCCCCAAATAAGGCCTATTGTGGAGACCCTGGGGGGCATTCCCTCGTCTAGGGAGACACAAGAAATTTCCCTCAAAAGACTGTGAGACCCCTTTAGCTCCTTCCCCTACTCCTACGTCTGTTCCTAGGTCCCTGAGCCACTCCCTCCCTATTCCCTAATGGATCCTCATCATTGTACTGCCCTGAGACCAGGCTCACCCCCATGGCCCTATAGTGAGAAAGCTGAATCCTCCTTGTGTGTCTGTCTGGGACTTGATCATCTCACCGTACAGCTGAATAAAACATCTGTGGATATTATGCAAGGGTCCTTTTTGCTTCCTTGCCCTGGACTGTGCTAGCAGCAATTCAAACCATGAAGGCTACAGTCTATGCCTTCATGGTACCTAGTTTAATTTTAAACTGGACATACAGATCAAGCTTACTAAAACATTCACAAAGCTAAACTGGAGAACCAGGTTTGATTGAGTTATTGAACTCTGTATTTGAACTGCGTTTAGGCTCATCAGAGCTGCATAGATTTTCAGATAACACAGATTAAAATTTACTTTTGATGTTTTAGATTGATTTTTTTTCCTTGTTTGTGTTATCTGAGTTTTACAAGGATCTTTAAGAAAGAACAAACAAAAGGAGATGTTTATAAATTGGTATCAATAGCTGCATTTTTCCACTGAGAAAGTACCAGTAGCTTTGGAACAACTGAGAGCCCCCATGCAGAAGGAACTCAATCAGCCATGCTGTTCAGAAAAATACTGTTCAGAGTCTGGTCTACACTGAGGCAAATTTTTGGGGAAAAAAATCAACATGTAAGTCTTATTTGAGGTGGAACTTAATGAGGCTCATTTTCTCTCATGATTGGTATCCCAATAGAAAGAGATTTGGATCTTCCTCTACTAGGAGGCTTTCTCCCACTTTATCCCCCAAAACTACTAAGAGGCCTCAGCAGATCAGTCATACAAGGATTATGATTGTGAGTATTCCTTACCTTCCACAAGCTTCAACATAGTCTGTTCCCTGCAGGACAAAGTGAGATTTCTTTGTATTTGCTGGCTTTATTTTAAGACTTAACTGAGACTTGGCTTTATATTTAGTACTCTAGACATGGCCTTGTCCCCATTATGGGATTACCACAGATAAAAACGTGAAATTTTTTTTGAACCAACAAGTCTTTGCACACAAGAATTACATTTGCCAACACATGTGACTTTAAAGCATGGAAGACAATTAATTCTTTACTGAGTCTGTCATCCACTGGGACTACTTCTGTGACAGTCTCAGAACCTCTCAGCTGAAACTAGGACTCCGTATCATTACACTGGTGGTTAAAAAGGTTGCCAAAGTTGTAGTATATACAGCTGGTGGATTAATAAACATTCCCCATCAGAAACCTGGCCTGTGCTTTGTCCTGGCTTGACATATCCAGTGCTGTTGCTGGAGATCAAGCTGCTACATGTTCATTATTTTTTTGTGTTTTGGATTTTGAATTATAGCAAACTAAAAAAAAGGGTAGGCAATGGAAACAAACTGCAACACTGTAGATTTCCAGTGCTAGAAAAACAGATTTCACCTTGAGGGCTGTCATAAATTGGGGAAAGGCTCCCAGGGACGTTCTGGGATCTTCCTCCTCGGAAAAGTTCAAAAATTGACCTAACAAGACAGTGAGCAACCTGAGCAACACAGGCCCTGCTTTGAGTAAGGATTTGGATGGAATTTTCTGCAGAGGTCCCATCCAACCCCAATTATTGTATAATTCTAAGGAAGCAGTCTTTGAATTTTCTTGTACAGAAATAACCAGCATCAAATCTGAGACAAAACACAGAATTTTTGCCCCTTATTAATTTCTCCTTTTCAGTGATTATTTGTTCATTTTTCCCAAGAGATTTCAGAAAAAATTTCACCTACCACACTGAAATAAGGCTCCTCTTTACCAGGTGTCATTGACAGACTGTTACAGCAATTTTTGTTCTTCAGATTTTGCTCCTGTCCACTGTCTTTTAGTAAACATCTGATCCATTTAAGGAAGCAGATTAGAACCCAGCAGGATTAAATCTTATTGACCATGTGCGTGTTCCTAATTTTGAGTGGATATTAAATTATCTAATGTAGTTTAGGTCAAATAGTATGGAAATATGTCAACAGTTAACCTCTAGGGGAACTGAAGTCTTGCTTTGACAGAAAGCTCTAATTGCCACCCAGTAGATCCATTAACTGATCCAGCAGTCTCAAAGGTAGCAGATTTATTCTCATTTCTGACTAAAACACTAAGTGAATCCAAGTACCCTAGCAATCCTTCTGGTTCTAGTAAATACAAATTTAACCACAAAAAGAAGTGTTTTCATTTGTAAGGAAAACTGAATTTAAAATATGTGTTGGAAACAAGTGTTATCTAAGCTCAAAACAATTATTTTATTTTCATTGACTTATACATATATTTTTATTGATTTTTATAATATTTATTCTTTTCATTTCAACCTACCAAGTGCAATCTGCACTAACTACAATTTGCTTGCCATTTTTCAAATACAATTTTTCATTTTTGTAAAATTTGCCTTCATTTGTTATATATGAAATTACTGAATAGAAGATATTTTAGTGGAGTCATACCCCAAATCACTTGAGTGATACCATACATGAATTCTTGCAAAATTCCTATTTCATTTGGTCACTGAACATGAGGCAAAAGCGATATTATGTACTTCTACATAAATTTTTCTTTGGTTTCTAATTTATGGGGGTGACCTATGCGGGGTCAGGAGTTGGACTTAATGATCCTTGTGGGTCCCTTCCAGCTCATAATATTCTATAATTTTATGTTTCATCTGTGGGTTCATAGGGATGCCTGGTACATACAGTGTCATTCATTATGTCCTATGCAATGAAAAGATTCTGACAATCATCTGCATTACCCAGAAAATACATCTGTTCCATTTAAAGAAAAAATCTTTAAAGAAAAAAATCTTTAAAAGTCACTGTATTAGATAATACAGTGTTTGGAGCTGTAATTATTTCCCTATCTACGGTTTTCATTTGAACACCATTGAATTTCTTGGGTAATACAATCTCTTACACATCCATTTACACTACAGTGGTGGCACAAGTAATTTATAAAAATCAAATCTAAAATGCTATAGGAGTCAGGAGGCAGAATGAATCACGTTTCACACAGTTGGAGAATTTTCCATGATTAATTAAAGATTTGCAGTCAGACTTTTCTTGCTTTTGTAACTTAACGTGTAAAATACAAATTAAATATGAAGATTCAAAGACAGCGATTTTCTGAGAAAGGTCTTCTGCCAATATTTCAGAGAAAGAGGTTCAAAGTATTTTACAGTCTCTCAGAGAGGGTTATAGAAGATAATATTCTGAATAGTTACACTGAAATGTTCTCATATTTAAAAAAAAGGAAATAGAGAGAGAGAGAAATAAGCTCATTGTTTGGGTTTAGAATAGTTAGGGTAAAGCTCCTGTATTCACTGAATTGTATTTCCCTGCCCTTGCTAACAGCCCAATTAGGAAAATCTGCTGAACACTGTCCTTCTATTACTTTGAATCAAGAGGAATTTCATCACTGAGCTTATCAATAGTAAAGTCAGAAGAATGGTGGGCAAGATTTTGATGACCCCATTTCTCAGAACAGAATTCAGGGAAGCCTTTGGAAGAGGTATGAACATACTGTCAACATGGAGATTTATTCAGCCCCATGACTCCCTGATCTCACCAGTATCAGTTGAAATACTTCAACAGATATAAACTAAAGAAAAATGTGCATTATAGAGGGATATCTTCGGATTTTTGCATAAATTTCTCAGTGATAGATTTCTTCCACTAAAACTTAGCAGGTTCTGAGAGAAATTCTTTCTGCAGTGTTGAAAGCTGCCAGTACAGCAGTCATCAGATCTGACAACATTGACTACAAGTGAGAGCAGAGTATGTACTCTAGGTGTGTAGCAGATCTGACAATATGAGATCAGTAGGAGCACCAATAAACTCATAATTTCATTTCAGAAATAGTGTTGTTTTGCCTCATTCAAATAAACCCATTTAACATTATGACACCCTGCATACATTGTAATCAGCGTTTCGTTAAACATTATGAAAAGAAGGTTGGCTTGAATTTTCAAGTGTATAGGCTGATCTTGGCAACCAATGAGTAAAACCAAATAATTCATGCTTCTGAAGGTTCCTCAGAAAAGTAGTTACAGAGGTTAATATTCCATTAATCACCTTGTTTGTCAGACGTGGGGCTTTTTGTCTCCTAGCCATCAAGCAGGATTTCTGGAGAAAATAATGAAGGCAAATGTTAAAACCTACATCACTGTCAATGACTTAGTAAACATATGAATGTATGGGTTGATAAATGAAGGAGGAAAAAAGAACAGGAAAGATGGAAAGAACACTCAAAATGACATGGTGCTAATGAGCAGTGAATATTGTTAGAGAATGCCAGTCATCCAGCCATCTGCTGAAGACAGGCAAAAGAATAAACAAGGTTAAAGGGAGCAGAAGACTTTGAAAATTAGTACTTTGCTCAATTCTCATCTGAAGATTTTTATTGAAAGAAATATTTAGTTAAGATACTGTGGAGACCCTAGATGCCAAACTTCATTTTGGCTCTCAAAATGTCTCATGTTTATTTCAGATAAACACCAAAGTAGGATACAAGGATTTTACTCTGCCAGTTGTTTTTGTAAAAGAATAAACAAAGAAGTGAAGAGAGATTATGATGCCAAAAAAACCTACTAAACAAACAAAAAACATTATTGCTTAAATAATTTCTTTAAAAGAATCCCAAATTACTGTGTCTCAAGGATGAAAGGAAAATGACATTATTTGAATAAATTTATCTCTACAATGTAGGAGAATTATAGAAGTTACCTCATACTTTTACATTTACTTTTTTATTTCTTTTGAGATTACAGCTTTTATCTTTTCTTACAGGTATCTCAAAAGACAAAATAATATGAGTTTTACTGGGGTTTGATTTTTTTATAACAAAACATTTCATTTCTGTTTTGGCTTATTTTACACTGTAAATTTCCATCTGTTCAAAACCAATCTTCTGGAAAAGTACCTGGCACATTAGTCCAACTGTAACATCTTGAACACCGAGAACTAATATTTCCAGAAATTCAGGAGAGAATGAGATTGTTTTCAGGGTCTGTGCATTAAATATTCATAAAGAAAAACATCAGTAAACATTAGTACAGTTAGAAGGCAGGTGAGTGTCCTTTCAGATTAAAAGCTCCAGCTTGTTTTGTTGTAATTTGCTTGACATTTTGGACAAGCGCTTTAAAAATTCTTTCTCTCATTCCTCATACTGTAAAAAAAGATTTCCAATAAAATACCCTTTGAAATTCACAATATTCAGATCTTCAACTAAATAAAAAAATGGCTATTGGTTTATTCCTTTGTAAAGAGTCTCTGGTTGACTGAACAGCAAAATAAATCCATTGCCATATTTTTCAATTAAATTCACAACTCAATTAGAAAGCCTCACTCGAAGAGATTTGCTAGGCATGAGTGGGTGACAAATTATGCTGATGCAATGACCAGAAATCAGAAGTATCATATCAAAACAACAGCCTTTAGACCATGAAACACCCTTGACAACAATTTGAGGGCCTCTAACTCTTATTTAATCCTAGACAGCTAAACTCTCAGTGAGTTTCAAGCATGAATATGAAAATAATGTGACATTATTAATATCAAGCATTTTTCTTTTTTGACACAAAGTATGGCAGAAGGTCTTTAACTCTAGAAGCCCATGCTCATAAAAAAACCATTTAATGCTTGCAGCACTCAAATTCTTGGTCCATGTGCCACTGCAGTAGCCCTGAGCAAGGCCAAACCCCTGTCTCCCAGTAAGTGTCTCTGTTTTCCCCATGATCCCTTCTCTTTATGCCTCTCATATCCTGTTTGGCACCTTGCCTCAGCTACTCTTATTGGAAAAACAAGGAGCCAGCTGGCTGCTGGATTCAGAGAACCCCTACTCTAGTTAGAGAAAATAATTGTTCTCTACAAAGCACTTTTTGCCCTTTAAGTACCACACTATAGCATCCGCAATGACCTGACCTTCTGCAGACAAACATTATTTCAGAAACAACCACAACCAGAGAATAACCTGAGGTAGAGAAGAGGGTCTATGGACTTCTGACACAGCACAAAAATCCAAAACTCACTATCTCAAATGGACATGGAATCCATAGGATTATTGCTTCTGGCTGTCCCTAGTTTTTAGTGTTCAATGTGCCCCATCACTTGTTCTTGCTTTTATATTATTCCTGATGTATATTTTACTTGGAGCATATTGGTGTCTCCTTGTTACATCCCTAACTGTCTTCTTTCAGATGAGGCTTGGCACACTGTAAAGGAATGAGACTGCTCTTTTTCACCATTTCATCTAAGGGGTAAAAGAAATTATACTAAATTTATTTCTGTCTTTCTAATTTAAGAATATCTTCCTCACTCTTTTGCTACATCAGGAAGGCAAAAAGTAATACTGTCAATTCAGAATAGCAACAACCACAAACAGGCTGATCACCAAAACACAGGCAAGTTCTGGCAAACACACATTCCCAGGCTGAAGTGATTCATATCTCAGCTTGTGCCTTAGGTGGCCCCACATAACCTGAGGTTTCTTTCACCCTCTGTGTTCTATAAGCTGAAATTTGCAAACTGCTCATTTGCAGAGAACTTGCTGGAAGGAGCCTGCCCTGGTGAAACATGAGAAGCAAGTGGCACATACAATGTCCCACCGAGCCTAAGAGGAGCAGGAAGGAAAAGGAAGTATGCTGAGAAACTGATGCAGAGAAAGGAAGATATCAGGGAGAAAACACTATGAGGGGAGAGGGTAGAAGAAAATGAAAGTAAAAACATGTTTCTCCTGCAGGAGCATTGTCTCATCATGATGAATAAAAGAACAAGAGCAGTTCTGCTGACTGTACTAAAATTCAACATAAACGTTGAAGTCTATTTCTTAGAAACAGAAGCACCAGATAATTTTTCCCTATGACTCAAGAGAAATAAAGGACTGCTGTGGCCACAGCTATGCTTCAGAACTTGTACTGCTTCAGAACTATGTTACCTTGCCCAGAGATGATTAGTCTTTTTCTGTCTGAGCTGGATCAGCTAAAGGAACTAATCCCCAAAACATGCTTCTTCCAAAACCCCATAAACTAATCTCTGCTAGGAAAATAAGGATAAAGCAGCCAAGATGTCTCAGAATCAGCATCATCCTTTCCCTCATCCCTTCATGCGTAACACCCAAGTCATAGAGAACTTCTGTTATGTTGCCAGTTCAACTTCTTGAAGAGCACACATTCCAACCCCATCCCCCTCATTATGAGGCATCAGCTTTTCTGTCCTGCACACATAGGAGCCTTTAATTCTCAATATTTTGATGAACTTTTACAGTCACAATGAAAGGCACATCTTTGGTGCATGTTCAGTTTTCTTTGCTGAATGCCAAACACCAATTCTATTAAAGTATCAAAGTGCCATAACTTGTAAGCAAATATGAACATATTTATTTTTTTTTCTTTAACAAGCATCAAGCAATACACTTTCCTCTAACCTTGTTACACAAAATGATTGAATTATGTTATCTGAAATTTGCACACAGCAAACACACACACAGAGTCCAAGGCAGATTCTCAGGCTGAAAAATTTAATTGCTGATTTAAGTTTAACAAAGGAATAAGCAACTGAAAATGGAATCCCATCACAGAAAGCATCAGACTTCCTTAACTGTAGGCATCACTACTATCTGTGTAGTATATTTATCATTTTTTTTAAATTAACACCATGGCTGGATCTCTCAAGTATTTGTTTGCCTATCTGCTCAAGCACTGTCAAAATCTGTAGACACAACAAGCTCTGCTTCACACATTTTGAACCCTGGTCTGTTTGCCTGTGTATAAACTTCATTGACAATATTGGCTTTAAGTATTGCCATTGGACTGTCCCACCCTAGTGCAGCAATTCCTTCTGAATCAGAAACAACTCATTCTGCATGCAGAACAGGACTTGTGTAAAAAAATACTTTGGTCATGGTATGTTTCAGCTGGCTCAGCTGCAACATGTTAGTGGAAAAAGGGAATGTTAGCAGACTAAAGTCAGGTTCCATAGTTAAAGCTTCCAAATATTTGGAATAATGTGATATCTCTTAGAGCAGTACCCCTACCACCTCCTATTGCAGTGTCTGATTGAGCTGGCAGGGGGCATGGAGCAGGTGTTTGCTCCTCGCTCCAGGAGGCACCATGTTCCAGCAAGTCCCTGCCGTTCCCAAGCTGTGGAACAAACCTTCCCCGCCCCAGGCAGCATGAGATCCTTGCAGCATACACCCTTCACCCCCTCAATTAGAACAATGGTGTTATCCCTTCCAGACACCCCAACACTTTCACAATTGTTTGTCCACAAGAATTTTAAAAATAGCAGAGAAAACTAAAAGAAGAAACAGTGTGCTTTTTTTTCTCCCCCACCCAATCCAGTAGCCTAATTTATATGCAGCACACAGGCAACAAGCCTACATTATGCAAAATAATAGCACATATTAAATTCAAAGTTTGGGGGCTCTGTAGGTCTTGTGTACACACATTTCCTCGTGCATATTTAAGTTAACTCTAAACAGGAATGATTTCTTCATTAGTAACGCTACAAGTGTTGTTTGAAACACATTTTTTTTTCCTGCACAGTGAAATATTTCTATCACACAATTCAGTGGGATTTGTCTACATTGAGCTTTTTAAGGAACCCTTATCATTTAAGGAAGCAGAGCTCAAAAGCAGTTCAGGAGGAGATAAGATTGTCTGACAAAGCATTTTCGCACAGTTCTTTCAGGAATGTGGTACCCAACAGCAAACACAATGTGTTGTTTCTAATACACAGCAGACATGAAACACCATGATTTTCACCTATGTTTTGAATCATGCACTAATTTGTGGTTTAACTTGAAGTGAAGCTTTCTTGCAGCTACCAGAGAATCTGTCCCTGTATATAGTCCAGTATCCATTTTTACACCCTCTTTTCCACAAATAAATTTACCAGAAAAAAAAAGACAGTACAGTCTGCTATAGGTATAGGTCTGACATAGTTGCATGTCCACACAGCTCTTAGTACCTGGAAATGAAAAAAAAAAATAGAGAAAGGAGAAAAATAACCCTTTCTGGAGAAAGGTCTATTTTGCAATAGTACAGGGAGTTCATGCTGCTCCCCATATGATACAGACTCTGTTGAATAATATGGTAAAATAAGAAGGGGAAAGCTCCTCAGTAGAATAATTAAAAAAAAAAAAAAAAAACGGAGAATATTTTAGAATAATTAGAATAGCTAACTACTTTTGATAATTCAGAGGCTGCTATTCAGATACTTTAGTAGTGATGGAGTTAAATATGCAGGATGTATACACTAGAAATAACAGATATTAATTCACCTGAGTCTATTTAAAATGTTATCACACTTCTGCTTTTGCAATTTTGCTGATGTCTTGTCTAAGATACTCACACACTGCATTGGCATTGACCTATCTCATTTTTCTATTTTCCATTTTTCAGTAATGGGCACATTCTGTACCTGGAAGACTTCCATTATAATAATGGTTAATTATTAATATGTAGCTTAAGCAATGACATGAAATAAAGCTAATATTTTCCTGCCTTCAGAAGATAAAAATACTTTTGTTGGAATTTAACAGCTAGTAAATTGTTCTGTAAAAATACAGCTTTGCAGCAATTTTCATTTTATGCATACAAGTTATGAGAAAGAAATCCTGGCCTTGTTGACACATAAACTGAAATTCCCACTGAATTCAAGAGGACTAGGATTTGGCCACACAATTTTACAAAGTAGTGATTTACACACTCATTTGTGCATTCAGCAATCAGATTTTGCACCTTAATAAACAAAGAAAATAGGGAAATCTAGCTGGTACAGATCCAGTTTCCAAGAAAACAAAACAAATCAAATCAGCAAGCAAGGTGGAAAACCAGGAGAGAGAGAGAGAACAGGAAAGGCAGATGTTCCATATAATACTGGGCTAAATCCTGGCTTGTAAGCATTGCTATGTCAAATACCTCAGTACCTTACCTTCAGGTACTGTGTGCCCTAATTTGCTGCCCCAGACACCTGTCACACTGCTGCACTCAGGCACCCTACAAACACCAGGGACCTCAGAGCCAGAGTATTCCAACAGGCTGTCAAAGCCTTGGATTCTCTATCTTTACCTGCAGTGCACATTTCCCACCCCACTGACATAAGGAACTTTTTTCTCTCATGGCAAGTCTTCACCTTTGTTTCTGTGAATTGTTTAGATATTCCCTGTACTAGGAAAAAGCCAGACCACCTTATTTTGGAGCACAATACATTAATAAAGGAAATGTCAGTCTGTACACTTAGATAATTAGTTTATGCTAAATGAAACTTCCATAAATAAATTGAAAAAACAACTGCTTGGAAGTTCCCTTATGGTTAGAGAACTTGCCAGGGACAATAGGAGCCTGAGATTCCGGATCTTGCTCCAGTCTAGTGCTCCAGGGAAGTTTCCCAGACAGGTTTTCCATATTCCCATTTAGTACTCTGTTTTGTAATGGGGCTGTTAACATAATTTCTTTTCATAACTTGATGTTCACTCCTTAACATGTCTATTGCTTACTAGGCTTTCAAACACAGCTAGTCACAAAAATGAAAGTCGGTGGTGGGAGGATGGATGCTGGCCACAAATGCTACAGTTTTATATTTGGCTCCAGTGCAGGGGAAGGAGAATTTTCATCCCCTTAGTTTCCTGTCTGACCCCAGCTCCTCCTTACTTCTGTCCTGCTGCACGGTCAACCAAATAACAGAGCTTATCTGTGACTGTGTTCACAGGGGTCTCAGGCTGAGGGAAGAGACAAGGATCTGACTCCATGTTTCAGAAGGCTGATTTATTATTTTATCATATATATTACATTAAAACTATATTAGAAGAATAGAAGAAAGGATTTCATCAGAAGGCTAGCTAAGAATAGAATAAGAAAGAATGATAACAAAGGTTTGTGGCTCGGCTCTTTGTCCAAGCCAGCTGAGCTGTGATTGGCCATTAATTAGAAACAACCACATGAGACCAATCACAGATCCACTTGTTGCATTCCACAGCAGCAGATAATCATTGTTTACATTTTGTTCCTGAGGCCTCCCAGCTTCTCAGGAGGAAAAATCCTAAGGAAAGGATTTTTCATAAAAGATGTCTGTGACACTTATCCAGCTGAAAATGGGGTTTTTTGCTGGTTTGATTTTCAGTCCAGAGGAGGTATTATGAATGCATGAATAAGCCACCAAAGAGAGAGACAGATCACAAAAACTGCCTAGGTCTACATCACTGGTGGCAATTGTCCACAAAGCCATGTGTAAAGGGGTTGGTTTTATGATCTGCTGCAGGTCACCCAGAGTCACTCTGTCCCCAAGAGGGGTGTGCCAGTCCTGCACCTCTTGCCACTGTTAGCACCCATGGTGATGTGTGGTCTGCTGGACCTGGATATTCACAGATTCTCACAGACCGACCAGAGAAGTGTCAGGCCACCTTCTTTCTGTGAGGATTTAGATCAGCTTAAACCAAGCATGATTATCTCAAATCCTTTTTTGGCCCTAGCGCATGTGCACCTGTCTCCTTACAGCTGAGCTGCAATATCACTACACCTCCAGGCCTGAGAGAACAAGAACAGCAGAAGCAGACTTTATGGGATAATTACACAATTTAATATATAAAGAGCTGTAATATTCTATAATTACCTGTTTCTTATCTAGCTAGAATTAAAATAAATAGAAAGAATCTTTCTCCATAATCTAGCATTTTTTAAAACAACTTTCAAAAGAGATTTTATGCCAGTTAAAAAATAAGCCATATCTTTGAGTACCTAAAATCCTGGCATACCAAAAAAAATATGTTAATTCCTAAAAATCAACTGTCATATTTTACTCTTGATCTTTGCCTATAAATGGTTACCTAGCTTTTTCCAGTATAAGATTAGATTTTTTTTTCTCTTCTATTAAGCACTGTTAATATTTGCATGCACAGCCAAGCACATGCAAATGAGCATGTCAAATTTAGCAGCACAGTTAATAAGACCACCTTCAAAGACATCACCTGCAATGTCGAAATCCATCCCAAAGGGCCCTACAACTTTCACTGTTGTGTTCCAGGTTGTGGATGATATACTGCACTGCCTCCTTACGCCCTGCTGACTTGCTCATTCATTCTTCTGAGTCCTTAGAGAACAACTTTTTCCCAGCACTTCTAGGGAATAGGAACAAAGATCACCTTATTAAACAGCATTTCAGTAGACATCCACCTGTACCTCCATCTCTAAACTCTCCTTGAGTCTTTTTGTTCTTAACTTTTGGCAATAAACTCTTCCATTTTTTCTTCCTTCCTCTAGTAGCTGTGACATCTACTTGAGCATTTATTCATTTATTCCACTCCTTTCTTCACCACACACACACATATCTCCACTCCTAGAGGTAAGCCCCACTTTACAGTGGTGTTACTTAATAGATTTCTCTGTGGAACATCTCTGTTCAGTTCCAGAGCGTATGGAGATTACAGGTGAAATGCTAGCAAAGTGCCTGCAAGAACTCAAAATAGATACAGCAAATGAGCAGAATTTCCAGACAAAAGACAGCTTGTGTTGCTTTCCAAAGGGACTGTAAGATCAGGCTTTACATAGATGGGTCTTCAGGACATACTTTAAATGAAATTAATTGCCATTTTTGCACTTTTGTACCACCACTTGCTACTCTTTTGCAGCTTTACTCTGTCTTTTTGTTTGTGAGAGAGAATCTTCATGAAAACTCCTGTTAAATTTATTCTACACCACCAAACCGAGGCCCAGTTCTCTCTCTCTGTTCACTTGTGGCCTGGTAGAGAGACCAATAAAGAACACATACACAGCCAAAACCTGAAAAGTGCATGCTTAAGGTCCTGCCAGCCACAGAAACTAGAGACTGTTTCCTCATCTGACCTTTCCAGTAAACAGCTAAAAGCTTTGGGAGAATATACTGGGTCATTTTCTAGGAACTAAGGTATGTGGTTCCCAAGGCTGTTGAGGGGATTCTTCCTGCTCTCTTTCCTATGAAAAATAATGAAATTAAACATAATTAGTAACAATAATAACCAGTAACTTTATTGTGGCCCTCTGAGCTATCATTTAAAAAAAATCTTAGGTAAATTAATCCTATCTAGAAGATTCCAGAGTTGCTGAAGAAGGGTACACTTGTCTCTACCTACAGGGCAAAAAGGCAGTGGAGCAAGGGGCAACTATGGGATTTAGGGAGGAGAGCTACATGCTGTTCCTCTCCCCTTGCCCTTTCCATAGCATCACCTGTGGGCTGTCACAGTCTTGGGCAGGATACGGAGCCAGATGAAAAAAATCAAGTTAACTAAAATACACATTTATAATCCTGCATGGCCTATAAATTACAATAACTGAGCACCTCAGATTTTCGGAGTTATTTGCACCTGTTTTGAAAGAAGGTGTTACTCCTCCATTTTTATAAAGAACTGAGAGAAAGGGAGGGCAAATATTACTTGAAAGTTGCCCCAAAGTTCTGTTGCAGAACAGGATCCTAACCTACAGCTGCTGTAAAAGACTTTTTTTTTGATCAGGCGTGTTCTTTCCTGCTATCAAGTAAGATATATTTCTAACAGAAATATATATAAGATATATTTCTTACAGAAGACAATGAAATGCAAGGCAAAAATTCATCATATTTCATGTCAATGAAAAGCAGGAGATCTCAGTCTCTCCATGCTTTAATTTTTATGGTTTTCTAAAAGCAGAAAGCATCAAATTTGAGAGGATGAGGGAAGGGACAGGGAAGGGAGTCTGCAGCCTCTCCAAAACCTACACTGGTATGCTTGTTCCATAAACAACTAATATCCATGAATCCTTTGAAAACATATCTCACTTCAGTCCACCTACTGTATGACAATCTAAATTTTTCAATTTAAAGGGATAGATGGCAGTATTCATCACAGTTCCCCACAGCAGACCTTAAATGCTTCACCTTAACATCAAGATAAGTCTAAGAAATGTGCCATTTGCAGAAATTTGCTCTTGACATAGTTTCTTTAGCAGCACTACATTACTATTGCACCTCCATTTCAGAAAAGCCATACCCTCCAGTCTGAAGTCAAGCTGGAAAGAATATTCTTTTTACTCCTAATTCAGCCTCCCTTTCAAAGGGCATTACAGTATGGTCCAACCATGGGATCACAGGCAGTTTTAGAACAAATCTGCATTTCCATTTAGTGAGCACTGTGCTTCAGCTCCACAGCCAGTCAAGGTGCACAGGGATAAGAACATTTTTCAAGACCCTTGCGTTCTTTGTCAGAGAAATTGGAAGAGAGCACACTCACTTAAGCACCATTAACATGCACTTAAAGACCACTAACATTTTTCTCTGAATGCTGATGCAAGAAAATAATAAAGATTTAATTGTCCTAATCAATCATGGGATGACCATCAGCCAGCACTACGAAATTGGCATAGAAAAAGGTGAATATTTACACTGTGTGGCAGATAATACTGATAATACCTTATCTCAAAGACTGTAGGGAGTTTAGCATCAACTGCAACTGAAATGGCAAGAAACTGAGAGAAGGGCTACGATATATTTAAGGAATGAGATACAGCAAAATAAGGCTTAAGAAAAAAGATAATTTTGTTCCATAAATATATCATAGAGGTAAACATAAAGAGTAAAATGAACTACTTAGTACAAAGAACAATATTTATACTGGCAGAGATATAAATACATCTGACCAGGAATGCCTAGCCTTCTAAGGCTAGAAATCAGACAAAATATTTTAAATCATTGGTTCTGTAGTATCTTTCTAAAAGGCAAAGTGAAATTTGTCCTTTTTATGATGTGATTAGTTTATTAAAAGTATGATATGATTTGTCTCCCTGTGATAGAAAGTAACAGACTTGATGAAGTTATTTTCCTACGACAGCCTTATCATAAAAGGAGCTGGATCCTGCCTGGAGGACTGGATTCATTCCACTGCTGTCAGGGAATTCCTTCAGGTTGTGAAGCAAGACATTTTAATAAAGCTTTTCTACAAATGCTCACATATTGCACTCACAAATTTATTCTTCATTTTTGGAGACCCAGTCTAGAGCTTCTGTGTTCTAGTTTAAGACTGTGAGGTGCAATTACAGCTGCAACTGAAGGCACAAGGAGCTGGGCTTCGAACAAAAATACCTGTCAGTGCTAAGCACCTAGAAAATATAGGCACCAATTACCTCAAGGAGGGTATCCAAAATAAGTGGTTGTATTTAGCTTCATACCTGGGCATCCAAGCTCCACATTACTACAATGGAGATGAATCTGAACAGCTCAGAAAATGCTCTGCAACACAAGAAGAATTTTTGTGTGGGGCACATGAAAGGTGATGGTTAGAAAAACCCTAGGGGAAAAAATGAATAATGTGGATATGAGAACAGACTTTGCACAGCATGTACTGAATCAGGCTTAGGTCTGAGCATTGACTAGCAAAGGGAAAAAAACAACTGTTGAATTGCTGTTCTTTCAGTGTGCACAACTCCTCTGTGCTCTGAACAAGGCAGAATCCAGGGGGAAACTCAGTGTGTGTTTATGTAATTAAAGACTATATATGATGATGATTAAATACTAACATGAATGTGCTGGCTACTGTTACTGTGTAGGGGTAGATGCAAATTATTTTTCTTTTCAAAATCTGCCTTGACTAACTGGGGAGAGGGACGGTAAACACCAGCTCTCTTCTGTATTCCACAAGGCTTTGATTTCGCTTTGTAACTCTTCCTTGTAACACTCCCTTCTCTTCTACTGTCCTTGAATATCTTATCTTGCTGTTTTTGAGAAATAATGCCTTCAAAAAATGTAGCTCAAACTTTATCTTTCAATTGTGTGTGCTTAGCCTTAACAGGGTAAAAAAGAAAGGGATTAGTATACTATGAGTAAGGGGTTAGTATTCTGTGAGAAAGGGGTTACTGTGAACATTGTTGCCCTTACCAAAATTCCTGTGAAGATATAGTGCTATTATTTCTTCTCTTTAACCTTTATTTAAAAAAATAGAAATAAATCTATATAAAAGCCATTTTCATGGCATGACATTCAAAGAATTTTAGTTGACAACTGAGTTGCCTGCAGGCTTGTAAAACTGTATGGGGTTTTATTTTATTTACAAATTTAATTATTTAAGAAATAGTGTATATATCTGAGAATATGCTGGGTTTGGGCTGAGGAAGTAAAAATCTCTCTGAAAAGTGTATCTCATTTAACACAATCGATTGCAGGAGTGAAGAAAGATGTCAACAAGAACAAAGACAATGACACACAGAAAAAACACACGTACACACACAGGGTCAGAACTAGGCCACTTAATCTATCCACACCTACTGCAGTGCACTCATCTTAAATGTCTCATTTTGATATCAGTTCAAATTTGAGTGTAGAAATAATGGTGTTACTTTCAGAGATCCTGAACACAAGATTTTTGGTGAGCTCAGTGCCAGCTCTTGATGTTTATCACACCAACTCACTGATTTCATGCATGTAGGATTCACTTGGAGAAACACATACATTATTTTGTATTCGTTTAGTTAATTTGGAAGATGATGATGTACTGTTTTGTTTTGCCATATAGAGCTGCTTTAAAAAAAAAAATCAATTCCATCCCAATGTTCAGTGTATCAATCTGTTTTTCGATAGAGTTGTCCAAACAGGCTTCTCAGTGACAGCTGAACATATTTCCAATGTTTATTTCTATTTTATGGTGTGAATTAGCCTTTGACAATGTAAAGGCTTTTTCAAGAAAAATTCTTCTGTCATAGAAATTTTTCTGGTTTTAATTAAAAATCCATTTCAAGCACTTAGTTCAACCTGAGCCAGGGAAAAATAAATGCAGAAAGAATATAGGAAAAAAAGCATACAGCAAACTTGAACCAAAAACAGCTGACAACCCTCCTCTTAACTGTACCAAAGTGTTAAAGGGCATAAAGGTTTGCTCCACAGAGTGAGCTGCAAGAAATAAAAGCATTTACACTTTGGCAGGAGGATGCAGGGGACATGGATCAGGAAAGGAATACTTGATCAGGGGTCACAGAATGGGCGTGTCTTTGTCAAGCAATCAGAGGAATCTGTGCTTTGGATGTTGGTACTGCACCATGATTGAGAGTGCAAACTGATTATTATCATTAATTTTTCACTGTTCACATGAAAAACAAAGTCTAGTGATAAAATACAGAGGTCCAAACCAATCTAATGATGCTTCTATTGTACCCACAGAAGAAACAAAGTGAGTATGAGAGAGCAGGGAAGTGCAAGGCAAAGGGGAAAGCTCCAAACTTCAGCACCCTTCACAGGCATTGCTTCTGGCTGGTCTCTTTTATTTTCTCCTCAGCACACAAGAAAAAGACAGCTAATGTAAACAGCAAGTAGAAGGACAGTGACCAGAATAGCAATTCATCAGACACAAGCCAAGTTGTGAGGTAGCAATTAAGTTCATCCCACTAGTTTATATCTCATAACACAGGAAAATTGAATCCTTTTTCTTTGCTTTCCCTCCTTTGCCTTTGTCTACTCATTTGTCTTGCACCTTGTTCCTTGAGATGTTTTTCTTTTGCAATCACAAATATGCTTCCACTCCTTCCCATTCCAGAGCACCTGGGGAAGATAAAGATATCTGTGCTACAAATTGACAAATCTGTCTGTTCGGTGAGCACTGCTACTGCCCGGTGAGCTGGGGCAATAAATCATTTCAGCAGATGAATTTGTCATCCAATACAGTAACAGTATAAGAACAGCAGAGGCAACAAGTCTCCAGGCAAAGGAATAGTAGCAAACCCTAAATTAAAATCTAAAAGGGAAAATTGCAATAGTAAGGAGATATTAGGAAAAATAAAATGTAAAGAGTATGTAATCAGTATAATCCTTAAACATGGTATGGCTGCAATTCAATTGACCCACATATTTTGGCTCATTCTAACCATTTATTCTTGAAATGAGCTGAAGTGAAAGCCATGATGGGAGTGTAATGCACTTGCTTCCCCTCTCTACCATTTGATGGGCAGGTGTCAATACTTGTTTCAAACTCCACAAGTTGAGTCAGTGTGAAATACTTCTCAGAGTCAGACAATTTTGTGTTGACACTTGCCAAGTGTTTGGCCAATGCTCCGAACCACAACAAAACCCTGGTTAGTGTGTCCAGGGGTGGCTTTGCTTCACTTCAGCCTAATGACAAGCAGGGCACTCCTCCCTGTGCCATCCCCCAGCTGGGCCCCCACCCTGTGCTCTGCCCTCTGTGCCCCAAATGATGGACTGCTGAGGGCAGCAGCTTTTAGAGGTGACATTTCTCATTTGTGGTTTCAGAAAAGCTCTGTGGTTAATGCTTTTCACCGCTTGGTTCTTCGCTGCAGAGCAGCAGCCAGTCACTCCAAATGAAAGAGGGTGTCAAACATAGAATTATGTACAGTGAAAGTTTCTGTAAACCCAAGCCCACAGAGCAAAAGATTGCAGTGGGTTTTCTGTAGTTATTTAGGCAGTGACTTATCCAAATAAAGTAAAGAACAAGTCTAATATATTAAACTGTATTGTCTAAAATTAAGGCAGAAAAGCAGTGGTGAAAGTTGTAAATGGTTAAATACTGTCAGAAAACATAGAATTGTCATATTTCCCTTAAAGGATCAATACCTGACTGGTACTGACAAAAAACCTCCCAACTATCCAAGCCTAAGACAGGAAACAGAGCTAAAATATTTTTTGTATTAGAAGATGTGTTAGTCATCACTGGAAAAGCCACAGTCAGAACAGAGAATATACAAGAAAAGCCTCATAGAAAGAAGAAAAAGTAAACAGCCTTTCTCTGCATACACAATGTGACATCAAGTCTACAACACAAATGTCTTATGATCTGCTTCAGACTTCAATTCCTGTGACAAGCCTCAGCTGTAAAACTGCTCCAGAGGTGTTGCAACAGAGACACCACAAATGTGCATCAATATGCAAACATCCATGCAAATGCACTTGTCATCAAGGCTGCCTGTACTAGTATGACAAAACAAAAATGTACATGGCAAAAACACAGGAAGGGAGCTGCTGACATCATGGAAGTCTCCCAAGCAATAGAAACCTCAGCCTCCTGAGGATGGGGATACACCATGTAAAATGCACAGTGTGGTTCTACAGCAGAGATTTTTCCTCGATGAACACATGGTCAGCTGTGACACCATGGGCTCACACAGGATGATGCATGAGAAGCTGTTACTCCAGGCTGGCTGACAGGCTGATAATTAGCTACCCAGATTAATTTACAACACCCTCTTTAGGCAGCCTTGAAGGAGAAACAGTGCCAGCTGCTGTAATTAACAGAATTCCTTGTAATAAGTTTATTGAATTGGTCTTTGATATTTTTAGAAGTCTACTACAAAAAATTTAACCCATACAGGATTATTACACAGATTATCCTTTTAAAATGAGGGTGAATGTTGACTTTACTGAACAGAGGAATATATGTATTTCTCTGTGAGTAAAGTATACTCACAGTGTGAGTATACTCTCTATATATGTGAGTATAACAGAATCTGACATTTTGGAGGTTTTTTTCTGAAGTACCTTCTGCTTCTATGGAGAGTGGGGAAACTAAAAAAAACAAACAAAAAAAAAAAAAAAAAAAAAAACAAAAAAAAAAAAAAAAAACAAAAAAAAAAAAAACAAAAAAAAAAAAAACCCACACCAAACCCTCAAGTATTTCTGTCTAGAAATGTAGAAATAGAAGTTTCCCTTGGACACAGGACCACACACAACCTGTGTTCAATCCATGCGTACTAGGAGACAACCACACTGTTAAAGCACAACTGAATTAGGTCATGCTTTTTTTCATCTAGAATAAGGGGACATGTTTGAGGTCTTCACACCCCACTACACACCTGGTTATTTACCACAGCTCAGGGACACAGTCCTAAGCAAGATACATCCTCAGATCCTGAAACTCTGATTGCACATTTCCAATGAGCACAGAGCAACTTCAAGAGTCGAAGTATGTCATGTGAGCCCCACGTGTTGCTGCAGGAGGGCTTCCACGTGTGAAAGCAGGTGGATGTGTGTGAAATACACCTCCCTGCAGGTTGGCTGGTTGCTGTCAGCTAGCCCAGAGTAGTTCAATTCATCTCAGAATCTCAGTTCACAGGTCTCAGCCCAAAGCACTGGTCTAGACTGCTGCTTCTGCTGTGAGGGAATTCCATCTGTGCATGTCCAAGCAAGATTTAATCTACTCACTGGGTAGCACCAGCAGCTACCCAGGAATGCAGGAAATTAGGTAACATAGTAAATTCTGCAGCTTGATCCAGACCAGCCTTTCAGCTGTACAGTTTACAGTGCTTAACCTCACTGTTTCTGACCCCACCTCACATGCTGTAGTCATCAAAGTGAGAGCAGTACAGGTAAATCCTCAGCTTCTGCAATAGAGCAATAACTGAGCTTTGTCCCATTTTATTTAAATGCTTTGAGACCCAAAAAATCTGGAAAGTATCCTATGCTATTGCTCAAGATTACTTCTCTGACAATGAAATCCTGGCTCTCCTATCATCAAAGCACTAAAATACACTATACCTCAGCAACACAGATGAGAAACACAGCTGTAAAAGAAATATACAAACAGTATTTGAACTGCTTGGAGGAAAAAACCCAAAGTCGCTGGCCCCTCTCCATCACTAAAATGCACTGACATATTTTCTGCACAGTCTCTACCATATTATAGCACTAAAGGATATAACTAACAAAAAGCCTAAGGAAAATCACCAAAACTGCTTTTAGGCTATATAAATGAGCAATAGAATAATTTCCTAAAATGATTATCCACTAATGATAGCTCTGAGGTGATAAAACACGAAGTCAGTGCCAGATCACATTCTGGAATAACATGATAATTTCTTTTCTACCTAGGTAACTTGAACAATCACACCATTTATGATAATGACAATATAAACAACCTTATGTCTCCAGACTAAATATTCCCTGTAGTTAGAAATGGGGTGGGGAGAAGGGGTTTTTTCCACTTGCAGAAATGCTGAAAATATGTTGAAGGTACATCTGTGCTCTTGATCCTACCTATCTAAAAAACAACATGCAATAGTTTGCATGATATTGACAGATACTACACCTCATCACTACATAATCATGTGATGATCAGATTTGTGCCCCAGCTTAGGGGAATTCATGAGGGTAGGCAGC
This sequence comes from Zonotrichia leucophrys gambelii, assembly GCF_028769735.1. Classification (NCBI taxonomy): domain Eukaryota; kingdom Metazoa; phylum Chordata; class Aves; order Passeriformes; family Passerellidae; genus Zonotrichia; species Zonotrichia leucophrys. The sequence goes on from NC_088169.1 coordinate 99,335,308, forward strand.
TGTGGGCCTCCCTATCTTCCAGGAATTGCATATGCATAAAAGATAATCACAGCTTTCAGTTATATTTTTACAAGGTTTCTATCCAATTTTCTGTCAGAGATAACCTTGAAAATGTAAAGGAAATAAAAATGATAGACAGATTGCTAGGTTTGAAAGGATTGAGAGCTATATTCAGTTTCAACCAGAAGGCTGGAAGTGAGAAACCCTAAAAACACACACCCGCATCCAAAGAACTAGATTAAACTTGATTTATATCAAAAACCCATGCACAAAAAAAATCCCAGATTTCCCTTCAGATTATCTAAGAAAGCAAAGCAAGGAGACTTTTATCTGTCTAAAAAGAAGAAACTGCACCTATGACTAGTTGGAAAACAAGTGATCTGTGTTTCATAGTGATGAGGAGGGTACATAGCAATCTTATTTTAGCAGAAAAGAGGAGACAAGAGGCTGTCTTGCAGACCCCTCCCAGTCTCAATTACTACACTGTTTCTCATGGCTTATCTCCCTTCTCCTTGAAGAGTTGCCCTATTTTCTTGACATCACCCGGCTTGAAAAATATTTCCCTTTTGTCTTCATATTTATGTGTCATGGAGAAAATTGGGGAGAGTGACAGAGAGCTATCTTCAAGTACATAAAGTGATGTTATAAAAAGAACAGGAATCAATTATTCCCCTTAATTAATGAGGACAGAAGAGGATGTAATGAACTTAAGCAGCATCAAGGGAAATTTAGGTCAAATATAGTTACTGCTTGAAGTTTTACAGAGTAAGAAGAGTTAGGCAAATGAACCAACCATCAAAGGAAGTTAAAGAGTTCTGATCAGTGGTACAGAGCCAAGGTTACAAATTTCCCTGGAGGACAACTGGGGAAAAATGAAGCTATTCCTATTCCCCCAATGGGAGAAAGGACAAAATGTTAAACTCAAAGTTCTTCTTTGAACATTCACACTTCTCCTTCCCTCTGTTGTTCTTGTCTCCTCATCAGCTTCCTCCCCTATATTTTCATGTTGTGTGAAGTGTTCTTCATTGGACAGCCCACAGTCTTTCTATGGTCCACAGGACTATTATATCTAGTATATATATTACATGTTCATATGTATTTTACATTTTTATCAATTAGTGTTTCTTATTAAACACATCTCTTTTCCAAGCCTCATGGATTTCTGTCAACAGAACTTCTAATAGCAAAGAAATCCAAGAATTTTGTATGGTGGAGATCCCTCACTCTTACCATGCCTACAGACGGAATGTAGGCAGTACCCAGCATTTCTGAGGTTTCTGAAGTTAACTGAGAAATACATCAGTTTTGAGTTCCAAATTGCTTATCACAGCTCTAAAGTTTGCACACACAATCAGTGAGGTACTGATTACTCCTAAAGAGCTTAGTGCCCAGACAGGTCAGTGAAGAAAAAGAAGAACAGAGTGATTGTGAAAGAAATTAAAGCAGGGCAATGACAATAAGACACGTAACCTTCTCAGTCAAGTGTCTGCATCATTAGAACACAGCAAACCAGTAGAGAGACTGAAGATTCTTCTACCCTGCTTGCTTCCACTCTGAAAACTGCAGGTCTAAATACTAAAGATAAAATACACTCCTCACTTTGGGTTAATCTACTGCATAGTTACAGAGCTATGACTGCAGCTATTTCCCTGCTATAGCTTTAATTTAGCTAAAGAAAAGGGATGGAATCCACTAACCATGAGACATACCTGTACTAATGTATTCCACAATGAAAATACCACTAACCCATTTCACCACTACTGTTGACATTGACTTGGTTAGGTATCAATCATTCCATCCACAATGACATTCTGCACTTAGTTACAGCCTAGATAAAAGTACACAGAAATAGCCATATCTTACCTTTATTAACACAATAGTCCAAGGCCAGCCTAATGGTTGAAAAACCATAGAATTCTGTCACAGCTGCCAATCTCACTACACTTTCCAAAATTGAAACTGAAATTCTGAATTTGTCCAGCTACAGAACTCCTGTGAATATATACATTTATTTCTTAGAACAGAATTCTTCTATGAAACAGAACTTCATGCAACCAAGACTCTAAGCTTCTGTTCCAAGAATGAGCAAATAATAAGGTCATCAAAGCAGTCATTGTAGTCTTGGACATTATAATCATTTTAATCTTTCTTCTGCTTGTCCAAGCTTAGGCTTTCAATCAAAACCTCTGAAAATTCCAAGTTCAATAGAAGGGCTTCATCAGGCAGAAACTGGACTCCCATCTTATGAGTTTAGAAATAAAATATATGAATCAAGTATATGAGTCAAACCCTGATTGAAGTCCCCATTGATAAAGAGACTTTTCCAGTGTTCATATTAAATTAGGAAAATCCAGCTTAATAAAATAAAACTTAGAAAGCCGTTCAGAAGCTCTGCATTGTGCAGTCAGGGAAGGGATTAGAAAGGATGTGCACCAAGTGACATCATGTTATCTGTCTATGTTATCGTTGTGGAAAAGGGCAAAGAGCTTTGAGAAAAGGAAGAAAGAATGGGAAATTCAAAGTAAATCTAAGGAAACAATGATAGGCAAAGGGAGAAGACAGATGGAGCGTGAACAGACATGAAAGAAGATTTTCCAGAGGAAAAAAGAAGGTGCACAGAGAATTTAAAACTGAAGTCAGAAGAAAGAGCAGAGAAGTACCAACAGGTGAAAGAGCTGGAGAAAATTCAAGCTGACAGCAAGAGATCTCTCTGGCACAAAGGAGAAGCAATACCTTGTGAAAAGCCAATTTAGGCATCAGAAAGTGGCAGAAAGCAATTCCAAAATGCAGGTGAAGGCAAGAGCTTCTGGACTGGTCCAGTTACTGTAGTATGGGCTGTATTGCAGAGAACAAAATTTCAGTCTATCTCAATGCCACTTATGGCTTTTCCAGAAAAAAAAAGGGAAAATCTGTAAAGGAAGAAGGCATCACTGAACTTGTGAAAACAGAAGCAATTATTATATCCAGGTAAACTGTAAGCAGTGGCAAAAGCTATCATCAGGCTAGAAATATTTTAATTGAATCAGAGTGAATTCATGTTAAAACACATTACAGAAAAAAATATTCCAGGGTCAAACACTGCTCTGGAAAATTAAGATATCTGGGAATTTTTGGTGTGTTCCGAGTTATGTGACTTATAGTTATATTAATTTTAAATGATTTTACAGCATGTTTGTCTCTGGCAGCACAACTAGTGGTCATGCAGATGATTATGAGGAAAAAAATAATAGATGTAACTCCCACTTGTGGACAATAACTTCTTTTTTGAGGAAAAATTAAAAACACTACTTTTACCCTAATATTCCCAACACTTGTGATCTGTACCAGAACTTCTATTTCAATTTGCAATGCAACACAGCAGATGTGCCCAGTGGGCTTTGAGACCCCCAGGCTGGGTGCCAGGCATGGTACAGCTCGGGGAGGATGGGGTTAACCAGCTCTGCAAGAATGCCAGAGGATTTGTTCCCAGGCAGGACACTGAGCTGACACAGCAACATTTCTATTACTCGACCCAGCTCATTCAAAGCTAGGTAAGCTGGGGTGTCTCTGCATGGTTTAAAGGCAATCAAAGTATTAGTTTGCCTAAGGAAAAATATTCTACAAAGTTTTCAAAGGAGACAGCAAGAATATTTCTACATTTCGACTCACAGCTTAGTTCCTTCCTTAGCTATGCAGAAAAAATGGCATTTGGAAAACCAAATTTGAAGGCTTATTTTTAAAACTCCTTTTGCAGGAGAGTGATAACTAGCTCCTTTAAACCCATGGAGCTACATATACAGCCAAAAATACTTCTACATATTAGATATAATAATACCTATTATAGATATTTTTAAATATATCTTTCTTCATAGCTTTACTTCATCTATACTTAATCAGTTCACCCTGCTGTTTTAAGGCCCTCATGTCTAAAAATTCCTCTCAGCACTCCACACTGTTGTTTTTTTAATAGACTCTACAATACGTTCTGTCTTCCTTTCACTTGCTTTCTGTCATGTGTTGGTGTAAATAACAGCAACAAAACCAAAGTTACAATCATTCTCACTACTTGAATTAAAAGTATTTATTGCAAAACATATGGTTCATCTGCCTCAGAAACAAAACTGCACAGGCTTTTCAAACCATAAATTAACATCAGCATCATTCTAGCACAATGAGCAGAAGTTTTCATACATGTAATCTTACCACTTACAGCAGTTTCTAACTTACTGAAAGAGGAAATCTAAATTTCACAGCAGTTCCAAAACCTGGTGATAATAAAAGTTCAAACATCTTGGTTTCTCTGTTTTATTTGGATATTGCTCTTTTGGTGGAGGTTTTTTTTTTTCCCCTCTGATTCAGCAAGGTTAGATCATGACTCTCTGGTGTTGAATTTGAGTCCTGTTTGTCTATGACAATTTATTGTATGGGAAATAAAATTCTTGGTAAAGCAAGATTCATTCTTCTATGTTGGAAACCTGTTATCTATCTTGCCTTCAGTGAGCTTGTTACAAAATATAAATCTGTGCAGAAATGCAAAAGGAAGGGAAATATCAAAAGACATCTGGGTTATGAACACCAATCAGACCTACTTTCAACTCAGGTATAGAACTGCAGCTTCAAAATTCACAATTTGTTCTAAGAACATTGTTAAATATTTAAAAGGCACCTTGTTCTACCATCGGATCAGAAAAGAGCAACAAAGCATTTTATCAGGCAACAGAGCCCCATTAATATTTTTTCTTCTGATTTTAAAAACATATTTTGTGACACTCAATGGATGGAGAAACAGTGATAGAAAGTGCTGTCACTCTGCCAAAAGCACATACAGAACAAGACAAGTGAGAGCAATTAAATTTCTGATCAGGATAATAATTTAACTGCAGATCTAGAGACTATAATCATCTGGAACATTTGAGAAGCATAAAATATTACAAGGACTGTGTTCCATAAATTATCATACACAACTTGTCACCTGAAGGTACTTCACCTGAAGGGGTGTAGCATTTTCCTGCCACTCTGCCAGAGATGCTATTTCTTCTAACAAAGGCCTCAAGAAATAGAAGGTCACACAGCATATAAAGAACTGTTTATGTATCTACCCAGAGATATACAGAGAGAATTCCCAAATGCACGGTCAGCATTCCCCTAGCTTCCTTCAGCAGGCCAGTGCCTTTATTGCCCAGACACTTGATTTAGCATGAAAGGAAAAAAATGACCTGATGCCTCAGGTAATCCCTTGTCCAATTCATGTATGAGTGGACTGGATGTCAGTCTCCTCACAATACACAAAATTGATACTTCAGCATGTTGCAGATAAGGTAGGGTGAGTGTCCCATATTCAGCCACTGGACAATGTCATGCCCCTAGCTCAAAGATTCAGCACAGTACTCAAAATCACCAACAAAAGGCCTTGAGAGTTAAGGGCACCTTTTTATTGACACTTCAGTACCTTACAAACCTTGCTGCTTGCTTAGGAAAAAGTGGTAAATGATGATTTCTTCAGCCAAGAGAGAAAAACATGGCTACTTGTTAATGCATCAGATGCAGCTGCTTTATCACAGCCATTCTAAGGCAAATAATTTGGGGTGACATTCATCTCAGGGTTTTTTAGCAGTCTAAAAAGTCAGGAGTGTAATCTAATCTATTCATTTAGCTCCACTTGAAAGTCAGTGAAGAAAGCCAGATGCCTCCAGCAGACAAGTCCTCAGTGCATCCTAAAGCAGTTGGATGGATTGTCCTCCACTAGCAAAGGAGAGACATATCATCTGTTTAGCCTCAATATCTTTTAAATTGCTAGAGATAGGCAAGATGAATCCAAATGTCTGAAGGACATTTGTCAAGTTATTTATATCCCATGATCTCACAGAAATCTTGCTTACTAAAGCTTTATTTTCTGATCTTAGAGAAACAAAGGGAACTTAGGGACTCAAATTTGTTTTTAAGCTCACATATGCTGACTTTATACATCTGTCCACCTGCCAGATGCGGCCAGTTGCAAGAGGAGGTAACAAGGACAAGATTACAGGACCCTGCAGTGAGGTTCACCTCTGAAAGCACCTTGGTTGCATAAGGTGGCAGGAAGTGGTAAACTACCCTCAGGCTTGCCACAGCCCACTCCAGCAGTGAAGTGAAATGCAGAAGATTCAGGGAGTCTGCAAACAGCCTATTAGTTCAGTTCAGCAGTGATGAGTGGAGATTTGCTGCTTGGAATCATCAGGCCATGCAGCTGGTTTTATATAAGTTTCAAAGGACAGCTTTCTTGTGTAAAACAATGCTGCTGCGATATGGGGACAGCTCACAATTTGAACTTGAGAGCTGTGAGGTTTTGGCAGGAGATCTTACCAGGCATACTGAGAAAAACTATTTATCACTTATTTTGATCTATTGTATGAAACTTTCCCAAGTAAATAGCATTTTTAAGCTTTTCTATTTCCACTTCTAAAAAGCACGTCCACCAATTTTATGTGTTCAAGATTTCCATCATATTTTGCCAAAAGTGTGGTGTTTTTCTGCTATATTATACAGCATCCCAATCAAAACTCAGTGAAAGGCAGCAGCTCACTGCATTTTTCATCATAATACCGTGTGACAAATGCACTTATCCTGCCTCCTGAGTAACAAGGCCTATTTCAAATTTTTAAAAATTACTGTCACTACAATTTACATTTAACAATGTCTTTCTTGGCTAGTACTGGGAAAATACTGCAAGGAGAATTCAGAAACATTAATTTGACTAAAAGCACACATTTGCTTTGACAGCATTTGCAAGGGTCACTGTTTGACTTGCTCAGATATTCAGGCTGTATTTTTCTCTTTTATTTTTTCTTTTTTTTTTTTTTGTGAAATCACTTGTGGGAAAGCTATACCTGGGCAAACAGATAAGAAGGTTTATGAAATAACTCTTCACATAGCCATAAAACCTCTCATTCTCCTCCCTGATGAAAAAAAGGTTTACAGAATCATAGACAGATTTGAGTTGAAATAATTAAATATCATCTAGTTTCAATGCCCCTGCCATGGGCAGGAACACTTTCCATTAGACCAGGCTGCTCAAAGCCTCATCTGACCTGGCCATGAACACTTGCAGGAACGGGGCATCCATGACTTCTCTAGACAACCTGTTTCTATGCCTCACCACCCAAAGTAAAAACATTCTTCCTAATACCTAAATTAAACCTCCTCTCTTTCAATTCAAAGCCTTTTTCCTTTCACTACATGCCCTTGGAAGAAGTCCCTCTCCATCTTTCTTGTAGGCCCCCTTCAGGTACTGAAAGGCTGCTGTAAGATTTCCCCAGAGCCTTCTTTTCTCCAGGCTGAACTCACTCTCCAACTCCCTCTCCTCACAGGGGAGGTGCTCCAGCCCTCTGATCATCCCCATGGCTCTCTTCTGGACTCACCCTAATGTGCCCACACCTTTCTTATGGTTGGGGCTCAGAACCTGACTCATCACTCCAGGTGGGGTTTCACAAGAGCAGGGCAGAGGATGACTCGTGGTCTTGACTTGTGGTCATTCTTCTTTTGATGCAGCCCAGGATATGTTTGGCTTTCTGGGCTTCAAGAGCACTTTGTTGCATCGTGCTGAATTTCTCATCCACCAAGACCCCCAAGGCCTTCTCCTCAGGGCTGCTCTCAATCCATTCCTCACCCAATTTATGCTTGGGATTGCCCTGACTCAGGTGCAGCACCTTGTACTTGGCCTTGTTGGAGTTCATGGGGTTTGCACAGATTCAGCTCTGGAGCCTCCCTAAATCGCTCAGGATGGCCTCCCTTCCCTCCAGCCTGTCAACCACAGCTTGCTGTGGTCAGCAAACCTGATGAAGCTGCAATCAATCCCACTGTCCACACTCCCAACCAAGGTGCTAAACCATGCCAGACCCGATGCCAGCCCCTGAGGAACATCACTCATCAATGGGCTCTGCCTGGACATCAGGCCCTTGACCACAGCTCCTCAACAGCTCATCATCCAGCCAATTCCTTACCCACTGAATGCTCCAGCTACCAAATCCACCTCTCTCCAGTTTTGAGACAAGGGTGTCATGTGGGACAGTGTCAAATGCTTTGCAGAAGTGCAGGTACATGCTCTCAGCTGCTCTTCCCTTTCTGACCAATTCTGAAAACCTGTCAGAGAATTGTACCAAATTTCTTAGGTACAATTTACCCTTAGTAGAGTCCCAGTCATCTCTCACCAAGCAACTCTTAAATTTTCATGTGCCTTAGCATGAAAATAGTTTCTGGGAGGATCAGCTTTGTGATCTTGCTAGGAAACAAGCAAGGTGGGACTGACAAACCTGTGAATTTCCCAGGTTTTTCTTTTTCACTTTTTAAAACTGGGGGCTCAGTTTCCCCATTTCCAGTCAGTGAGAACTTCAATGGACTGCCACAACTTTTCAAATATGATGGATAGCAACTTAACCACTTCATCCATCAGTTCCCTCAGAACTCAGGATGTTCAGACATCAAATCAGCAAATAAAAACAATTCTGCCTGACAAAAATACAGATCATCAAGTAGTTACACAAGCTTGTAAAAGAAAATAGTATAATAACCCCTTCATAAAGAATTACTTAGCCATTTGTCTGAAAGAGCGTTAAAATAAAGTTCCAATCTGCTTTAGTTAACTACAAATTATTGAACTCAGTATGGGAGAAATTAGATTAATTCCTACTATATCTGCATCATAAAAAAGATTAGAGTAGATGATCTAATAGTCCCTTCCTGCCTAAAATCCTATCAATAAAAAGGAAAAGATGCTGCACTATTCACATTTTCAGCAAATAGAGAAAATAACCAGTAGAAAATAGGTTATTTTCCCCTCAGTCAAAAGAACACTAAAAAAGAACATTCAGGTTTCTTGATTCCCACTGTAACAAAACCTTCTTGTATAATCGTAATTTTACAAAGAAAGAGAGGGGGAAAGCGGTCCAAAAAGGCACTCACACAAAGCATTTGCTGAGCAATTTTGAATAATGAACAAATTAGTGGGGAAAACCTGTTTGTGGATAATTCATGAACAGAAAAGAAGACGACATTGATCAAATAAATTATTTGCTGTAAATAGTTCATTCAGCTCTGGCTTCAACACACGTTATCTATGAAATCAAACAGAGCCCAACACGACAGCAATTATTTAGAAAGCACAATCTGGCCACTTGCAAACCTGTCCAGATTGCTTAAATTGTTTCTTTTTTAGTTGATATGTCATCTTTCCCCTCTCTCAGTTAGGCCACTCTTGCCTACCTAAAATCCCACTCAGCATTTTTCAGCTCTTTAAGCATATTTTCAAAATTGTAAAAAATAATATTTTACAGCTACACTGACCTAGGTAAAAAATTTATTTTATTTGCTAGGACTTGTTATGGATGCTGGCCTCAGAGGATGCAAGTCTTGACATTATAGGTAAATCCATTTCCAGTTTCTTTATTAACCTTCCGCTTTTTCCTAAAATGTCTAGATGTACATTTAGGTTTATATCCTGTAAATCAGGTCTGCCTTTTCTTTTCCACAGTTCAGGCAATTATTTGTATTAATATTGGGTTTCATTTCATTGAATTCAATACATTCTGAATAATAATTTCTGCTTGATTAATTTCAGTCTCTAACTTATAGACCAATCAATTCTCTCTTGTGCTCTTTATCTCAAGTCTTATTTCCTGTATTCTGTAGTTCAGGCCACTTCTCCACAAACTGAATTATCTGTTTTGCAGTCTATTTCTGTTAATAAACATGAGCCATTTCACTTTTTACCCTTTCATATTATTGAACAGGATGGCAACAGAAGCAATCCAGATTTGTGAGTATGAGCACAAAACTCTAGAGCTTCAGGCATGAGCCAGCTTTGCTCTTTCAGCAAAGAGAAACACAACTCCCTGTCCTGTGTACATTCATCCCAATAAAGTCAAAGGGTCAGTGAGACTCTGCAAATTATCTGAAAATTGTGACAGGCTCTATGACATTTTTATCCTTAATTTAAGTATTCAAGACCTCCATGAAGAAAGCTTCCTGCTTCCATATGGATCCCACCTGATGTTTACAACGTTCCCTGGAACCACTTAAGATCTTCTCTAGATGCTTTTACTTATTGTATTCTGGCAGCTGGGCTTCACCATCCTACTGGATACTTTCTAATTCACATTCTCACCTTCATCTAGATGCTTGGTTTCTCTGTCTTTCCTTATTCTCGTTACATGTGAATGTCCTTTTGAAGATGTCTATCATCCTGTGATGCAATTTCCTTCAGTATTGGATGAAGACTTTCTAGGAGGGTTACATTGCTGCACCATATGGGTAGGACCAGTTTGCTGGAAAAGCAAGTGCTAGTAATCAAAACAGGTAAATCAGACTACATAATTTTGCCCTGAGTTCTGTCTAGTGCAACCAAGGCTTTGCCTTGATAAAAGCTGTTAGCATCACAGGCATTATGTTCTGCATAAAAATGTATTTTCTATATTGTTTCTTATATTTGAAATACAGTTTATTTTTCGCAATTATACTTGAAAGTAAACCTTCAAAATATTTCTTCCTCTAAGTATATTTTTGTAAGAGCTCATATACACATACATATATACATACATACACACACAAGAAATACATAACAAATCTTGGAAACTGCTTCTTCCTTTTACTGTGCTTGCTTGCTAACAGAAAAATCTAGATTGCACATAGGGAATTGAAGATGATTTTTCCTTATGGTACAATTTGATGGAGTTGAAGAAATTCTTTAAGTAACAAAAACCCCCAGGTTCACATCCTGCTAGTAAGTAGATAAGCAGATGAGAAGCTATCTGAGAAGGTGAGATTGCTCCATTGTATTACTGACTGCACCCTTCTAAACAATGTGACAGGTATCAGCAAGGCAAGTGCAAGATCCTAACCCAGTGCAGCATTTCAATGAAAATTTAAGGGCTAAAATTTACATCAGGCTGAACATGTTACTGCTATGTCCTTTAGCATATGCAAAATTCAAAAATCAGTGCAACTTCTGTGTCTAGAATTCTGTGATGAGTTCTAGAGGTGATGACATAACATTTTCCTGAACTAAATTCAAGGGGAAGATGAAAAGGACATAAGATGGGGAAGGAGCTGGGCAGCACAAAGAAAAATTCTTCCCAAGTATGAGGGGGTAGCATGACCATGAAAAAAAAAAAGTAAGAAATACACTCAAGGCTGCACATTCTCAGGACAGAGAGCTGGGGGTTATTTTGCCATACAGAAGTAAACCTAAAGATCAGCCACACTCAATAGCTATTCAGATGACAATAAAGATGCCTGTGCTTAATGCAGCAGAGAAAGCAAAAGGAGCAGAGGAATAAAGTGGACAGAAAAGGTGGCCAGACAGACAAGACAAGCAGAAGCCCAGCAAACAGGCTTGAGATGACATGGTCAGGAGACAGCAAGAGGAGTCAGCCTAAATCAGCTTGAGCATAGATAAAGAGAGGGACAAGTGCTTTGAGAGCTGTCAAAGGTCAGATCAGTGGATCCCAAAGCACATTACCAGCTCATTAATTAAGCAGCTCCATACCCCTGGAATCTGGGTACATAAACTTGGTAGCCATTACAAGAATCACTAAAGGTTGACAGAGAGTGGTTCAGTGACTTTCCACAAGGTCACTGAGCTGGGAACAAAATTCAAGCAGTACAAGCTCCCAGCACCAGCTGGTCCTTTGTGCTTTTGGAACAAGGGAATTCACTTTGTGAGTCCAACTGCAGTCATGATCATTCTGGCAATAAAAAAACATTCAAAAACTTTTCTTGAGTGTTCAGCTGCAATAAATGTAACTAAAAAGGGCATTTTTACACAGTTAGCAAAGGCTATCTTATGCCAAACTGGAGGCAGAGCTAGAAGATAACCAATCAATGGCATCATTTACAAGTGAGACAGATGATAATGTAATTAAGTCACAGGTTCTGCAAAGCTTCCAATGATTCATCTCAGAAGAACAGAATTTAGAAGAAAAATTGAAGAAAAACAAAGAAAAGTTCCTCATTTGGTCCAACCAGAGAAAAATAATTAGAAGAAATAATGTCTTCTCATGTGACAAGTTTTTCCAATTTTTCAAATTATAGTATGAAAAAAATCCTTTTTTCTATATCAATTATAAGGTAACTCATTATGTTGCAACCTTGTCAATCAGATCTTGTAGATCAACAGATCCTTTTAAAGTCCTAATCAAAGCCCAGACCAAAAATTCAAATCCAATTATGGTTCAGAAATGAACCCCCTTTTTATTGAGTGCAGTTTACTCCAAGGACTATCCTGGACTCAAAAGTTTAGGTTACAGTCTTGAATAAATGCAAAGTAAGAGATACACAACAAAAAAGATTGTATGTGATTTATAAACATAAAATTAATTAATCTGTAATCATTCTTGGGTGTTTTTTTAATATTAGCTGTTTTGATTCTTTTTTTTTCAGAAAAATAAATTTTCCAATTTTTCTTTATCTTCTTTTACTAGGTAGCATTTAAAGACCTGCAAACAATACAGTATGTCCAGGAAAAAAATTGTTTTTTCTACATGAGAGAACTGCTCCTGTCCCAAAGAAGAAGGTGGAATAAAGGTTGAGCTGGTTTGGATTATTTTGTTGAGGGTGGGTGTGTGGGTGTTGTGGGGTTTTTAAAAGTGTGAGAGTCTAGGCCTCACCCAAATTAGTAGGATTTTCTCTTAACTGCCATTCTTAACATTGCAATAAAATGCATTCCTGATTTTTTTTTTTTTTAATGTAAGTGGTCTGCACACCATTTCTATGTTTATTTTTTTATTTTTTGGAAATTTTTCCTACCTCCCCCCACCCAAATAGAACATCAGTAAGTTCCAGAGACCAGCTGGGTAAATAATATTTGTTTGGTTTTTTGGGGTTTTTTTGGTTTTTTTTTTTAATTTATGACCTCTATATTTTCATTGTAGATCTCCTTGTACACAAGTCTATTCAGGAAAGGATAGTTTTCAATTTAATTTCAAGAAGAACCCCACAAAATAATTTATCTTTATTACAATACATATTTTGGAGCACTGAAGGTTCACTTTCTCTTTAGTCCAAAAAAAGAACCCAAAAAAACCTCACATTTGCATTGACCAAAAATTATTCAAATAATTAATGGACTTTGAATAACTTTTGGGGAGAGGCTTAAACAAATCATCCTTTGGATCTGCTCTCATTTCTAATCTTTCACAGGGCTAAAAAGACTAATGCATTCTTGAGGTACCTGTGAAGCTGAAAGGCAATATTGCCCTTGCTCAAAATACTTTTAAGAAGTTACTATTTGATTGGCATAGCCAGTTCTGATTACTGGATCCAGAGTAGATCAAGATATTCCAGATGCTCAGCCATCTATTCAGCCGCACACCGATTTCCTGGATCTCAAGTCTTTTATAGGAGCACAGACACAAAAATGCACAATGGATCTCCAAACTTAAAAAAGCGTAGTCCTTCGTTGACCGGGGGAAGTAAATTGCCAACATCCAAGTAATCTTAATGTCTCATGTAGTCACACAAGAAATTGTTTCTCTGGTATTATCTAGCAGCATTCTTATGCAAAATATAAAATAATTTAGAAAATACCATTAGGTGAATACAGCATTTGCCTACTTATACCAGGATTTCCCTGGCTGGAGGCCAGACAGATAAGCAAATCCACAGCTTTCACAAGAATGTGAAAAAGGACAAAATACCTCCTATTCTATCTAGGAAATTATTTCTGTTTCTTTCTCAGTAAAGCACAGTAAAACACACAATGTAATTAATTGAAACATGGAAAGAATAACACAGAGCAGCTCAATATAGTTAATACATTTTTTTTCATGTATCCTTATTTGGTAATCTTTAACTTATTGTTTCCTACCCTACTTCTTCAAAAGTCTTTCTTTTTTAAGTCTTTCCCTCCCTTTTAGAAAGTGGTTAAATGTTTCCTTAAATCTAGATGTTACGAGGCTCCATAAATCTTGAAAAGACTTGAACATGTGTCTAAATTTAAACACAAGACTTTAGAGAATCAAGGTTTATATAAAAGACTGTAATCTACACCAGAAAATGTTCACTGCATTGAGTATACCTTTATTTTTTCCTCTACAAAAGTCTTTATTTCAAAATGCATAAGTAATACACTCTATGTAGAATGCAGTTAAAGTGGGGTTTTGTCCTGGTGTACCCAACCTGCTTCTATTTTTTTCTCAAAATCATTCTTCCAGCATTCTGCTCTTCTTCAAACCCTTCAAATGCATTAATCAAGCTGTCAGATTCACTTTAATACTTTTTCCAGGACAATTCTGATCTTGATTCTGGCCTGCAATACTTTTAAGGTATCCAATACAATACACAGAGCATTTGTAATCATTGTTTATGGTTTTTCACCTTCCACTATGTTACAAAAAATAGCCCATTAATCATGTCAATCAAGTATGTATGATTCTCAAAGCTTTTCTCCAATCCCTTTGCAAACTCCTTCAGTATTTATTAGCATGCAAACACACTTGTATAAATAGAAGTGATTTAAAATCTCTATGCAAAAGAAGATCCCAATGTTTCAACCTCTGATTTTGTCCTAAAATGGAAAAGAGAATATTTGTTTCCTCATATCCAAGAGTCTGAAAACAATGTCAATTTTCCATATGTGGCAAGGAACCACATGGCCCCTCTACTCCTGTGGTCCTGATCCTTGGTGCATTCCACACATCCCAGAACGTACACACAGATGCAGCAATGCCTGGGGAGAGAGAAGGAGGAAAGAGGTGCCTGCTCTTTTCTGTTCCTCATCTAAAAGGCAGAATAATACGGACCATAATCACTACTTCAAGTGGTGGAACTTCAAGTTGGAAAAATTAATTTTGTTGGTTTGTTTGTTTTTCGAGTTGTTTTTGTTGTTGGGGGTGGGTTGGTTGTTAAAAGAATGAAGCAGTTTTTATTCAGATTAAATACAGCAAAGAGTACAGGATTTTATTTCAGCTTTACCAGAAATTCTTTTTTAAAGATCAGTGTATAAATAAATGTAAGATGAAATTGCTTTTCATGTGGAGGATTGCAAAATATTTTTGCCACCAAAAGAACACACAAAACTCTGGGCAGAATTTTCACCTCACTGGGTATCTTTTGATAAACTTTTCTGGCATTTATAGAATAACTGAGAAAGCATGCTGAAATCTTATTTGTATTCACAAGACATTCTGTCAGTTCTGAGGAGCCTGCCTGAACAAACCTGGGACAAGGAGGAAAGAGAGCACATTGTCACCTTGCTTGGAGATCTGCTTGGGAGCTGGGACTGGGACTTTTACAGGTGACTGATGGCATGCAATGACTGCTCTGGGAGGCTCAGCTGTGAAGAGAGTGTGGGAGGTCAGTACTGAGTAAGTCCTTAGTAATGTCAGTCTCCTTTCAGGTATTTCCATGCAGTGTCTGAAACATGGGACATCCAATCCACTGTAGTGACCCAAATCTTGGCTAATGGCCCAAGACACACTCCCAAAACTGTTTTCTAAGGTACTCATGTATGACTACAAGAAGCAGTAGTAGAAGTTTGCAGTGACCTGCAAAAGATTTCAGACTTGAGTATAAAGGCACAAGAGAGCAAAAACAACAGAGGAGCAGCCTGAGGGAAGGATCACAGGAGCTCAGGGATACCAGCACTGTCAGGCTCAAATGCCCCTAGGCCAAATCAACAGCCTATGTTGGTTCTGAACCTGAGGAAAACTGACAGCCCAGGAACTAGACCACAGAAAACACTACATTTATATTTGTCCTAAACTTTTTTTTTTACATTCTCATCTTTCATTTTCAATTGCATGCCAAATAAACCCTGTGCTGCATGAGGACACTGAAAGTGGCAATTGAAAGATGAGGGGTTTTTTCACCCTAAGAGATGTAAGGCACAAAATAAGCCTATGAGCCTTCCTGTATATTTCCTAGAGAAGAAATTGCTCTTCTTTACTAATATGGACAGATCAGATAAGGCTATGTCTCCAAAGGGGCAAAAAGTCCTTACAGGCTGAGTGAAAACCTCAGGTTTTGATACACTTAATGCACTGCTCAAGGCTACCTGAGGACTTTGTGGGGATAGTTATCTATTTGCTTCTGTGTCTTTCCAGGGGCATGGTATAGGCATCCCATTCCAATAATTCTGCTATGTTCAATTGGGCTGTGCAAGGAAACTGCAGGAGATTTCCAAAAACATGTGTGCAGCTGGTGTCAGCATGGAGAGGCTGAAATCCAGGTGAGGACCAGCTGATCTGCAGCCAGGGTACATGACAGGGCCAGCACAGGCATCTGGCACTGTGGGAGGGGTGTAATTCACAGTCTCAGTTTGGCTCCTGCATGTAAAGCAGAAAGGCCTGTGGTGGTCTCACAGCAGTGAGATCAACATCAACACCACCAATGCTGGCATTGCACCTAAGGGCTGTCGCCACTCTGATTAGTGAAACCTTTTTTAGGCAAGCTGCAGTCTTAAGTAGGTAGCCTCACTTGTGAGTACTCTAGAAATGTTAATAGTGGTGAGAAAAACTGTGTGATAAATTTTGTGTGTACTTTGCTTAACACAGGCACACACACACAGAGTTATACACTACATCTCCTTATAGTCACACACACTCTTTTTAGGAACTTTTCTTTTGTACTTTGCAAGCAGATCACTAAAAAACTCCTTTTTATCCAATTTTCATTGCAGAAGGATAAAACAATTTTTTTATACCATGAGTAAAGTGCAATTGCTTTTGGCAAGATGGTATTCAGGAGTCACAGCAGGACACATAGGGTAAGGCATAGAGTCCATAAGCTTTCTATGCTCCCTTTGGTTATCTGAGCTATGACTATTAGCAACAGTTTACCTTGTCTAAACCACATAAAGCCTAAAAATCAACAAAATATGAGAATAATCCCAACATAAATTAGTTGATACATAACCAGAACGTTTTCATTGCAGCACTAATATCTGTGTATTAATAGTTTACCAATGTGACAAATCACTGACAAAGCCAATGTGCCTACCCACAGAAAGCTACATTTTGTCTTGACACATCAATGAAGCAAATTCAGTGAATTGAGTAACATGAGTATTCAATCTGTCATATTAGTTACCAAGTAAGTGCAGGATAAATTTGGTGGAATAGAAAAAGTTTCTACAACCACATTCCATTTGTAGTACTTCAAGTTTTGGAAGCTTTTCATTTTGTAATTTAATTAATAATTCATTAATAACTCATACAGCTAGTGGGGCTTTAAAAAAAAAATTCAACCCAAAACATACAGCAGACCATTCATAAGCAAAATGCTAGAACTGTTAAACCAAACATGATATTTACTTATTTTTTGAACAATGATACCACCCAAAAGCCCCCAGCTAGTATCACACCACATTTTGCTTGGAACTATAAATAATACAAAATAAAAAAAAAAAGGTGTTCCCTTGACAAAAGTATATGGGAAATATTTCAGTGGATAAGAAGGAGTAACCAAATTTCACAGAATATATACATTTAGATATTCAAAGTGTCTCTTAAGCCCTCAGATCAGCTGAATGAAGTCTTGGTCTGAAGACAACAAAAAAACCTAGTAAGTTTAACAAAAGCAGAATCTCACTCTTTTTGTTTGTAAAGCTACTTTAAAATGCAGGTCTGTAATGTCTACAGAGCCACAGAGTTCAGAAGATCAAGGCTGTTGAGTTTTCTAAACCACAGAATACCTCAGAGTTAAGCCATGGGAAAGTATTGAAATACATCTGCAGAGAGCCTAACAAAAATTTTCTCGGAACAAAAACTGCAACAATTGCATCTTCAATAGACTTCCAACCATGCTGGCAGACAAGGGCAAAACCTTCACCCTCTGACACTTTAAGGAACCTTAACAAAGCCTGGATGAGGGATAAATAGGATGTCATAGTTCAGCTCTATCCTACCTGACACACCTCAGCACGCTGTGGTCAAGTGCACTTGCACAAACCCAGTCAGCAAATCTGCTGAGAGCCCCCCAGAAGACAGACTGCAGTTTAGTGCTCAAAAGATTTATCAAGAGCTCATTGTTGTAGCAAGAGTAACCAGTGGCAAAAAAAACATAAAACATGGATTTCGTTTGTTTACATTCATCATGTCAGCTCACTCCTGTGTACTGCCAAGGCTGAACAGAATTTGCTATTTTAGTTTCCAGCTCTTGTAAATATAGCTGTCTTTTAATCCCTCAGCTATTTAATCCATAATGTGAACTTGGTAACTGTGTCAAAACTCCAATGTATAAAAAGATTTTCAAAGATATCTGGATAACCAATAATGAAAAAAAAGTCACAGAGGAGATTCTGAGCAGCATTTAAGGCAGACAAATTACCTAACTTCCAGGGGTTTAGGACATATCTTCACCTGGAATATGCTGTATATCCAAACAAGCCAAGAAGCCAAGACTTGTTCTGGACACAAAAGCAGAATATTCACTTCAGGAGCATAAAACACCAAAGTTAATTAAAACAAATTTGGTTTCTATTTCATAGCTCCAGTGAAGCCTTATTGAAAAAATCTCAACAATCCCAGCAGGCACACACCTGGGTCTTCATTCAATTATATATTTTTCAAATTCTTCTCTATAGAATCTGAGCAATAAAAATCTAAACTTAGGAAATTTAGCTCACATATTTAAAAAACCCATGTATTTTGTGTTTATAGTACCCAGCAGTAAACATCTCAAATTTCTACAAATTCATTGCCTAGTTACAGATTTTTGCAGATTTTGTTAAAAAACATTCCCAGAATCATTTAGATTGGAAAAGACATCCAAGGTCATCGAGTCCAACCTTTCACCGATCACCACCTTATCAACTAAACCATGGTATCAAGTGCCACATCCAGTTGTTTCCTGAAACCAAGGATCATGTCTCCCCCACCTCCCTGGGCTGTCCATTCCAATGCTTAACAACAGTTTCCATGAAAAAATTCTTCCTGATGTCCCACCTGAACCTCCCCTGACCCAGCTTGAGACTCTGTCCTCTCATCCTGTCACTGGTTGTTTGGGAGAAAAGGCTGATCCCCTCCTGGAGGAGAGAAGAGAAGGGAGAGGGGAGAGGGAAGAAGAAAGGGATAGTTACTAGATTCAAACTCTAAGAAAGTAGCTTAATGAGAAACAAGAAATTCAAGGACACAAGACATGCAATCTTGATGTTGTACAACTCTTCACTGCATGGTGAGTTCCTTTGTGGAACAGAAAATAAGGAGAATACGCATGCTCCTGAACATGGATATTCTCAGTGAGCCAGTGTTTTCATTTAGAGGATTTAAAACTCATATCAAACCCTAGTAAATTACAAGATTCTTTCAAAAGTCTGTACAACTGCCAGAACATGAGTTCTGTGGAATTGTAAATATGAAATAAATGCCTTTGCTTTGCTGGGATCCAAATTCATGTTTTCAATCTCTTTCTTCTTTGTAAGCATCATTTCACTGGTGAAGTTGTTCAGTGCTTCTAAAACTTAGATAATTTAGATCTCTGACCCTAGATATGAATTAAGAAGTCCAGAAACAACTCTATAGACGTGGGCTTTCTGGCAAATGGCCTAATGGCCTGGGTTGTTCTTTTATTTTTCCGTTGTACTTAACATAACATGGTGCAATAAATGAGCTATTTCAAATCCATGTGTGTAAAATATTCATTGCAAAGGCCAAAGTTCAATACATGTTGGCTAGCCTGTGTTTTCTTCTGCATTTAAAGGAATTATTCTCTGAGATTTAAAGGATTGGCGTCATAATCTGGATCCCCAGGTGAAAAGAACTCCAACTATCTTGTTGGATAATTTCTCTTTTCACATAATGAAAATACATAGATTGTAGTGGTAAGTCTTACATCTAGACAGAAACTTTATGAAGCCAGAAGCAGAACATCTGCATCATTGTGATAACTGCAAGAGAACAGACCCAGAAATCTCCTTATTTCCTCTATGCTGGCAAAAGCATCCACAGTGTTCTTTTCAGCAACAATTACCATTGCTCCCTAACAGGGTTCCCTTATACCACCAACCTAAAAGGAAGAATAAATGATGCTCAAAATCATCAAGGCTATGCCAGTAGCTCCAAACTCCACTTGCTCCTTCCTCCATCAGTCAGTGTTTCTAAACATCACTGTTGTCATTTTCCTCCAGTTCCCCTCAGCCCTCCAGGTTACAAGAGCAGTCAGCAGCGTTGCCTGCCTTGATAATTTATGGGTATGACTCTGTCTTACTGACAGCAGCCAATTGTACCATTAAAGGGCAATATGTTGCCATGGTAAAGAAAGAGTATCCAAATGTCTTATACACAATAAAGGCATTAATATGCAGCTATTGCCACTTGCACCTCTTAATGCTGACAGAGAAATGCAAGACTGCTAAAAGTAATTATGTTTTATTCCAACAGAGTGACAGATTTCTTAAGAGACAGGAGTGTCAGAACAGTAGCTGGAACTCCAGCAGCAGGTGGGAAAGAGATAAATAGATATGCACAATCTCAAGAGAGGTTGCTATATCTGAAAGGAAAATAATTTATTCTTTTATATATAACATATATAAAAACACAGTCTACATATTTTAGTCCCATATAAATAAAAATAAAGCAATAATAAAAGACACTGTTGGGGTTTTTATTGTTATTGTTGTTGGTTATTACGCATTTTAGCATGCAGATTTTTCAATAATCACATTTCAGTGGTATATGTCAAGGCAAGGATAAAATACTCCATATATGAAAAAGCACTCAATCTAAAACTCTGTTCAAACCCCAGTATCAAGCAGAGGTTATTTTTTACCTCCTCTGTACCATTTTCACACTGCACTCAGAAAGCACACATCAAAAAAAAACCAAAACAAAACACCAAAAAACCCAATTTCATCAACTACTTAGTTCCATTGCTGGTTAAAAAACAAAAAACCATACAGAAATAAAAAATGCATTGAGGAAAAAATTAAATTCAGGCATTAATAGCAACCATGTTTACTTCAATTTGTCGAAATTCTTTTTGCATGCTGACATTCAAAGGCATTATTTTGCCCTTGATCTGCCTCAACAAAAAGGCTCTTTCAAAGATAATTGCATATACTTCACATATTTCTTTAAATACCACTAATCTCTCCTTTATCTGCTATGATTGAATGTTATTTGTCTCCTGTTTTTTTCTCCAATCTTTTATTTTAACATTCTCTAGAAGCATGAACCGTCTTAATGAGATCTTCTAGTTTGTCTAGAAACTGGCTTATTCAGGGATAACTGTAGTTCAGAAAGAACTCTAAAAACTGAGTATTTGGGACTATCTTACACTTTTAAAGAATACATTTTAAAGCAGAAAGACCTACTCTGTATCAAAAATCTAGCACCTTTTATTTCAAAGTGTTGGTGTCACCATTTTATAAAACAGAATAAAATAGCAATTCTAAAGACCTATTTCAAAATAAGTATTTGTTTTTCTATTCATTTTCAACCATTTGTTTAATTAAAGAAAAAAAGTAAATAACAAAGGGACAACATACATAAATATTAAAAATGGCATTTAACATGGTAAAATTTTCAAATTTAAAAGTTTCAGGTGGCTAACAACTAAGTGTTACGCTAAAACTTAAGGCATCATTTAATATGGCCTTTGTAATATTGTACAAAGAACATACATAATGGAAAACACACACACAGAGCTGTCACAGCAAGTCTCAGCAAAACAAAGTCATGCTCCAAAATCCCCTCAAAGTTTGTTTTTTTGTTTTTTTGTTTTTTTTTTTTTTTTATCAGAGATTTTTGTGTTTTCAACATCCCCCTGCTGCTCTCCAAGTGAAATATATTTAAAAAGGTCATACTTGGTGGCCAGAGTTAAAAATATTATCCCCTTATTTGAAAACATCCACATAAAACAGACCTAGAATACTTCAAAATGTATTGATATCAGTGATGGGAAGTGTTTTTTAAGGTTCCACAGAAATCCATAAACCCTTGATTTTAGTTATGACTATATATCTGAAGGACCCTTTAAACCCATAATAAAGTATTCTATTTGCAGTCTAATCTTTATCATACTTTACACAAGAGAATGATCTGATAAACTGTATTCCACTGGTGACAGTGTTAAGGGTTAAATAATCCTTCAATTTCCATTTTTTTTCTAAAAGTGAAAGCAAACTTACCCTGATTTTCTTTTGTCTCTTCACTGGTCAGACATGTAATCAGTTTTTCTAAATGCATTTATGCCAAAAATAAATGTGTTATTGAGCACCTGTTATTGCTGTTGTTGGTGGAACAGAAAATATTTTAAATTTAGTTTTAGACTGACTTCCAATTATTCCAGCTCCAAGCCACTGCTTTTATTTGCAAAAAATATATCAAGGGTGGGAAAGTATAGCCATTGTAATTACACAATAAAAGCAAATTTTACTGACAACTCTGAAAATTGAGTCTTTTTATATTCATCTTTCACAAGTTTTTTTAAATATGCTATCTGTGTACATCTAGATCTTTTATGGCATGTGAAAAACATATTTTAAGTGGCATGGTTTTTCAGATTTCTAAGGTTGTATTAACACCAGTTAAAACAGTTTTTTGCCACAAAAATTTACACCATATATATCTGGTATTTCTGATACATAGTACACCAATTTTAGACCTCTGCATTTTAGACATCGGCCCCAGCAAGTGCCCTATTAAATAAAACATTTACATCAATGTAGTCTTACTGAAGCTTTTTGTGTTAAGCATTCTTTGTTTAGGTGGCAGAATAGCTGGTCCTAAAAGTTAACAGAATGAAAAAGAAAGAGTCAAGTTAAAGACTGTGATAAAGTAACTGGAGTTTGGCCTTTAGAAAACCTGTACAACTGCACTATTTATTTCAGTCTCCATGTTCACCTTTTGCTTTGTGTGGGGTAACACACCGTCTCTCTCCCACTGCTATCAATTGTGCTTTCAATTTTAATCACAACTGGTGAAATGCACTGGATTGCATTTCAAGAATAATATATGTCTTATCTTGATGTCCTTTTTTTCCTAAAAGAATAACCTACTGCCTTTCCTGCTGGCACGTGCATCCCAGCCCTCAGCCAGAACCTCGAGGAGCCCTTTGGCAGCGGGGCTGTCCCCCACTTTAAATGTCATCCACCTGGGCCTGGCTCCTGGAACAAGCTTCCAGTTTTAAATACTTCCATCATCCCTGGAAGTATTTAAAACAGGATGCTTAGAGTTCAGTGGTGGCAGCACTAAGTTAATGGTTTGACACGATGATCTTAGAGACCTTTTTCAACTAAAACAATTCTGTGCTCCTTCACACACAGTCCTTAAGTAAAAAAGTCAAGTAAACTAATTGCTCAGTATGTTGGGCAATACTTCTTGAAAGTATTCCCAATAGGTTTTCATGGAAAAACTAGTCATGATTTTTGAGAAAATTTCCAAAATGTCTGTCTTTTTCAGAACAACGTAATAAATTTTGAAAAACATCTGCCTTCGCTGATCTCTTTTTTTATCAAAACGCCAACCTCATGAAATCAGAAGTATTTAGACTTTTAAATGTCATCCAAACGTTGGCTGGAAGGGAGTTTTGAACACCTTGTTCACATTTCTGATGGGCTTCATTCTCTGTCATTGACTGTACATGAATCATCATTTGTAATATGAGAGACAAGCTGCCTGTCATGGGTTGTTAAGCCCATTTAGAAACCCCAATATAGAGGGAGATGTTGAAGAATTAGTAAGAATGTGCTCTAGATCTGTTATTTCACTGGCCTGCAATCTGCATAATCATTCAAGCAAGCATAAAAAGTCAGTTCTTTTAATTCTCTGCCATGTTTTTCCTGGTTTTATCACAAGAAAACATCTGCTTTATTTACATGGCTGAATTGGCTGTAGTATCAAATTTTTACGCGAGTTAGTTGTTGTATTTTAATGAAAATTACCTTTTTCATTTCCCTCTCAAGACTATAGCTTTCCTCTGAGATTGCCAATAACAAATGTCTCCTGCAGTGACAAGAAAATGAACTGGAGTGTTTGGGAACTACACTTGCAGGTATTACAACATTTCAAAATTGGATTTGTTTGAAATCAAAACAGATGCACAAATTTAGAGATTACCCCCCCAAAATACTTTTAAATATGCACTATAATCTATTATTTCCATTTTTATATTTCTGTTTCATTACAGTAAGCGCCAATTAATATTTACGTGTAAAAAATTTAACACATAAAGTAATGAATTTATGAACAGACAGCATTTTATTATTTACTGATCACCAGCATAGCTGTCTTCTAATAGCGCCAAATAAAACAGAAATACTCAGGGTTAATACTCAGCCATAAAAAGCAGAACATACCCAGTTAGAGCTCCTAGAATAGAAAAGTTCAAATAAATTTAGTTTTATTTTGTTAAAAAAAATAGAACATTTCAATTTTGTTGCAATTTTTTCCCCTTCCAGAAAAGGGTTTCATTGCAGGCTAATCAAAATGAGGTTTTGCCTTGACCTCATTGCATTGCTTTTTCTCCCTTTCATCTGTTCAATCTGAATACATAAATGCCAGGTCATCTTGATTTACTACTAAACATAATATCATTTGTACAAAAAAGGCAAATGATCAAGTCAAAGCAATTATCTTCATCATTCTTCAGCAGCACCTGGGATAGGGTGATGCATGTCCTAAAAATATGGATTAATTCAATAATTTTTTTCTTCCAAAACAGAAGTATTTCATCAGGACAAGTTAGCCTAATCTTAGGTAGAGTGAAAACAGAAATATAACTGTTTCCTCTGTTTCATGGTCAAAAATTGTTTTCCCAATTTGTATCTGTTAATGCCTACAGAACGAGAAATGTGACCTCATGTTTATATTTCTCCACTTAATAAATGCTGTTTGATATTTTCAAAGGCATGCTGGGGATTGGAATATGCATTAATTCTGATTTTAAATATAGCCTAGAGCTCTTTAACAGCCTTAAAAATGCTAACTATTTTCTATAAGAAAACACAAAATCACGTCTGCTACTACATGTGCATACTCAAAAAAGCTGTATGATTTAATTTTTGCCTTGGAAAATAAAGCAGTTATTAAAAACAAATTTCCATATATTAAATTATTTTCAATGGCTTAAAATTTGAAACAACCACAATCTTTTGGTTTTGGTGAACATCCTGACATCCCTTATTTTTGTTGCTTTTCCCCTGAATCCTTCCATGTAGCCAACATTTACCTTATTTAAACATAATAGTGCACAGGTATTTTCATCCTATATGCAGCAGGCTATCCTATCTGGATTTAGTCACCCTGCAATCAGTAAAAGTAAATGTAGTGGTACATCAACACTTGTAAAATGCTAAATATTAGCCTTGGAAAAGTTACCTACAAGGCTCCAGAAGATCAGCCATTATGTTGCTTTTTAAATTCTTCAAGGTGATGCGCTGGTTGTTCACCTTAGATAGCATAAAGAAACACTTATTATCAGCTCAGAGAGATGAAGCCTGAGAAGCCACTTATGACTGATTGATATGTAATAAATTACAAAGGAATCATCCACCTCACCAGCTTAGAATGTAACAGGCACTTTGCAATCCATGTCCATATGCTGGGCTCACAGTGAATCTGTCACTGCACAAACAGGAGAATTTCTGTGTGAAAGAGGACTCCTGCAGTCCTGCTCCACCAGGTAGAAAACAGCCCCACCGAGTTAATAATGTTTCTATTTCATGATTTTCCTCCTAGATTTTCACATTGGCTCATTGGAGGCTCTGCATTTAAGCTACAGTGAAAAATTTCATGAAGTCAAGGGCATATGTTTATTCACTCCCCTCCCTTGGTGGAGTCTCCAACAACTCCCAGAATTGCAGGAGACCTCTGAATCTGCAAGATTGGTTCAGAACCAGAATTCCTAGAGCTGCAAGTGTGCAAGTTAAGTTTTGATGGTGACTGTTTGTCTAATTAGAACTTTTCATGAATGAGAAAAACAAATCAAACGAATTTCACTGGTTTCCAAAAGGAATCATCTCCGTGCTGCTGTGCAAAGCAGCACAAAGAAAAACGATAGGGAAATGAAGTGTATTAACCGGATTCAGGCAGAAGACAGCAGAGCGTAATTAGAAGGATTAAAGACAACAAGAAAATCACAGGAAATGCTGAAATGCGCAGTCAACCTTATACCTTACTGGAGAAAACCAGAACCTAAATCCTGAATCAAGCTTTTAAATGTGTAGTAATACTTCAGTGATAATTTTACACATATAAATGGGACTAATTTTAACAAAGAAGAGCTCCACAAAACAAAGGCATCTATTTTTCCTGAGAAAAAAATCTGCATTTGTTTGTTTGGGGTTTATTTCAGTCACCCAGCAAAACCTAAGACCTTCATAGACTGTAGTAAATCATAGTAAATCTGGGTCTACTCAGCTTGCACAACATGAAGAAATCACTGTCTAAAAGGCAAGATGTTGTTCTTCAGCTGGCCTACAACTGAAAGCTTCTCTACTTTAAAATTGAACATTGAACATTTATTTTTGCTCAGAGTTGGAAAAAGTCTGAAAATAATAGAATAGATCCCATGCAGAGGTAAAAGACTTGAACCCTTAAAGGAATGGTTTGAGGGACATCTTCCAGGAATGACAAAATTTTACTTAAACTTGTCTCAGAGCAGAGAAAGGGATCAGGACAAGATTTAAAAAGAGTTTAAATGCAAATTTTCTGTGTACATCATATTAAGTATACTGATAGCTAATACTAAAAGTTCAAGTGAAAAGAAAATAAATCAGTTGTCAAAAGTTGATGTTTCAACTTTTTTCCTTTCAAAGTTTGTCAGCATAATTCATTTCTGCTAACATTTCAACTTCAATAAGAGCACAATTTTGATGAAAAACTGTCAAAAAGAAATCAGACCGTTCTTATAAAGATTATTTGTTATAAAGAAAAAATCAGAGTTCACACCTGTAACATTTTCCTTGCCAGCCAAAGTGCAAATTCCCTCACCAATGCACATTCATAGCACTGTGGTAATTTATAAAAAGAAAGTAATTATAATCAGAGGAAAAGAGCATATGGCTGATCTCAACAAAGGGATTAATATCTCCCACCTCAAAAATATCATTACCAAGAGATTCTGGATGAGAAAAAGTTAGTAATTAAGGATGTGTATCCTAAACATTTTTGTACAAAGGCAAATGAGTAGCAGCCATGCATTCATTTAATTGAGGCTTACAACAATAAAGTGGCTGCAAGCACATTAGGAAACAGAAAGTTGGAGACAGAGAGCAAACTTAGAAGATTTCTCAAAGTTAAATATTTGAGAGGGTGAGTTCAAAGGAAAATCACTTACTCAAGCAAAGTAAACCAGACTTTGCAGAGATCTTAGGCACAGTGGAGGGGAAGAAGACTTTAGAGCTGCTTGGGCTGTGTTTGCACTCGGCCAGGGAGCAGCTGCCAGGAATTATGTCCAGTTGGATGGGATGGACACTGCTACAGGATACTCACAGCAAATGTGTGGTCACACCTCACATGCACTGATGTACCCACACAGGGATTTGGTGAGGTCTGGACAGTGCTATGGATACACCCAGCCCTGCTTCCTCTACAATACCTGCTCTGGAAACCTGAGGCTGATTGCTTAAGAGAGGACCAAAGAGTTCTTTCCTAAAGTGTAGCTTAGGTCACTCTGCCACACTGTTCTGTAACTCCAACATTCCTCAAAACCTGACAACAATTCCCATCCTCCTGGACTGCCCATAGCCTAATCCACCTAAACAACCACAAATACATATATATATATATATATATATATATATATTCAGTGATAAGGTTTTAAATAGCAATCCAAATGTTTCTAAACCTTCACTACTCTTCAGCAAGTATCACTGTCACTTGCTTATAAAAAACCCACAGTAGAAATTACTCAGAAAAAATTGGATCCCATTTTAAGTCATCACATATCCTTTCTTTTCGTTTCTTAGGTCTAATCTTCAGTGTACTCCAGTAAGACAGAAAGTTCCCTAAGGAGTAAGAGTACACAAATATCTCAGAAGAGTATTTATGATATTTAGGAATTCGCACAGGCTAGACTCTCCTTAGATTTCTCATGTAAGAATTATATGTTCCCTTCCTTGGCTGAAGGATTCTGGCATGCAGTTGTATTCTCTGATTTTTCTTAATGTTACAAATCTGTGCATTTATGCAATATAAATAATGCAAAGCTGACTGAAACAGCCCGCTATTCTTTTTCTCTCCTTAG
Source organism: Zonotrichia leucophrys gambelii (assembly GCF_028769735.1). Taxonomy (NCBI): domain Eukaryota; kingdom Metazoa; phylum Chordata; class Aves; order Passeriformes; family Passerellidae; genus Zonotrichia; species Zonotrichia leucophrys. The sequence goes on from NC_088169.1 coordinate 99,363,442, forward strand.
GAAGAAGATTATATGTTTGCTTTTACAAATTGCTGGAGTGTGGGCAACAAAGGGTTAATGCATTTGATTTCAGAAACTTTGATGAGACAATGAAGCAAGAAAGGGCTCAGCAAAGAGTCAAAAAATGTTTTAAACATACTCTGAGAATAAACTCATAACTCTGTAAAAATAGATATAGATCTCCACATGTTAAAAAAAAAAAGACGAAATGAGAAAAATAAATTGTTGCTTTGGAGCATGTGCATAATTCAGAATAGAATTATGATACTTGTGGAAAAACAGAAATTCAACTAATGCCAACTGAGATAGGATTTCCTTTGAAGTCTGTAATTCAGAGGGATATTTTCTTTTCATTCTGGATTTTTTTTCCACATGTCAAATTTGGACATTTTAATATGTTACAAAATAATGAAGCGTACAGGGATTGGCAATTTTTGTGCAGGTATGCATGTTATGGATGACTCATATCAAGAAGCATTTCCAAAGTGATAGAGTTTACTATGATAAACTCACAGTGAAGGTCACATTAAATTGAAATGTGATAGCAAGACTACACTGTAGTTACAGCTACATTTACTGAACTTGCAGAAAACTGTGGCTCTGTGGTAGCTGTAGGAAGTCTGTCATAATGAAGACCCTCAATGGGAAAGACCAGGCAACATTCTTCTGTAAAGATAAATCTGTAGCCTCATCACAAGAGAGAATATGATCAGCACAAACCCAAAGTATTTCAGAGACTTATCAATGTCTCTGCCTTTTAAAGATCCAACTAAGATCGACCTGGAAAGATGACAGAGAGAATTGACATTAAAGTTGGGATAGTGCAATACAAAGAGCTGGGAGGATGGGAGGACATGACAGAGGCAACAGCCAGAAATAACCTGACAGGCACAGACCAGGTAATTTTGTGCACAACAAGGAGTAAGTGATGAAATTTCACTTCTCCTATTTATATTGCATAAATGCCCCACCACTGCAGAAATCTATTATCAAGGAACAGAATTTATCTATTCAGTCTCATATTTAAACTACAGGAAACAAAACTGCTGTATGGATTTCTCCAGCTTACACCCATGTCATATCTCACCCTAGGAGTTGTAACTTTACAGGCGAGCCATGAATGAGTGGAAGGCAATGAGAAAACAAGAAACACAAAAACTCCAGGATTTCAAGCTACAACAAGTCTGTAAGAAATAAACATTCCCCTGTGGGTCAATCCATAGTATGCAATAGAGAAAGGCAAAATCAACTTCTCCAGTAGTTGTAGATTAAAATTGTATTATTCACTTACAATCAGAATTTTGTATATGTATTAAAGAAACAATGGGTTACAGAAAGTTTCTTTGAAATCAGAGTGCAAGTCTATGATGTCTGAAGTTGAGTGTTCATGGTAACAGGTGAGTGAAGTCACATCAGCACATCTGTATTCTCCACAAGCCTTTCACATCCTAGAATTGTTCTTACCAACACAATGCAACACATTCCAGGCATAATCAGAGGTGTTTTGACACTCAGGGATGTAGTGAAGTGCCAATATTTAATTTTCTTTTGCTTGTGGGAGGGGAGAAGGTTTGTTTTGGGTTGGATCTTTGTTTGTCTGTTTTGGGGGGGTTTTGGGGTTTTTTTTGTTTGTTTTGGTTTTTGTGTGTTTGTGTGTGCATGTAATCACCTTTTTTTTTGTTTTGTTGCTGTGTTTGTTGTTAGGTTGGTTTTGGGTTGGTGGTTTTTGGGTCTTTTTTGTTTGGTTGTTTTTGGGGTTTTTGGTTTTTTTTTTTTTTGCTGGTTTGGGTTTTTTTTGGGCCTTTTTTTGGTTTTTCTTTCCCTAAAGTAGCCAACCAAGTAAGGTGCACATCTCATCATTGTAATTTCTAGCCCTTGACAATTTTTTAAAAAATGCCAACAGAATTTCACTTTGATAACAATGACCTTAGAAGGTACAGCAGCCATCCAGTTTCCAAGATGCTCAGGGTCAGCTGCTGAAGTGTTCACAGGAAGAATGAATGGAGTTGAAACATAAAAAGTGGAAATTCAAATAAATATTCCTGGAAAATGTCCTGCCTTCCTCTCTTAGTTCTAATGTCAAACAATTATCAGCTTCCAAGTGTTGCTGACCATCATCATTTCCACTTTTGAAAGCAACTGACAGCACATAGCAAAAGCTGTTTTGACTGAGAAGTAATATGATAATAATTGATTACCCTATACTCTGACAGCCTTGTCTAAGCAGATAAAGACCTGCAGAATCAAAGTGATAGCTCAAGGTACCAGAAAATCTACACCAGCTTCATAGAAGTGCATTGCTGGGCCCATATGCACCCCCACAAGTTTTTTTTAAGAATCTCTCAACAAAGTAACTGCTAAACAAGTGAAAGTTCCTAACTGAGACAGTTCATAGTTAGAAATCCCTGTAACTACTAGTTAACTTATAAATTGGACCATAATTCTTTACCTCTGAGTATTAACAATGCATCACTCAAGCCCAGAATCATTTCTGTACCAAACTAAAGGGTTCTAAAGCTGACCCAGTTTCTACTGTGCCAATATGCTGGAATCATTGCAGGCTTATTTATGTTAGTTTTGGTTGACACCAAGTCTCTTGCAAACACACCAATGCCTTACAAAAGTAGGATTGGGCTCCAATATTTTCCAGGACCCAATAAATTTTTGGAGTGAGGAATCCTCATGATCTTTTTTTGTGGCCATTAAAGAAAGGTGTTTTTAATTAAATACCCATATACCACTCCCACAAAAAGGCCTGGTAAAATATTAGAACCACCTCAACCAGAGAAAAACAAAATTATATAAGCACAGCTTTGTCTGCATTGGCAGAGAGCAGCTGAATTGCTCTGGATGAGATATAGTGATAGATCACCCAGGTGATGGCAGGGACCTAAGCGCCAACATTTTCCCTTAAAGTAAAAGGTTATGGCATTTCTTTTTTTTTTGAATGAGGGAAAAGTTATGAGGATAAATAACTACAAACTGTTTTTCTATTCTCTCTGCAGTGATTTACACTGTTCCTGCAATTTTACCTGCTCTGTAGGGAAATTCTGCCAGGGAAATTCCTATTTGCTTTTTCCCTGCTCTTATCTGGACACCTAACTTATGAGAGCTTAGAACTTTCCTTTGCATGCCAATGTATGCTGACAATTTACACAGCTTGACTCACATGGGAAACTGTAATTTGCCTTGGTACATGCACCCTTAAATTGTGGTTTGGAAAACATTAGCCTTTCAAACATAAACAAGCTGCAGAATTAAATCACATTGCTCAAGTATACACTATTTGAATATTAAATTATCTCTGAATGGAAAACAGACTTATCTGCAATAAGCAAAGACTCAAATATGATGTGCTAATAATACATTTCATGGGAGAAAATATGAGTGAAAATAAACACCCTATGGATTTACAGACAGTGATGAGTTGAGCTCATCTGAATTAAGAATGAGGTATAATACAATTAAAATTAATAGGAAGTTGGTGCAAGACTATTTTTCTTTTAATAATACTTGGAACTTCATTGCCTTTTCAAATTCCCAGAGTCTTTTCAGCTTGAAAAGTCACTCAAATAATGGCTTTATTCTGAATGAACCAGTGTGATTTGATACTATAAATACACCTGCTTAGACACCTGGACTGATTCTGCCAAGTCTTCTGCACGTGTTTACATTTCATAGACACAAATACTTTGACTCCACAAGACCTTAAAAATTAAGCACCTGCCTACATATAGACATCTTTGCAAAACTCCTCTGCAGAGTTTATGAATATTCATTTTCACATCCTTAGAGAGAAGGAAATGACACAAATGGGCTTCAGCATATGTGCTTAATTTTACATAAATAATCCAGTTAACTTCCCTGTTAATATTCATGTGCAAAAAGTTAAGTACACAGATATTTGACAGATGGGGACCTCTGTGATTGGCTTTCATCTGGATCCATTTGTAGTTAACTTTTAAATGTTGGCATATTTGCACCATTGCTCTGTGGAGAGTCATCTTAGAAATGTGTGATGCGTTTGGTTCACAACAGTGAGGTGCATGCTTTAGACATAATTAATGTCTCTCCAGATTAAATAATTTATTTTACAAAAAAACACATGGCTTAAGTGGAAACCAGGTTGAATTTTAAAGCTGAGCTTTTTTTAAGTGTACCAAGGTGAACTTTAAAGCTGGACTTTTATTTCCATTAAGAAATTTAATCCTGTGTAGTACTAATGCAAATCCATCTAAAGTTCAACTGCATAACATAATGTATGTGACATTTTGAAATTACACAAAATAAAATCAAGAAGTCCTCCCCTCTTTCCCCCTCCAAAAAAGCAGTAGTTTTCTGAGGTTATTGTGAGGACACCTACACAGGACAGCAATATTATTAAACCTCAAAAAAATACATGTTTGACCATTTCCACTACAGTGATATAAGATTGCTCAAAAATGCTTTCCTTTTGCTTATTTTCTGCTGCAGCAGAAAATATACAAATAGTAATATTTTTTAGAACAAAAAGGAGTCAAATTTCCTTTGTAGCATAATAAAGTAAATTACACTAGAGCCACAGCTAAAGAACAACAAAAATGGGACTCAAAACCTCATTCCATCTCATACCAGCAATTTAGTTTGTTCAACACCCTGTCAAACCCATTTGACATAAAATTCCAGGCTACTAAAAGCTGTTTTGTCCTCTAATTTGTTTGCATTTATTTTTATAGCACTTACTGTTTTGATCCCTCTTTATTGTACCTGGGAGGTAAGCTCCACCACATCACTGTTAAAGGAAAAATAAAAGCGTTGGGAAATATTTTAATGAACGACATTTCACGTTGCAAGTAAACATTGTGACATTCCAAATTCCATGCACATGCAAAATCAAAGTATTATGCTCCTCTTCCAAGCTTCCTAGAAGATCTGAGCCTAGCTGCACAACACAGATGTGACATTTTCTCTCTTCCTTTCTTAGAGGTTGAAAAGATCACAAAAGGCAACCAAACCCTAGAACCACTAGATTTTTCTCCTGGGGCTAAAGGTACAACTGCTCTCAACAGCACAGATAGTTTAATAGCAAGTAATACATCCATAGGGGAGGGCAGTTTCAAGAGTTGTTTTGCCAGGGTAGAGATACAGAGTGGGGAGCATCCATGTCCCAGGTGGAAGCTCCTGCCTCCACAGCAGTGTTCTGGTGTTACCACAGTCTGTAGCTGGGCGACAGCAAAGGGAGAGGAAAACGTCACAGCAGTGCTGCTGCATCATCACACCTTCTCCTCACCTGCAGTTTCCTAGTCTGAGGCAAGCACACAGAGACAAGGAGCCTGATAGGTACAAGGGTGTACGGCAAAGAAAACTTCCTTTTGTGTGTACAACTCTTTTCTGTTCCCATGTAATTCTGCCCTTCCTCCCCAGCCCCAAGGCAGTCCCAGAGCTCTCTTCAGCAATGCAAGAAAAAGGAATGACTCAAGGCTTCTGAGACTAAGGCATTTTGCTTCCCTCACTTGCCTCTCCCAGTGTATCAAAAATAATAATGCACAGACATCACTAGCTTAAGTTCACACTGCTGCCAGGGTGGGAACACATTCCCTCCCAAGAAAATACTGGAAATCTCAGAGCATCTCTAACAAGTTGGGAATTCTTGGAGAGAATAAGAAGCTTAGGCTGTCTGCAAAAGCCTCCTTGCCCTTGAAGTAAGGAACTAATTTGGGATCTTCATGGGAACCTTATTACTTACAAGGTCACAAATAACTACCCTACACATAAAACAAAACTGCACAGGTGAGAATACATACACTCTTATTTCAGCATTGTCCGATTACAGAACACTTCCTGTTTGTGTGTGCATACAATTCCACATGCAGTAATTTTGCCCATGAAGACACATGCTTAATGAAAGAGAAAGCAGTCATTATAAATCCATTTCATATTGATTGAAAAATACAGTCTTCTGAGAGAGTGTGATGTTTCAAATGGAAAACTAAATTATTACATGTTCAATATAGCCATCACAAGTTTGTTGTGTTTGGTTGGGAATTTTTTTGTTTTGTTTTTGGTTGGTTTGGTTTTGATTTTTTTTCTTGTAACAAATATGTATTGATAGAAATGTTTGATGAGTTATTTGCCATGAATCATTAAAATTTTTGTGAGAAAAAAAATTATAAACAGGATAAACTATTAATTCTGTGAAGTTACACAAAACTAGAAATCCTTTTTGATATTTCCAGCCTCTACTTCACCCGAAGACAAGAATCTGCACATTTGATACTTTCAGGCAGGAAGGATGGGAAATGGAAGCATTCTGATGATTTCAAAGTGGAATAGCACATCCATTTTGAAACTCACCTAACTTTTTAGGCTTTAAATACCTTCAAAAGATAATTATGTGAGTTTTGTACCAAGTGTTTTCTGGAATCACAGCAGTTGTGACTGAACATTGCATTACCAAAAGTATCTCAGAGCCTTGCACATTGAGCCTTGCAGTTCTCCCACACACAAACACAATGCTTAATTTTGGTCACTAGATGAAAGAAATCCTTTACTTGCACCAGTCTAAGAGTTTTGTTTTCCTGTGGCATCAGGCTGCACTGCAATTTCTGCTGTAAGTGTGTCTGGGTGTGTTCCTGCTGAATTACATACTGAACCCATGGTTGCCTGTCTTTGTTACCAGTCTTTCACATCTTTTACCTATTGCCAGTTTTTTGCATTAGTTCTCAAATGTGTTCACTAAGTCTATGATTTGTTCTGCATTGCTAGCAGTAGTGCAAGAAAAGGATGCTGTTTCACAATAATTCCATGTTTCCCCTGTTCTTTGAATAATTAGGTCCTGATAGCTCCTTCAGATAAGAAACTACAAGAAAGCTTCTTGGGAAAAGCAAACACTCTTCTTCCAACAGGTGAAAAGGGGCTATCATCATCTTGAGGACAATCTGTGAACAAATCTGCCCACATAATGGTTCTTCACATATTAATAAAAGCAAACAGTGAGAATCCTGCAGGCACAAAATATGCTGCCCACACCAGTAAACTACAAGGAGCTTCTGTTGTGTGTACCAAAAAGCTCCTTAAGAAGGATAGCCAGTTGCAGAAATGAGGTCTCTGTCACCTCAGGAGAGGTAAGGACAGAAGAAAAAAGTTTGTATATATCAAACTCAGGAATCCACAGCAACCCACGTTTAATGATTCAGAAAAATACTCAGCACTCCCCAGTAAATTCCACATCCCATTGACCAAGGAAGACACAAAAAGAAGAAACTTCAGGTTTTATAAAACTTGCACTGCCAAGCTGCTACTCTTCAAGTTTCTCAAATCTCATTCTCCTCTTTCCCATGATTATTCCTCCAGTTCTGTTAAAATATCTGGTTGAGCAGGGAGAGAAGCAGAGGCAAGCTTTTTCAGAAGCAATTTTAACTGTCTGAATCACAAGAACTTATTCAGTATTTACTCTTTCCCACTGAGTAAAGCTTCTGAGGGTTGAGAAAACAAATTTTTTGAAACAGTCATTTGTCATTAAACTTAAACAAGACACTGCAGACAACTAGATATTTGTTTATATTTTAGGCCTTTTTTTTTTTTTTGGTAATTGGAATTTGAAACTGCAAATGTAAAGAATACAAAGCAAATCTTTTTCTTATTACAATTTTCATGCTTGCCTGGACATAACATTGAGCAAGACACTTACATTTCAATGATATTTTACTACAAAAGTAACCATTCCAGCCATAACTTGTAATGTGGGATAGCTAGGCAGGCAACTGAGGCTGTAAGGTTTTGAAAAGTGAGGTCACTGAGAAAGCAGATTCTCAATTTAAGCTTTAGCAGGAGTGGAGAAATAGAAAGTGTCACATTATTTTGACTAAGTTCTCTACTGAACTAATGCTTTCAGGGACAATAGTTTCATTTTGAATTAAAACTGGTTTCTGAAGTGTTTCACATCTCCAGCACCAACTAAAGGCAACAGGAATCTCAGCAATGCCATAAAAAACTTGGTCACCATAAAATAAAAATTAAAAAGTAGTCAAAAATTAAAAAAGACACTTTACAAAGAAGACAAAGTTGTCACTTCACTTCTCCACTGTTCTAATATGTAGCTATGGGGAAAATTATGAACTTGAGCAGATAAGAAAAAGACTAAAAAGAATAAATTATATGTACTTGTTATTGTCTTTGGCCATGGTGTTGCTCTAACTATAGTATAATGAACATTGATATGAATGTTGGGCTTATTTTCCTACATTGCCCTCTGGAAATGTAAACAACTGTTAGGGCTGAATTATTACATTAGTTTTCAGCTTCAATATCATCCCCAAGTGTTACCAATATATACAAGCCTTCCACATACAAGCTTTCTTTTTTTAGCAACTGACTGATGCAATACTTTCAACTTCACAGCTTTCATGTGTAAATGGTTTGAATATTCACAGAAAGCAGGGGATCCAGTCACAGAAATCTAATTGAGATCACAATCAGCTTGGTATGAATGCCCTGTGTCTGCGTGTGTGTGCATATAAATAAATAAATAAATAAATAAATAAATAAATATTTATATATATATATGTAAACAACCCCTGCACCCCCACGGGAGTTATAGTCACCACATGTGTAATCTATTGTCAGCACCACACTTCTTCACTGACCCCTGAGCTCAGGCTGCTTGGCCCAGACACCCACAACCTCAGATTTGGAGGTTTTATGCTAGTTCTCTATAGATCACTCATACTTAATTCTCCAAAGATTGCCTATAACAAGACCTCCTCTGAGAGCTTTCAATAAAAAACTGAAACCCACACAGTTTATTGCAAGTATCTGACCATGTCTCCCCGGAGTTTGGGATATTTCCACCCCTCCCAAGATATCACAAGCAGCGGCATTTCACTAATGGAAAACAATGAGGGTTTCTCACCAGGGATCACTGGGCCCAGCTGTGCAGAGAGCAGATACAGAAATGCTGTCTAAATAAGCCAACATGGCCACATAAGCTAACCACCATTAGAAATGGAGACAGAGATCATAAACTGTGCTTTGCATCATTTTGCCATTCCTGCCCACATTAGTAACTCACAGAGATGAGGCCCCTAAATACACTCAGCTCCCCTGGTGGGAAGGAACAGGATGCAATGTACAGTCCTCACCTGTATATCTTCCTCCAAACTGTGTATTTGTGTGCCCAGTGGGATGATATTTTTTGATTTGGCTGTCAGGAAATAGAACTTCATATTATGCTCCTGTCTTTTTCTTTCTTAGCTAGCAGAGTACAGTGAATAAAGGTTATTCTGTCTTTTTTTTTTTTAATTGCTTTTTGAATCCAGGCATTTTTCATAAAGCCAGACTTCTCCATTATTCATAGGAAGCATTTTGTTGTGAAGGCTTGCATTGTGTTTTAGAACTATCAGTTTGAGGACAAGCATTTATATTCATTCTGACTCTCATCCTGCCTCTATCTGGAGATATCTAAAATCCACCTGGATGTGATCCTGTACAACCTGCTCTAAGTGAATCTGCTTTACCAGGAGTTCCAGGATAGGTGATCTTGTGGTTCCTCCCCACTCCAGTAATATATATAATATATTTATATAATGTACATAACCAGTAATTCTGTGGTTATATACATCTTCAGATACCCCAAAAACAAGGAATGTGTGAGAGTCAATAGGACCTATGAATTAAAGTACAACTACTTCATTTTTACCATTCATCTCTGGTTGGCAAAAAAGTACCCTGCACTGAATAAGGAGGACAAAATATATACTTGAAATGAAAAGTAACAATTAAAAAAAGAAAACAAAATGAAAACAACAAAACATTACATGCTTGCCAGTAGAATATCCAAGCAAATATTGCTCTTTACCTGTGAGTGAAATTATCACAACTTGTTACCTTCCCTGTGTGGAGCACAGCTGACTTCAGACCATCCAGTCCCAATGGATGCTCCAAACAGACAGCCAACCCCCAATTCCATTGCACTCTTTAAAAACCTCATGGACATAAAATTCAGTAACATTTCAAAAGTTTTGACTGCTTTTGAGAAAAGTTTAGTTCTTCAGGTTCTTAACAGTTTACCCTTGTAAAATAGCTACCATTAGGACTGATTACAACAGGTGATTTGCCAAGTCTCTTAATTTTAATGTCCATGCTGTGTATTCTATGAAACATTTTGAATTTCTGCTGGGCAATGATTACCATGAACATTATGAATACTTATTCCAATTTGCTGTAAATATAAAAAAAGGATGTGTTTATCTTAATATTGTAGTTTGTAGTTTATTAATTATGGATTTTGTTTAGTCAAGAGACATTGATAACAATTATACAATTCTTCAGGAGTATATAAATCTGCAAACATTTATATCAATACGTATTCATATGTTCTCATTTTGCCTGTACAGTATCTTCCTGTACTCCCAGCAATACCTTAAAAAAAAAAAAAAAACCTTCATGGAATTTTAAAACAGTTTGTGATATTTCGCAACGTACTTTTTTACTTTTTATGTGACCTGGTAGTTCTCAAATGCATTCACAGGTACATGAACTTGCACTGGTGAAAAACCTCTCTGAGGTCTTCTATGGGCTCCATCAGTAAAGAAACACTGCTCACAAGTCCAGGCTTCCATATGCCATAAACATCTAGTTTCATCATTTTCTTTCTTGCCCAAGGGCTTCCCTTGTGAATGATCAAAGCAGCAAAGATCACAAAATTTCACGTGTCTAGTTGGACCTTAAAGAATGGGAAAAACAAAAACTTCTCAAACAAATATAAGCGCAGTTTTTCAGTATAAAGACAAATCTCCCATTTTAACAGAGGAAGCTGACATTCAGCAGCTCATATCCAACATACCTGTCCTTGGAACAGAGGGGATTTTAGATGAAAGACTGTTAATCATAGATCCACAATGCTCTGGGAAAAAATATCTTGCAGTATAGTCAGAATAATTACTTGGAATGTATTTAATTGTGATTGTTCCCTTCAGACATCAAAATCAAAATCATAAATGTAGATGGAATAAATACAACCTAGAGTTGTTGCAGACCATCAATAGTCCGAGGTTAAAGAAGGAGGAAAAAAAAGGAAAATAAAAGAAAAGAAGTAGAGTTAGAACAACTTGCTTTGACTTAATATTATCCCTCGAAAACCTTTCTTCATGCCAGTAACAAGGTAAAAACTGCTCACAGAATGGTGAAAAATCTGCAGCCATCACTGTCAGCAAGTCCATAAACCAGGATAGTAAGGAAACAAAGTAAAGTCAGAGCAGAAAAAGGTAATTGCCAAGGAACAAATTTTCATCACATCAAAATTAGACAGTCTGAACAATCAGACTTAGTTACAGAGTTGCTGTTTTTATCAGACCTTTAGAAGCCATTCTACCAAATAATTCTTATGCTTCACAGCTTTTTCCTGTCAATCAAAGACAGGGGAAAATAATCAAGTAATAAAAAATGTTCCAAAAATGTTACAAAATTCAAGTATGCCTCAAAGCTACCCCTCCAACTATCCAGTTTCCCAGTGTTATTAGTTTTTTAAATAAAGATTATTTTTTTACATATCTTAAGCTATTTTGTGCCATTCATCCCTGACTCCACCTCTTGAAACAAGGTGAAAGTGAATTTTTGCCTTGACACAGTATATGAAGAGTCTATCCTAGTTTTTCTTATTCCATAAATTTCCTTGCCTTGTATTTTCTCATGAACATTAATGGATTTTCTGACTTCTTTCTCCTCCCATCTATTAACAGTGTATTTGTTCTTTTTTTCAGTTTCAAATGCCTTCTTTGCCAGTCCAGCCGAAATGCAGAGTTCAAGTGAGGCAAGTGAGACTTGAAAGAGCACAATAATCATAGGAAACAAAGGACAGATGGAGCCTCTTCCAAACTGCACCTTTAGATGTTGTTTCCTGTACTACACATGAAAAACTACAGCCATAAAGGACATTTTCAGCAGTAAATATAAAAGATTTTTAATTCCATGTGTATAACATAACAGACCATGAAAGGCATTATAATTTTCTAATTGCATGAAGAAAGCAGTCCTTGAATGCTGAGTTAGTAAACATCACACTTCAGGGCACCTACTGCTGGCACCTGTTCTATGGAAAGAAACAGAAGGATCTGCCACCTTGGGCTAATAAACACTCCTTATTTCTTATTCACCTCCTCCTCACATTATCTTGATCTGAGTCACTGTGTCCCTCAAGACAGCATATCCCGTGGATATGACTTCTCGTCTTTCCACACATTAGCAGAACTTCCCATATATTTTCAATCCATACACAAAATCTGAGTTCTCACTTTCTGCCTTCTCTTTGAACTTGATCAAAGTAGCACAGCCTGCCATGTGCACACTCCCTTGTACACCCAGGGAGTCAGGCCAGGCCACACTTGCACTGCAGAGGAATTAGGCTCTGAACCTGGAGCAAATCCTACAGTTTTTAAAAGCATTGAAGAGCTGATATAACTTTCCTTAAGGTGCAGGCAGCAGAGAAAATGAAGTGAGGGGACACGTGTATATAGATTGAGTCAGTCATGATGTGACAAAGGGATGACTTTGAACAGTAGAACTTCACTGTCCCAACACTGTCTTGAGGAATTATAATGAAATCTGACAAGAAATAAGTAGTACCAGAGGTCAGAGAATTACTTTCTTATATCCAGCAAATACAGTTCTTTCTTCACATTTTCTGCTTTCATATTCAGTGCAAAGGAAGAGCATCTTTGTGTTACTCCCAACTTACACCAGGGGATACATCAAAATCAGGTCCAATGGGAAGAGAAATTGCCTCTCTTAAAAGGTGATTTGCTGCTCTTACCAGAGCAAATACAATGCACTTTTAGCAAACAGCTGCTCTATGACTCTTCAATCACAGCTTGGAGATGCAAGGATATGTTTCCTGTGGAGCTTAGAAATAAGAGTTACTTTTAGCGGATACTATTCAGCAAGCTATTCCCAATCCCTCCCTTGCAGAACACCTCTAAAGGCAAATAATGGGCAAGCTATGCAAAAGGACTTCAGTATCCAGAAAAAAAAAAAAAAAGAAAACAAAGAAAAAAATGAAAAAAATGCCAATTTTAATGATGCCTGTATAACAGATACATGACAAAATTCTGGGGTTTTACCAAAGCTGATCTGCTTCCTACTTATCTTCTGAATACTGCTATAGTTATAATCCCTTACTTTACTCTTCAGTACTTGTTCACTGCTAGTCACAAAGATTTGGTTCTTCCTGTCTATAAATACAATGTTCACTGAAATGGGAACCTTTGAGAGAAATTAGGGAACCACACAAACCACATAAATTACTTATATCAACATCTTTTCTCTAAGCTTTATAAATCTGTAAGACCCCAACACTAATTATCAAGACTTTGGCTGAACAGTGATTGATAAGATTTCCCTGCTGTGAGAACAAGAGAAGCCAAAACTCACAAAAAGTTCCTGCTGAATCCTGGCAGGCCTGCAAAGACCCTGTGATAAAATCCTGCACAGCAAAAGGAAAGTCTGGGAAAGAATTAACGCAGAAACAAAGCAATCAAGTTAGAGAAAGATGTAAGATCTGTACAGGACACCCTTCCCAAAGTGTATAACAAGAAAAAGAGAAAAGAAAACAATTAAAAAAAAAACTTACAAAACACATTACGCCCCCTCACCACCAGAGCATACTGGTTAAAAGATAAACTGTTTGAAACACCAGAGTGTGGTTTAAGAGAGTGGTTTAAAGTCTGCTGCAAACAAGCAGAATAATTTATGCATTAAAAAAAAAAAGGAAGAATTCGGTAAGGAAAGAGGAATAAAAGAGATATAAAACCTATACCACACGAAAGAATGAAATCTGTAAAAAGTTCATGTATAAAACTTTGACTGAACTTATGCACCTTTGGGTTTCACACACCAGTAGTAATTTCTATGCTCATATAACTCACAAATTAAACTTTTATTAAGTGCATTGAGAACTTTCTATTTTTGCACATTGCAGACACTTCAGACTTTCCATAACTGTCATCCAGAGAAGTCTCACTCCGAAGTACAATGAGAGAAAAATGTGCACTGTCTGTAGATATATAATACATGATGGCTGATCCTTTTTACCACATTTATCTTGGAATTCTGGTGACATGAGCAAACTACTTGAGTCTTACTTTACAGGAGTTTTATGACCAATGCATAACCCCTTGGTTTAACCTGCTAATGACAATAATTAACAAGCAAAAATATTGCTGTTCTTTTGCCCTTGAATCTAGAGTGATAACTTGTCACCTTGTGATTGAATGCACAGTATCCTTCATATAACATGCAGCCAGCCTGCTGCATAAACACATCCTAAAAATCCTCCCTCTAAAACATCCCAAGTAATTTTATGTCAGTATTACTAACAAACTCTCTGATAAATTGGATTTTTCGAACACTGCCCATAGCTATTTGCTATGGACTATAACTGATTTCAGAAAGACAGAGAACAAAGCATTCATATAATATTTCATAGAAGATGCAAAGTATCAGCCTATACAGATTTTTCTTTTTGAGGTGATCCAGAATATCTAGTTACGTATACATTTATGTGCAGGTCCACTCCTGCTTTTGCACTTCTAGTTATAAAATAGTTATTATTGAATATCAAATATCTAAAGTTGCAAGCTAAGAACTTGTCTTATGTATTCGTTCCCTTGAACTATGCAATCCATTGCAGTTTATTCAGATTTCTGACCACTGACAGGAGAATAATTTGTTATACTTCAAAGCCATTTTATCAAAGCATTGAAATGTAGTTTTCAGAAAGACTGTCAGCAGTGTAATGTGTTTGTCAAGCCACATGTTTTTGAAAGTATTTCAATAAACTCTCAATATGTTTCTACATTAGACATTTAGAAATCAAATGTTGATTTGAATGTATTTAAGATACATTGAAAGTGTCTGTTGTGAAGATTTAGCTGAAGTTTCTACATTGTTTTGAAGCAGAATTTTCTAAAGAGACATATTTTTCTCCTTCATAACATCAAAATATAGATTTCACAAAGACATGGGATCAAATTCTTTCAAACTTCAGAAGCACATACCTACACTGGATGCAAAGAAACAAAATTGATTATCTGGTGACAGTAGTACACAGACACTCCTGTGCAGAGTAGATCTGCCTGAATAACAAAAAATTATTCCCTAGCAATTTATTTAGCAGCTGACAAGGGGGAACAGAACAGATTTTTTAGATTAATATTACTGAGCCATATATAAAACTGGTCATATAGTGAAAATATGCATTCATAGATAATTTCATCATCAATTGAGTAAAACAACTTGGACTGAATTTCTGTTCATGAATTTTTTGTTCAGAAGTTGTGCTATTCCTTTTGTTCTCTGAGCTACATGATTTCTACCGAGAAACAAGCAAACCAAAGCAAAATAATTTTCAAAATCTAAGGCTTAGACAATCAGAAATGTTGGCAGGTCTTTGTAAAATCTACCTCCATTTATATGTAAAAAAGTTTAAAATTTTGATAAAAATGAACAAACACAAAATCCCATGAGAACACAGTGTCACACAATTCCTTTCAGTGCCTGGGGTAACAAACACTGTGCTTTTAAACTCAGCCTCTGCAGGGTTAGCACATGCCCTGGCCTTTGAACAAAATGTTCCTAAATTCACAATGTTCACAGCCACAGCACAAAGAATTGTAAAGACTCTTGCTGCAAAGTCTTTTAAGCTCACAAAACAAGGTGCTGCATGGCTCCTGGCACAGGAAGATATAAAAGTCATTCGTGAGTGACTGTCACACCTTGTGAGAAAACACAAAGCAGCACAGACTTCAAACCAGCAAATGAAACAGAGACCAAACATTCAAAATGTTTTTTGCTGGTCAATAGAGACCTGCTGTGACCTGAAGCTCACAGATAGCTTTCGACTGCTGCTGGATCTACTACCAGTGCTGGAGTAAATCAGAACCAAGTAGATTTCCAGTAATTTCAGAAGAATGCTGGTCCCAGTGCCAGTGAAGCTTTGGACTGCTCGGTTCCTTCGGAGGAAGAACTGGAGCTTGCAGAGGTGGCTCCTTCCTGCAGAAGGGAGAAAGTGCAGTAAATATGAGCACTGGGTGGTTGAACAGGCTCTAAATTCTGCAGAACAGGGGGCAGGCTTGTTACACACTTTGGGGAAGTCCACATCACCACACAGGCAGAGCACAAGAAGCTGGTGGGACTCCCTTCACTTCAATGAGTTTAGCATTAGCTCAAAGTCTCACTCTTAATATTCACTGAGTTCACAAAAAGATAGGTGGAAGGAGATACATCACACCTGATATTCACGATTAAAAGGTTATTTGGGCTCCTTCTATAAGCTAAGAAACACTTTGAAATGCATATATAGCCTTCCTAAGACAAATGATAGTTGACCTACTCCTGCAAATTATTCTTGCTGTATCCTGATTAGTACAGCCCAGTGTTTAATGTCTGGGTAAGATTAGGCCAAGCAGGCCCACTGATGGCAAAGTGTCTTTTTGACCTGCTTTTATTTTTTGGTTTGGTTGGTTTTTTGGATTTTTTTTTTTTTGGTGGGGTTTTTTTGTGGTTTTTTTTTTTTTGAGGGGTGTGTTATTTTTGTTTGTGTTTTTTTTTTTTGTTTTCTTTTAGTTTTTTTTGTTGTTTGTTTTGTTTTGTTGTTGTTGTTGGTTTTTTAAGTAAATTATGTTATGTTATTGAAAGCAGCAGCTTGGTAGTCTGATTTTTGACAGAAAATAATTTATACCTTTCTATATGAATGGATATAAAGTCACATGCACACAGGGAAGGTAGTTCCAGTTCAGGCCAACTTAGGAAATTCCTGTCTATGTAAGTGTTGATTAGAGATAGAATATTTTTTTGCAATATTCCTATATTGTCAACAACTCTTGTTTAGAGGCAGTTACAGCAATCTTACTGCACTTCTGATGACATAACTGCTTTGGTTTAGCAACTCAATGTAAATTACTTTAATGGTAGTGATTCTAGCAGGTATAAAGTGCTTTTACTAGAAAGTGCAAGTATTTTAACCTTATCACATAAAAGACAGTATCAGAGAAGTAGAAGGAAAAAAATGTGTATCTCAGTAGGTAAAAGATAATCTGGGTTCATTCATGGGGTTACTTCCTTCTATTTTTCTTTTGTGACTTAATGATAATATTTCTGAGGAGTGCATCTTACTCCCTTTCTTTTCTTTCATACTGGAGGAAAATCACAACCACAATTCTCTTGTATGAAAGTTTGAGAGAAAATGTAGAAATTTCTCCAAATAAAGGCTGAAACAGCCAAACCAACAGCTATAGTTATGAAAGACCTGGATTTTTCAAAAAAAGACCCTTGTTTTCCTTCCCTTAAACAAGCAGACTGGCAGAAATTCAATTCAGTATTAGCTTACAAATGCCCATACATGAAAGGTCTAATTGGAGTGGTAAAAGAAGCCAGCTGCCTGTTGTTCTGCAGGTGTTACTGCTGGAGCAACACCAGCTGGAGGAGACCAGAAACAGCCCCACACAGCACTTCACTTGCCAGCACAGACAACTTCTGACCAGAAGACCTTGCCCTGGAAAACAGAAAGATGTACTCTTCTGGAGTCTCTTAATAGCCACAACCTCAGCCAATGTTGGGCCTATTCTTGGGCCTTTGAAATAATTACTTGTACCAACAAAATGGCTTCAGGGGGAAAAATAAAAGCAGCTCCCCAACTGGAAGAAGCAGCAGCAGCAGATCCAGGGTTCTTGGTCCTTACAAACCTCAGCACATGAGAGCTGGCAGGAGCAAGGAAGGACAGGGCTCCTGCCTCCCACCTGGGCTGGGGCTGCCCACACCCTCTGGGGCTACAGGAGCCCTGCCTCAAAACCCAAGGAGCAACAAGGGTAAGAAAAATCCACAGCTGCCTTTCTCAGAGACAATACAGGGTTATAGAATCCACTCTAGAGATGCAGGAGACAGTTCTCAGTCAGAATAAAACCCTACTTTCTCAATTCCCTGTAGGCTAAGGATAAAACCCTCGGTCTTCTCCCCACTCTTTTGGAGGCAGGTTCACACTGGAGACATTTTATGGGGTTCCTATGCATGAGGAACTGAATCAAACCAAAACTTATCCCGAGATCAGCATATTTCTTTATTTACCACATAGCTTTCCCAGCTTCATCTCCATGTAAAGCATGCACTCTCCAGAAGACAGCTAGCAATGAACTCCTTAGTAAAGTGCACAGTACATTAGACCATAATACAAAGGTTACTTTCTCAGTAATAAAAGTAGTCCAGCTTGCTTCAAGAGCAAGAGGCACATCTCTGAGAGAAGAAAAACCACACAAATACACAAAATGTCCACAAATACAGCAAATGCATTTCTGTGGCTTTCTCTTTTCATTCTCTTTGCACACAAGTTGATGAAAGCTAAGAGCAGCATTCAGCCATACACACCTCAGTACTCCAGCCCACCTTTCCCTTCAGAGAACTGTAAAATTCAATTGCTCTTCAACAATGCAACAAAGGCTTACAAAACACTCTTTTTCTGGAGGTATGCACCAAAGAATTGCAAAAGCAATCAAGCCAGACATCTGCTAGAAGAGCAGCAATTAAGAGCATAGCAGATATTAATGATACAGATAATATAGCCCCTCTCTCAAGTGAGCCCAGCAAGGCAGAGAGAACAAATATACCACTGAAATCAATTCTTTATTCAACAGATGTTTTTTAAATCACAAACTGACTGATGATTATGTGTACTTTGTTCTTTTCAAAATGGAGATTTATTTTTTTACCTCTCCTTCTTTTGATTCCTTTTTGCCAAGGGGGAACAAAGAGCCCAACTCTATCCACTCCTTATTGTGAGATATCTGTGTACTTGCAAAAGGCTGAAAACACTTGTTTAAGAGCTAAAGAGAAACAGAGCCAACAAACACAAGCTGAAACTCCATGGCAGTTCAAAATTCAATTTTGATTTATGTTTATCTAATTGCTCAGGTACTGAGGCTTTAATGCAGAGATAAATTTCAGGCAGAAATATGCTCAACGCTTTGAAAAGATACATAAATATTTTATCATCAAGATGTTTATAAAGAGAGTACCTGCTGAAGTAAGAGTACAGAATATTTTTGTAGTCCCTCTACTTATGGTTAGGAAAAAGGCAAGAATCAACTCCCACAACTTCACTCACTCTCTCCTACTATTCTCACATCCTAGGTTAGATTTGATGTGCCTCTTTTCTTTCACTCACCACATCTCGAATTATTTTTGATTTGATGGACAAGCACAGTAACCAGAGCATCTCTATTTGCAACAAAGACATCTAGAGAGAAAATCTTGTGGTCCTGTTAGAGAGAAAACCATGGGTTACTATCTATAAGGTTAATATCCACGTGTTCCATGGGGTCAGTGGTCGGAAACAGGGACAACACACACAGAGCAAAACTTCATGTGACAGTCTTGAGTTTATTCCTCCAGCTCCTTTTATAGGAGCTCCAACCACACATGTGATTCCTTGAGATCTTAACCCCATTCAGCTCTCTGGGCAATGATACATCTGCATTTAGAACTGAATTATATTGGCTGAGATTCCCTGTGTAGATTGAATCCAACCTATCCTTGCTAGCCCAGTGACTCCAATGCCACAGCTATCCATGCAGGCTCTATTTTGCTATTTCCCTGGCTGTGACTCACACCTATTACTTTTCCATATACCATGATGAGCTTGTGAAATCCTAGATATAGAAAATGGATAGTTCATTTTAGACTGTACAGTAAATATCCAGCAATGCCCTTCCCTTTGGCTTTTCTCAATCACTGTTTCCTTCCAGTCTGTCATTGTTGTAAATGTTTGTGTATTAAAATTCCAATTAGACAAAGTCAAAATAGCTTCACTGACTTTTAAGTGTAAAGCTTTTTCTTCTGTGCCATATATTCCAGAGAGCTGTAAGCTTGCATAGCCCCTCATGGATTCCTTTTGGACTTGCCCTTCACAAGAGAGGTGGGTGCATCTTCTCTGAGGCACAACAAACTGCGTGCCTTTCCTCAGCACAATAATCAGGGGCCTTACAGTTAAACTTTAGCAGATTTAGGTTTAGAAAAACATCTCTTTCTCCTGTAAGTAAGGGAAGATGCAATTCATTATTAGGCTGTGTTGTAGCCTCACTGAAGTACATGTCAAGCAAATTACAGTTTCTGCCTGCTTTGGACAGCCAAACCAGTGTAGCGAAAGTCCTGCCACACTCAACCAGTCAAGGTGTATGGAATGGGGGCACCCACAGAGCTGTTCCTTTGTGTCCCCTTTGCCATCTTTTCCTCTATAAACTATTTTCAGATTAGTTTTAGTTTTGTCAGCTGGCCATAGGCAAAGAAACCTCTTGGAAAGTTCTAGATGAAAAGATCTTGAACAAAACTAATTTTAGAAAGAGGGGTAAAAAGGTTTTGGGCAGCAAGTTTCTCTGTATCCATTTACTAACATATTCTTTATACCTCTAGAAAGAAGCATTTATGTTTCTTTAATGAGTCACGAAACCAAACTTTAAAAGTAGCAGATTATTATGACTGGCAAGGAGAGGAGATGAAAAGGAACTTTACTAATGTTTTTTCCATTCTTTTAGATATCTTCAAAGGTAAAAAGCTGAAAATAGGAAGAGAAAGGTACTTGGAATCTCTGGTAATAAGAATACTTTCAAGTCTTCTGTTATGCAAGTATTTCAAGTGTCACACAATATTTCCTCACAGATGTTTTTATTAGACTCTTTTCCAAAGGTAAAGCAAACTGTAGCTCTTCATCTCAGACCAGAATAGCCAGCCTAAAGTGTTTGCTTTCTTGTCATAAAGAAGCTCTTGGCCCCATTTTTAGTATCCAGTATTTTCTCCATTGCTTATGTTACACTGCACATATTGGCATTAATTAATTCCATGGCAAATCATAGAATTATTCTGAGTTATTTTGCTGTCAGTAGAAGCAGAACAATGGAAACATTGAAAGAGAAACTGCAGTTTGGGTCTGTCCTGAAGTACCTGGGACTTGAACAAAGGAGGGAGATACTGGGGGAAAGAAATCAGCAGAAAAACAGTTTTAGAAGAACAAAAACTATCTCTGTCAAAACAAACAACTCTCTCCTGTACTTCATCCTACCACCTAGAAAAGGTATTTAGTAATACCAGGGATCTTTTAGGTGGACATAACTCAGAACTAGACATTAACTTTTTTACAAAGGAGGAAAGGGGCACAGAGGAGAAAAGAACACAGGGCAGGGGAGCCAGTTTCAAGTGAGGTAAGGGACAGCAGCTGGTCAGATCATGGTGAGCATCCTGGGAAGGGGCAATTTTGGGCTGAGGCATGTCTTAGGGCAGCTCCCTGCCAGCATGTGTGGTGCTGAGGCTTTAGGATTTCTCTTTCTCTCCAGAGCAGTTACTTCTGAGGGAGTGTCTGATGAACAATCTGGGAAAAGGAATTTGCTTTCCTGATGCCCACAGCTGCCAGGAAAAAACAGAGGGGTGTTCCACCCTACCAGAACCCTTACCAGCCTACATTTAAACTTGGTTTATAATTATCTCTAAGCATGTTTCACCAATTCAGTACAATTCTAGCCCCTGGCACCCTGAGAAGTGCACAGCTGGAGCAATAATGAATGATGAACAGGCATCATTCAGCCTGGTCAGCTCCTGCCAGGCAAGGGACCTCACTAAATCTGGTCACCACTGTGATGGCCTGGTCACCACTTCAGTGCAGAGAAAGCAGAGCAGGTTTTGCCTTTCAGTGCGCAGGGATACCCCATGTAATTAATAATGGGAACTCAAGCACTGGATGGAATTTATATTAAAATACCAATGGCAGCTAAATGCCTGTCTCCCACAGAGAATGCAATGCTGCTGCTTGAAATACCAGCAGAAGAGTATCCAGGGGCCACGGTAGCTTCAGAAGAATCATAGAATGGTTTGGGTTAGAAGGGACTTCAAAGACCATCTTGTTCCAAACCCCTTACCACGGCAGGGACACCTTCCACTAGATCAAGTTACTCAGAGTCCCATCCAACCTGGTCTTGAACACTTCCAGGCACGAGGCATCCAAGCTTCTCTGAGCAGCCTGTTCCAGTGCCTCACCACCCTCACAGTCAAGAACTTCTACTCAGTGTCTAATCTAAACTACCCTCCTTCAATTTAACACCCTTCCTCCCTGTTCCATCACCCTTGGAAAAAAATCCCTCTCCATCTCTCTTGCAAATCTCTTGTAAATTATAGGTATTAATGCAAGGAACAACAAAATGAGCAGATATCAACTTGTAATATATAAATATTTCTTAATTGTACTTCGAAACTAAAAACACAAAGGAAAAGAAGAAAGATGTCTGGGGTTGAAGAGAAGGAGCATTGCTTCTTCAGACATCTAATATTTCTCTGAGTTTTACTTAACTGGTTTCTGACAAGATATGCCCTGCCCCAGTCTTACAAAATGTGGTTAAAAAATATTTCTGAATGCCTGCAACCAGTAAATAAGAAGTAGAAGTAAATGATCACAAATGCATTGGTTTATGACACCAGAGACTGAAAAAAAAAAAAAAAAGAAGAAAAACTCTAGGGAAATCTATCATTTTATATCACTGGTAAAATAAATCCTTCCCATGCAATGCTGAGACCCTCTTAACCCAAAGCATTGCAGAGAGCTGAGAGAATACCACCATGGTCTTAACAGAGGTGATCTCTAAGGTATACCAGGTGTGAGATATTGCATAGTTTGCAACATAAAATAGAAATGGACTCCTCTCATAAGGAAAAGCAGTTTTCCTCTGTACCTCTTTTCGCCTCACGTTTACAAAATTCCATTAAACAAAGCCCAAAGACTCTCAGGAGACTGGCTGAATAGTATCAAATGCAAAAAAAAAAAAGATTTAATCTTAAGATTTGTGAGACTTCAAAGTTAGAAACACTCTGTAAAGCATAGGTCTGCATACTATCTTTAATTTATATGCATACGTTTATCACAGTCAAGTTTGCAAAAACCTCAAAGCAGATTTAAGGCATGGAAGAAGAATTTGCCTGAAGTGCTCATGGTTCTATGGTCTGTTTCAAATAAAACTTGCTTTCCTTTGATTTATCAAAACCAAAAATAGACTGATGTCATCTGATTTCTAGTTTCTTATTTTCCTGCCAGTCCTCTGCCAAAAATTCCTGTACACCACTCTTATCCAGGGTTGAACTGATGCTTGTAGACATCTAAGCCTTCTCCTAGAACAATCAAGGGCCATATGTTTCCATATCTCAGTAGAGAGAGCTGAAGAATTTGTGGAGCAAGAGCACAGTTTAAACATAGGAAAATAAACACACTAAGCAATAAGACTTAAAGCATGACATTAAAACTCAACAGGTTTCTGTATGAATCAGGGCCATGCATTTAAACACAAGCAAGACATTCTCTCTGCTTCTACTGATGTTCTTTTGGCACAGGGTTTTTTACATTTAAAGTAGTATCAGCAGAGCAATAATTTTGCATTTTATAAATTAGATCAATTTTTGTGGCATAACAGACATCATAGAAGGGTGACAACGATTGAGCTAGAAATCACAGGCAAGAAAAATGCTCAAAGCCTTTCTCATATGCACAGGAGGCAAATTATCTATTTTTTACAACAAATAGCTCAAGATCACACTAAGAAGCATCTAGTTATTACCTGCTTCTTTATGTCAGTGCCTCTTATGTAAGTGCAAGTCACGTGTATTGCAAAAACTTTCATCGCAGCAGAAAATATACTAACATGCAAATACTTCAAAAACCCAGAGGAGCCAATAACACTGTCCAAGGAATCAGTCTTAAAGAACATAGATTTCAAGCCACAGTTATCTGAATAAATAGTTCTCCAGCAATCCTATATTTTAACAATATTGTAACGTTTTCAGGCATCTGGTTTCTTTCCTACTTGTGAGCAGTCACCAACCCTATTAAAGGAATGGGGAACAGAAAGAACCTGGGCAGCCAACAACAATAAGGGAGGGGTGGACAAACAGCAGCATAAAGATGGACAGTCTTGAGTTTGATTGCTTATCTAAGAACAAAGAGAGCAGAGTTCAGTGCCTGGCTCAGCCACAAAGTATTCAATACCTTCATATCAGATTCCTGCATGAGCCAGCAGGAATTTGATATGAAGGTATTGAATTATTCTGAGGGAAATAAATTTAAAAATATCCCGAAAAAATGCTTTGTTAAATTCTGTATGTATAGAAGACTATAACATACACACCTATTTTGTTCATAAGGCACATACATTTTTCCATGAGTTTGTTCTTATTTCCACTCATGCCAAAGGAAAATTCATTCAAATCTCC
Source organism: Zonotrichia leucophrys gambelii (assembly GCF_028769735.1). NCBI lineage: Eukaryota > Metazoa > Chordata > Aves > Passeriformes > Passerellidae > Zonotrichia > Zonotrichia leucophrys. The sequence continues at coordinate 99,387,703 of NC_088169.1, forward strand.
TATTACCTTATAAGCATCTTAATTAATGATAAAAAGAGTAAGAAGAGATGCAAGAAATTCCTCTTTCTTCTCTCTGGGGATGATATTTATCAATTTCCTTTGCTTTTCTACAAAGTGTCAGTAAAATAGTGTTTGCTCTTTTGGAAAATAATTGGGGAGTGCAAGCAAAAGAGAGCAGTCAATCTGAAAAAAAGTGGGGGTTTATTTGCCCATTTGGTTTTGGTTTAGATTTATCAACACAACCATCTGAACTAAAAAAAAAGTTAAGGAAAAAACTCCATATCACCAAAACACAAATATAACTAACAGTGTAGTTCATAGAATCTGATATATATTATAACATTTTCCTGTTTTTTAGATATAATACAACAGAAAAAATAAAGCTTTGAGGCTAAAGCACAATGCAAAGGGAGAAACAAGGGTGTAAGAACGTGCACAAGGCTGAGTAACTTCAGAGAAAATGTTTACCCTCTCCATTACTTCATTTCTCTCTAACAGACACAGAACAGTATGCCCTTACAATCCCAATTGCTCCCCTGGCGAACATAAAAAGTTGACAGAAAGAAAGGCTGGTGTACCACTTGTGGCTCCTTCACCCTCTGCCATTGATAAATGGTGCTTCTGCCATCTGCATATATCCATATATAATCAACATCAGTTCTTCTGTTTTCCAGCGTGAAGTATGATTAGACAAGTATTGGGTTTTTTTCACAAAAAAACTGTGTTCTGGCCAGTTCTTTGTATGGGGAACTCAAAATTCTGAACAGCCCTCAGAAATCATGTGCAATGACCTCATGACATCCAGACATTTAATCAGAGATGCAATTCAAGTGAGGTGCTGGCAAAGCACATGGATTTCTTTTGCAGGACTACTCAATGCACCTTCAGCTATCATTTTCCATCTCATCTTCCCTCCACAGTTTCCAGAACTTGGGAGAGTAGACAGAGGAGCTGGAGTGGTGTTGGAAAGAAATGGGGGTGGAATGGGGCTGAACAAAGATGCCGAGAGATCTCCATCAAGGGCCAAGTTTTCTCCCCTCCTCCCATAAATGCACAACAGCTACTTACTAAATAAAAGAGGTTGGATTTCTTGGTACCAAAATCATGCCAGCACAGATGTGCCAAGGTAGAGGATTAAAGGAAGGCTGCAACAGACCCACAAGGGATTGAGTGGCTTCAGAAAGCCATGATGCAGCCCAAGAGCCCTGGGCACATAAATCTCTGTCAGGGCTGCTGTGCTTGCACACAAGTGGGGATCCCCCAAGCTCAGAATTGGGTCCAGTCCTGTTCAGTGTCATTATTGATGATCCACCCCAATATCTACTTTCTGGGCTGAATAAGATGTCCAACAGAGACCTATAGAGCATGTGGGGAGAGCACCTACCAAGACCTCAAGTGTTCCAACTCTCAGCCTGTCATTTTAGAGTCTAGCAAGGGCAAAAGAATATGCAACGTAATCTTTTAGCAGGTTTTAGACCACCTTTCCCAAAAATCTAATTACTCCTTTCATAGAAGGTGTGCCACAGCAGTCTCCTTCTCCAGTCTTTTCAAAACAAATTGAAATTTCGATACCCAATCACCACAGATCTTGAGGGGTGAGGAGAATAGAAGGGAATCCACTAAGGTGCTCCTCCTGTTTTCCTTAAAGTCAGCAGCAGCACTGGGAACTCGCATCGATAGCGATCCAATCCAAGGAGAGATCAATAAATTCAGATGACATGTCTGCAGGTAACTGAGCTTCTCACATCCCCACTCCCCTCTGCCCCCCAAAAAATGAATAGATGTAGTGAAAGCACACACAGTTCTGAGACCCCTTTTTCCCATAAGGGTCAACAGATGCTGGCTTATGGATGGTTTGCCTGCACATACTACTATTAGCTGTATATTTTACCAGTGCAAGCAGAGAGGGAAAGAGAACAAAAATTATCTATTCTAAGGAAATAAAGAGGTTTTCTCTCAGCCACATCTCAACATGCTTTTCCATTTCTTCTCCTCTTACTGTTTATGAGAATTTCAGCTAAAGTCTTGACTAGAAGATGAAATTGTATAATTTCCATTTCAGTGAATGCAAAGCTTTTATTTTTACAAATCCTCATGTTTTCCCATTAGGCCTCTGTAAGGAGAAAGAAGAGTTGTGATATCATGCATATATACAATATGATGTGCATGAAGTACATCAAAAAACAAAATTAAAATCTCCAAGACAGATGTAATAAGAGTTTTGCAGTAAAAGTTATCAACATTAACATACTAGTTCTAATTTATTCTATTTCATGCATTTAGATTTATTAACTTCATGCCTTATGTTGGCTACGGAGTGTGGCTCTGCATTCCTGAGTCAGCTGACAATGAACAGTTAAGTTCCAATAAATTGGAAAGGTGAAGTAGGGTAAGCCTAACTAATGGAAGAAAATGATGCCAGTGCAAATCCAATACACCACAGTAAAGCAGCAGCAGCACAAAAATATTCCACCATATGTTTCAAGGGCTGGCTGAAACTTCATGCAGAAAGCTTTGATGTCTCCACTGTAATTGAGAATGTCAATACTTCCAGGGTAGAGAACTTGCTTCCGTCGATTAAATACTTGATTTTCAGACTCCACACAGGGAGAATGTCTGCTTCCTCAAATTCACTCCTCACCAGCCCACCTTATGTTGTTTTAGAGTATGTACGACAGGGGATGTGCCACTGCACTTCTGTAGTTTTTGTAACAGTGTGGCTTTAGAGTGAAGGGCAAAATGGGTGTACGGCAATTTTCTAATTCAGAAGCCATCTGCACTCTCTTCCCAACAGTGCAAGTGGAAATTTGTGTAAGAATCAGATGGATTCCAAACATTTTGGCAAACTGAAAAAGGCACAACTTTAAAAATTATACACAAATTAAGGCCTCATCCATGGTGAAACAGCAGTATACCCTATAACAGAAGCTTGTGGGAAGAGCCACAGAAAAACAAGACCTAGAGGCACTGAAAAGAAACCAGACTCCTGGGGACAACTGGCTCCATCTCCCTGCTCAGTCCAAAGCTGCAATTTACAATTTTTGGGGATAGCATGCCCTTTTTCAGAGGAGCAAAAAAAGGGAAAACTGACAATGCTTGAATATCACAAAATAAATAGGTTTAATGCTTTTCTCATCTGGTACCATGTTTTCCCCTTGCAATCAAGCTGCACAGAAGAATTTGGGCAGTAAATCCACATTAAGGCACTGAAACAAAGAGCGGTCTCCTTTTGCAGAAGTTGCTAAGCACATAGGACCTCCTAAGCAAGAAAGTAGGGACTTCTTTTTTTCTCCTCCTGCCTTACCTCTACCTTTTTGGTTGTTTTTGGTTTTTTTTTTTTTAAGTTCAGGAGAAAGTACTTTCAAAGCAGCTCTGATCTCCACTTTGATCTGCATCATTAAGCAGCCCCATGTCAAGATCACTTCCAAATGAAATTTGGGTGGCAGATTCACACCAGCACCACACCTAATGCTCTGTATCTTTGAATGGCTATTCTGTGCACAGACCAAAGCTGAAAGCAGTGTAAGGCAAACATCCCAGGAAATATGTACACCCTGCATAACCTGTCCTCAGTGTTGTTTTACTGACATTGTTGCAAACCACCTGCAGCAAACCATGCAGATTACAGGTCTCTACTTCCCTTCTGCTCCCCACTAAGCAATGGATGGGATGTGTCCTAATTCTGCAGCTCCATGACAGATGGGAAAAGTCTGAATTAAAGTGAACTCTGTGAAGATCTGTGTCTAATGCTTGTGATATTAAAGACAAAAAGCCCACTCCTTGCATATGTTAACATAGTTCTACTTTGCACAGTTAAAAATAGAGTTAGTCTGACTTGAGGGATCTGAACTTGGTCATACTGTGCACACACACTAATTTCTTTTTTTTTTTTGTCAAATTAAAAAGTTTTCTATCTGCGCTACTAAATTTCTGTCGTAAAAGATCAAGAGACAGCTACACTCTGAGGATTAAAAGTAAAACTGTCTTGAGGCAGAAAATCAGTTAATGTTATCAAGACAGTCCAACTTTATTCAGAAGCCCCTGAGGCACTACAAAAGAAGAGTGTCCCCCCTGAAGTCCTTACTACATAAACAGATGTCCAAGAAAATTGTGAGAATTGAGCCAGGAGAAGGAGAAAAAAAAAGGAGGAAAAAGACACAGCCATAACCTCCTCATCCTTCAGGAGGAGAGCCCAGAATATCTCAGTGCTGCTGGTCAAATATGCCTCATGAACCATGGCATATAAAAGTAATCTGCACGCCCCTCTTCTCTATACCGAAATTCTCCCTCTTCTTCTCCCCCCATCCCACTCTCCTGCAATAAAAATTAAAGCGCTATGCTAGATTCACATCATAGTGGCAAATGTTGAAACAAGAAAATCAGTGACTTCCTGGTAAAGTTACAAACCCATCTTCTCCTTTGCTTCAGTTTGCAGAGCTTGGGGCAGAGGCATCTGATTCACTTTATAGGATCTGATGTACTGAGCACCATTCCTATGCCCTGGGGCAGCACCAAGCAGTTCCGTACCTGTCTTGGTGAGGTTGCAGTCCATAGCACACTCCAAGATAAATTTTACACAAATCAAAACCAATATTTTAATAGACACCTAATCATGGCTTTGCTTGTTTTTTTTTTTTACTTCACATCATGAAAATGGATTAGGAAGGAAAGGTAATAACCTGGATAACTACATCTGTTGAAATCTTCTGCAAGATTTAGGTCACAAGAAAAAAACCATCCTTTTTTTCTCTGCCATGAATAACACTTTGGAAACGTGAAAAAAAATTATAGATGCCAATCTAGCAAAACTTCTCACACATTGCCACGGCTTAGCTTCAGCCAGCAACCGAGCACCACATAGTCTTTCATTCATTCTCCTCCAGTTGGGATGGGCAAAAAATTGGAAGAGTAAAGGTAAGGAAGCTTGTGGGCAAAGACCATTTAATAGGGTAAAGCAAAAGCTGGGCACTCAAGCAAAGCAAAACAAGGAATTCATGCACTGCTTCCTGTGGATAGGCAGGAGTTCAGCCATTCCCAGGAAAGCAGGGCTCCATCAGCCATGACTTAGGAACACAAGTACTAAAATTTTGAGTTTCACCTTCTTATCCAGTTTTACGTGCAGAACATGACTCCACACAGTGTGGGACCTCCCTGTGGTCACTTGGGGTCAGCTGTCCTGGCTGTGTCCCCTGCCAGCTCCTTGTGCACCCCCAGCCCGCTCAATGGTGGGGTGGTGTGAGGAGCAGGAAAGCCCTTGGCTCTGTAAGCACTGCTGGGCAGCAGCTAAACCAGCCCTGTGTTACCAACACTGCTTCCAGCACAAACCCCAGACATAGCCCCATATTAGTCACTGTAAAATTCTAACCCAGTCAGAGCCAGCACTCATAAGAACAATTTCAGTGGTACCAAGTGTATCACCCAATTTGACTACACAAGGATGTAGGACTTCCACAATCTGGTTTTTGCTTTTCAAATAAAGACTGCCAGGGCATCAAAGGCAAAGATGCCCTAGATAGAAAAAAATCCCAAATCACAATTTACACATTTCCCCACCTGTTAAAACACTCTATTATGTTAAGATATTGCCATTTTCCTACCATTATTTAACCTTGGAATATTTGATAGGTAGCCTCTAAAAACTCATGTTCTTACAATATTTCATCTTGCTGGTTTCATTAAGATAGGATTATAATTCCAGATCTCATAGCTGCAACTAAAGCAGAAAGACTCTATATATGCACAACTCCCCCTAAATACTACTGATATTTTGATTTATATTTTCAGTATTTCACATAAATTTTAATGGCATAAAATTGAATATTTTTATTGAACAGTAATTTTTTTCATAGGTTGAAGCAATTTAGAGAGGAAACTAGATGGAGATTGTTAAGAAAACTAGTGGCTATTGGAGTTTTTGCATGTATATATACATGCACATATGTATGTATATTTTACCCTGTGGTGAAATTTGACATTGATTTTGACATTCATTTATTTCTTGCTAATTTTTGCAACAGACTGCTTCATATAGTGCCAACATAATTCCAGATGCTAAAACAGCCTAAACTCTGGAAAGTAAAAAAAGTACTAGGTGTACTTCATATTAGAGAGCTCATATAATACATATCAATGAAGTATGCCTAAATTTATATCATGTTTACATCCAAGCTTATGTCACATTTAGTTGAAAATTTCTATTTCTTTTCTAATGTCATACATTAACAGCTAATAAGGGCCTGAACACCCCTTACTTGACATTAGGCATAACAGTATTTCTTATGAGCTCACCCACAGAGAAACTTCATACAATGGCTTTGGAGAAGGGAGTGCACTTCCTTCAGCTCTGCATGCACTGGTGAGCACCCTATCAGAAGGCAGATGAATCAGAGGCTGCTTCTGACAGTTTTTTACCTTGGTAATGATGTATTTAAAACCAGATCTGGACCATTAATGCATTTCACATTGAGCGAAGAAATACTCTGTAGAGAAGGACTTTCAAGTAATGTCTAATTTAAGTTGCAAACTGAACAACAAAGTAGACAGGAGAGTTGCTGGCTGGAGATCTTGACTTCTCTGCAGTACCTTTTTATGCTTTAGCTCTGCAGAAATTAAAGGACTGATAAAAGAGCTACTGGATGAACTGCACTTTTTATATAAGCAGGTGTAAGCCTTGATGACAATAAGGATCCCTTCTGGTTTGAAATCTTTGGAACCAATAACAACGGAAGGAGACGTGGTTTCACAGAGGGTACCACTAAAACAATAATTTTTTCTTTCACCATTGTACAAAACAATCACCAAACAAAATTGCCTTAGCATAAAACTTGATTTGAACAGCTCTTTCAGCAATGTAATACATAATACCCAGAAGAATTCTCCTAAAAACAGCAAGCAGATTTTTATCAGCTAAGTTATAAACAAATTTGGATGCAGCAAGATGCAATCCACCAGTTTGCTCAAAATGTGATTTTACTTTATTTGTTCAGTGTTCAAAAATGTTCTGTCAATATTTTTTCATTTCATGCCTCTCACTATAAATATGGAGACCAAGAAAGGAAGGGAGACTTGAGAGCCTGGAGAATAATACATAGCCATACTTAGTTACCCACAGCTACTGCCACCATTTGCCCAGGAATTTCTGCAGAGAAGTTTTAGGATTGATAGGCATGGAGAATGACTAAAAATAAGAGGGGCAGGAGCAGGGCTCTATGAAGGACAAGGGCTGGTAGCTCTCAGATTAGTTATTTAGTTTTAGATTAGCTGCACATCTCTGTGCAGCTTCTCCAGACACCCAGATTGCACGACACGACAGGCAATAAACCCAAATTAACCCCAAAGGTGGCATGGGAAGGAGAGACTCCCTGTCTCCCACAGGTTTATCAACTACAAGCTCCTAAGTGGCAGAAAAAAGCCATCACAAGAGACCAGCAGGCTGAAGGTGCTGGTCCAGTAATCAGCTTGTCTTGTATTAATTACCAATACCAAAATCCTGCCCAGAGAACTTGGACACGTGCATCCTGCTCCTGGGGCCAGGCAGCTGAACAGGCTACTCAGTCTCACACTCTCCTACACATTTCACTACAAGCAGTTAGGTGCAGGAGTACAAACAACTGAAATCAATTCTGTTTTAGAATAAAATCATCTTCCCCTTTTATGATATCTCCAAAATTTGCTACATCACTGACACCGTAGGGAAACAGTTTCTTAGAGTCCAAAGAGCAAAACATGTCTTGGAGACCCTGAATTCTGTTTGGAACTAGAATCTACAGCAAAAGTCTGAAAGAAAGGCTTGGAAATGATGCAGGGAAGACTTTCTATAGTGTATATTTTAATGTGGGAATAACTGACATTACAAAAAACCCCAAAACAGCTCATTCTCAAAAAAAATACCAAGGAGTTTAGGAAACTAAAGCATTGAAATAAATTCTTGATGACTTGCAAGGGACATTCTGCTCTGTATCTCTCAGCAATTAGTTTTCCAAGTCAGAGAAGAATGCAGACTAGGAACTCCAGATAACCTTGTTTATATACTCTGCAATAAAATCTGCCTATTACAGCTCAAAACAGAAGGGCATATTAACACAACAGTAGTCAAATCTGGTTTTCATTATGCTCTTCTACTCTTTCTGCTTCTATGTTTAAAACTCTTTCTCATCTTATTCCTCACAGCCAATATTACACTTACTGTCTCCTGTTTATTGCTTTGTCCTTTTTATTTTATGAACAATTTGGTTTAAAGTCCTTATTAGAAGTGTTTTCCATTTGTTAAGGGACAGAGAAGCTTTTTTCTAAATTGCTTCCATAATTTATATCTGAACTATTGTCAAATCTGTAAAGAAACAGATTGATTTTTCTTTCACAGTTTTCAGGCCATCAACATGGAGAATATATCAGAGCTGGATTTTCCACCACTTAAAAATCTTTATAATGTCTGATACTTTTTAATTATAAACGTTTTTGTAAAATTTCAAAATTCCTTATGAATATGAAGGAATATAGTGGGTGGGTGTTGGATAACAACTCCAAAACTATGTCTTGATACACTAAAATGTTTCACTTTAATACACTGTTTTACATTCATTTTCACACACTCAATATAAACAACTCACATATCCTCATTTCTGTTACTTACACTGCTTCCAGAATAGAGAGTAATAAAACAGTATATAAAAACCATTTACATTTTTTACAAAAGTAATTTCTGAAAGTGGAACTGCTATCATAGGTAATTGTTAGCAAAAAGTAACTTGGAAGATGTGAAAGCAGAAACACAGACCATTTATGCCTACTAGAAAGACACATGTAGCTTCAACAAAATCTGAGGGCCACCATTAAAATTAGCAATGCATCCCACTGCAAAAACAAAACAAATCACCAAATATGGAATTCCTACTTCATAAACAATATTTTAACATAACCCTGAATAACAAACATGAGACTATTTGACAATATAAATCCCTTAGCTAATCAGGCCCCATGTGAAATACTATTTTTTAAAATCTCTAACCATCATATTCAGGACTAGACAACAGAAAACAAGAAACGAGTACATGAGACCAAAAGAAGTGAATAGCTCACAGATGGACAAAGACAGCCTGCAGCCAAGGACCTGGAAAACATGGGCAGAAGTCTCTGTTCTCCCACAGACTTTGCATGACTCTGGCCAGTCACTCCAATACAGCCTTGCAGTGCAGCTGACACAATCTGTCAGGGGTGAGGTTTCCCAACACATTCTCTGCTGAAATAGGGGACATTGTGACCTTCCTCAGCAGCAACCACTTGGGGCACATTTTTGTTCAATTTCTTCTCCAGCACAGAGGCTCATCCGAGCACTGTTAAGGTGGGCAAGGAAAAATCCCTGCTGAAAACTGCTCAAAGCTTTATTGCAGAGTTAATTGTCCCCCGATTTAGGGGCCTTTGGCACGGGAGTCATCAGGCAGTGCTGGCACAAGGGAAATGGTGACAGTACTCAGGTAAGGCACATGAACTCATCCTCCTTTTCACAGGCACAGTGGAACTACCACAATGCACCCTCAGGGCTTGCATCCGTCTCCTCCTTTGGAGATTTTCGTCCTCTAATGTCCTCTTCTCCAGCCACTGTCACCTCACATCTTTCACCTCAGCTGCTCACATGGCAGCAAGATGCCGTGATGAAGAAGAGTCAGATTATTGTAGAAAATGAAATAGCATTTGGTTCCTCTGTTCATTTTGCTCAGAATGCATCACTGAATTCCTCACAGGCAGCCTGGTTGAGGGGTGACAACAGTAACTATTAATGGTGGCTTGGGAGGGGACATCAAGGCTGGGTGCACCACAAGTTTTACTTCTTCAAGCCAGTTTATCGCCAATCTTGGAATAAGAAAAATAGAAGGAATAAAACCATAAATAAGAGACCCATAAAAAGAAGGTAGTAGCACCTCCAATTTTTTGAGATGTTATAAGGATAAATACATTAAGGATTATGAGATATTCAAAAGCTATAGAAATAGGGGAGATAGAGGTAGCTAAGATAGATTAACTGCTATAAAAATGCAGAGAGACTTTTAAAAGAAACATCCAGCTATGTAGAGAGCACATTAGTTTTGTAGTTACCATCTGTGAACAAGGAAAGTATTTAAATCAGGTTTTTTCGCACTTGAGCTGGGCAAATAATGTGAAATAGTTTCTTGTAAACCATAATCCAAATGTAATATTTTCCTGATTCCCTCCCTGTTTTGTTGACCCATTTTACATATACACTATAACACAAGTATATGTTTCTTTGTCTGAACAGTCAAATGTATGGAAGGAACATGCATTTCCCAAGATTTTGATAACTCCTCTGTGGGTTTGGGAGTGGAAAAAAATACCACCTGACATAGGACATCCATCCCAGGGAGCAAATAGCAAGTAGGGTGTAGGAAATAACTAACATAATAGTTATTAGATAGCTGCATGCACCCAGACAGACAGGCAGCCAAAACACGTTCTGTCTAAACTATTCTCATGATAATTTTTTAGCAACAAAGGCTTCTGTTCATGTGAGTTTCTACACAGATAATTCATTATCTGGATAAAAGGACCATATTCATCGAGTTGCTTGCTTCAAATAGATTTTCTCCAGCTCAGAGACAATAGCACCAACAATACTGTGAGACTATAAAGACACAGTAAAATGCTATAAAACCAAGCCTTGATTTGCTTGTGTTGCTGCTGTGCTGTTCATATGGCTTAAGCAGCTCTGTGACAGGGTATCTTGTGGGAAATAGGAAACAGTTAAGGTGAAAGGAGATACAAATCCTGCTCACTTAAATGACTTGGGTATTTTTACAGGGGTTGCTCAATTGGAAAGCATCCCTAATCCATGGAAGGGAATTCTCAGAGGGTTTCTCTTTTTGAGGTAAAATAGAGGTGGAATAACAAAAATGAGAAATCATCACTTCATAGGTAAGAGTAAAAATCATATAATATTTTGTTTTGGTAATGGGCTAAATATGTTTAAATTCCAGGAAACCTTTCTGTTTGATGCTTCTATTTTCACAGATTAACACACAATTGCAAAAATCCCCAGAGCTTCATTACTGCTCTCTGGATATCTTAAGCCACCATTTTAACAATAGATAATATCATCCCCCTGGGAAAGAACAATATATAGAAATAAAAAGGGTCTCTGCCTCATTAAATTCCTTGTGAGGGGCCCTACAACAAGTGCCATTCTCTGACTCAATGACCAGACCAATATCTTTCAAAAAATTTGGTTTATGGTTTATGTTTGTTGGTTGTGGGTTTTTTTGCTTGAATTATGAACAAGGTTACTCAATACAAACACAGATTGCTCAGGTGGATGAGCTAAACATAAAGTGGTTTTAAACATTCACATCATCATTCTTCCCCTCTCCCCACACAGCTTCATTAGATTGGCCAGGCTTGGTTGGTAAGTGCTTCCTTGTAATTCCCATTTTGTCAGCACTACAGTATCACTGCAGCATCTGCCACAGAGACAAAAAAATGAGTGGGAAGGAGTAGTCAAATAAAAAAGTTCTTAAAGACTGTAAATCACCATAGTATGGGGAATATGGTAAGAGCAATCATTAAAAACATATCAATCAGTGGGAGCAGTTTTTTTAAGAGAGAGGATCATGAAAAGAAAACAAAAATTGATTATGTTGAAGGTCTTGAGCACTCTACAGACAAATACCTCTAAAAATGGACCTGAAGCACTGTGTGAGGTGGCCCAGAGGTCTAGCCCAGCACGAATTTCTTCAGACACTGCTCATAATTGGGCTTTTTCTTTTCACTGTAAAGGAAAGATGTCGATTTCCCAATTCTATTCAGAACCTTGTCTCTCATCACAAAAGAAAGCATGTATTATATTATGCACTTGGTGAACTGGACCATCCTGAGGGCCCTTATGTGCCTGCCAGACAGATGGTCCATCCCTCAGCTGTTTGAATATGAAAACTCAAAGAGCTCCTAAAAACACCAGGGAAATAAAGAAACAGTCAAGAGGAAGTGAGAGGGCAGAAAAGATCAAAAGGGCTGAGCAGCAGACAGTTTCAAGGTATTTTCTTTATCAACAAATCCATACGTGCTGGAGGGGGAGCCCTGCACCACTCAGCTCTTGTTGTGTAACTGAGGATGCCTCTTATTCTTGTACTTTGCAGTACAACTTGACAGCACAAGGAGAAACAGAAACTATGTGATGTTGAGGAAATTCATAAGTCCCAAGCAAGACAAGAGCTATATATTATATTATATATTATAAAATTATATATAAATAATAAAATTTTAAAATTATATATAAATAATATAAAACAATACAATATAATAACTACATAATCATATAAATGTATATAATATGTATAATTATATTATATATAACTCTATATATTTATATAATTATATATTTATTATATTTTATTTATATATATATTATATATACAATTTGTGTAGGTCACCATAAATGTGAATAGTCTTCAACAGCAAAAGCTTTCCCAGTGTTTTTGGAAGACATCCTTTCCAAGGTTTTTAGTCTTACTGTAATAACCCTTTCTTTTTTTTCAGTATCCTAGTACAGGTTTATGTCTAATATTACTTGCAGCTCTTCTGAAATCTGGGTGTCAATTCTCTTCAATAGGAGGGATTTTCAGCTCATCTCAGCAGGTATGTAGAAACCCTAACTTGAAAAAATATAGAGCCTATGTTTAAAGCAGAAAATGACAGTTTTAATATTTTTAAGGACTATATTTACACCCACTGAAAAGCTTACAGTTCAGGAAAAAAGCTGGTAACCTGAAATGCCGTTGACAGAGAGGAATATTTTTTTGAGATTTGTTTGAGATTAGTTTGTATTTGTTCCAATTTTTAGAGCAAGCAATTAGCATTTCATTGGATAAATGGAACCTCCCAGGCCAGGGCTGTTCCTCAGGACAATGGTGTCCCAAAGAGAAGCAAAAAGCCCCCGCTATTTTCCCTGAAGATGCTTCAGGGAACATTCCCTGATTCCAAAGCAAAACCCTTTATCTCTTCAGAACTGGAGAGCAGCAGCCTGCAGCTGATTCCTGCTGAGTCTGCCCATAGCTTCCTGGGCACCCCTTCACATGCTGCCTTCAGTCTTCATTAGACCCCAGAGACTTTAAAAACCATGTCACTGCTGGATTGGGTTTTCTTTTTTAATTGTTGAGACTGATAGTAGAACACAAATCACCCAAATGGGCTTTACCAGAGCTGCTCTGCTACAGTCAGCATAATGTACATAAATATCCACCACTCCTTATTTTTCTATTTGTCTGGAATATCTGATGTATTATCACACAAATAATCAAAAGATCCCTGAAGATCTGCATCTCTTCTCCCTGGTATAATCAATCCTTGCATAAAGATAGCAAGCATCTGAAAGCGACAGCAATACTTGCAGCCTGTGAAGCTGAACAGTAGATTCCATCCTCCTGATGGAATTGTACAGAATATTGTAGGCAAAAGTTTTCTTCTTCCTTTCACATTTTACTGTAAAGGTATATACAAACATTGTTTGTATATACTATGGAAAAAAGATTACGAAAGTGGTATAAAGTACAAGGATTTTGAGCAGGGAGAAAGCTTTTGCATGCTGAAAAATCTCTACAGAGATCTAGACAGTTAGCAAAAAGTGAAAACACAAGGCACAAGATTTGGCTAATGTGGTTTTGGAAGTGTCTGATCAAAGACATGGGAGTAAAAATGAATGCACTCTGAGAAATCATACAGCAACAAACTATATTAGTCAATTCGGTTACATGACAGTGATAATTGATGTAAAATAAGCAGATACATTAATGACAGTCACAGGGGAACAGAAACTGAATTTATAAATAGATTTAGTCTGTTAAATAAACAAAGGGAAACAATCAGCAATGATTACAAACAGCTTATTTAAGCAGTCTTTAATATGCTCAATGGCTTGGAGATGACAAGCCTTTTTAAAAGTGATAAAAATCAGCCTCTCCATTTGGGGAATAGTTAAGAACCATAGATAATACCCTGAGGTTTGGGTCCCATAGTAGTAAAATGAAATTTCTCAATAATGTTAATTTTCCCCTCTAAGTATTAGTTAACATTCACCTTCCAGTAAAAGCAACAGCCATTGACCCCAATAGGGGATTTTTCTTTTGCTCCTCCAGTAGGTCTTCTGGTGAGGGTAATATTCCATTTCTGCTGTAATTTCTGAAGTTGTGAGCTTAAGCTTCTAGGCAAAGATTTGCCATAACACACAACCTGCTAGAGGTGAAGTATTGTAAGCAGAGACTCTGAATGATGCAGTGAAGGAATTATGCTCTCACTTGCTGTTTATACTCAAAAATGTTTCCTCTGTTCTCTCATGCATTTACCTGTCTCTGCCACCTAGGGCAAAGTTAGATCAGATGGGGCTATCACAGATAAACATCAATACAAATGGGCTCAGCTCACCAGCAGGGAAGAGAGTGCCTCAAACACACCACCAAGCTTCAGGTAGCAGAGCACGTGGCATCCCATCTCTCAGCCTGACCTGTCTCCATGTCTCAGTCCTTCTACATCCTGTTTCCTGTTGATTGCTCCTGATGCATTCAGTTTACACACAAGAATAACTTGTGGAAGTGCAGTCCAGCTCAATTCTAGATAATGCAGTAGGGAAAAGAAGTGGAAAAAAACGCCTCAAAATTCTGACAAACGAGGGAAAAAAACTCCTAGAGAATAAGTTGGAAGTGTTGTGGTGTGTAGTTATTGCTTTAACCCCCTACCCTGAAATCAGCTGTCAGAGGTGGAGGCAGAGGATCTATGTCCATTTAGCCTGCCTCCCAGTATGACCAGGCTTCCACCTCTGAACAACTTAAGCAACTCTCTCCAAGCATAATTCTAGCTCTGGAAAAGCCAGCCAACAGAAAATGTGCATTTCTTGCAGCTCCTATGGGGATTTATTCAAAAAACTTCAGTGTGAGCTAACTAGTTGGAAAGAGCAGGGGAGAAAGTGGAAGTGTCCCATGACTGCTGCTTGGGCTCCAGGGCTGAGGAACATAGCAGAACATCAGGCTTACTTCAAAATGCTTTACTTTCCAACCTTCCATAAAATTCCTGTTACAACATTGTCATACCCAATTATTAAAAACATTTCTTCTATTTTTGCACAGTTTCAGCACACTAATCCTTTCCTACAAGTGATATCCTACCCTTGAACACACTGAGAAGGACTCTTTTCCAAGAAGCCAGATTTTCTTAGAGTGAATTAAGATGAGATAAAAGCTGATGCATACTGTGTTTGACCAGCAGAGAAGAACCATTCCTGAGTGAACCAGCATCCCATGGCAACCCTCACAAAAAACTATCTAGGCAAGCTGACTGTGATAATGCCAGAAAGCAGTCACAAGTGCCAGTACCTGGCAAGAGGAGAAAAAAAAAAAAAAAAAACCAGCACTGAAGGCAGAACAGCTGAAGGGGGAAATTTTCTATTAGCCCAAACCAGAAATATCATAATTGTTTCAATGCTCCCTGTACATTCAAATGGGCTGTGGGATTCATAATATCTGAACCTGAGAGAAGCAGAGAAGAGAATGATCAAAACAATTCTTATCTCATTTGCTGTGCCTGTGTATTGCCACAGCAGAATGCAATATGGAGATTGTTTACCCAAAGTGATGGTGTTTTGTTTCCTTGGCCTGTCAGGGCCAAGCGCGTCCAGACTGTCAGGCAGGGGACAGTCACAAGGCTTTGTTTGAGTTGAGTGCTTGTGTAGTTTCAGTTTAGATGTAGTGTAATATAGTGTAATACAGTATATAATAATATAGTATATTTAAGTAATTAATTAGCCTTCTGATATCATGGAGTCAGATGCATCATTTCCCCCTGCCACGGGGGGGGGGTCGCCTTGAATCCAATAATGTGCCACTCTTGCTCTGCCTGGAAGCTCAAATACTCAGTTTGAACAAGAGGAGCACAGGCCCTGAAAACAAGCAAGAAAACTTTGGCAGCCTTCCTCATTAATTCTACCTTTCCCCTTTGTCTGCACAAGGCCTTTGGAGAGCTGAGCCCCAGGGTCACTACCAGACCACCACCCCACATCCCCTCACTGCAGGGTGTGCTTACTCTTTCCACTCTGCCTCCCACTTCAGAGTCCACAGGGACACCACAAGGACTGAAACTGAAAGTTCAGGGAGAAACATGACAGAGAAAAAGCAGGGAGGGAAAGCAACAAAGGAAAAGAGAGCACTGACAAAGCTCAGAAAAGACCTTGACTAAAAGCAGTAGCAGCTGGATTCGGAAATTCCAAAAAAAAACCCAGGCAAAAGGGTCACTCTACCTGGTACTGCAAAAATGACATATTTATTTCCTGCTACTGAGGAACGAGTTTAATGAGCACTCCAGAAGTGTTTCCTGTCACCCCTAAGTTTTTTGCTCATTCCTCCACACAGTGATGAGCTTGGTACATCCTCTTCCACTCTCCCCCTGCTCTCCAGCCCAGTGGTGCACAGTCACCCTCTCACTGCCCTGCATGCCACAGGCCCCACTCCTTAGCAGAGATTGCAGGTGTGTGCTGAGAGATTCTGGGTCCTTTCCTCAGTGTGGGTTCGCCTCCACCCCACTCCCCTGCCTTTTAGCAGAATACACAGAATTACACTCACTCCTAACTGCCTGCTATTCAGACCACCTGAAAGGGTCAATTACCCAGTTTAAAGGCACTGTGGTGAGCCAGAGCAAGAGAGCAGAGAAGGATTGGTGCAAAATATTACCATGTGACAAGCCTAGAAAGTTCAGATGCTAGAGGAGGACTTGGACAAGGAGAGGTAATTGGGGATATCACAGCTGAGCAAAGGTACAGCTCTGAGAAGAATTAACCTGTGATACAAATACAATGAACACAATTTGCTTTAGTTCTCCAGATCAATCTAACCTGAGCAGACAACTACTGTGGTTGCACTGTAATTGCTGTCACAATGTCTAGTGCACCTAGAAAGAATAGAGGAAAAATTAAACAAGTGAGCAAATGACAGAAGAGGTGAAGATAACACAGCAAGTTCTGTTTCATGTTTCATCTCTGCAGTCCTTTCTTGAATGTTTTTGGGTCTTTTAGTTGGATGAATGAACATTAATATGTCAATGCATTTACTAAAATTGCTGCAATGTTTCCATACTAATGTTGTGTAATTATTTGTCTTCATTTAATAATGCCAGCAGACTTGGATAAGACTCCAGAGACAAGGAAAAAACTTGGTGTGGGACATACCAGCAGAACATCCATTTACTTCAAGTGATGTTTCCATGGGTTGATACCACTATAGCCACAAGACAAACCTGTATCACAAAGCAAGGCAGAAGGGGAAGGAGAATGTTTATCTGCCCACTCTTTGCAACAATATTAAGCATTGCTGTATTTCTGTCTCCTGCTTAAGAGGCACCTCTGACTCCTCATCTCATTGGAAAACGTGGCATTTCAAAAATACTTGATTTTTGATAGTTATATATGCAGTACATCTCTGTAAGTACAGTTATTAAGGTGCTAACCACAACACTGTTGCAACACCATATTAAATTAATCCTTTTATGTACCTCCCAGAGCTTCTGACGTCTTGCCAATACATGAGGGTTACAGGAGATATGCTACCCATTAATCATCTGCATAGTTTTGTATATACCACTTAGAGGGATGTAGTAAATACAGACCAGAAAGAGTATGGAGGTTGAAGTCAGCTGTAGAAGTTCACTTGCCATTCCTAACAGATCTATCAAAGTGCCGCTCTGAGAGTGACTCCTGTCCAGAGACATGAGACAGATGGGACACTGTTGGGAAAAAAAGGGTTGTTTAAAGTTCAAGGGAAAAATGAACACTCAGTCATGAAGTAATCTTGTAATGATCCACACAGTCCTGGACAATTTTTTGTGTGTGAATTCCTACATGGATTTGCCATGACATTTGAGATTATGTTTATAGTTGAATATAAGAATGGTGTCACAAGATTCTAGTGAGGTGGTAATACCTCTGTGGTACTGTATTTTAGAAAGGGAAAGAGACAAAAAAACCAACAAAAAACCAACAAAACCAAAGTGACTTCAACAGTACAGAAGAGTGAGAATATGCAGAATATGTGTGAGTCCTGCAGACAAGAGCACTGAAGGAGGAGAAGAAAGTGCCCCAGGCGCCAGAGCCCTGCAGCCCATGGTGCAGACAATGGTGAGGCAGGATATGCCCCTGCAGCCCATGGAGGTCAATGGAAGTGCAGAGATCACCTGCAGCCCATGCTGGAAGCAGGAGGATGCCCAAAAGAGCCTGTCACACTGTGGGAAACCCATGCTGGAGCAGGATTGCTGGCACGACCTGTACAGCCATGGAGAAGGGAGCCCATGCTGGAGCAGGTTTGCTGGCACGACCTGTACAGCCATGGAGAAGGGAGCCCATGCTGGAGCAAGTTTGCTGGCAGGACCTGTGAGCCCACAGGGGTCCCACATTGGAGCACTGCCCCCCATGGATGGGGCTCACACTGGAGCAGCTCACTGAGAACTGCAGCCCATGAGAAGGACTGACAATGGAGAAATCTGTGGAAGACTGTCCTGCATGGGATGGATCCCACACTACAGAGAAGGGGAAGAGTGTGAGGAAGGATCAGCAGAGAAAACATTAAAGTTAAGCCCAGTAGGAAATAAGGGCTGGTGGGGGAGAGATATTTTAAGACTTAGTTCTTATTTCTCATTACCCTACTCTGATTCAACTGGTAATAAATTAAACTAATTTATTCAAGGCATCTGTTTAGCCTGGGACAGTAATGGGTTAAGAATCCCTCCCTGTTCCTTATCTCAACCCAAAAGCCTTCCATTCTATTTCTTCTTCTCCTTGTCCAGTGTAGGAAGGGAGTGACAGAGTGGCTTTTGTAGGGCCCTGCCATCCAGCCAGGGTCAACTCACCAGGACTCACTAGCAGAACACATAACAGCTGTTTTGTACTTATGCTTCAATCTTTTTTGAACATTTAGTAATATTTTCTAATCATCTAGGAAAACTTTAATATACAAGGTGCCCACACAAACAATGGACTCACTACAAGTCCCATTCCTGACAATAAATGCGAAGATGATTTTGCTATCCAGTAAAGAGAGATGAAATCCTCTGGTTGAAATAATTAGAGGTCATGCTGAGGTTGGAGAAGTGCCCTGTCAAATGAAGTTACTAAATTAAATAGATAAGCATTGTCAATAGTCACTGCCAAATTTGAAATTAACAGCCTAGTTTACCATTATTAGCAATGTTGCCTTAATAAAACCACAAATATACTATTGGTCACAGTCAGAGATAATCAGGACTGTATTAAAACCAGCATTTGAACTAGATACAGAAGAGTGCACAAGTTCCACACCTGCAAATTGCCCAGAACAAGTTCAGGGTCTCTGAACATCGTTCAGGTGACAAGGGGGGAAAACATCAAGTTCCCATCCTTGACCCCAGTCACTTGTAGTAAGCAGGCTGGCCTATCTCCTCCTCTAGGGCTGATTTTTTTATTATAAAATAAAATTATAATAATTATTATTACCATTTTATGTCTACATTAGTCTAAAATTTGTATGGGGGTGGAGAAAATAATTTAGATAGCACACCTGCCAATATTCCACACTTATAGTACTCATACCTCTCAAAGAAAAACGGATTGAGATCCTTCACAATCATTACCCAGAAAGTGGGATCTAGCATCAGGCAGAAGGAAAATCGTGCTGTATCTATTTACATAATGTATCATTTTGTAATATATGGCATACTCTTATTGCAACATTATATCAATTATTTACCAAAAAAAGCTTTAATAAATTTAACTATGTTGCTCCCACTTACCAACCGCTTTAGAATAATTTAAAACTCATTTCCTGATGCACTGAAATTATTCTGAACTGTGCATGCTGGCAAACACAAAAACCTTTTTACTCCCCATTTGCAAAATGACATCTACTCTATTTCCATCTTTGTTTTCAGACTCAAGATTACTTTAGCACTTTATTTCTTAATGTGTCAAATAGCTTCATCAAAAAACCAGAGTAACACTTACTCCTCAAACCCCATAGATTCAAAGTTACAAAAGCTACACATAACATTTTAAAAGTTGCATATTAGACAAAAGAAATCATATAACCTTTATTCCCTTCCCTTGTAGGAACATCCCCTCTGCTAAAAAGCCTGCAAACATTGGTAAGAAATGAAGGGAGAAAACCTGATGGATTTGTTATTACAGAACGCCTGCTGCATGACTACAGTGAAAGGCAGCTTTCCATTATTAGCTGAATTTTCTACCAACTCCCTCTTTCTATTGGTGTAAGATCACTCTTGTTCTGGTCTCAGGCACACGAATACAAAGAGACAATAAAAGCCATCACTGCTGTTGCAGCCTTTAGCATTTGAAGTTTTAGCAGCCTGAAAAACTAAAAGCCAAAAAATATGGAGAAAAGGGTGTTTTCTTTACGTGCTTTACAATCATTCTACACATCAGAATCAAATGCAAGCAAGAGACCTTGGAGAATACTTTAAAATAAGCATGTTAATACAGACCCACTGGCATTTATTCCATCACAGATTTCTGCCACAGCTTCACACTCTGCTTTTTGCCTTCCAATTCTCTCACCTGGGAAAGGCTTATTCACCTGCTTATTTTAGAATCCAAAGGAAAATACTGCATACTCAGAATTAAATATGTATGAATGTGATCAGAAGCCAAGGGTTTGCTTTTTAAAATCATAAGCAAGGTCAATAAAACATATTACTAAAATTAACTACAGTGTCCTGCCCTAGACATGTGACCATTCCTAGAGAGTCCAACGTCTGTAATTTTCATTTTTTGAAGTGATCTATTTTTTATCATTTCCTATTTATTTATTCAGACAGTATTTCCACAGGTTTTCCTCTTCATTATTGTTTTGCAAAACTGAAGGGGCAAAGAGCAAACCAGCTCTGGCAGCACTGACAGAGTGAAATGAAAGGCTGTTGCAGGTCCCAGGTCAGAGTGTTGGAAATGAGAGTGTAGACTGAAACTAAATTCAGGATGTAATGAAGAGGTAAAAAAAACCCCAGATTTAGAATGCCAGGAGGGTGGTGGGAATGTCAGCAGAGAGGGCTGTGTGTGGAGTTGAAGGATGGGTAAGGAACCCAGATACAGAGGCTTTTGACAAGCAGCAGAACTCAGAACTGTATGCAAGAAAAGAAAATGGGACAAAGGGAATTTCTCAGTGTACCAGAACCTGAGTGAAAGAAAAGGTTGGGTGAAGTTGACAGAGGAGGATTAAGACAGGGAAAAGGTGTAAAGAGACAGCCTAGGTGTATAAGCTCAAAACACTGCAGAAAGGACAAAGTGCTCAGCTGTGGCATGCAGCTGGCTAAATGCCTCAGGAATAGGAAGCAGCAAAAGAGAAAGGTGGCAAGAAACAGCCTGTGACAGGGAATTGATAACTGACAGTGACAGACAGCAGAAGGAGCCAAGTCAAAAAAAATTGATGTTTCTTTAAAAGGATTGGTTTGATCCATGATCATAAAAAACATATTGTTTGCAATTTGTATGGTTACCATAAGGCATCACTGCTCACCAGAAGCATTCCTGTATGATGCGAGAGTATTTGCACACTTAAATATATTTGCATTTCTTTAACTTCTGTTCTGGATGTCCCAGTACTTATAAAATTCTAGTTTAAGACAATTATGCCACATCTCTAATACCCATTTCTACCATTACCACTTCTGTTGGTGATGCTTTCCATCAGATGAACTCAGGGCTCATTTACAAACTGGGTCAGCACCATTATCTCCATTTTACAGATGAAAAATGAAGGTGCTGTAGATCAGTCTGCATTATTAATGTCAACTCTCAACCCTTAATTCATTTTACTGTCATTTTCCTTGAAATATTCATTTTTACTTCTGCACTAAGGGTATTTTTGTCATGTATTTCTAATGCATGTCTAAAGTACCTGGAGCATAGTAGAGGCCATTTTTAGCATTCTCATTCTCTAAATAACATAATAAAGTTGCACAGTGCCAAACTCCCACACTACCCAAAAGAAATCCACTCTCCCCTGAACTTACCTCTCTGGCTGAGGTAAGTTCATGTTCCACCTTAACTGTAGCACCTCTAGGGAAAGCTCCTTTGTGTTCCCCCAATTCAACTTGTTCTCACATCCACATTTTTTCTCCATAGTCCACACAGCTTGAAAAATGCAAGAATATCATGCTAGGTACTCCATTCAATTTCTATGGCAGGCACTATATCCTGCATTTGAAGCCTTCATTCTCCAGCACCTAAAGAGAACATACTGATTATGCACTTTTTGCAGGTGTATCTGTTATATTCTGAAAGACTTTCAGAAAAGAAGCTGGGATATCTCAGCTGCTTGCTTGGGAATATTCATATGGACTTTTCAGTGTTTTGAGAACGGCACATGATATGGGGCTTCCCTTAAACCCAAGGATGACTTATAGCAATGCACCAAGCTCCCTTCTCCTTCCCATTCTTCTTTTTTCTCAAATTCTAACCCTTTATAAGAGGTTTCTCTCTTCTGAAATAGAGGTTGGGCTCAATGACCTGAATGCACAGCAACACAACAACTGAATGTTCTCTTAGGAGGAGCTTGAGGCCTGGCTCCCTCTCTCAAAGAGCACCTGCACTATTCTACTCCTACAGGTACCTTATTTTGCTGCTGCTGGACAGAATACAAGATCTAGCCCCAACCTTGAAACAGAGATCAGTGAGCTCCCCCCAAATCCCTGCAGATGCAGATCAAATGCTAACAGGGAGGAGTTAATGCCAGACCGCATTGCTGCCAACAGCATGGCTTTCTAACAAACCACAATATGATGGTGACAGTCAAAACCTTTCTAAAGCTCTGAGACTTCTTCCCAGCTTTCCTTCTTTCACATAATCCAATAATTTTTAAAAAGTTTCAATTGAAGCAGTTGCTAGGAAAACCACGAGGCTTTGCTCTATGCACATGTCCAATGTTACCCGCCAACCCTTACAAAAAATGATGCTCAGTGCCTATTCCTTTGCACGCTGGGATTACTGATTCCTCTGAGACAAGGACACCAACCTACCTCCACATAAAAATGCACACAAATTCACATTAAAAAAATAAAGCGATGATGCTGCTTTATTTTTGTCAAGTCCAAATTACAAATGTTGGACTCTCTAGGAATGGTCACATGTCTAGGGCAGGACACTATATTTCATTTTAGTAATATATTTTATTGACCTTGCTTATGATTTTAAAAAGCAAACCCTTGGTTCCTAATCACATTCATACACATTTAATTCTGAGTATGCAGTACATTCCTTTGGATTGTAAGAAAAGTGTTCTCAGTGACTGCATTGCAGACCTTTACCATTACAAGATGGCCTGTTCCTGAAGAGCCACCCCACAGGGATAATAATGAAGTGATTAAACAAAACAAACAAACAAACACACAAACATCAGGCAGAATATTCAAAACACTAATCCAAAAATTAAAACATAAATTCACAAGACATGAAAAAGGTCTATCTTTTTCCACAGGCTTCTTGCTTAGCTGCACATTTAGTAACACTTCACAGAATTGGCAGAGACTGAACTCTAACAGAAAAACTCATCTTCTTTCAGGTTTCAAGGTCTAGAGATATTAGAGCCACTTCCAGAAAATGAAGCTGATAAAATGTCCATTTGTTGGGGTTTTTTTTCAACTGGTGTAATTGTCAGAAACAGATTCATTTGGTTGAGACTTTCAATGATACAGAAACAAGACTTCAACCTGAAGTTCAGCCTGAGGCTCACTTACCCATGCAGTAAATGTTTAATCTAATGGAAATAAGAAAATCATGCAGCATCAAGAAAATGGTGCTTCTTTAGAGTGTGGGTGTATGACTGTTGAAGAGGAAAACAGAGGTCATTTAATTATATTTTCTTCTTTCCTCTTCTCTAGCATTTACTGTCTCTTGTCTAAGTGCACTCTAGGTCTTGACAACTAAATGAACAGATGCTATCCTGTTAGCAGGCTTGTTTTTAAGAATGTTCATTCCAGGAGAAGAGCTTTCTAAAGACATATGGTAAGCTAAATATATTTAAAGATTTTTCTCAGCTGGCTTCATCTGTACAGGAGTATACTTCTCAGGTGAGATGCTCAGAAAACCCACCATTAAGTTATCAGTGTTAAAATCACCAGGTGAAAGGCACAACATACCCCAAGAAGGGTGAAAGGGAAAAAAACATTATCTCTCCTTGTTAGTCCTAGAAATCTGATCATGATTGTAATTGATTTTTATAGTGATATGACGCTGCACTAGCTGCAGATCATTGTAATATCAGCCATGTTGATTTAAATCCTACAAATCCTAACAGAAAAAGACAGGCTGCAGAGCAGGCCAATGCATGAGGCAGCAGCATTTGACAGATGCTCAGGAGTCAGGCTGACCACAGTGGGTCACCTGTGACACCACAAGGCTTGCCAAAATGCAAAGGCTTTACCACAGTGCCTTTCAGCAAAAAAGCCTAGCCTGCCAAAATAACAATACCTCAGCATCCTACCTGCTCCTGACAGTGGTGCTGAAGAATGCCACAGCCCTTCTCCTCCTTCTCTGAGGAACATCCTTTGCAGATCATTTAATCATGAGAGAATACAAATTCTGATCCTTAACAGCTGAATAAATATTTCATTATTTTTGTAGCAGCAAGCTAAACATAAAAGCAAAGTATGTTAGCCATGCATAAGTAGGTAGGATCAAATACTGAGAATTGTGTTTGGTTCTCAATCTTAACAAAAGGATTTTTAGCAGACGACTAAGCACACTAAGTGGCACAGTCAGTCAGATAAAATTAAACAAGCAGACTTGCGTCAGCAACATTAGGCCCTTAGCTATGTGTGAAGAACAATATTAGAAGTGACAGGGGAACAAGTTCCACACAGCAAGCAAAACCTGAAGACTTCTTGCTGCATCAGCAAGGGATGAGAGTAGACACCCAAACACACATCTCCCACCTTTTGTTTGTTTCATCCTTTAGCAAGAAATCAACTCTAACATTGCAAACCCAAGCAACATGTAGATAGCAAGCCATACATCACCACCCAGAGCACAGGCATCGAGTGAAAAATAATCTGCTTGCAGCAGCCTGCTTGTACATACTGAAACACCACATAAATTTGAACTCAGCTGATCAGAGACACAGGAAAGGCTTCAAAAAGTAAAGCAAACTCATAATGAAGAGTGTCCAGTACAGATAGCTCAAATTCCACTCTGCCTTGGACCTTTTTCCAGAGCTTCCACAACTCTATCAGATTAGCCACCACACATTTTCTTTTCCTTAAGGAATGGTAAACATCTTATTAGGACCCTAGAAAATGTACACACAAGTAAAGTGTTACATACCAAGAGCAAGGAAAAAGAAGGCAAGATTATCATGCTCCTCTCATGACCTGACCTGAACTTTGCCAGCAGCTCATGACTCCACTTACCAGATTAATCGGTGGGTTTATCTGCTGACCAGGTACTGCTGCTGCATAGGATTGCAAGAGAGCAATCCTTAGCCCCCATCCTTACAGAAAGCTTATTAACCAGCCAAGTGTCCAGCAGTACCTGCACCTCCTGCCTCATCAGATACCACCCCTACATCAGATATTAGGCCATTTGAAAAATCTGCTCCTTCCTTCACATCTTGTGCCTTTTCCCTGGTGGTAATACTGATGCCTAAGGCTGCTATAGGCTACACTAACCCAAGCTGAAATCATGGCTATGAAGAAGAAGTGATCTTGTGAAATCATGATAAGCCTGTCCCACATGAGAGGTCAGACTAAAACTAAAGATTATAAGAGGACTTTTCTTAGCATTTCTGCAAAATTGCCTCATTTTGAAATTCCTGCAGTCTTGATGCCTTCAATGGTGGCACTGCATATACAGCATACACACAAAGCAGCATCTCATTTTGCCTTCCTTTTTCAAGTATAACAGGAAATTTCATGTTATCAGAGCAAAAGAGGTATGTTAGGAGACAAGAAAAGGGGAAGGGGAACAAGGTAGCTTGGTGATTTACCAGCCAGCAGCTCACTTTCCATTCTGACACACTCAACTTTTCTTTGTCACGATTCTGTTTTTTCTGTATCCAGCTAAGAGTTTCCAAAAATTTTGGAGAGAGAAGGGTAATGAACCATATCTCAGTTTTTCTCTTTTGCTATTAACACATATGAGGACAGGGGGAGAAAGGGAGAAGGAAGGACTAATTAGAAGGATGAGAATTTTAATTTTTTTCCTCTTTAAATTTTCATGTCAATATATCCCAGAATATCCTCAGTTGGAAGGGATTCACAACAATCTTTGAAGTCCAGGTCCTGGTCCTGCACAGAACACCCCAGGGATCAAACCATGTGCCTGACAGCATTGTCCAAAAGCTTCTTGAACCCTCCCAGGGTTGGTGTTGTGACCATTTCCTGGAGAGCCTGTTCCAGTGCCCAGCCATCCTCTGGGTGAAGAACAGTTTTTTAATATCCAGCCTAAACCTCCCCACACAACTTCAAGCCATTCCCTCGGGTCCTGTCACTGGATATATGATTCAATTTATTTATTACACCAAAGGGAGAGGAAGTGGCTATTTTTTATTAATTTTTTAATTTTTTAAGTGAAAAAAATACTATTACCACTTACCAAAACAGATGATCTCAATGATTTTCTATAGGTTACATTAGGTAGAACAAGGATAGTACAAGGGTATAAGCTAAATTCACTTAACCAAGGATCAATACCTTCTCTCCTGCACAATACTCTCTTGATACTTAGAGAGAACACATTTTTCTTTCCTGAGATATTTCCAATTTTGCAACTCCCCAAAGACCCATATGTTTTTTGCAACTGACCAAGATTTCCAATTTTGAAGAAGTTTAAGTGTGGAAGTGTTCACTTCACAGATTCTTTTTTGCCAGAAAATTATAAATTATTCTGATATTTTCACCCACCAAGTTTGATCTTTTCATGTTCAACCCTAAAGATGAGCAACCAAAAAGCAGTCAGTTTCTTTGTGATCAATTCAAAAACAATTGAAGCACAACTAAAATGATCAATGTAAAGAATATGCTGTAACACAATTACTGAAGAATGCAATTATGGATCACTAAACCTTTTAAAGGAAGTTCAATCTAAGTTAGAAAATTCCATAACTGTAAGTGTATCTCCATATTAATCTTGCTTACAGCCTAGTAGACGTCATTAACAGGAATCAAGCTGCCACAGTATTCAGCTGAAAAGAAAGAGAAGCTTTAGGCACAGATTCAGATGAGCTTATGTGCATGGTGAAAGAAAAGCTTCTGTACTCAGGCATGAGGTTCCCTGCATGCAGGAATTTGCATTTCACTTTCTTTCATATCTTTTCTCTCTGCTCAATCCTCTAGCATGTCCTGGTCTTCCCAAATGGCAAATCAAGACTGCAGCATATCAGTCACTCATTTCAGGTTTGTATCATCTGCAAATGTGGGGGAAGTCCAAGTCCTCTCTCCCATCATCCAGATCACTGAGGAAGATAAACAGCTTTGGACCGACCATCAACACTTGGGATACTTCACTAGCAATTGGCTTCTAGCTACATTTTGTGCCTCTGACCATAGAAATCTGAGCCCACCAGCTCAGCTGGTTTCCAATCCTCCTCTCTGTCCAGTTGCATATCCTGTAACATCATTGCAAGGCCAGCTTGAATAAAACCTTGAGCAACCTGGTTTTGTGGGAGGTGTTCCTGCCCATGGCAGAGGGGGTTGGGAATAGGTGATCTTCAAGAGCCCTTCCAACTCTTGACATCTTATGATTCTATGATCATCCATTTCCATGAGGATGCTTCCAAATATCTTTCTAAAGACAGGTTAAATAACATCTACTTCTCCTCCACTGGGCCTCTCCTTTCTTCACAAAAGGCTGTAACTTCCCCTCCATAAATCCATGCTGATTACTTCTGTGCACCCTTTTGTCATTCATAGACCCAGAAACAGACTCAAGGAAGAGTTATTCCATTGTTCTCCAAGGATGGAAGTAAAGCTGATCAGTCCATAGTTGCCTGGATCTTCCTTCTTGCCTTTTTAGTAGGGTTTGATACCTGCTATCTTCCAGCCCTCAGTCATCTCCTGATCACTGTGACTTTTTAAATGCTGCCACATCACTCAGCCCTGCCAGCATGCATGGGGGCACCCTGTTCTAGGGACATGTACATGACCAGTTTAAGCATTCCCTAACCTGATCCAGCTGATCTTAGGCTGTCTTCCTAGCTATAGACTTTTGTTCTAGTCTCAAGAACCTGGGATTCCTGAAAGATAAATCTTATCATTAAAGACCAAGCTGAAGAAGATATTGGTTACCTTCAGCCCTTTAACTGTCCTTTGTTACCAGAGCCTCTACCCTATTAAGGGCGCAGCTTTCCCTCAGCTTCTTTTTGCTGCTGACATACTGGTAGAAAACTTTTATGTCACTCTTTGCAACCCCTCATCAGACTCTCCTCCAGGTGGACTTTGGTTTTCCTAATCCCATCCTTGGCAGATTGAACAGTTACTCTACCTACCTACTCTCTTGGCCACCTAACCCTGCTCCTGCTTCTTGCACCCTTCTTTCTGTGCCCAAGTTTTGCCACGAGCTCCTTACTTGCCCAAGCAGACCTGCTGTCACCTCCTGATTGATTTCATGCTCTTGGAGATGGACCTCTCTTTTGAACTTAAGAGCTCTGGAGCTTTTTGAGTCCATTTTCTCCATCTAGCTGGAGTTAAAGAAGATGCAAAGGAGTTAGAAACACCATCCTGAGAATGACATGAACCGGGAGCAGGCCAAAGGCAGACTAGCAGAGGAGAGCACACAATCTATTATGGTCCCTCTATGGCTGGCACAGAATGCAAAGCACAGTGCAAGTTCAGTGCAAATACTCTGATGTTACTCTAATATTATACCTAAGAGCTGTCAGTTGTCCCAGACACA
Source organism: Zonotrichia leucophrys gambelii (assembly GCF_028769735.1). Classification (NCBI taxonomy): domain Eukaryota; kingdom Metazoa; phylum Chordata; class Aves; order Passeriformes; family Passerellidae; genus Zonotrichia; species Zonotrichia leucophrys. The sequence continues at coordinate 99,416,612 of NC_088169.1, forward strand.
AAGGTGGATTGCAGCTCTCCTTCTTTCTTGTTACCTTACATTCTGGTTCAAAGAGAACAACTGAGAGTTGGGGTCTCGGGAGCCAAAAGTCACACTCCCTTTTCTGACCCAAGGCAAGGGGAGGCTCTCCTCACACTTTTAAGCTATTCAACAGCTCTCTTCCTGATTTACTGAGTGTGACTTGACTTCCTGATCCTTGAGAGAGACCCTTGCTATTTCCCACTTTGGTTTCTCTGACCTGCCATGCCTTAGTCTCTCACTGCAGCTTATTCCATTAAAGGTCCAACTTTGCTTCACTGTCACTTCAAGCTTCATTTCCACACTTCTAAAATAATTTAAAAGAAATTACTCAAAGATCTTATCAAAAGGTAAAACATCAAAGACCAACATTAATGAAGTTGTAACAGCTTAATGCTGCATCACGTGTTAAGCAGAGCCATGGCCTGTTTAGCACTAGAAAGGTTATTATTAGCAAAAGTTTAAACAGGAGCTTGCTTTGTTTGCCTGTGAAAAAGCACTTATTGAACTCACCAAGCCTCATGCTCCAGGACACCTCCTGCTCACTTATCAGCTGTCTGCAGCTGTACTCCAGGTCTCACTTGCTGCCATAGGGAGGAGAGGAACTGGCCACAGCAAAAGAAATCCCCCCAAGGGCCATCCCAGCACACCATGGCCTCTGACGGAGCCCAGGACCCCAGCACACTGCACACCACACACCTGAGGAGGCACAGCCTGCTTTGGGCTCGTCACACCCACCAAAAACACTGCAAGTCTCCCCTGTGACTGATTCAAAACATGGATTGTCCCATATCACCATCCAGATAATCCAACACGTCTGATGTCTGTGGCTCTTGGCCCAAGCAGTTGGCTGATGTTCAAACCTCTACATCCATTAGAACACAGTTCAATCACTGAAAACAAATTAACATCTGCAAATCAGTTTATTAACTATAAACATGCCCAAAACATCCACCCATCTTTCAAGTACAGCAGGAGCAAAGGCTTGGCAGCTTCCTACCCCAGAAACCTCAGGAGTCTCTCACAAACTCTGTTTGAAAGAACTCCTTCAGCTCCTGTCAAGGCAAAAATCACACTTGCTCTGTCTAAATGCACAGCCTGAAATCATAAATCCATGCCCTGCTAATGCAGCCAAGGATGCTCCTCAGTACTTATGTCTTGAATAAAACTGCTATAGGTACCTACCACCTTAGGCTAACTTTATTTGCATCTCTTTTCACTACTGGTAAAACAGCTTTTTTACTTCTCTGGAGTCATCAAAGGGTTCTTTTTCAGGCTCTTTAGAGCAATCTATCATCTCCAGCTGCCAGTTATTAGTACCTTCCAGGCTGTTTTTATTTCTTCTATAATGAGGCAAATTAGGAAAATATATATATTTACATACACATATACATAAATTAGGCAAATATATATACATGCATACATATATATGTATGTATTTGTTAACAAGGAAGCAAAGGCCTTGTTTGTTAGGCTGTTAGACAAAGCAAGTAGAATTTTTTTTTTCCAATGGAAATGCTTTGAAAAAAAATCAGAAAGTGGTTTGGAATCAATATAACTTCCTCAGTCAATCCTGCAATAAATCCAAACCAAGGAAGATAACTGCAGACAAACTGAGTGAAAATTAACTCTCTTAAGAGCTGAAAAGCTACACAACACTTGAGCATGGCAAGAAAAACATTGACCAAATGTTTCAATTATGAATAATTTTTAAAAATCTTTACCCTGCTGAGCAATCCTATTGGTTTCCAGCCCCTGGTTTCCCACTCTAGGCTTTGTTCTGGGTCTGCACCCCAGCCATCCCAGAGCTTATTTCTGAGGCAAGTAGCTGTAACCCCGCAGATCTCACAGACCAAGGGCATGGAGGAGGACTCACTGTCACAAGAGTCCTGCCACAGGAGACTGAGTCAGAGAGAAACAATCAAGAAACCAAATACTCTTGACCAGACCAGGTATCAGTGGTGTCCAGGATTCTCACTTCTCCCACACCTCTTGATTATTAGATCCTAAAAGACAGAACTTATTCTGAAGAAGATCATGCAAAGTTACACCATCACCTCTCTCCCCGCAGCCTGGAGAATCTTTCCTCAGGGGGGAACCATTCATTCTCTATAACTACCTGAAAGGAGGTTGTAGTGAGGTGGCTGTGGGTCTCTCCCTCTGGGTGACAGGATGTGAGAAAATGGCCTCAAGCTGTACCTATATGGGAGGTTTAGATCGGTTATGAGAAAAATTTTCTTCTCTGCAAGGGTCGACAGATATCAGAATGAGCTGCCTAGGGAAGTGATGGAATTGCCATCACTAGAATTGTTCAAAAGGCAGGTGGGTGTTGCACTTGGAGATTTGGCTTAGTGGTGAATGCCACTGTCTTAGGTTAGCAGTTAGACTCAGTAATCCTGGGGGTCTTCTCCAACCTCAATTTCCCCAGGCGCCCAGTTTGAGGGCAAAACTTGTGTGCAGTATTGTTGGGATACTGTTAAGTACAGAGAATGAAGTTCAGCATCCCAATTAACAGGGAGAGCTCACATATGTAGTGCAAGCCATTCAGCAAGATTTTTTTTTTTCCTCAAAACATACAGATTAACCAAATGGAAGAGGAGGGAAAAAAACAATGGGAGGATCACACACCTTCATCACAAATTACTTTCCCTTTATTTAATTTTGGGTTTTCTTTCTATTTCTTAAAGGGGTGCTTTTTGTGGCTAAACATATGCATCAGATCTTGCCCAAAGTTTTCTCTTCAAGCTTGGCAAGGAGCCTAGTGCTAAATTATGGCATGCAAAGGAAGGATACTTCATTAGGAGCAAAGCACAAGAACAAAAAAAAAAGGATATCCCAATTTCCTTCTGACATTAAAGGAAATGTTTTGATACACCTTGTACAAATAGGTACAAGGTGTACAGATAGGTACAAACACTAGCAGTTCTTCTCTCTACTGTCTCAGATCAGACACATTCTAAGCTACCATAGAAATAAAGTCTTAATCAGTCACTGATTTATCCTTTTTTCAAGTTGAGTCTTATTTTTAGTTGACTTATAACATATTCCTTTTCTTCTAAAAAAATGTAGTTAAAAGAAACAAACTCAGCTTTCAGAAGGTGCTCTATCCCCTCTCCAAAAAACTCTGTCCTTAAACTCTACAGAACTGGCTACAAAAGAACCATGTATCCTTAAAACCAATTTGTCTCAAAGAAGGTAAAAAAAAAAGGAGCTCCAATGTGCCTTTATTAAAAAAGACACGTCAACAAACATTTTACTGCCGGCCAAAAGAAAACTCCATCCATGAAAGCTACAAATGAATTTCACATACAACCACAACCCAGCAGTTGTTCCCAGGTCTTGCTTAATGGCATTCTCTGTCCTGCTGGGGCATGGGATACATGACCGAGAGATCAATATGGTCTTCCTTCCCAGCATATCTATACTAGTACAAGTCCTGAAAATAGTGGATATACCAAGTGGATTCTATAATGATGGATAACATTGTATCCTCCACCACACACCTCAGCCCTCACACATCACTTTTGCCATCCAACACCAATATTTTAAGCCACAGGATCAGCAAATTACACCACATTCAATGTGAGATCAATATCAATAGAAGGTAGCCCTTCTACCTCCAGAAGGCAAACAATTCAAGATATAATTCCACTTCAGAATCAAAAGCAGGCCAGAGAGACAAGAAAAAGTGAATTCCACAGCTTTGCAATTTGTGAAGGATCTACTGGCCCATTTTAAAATACACCAGAAGGAAATAAAAAAAAAAAATAAAATATAAAAAAGGACAAAGTACAGAAAGTTCAGAGCACCTTCCCTGGGTGGTGGTGATCTGGGCTGATATACCCAAAAGCCTACTATTCCTTAGGAATATCTCAAATTATTGTCTCAAATCATGTTTTTAAATGCTGCCACATCTCTGTAGCAGCCACTGGTCTAGCTGGCCCTAAGGAAGTAAATCTTTAAGGGAAGAGGCAAACATATTTGTATTAAACATGGAAACTTCTCTCAATGACAAGTGCATCGCCTGAGATACAACATGTAAACAGACATGCCAACACCTTATTGTCAAAATGCTGCTTGGAAAGAATAGAGCAAACTATGTGGAAAGAAGCCAGAAAGAGCAAGCTGATTGCCTGAAAGGCAGAGCACTGCAGGAAAGGAAGAGAATAATGCTTTGTGGGAGGGATGATATCATCCCCTACACTTCCCATGCAAGAGTATCTTTATTTCACAGTCAGCAAATTCCCCACCAATTATAAAAATTTTGAATACTCAAAAGAGCCAATACAAGAAATCATATTACCTTGGGAGCAGACAAACAAGTACCTGAACTTCCTGGTCTGCTCAAGAGGAAATCAAACCCCACAGCCAAGCACCCAGATGCAGTAACCCTGGCAGAGGATGTACATCGCAAGCTGTGCACAGCCTCCCAAGCCAGTGACATGTTTGACAGGAGAATACAACTTGGCAACATTGCTTAATCTGCATTTCCAGGGCAGAGCTGAAATTGCAGTTGCACACAGTGCAAACACAGATAATCAAAGGGAATTCTTCTATACCTTCTCCTGAAGCAGGCCAGCCAATCATCTTCCCTTTTCAAGTGCAGGTCTCTATACTCATGCTCCCTGGGAGACAGGAGAGTAGAAAGTGGCTAAATAAACAGCTCTGCACCTCTTATTGTCTTAACAGAATATCAATAAGGACAATCTGGAGAATTATTTTATCCTTTAGAGTCCTTTTTGCATCAAACCAGGTTAATAAAGAAGTAGAACCTCAACCTGTCTCTGTTCCATGGGAGCACATTTCCACAATTACCAGTACTGATCAGTCCAAAAGAAGACAGTCATCTTTTACGGAAAAGCATGACCTGTTTCCTAATGTCCTATTTCTATACCTGACATCTCTGGCTGCTCAGTTAAGCTGTTATGAAGTAGCAGCAACTATTGCACAGGCAAAAACCAAAGCATCTTGATTCCCTGCAATTCTAGAAAACACTTCTATCCATACATGAAAAAATTTCTCCAGGAGATATGTTTCACAAAAACAGAACAGTCGGAAAACCCTGCCAGAAGGTAATGTTAAGAGGACCCAGCTACCCAGCATTAACAGCCTGGCTTTCAGAGCTGTTGAGCCCTTTCATTCTGCCCAGGAAAATTTTGATCACTAATTTCTTCTGAGGGGAAAAAAACAGATAAGGTCCAAAACAAATGAAAATTCCAGCTAATCATTCAAGCACCACCCCGGTGCCTGGGAAATGGTGGCTGCATACCCTGCTGTGTCAGCTTGAAAGAGTGACACCGCCCAAGCATTTAGAGCAGAGGTAACACTCACTGGCTTTACTTGCAACAGCCTTACAGTATTTGCAACTAGCAGGATGAGATTTTTTCCTCCCCTTTGCGAAAAGGGTTAAATGTAAACCATTAAGACTGATGACCTCATTGTTCAAAGAGAACAGATTGAAGTGAAGGCAGAATTAGGAGAGAGGTAACTGAGGGCAGGTACACTAAAGACATGTACAGCTGGATACCGAGTATAAAACCAAAATTTTTATCAGCGCCCAAATAAAGAACAATGGAGCAGGTATGGGCACAGCATGAAGAGAAACTCAGAGGTAGGAGTCTCAAGCCCAAAGTGTTTCTTGAAATAACACGAAGTTATGTTCCTTGCCACAGAACATGGGTTGGAAACATTATGGATGCATTTCCACTGGTCAGAAAAAGCTGGACAAAATTACAGAAGAAAATGCTGCTGACAACTAGTAATACAAATCACCTCTCCTTGGTTCAGGATGCCCCCATGTCTCTAATTCCTCTGCCTGGGAGAGAATTCTAGGAAATTACTACTAAATGCCAGGCCTGCTCCTGTACCTTCTGTTGGACCTTAGTGGTCCTCATCAGAGAGAGGACATTAACTGAAATGGGCTTGCATCTGACAAGAGCATTCTCAGGAGAAACCAGGCTATTCTAGGACACGGGTCTGGACTATCCAAAGGATGCAGATATGGTACAGTGAAGCAGGCACAGAGTCAAAGCCCCTGTCTCTGTCTGACAGAGCATCCAGTACTGGTGAAGATTCCTTACAAAAAGAACTAACAGCATTATCAAAGAGATGAATATTCAGCCAGTAACAAGGGGAGCCAAATATCAATTGTAAAACAACATCTCATCTATTTTTAATATTAGCACTCCTCTTAGCAGTATGAAACAGGGATGAAGAAAGGAAGTAGAAAGAAAAAATAGGGAGGAATATCTTACCTGCTAACCTCTTCACATCTTCAAACTAGCCTGTAAATGGCAAAAGAAGCATAAATCAATTACAGGAGTAAGTGTCACAGATGTATTAAAGGTTAGGTCAAAAAAAATCCTGAAACCAAAAGAAATGTGAAATGAAGAAAAAAAAATCCGATACTGTTTGAATAATTTCTCAAAACAACCTATGGAATATCTTTAACAATTTTTGCTTGCATGTAAAAGCATTGAATCTATTCATTCATTTTTGAAACATACCACCAATTATATATTGGCCAAGTATCTAATCATTCAAAGCACGACAAATCCAAAATGATAACATTGTTGCTGTTGTTATGATGATCTATTCTTGCTGCTTCTCACATTTTTCTCTTTTTTCACATAGTGATGATACAGATAAAACAGACCACCATTGTAAATCACACAACTACAAAATGCATTCTCTCTCCCACCCCAGTCTTTTAAGCTTTTCAATTCAAGGTTTAATGCAAAAAAAAGAAAAAAAAAGTTGTAAGATCCTATTGTTAACTCTTAGTACAATGAGCTTGGGAACAAAGTAAGAACAGTGAATATTCAAATGTGAATATTCAAAACGAGGCACTTAAGTCCATAAATACCATTCAAATATGAATTGCAATATCCAAAATGAAGTCCCTCTTCTTCACTCAAGTGTCCTTTGAAAACAGCTTCTGATCCTATTCAGAGGAAATGTCTGAAGTGTTGACCTCAATATCTGTTGTCACCTCCTTAATACACCTTACCTTTTTTCCTTGTCTGTTGTGCTTTGGATTTTTTCCTAGTGAATTGGGATTTTATTATTGAATAATGATGAAGGCCTTGATCACTTTCTAAAAATTGTCTGTCAAGTGCACACAACTGGCAGGCAACAAATGCAACTTTGTTACTCAGAGCATAAATCAGTTTTGCTGGATAGTGTGAAGCCAGAGGAAATGTTTTTTTAATACTTTCATGATCTAATTGCTGTTGCCTGCAGTAGAAGAATGGACTTAATTATCCATGTCTTTTCCACGTATATTCCTATGCCCTGAACTTAGCACGTAGATGATCAGACTCACTGTGGAACCACAGAAATGCAGAAAGCTTATCCTAAACCATCCATCAGGATGGTTCTTACATTAGCTGCAGCATTCTTCATTCCCGCTTCCTTTGCAAACATTATTAATCTGCTTTCACAGGGTAGCTATGCTTAGGATGCTTGCCTTGTTTTTGCAAACACAAGTAGCTCATACAGAGTCTGAATGGTGAATATAATGTCATTCTCTGAATTCTCAGAATAACTTGTCTGAAGATAAAATAAGGCTCAAGTTGTCAAAGTTTTAACTTGCCACCCTTCAGTTTATGCAAACACCATACTTTAAGGAAAATAATCATGAACACATCATGAAGAAGAATCACAAAAGAACTCTCACAAACAAATGCACCTGATGCTGCTACCACTACGGCAGGATAGTTAAAACCAGTAGATTTTTTTCAAGTTCATGTAAGTACACATGCATACATATATGTATGCAAACATACATAGAACAATCAAACACTTAACAAAAAAAACCCCCAAAAAATAGCTTTTCCTTAAACCAGATTATCACTATCTGAAGAGGGTAAATCTATTATACAAAATAAAAATAATAGGGCTAGCACAGATCTATTGCTTAAGTCATTAAAAAAAAACAATTAGCAAGTAATAGCACAGACTTTGACCAGAGAAGGCAGTTGTCTCTGCTGTTTCCTCTCCTTCAAAGAAAAACACACCCCAAATAGCCCACCTTCTGTATCTTCCTTCTGTGCTGTACAGGGTTTTGTCACAAGAGCATGTGGACTCAAGGTCTGCTCAACCCAGTGTCTTCTGCCCACCTGTAGAAATATCTGAGCCTTTGGAACTGAAGCGCCAAGTAGGGATGGATAATTCTGCAGTACCACTCCTCCTTTCTGTTCAGCAGAGACCTTATGGGCTGCCCAGGATTTTTGCATTTAAAATCCCTGAACAGACTTTCCTTCTCAAACAGATCCAATCACTTCTGTAACCATGCAAACTGTGGCACCACTTGGTGCACTCTAAGTGTGTGCTGCGTGAGGATGTGCCTCCTTTTTGATCTGCCACCAGTGAGTTATATTTCTTGCCATGTTGAGAAACACTGAGCAATCACTCCTCATTCACCATTTCTGTGACTTTAACACCTTCCCCAGTCACCTCAAGAGTTTGTTTTGCATGTAACACCTAATTTCTACTCTTTGTTTCCACAGCAGCAATGGCCCAAGTATCTATTTTAGTCAGGGACAATGTCTAGCATCTGGGGCAAAGGCTGAGCTGGCAACAGCAGGAAGGACACTGTCCATGGATGGCTCCTAGCTGTGAAGTAACACACACACACAAAATTAATGCATGGTCTAAGACCAAGGCCTTTAAATTTAGAAAGACCTTATGTGTTACCTGCAGTGATCTTTCCTACAGAAAAATGCAGTAAGATTGGGTTTAAATGTTGTTTTGTAAAATAAATTATTTTAATTAGGGTGTGATTAACCATTTGCTCTTCATCTTTTTACATTGATATTACCACCCTGTTTTCTTCAGGGCTCTATAGTACCTGTCTACACAAAATGAGAAAAATAGGCAGACTAAAGTATATTTCTGTAGCTTTTCCTTTTTGCCTGTAGTGAAATTTTACACATCCCTTGATGAAATGCAAGGTCACTCTAAGTGGCGTCTACTGTCATTTTCAGACAACAGTGAACAGTTCCTAGGACACTAGTGTTCTTCAGCCCCTCTCACTCCTGCTGGACAGAGAACAGAAGTGGCATAAAAACTCTCTCTAACAGGCATTATTCAGAAACAAATCTTTTCTTTCTGTGCTTTTGAAAATAGGACTTAAATGCTTGGGACATCCATCAACAAATCTACTGGAGACAAATCAGTTTTTCCTCCACTGCTTCTGGAAGAAAATTGAATAGGAGCTGGTTTTCTTTCCTCCTTACGCTGATGTACCCTTTAGCCACACAGAAAGCCAAAAAAGGCCCCACAACTCTGTCAGCATCACAGCTCATTTTCAAGTTACAGAGAGGGCCTCAGATGATGATGGCGGCAAATAAAACCCCATGCTACTAAAGAAGTTCCAACAGAGAACATCTCACAGTGTAATTTGATGAAGCATAAAGAGATGGTCCATATTTAGCTGTGGTAACAGTGGTTTTCCCGCATTACTCTGCCCTTTTCCCAGCACTAACTTGCTTTCCCTCCCCTTTACCTCCTCCCATCACTGGAGTAATTTTAGGTTAATCTTAAAAGGCCTTGAGGCTGTAAGCAAACAGGATGGGCCTGATCACCATTGATCATTCAAATCAGGCAGCAGAGTAGAACCAGCTGGGGCTGGAACCAACCAGAGAGGAAGACCATGCTCAGACGGTGCCCCAGCATCACAATTTCCCTTCTGAAGGCATTCATCACTCCCTTCCCCTTACTTAACAGAAGGCATGTCATCTGGAATGATGCTGAACTGTGTCTGGCAGAAAATAAAAGAGAAGAAAACCTAACATTTTGTGTTTGTGCAAGTGCTTCTGCTGGCATTTGGACCACAGCCAGCCTATTCAGTGCAAGCTTGCAGAGGGTTATGGTGCTGTCTGGGCATTTGATGAAAACTCTAGATCCTCAGAACAGAGGCTTTTAGGTGTGAATTGTGTGTGCTGAATTGCAATGCAGAGTTGCACTGACATTTAGAGCAGAAAACTGGAATTTCTCAGAATTTGATTCCTTTATTCCTCCCCACCTAAACAGGGATCTTCTGATGTCCCATTAATATTCTATTCTTTGAAAAATTACTTATGTAAGGAGGATGAATGTTACAAATTCACTCCTCTGTAATAGCTACTCTCTCACTTTGAGGAAAAAAGTCCAGGCTGGATGAAAGTAATCTCATTCTTCTTTAAATTTTGTGTTAGAATATATAGGCAGCATTATCATTTGAACTACACCTACAACACACATGAAATTTCTAAAACCCTCACAGATGTAAATGTTTTTCCCCTCTTCAGATGTTATAAATAGAAAATAATTCTCTCTTCTGCTATTCCTAGCATAAAGCCTCTGAGAACTGGTGTCAGATGCAAAGAACTGCAAACCAGCCCCAGCCAAAACACACAGCAGCTACCAGCTGCCTAAGGAGACTGATAATACAAGACTTTACACTTCACAGTCCCTCAGGTTTGAACCTGCCCTGGGTGTGTGACACACTTCAATGAAACAGAACACTTGCAACACATTTCGACACGGGAGAAAAGAAGATAGAAAACAGTTGATCTGCACAGAAGGAGCAGCTACAAAGCCTGCATAGCTGGACAGAGTCAATGTCAGACTTTAAATGTTTGATACAAAGAATTCAAAGTTAACATTTGGGCATTCAAATAAGAATTCACCTTTACAACCCAAAGTGTATTTTACGGTAAAGGATTATAGTGTACACAGGAAGAAAGCCTTGGTTTAAGGTGTGCATTGGTAGGACCAGGCAATAGGAGTGCAAAGTGCTCAAGTAAGAATTCATAAGGAGATATGCAATCCTAGGAGCCCAGGCTGATTTAGGTTCAGAAGCATAAAAACCACCAAAGGATATGTTTTAGAAGAAGCACCAGATATTTAGCAGACAATTTTGGACTGAATATTCATTCATGTGTTTAGGAAACAGTAGAAAAATTGGTACATTGGTACATTGTACCACAGATATTCCATAGATATCCCAAGTGTTAAGGGAAGAAACAAGAAACAAACCACTTCTGCTCACTCCCTCACATATTCCAACCTCTAATTGTAATTAGAGGAATCTCTGATTCATATATATTTTTAATGAAAGTTATGGTAAAGGTACTGTAAAGGTTCCTGTACTGCACCACAGTGTAGACCCTCACTTGTTGGGGAATCTGGGATTTTATCCTTTGAACTTCCATGAGGTTATTTTCACTTACACTAGGGGTCCAGAAGAGATGTACCATTTTTGAGTCTCCTTGTGATTAAAATTGAATAGCCTGAGATCAAGAGAGCTTTGACATCATATCTAATTAGATCCAGTAATTAAAAAAGAAAACAGCAGCAATTGTCTCACAGCATGACAGACACACTGAACACTTTAGTGCGGGTGCTCAGTTCAGTTCTCAGCAGTGCTGCAGCTCATGGCCACTGGTGCCTGCTTAAGTCACCAAATGAAGTTTGACATCACTGACCTAGATCTCAGTGTCAGGAAAGGATTTACAAATTAAAACTAGAGTCTAGCAGACTTGCCTAATAGGCTGGAGAGATCAGTGCTGATCATAACACGATTTCAGCTGTCAAAATGCACACCCAGAGCTGTCAGGAAGGGTACCTGTGGAAGAGGAACTATACACATTCTAAGGCACCTGGAAACAGACAGGACAAATACCATTTGGGGGTTCAAGATTCCTGTGTTTCAGACTAAAAGAGAACATTACTGCAAGTCACAGAAGACCAAGTGTTTCAAAATCATAAAAACAAGAGAAATAATTATGATCAAATCTCTGTGAGAAAATAGGAAGAGAATAAGCAATTGCAAAATGTGCAGATAATTCAAGTGCAGTTGAAGACCATTCTAAAGTGATTAGACTGGAAGTCAATACTTCTGAGACAAAGTCATTTTAGAGGTGACGAAAAATACTTCTTGCTGCACAGCAGAGCGGTTTCTATCAACACCTAGAGTGGCCCAGAAGCATTACAGCATTTAGACATCTCACAATTTTGTAAATACCATAAATCTAAAAAGGACAGAGATATCCCTTCATTCAAAAATTACATTATGCTGAGAATTTAACCAACCAGAAATGTCTCAATTAAAAAAATAAAGTTTTGGAAATGCTCCCTCATTGAAATGTTCCTAGTGTAAATAAAATTTCCATCTCACATTCAGGAAATTTCATGGTTTAACCACACAAGTATCTCAACAGTTTAGAAATTTGCACAGGGTGATTTTGAGCCAAAAACTTCATTTATTTTTTACGAGAGTTCAAGTCAAAACAGATTGGCCTGACCCAAATCTGGAGTTTATGTCTAATTGTTTTTAAAATAAACAATTTGCCCCAACTCATGACAGGAAAAACCCCAAACATCCAGAGTTAACACAGTGAAATCAGAACAATTCTCTATTGCAAAGATGATGTGAATTTCCACTGACTGATATATATGTATTCTTATTTGTTCATGTGTCAAGGTCCTCCTTTGAAGACATTTTCGCTTCAAAGAGAAAGTAGAGCATGAAGCTTTGGACAGCACTTTCTCTCCAGAAAACTGAGAAGCAAACTCTACTAGGTAAGTAAAAGAGGCTGGGATATCACCTGTAGAAACTTAATGACAGGATAATTTTTTGGGGAATCTGAGGAGTTGTGTCTTAACAGAATCTTACATGTTCCCTCTTCTGAGCTTTCCTGGGTTTATACATTTCTGACCTTTTAGGACACTTTTTGGTACAACTCAAGTGCAGGAGACCATTTTGCAACACTGGAAAGGAGAATGAAAAGGCCATGAGGCTTCTGGCTGTTCTCTCTGTCCATTTAAGACACCACTTTCTCCACCCCAAATCAGTAACTGGGAGAGCTATTTTCCATCCTGCTCCCACTTAGATGAGCAAAGGTACAGCCAGAGTTTTATCTGCAGTAAGTGAAAGAACTGCAAAAATCATTGATTCTATTCTGGGCTCCCACCACCCCCTATTGACCTTCCCTTCCTTACTGATCAGTATAATAATGATATTTTCCTCAAATTTCTTATCATCTGGCAATCAATGACCCAAATCTACAATCAGTTTTGCCTTTGATTGTGAAGGAAGAAACAAAAGGTCAATTGCAGCCAAAATACAGAATTGGTCCAGAAGAGAAGTAAAGTCTCATTCTACAAAGCCCATCCTTAGATTTTGTATAAGCCTCACCAGACATCTGACAAAACTCAGGTCCCATTTTTTCCCTTGCAGACCCATAACATTTGTCAGAGTTAAATGGATTCTGGCCACCATCTAGCATTTACAAGCTATTACAATAAATAACTGGAGAATAATTTGTGTCTGTGATTTACACAAGAGTATAACTTTGCTTTTTAGGATCAGGTGACGTTAGCAGGGTGGCTGTAGGGAAAAAGTACGCACCATGTGAGCTAGGAACACAAACCAAAATCTGAAGAGAGCAATTGTTGGAGTACTCTATTTATTCATCTCTGCACAGACATTTTTTCCTCATTAAAAAAATTAAACTTTGAACCAGTCAGCCTGCCTTCAGCTGCTTGTTCCCAGAACAGCTATCTAAAACGAGACAAAACAGGATGAGACGGTAAATACAGGCAGTGGAATCTCTTTCTTGTCTCTGTTACACAAAAAATGCCAGAGTTACTGTACCTCAGATTCATTCCCTAAAAATAAATTACCTTCCAAAGTGCTCTAGAAAGAAAACCCAGGTCAGTATATCCACCAAAATACAACAAAAACATATTCTGTATCTGCTGCCTCAACACCAGCTGCTTAGAGCCTCAGCTGCTTAAAAGAAAACTTATTCTTTACATTTCTAGCAGAGTTGCTGCCAACCTATCTGTTAGAGAACAAAGCTGGAGAAAAAGTAAAGGATATACGCATGAAACAAGAAAATTCAATTTACTCATTAAAATTAATATTAGGCAGAAATTGCCACTTTTAAAAGTCCAAAACCCTAAGGAAATCGCAGCATGCTTTTCATCTAGCAGAAATAAATTCCTACTTTGAACAGATTCTAATGACTAATTTTTTTTTTAGCTCATCACCAGACAAGTTACTTTCTTTACTGGTGCTCACCTGCCACTACAAGGTGAGTAGATGAGCCCAATAGGTTGCTGTTGTACAGGTAGAATAATGTAACCACCTTTCCTTTCCCTGGATTTTTGAAGCACTTCTCTATTGATTTTCAAGAGTGTTTCCTATTTAGGATAGGCGCTTTCCCTTTCTGTACAGATGGATAAAGACTGAAAAAAGAACTGAAGGCCTAGGCATGAAGTCAAAAGCAGAATTGAGAACCTGTATATTCATCTGTTTTTTAATTAATTCTCAGTTAGATGCTGGAACCTACCACCTTGGTTTTACTGAAATTAAATATTTTTTTGCAAAATACACAATTGTATTTGTTTCATTTTATTCAGTTTTTCAATTATCATATATAAGGGTAAAATCAGAAAGGTCATTCTTAAGTGGAAAGCAGGAAGATTTTGTTCTTAGAAACATTTTTAATAATGTGAAAGCAAAGAATTCACCAGCAAAAAGCTGTTCTTATGGATTATCATAATACCACATATGAAGAAGCTAGAGAAACTTCACTGGCTGTGTGACAATTACCCATACCTTTCCTTTATGCCTCAAATAAATTGCTTCTTGAACCATATTTTCTTCAGGTCTCCCATCCAGGCTTCATGTGAAGTCTTCACTAAGGTAGCACAAGAAATTCAAAGCCAGCTCTAGGTAAAAAGAGAGCAGATTTCAAGCACAACTGAGATGACATGGACACCTGATTTATTCTACTTTGGACTGACCAGATATTTGACTATCCTGTAGCTGAAGAGAAAAGCCACAGAAGCTCAAATGTCCTTTTTAATGCCAAATTTTGGAGCCTCAGGGAATCCCCTGCTGTTCTTCGCAGACTAAACAAGTTCTCAGCAGCACAGTCCAAGTGACAGAAACTGCAGACAAAGGGCTTTTTGGTGAGCCTTGTTTCAGGCCCACAACGTCAGATGCTCATCTATGAAACAAACCCACCCTGACAGTAGTCCCACGCCACAGCAGCGTGAGTTGCAGCCATCCAGCTCTGTGCCAGAGCAGCTCCGTGTGAAATGTGCACAAGGGTTTGTCAGCTGTGTGCACTGTCACACCAGAGACGCGCCGTCCTGCTTTGCCCTCCTGCTCTCTGCTTTCAGACTGCTTTAAAAGAACGTGCACAAGGGAGGAGTATGAGGTATGAGCTGCTGGTTACCACCAGGGACAGCTGATATCAGGACACTGGGATTTTATCTTCAACTTTGTCTTGCCCTCTCTGGTTTAGGTTTAAGCCCAGACAAAGGCAGAACTTCTGCCCCAGAAGCATTAGGAAGACAAGTGAGAAGGTGCCTTTGTCTGCATCCCATGTAGCATTTAAACTGTTTAACAGAAAATGAGATTATTTACTTCTAAAAGTTGTGATGGATATTAGCCAGCTGTGATTCACTTGGCCTCAGATAGAAAGTTTAACAACTATACAGCCTGTTCAGCATCATGAGCCTACCAAATATTAGGGGCCCATCATTTTCTGTTCTCCTGGAAGCAGCACAGCTCTTCCACAGAAGCCTGAGCATATCAAACTGCAGTCTTCCCCCATTAAGCTTCATTGTTCCTCACATTGCTAATGACAAAAATGACACAGCAAAATACCTTCATATGATATATTTTTAAAAACTCTATTCCTCTTCATCTACAAAAATAAGAAAATTCTTACCCAGGCTTCAACATGCTTTATTTTAAACTCTGAGAGAATATTGCCAAAGGTCATGTTATCTTTAGCTTACTTCACTTGTGTAACAGTGACTAGACACTGAATAAACTGAACACTTGCCCCTCACCACACAGCACTGGCATATGGCTATAGCTGCTCCTGCTAAGGTAAGTTTATTTATCTTTTTAAAACAAGTACAAATGTTGTATTCATATTTCTAGAACCCCATACCTTCTGAGTGGTTTTCTCACAAGCAGCTCTTCTCAGCAGTGTTGTTTCTGCTTCTTCATCAGGGCTCCCCCAAGACTCTCCCTAACCAGCCAGCCCACCCCCTTTTATCCCAGTTATCTTCATTAGCCACAGCTGCCACCCAATTAAGGGCATCACAGCTGCAGCCCATTTAGAACAACTAGGATCAGGGCAAGGCCACTTATACAATACATATATTTTACTAGGACTCCTACTATATACAAACACACACCTGAAGGCAGGTATTTCCAGTTATCTTTCACCTGTATATGGCACAGGTTAAAGTGAGAATTTGGTGCCTTCCACATGGCCCTGTTGCACTATAGGCATTGATGGTGAATTTTTACACAGTGAAAAAAGGGCTGTTTAGCTATTTAAACTTGGTAACTCTACAAGCAGGCCTTAGTTCAAAACTGCGGCAGAAACTGGTGCATAAAAAACTGCGGCAAAAATTGCTGCATATTTTGTTTACAAAGTTACTTAATCCTTTTACAGACTATGTCAAGAGCAAAGATTTGATTCTTGTTCAAGTCCAGTCCATCACACTTTCTCGGGTTTTAACATTACTCAGATTTGCTTACATTTCATTTTAGCAATTACTTTCTAAGAAATACCAGTTTGAAGATATTTCTCCAGCTTCAGCAGTAAATATAGCTACTCTGCTCTGATGTGAACTGCAAGATAAAAACTCAGGGTCCTTATTTATTGAGTATCAAAGAAACTGGAAGCCTGTGTCCCTGCATTGCTGTCCCCTTTATTGAATAACCCTTGTTTCCGAGAGACTCGGGGACCCAAACAGGGGGCTGGTTGTTGGGCTTTCCCTTACAGCTCCTGGCTGCTTTTAGCCAGATCCTGGGCTCACAGCACAGGGCTGCCCATGCCCATTGAGCCACATTCTTGGCTGCTGGCTCCTTCCCATGCCTGTTTCTATGGCACTTCCTCATCCCCCTCCCACCTGCATCTCTGCTCACAACAACACTAAATGAGAATCTTTGTTTGGGCTCAGGACAGGAGCAGGCTTTTTGATAGAGCTGCCTTTTTTTCCTGGCATGTGGAAAGTAAACACCACACTCCCCAGCTTTAAGCAAATGTTAAGCTTCACCTATAATAGCATTAATACTTACAACTTCGTTGCACACAAATCAATCTAAAGAGCAGCTCCTTCCACCACATCCTGCCTTTGATTTCAGAAATGATGTTTCTGGATTGCATCTGTGCATTGCTGTATTGATACATCCGATCAATCTTTGCCACTCAGATTCTTGCTATAATTAAGACCCTCAAAAGAAAGCTGAATGAATAAAGCATCCCAAATGGCAAAAGACTTAGGTATTCTAACAATAAACAAAATGTAAGAAATTATAAAACTAACCTGTGATGTGGCTGGAAAAGAAAATGTTTCAGAACATCACTGAGTGAATGAATACTCATCTACTGAATTGAATGCTGTGTGAACCTACCTTCCAGCTACCTTCAAATGTTTGGAGTTAATAGCATTTAATAGCATTTCATGCAAATACAAATGTAGACATCCCAGTGAAGAACATGAAACTAATTAGCTGAGTTGGTCTGTGTAACTCTAGGCCACAACAGCTTATAATCAGAAACAGTGACTGAAGAGGTTTGACTGAACTGATCAGAAGGCTCCTCCTCAGCTCTCAGCATTTAGCATTGTCATACCCAACAAGAGGTTCATCCTCCCCATGAATGCCTGCTGTGGACAGGGGAGCTGTGCTTCACCCCACACTTTAGGCCCACAGCAGCTGGGACCCATTTTGGCCTGGATGTGCAGTCCAATTACAGGTTAAACAAAACATTGAACAGTAACCCCAGAATATGCCCCAGCATCCGCCACTGCAGAGCATCAGAATGGAAATTCCTGGCCCATCCTCACGAGAGCATTATTCCACTATATGGGTTTGTTTGTTTAACCTCTTTTTATTCTCCAACTAGCTTTGAGGTTGAACAACAGGCTCTGGAATGACTCCCCTAGGGACAATGGCTGACCCTCACAATCTGACAACCATCTGCTGAAAGTAAATTTAGGGAAAATATGCCCATACAGTCCTGGCTGGCAAAGAACCACACAGAATATAAGCAATTCAAACCAAACTGAAAAAGTGGCCAAGGAGCCATTGCATTACCTTGGTTTATAGCAAGGACTTTGCAATACAGCAACATAGCTATAATAAAAATCTGATTCTTAATGTGGGAAATATAAAACAAAGCAATAGTATTCCCAGATTTTTTTTCTGAAGCAGAACACCAAGGTTTTTTCTCCTTTCAGGTCATTTAAAATGAATGTCATTATACACAGTCAAGTCTTGGCCACTATAACTAGACCCAAAGGAATTGAGGAAGATCATTGAGTGGAGTGGCAAGACAGAAGGTCATCAAACCAGAACCATATTACTCTCCCGTGACATCTGATGGAGCCATGACAGCAGTTTGGATGCTAGATAACATGAATATTCATCTTTATGATTTACAAGTTACACTGTGACTTTGGAGTGACACTTCTAATGTGCCCTTGCAGTACCTTTGTGACATTCTGGGGAATGAACAGTGCCAGAACTCTGGCATGAAGTATCATCCACTTTATTATTATTATTATCTCTTATTGTGAATCAGCCCCTGCACTTGGAAAAAGATGTAAGCAACAGGCCTGAACAGTAAAGGGATGTACTAGCAGATTTGTAAAAGAAGTCAACAGAATGCTGCTACCTCAAAGCATTTTCCCAAAGAAGCTGTGACCTGCATGTATGCAGCTCTAATAACAAAATCAGAGGTTTCCACAATGAAACCACAGCGAAAACATTTACACCAGAAATTTTCCCTCCTCTGGAGAAGTCTCATTTCAGTTCAGAGGCAGATAGGACAAAAATAATAACTGTCCTGAGTTTCTAAGAGAAGTTTCTTAGAGAGAAAACTTACAGAGGCAGGTTGAGCTGGCAGAGGTCCATCTTGGCCACTCCTGCAGATGTAGTGCTCCATTGCTGAACCTCTGCTTGGCCTGGAACTTTGTCTTGAATAAACAGCGCACCCATAAAAACTAAGACTCACGTCACAGTGTGCCTCTCAAGTTTGGCTACTTTCTATGTGGAGTTCAGAACATTCTATGAAAAATCAGACTGCCAAGGGAGATCTGCTTGTCTTCCTGCTTCAAAGGAAGAAAAACAATAAAACCCCACTCTCTTCAGCGCCGTCCAGCCCCTGACACAGAGGTATGGAAGAGTTACTAACACAATGAGCTAAAGACCTGGGATTATTCACTGGAAGGGGAAACCTCCTGAATTCCTGCACGCTTTCTTCTGGCCTAACGTTATTTAACACAAGCACTTTAACAAAGCGCTGCGGGGCAAAACATGGAATACTTTAGTGAGGAGCTCCGGAAAAGATTTAAAACCTCCCTCCACGCATTTCCTCCCCCCATTATTTCTCCTATCGGCTGTTCGGTTGTTTCGCGTCCCCTCCCACCCGTCCCTGCTCTCTCCCATCAGTGGGTGTTCCCGCGGGGCCCGGCTGGAGCCGAGGGACGGCTGGAATCGGCAGCGGGACGGGCAAAAAAACACTGGCCCGTACGGGGATCGAACCCGCGACCTTGGCGTTATTAGCACCACGCTCTAACCAACTGAGCTAACCGGCCCGCACGCTCGGTAGTACGCAGGAAGCCTGTCCAGTACGTGTGGGAGCGAAGCGGTGTCACCACCTCCGTCAGCTCTCTGGCTCCCGCGGAGCCAGCGCCGCCTGCCCGGGCTGGGAGCGCTCCCTGCGCCCGCTGTGCTCCTCACACAGACACTCTCCGCTGTTCCCGGGGCAGGGACACGGACACGCACACGCACTGTCCCCGGCGGAGACAGGGAGGCGACAGCGCGGTAAGGCCGTAGAGGTTCCGTCTTTTGTTTTCCGGGCTCCTGGGCCGAGCCCCGGCCGCCTCCAGCGCCGCCCCGAGCACTTGGGGGCTTTGGGCGAGGCCTCCCGGGGCCCTTCCCACAAGGGTTGTGCCATGGCGGCGCGAAACTCGGCGCAGCCTGCGGCAGGGCTGAGGATAAGAGCAGCCGCACTCTGAAATTCACCGGGCATGAGGCAGGGCCTGAAAGAGCTTACCTCCCGTGAAGTAACACAGGGAAGAGTTACTCACAATCTCTTTCTAAGCCCTATTTTGTAATACACAGCCAAAGGTTTCTGTTTTACCATGTTCATTTTCGTGGCTTAGACTGTTGTTATAAAAAAAAAAAAATAATCAAGCTTTTCATATACTTGGTCTTCTTGGCAGAACTCATTATAGAGGAAAAAAACATGGGGTATCTATATCTTAGCCTGGGATGAGACTCACTCAGGATCACTGGGATGAGAGTGCACTGTTTTCTGTAGTCCACACTCATCCTTGTGATCAGTGCTCCCACTCCCACTTTTTTTTTTTGCCTGATTTACACCATCAGTTCCCCTTTATTGCTGTTAGTCCATCTGCTTGGCAGCACTTTCCTCCAACACCCATCAAATTCCCCAAACCTCATTTTGCCCAGCTTCTTCATAAAGTCCTTCATCCCTAGGAGCAAACTGATCAAATCAATTGCCAGTTCCAACCTGTCATTTCTCCTTCCCCTCTTCTGTTTGATGTCCATGAAATAGCAACCAGCCAACTGCCAGGAAGCACATATGCTCTGGGATCTTGATAACCAGCTATATTTTCTGGGAAATGCCATCCTGTGTGACGCTAAACTCACTCAAATATTTAAAAGCAAGGTCACATCTGGAACTTTAGGACAAAGATGACAAGTGAAAGGGCAAAAAGAAAACACAATCACAGAATTTCCTGAACTGGAGGGGATCCACAAAGATCGTGTTGGACATTTCCCAAGCAAGCCACAGCACAGGTCTGTGCAGGGAGTCTGGGTACTCTCCAGACTGATAGAACAATAATTGGCAGGTGCAGGAACAGCAGACCTTTTTCTGTGCATCTGTCAAATAGATTCTCAAATGGATTCTCACTTTGGTTTTAGGTAAGAAACTATTAGATTTTTTTTTTTTTTTGGTTAGTTGCTCCACAGACATCAAGATAGCAGAGGTGAGGATTAATTGTTTTTCTCGACTTTCTGACCAGAATGTCAGGAGAAGTAGCTCAAGGCAGTAACCTATTGCCTAATTCATAGCTGTCCACCATTGTTTTTGAATCAAATCAGGTCCAATTATGCAATGAAAAACTCAGTGGCCTTTGGCTGTTTCTCTCCTCTACCTCCTAGCTAGGCTAAGCAGACTTGTCTTTTTCGACAAAGTTTAATCAGCAAGATGCCGAATGCAAACCCCTGTTGTTCCAAACCCTATCTACACACAGAAATAACATCCTACCTTTTTAGGAGAGATTCTGTCGGGGCCTTCTGTACAAGCAACAGATTTTCTGTGATTAGACAGTGACAGATAATATAACAGTCCAGGAGATCAATGCTGCCTCCAGGAAAATAAAATTTTCTAATTGAACAGTAAACTCTGCTTTCTCTCCAGGGTGTGGGATCCATACTCTCAAGCAAAGAAACAAACCAGCTTAGAATAAGAAACAGTTATCAGGCTATATACTGAGTATCTGTACTGTAATGGAATTTAGAGGTTGTACAAACAAAGCGTTTTCAAGTATTTCCCAGCACCGTTGGTGTCTGACAATTGTGCTTGCAAGTGCTTTATCAAACAGAAACTGAGCTGTAAGGGTTTTGCTAATGCAGGGCCTCAGCTGGACACCTCAACAACTTCAGATTTTTACAGCACATTTAGAAGATCTGTGAGAATGTTCCCCTCATAACCTTCACCATCATAGAGAGCATTTTCAAAAGCATCCATATTTAACAAGGGCACACACAGACAGCAGGACACTGAAGAACGAAGGTGGCCCAGGTGCTTGAGCTCTGTCTCAGCTCTGTGCAGTTGCCAGTTTCCTCTCTGCCGCAAGTCACCCAGCACCTCTGGCCCTGAGCTCTCCTGCTCCTTTCCACCCCTGGCCCTGCAGTGAGAGCAGTCCCAGCTCTGTGCTCCCGGCTGTCCCCCAGTACAGCACAGCCTGCACCTCCCGTACTTTGTGCTGGAATCCCAACAGCTGGGCCCCAGCCTGTTGTCTGCAGAGGAAAAGGATGCTTTCCTCGGACTCCGTGCAGTTCAAGATTACAAAGATGCTTCTGCCTCTGTGCCTAAGAAAATTACTTCGTTCCCTTCTCACAGGCAACATGTTGCCAAATAATAGAAGCTTCACACCCCCACTGTGCTGCAGCCTGTATTACACATCACGTGCTGCCACAGGCCCTGCCACCATGAACCCTGCCTCTGTAAGAGAGCAAGGCCACCTTCCAGAAGATATTTAGAGAGAAAGTAAAACACAGCATGCTCATGAGCTTCTCTCTGCCTCTGTCCCTCCCCACGTGCCTGTGCTGCAGGGCACATTAGGATCTTATTTCACACAGACCAGTAAGGCATCTTTCAATGTGCTCTTTGGTCACTGCTCGCTTCCCAACCCAAAATGGATCTGGACCAGCAATTTATCAACAAAGGGTAGCTTTAGGCCTTCTGCAGCCACGTCCTGTTTGTTCTAATCTGTCCTCAATTCAGAATTGACAACTAGCAAGAAAAATCATTAGCTGCCCAAATAAAGGGGCATAGCTAATATTTTCAGTCTGAACACTATACAAGGATTTATTAATAAACTTGCAATTGAAATTTCACTCATAAGTATGCTAATTTAAGTTATTTGCATATGTCTGTGCATCAAAACGGAATAAATACCCATAAAGTTATAGTCAATAATATTTAATAACCCCAATCCTAAAGTAAACATTTGGTGGTCATAAAGTGTTTGTTGAAGTTTTGAATGCTATATTTATAGAATACTATAGTTATAGCATTTTTAATAATAGCTACTGTGAGTTTTTAATAAAACAGTCAAGAGGACTGTTCTTATCCAACCATTACCAGTGTTCAGAACTAGAAACCTGCAGATTCAAAAATCACATTTGGAAACAGGGCATTACATCCAGTAAAACCTTCACAGTACATTCCTGCTACAGCAATAGCAACAATGTCATGCTTTGAATACAAAACCCAATCTTAGTTTTAGCTTCTCTGTGTTGGCCAGCAATGAGTGAAGAAAACCCCAGAGTTCCAGGAAGAATAAAAACCTTCACTTCAGCCACTTAAAGTAAACTATGAGCATTGTTCCTGCAATGCCTGCACACCATCACTGTTCTTATTTAAGGCCATATGTACCACAAGGCATAGAATAGTTTGGGCTTGAAGGGAACTTCAATATCATCTAGCTCCAATTCCCTCTGCCACAGGCAGGGACGCCTTCCATTACACCAGAGCACCATCTAACTTGGCATGAACACTTCCAGGGATGGGAAGTGTTCCACAGCTTCCAAGTGTATCCACAGCTTCCCTGCATAGCCTGTTCCAGTGTGCCTCACCACCCTCATGGTAGAGAGTTTCCCCTGTTCTCTGACATAGGAGTAAGCTATCCAAAGGACAGCACAAGTCCCACATTTCTCAGAAGACATGGCATATAGGAAACACCCACATCTGGTACACCCCTTAGCAGACTACAGCCCTAAAATAGTGTACAACTATGCACATACAGCTGTCCCCTCCCACAGGCAGCACACTGGAATGAAACCCCAATAGTAATGTTCCAGTGCCCAGGCTGCTGGCAGAAGACATGGCTGTAAAGATATTTCTGTCATGGTTCCTGAATCTGTTTTATTCCCCTGGAAAGTGTTTTGAGATGCTCTGCAACTCTCAGCCCCCAGCTAACACCAGGCATCACTTTGACATGCCACATTAAGCCTACAGTAAGCATTACAGGGGTCACCAGGATGAGTTATTATTAATACCATCTCATTATTAGTGCTGAAATTATTGGCAGCTTCTCCATTTTTCACTAGTGCCTGTTTGCTTTGTTCCTGCTATTGATGGGCAGAATGGATTAGACTACATAAGATTTACATCCAGCTCAAGTGATACACTCCCACAGACAGAAATAAGAGTTTGATTTTCCCTTTTTTTGTTCAGAAAAAAAATTATAAGTTTGAGCCTCATGAAACCATACTTATTCTTTTACATTTACGATGTGAAGATGGAAGTTAATTATTGCTCCAGAGCAGTTAGAAACTTTGTTCTAGTCTATCTGTTTTATAGAAGGTCCATTTGCTGGTGGCTTTCATTAAAATAAAAACCCAACACCTTAGAATGGTAAAAAGACAGTGTACTGTGTGTTTTCACTATAACCTGCTTTCAGGTGAGTATGCTTGACTTTTAAGCAAGGACTGCAGAACCACCACACAACTTCTTGTTATATGCTGAGGAAAGCTCGTCAATGCAGTTCTTTAAACTTGAATATTCAGGGAGGTATGTTTTACAAGCTACTTATATTTTAATTGGAAACAGTCAGGGACATCCTGACCAAGTAACAGGACATCCCTCCCTCCTCACCTCAAAAAAAGATAAATTCAGACTTACTTTTTGTGAAGTTGCTGAAATCACTTCCTTCTTCCTCTTTGGTTTTTACCCCTGCTCCCAGCTACAGAGCTTACATAGAAGAGCAGTACACCAGAAAATGTATTTGCATTAAAGCAAAATCTGCCTCCTATTCAATGAGGCTTTACAAATGAAGTATTTTTTCCCTAATATGCCAGGCCTCTGTACCTTTAGTCTGCATTGCAATACTAAGTGTCTTTATTATAATTCACAGTATTTCCTTGTGAAAAGTCCAATTTGTGATCAGACAAGTGTCCATTAGCCTTCATTCAAAACCACTGCCATAGCAATAATTTTTTTATTAGACCTGTAAAACCTGCTGTTTCTGGCCCTCCTATTCCTTCAGTCCAAGCAGACATCCTCTCTTCTGTTCTGTAACACACCCAGCGGTCATTAAATTTCCATTTGAAAAGAATTAAAAAGGACTATAATTTTTATGCGATTAAATTGGACCAATTATTTCTTGAAGCCACAAGCGTATAATTTCCTATAAGCACTGAAGAAAAATCAATATCCCAAGTTCATAAATTATTTATTACTCCATCAGGCTGCCATTTGTTAACATAACAGAAGTACACCATTCTGGACCTGAACAAGAACTGCAGCTTTCATTCATATAGATAAAAAGGATGCACACAAAAAAACCCAGTGAACTTAAAGAACAGTCCAAATACCAGAAGTACTCCTGATTTCCTATGCCCCTGCTCCCTGAAGACATCTATTTCTCCATAAGAAATGCTAGGAAACAAAGCATCTCTATGTTAATAAAATGTCGTGCATGATTCATGTCAGAGGTGACATTTAATTATTTTGGTGGGTTTCTTGCTAATTTTGAAATGAGTTCCATGTATAGCCAACAATTACAGTTAGTGCTTATGGAACCAGGTTTCTGAATGTTGGAAGCAGTGTACAGTGTAACTTGAAAGTGTTTAAAGAAAAATCACATAATAGTTCTATACTTTATTGTGTTGATCTTCTTAATGCCATGAAGGATGTAGCAGTACATACCATTTATCTACAAGTTTTTTTGTTGGTTAGTTTTTTTTAAACCTAAGATCCTTTTTTGAACCTAGTGTTGGTTTTCTCAGCTTCTGACACAGTCCACAGCATTGCCACTGTTCAACGCTCACATGGCTCTTTTCATCTTTCCATGTAACAGCAATAAGTTTTTGCAACCACCATATACATTAACATTTGTTTTCCTTAAAGCAGAGGAAGAAGCAGCTGAAGTATTCAGAAAAATCAGGGATTCATGCAAGGCAAAGCACTCACTCTACAGTACACATCATGATGGGCTATCAAACCATTACACGTCTTGAAAAAAGCATTTGAGGCCAGTTAGAGAAGAATCACAGTGACACCCATTATCCCAGGAGCACAGGGGTGTCATTACCCCAACAGCAGTACCTGGTTGTGAAAGCACAACTGGATCAAGATCGGGCAGGGTCAGCTCCCCTTTCTGTCCTCCTGACATAGATAAATTGAACAACAGATAGTTTATTCTGTATACACCTTTGTGATGTGACCTTGGAATAAGAGTGCCTGTCTGAGTGGATATGAAAGTTGCCATGTTGTGTCCCAAATAAAGGAGGCTTGGATCAGTGTTATTAGGTCAAACACTTGTTTGTCCTGTGAAAGCCTACTCTGACCAAAGTCAAAAGCAATTTTGCTTACACATTGCTGCTATGTATCTCTGGCCAGATTCAGAGTTAAAAACCAGCATGTCTAGAGGGGATACAATACTTTAAGTTACAGGATTTTATTTGAAATGTTGCTTCTTGAACTGCAAAAAAGCATTTTGCACTAACCTAAATGCATACACTTCGCTTCATCATCCCAAGCCTGGGAACACAAGTTGTAGACTGATGTGATCTACTGAATTTCATATTTACTTGTCATCCATCAAAACTTTCCAGATCCAGCAATTCCACAGGTACACATGATCTCAGCGAATTTTCACTTTTCTTCAAAAACCAGCCAAATAAAAATATGGACAGTTACACCTCCTCCCCATACTGTAAAGTTCTCCAGTCAACTGAAAGGGGAAGTTTAGCACATTAATCTAAAACCAAATATTGAAAAGATTCTCAGTGTACAGATTTTTACTTACCTGATGACCATATCTATCAACCACATTTTCTATTAATTCACTTTTGATCAAATTCAAAGCAGTTATCTCTGTTTCAGTAAAATTGTCAAAGGAATAGAGATCCAAGCATTGCTTATTTCTTCAATGTACTTGAAAATTCTTCAGGAGGCACCTGAGTCCTGATCTTGGTAAAGGCAGGATCAGGGCTGCAAGACACTGGCAAAGTCCAAAGACAAGATTTCTTAACAGGGCAAAGAAAGGGAAGGAGAAAGGACTTCAGGGCCTTTTTTTTTTTTTTTTTTTGCGGAACAACTTCTACACCAAATTATACTGATCTGATAAATTGAAAACAAAGTGGAAGCAGTTACCTAGATGTTCTTTTCCCTAGCAGCATGATATCAAGATCCAAGATCATGACAAAAAGAATAATTTTAGGAGCACACTTCACTTTCTGGACACAGGAAAGAGTTTCTTAAAAATTCTTCAGCACAGAGAACAAAAGGTTTATCTAGAAAAAGCTCATAGCAGTGCCTTTTTTCCAGGGCTAGCTCCTCATTTTGCTTGGCACTGGGAACAGAGTGGAATTTACCAGCCATGACCAAGTAATTCAGAAGCACAAGTTTGAGCAGTGTCAGTCCTGCCAAGCCACGCCAGCTCCCATTGTGGAGCAATACAGCACAGAGCGAGGCAGGAGCCTGAAGCAGCTGTTACAGACACAATGGGCAGTGCAGCAAGGGAGCAGAGCTTTTCAGGGCACAGCTCTAGTAAATATCATCATTGTCCAACTAGGAATATGTTTTGAGTTTTGTACACCAAGAAGTATGAGTCAACTTAGCGCAGCCAGAGTGCAGACTGAAAGCTTAAGCAAGGATTTATGGACAAAGCCAGACCCTGTTGGACAGGATCAATTCAAACAGAGGAAAGAAAAAGAGCAAAAGCCTTTTAGGCAACACTTGAAGGAGGATGACCTTCTGGGACCCTGCCGATTATTTACATGATTTCTTGCCAAGAAACAAGTGCTGCACTGCTCTCCAGCCAGCATTAATGATCCCTGCACACTGGCAAATTTACTTCCAGCCCCAGGCTCAGCTGCTGAATATGGTGACAAACTACTTTGAAAAATCTTGTTTGTAACACATTAAAAAAAAATTTTAAAATGAAAAAAACCAGTCCTTTTCAAATTTTGAAGTTTTAATGTTTTAATAACATTTTGAAGATACAGAACTGCAAGTAGTCTGCTTTTTTAAATAATCCTCAACTTTACCACTGAGCCTGCACTTAGCTCTGGATATAAGCTGAAATCTCTTAACTGTACCCTGATCCAGCAAAGCAGGTCAGCACAAGTATAAAGCAATGAATGACACAAAACTTAATTATACCAATCATTCCAAGCAAAGAAGGAGCCTCCAGGGGCTTAATCCAGGTTGGAGTTTTTTGATTCTGTTTTTATTTCTGCCCTCCTTACTCTCCCTCCAAAACTTTATATTCTTGCACAGGTAAATTAAGACTCAGCATATCTTAATGTGGATTTTTAAATAAATAATTGATAAATAAAACAAGTTTTCCCCTGATCTTTACCCAAGTTTTCAGCCCGTCTTTATAAGAGAGGTGTTCCATCTCTCTGTTCATCTTTGTGGCCCTCCTCTGGACCCTTTCTAGCAGGTTCTCTCTGTGCTGAGAGCCCCAGAGCTGGATGGTTTGGCAACAACATCAGCCTTCAGCCTGCCCTGAAGGTTTGTATGTCATTAGGTTCCACAGACTTGTGGCTATTCAACTGCATCAAATGGTCCCAAATCTGCTCTTGGTTTATATTGGGAGAGACTTTATTCCCCTCACACCCAGTCAGTGGATCAGAGACTTGAGGAAAGTCTGACTTCCAGTGAAGACTGAGGAAAGGACCTTATTGAGTACCACAGCCTTCTACATATCAATCATACCAGTTCACTCTTCTTGCTTACTGGGAGGGCACACTCTCCTTGGCCTTTTTTTCTGACCTATGCATTTACAGACTCCCTTCTCAGGACTCATTCTCCACATCCCTTGCCAAGTCCTGTTCCAGTTTTGCCTTTGCTTTCCCGACTCTACCTGTACAATTTAAACTATATTCCTGTACTCTCCCCAGGTCATCTGTGCCTGCTTCTGCTAGGTCTTCATTTCCTCCTTCTTGTTCAGTCAGAGCCTTGCTTATTCATCTCAGTTTCCAGCCTGCTTTGCTTGATTTTCTACACAGTGGGATAGAGAACCCTTGACTCTCAGAAAAGTGGCCTTAAAGAGAAATCAGCTCTGGTCAGCCACTCTGAGCTTAGGTTCAGCTACCCAAGAGATCTCATTCACCTATCCCCTAAATAATTGGAATTTCACCCTTTGAATGTGCAGGATCTTGACTGTGCTCCTAGAGATCACAAACTCAATTAGGGCAAGGTTGTTGCAGCCCAGGCTGTCACCAGTCTTTACTCCTTAATGAGCTCATCCCCATTGGTAAGCACCAGATCCAGCAAGCACTCATCTCTGCTTGTTTTGTCCTTTTGTCCCATACCTGGAGCAAGAAACTGTCCTCTCCACATTGCAGGGGTCCCATGGACTGGGTGCAGCTAGATGTATTTCTTCCCCAGGAGATGTCAGGATGGTTCAGTTGGCTCTCTCAGCCTTCAGGAGGCCTGTTTTGGTGTAGGCATCTACCCGGGGAGGCTGTGTCCTTTCTGCCTGGGTTTCAGTCTCAGCCAGGCAGTTGTGATGGGTAGACACCATTTTTGTTGCCAAAATTTGCCTGATTCTTGTTGACTCCTCAGGAGGATGGAGTGACTCCTCCTCTGAGCCCTTCCTCACTAGTAAACGTGCAAACTGATGCACCACATCCTGTGTGCCCTTCGCTGGGAGTCCTGCTCACTCCACTGATGGTAGTAAAGTGAGGTAATGAGCAGGAAGAGAAAATAGATTACTGAATTGAAATTAAAGAGAGAGCAAACTATTTTGAAGCAAAAAGATGGGTGTGAGCTGGACACCTGCTGCTTTCTTCTTCCAGCAGAAATTAATGAAATGTAGTATCAGACAGTAATAAGATAAAACTGACTCCCCTTTCCTCCAAATAACAGTAACTAGACTATTTCTTTATGCTACAGACATGTTATTTGAGCAGTGTTTTTTATTTTAAAAGATTTAAGTGATTTGAGGAAGAAAGGTAATTTTAAGACTACCCAGTAACTAGCAGGACCCTGCAGGGACAACACTAAAATTTATTCTGAAAGTGTTTGCCCCCCTATTGCCTACATTTCAGAAAAATTTTATCCATAAGCTGAGGTTTATTACAAGAAAAAAAAAACCCAAACCAAGATGCTTATTAGCAATAATTCATGCACTGCAACTCAGTGATTTGCTATTCACATTTATGTTCATGCCAGGCATCCTGGGTAGTGGCTGAAAACCTCAAATCTTACGAGTTTTAATAGAACTCTATTCAAAATATTTTTGTTCCCCAGCTGGAAATGGAAAGACAAAGAGGAAGAGCAATTTTTAAACCCTAGTGTGCAGCTTGGATGACCCAAGCAAATGAAGAGCCAGCGTGTGTTAAGCCTTACTCCATGTGGTAAGGACTTCCAGCTAAATTTATGCAAATAAAAGGCACCAAAAAGTCACCATCAACATATTCCAGCCACAAGGAGAAACAAACACTTGAAGACCTTATGTAAACCAATCAAACCTGGTGTTTAGTTTTGTAAGCACCTTTAGTGCTTACAAAAATTAGAAACATGCACATGCATTTCAGTCTCACTGAAAGAACCTTACAGAAATATTATTAAATCACAAAAGAACACCTCTAGAGCAGGCCTCCTGTAGGGTTTGACTTCAACAGGGACAACTGGGAGACACTGGCAGAAGTGGCACCTTTATCCAATCTAACACACTAAAGTCAATGTGGTCATACAGATTTTGGTATCCTCAGTGCTCATATTTGGTCAAAGCTTGTTCCCACATCCATAGACTCCTCTCAACAGCTCCTCCCACAGGGAGAGAATTTAGGGCTGAACTAACCACCTCTGATGACACAAAAAAATTGAGTCCAACTTACTAAAAATGAAAAATAATGCAGTAAGAGGATGAGGCTATGCTGCAGTGGATGCACCATCAGTTTCCTGCATGATCTTACTTAAGTAATTCCCTGTGCCTCTCTAAGAACATGACAATGAACAAATACTGGAAGCTGCTTAAATAACTCAAGGGTAGAAAGAGCTACAAAGCTCAAAATGGCATTTGAGATAAGTATCAGAAAAAATTTGAAGTAGTAAGGTCAACTATGTCATTTTCATCTTAACCCACACTGGAAACACCTTGTTCCTAGAAATATGTGGCTGAAACCACTTGAAGTTAAACTTGTGTTTGCTGGAATACACCTCACTGTTTCCCTGGTTGCCTTTTCTTTTAGAAAAGATTTTGCTTTAAAAGCCATCAGAAAACAACGAACACATCCACTTTCTCAACTTTATGAAAACAAAAATTCTCAAAAATTATAACTCAGTTACTGACACCTAAAGGTTTTTACAAGAACATTATTTTTAACAAGTAGGACTGGCAGCTTTTAAAAGCTAGTGTTATCTCAGCAACATTCCAGTTAAAAAAAATGGAGCACAAAAAGAGACATATTCCAACATTCACAGTAATATACAGGAAGTAAAGGGTCCAGAGAAAATAAAGAAGAAAAAAAAAAAATCTAACAGTTGTAATTGAAGTCTACTAACAACAGGAAATGTGGATAAAACCACAAGATCAGTGACATGAAAATTGTGAAGCGATTCCTCTCAGGGAATCAAGTGACTGATTGATCACAGGTATTTTAATCTACTCTATTTTAGTTAAAATTCAATCAAATGTATGATTCAAAGTGGAAAAGCAAGCATCTTGAAGGAAGCAATCTATATGAGCATAATAGATGAGGATATTTTTTATAAAAAATAAATCAAGGTAGAGGTGCCTGTGGGCTTGGTTTAATTGCAGAGGCAGAAGAGTGACCGTTTTCTGGAAGAGAACTTTGATGTGCTTGCAGAAGAACTCGTGTTTTTAAAATTATCATGTGCATCATGAAAAGGGCAACAGCTGCACAGCAGTAACTTGACATGCAAATTCCTGCCTTTATTCAGTCCACGTATGCACATGCTGATAAGAGATTTAAGCAGAAAAATATTCCTTTTGCGTCATCATATGTAGAAGCGATACAGTTGTTTGCTGTGAAAAAAGCTGCTTAATACCAAGAAAAATGTGCTATTTCACAAGCAAGCATTTAAACATTTAGATTTGCATTGCTGTTTTAACCTTATTGACAGAAATACACTGCTGGGTATGAGTGACCATAAGCTGAGAGACAGGTTGAGAGCAAAATTTCTGAAAAGCCATAATATACACAAATGCAGAAAGGAGCAGATAGCTTAAATATTTTATTGTCAAGAGAAAAATCCAGGTAAATTTATTTTCCCCACAGAAATAAGATTAATTTGCTTAGATGTGGCTCACAACACATCAGCTGCACATTTGCCTATCCGCTTTTGGTACTTAAAACAGCTAAAACTGCTATGCCAACAACAGAAGATGCTCAGCTCTCCCTGGGTAGATTTGTCCTGGTAGTTCATTGCAGGCTTTGCTTTTTCTCATTGGCTGTTTTCCCCGTGCTGTAGCTACAATACAGCACCTTTTGTTCAGGGTGATATGGAAAGTGGGAATCAGGAACTCAGGAACATCCTGGCTGGGTCTCCCTCAAATGCACCAGGACCAAGACTGAAAAGGCTCTGGTTACAAAACAAAAACCCAGATTTTATCTGAAGTAGCTGATAATCCTGTCCCTCTCTGCGTCCTACTAGCCATGTCCCTGGTAAAAACTGTCACCAGCTTTCTTCCTTCATTCTAATTCTTCTGTTTTCTCCTACCTTTTCCTAAGTCCTCACATTCACAACTCTTACAGGGATTTCTTCTTCTGTAAAACTTTTTCAAACCATTATAGCCCCCCATGCAGCAGAAAATATATCAATATTTAGGATTTGAGAGGTCTGGCTATGTTTAACTAAAGCTGTGATTTTTTCCAACCCTCCACTGGTGAGCTGAATCAATACTGGGTGTGCAGCTTCTGCAGGCTCCACCAAGAGCCATTTGTTCATATTGTCACTTTATTGTTTGATTCCTTATTAGAACTGTGGCACCTAGCAAGCTGCTTAAGGAGCCCACCTCTACCAGAGATGGATACTGGCTTTGTTAACACTGAAATTTTTGTTTCTCCTCAGCTCTTTTTTTTTTTTTTTTTCTGGATGAGCACATAGATTGGTGCTCTGCATGCAACCACTTGGCACAGAACAGGGGAGCTGTTTTAGTCAGGGGAGATGAGGGGGGAAATGAAGTACCCAGGTCCCAGTACCCATAAAGCATCCTCCTCCAGTAGATCCCAGCCACAATATTCTGTGCCCTCAATTACCAAATCATCTCTTAGGAAAACCAATCATCAGAAGGACAGTCACAAGCAATCCCCTCATCCAGGGGACTGAAAACGCATGAAAGTTGAAATTTAAAAAATTCCTTAAATAAAGTTAAATGTGGCTCCAAAAGCTTTCCTCATATTAAATGCATGAATTACCATGACATGCCATCATTCTGAATGATGATAAGCAGAAGGAGAAGTTTTAAAGAGAAAATGGCAAGATTTCACAAAAATGTAAAGCCATATGTCTGCATGAAAGAAAACCCATTAAGTAGTGAGTATCACACACGCACAGCTGAAGGGAAGATATCTGTTGAGGAAGGCATTTTGCTTCTAAATCAACAGGTTGATGATATATATGTACTCATCTACAGATTCTCCAAGCAGGTAGCTCCTGTCAGCAGTGTTTAACATGGCAAACACTGGGACAGGGAACGCAGCGGCCAAGAGGAGGAAACTGAACACCTTTGCTGTGAGACAGAGATACCTCCCAAAAATACACTGATCCTATATGAACGAAGATCCAAAGGTTCTAATTTTAGTATTCCAAATCCATCTGGGCTCATAAACCAAAGCTTAATCAGCTGAACTGACTTTTTAAGAAAACCTACACCATGAAGTCACATGCCACGTGCTCAAAGACTGAGGTGCACAAAACAGGCAATTGAATGATCTGCAAAACCAGCGTTACAATTACCTGCAGTAGACATAAAAGATTATCTGGCAAACCCAAACCAAAATATTGCCTGGACAGACAAGTAAGTATAATTAAAAAACAGGATTGCATGCATACACAGAACTATCTTAGTACCTATCCCCTCAACTTCTATATCCAACCACTTTTGTTTCCAGTATATAAACTTGCACCTGATTACCAGAGACTGCTTGGTTGACTGCAGGACGGAAAAGGTTATTGCCAACCCCAGAGCTTCCACTTCTTTTTTGTGACTCATCCCATCTTTTTCACAGCCCCTGCAGTGCTGCACACTAGTATGCACAGTAACAGTTATCATGAATTTATTCCTCAAACAAAAATCAAAGGTCTAAGCAGAGCCAACTACTGCCAGTACAGTATTGGAGAACAACTCTAATCAGTTGTTTATCAAGGCCTGATTTTCTTCAAAATTTATTATTCTAGAGGATTTTGGATTTTGTCCAATTATGTGAAAAAGTTAAATCAATTCAATATAAAAAAGGAAGGAAGCACCCTTTAACAGAAACTGAAAAGACAAAGGAAGTCACAGATATGCACCCATTTCTTAAATTAAATTTAGCAGCTTTGAAAGATCCTCAATACACAGCCCTGCAGAAGGAAGGCCTTCATCTATAAAAGATGCCGAGCATACATATTAGAAGTGCATTCTGAGCTGTATGAATAAGTCATAAATAATGTAAGTCATTGAATGCCTCCCCACCTCCTGCCAGAATGGAGCAGGAACAGCTCATGATTTTCAGATAAAGTTTGTTATTCAGAAATTATCTATGAAATCATCTCCATGAATTGCTATTTGCTTATACCTTCTACCTGAATAGATAGTTGCTCTTATTAGCTGTTAAAAATTCCAGCTGTTTGGATTGGCATGCAGCTCACATAGCGCATCCTCTCCTCTTCTCCCTGTGCATGGGCACTTACTGGGAACTCACAAAACTACCTGTTTTAATCTGAACCCTGATTTAATTTTTTGTTTTCTGTAAGCCTGGTAGAGCATTTCCTTGCAGGCAGCAAGCATTCCCAGCACTGGTACAAGCTGTGCAGCCACGTGGACAGGGCTCTAAGCACCAAGACCTGGGCAATAGGTCTGTGGCAGGTGATTGCCTCTCACTCCTCAAGTGCCCCCTGCATCAGAGCTGCCTGCTGTCCATAAGAGCCACTAGGAGCAGGTGGCAGTGTCCTGTGGAGGGCCCAGATATTATCAAACTCATGCAATAGTTACAAAACTGGAAGCATTGATGGAATTTCTGTGCCATATTTATCCCAGCTCTTCAATACAAATCCTCTAAAATGCTCCTGTCCTTGCACGAATAACACAGATACAGATCAAGGACTAACATCAAAGCTTCAGAGAGAGCTGGACAGAGCCCTGAGGATGCTCCACATGGTTGTTTCCAACACAGTCATGCAACAGATATTAGTATGCTCTCTGTACAAGTGTGTCTTTTTCTCATGGTTTGAATTTTTAAATTTCCACTATTTTTAGTCAGACACTTTGCTCATTTACACTAAAAGCATTTGTCAAACATATGGTCTTGAATTTCTTCAAGGTTTACCTCCAGATGTGATGTCTTCAGTCTGCTGTCAGTAATCCAGCAATCTCCAATGGAAGCCTTTGAAATTGGTTCTCCTTCAGGATCTTAGTTTTGAAGAGCCCTTGATTTCTGTTTTAGAAATTCAAGAGACAAGGTAGACATTTGGTGGTTGGCTTTGGGAATTTTTTTTCCTTGTTTAGGAAATACTCCCCCTTATGACAGACTTTTTTAGACTCTTATAACACAGAGAACTACTGAGCTAAAATACGGTGTTTAGTATAACTTGTGTTCAAATCAGTCACTGTTGCAACAGGAATCCCACAAGGCTACCCCTAGAATAAGCAGAAACCTGAGGAAACAGTTCTATCATAAAAACATCATTTTGTTAAAAGCCAAAACATTTCAAAGGAATGTATTTTATATGGATAAAGTGGAAATCTGACAGCATTAAAATACTTTGGGTTTACTTTTATGTGACAAAAGTATTGTAAATTTTAGTGCATTTTTCAACAATTTGAGGTATGAACAAAAAAATTAGTAGAATGTAAAAGTAAAAAGAATCATTATTTTGTTTCAGCTCCAAAAGAAATGCTTTTATGATTTCAGGTAAGTTTGGAAGAATGATTTTTTATATGTTTTAAAACCTGAGTTGGCTTTCCAACAAAATAAACCCAAAGAGCTAAAAATTCCTGACTGATCTTGGTTCCAACAATCAATCCAGATGACAAGTCTCCTAAAAGCACCACTACACTGGTATTTTTTTGCCATCCCCCTACCCACAAAGATCCAAGTAAAATGCACAGCAAAATGATAGACACAGAGAGAAGCCTAGAGTCCAATATTTAGTTGTAGACACCAACATTTTGCATCCTGGTTTCAAACAGGCTTCGCCATGAAGCCTGAACATCAGGATCATCCCCATTAAAGTGTCATAGCAATTTTGGGATGAATGTGAAGCAGCTAAGACATCCAAGACCAAACTTTAAAGGTCAAATGCCTGTTGTAGAAATATTATGCTTGTCAGCAGCCTTGGCTGATGCAAGAGATTGCACTAGCACAGAATTTTGACTACTGCTCATCAGTGTAGTACTCATTCTTCAGAACAAGTCCCTGAAGAACAGTATTAAGGTACATGAATAGGACAATGTGGAATAAATATTTTTAAAATATGGAGTTGTACTTCTGCCAAAGCAATTCACAGGCACTCAAGCAAAACAGTCACATTACTCTTAGCATGCAAAGGATTTCCACACACTGCTAGGGAACACACTGAGGATTATTCTCAATGAGCATCACCTAGTGGAAAAAACAATGGTCAAAAATATAATCTTTGATGCAAATGACATTTGAATCACAGTGAAAAGCAGTATACATAATAATAGCATATTGCCAGAGGCATCCAGCTGCAGGTATCTAAATGTTTTTTTCAAAGGGTAGATCCTTTAGGCAAGTCAGTATCTGTTTTCACAAAAATTTGCACAGTAACTTAAAGGAGTTGAGTGATTTGCCCAAGAATATTCAAGATTAGGCGAGAATGGCACAGTGGCAGCCCTGTGAGTAGACTCCTGCTCTGCCAGTGTGCAATTCCCCAGCCCAGAAAGCAGCCCAGCAGTGTCTCTGCTGCAGCTACAACTGGCAAGCCTTCCATTAAGGGCTGCCTGTCTGATGGGTGCTCTACCCAGAGAAAACACATTAACCAAGATGTAATGCATACCCCAGCAAACACATCCACACAATAATGAGAGGGTAAAACAGCAGCATCCACATGAAGCAAGACCTCACTGAAGTGAGTGATGCCACTATGCCATTTTTTCTTAAGCCTGACTACATCTTTAAAATATTTGGAAGTGTAAATACTGCCTTTGCGTTTAACGGCACAATAAAAAGTGGTTTAATACAGCAATAAAAACTCCAATATGCCTTGACAAAGTTGTTTTAAACACAGGTCTAAAGCCCATAGCTACTATGTTGTAGACAGATTTAATTTCAGAAAGGCCTTGACACAATACCATTGTAACTGAAAGTAAAATATTCTGTATATCCAGACTTACTAAATAAATCTCAAGGTTTTTATGGCACTAATTAATGAGTATGAGCACATTGGGACTGCTGAGTAATTTGGACTAAGGCTATATATTTTAGATGCAAAAGCAGAAAGTGGCAGATGCCTAAGTACTGAAAATGGGGTTTAGGACCCTCTGAAATAAAATGGCTGCAAATGAGGAATTCTTATGCTTCAGGAGAGAATATTTACTACAGTGACCTAGGGCATAAGTGAGATCAAAGAATTAGAAGCAGCATGAACTGCATTCTGCCCTTCAAAACATCACACAAGGAAAACAATGAACAGAGTTAATTGGGCTTGTTTGCAGCCATCAGTGTTTCATCCCAGGTAACACTCAGCAAGGCACAAACAGCTTCACAGCCACCGTGAGGAAAGGGATTTGACCTGTGTTATCTCCCAGCCACGGGGGTGGGAGACCCAACAGCCAGGGGTCCATGCCCTTGCCAGCCGATGATCATAGCACTAATTACCCCCAGGCAGCGTTAATTATTTCCTCGGGCAGCTAAGGGGCCCAGCTGTTGCCCACAGGTACCAGGGCCAGCCCCAAGGCCAGGAGCTGCCAGCCCTGCTGCTGTAGTGGCGGCCACCAGCGGCCAGACAGCCCCACCTTGGCCAGGCGGGACAAATGAGCATCTCTGACACATCTGTCCCCACGGAGTCCAGCGGGAGTGGTGGCAGCTTTGGCTTTAAAACACCTTGAGCTCAGTGTTAGGATAGAAAGCGTTTCCCCCCAGGCTGCCCAATCAAGTGCTCAGAAGCTGAATTAGCAATTTTTAATTTTATTTTTAACAAACAATTAAGCCAAACTTTGGCATTTCCGTTGGAATGAGGAAGGCACTGCTCTCACACACAGCACAGTTAACAAGTGTAAGGGGACAGTGGTCCCTGGTTGGGTGGCAATCTCTTTGTCTGTCACTAACATCCCCAGAGCTGCTTCTGTGCATGACATTCCCACAAAGAGCCTTCACCTCCTTGGGGCAGCAGCTCCTGGGGCTTCAGGTCACAGGACAGGGAAAAGCCAGGTTTTATTCTGGACAATCACAATCAGTTCCAGACCTGTTAAACCTACGGAGTAATGAGCCACCGAGAATGTTTAAACATACAGATTGTGCAGACTAGAACAGCATAGGTTTGTCTTTTGAAAAACAATTCAATTTGACTTTGAAAAAAGATAAAATATCACAGTGAACAGAAGTTAAAGCACAGAAAAAACAAGTTCTACAGCATACATGATTTGCATAAGAATTGTATTTATCTACGATTTGTTTTCTTTTAATGTGGAAAAGTACATTAAAAGAAGCTTATCTTTATCAGAATTATTTTGGTATTTCTGCCAGAGCATTCTTGTACCAATTGTTCCTGCCCTCACCTGGCATCAAATATTTTTCCTAGACCAAGATTAGTCAGCATACTTCCAGGGAATCAAGGTGGTATTACAGCAAGATAAAAATTAAAATACACAGCATTCTCAGATCACACGCAAAATAATTGGCAGAAACAAGACTCAGTCCTCTGATTTAGACACTGTGGAGCCCACTTCTTGTTAATTAGAAAAGGTTAGGAGAATGATTTAGATGAGCAATTCAGAAGAATTATGAACCTTCCCAAACTTTTGTTCAAAATAAGATCTGGAATTTCTGGAGACTCATAAAAAGCTAGCTTTAGTCACACATACCTCTGTTGCATACATACACACGCAAGTGCACACCCCAAGCTCTGTGTTTTCTCCTACCCTTCCCATATTTAACAAGCAGTAAAAGTGTCAGAATAATCTTGAAGAATAATGCCTGTGTCAATGGAAAATTTTCCACCCCACACTGCCTTCAGACACACCATGTTCTTTTTCAGGGAAGGAATTCTGAAAACAGCTTGACTGTTAAAAAAATAGCTATAGGAGTGATGAAAATAATAAGGAATAAAACTTTGTTTTTGTTAACCAAAAAGCATTTTGATGAATGCCATTTTGTGCTTGACTTTTTAAAATGTCATTCAGCATGCACGAAGATTTAGGAGAAGCTTTTTATAAAAAAAAAAAAAACTCCAAGTGCTTTTTGGCACTCTACAAAAGCACCTCCAACCACGTGATTTTTTTAACACTTGAATGTGAAAGAACATCTATTTTGAAAACACTGCTCAGAATTCGGTTTATTTGCTTTGCCTCAGCATTATCAGTGGCCCAAAGGAGCATGAGAGGAGCTGAACTCCTGCCCTCATGACTGGTGTGGAGGCTCTACATTAAATAAGTGCATTTAGGCATCCCTGGGGGTGCCGGGGGCTGGCAGGCCCTGAGCACCATGCCAGGGCCATGGTGGTACAGCTGCCAGCTGGACAATGCTCACCCACGGCTGACACCACAGACATGTGCAGGGCAGCGTGGTTCTGCCATCCAGATCCCCAAAAACACGCCTGCAGCAAAACCCCAGCCTAACATACATTAAGAGTTATCTACCCATGGCATGCTCAGGGGAGCCAAAGCAAATCAGCTGAAGACACAGAGCTAAAGCCAGGAACTTAGAGTGTTATTAGATGAAAGTTACTTTTAAGAGGGAATACCGAGAGGATACTTTAAACATGCTTTAAGGCAATATAACCTGATTTCAGAACTCAATTGATTTACCTTCTCTTTTCAAAGTACACTCGTGAATAAGAGGAAGACAAAAGCAAAAAAGAAAGCAAAAAAGGTAGTAAATGTCAGCCTTCAGAAAGCACCACTATCATCCAAATAAATGCAACGACTCTCATTTAAATTCCTTTCAAAAACCACACTACAATAAAGGCATCAAAAACCTCCTCGCGGTTAAGGAGTCACTGGGGGTTTTACCTCAAGGCAGCACAGCTGAATTCCCAACACAAGAACCAAAAGATTTACACTCAGGAGGCAGTTGCCTTCTGCCCTTAGGCCATTCAAGAATGCCCTCTGTTCTAGCACCTCAGTTGTTATGGTTCTGGGTCTGTGTTTCTCTTTTCCCAAAATCAGGATTATAAAATATGATCCCATTGGAATTCACCACCAGTAACTGCTGTGTTCTCACCTCAGCCACTGCCTTTTTGATCTGAGACAGCAGGAGCATGAATTAGTGACTCACCATCTTTCACAGGGAAAAGTGCCATTTAGTTTTAAAACAAACAAACAAAAGCAACAAACAAACAAATGATAAGTCTTGAACTCTATTCCCAGCTGCTTCATTTTACTCTTTCATCTCTGGATGCTCAGCTTCTTCACCCTACACATGCAGAAAATAAAGTCTCAAGAAATTCTTTCAGTGCAGAAATCTGGGTCATTTAACCTTTTGGGGTTTTGCAGCATTACTTAACTGTTTCTGAACCAAAAGTTAATCCTTATGAAGGCTTTTGAAGCCTTGTAGAGCCCATACTTCATGGCAAAACCACCCTGCACATAATAGTAGTTAAACTCCAAGTTCTTTTTCCTCTGGAGATTTTATAGATTTAAAATGAAGTTAGCTAACTTTTGTTTAAAGTATTCCTAAATCAGTTTCAAGGCATAATCTATTAGAAAAAAAAAAATGCATCCTACATAGTAGAAAGGCTGGCTTCTGCACAAGAGTGTACATGATTTAATTTTGGTTGACTAACTTGACATTCATACACCACACTGTGCAGAACAAGACAGCGAGTATTCAATAAGACACTGACACTGTACATAAATTTAAGATTATCCATCAGCTGCAGTTCCTTACTGAACTGGTCTCCCATATGTGATTCTTTTAAGGCCATAAATATTTCAGAGAGATAAAAAAAGACTTTAAAGAACCCTCCCATCCCCCAAAGAAAGCATGAAATGAAGAACGTGGAAAAGGTGCAGAAATAATCCTGGCCTGACCTTTTGGCCACAGATCATTCTCAGTTTTAAAAAATTGATTTAATAAACTTTGAATAGTTTTGTATTTCATATTTATCTGCATAAAAGCATTAGTACTAATATGTTTATTATTGCAGAGACAAAAAATACAACTGATGAATCAATTTAAATAGCATTTGAACTACTGCTTTTATAACCCAAGGCTTACATTTTTCCATCTCCCTCCCAAAAGGCAATGCATTCCTTACTTGCTCATCTGCAGGAATTTACAGGTGTTAAATTAGCCACAGTAAGCCTTACCTTTTGTTCCCTGATCGCTATCAAAATATATTGAGAATTACAATAGAAACATATTGAGAATTACAGAGAAAAAGTTAATTAAAAGTTTGAATAGAAGCTCCAGAAAGTTCAAACAAAAGATTTTTCCCTAGTTCATACCAAGATCTGGCTGCATGCATAATTACACACAAATCAGACTGTAACTTTCTATGTTTTTATTCAATAAAAAAATAAACCTATCCCCTCCAATCTAGCTAAATGTTTATAAATAACCAGGGCTCCCATTGCAGTCAATACCTTGTGGATGTGATGTTAAAGTGATAAGACAGGCACAACAAGACCCAAAACTTCCAGTGATTTGTGTTGTTGGGGCAGCTTGCCAGGTTCCCCATCTAAATCTATCCTATAAATAGAGGTGTTCTAATGTAAAAAAGTTTCCCAAGTATCCACTCTAGTTTAAAGACAAGTTCTTTCAATGTCAGCTTTCCAAAAATATAAATGATTGAGTTTAGCTCATAAATGTCATCTGAAAGTAAATTTTAAGATTGCTGCTTCCAATATTCATACCAAAATAGCA
Source organism: Zonotrichia leucophrys gambelii (assembly GCF_028769735.1). Classification (NCBI taxonomy): domain Eukaryota; kingdom Metazoa; phylum Chordata; class Aves; order Passeriformes; family Passerellidae; genus Zonotrichia; species Zonotrichia leucophrys. The sequence continues at coordinate 99,458,652 of NC_088169.1, forward strand.
AGTTTTATGTTAAAGGCCAGTGTCTGCCTTACAGAAAGAAGTTCCACATTTCTCACTACAGCCTTGGCACACAGGTGCTTAAATTAACCAGGCAAGGATTGAATTGCACACTTTGTGCAAAGGATGATGCACATAGATTTATTGGGGGTTTTGCAGAGTTTTTTTCATTTTTTTTACTTTACTTCATTTGACAGTAAGCAAAAGTTAAGACTATCTGTATGTCTCAAAACCTATCCTAGCTCAGTTTTCTTTTCAAACAAGCTGTTAGTGACCATGGTAGAAATACTGTTAAAGGGAATTCAAGCAGACAAGACGAGAGAGCCAAGGCAAAGACATTAGGACACATGCCAGCATAATAAACAAAGGTCTTCTGTGTCAGGAGGTCTGGGAACCTGATAGCTCAACATTCCACTCACTACTTAGCCTTAACCATCACAGGATATGGGGCAGAAGCATTTCTTAATAACACATTTTCGGCCTTGAAAAAAGGCTAAGTTGCAACTGCCATCAGATTTCTATCACAATTTCCTTGAAGCAGATTTGATTAAGCATCATGGATGGTCATAATTCCAGTTCTTGTGACTAGTTTGAGTAGTTCACACAATGCTTTGTGCACTGGTTGCAGATTTAATACAGGCTCTGGCACTGCACTTCCTCCAACGTGAAGCTGGCATGACAGGAAAGGAATAAGTTTCGTAATAGTGCTGTGGCCATAATGGTGTTGAGATGTAAGACTGGTGAAAAGTAGTAATAGCTTTATTTAGGCATCCACCAAAATGGACCAAAAAAAAAAAAAAACCCACCAAAAAAAAAAACCAAAAAACCACAAAAATACAAACCACCAAAAGAAAGAAACAAAAAATCCCCCCACAATAAGTGTTCTTTTTGACCATTTAGATACTTAAGATATTTAAATATTTAATATTTTAAGAATCAAAATAAGCCACAGGACCTTTGTGAAAAATGTTTTATGTTTCATTAGGTTTTCTTCATTAGAAAAATCTTGCATAGAAGCCCTGATCATCACAGGAAAAGTGAAAAATATTATTAATAGATATCACCACCCATTAGGTTCTGCCTTTGTCCTCCAGATTTGCACTTCTGCCTCTCCAGCTTTGCTAAACTCTTATTCCAAGCATACAAACTACTTTTTACCTGATGGAAGCATGCCACACTAAAGTCTAAACCCCAGTAACACATTTCCACAGCAACAACAAATACTCCACTCCTGCAGCAGCCATCAAAATCCATCCACCCTACACAAACACTTTCTAAAATGTGCTATGCTTCATTTCTTTGCCCTCTGGGAGAGACCAGGCAGCCACTATGTAGTCATGGACATGCCTATGAAATACAAGAGCACAAGATCTCACAAAAACTGCCTCTGCTCTCTATCTTCATGAAAGACCTACAAAAGTAAAATCAAGAAAATAAGATTACTAACTCTAGCAGATGCTGTGTGCTCAATATTCAGAGTAACCAAGAATTTAGAGCAATCATTTTGAAGCCCATTCAAATTTATCCTATTTCCACCCTAATGGAACTTCTCCACCTAGGGACACAGGTGAGCATGTCTCTTAAGAATATGAGATCACAAACTTTTCAAGCAACATGTACAACAGAAAAGTATATTAAAAACATTAAATAATAAAAAAATCCCTGCATTTGTTTTATAGTCTGCAGGTGATATAAAGGCTTTCTCCTCATAAGGAAAAAAGCAGTTCAAAAGCTGAATGTCAAGGAAACTGTGCAGCTCCACTCCACAGAATTTAAAAAAAAAGGATACTGAGCTGTGTGAAAGTCTTGGAATAAAAACAAAAATCAAGAAAATTGCACTCTGCTTCTGACCATTTTATGAGAAAAAAATAAAATATTCCTTCATTAAGTTCTTTATTTCTAATTATATGCACAGTTAGAATAAGATCTAGAAATAGCCAGCAGTTGAGTATGGTTTTCCTCTCCTTCTCCTCAATTGTAAAGCTAATCCTAAAGCTCTTTGTTCTGGAAGTTGAGAATGTGATGCAGTGTACCAGTTGTATTCCCTTTTCACCTTTACTTTCCTTATGGGATTCCTGTGTGCTACCTCCCAGACAAAAAGCTTAATTTACTGCTGTGTTCCCTGAAGCACAGGAACAGAAACCTCAGTGGGCTGCAGGAGGTGGAGCAGTACCTGTACCTCAGGTTCAATCAGCTCTGACAGGTGCACAGATCAGCTGAGGGGACAGACACCATCCAAACGAAGACATCTTTCCAAGCCATGCCCACAAAGTATTTGCAGGTGTGGGTGTGCCCCACTGTGATATTAGTTCTATTATTGAGCCATATAGAAAGTTTGCTTAATTTATGAATACTTGCCTTTAGTATCCTTTTAGTTGCTTTTAAGTCTTATTCTGAAGGGCTTTTAGTATCTGGCAGTTGAAGCAACACTCAGTGAATAACATCAGGGCACACAGACCCACAAATTATTTCAAATACATTTGAGAAGCATCAATAGACATTATATTTGCAAATATGCATGGAAGCATTTAAGTAAATGCAGCATACTACTTCCAAAAGTACAGACCTATCAGTAAAACCATTAAGCTCAGCACTTTTACCTTCCTTTAGCTGCATTAGAAATGACTGCTTGAGGTTGGCTGAAGCTCCTGCTAATGGATTTTGAATGTGGTGCACTTTCTCCACCTCCTGTTTTAGAAGCCTCTCTTCCCATTTCCATGTACTTCTTGTGCCTCCAATTGGCTGGGAGTTGCTCTCCTATGTACCAATTAACTCATAATCAGGTGGAGAGTTATCTTAACCTTGGCACAGCTCCCCTGACGAGCTGGACCTGAAGCTTTAGAGTTCAAGCACCACTTTTAAATCCAGTCACATGTGTGGCAGAGAGCAGGACACAGCAACCCCATGTGCCTTACCTGGTGGTGGGGCTGTGTGATGGTGTTTACAGGGGAAGAGAAGAGGATCTGACTCCATGTTTCAGAAGGCTGATTTGTTACTTTATGATATATATTATATTAAAAGTATACTAAAAGAATAGAAGAAAGGATTTTATCAGAAGGGTAGCTAAGAATAGAATAGGAAGGAATGAATAACAAAGGCTTGTGTCTCGGACAGAGAGTCCGAGCCAGCTGGGCTGTGATTGGCCATTAATTAGAAACAACTCTGAGACCAATCATAGATCCACCTGTTGCATTCCACAGCAGCAGATAATCATTGTTTACATTTTGTTCCTGAGGCCTCGCAGCTTCTCAGGAGAAAAAATCCTAAGGAAAGGATTTTTCAGAAAATATCATGGCTACAGGGCTTTTATAGCAAGACTTCAGGGCACACGGGCAGCAGGTCCTGGAACAGAACATGCTGATCCCCAGCTGCTGCAGCTCTTTACTTCTGTGCCTCAAAGATGTGTAGGGCTTGGTTCATGAGGTGAGCAGATTTTTTGCTGAAAGTAAACACATGAAAAACCTATAGGAGAGCCCAGGTTCTCACAAGATGGGGTAATCTGTAAGGAAGAACAGCACACCCTTCCTCAGCCTCTCTTTGCTCCTCTGGATTCACGCCACAGGCTGCTGGGAAGGCTCAGAGGAATCTCCATGCATCAGGTTGTAGCAAAATCAGGCTTGGCCACCAAAGGTATCCCACAGCAAGAAGAAGAGAGTCCTTACTGGCCAAGCCCAACTTTTAAGGGTATCCAGGAATAGAAGGTCCAGCAGCAGCCAAGTTCAGACAGAAGTCTAGATCATAAGGCAATCTCCTGGCAATAAAGCATGTCTGGTGCCAGGCAGGAAACCAGTCCACAGGCCAGCATTAGGATCAGATCTAGTAATTAGCAAACTGGGCCCAATGGCGGACAAAGTCAAGCCAGGAAGTCAGTCCAGACATCACAATCTAGATCAGGAAGCTGAGAACACTGAAGAGGAACATTCCTTCCACAGAGCTCAAACAGGGACCAAGAGCCCAGAGCTGGTTTAAATAGAAGGTGTGGATGGAGCCTTCAGGTGAGTCTCTTTAGGGTCACTAAGGCTTTTCAGTGCCCCCAGGGCCTTGGCAACATGTACCTGCCGCCTTTCCTTCCTCAGGGTGCATTCCCACAGAGTGTGTGATTGAAATGTTGCCACGGTTTCCTGTTCACTCCCAGCTGGTTGTCTTCTTCTTCAGCTATCCCCAGCCCCAGAAAGATCTGTACCACTCACAACCTGTGCATGGGAGGTGAAACAAAATAGCCACTTCTTTTCTTTTTATTCCAATGCATCCTTTTGGAGACTTTATGGTCCCAATCCCCTTCTGGGAGACTTTGGCAAAATAATTACATAAATACAACCCCCAGCAATGCACACATCATACTGAATGGTTTGCTTACATCAGACACTGCAGCATTTATTTTCCATTCATTTCACCCTTCAAGGAGTTTAGGTATTGACTTTCTGTTTAGATCTGAGTAGAAATCCAAGACAGGAAATTTGCCCTGTTCTCACAAAATACCAATAGAGCCAGCTGTGCATCCTCTTGTGCTACTACTTCTTCCATTGAACATACCAAGCACTAAATTACCTTATTCAATGCTTTGTGCCAGGCCCTTGAACCCAGCAGCTCTTCTGCTTGACCCTTCTCCAGGAGCTCTAGCCCTTGGATACTGCTCCCTGAGACACACTACTTTACTGCCTTTGAGAGGCAGAGAGGAAGGAAGAGATATAGAAAGCAACAACCAGATGTCAAAGCTGAAGGAGGGATTGTGATGTAGGAACCTGGCAACCTGTTTGATATTTGTTCTGAATTATTGCAGAAATTTTTCAGTCTATATTAAAATTTTATATGCAACAAGGATAATAAATCAACTACAGAAAATAGAAAACTTGTGTTTACTCTTGAAAGAATTGCTGTACCTTGAGGTAACTTTTCTCCCAGCAGATGCTAAGATATTTTACTTCAAACTTGACAAAGAAAATACTGTCACTTCCATGGGCAAAACAGATGTAGAGGAAACAAGTAAGAAGCAATACAAATGTTTAAAATATAAATACTACCCAAGAATTTCTGGAACAGGATGCATATGAATTAGGCAAATAAATGCTTGACAATTATGCTTTCCTTAGATAATTTGTATGTTTTGGTTTTTAGGGGTTTTTTTTTTGGTGGGTAGTCATTCTCTAGTTGGATTAATCCCTTTAGGATTTTTTCACCTAGATTCAGTCTAATTGGTATTGAAAGTGTTTGGCTGGCTATATTCACAGTAATTATCATGGAGGAAAATGAAAACAATTGTTTAGTCATCAGTGTAATGGTAAATCTACTCCCTGCCTGCAGCTTGCATGCCTAAGGTCCTTGAAGTGTAAGAGTTCAGTTTTGTTGAGGACTAAGCTGAAGTAACATATTCTTATATTTTATTTCCCAGAGGCATGTGATGTTTCACCATACACATCATATTTTTTTATCTCATAGAAAGGAGATATGCTAATGAAACCTATGCTATTGCAAATAAGACCTTTTCAGAGAAACCTCTGCTATTCTATCATTTCAAGTTGATAAACTAATGGTAAGTCCTTTACCAGGATTTTGAGCCCATCCTAACACAGGTAAAGCTTTCAGCTCCCTGCTTGCTCTGTGCCAGACTGCTCCATTGTTTGTAGAAAGGAATTATATGTTGCACACACATAGATGGAAAATCAGGTAGTGACAAATATCTCATCCTGTCTTTCAGTGGTCCCATTTCTTTTAGACCGATGTCACTGTGGGTTTTGATTTTCATTTTATTTTTCCTTGTGCAGGTTCCTCAGGTATTTTTGAGGAAATCAGCTGGCCAGTATTAGCAATTAGTGTTGTGAGGCAGAGGCTAATTGCACTGATTAGCTGCTGGATGGCCAAGAAGGGAGGTTAAGGGACCAAGGCCAATTAAAAAAGGAAAGGACAGACAGGAACAAGCCTCTCTGCACATAAAAGAGAGGAATGCATGCAGTGCACCTGATATCAAAGCCAGATGTTAGTTGCATATTTAAATTGTGTATATCAGGTTTGGGATGTTTTGTGGGTATCACGCCACCTCCCCACTATCTAAGGAAGTAAAAGTTCTATGCTTACCATGCATGCAACATAAAGCTGACTATCTAGGAGCTGCCCCTTCTTGCAGTGTGAAAAATCAATCCAGTTCAAGTGTCAGGGAAAAGGCTGCAAGACTGTGGGGAGACTGCTTCAATACAGCTCTCAGTTCTCCCCGTGTGTCATAAGGCTTCGCTAAGCAATACATGGACAATGTTGGCCTGCACTTGGTCAAAAACAATTAAATATCTTTGTGAGTTATAGGAATTTATGAATTCACTACTCCCTCCCTACATGCAACTGGAGTACCTCAGTGAAAAAAACCAACAGCTAGAAGAAAAATTGGGGTAATAGTTATCAGTTAACTCAGGCAAATGAGGTTAATTTGGGAAGAATGTTGCTACTCATAAAAGTGGAATAGTTCAGAGAGTTTTAAACAAACAAAAGGTGAAAATCCAGAGGAATTTGTGACTGATTTAAGGTTAAAGAGCTAATCTTGCAAGTGCAGTTAGCAATCATGGTAATTGAGCATAATAAGAGACCAGATGGTGATTACAACTGGGAGAAAACACCCAGAGAAACTGATTACTAGAACCTTGGGATTAACATGTAATTTAAAACAATAACAACAGCCAGAAAGAAATTTTTTAAAAAGTGAATATCTTGAACCAGGCTTTTTTTACTTCAGGCTGATGCTGGGGAATGTTGGATTCTAAAGCCACTACAGAGAATGTAAAAATGACAGAAACAGAAAGATGTGAATGACTCAAAGTAAGAATTCAGAAACTTGGCACAAAGAGCTCCACACAATAGTCTCACAAAATAGTAAATCTCAAGTCCCATAAGCCTGGAAACATATAGATAAGTTTCCTGCAAATGTGTTCAAGCAAGGAAGTGTCACAGCTCTCTGAAAATCATGAGGTCAAATCCCAAGACCACTGACATCCTATATTTAAGCAGAGACAGTGAGTGGAACTTTGTCGGCATCAGTAAAATTTTATTATTACATAAAACTCAGACGAGCTGAAACAACCATAAACAATTGAATATCTTTGTCAAAATGGGCTTGGCAAACAGTCTACTTCCCTAAAATAAGAACATTATTTTTTTCCATTTATAGTGTATGAGTTATAAACGTCATGCTAACTTGAAAAAAAATTAATAGAGGCACAAATATTTCACCTTTGACAAAAATCTATCGAGCTGAGTTTAAACCTGCAGTACATACAAGTCAGTAGCCATTTCTCTCCTTTCAGTTCAATTTTGAAAGGAGTATTAGCTGCTAAGTCATGTTCTAAAGCTGGAGGTACTTATAGAAAAAATATTACCAATATTATAATCATATTCTGATCAAAAAATCAAACTCAAGTAATGGAGATGTTCACCTTCCAAAAAGAGAGACATGGAACAGGGTGTTTTGCAAGGTCAACAAATTGAATCCTTCATGGCAGCAAGGTAATAGCTGATGTCCTGGAGCAAAGCAGACACAGCTTGTAAAAGACAAAAATTATTGTCCTATACAATACTTCTCATTTCCAATTCATGTCCTCTACAAGATTCTACAAATAAAGAGTCACTTGCCAGCTTCTATTATCGTTAAACCCAGTAGTGGAGTTCATGTAATTTAATTTTTAGCATCCTGAAATGAGTACCTGGCCTAAGCTAGTTACTTAGGTTCACTCTCCAGTAAGGGAAGTACTTTGAGAGAATTCATCATTTTTATGTCATTCTAGGATAGTTATCTAAGGTGGTAGCACTAATTGCTCTCTGGAGCCATTGATCTTCATTTTATCTCTATTGACTAGAGACAGAGTTTAAACATTTGCCTTTGATGAGATGCTTCATTTTTATGTGTCTCAAATTAGATAGGAAAACTCCCACTTGTTGTGCCTGGGAAAGTAATCCCTGATCATGTGCCACAACTTAATGGGCAGGGGTTTGAGCAGTTTTCAGTGCAGCACAAGTTGAAAGATAACACTTGTCCCTTTCCGCCTTGCCTCTTCTCTTATCCTTAGATACCTGGAAAATCACACCAAAATGCTGAAGTGATGTGTTAAATAGGAGCTGCAGATTGAGATTGTGACCTCTGCTTAGCACGAATGAATTGCAGGGTAGCACCAGAGCACACAGATCAGCACCTACCTGTTCCACGGGGAGCTGGGCATGGGGGCTCTCAAGGAGGACCAGCCAGGAACCAGGAGATGAGTGGGGTCATCACTGGGCATGCTACAGACAGCAGCAGCTGTCAGAGCTCGCTGCTCCAGCTAGATCAAAAGGAACAGCGGAGGCTTGCAATGCATTGTGCAATAAAGTGCAAGAGTGCAGTATAAAATGGAGACAAAGAGAATGAGATCAGTCTTCTTACAGGAGGAGACGCCTGAAACTGGAAATTCAACTCCCAAGGTAGGACAGAGCTAGAATAAATGGGCTTACAGTCTCACAAATAGTGATGCACTGACTCAGGAGACATTTCCTTTCCTGGAAGATTCCTGGAGATTTCCATGGCCCTGTTACAGCCCTGGGACTTTGAGAGCCTACCTGGATGACGTTAATAATGAGGTGTGGCTTAAATCCTGTGTTAAATTAAGGGAAATTGTTAATTGATGTGATTTTTAATGGTAGCTCTGGAAAGGGAAAAGGGAAAGCAGAGAGCACTGCCATTTGAAGGCTCTAGAAAGACCCAAGCCACACAAACATTTCCACCAGGCTTTGCTAACCAGGAGGGTTCAAGTGAAGCCCTGTAAGCTCTTTGGCTCTGAGTAGTTCAAAAGTTTAATTTACATACAGCTATGTGGGAAGCTCCCTGGTTGTGAGCACCAGCAAAATTAAATTGGGTGAACAGCTGCGTTCTGAAGTTTTATCATCCCCTGACCAGTACTCTCCCTGATGACTTAACTCATATGAAAAAAGTTTTTTTATCCACAAGAGTCCCACAACGTTGAAGGACATTTTAAAAATAACTCACTCAGTAGTTAGACCTTTAGCCTCTAACATTGCTTTATTAAATCACAAAACACGATATATTCAGATAACATTAAGGTTCTGACCTTGGATGCACAAAAAGTAAGGAAATTCAGAGGAAAGTTTGAACCTCTCTGTGTGTCTAACATCAGACTCTTGCCTACTGTTTGCATTGAGGGCTTGTGGCACCTACTGGAGCTATGAACAATCTCCTGGTGGTTTGGTGACCCTTTCAATTTGTAGGTACAATAGCTCAAGGACAGGACTTTAAACTGGACATGAATTACCTGGTGCTTTAAGGTTGAATTTAGATCTTTAGCCAAGCTTGGAGAGTGTTTTGAGTTCAAATGTTCCTGTGTTTTAAAGGTATCAAGACAAAGCAAAGAAAGACCCCTTATCGGCAGCCTGCTGTGGCGGTTAATGCAAAAATATGAAATCTTTACAACCAAACTGTGTGAAGGCTGAAAAAGTTTCTCCTTGCCCAAGAATCAGCAGGAGAAATTTCAGGATAGAAGAATGGATTTTTTCTTTGTACTTTTGAAGAATTCCAAAACTGGGGATTAATGTAAAATTATGGCTTAATCAAGCACTCCATTATTCTCTAATGAACTAAATGGAGAAATTCATAATTAGGTGTGTTTTCCTTCCCAAAACTTCCTTGGGGGAGTTATGAAGGGGTTAATTCTCTAATTAAAAAAACTTCCACCCACATTAACAATTACTCTCCCTCAGATGAAGCTGTAATAGCAAATGCTATCTCTGAATAAGCTGCTGCAGAGCATTCATAATTTCTTCTACAAAATTACAGCTATGCAAACAGAAATTTAAGGCAATAAAAAAAAACCCTGAACACCTATTTCCCAAAATAAAAATAAATGCAGAGTAACCCAGGACACCAAATAAATTTCTTACACAGTCGGGAAGCTCTGCTTGTGGAAGCCTTCTTCCCTTCAGATGTGTATTCCCACATTTTCCTTACCCTCTGATTGCCTTCACCACGAGCATGTGTATGTCAGTCCATCAGCACTGCCTGAGCCCCCTCCATGCTGCTCCCTTCCCCATGCACGTCCCAAGGGAGAGAGTGTGGAGGGATGAGTGCACACAGCTCATGGCAGCTTCAGGGATCACCTTTTGGCCAGGCACCCTTGTGCAACACAGCTTGTGCAACCTGGGGCCCTTTGCTATCCTCTACCTGTCTGATAAATTCCACTGAAATTAGGCTGCAGGTGACATCTTGGGAGTGGGAGGATGGCTGACTAATGTGCTCACAGACAGTAATCTGTTCATCTTTAAGTAGCCTGCAGATATTTAAGAAGGCTTCTAAAAGAGGAAATCATCACCTAACATCAGACCCACACTTACTGAGCCTCACGTTGCTTCCCTCCCAAGGCACCTTCACACCTGGGGCTCTGATAAACTTCATTCCTCAGATACAGAAAACCCCCTCAGGGTGAGCCTGGGGTGCCCAGTGCCGCAGACCACACCAGTGAGGGCACAGGGAAAAATCACTAAGTGATGGGTGGCACTGGTGCTTTAGCCCTTGTTCATTTCCTAACCAATGCTGTTCTCATTAATTCCACACAATATCTAGTTTATAATTGCATTCGTACTTAAAAATGCTGGTCAGGTGCCATAGATTTTCTACTTTTTATCACAGCGTAATATATTAAAAATTAAATAAAAATAGGAAAAAAAACCCACAGAAAATATTAGGGATCGTACAAAAAGATAAGAGCAAACTAAATTGTGTTTTCAGCCTGAGAGCTTTGACACTTTCCTACTAAATACAAGAGGGAAATCTAGGCTTGTATCTGTACATTTAATTCAGACTGCTGCATGCAGGTATTTCAGGATTTCAATTTTATGCTGTGTATCATCTAAGGTCTGTCTATGTGTTTCTAATTGCTTTCTCCATGCAAAAGAGATGCCATAGATTACCAACAACAGACCCATTAATCATCAATCTAAGTGCAGCTAGTCTTACACATACAATATTTATAAGTGTTTATATACCTCTGGCTGGTGCTCACAATCAATGAGCATGCTAGAGAGCTATCAAATGGTCATATCTTTCCATGATATTTAGTCTGTAGTTGACCTTTACTCTAGATTATATTTGTGATAAAAAGGAGGTTTTTTTAATATATAAAGGAAATTATTTTTAAAATGCTTACTTTCCTGGGGAGCTGAAAAATTTGACTGACTGCATATTTCTTGTAGACCTAGGGGACTTTTTATTGCTGCCTGTGTGGTCTTTCAGATCATCATCAACCACTTAATGAGCAAATATAATTTCTCTCTCGACTTTGTAGTTTCAAAAGGTATAACTATGAAATAGGCCTTATGTGAGATATAAGGGGTATGCAGGGGGGAAATCCAATTACTATATGAGTTTAATTGTATCTTCTCACACCCTATGAGACCAAGAAGGAGTCTAATCAGTTTGCAAAGAAAGTCTATTCACATTTTACATATTTCTGGTTGTTGGAAAAAACATATTTACATTCTAAAGAGTGCATTCATCAGCTTCTGGTCAAACAACATCTAAGAATTCACTTTTTCCTTTCACAGTCAGGCTCAAAAAGATGTAATTCAGTAATGAAAACTACAGAGTCCTCTTTCATTTCCATTGAGCTCTTATGTTAAAAAGCAGAGCCAGTCAAACGATTGATTTCATTTATTTATTTAATTATTTTGCAAATAAAATATGTGATGATATTCATCCCCCTTTTTTTTTCCTCCCTCTTTGTAAATCATTTGTGAACCAATCCAAATACTGTGACTGTATATCTTATTTGCAGGCATTTCCACGAACTTATTCCAGTGTTTGAAACATTTGCTACCTCTTTGCTTTGCATACATGTAATTTGCTCTTCTTGGTGAGGGACCAGTCCCAGGGTAGATCCTAGAAACACTGAATTAATCCAGCAGTCATTTTGCTTGGAAGCAGAGCAATTCCTCAGCCATTCCTATAAAACAAAACCTGGGTGGAAGGTCATAAATATTTGAGGAAAACACAAAGTGCAAGCAGTTTGGAATTCTGCATAAAACACCCCACACTTTATTTCACTCTCTTATTTTTTTCCTTCTTGAATTGTTCCTCTTGCCATCATTTTTAAGCAGAAGTGTCAAGGCCATTTCCTCCCTGACCCTGTTTGTACTCCTGCCACAGTCACAGCAGTGCTCTGTGGGATGCTCAGTCCCACACTTCCCTGTTTGTCTGCAGCTCCTCGCCAAAAATATACCAAAAAAACCCCAGTGTACATCTGTGAAGGTGTCAATGGGCAGCTGTGGACATCTCATGAAAAATAGAAAAGCAATGCTTCAGGAGGTTACCAAGCCACAGCTGATATGTTTGAAACATTATACAATGCGTTAAGTTTCTATGTCAATTACAAAAATTTGCTTATCAACAGCATTTGCAACTCGGTTCAACCTAAATTCTGCTGGCTTCCTGCTGCCAGAAGACTCAGCTCTGGAATTTTTTTTCCTTCTTCCTCTGATCCACCTCAGAAAAAGTTGACTTGACTGAATTGATCCTCTCTGGCTTCTACCATCCAGTGACAACAAAATTGTAATTACATGAAAAGAAGCTGATGTTCAGCAGCAAGCTGTGCTTCAGTTGTGCGTTTCCTTTTGATCCCAAGGTAACCCGTGGCAGTGGTAGGTAAAATGATTTTTCAAGCATAAGCAGAAAAGCCCCTGAGGAAGAAATATGCTGTATAATCATGAGAGTAAATGCAGCACTTTTTATTGAGGACACCATACCTTTACTCTTTGCAGACACAAATACCCCTCTCAAAGGAAATGTAACCAATGTTTTGAAGAATTCTGCTCCCTCACATCCAAATCTTAAACTATTTGCAAGAATTCACAGTCAGTATTGAAGAAGTGATGCCTGGAAAACAGCGATAGGTTTCTCGACATGACTGTATATTTTTGTGCTGCAGGAAAGTGTGCATCTAAGCCCAGGCACATCCCTCCAATAGCCCCAAAAGTATCACCAAGTTGCTCAGGCTGGTATGCCACAGCCTCCACAAGTTAAACAGCTCAGAAAGATGCTCTGTGAGCACAAAAAAAGCAGCAGGCAGACAGCTGCAGTTTTAAGCTCCTATTGAAGCACAATATTAAGCACATACATGGCATTAAAATGAATACTATTACTCATTTCCCTAAGGTAAAGTGGCACCAGCACTGTCCCCAGGGGACTCTGTTGCCATCCCACCACTGCTTCTCCATCTGCACTGCCAAGCTGGGACCCCCAATGATGATGCCCATGGCAAATCCCTTTTTGCTGGAAATGTAACCTCTGAGTGTCACCCTGGCCATCCTGAGTGCTTCACACTGCACATCTCACACAATGGGGATGTGCTTATGCACACCCTATAGCAGGCTCCCAGGGCCTGAAGGGAGCCTTCACGAGAGCAGGAGTGGGCATTTTACAAGGGCATGGAATTACAAACAAGGGAGAATGGCTTTAAATTCAAAGAGGTGAGATTTAGATTGGATATTAAGAAGAAATTCTTGACAGTGAGGGTACTGAGGCACTGGAAAAGGTTGCCCAGAGAAGTTATGGATGCTCCATCCTGGGAAGTGTTCAAGGCCAGGCTGGACGGGGCCCTGAGCAACCTGGTCTAGTGGAAGGTCCTGCCCATGACAGAGGGGGTGGAATTAGATGAGTTTAGCATTCCTTCCAATCCAAACCATTCCATAATTCTATGATATTTAGCAACTTACCTTGTTTCATACCTGAGCACACGAGACCTTTGTTTGGGGCTGCAGTGGGAAGTGCTCACATTTCAAAAGGAGCATTTCATCACAGTCTTGTTCCCTGCCAGAATTAAAGCTCCCAACAAATTGACTAGACCCTGACTGGCAGCTGATAGCTGTAACTTATTGCACAGAGCAGTGGTTACTCCTGGAGCCTAAACCTTGAGCTTGGCATCACCAAGCTTGCATCCGGGAACCTTCTCGTGCTGAGCTGCCACTTGGCCTGCTCACACATGGATCACAGCTTTATCCTCACCTGGTTTTAAGTTATGAGTATTAAAATAGCCAGGACTATGCCACAGTAGGTGACGTTTTACATCATGACAACTATTTTAAGACTGCTCCCATTTTTTTCAGATCCCAAAATGAAATATCATGTGCCCTGCTTTTTACATACATTGAATGCCATCAAATTCAGTTCATGCTTTGGAGGAAGGGAAAATTAATAACAAAATCTCCTCAAAATTTAATAAAAAACCTAGACTTCCCCAAATCAATATTGAGAATGTCTTAACATTTTCTAGTGGGCATCAAAATATCAAATTATAATTTTTTAATTTTGTAGGTTTCATATAATGCTGTCTCATGTACATGTGTTCAGCTGTTCTTGCTAAAGGGAGTGTTGCCTAAATGGAGAAATAAATCTTCCAGGACCTTCCAGAAAGGCAAGAGTCTTGTTCCCATGTCCTGTAAATGCAGCTCTTGTAAAACAGTTTCATTTTTTTCATTTTCAGTATCTGCTATTGTGTGCACCAGCAAAATCTGTGCATACACAGCTTAAGCTTCACAAGAGCCTTTTCCATCAAGATATTATTTTCTTCAGTTTGTGTACATTTGTTCAGCTTTGTTTCCAGGCACCTATCCATTCTAATGGAATACATTTATGCTCAGAACATTATTTTTGTAATATTTTATAAGTACCATTTAGTACAAGCTTGCTATCTTTTCCCCTCATGCGTGCTATTTACAATTTCAGCAGACCATTTCAATGCTTGCTTCAGATTCCACTCCAGAATTAGAAAGAATATTAATCACTAAACTATTTTTGCTTTGACATGATCTAACATATTTTACAAAAAAATGGAATTTTTTAGTGCTCTTTGAGCAATTAGATTGATTAGGTGTGTGGCTTCCTTAAAGCTGTAACTAACCTAATAGGGTGGCCATATACAATATTTTATTCAGATGACATTTTGGGTTTTAGCATTTATAAAAAGAAGCCATTGCTTAGCAAATCTTTTAAAATGATCCAAACAGACTATTTATTATCTTCAGGAGTCTCTAAATGGCTGTTCATGTTTCACTTAGATTTAAATATGGTGACTGCTTTCTGGCCACTGAGCAATTTTTAGCATACCTTTCAATAATACTTTCTCAAAAGCTATTATTGGCCCTTGTTCATGTAGAAAGATTGTCATCAGTATGTCAGCAAACATCAGAATGTGAATGTACTCTGCGAGAATGACACAGAGAGAGAAAGGGAGATGTGCTGAAATTGTGTTGAGGTACAGGTTCAGGAAAACTGTCTTTGAGACTAATGTCCATAAATTTTATGGGAGCTATGGGTAGATGATATGCAAAACAGAAACCAGGTTCTTTTAATTTAGTCTGCGTGTTCTGAGGTAGTCACTGAGCTACCAGTGATGTGATTTTTCAATTAATTTCGAAGGCAAAGTAGGATGGATACTTGCCCCAAGTTTCCCAGATGCACTCTATAATCCTTATTAAATCAGAGGTATGGCCTCATAATCTTAAACCTGCTGAAAAGAGCTTGTGCTCTTTGGAGGAAAGTCATCAACAGTGCAAGAGGAGCTGTGTGGGACAGAGTTTCTTCCTAATGTGCTAAGAAGATCCAAAACAGAAAAGGGGAAGGGAGGAGATCCTGTCTTCTGTCTGTTAGAGAAGGCATCTTGGTTCCCTATAGCTAAAAATCAGAAGTCCCAATTTCTAGAAGATGCTTAAGCCTATTGGGATTTTTAGAATCTTGGGTAAAAAAAAAAAAAAAAAAAAAAAAAAGTATAAATGCCTGAAGAATTATTTAGCATGAAGTGGTACATTTCCAGCTACATTTGAGGCATTTTCTTCAGCTGGTATAAAGAGTTACCCCCTTGATGATATTTCAGAGATATTTCTGTTTTATTCAGTGGTGCTGCATTAGCTGATACTCACCAAAGACATATCTTCAAAGATAAACTTTCAAAAGCCTTTCAATTGAAGGCATTTTTCTAAAACCCTAAAATTCTTCAACTGCTTGGGAGTAAGACCAGTTTGGGAGTAAAACCAGCCCTAAAACTGTGCTGAGCCATATGACTGAACATACTGAGCTCTCCATAGCCAGCTTCCTGTTTCCTCTACCCCCCAGCCACAGCCTTGTGGCCAGAATAGTTTGCTCTAAAATGCCAGAAGACAAGTGCCACAAGTAGCTGAGGGCTTTCCTTAGTGGCTGACCCAAATTCATCATCACTGCAGGTATCCTCCTCAGAGAGATGCAGGACAAAGTGGCAGCACTGCTAGATGAACCATGAGAACAGCTGCTCCTCACCATTGCCTCAGAGGCTGTTCCTACACCCCTAGCTCTGCCAAAACAGGATGGCAGCCTATAATATCAACTGGTCTCAGCTGGTACAGTGGCACCATGTTATGCTGTAGAAAATTTGACTTTGCATCTTCCATTCTTGCAGTGTCATAAACACTGAGAGTCAAACTCAGGATCTTCAGCACCAAAAAGTATATATTTCCACCTTGAAAGTTCAGGATAATCTTCTTTGAGCTGTAGCTAGGCAATAGACTCTTCCTGTCAGTGAATCAGCTGCTGGAAGACTTCACTTTATGTACAAGATACTGCATTTACATTTTGACCTATTTGAAAGATGGCTGAGGGGGAGTGACAAGTCAGTCAGGAATCCTAATATTTTAGCACAGTTCATTCCAGATTCCTAACAAGAAGAAAAATAATAGTCTAGATTCAAATACAGTAGCTTATTCTTATGTTTTATTTATGAAAATCATTTAATTAGCAGTTCTTTGCCTCTGCTCCACACCTCACTTCTCCTGTAATTTTCTGGCTGCACTGCACAGTGCAAAGACTATGCACACTCTCTAAAGAAAAACAGTGCCCAGGCTGCTGGGCTTTCTGCTCAAAGTGAACCCAATGACAGATTTTAATTCAGCTCAGGAAAGCAGCTTTGAAGTTACATAATATTTCTCTTGCCTGCTTTTGAGTTCACACTGGGGAAGTCTCTGGATGCAAACTGGATGCCCTTCGGATGAGGCCAAGCCAAAAATGCCCCCCAAGGTTCACCTGGCATGGTCTAATGTGTGTCACCTAGACCTGATCTGATGCTAAAGCTGCTGCCAGGCAGGCAGTGCAGACCCTGGGCACCCAGCAGCAGCTGCCTGACCCTGCCCATCCTGCTGCCCTGATCTGCCCTCTGAGGCAGGCAGAGCTTCATGTGTCCCTTATCCAGGCTTTAAATAGACAGGGAAATTTGATCAATTGGTTTTACACATTAAACTGTAAATGGAAAGTCATAAAATGCTGGAAAGCCACCTTCAGGTCCTGAGGGCTCAAGTGAGGCTTTGTATCACAGATCTGACCTGTCCCTGATGGAGAGAATGCCATACCAGGGATTCCCTACAGCTTCAGCAGGAAAGAGCTGCCCACTGTGTCCATCCCCCTTCCCCTCCCCTGACCCAGTGCTAACCTGCAAATTACCTCTTTTCCAGATCTGTAGTTGTATGGATATTATAAATTATAACTTAACATTCCAAAGTCATGTCAAAAGTGGAACACAGAGAGAATTTGAAAAGGTTGCAAAAGGGCTGTAATAAAACTACCACACAAGCTGCACTTTGTGCAAGACTTTAGACCTCTGGGAGACTTATAAACACTCATTTCTTCTCTTTTTTGAGTGCAAAACCTGTATTCACATTCCTGTCTGCCTCACTATGAACTACAAAATCTTCTTGCCCCAAAATAAAAGAAAAAGAGAAAAAATTCCTAGAACAACATAACCTTTTCAAAGATCTTCCACACTACCCTTCCTCAAAGACATACTAACTGGAAACCATGGGAACACAGATCCCTACTGCAAGTCTATATTATTTAGCAATATTCTTAGGAATCTACGAACTAATTTCTCAGAGGGTATAAAGGAAACTGGGAAGTCTATTTCCCAGTAGAAAATGGAGTAAATCTCTCTCACTGGCAGACTTACACACAGACACACAGAGACACACACAATTTTTTGCAGTCTAATTCAAAGCAGACATAGAAGTCAATTGGAACAACAGTGCAATTTAGAATGTAGCTTTCAATCCAGCCTGTCACATAGCCCATACACAGAATTGGAGGCTCATATGCCTCCAGTTTCAAAGATAAATCATAAGTTGTACACACACAAATCTTTATTTCATCACATCTTCCTAAGGCAAATAAACTGAATTCTGTATCAATCACCATGTTCTGACTTTCTAAGCCTTTGCTTGTTCTAACACAGCACTGAAGTTGAAGTTACATAATATTTCTCTTTCCTGTGTTTGAGTTCATACTGGGGAAGTCTCTGGACTGCAAACTGGATGGCCTTCAGATGAGGCTGCAGTTTACAGCATGTTGAATCTGGGTAGTTTGGCGTTGGGTAGTTTGGAGTTATTATTGTAAAATAATCCCATTTATATAAAAGTTTTGATCTTAAATTACAAGGTGTACTGGTTACTTTTTACTAGAGATGTCAGGGATACTTTTTACCTAAAAAGGGGTGAAAAAGTGTCTTCTTCCTAAGTATTTAATTTAAAGAGAGATGCTGCATGCAACCCAAAAATGCTACTATGAGTATGATTGCCTGACTCTGAAGGACTTGGTGCTTTCCAGGCTCTGTTAGCCAGGGCATTGAATAAAGGACAGAGAGGCAGTCAGTTCTATGTCATCACTTGCAGGACAGAGCAGGGGCACTTTGTTGCATGTTTTTTATAGCAAAGACAGGATTCAGTCATCAGCTGAGCTGAAATCACTCCTTCTCAATTCTCCTTGCCAGTTTTCCATACTCTGAGGCTCATGGTTTGATTTTAAACAGTCAAATATTCACAACTATTGTCTTCCAGAGAGGGGTGTGCTGTCTCTTACCTCCAGTCTCTCAGCACGTTGGGCTGCCAATGAAGCCTGGAGGGGGCTCAGTGGCTGCTGCAAGCTCCCGTCTAGGCAGGAGCACACAGCTCAGCAGGACATTCCACTGAAAGCAACCATCCTCCTGGAAAAGCAGATGTTGACTTGTACCATGTGGGAGTGGTATAATGTCCCTCACCGTCGTGCTCAATTTAGTGCATTTGCATCCCTCTGCTTCTTACCACTATGAATATCTTAGCTGCTATTTAATGGTTTGTGTTACTTAAATTGGATCCAAACTTTATTTACCTAGGCCTATTAAAATTTCTGTTCTGT
This sequence comes from Zonotrichia leucophrys gambelii, assembly GCF_028769735.1. Lineage (NCBI taxonomy): Eukaryota > Metazoa > Chordata > Aves > Passeriformes > Passerellidae > Zonotrichia > Zonotrichia leucophrys. The sequence goes on from NC_088169.1 coordinate 99,477,847, forward strand.
TTCCTCACTTATTCAGAGGTATTGTTCTCCCTCCTTGTTTAGCTCAGTCTGGTTTTGTTTTTCCTTAAAGGCTCCATCTTCTCCCAAGACCACATACTTGTGAACTTCTTTTTTTATTGATAAGCTCAGGAGTGCAATTGTGGTCCCACATCCTACAGTCTTGCCATCCAATTGCATCAGCATGCCCAATCTCTCTGATTGCCCCCAGCAGACCCTTGTTCAGGAGCAATGCTTCTGTGGGCAAAGTGGCAATCTCTGGAGGACCCTATGGAGACAGGCATTGCATCATCCCTCAGCCTTCATATGCACAGCTGTTTTTAAAGAACAAACTAGAAAAGGCCAGTTGTGAGGCCAGAGAAAAGTCAGAAACAAAATACCTTGTTATCTTGAAAAGGGCTTGAATGGTACAGCAACATCTTTTCTTACTTGGCCACATAATGGTAAATTCCCCTCTCCGGTAAAAACAAACTGAAAGAAACAGAAAACAATCTATGATTTCTCTATCTTGGCAAACATTCTACACTACCTAAAACACAAAAGCTAATGGAGTTTATAAGGTGAGGAACTGACTAAGAGGGAGGGCTTGTAAGAAGCTAATGAGGATTTCAATAAAATAAATAACTGCCTCTCTAAAAACCCCCAGCCAAAGTCACTCCAAAATATTGAATTTGAACAACCATATATCCTACCTTATGTGTACACATATGTCTCCATTTATTCTTGTTTTTGTTTTTATTCTTGATCAGAGAGATAGCCCATGCAGGCTGAAAAGCTGGATAAGGAGCATCTCTGATCAGCATCCAGAATCAAATACACAGTCTTAGCTGAGGTCAGGACAGACCTCTTGGCGAGGGACTGGGCAATACAGAGATGTTCCCACTGCAATAGGAATGAGTCCTGTGGAAAATGGCTGTGGACCCTTTTGAAAGAAACAGCCTTTTCCCATTCAGGAACCCACTTACAGCAACAAATCTCATGCTGTCAGGATACCCTGCAAAACAAAAAGCATAGGGAAGCCCTGCTGGGTCAGACCTTCTAGTCCAGTATTTTGAATTAGTAAAGAGAGTAGCAGTTACTTAACTATTTATCCTCCTAATACTCCTGCAGGTTCCACAACTCCTGGGCTGAAGCCTTTATGGTGTACACTCCTGTTTATTCCATTACCTGCACTTTATGGACCTAAATAAATGTCCATTAATTTGTGCATTTCCCTTTGGACCCCACTGATGCAATCTGCCTTCACAGTCTCGTGTTTCAAAAGATTCAGTTATTAACTCTCAGTGATGTAAAAAGTAGTTCCTTGTGTCTGTTTCAAACCAATTTCTGCTAGTTTCAGTGCATATTTCCTGTTCTAGTCTTGCTCTAGAAAAAGTTTGCTCTAGGTTAGCAAATCAAGAGACCTAGACCTCAGACTAGACACCCTAGGTGTGGTCCTGGATTTATGCTACCTTACCTGCAAATCAGTGATGTCATGAACTACCATCACAAACTCCCCTTAGCCTCCACTCCATACAGAGAAATCACAACCTTATTAGTTTTTCTTCATAAGGAAATTTCTTCACCCTCTTAGTTGGTTGCCCTTTCCACTATCTTTTCTATATCCACTATGTCCTTTTTAGATTGTGAAGTTCTGAATCACACAAAGTCCTCAAAAAGTGCATCAAAGTTTTAGATAAGAGCAAAACAGTGTTTTCTGGTTTGCTCTCAGTACATTAATAGTGATACTTCACATTGTGCTGACTTTTTGGCTGGCACGATATCCAAGCAGTGATTTTAGAGGACTGCCAAGGACAACTCCAAGGTCTGTTCCCTGAGTTGCAACTACCATCTACATGCTCAGTATAGCACAGGCACAATTTTGGTTATTTCTCTATAATTCTACACTTTTTTTCATCTGCTTGTTCTTGCAGACAACACTTTCTGAAGTTACTCACAATCAGCACACTTGACTAACCAGAAAATATTCTTAATATCATCTGCAGGTTTGGAGATATCACTGCTCATGCTCATGTCAGTCAGCTGAGGTCTGACCGGCTGGATTTGCCTTTCCTATCCTTTTTGGAGATGTACTTGGGTTGTATTACTCCCATACCTGTGGGATCTTTCCCAGATTCTGGTTTAAATATTCTTGTGTGCTTTTAATTACCAGTGACAACACCTGGCAACCCCTTGCTGAAGAGCCTTCTCCACAGTGTCACAGATTGCAGCTTACATTGGTTTAGTTTCTCCCTTCACTGGGCAATCAGGTAATTCCCCTTATGACAGGTAACAACAAAGTGAGACCTGCCCTAGTTGAGGTACCTCAACTCACTTTCTAGGGACAAATTACACTTTTCTCCCCATCTTTCTCAGCCAAACTGCCATGAAAATTGTTTTATTTGGGGTATTCTGTTCCCTACACTTCTGTGTATGCAGCCCTCAGTTCCATGGGTTGTTTTTGTTTAGGCAAGAATTCCCAATAGAAACCAGCACCTGCTGGTTGTCACCTGCTGAGACAAATGTATAAAGGTTTGAACCAGAAGTGCTCTACTGTAATGTGAAACTTCTTGTTCATTTATCAATATTTTCTAATAAATCTACCAAGTAGGATACTGTAAGACAAATTACAAGAAAATGCAGTGCCTGTGTTTAGCTGGAGAGAAGGCATGTGGGTAACCATAGTCCTTGAATTTTGACTTCAGTGGTGTAAAGCTTCAGAACAGCTTTTAAGGAAAAAGATAATTAAAGACACAGAGGTCAAATGAAAATGGCATAAAATACAGCATGGGCTTAACAAAAGTAGATTGTACCAGATTAACCTCATACATTTCTTTGACAAGATAACCTACACTCTAGACAAAGGACGTGATTGATCCCATCTGTCTTAACTTCAGCAAAGCCTATGATAACAAAGTGTATTAATAGTAAAACAGGAAGAGATGGGGATTAGCAGAGAAATTGTGAGGATGAGAAGCTGACTGAAGTCAGACATAGAGTGTGCTTTTTGAAAGGGAAGGCTTATGGCTGAAAGGAAATTAGGAAATGAGGTTCCTCAAGAATCAGCTTTGACCTCACTTTATATAATTTCATAAAAGTCCCTAACAATCGGGGAAGAAACATTTGGAAACACTAATAAGGAAAAATACTTCACAGATTGAATTCTTTTTTCACTGAAGAGAGGGCTGGGCCACAGTACACAAAGAAATGGATACCATTGAAGACTAGGTTAATAACATGGAAAGAAATCTTGAAGTGCAAACCAAAAAATAGCAATCTTTGGGACTAACAGCAAGAAATTCTCCTGTAGGCTGAATGCTCCACCATTGGAAATGGATAAGCAAAAGAAGGATTTATTCCTGCATGTTGATTTGTAGGAGGGCTGTAGGCTGTTAATATGAGGAAAAGCAAACATGAAAAAAGCAAATCCAGGCACATAAAAACAATACCTGTTTCTGTAGAGTTGGGGAAGGATACTTGCTATTAGGAGAAATAAAATTTTAAATGGGAGAGGTACAAGGAAGAATTATAGCCCTAATCAGAGGACTGAAGAACTTTATTTTAGTGAAAAGTCAAGAAGAAAGTTGAGACAGAGAGACTGAAAGGAACATGATTGTTATGCAGTAAATTATTTAGGCTAAAATCAGAGTTCACACAAGAAAAAATGAGTACAAGCTTTAAATTGGATTCCTCGAGCTTGAAAAATATGAACTTAAGAATTAGATTGGATTTTTGAAGGGAAGAAGAGGGACAAAAAACCTGTTTTTAATATACAGTCTTACAGTAAAGGAGATGTAATACAGTGCTTGCACTAGCCAGGGATGGCTCTCAATTAACTCTGAAGTCTCCTTGCCAGTCCTGCATGCTCCCTTTAACAGAAGCAGTAATCCAACTTTGCCACTTAAACAGAGCAGCCAAAGGACTAATTCCTGCAGAGCAGAGCCTTCTTCTCTGGAAGTCTGTGGATATTTTAGCCAAAAAAAAATGTAACCTGCCAATCTTGGCTTTCTCTTTGCAGTGGCCACCCGTTGCACAAGCAGTGCAAAGGAGGGGCAGCAGTGGCCTTGCAGATGTTTGTCCCCTGTTGCTGTCACCCACGTTGGCACAGAAACCCTTGAACCTGCCAGAAGGAAAGTCTTGAGTGCAGCAGTGGGGGTGGACATGTATTTGACTGTGGTAAGAGGTCTCCTCCTGTTTTACATTCACAGCATCTCTGTGCAGCTGACAAAAGCAGGCTGGAAGTGTTGGCCAGTGTGTCCCATGGCAGATTTAATCCCGTGTATTTTGCAGGAAGTGAGTGAGCTGCTGGGCTCCAGTGGGACTGCTGCAATCCTGCCAGGGACTGGGCTCTGTGTGCTCCAGTTTAATCAACACCAGCAAAGTGTGCTTCCCACGCTGCCATTTTTTATGTAGGCATATCCTCCAAAGCTAATAATCTTTACTATCCAGAGGATTCTACATCTAGAAATATATCGCAGTTTAATTTGTATTTGATACTGTATGAAAACAAGTGGGGAGGTGAGATCTAGCCTCTGTGGTGTTCTGTATCCTAATATAGACACATTTCATTACTTTTGTCCAGTTTATTGGGGTCTTTCTCAGTCCACTGATGGCCTGCATTACTCAGGTACATAAAACCAGTAGGAGCACTACATTAGCCAAATGCTGTTTGTAATACACTGAGAGGAGATTGCCCAGTTGAGGCAGGGCTCAAGTGCTTCCCAGTCAAAGCATCACTGTAATTGTAAATGCAGAAAGAGTGAGGTTTCTTCCCACCTCCTTTAAATCCTCTCTCAATTCTTTAATGACCCAACCAGTTACATAAACACAGAAAAGTGTTTATTGAAATGTACTTTAGGGAGATTTAATAGATTTGGAAAATATTGTTCCACAGATGTCATCACTGTTATTGATGCAGGCAGCACTACATCAGCTGTGATTTAAAATTTTACAAAAAAGTACATAAAATAGAAGGGCCATAAAGGAAAATGGTTAAGCTTCCAATATCAGCTTGGAATACAAGAAGTGATAGAGGACCACTTCTTTTGCAGCATTATACAATTTTGTGGTTTGACAGAGATCAGACTCATATAGGATGACAACATTCAGTGACTTTCTGACCCCACACCATGACGTTCCTCCTTTATTACCAAGAAAATCTACTCTTCCCTAACCCATGCATTTTACTTCAAAATAACTTTAGCAGATGCTCTCTGTAGGGAAAAGTTGGAACACAGGAAAGCAAGCAGTAGATAACAGACATCTGCTATCTGCTTTTTAAACAATGTGTGAGAGCCCAGGTTTCCCCCAGGTAGCCCCATTCCCATCAAGAAGAGTTAGCCCCAATCCACAGAGCATTGCGGCTGCTTTGCACCACATTAGCAACACAAAATCAACACAGGGTTTATCACACAGGGTTTATCACCTGTAATATAGCCTGCAGTTTCCATAGGCAAAAAATTAAGATCACAGTCAGAAATATTTCCTTCGGGTTATGGCACAAGTTTCACAAGAACAGTTTAAATTCATCAGCCTGGAATTGGAATCCTGGAATTATTTTCACCTTGAAACCAAGCTCTGAGCACTAGCCTACAGTCACTATGGATCAGTACAGTGTAATTTTGGTGTCTCTCTCTAGTGCAAGAAGACAGCCTGGCTGCCACTTGGAGGCAAATTATCCAGCAGGGCCTTCTTTGTTAATTAATATAAATTTAGAGGCCAACTTGAATGCATGGCTCTTTTCAAATTACATTTTTTTTGGGCTGCAAGCCTGAGTCTTTCTTCCTTTTCTATACCATGGCAAATGGGAAACAGATTTTTGTTTCCTAATGCTAATATCCGAGAAAACCAAGGTTATAGACTCAGTTGTCAATGGCAACAGCAATATCATTGTTTAGCCTCTAATTAATAGCATGGAATGAGTTGTCAGTAAGCTTATGTTTCCACAAATAGCAATTCTGGTTCCATTGTGCAGCATCTTACACATAACCCTAATCCAACAGTCCAGAATGGTGCTTACCTGTGAAGGTTGTAGCAGATGACTCCAAAGTTTAAAGTTCAAGAGCCTTCCTAAGGCTAAACAACAAAGAATTCCACACACTGAAACTATTTTCACTTGGATTCCGTCAAAGTACTAGATTTCCAAATGGTAAATTTTTAGGCTTTTTGTCTGTTCCCTATTGTATTCTCAGCCTGGCTAGGTAGTCCCACAGGGCTATTTTTATAGCAACAAAAGTTTGAATTGTGTCCTTGCTGTGAACTGCCTCTGGAGTAGCTTTTCTTGCTATTCATGAAAGAAAAACCCCTCCACTCTGCTACTTGCACTAGATAACTCAAGTTAACCAGTTGGAATATCCTGCTGACTGCTATGTGCCTCCTTTTGCTCACTCTATTATATTTTTCCTGTAGGTCTTGACAAGCCTAAGTTCCCATGCAAAAATCCAAGTTATTTGAACTGATTCAATACCAAATAACATCCTCACTTTTTACACCTGAAGGCAGATGACTACTTGCACTTAATATATTAAGTTTATCTGCACCTACATTTGTCAACCCTTTGCACAGCCCTCATTTCTTATTTCCCTGACAGCAGAAGCAAGTTCTAGGATCACAGGAATGAATGTTCTAGCAAAAAAAACCACCTGTACTGGTGTGCAAATTAAGCTTCACTAAAGCTTCTGTACCCCACTTCCAGGAAGTTATGGTCATGGTTTGAGCCTGGCACAGAGCCAGTGCCCCCCATGAAAATGCCTCACCCTGGTGTCTGCTGTGAGATGTGACCAGGAATAAGCAAAACAGGCTCTAACTTAAACATAAAGGACACTTTATTACTTAAACTACAGGAAAATAGGGAAAGACTATAAGGAAAAGGAAAAAAAAAGAAATTGAAAACCTTACAAAAAAGCCACTTTCCTCCTCCCCACTCCCTGACTTTCCCAATCCGATACATTCTCCCAAAACAACTGCCCAGCCTTGGCCCCACACTTTAGTATACTCAAACATCAGTTCATGAAGAGGAAAGGAGTCCTTCTCGTTCCATAGGCTTCTCCTGGAAACACACTGAAACCTCGTGTGCTTCTCTGTCACTTCGGCACCGCCCGGAAAAAAAAAGTCCTTTTGCCGCTTGTAACATCTTCCTTCCATGCCCAGTGCTCTCACCACTGCGCATGGCCAGAGCTGCTTTTAGGGTTGTCTTTCAAGGATGCCTTGTCTCACTCCAAAAAGGCACAGTCTCTGCTTTTGGGACATCTGTCCCCCCCATATTTTTCCAACCCCCTGGGGCCGGGGGGTCCTCACGAAGAACCTTCCTGGTTTTGAGGCACTGCCTCCCCCTAAATGCAGTCTGTGTCACAGGAACAACTGAGTCCATAGCCACGAGAAAAGTCCAGCCAAAAGGCCACTCCAAATCATCTCTCCCCATCCAATCATCTCCACATTCTTCGGGCCAGGTCCTTGTCTTATCTCATCTCCTATCTCCCTTCTTATTCAGCTTCGAGGAGGATTAGCATTTTTGCAAGGCCCCAATCATGCAAGAAAGGGTTAAAAGTTTTCAGTCTCTGTCGGTCCCGGAGCGACTCCCAGACTCCCACGCACGCTGCCCACACGCTGCCGCTCCGGCCGGGCAGTCTTCCTCCCCCCTTCTCCTCCTGGCTGGCTGCTCTCCTGGGGGGGGGGGGGCTGCCCGATGTCTCGATGTCTCTTGGGGCTCCTCCACCCTTCCATCCTTGAAAGCCCCTCAACCCCCACCTCTGTCCAGGCCCCGGGCCTACCGCATGGCCGCCCCTCCCCCGCCCAGCAGCAACAGGCTGGGCGGGGGAGAGAGATCTGAACTCCTCGCCGCGATGTCCAAAAGAGGAAGTGCCAAGGGCAGTGCCTTGCTTTTAACCCCTGTGTATTCTCGGAGGTGTGTCCAAACCCCACTGGCTACACCAGGTGTCAGTATGAAACCCAAAACCTTCATTGGTTTGACCACAGCTTCCCAGAATTCCCACTCCTTCCTGGTCAAACCACGACATTATACTTTGCTCTTGAAGGATATTTATGGATAAATGATGCAAAGAAGAGTACCTTGGATATAAGGTACAAGTCACTTAAAGGATGAAGATGTTTTCTTTGGGGAAACAAAACCAGTTCACACTATGTCTCTGCTTTCCTTCAGAGAAATAAGAAAGTTCAGGCTGTGACCATACTGGGAGGGGTGAGGCCTTTGGAAGGACATCTGGTTGTAGCCAAAGATTTCTCTGGTCAGCCAGTGAGCAATGGAAAGGATTTCCCAAAATTTCAGTTTTGCTGTGCACAAGCAACCACAGCATATGACTTGAAACTTCATCTTAAAAGCAGGAAAGATTTTGACTTGTGACTCTGTCTTGAAGGCTACTGCATCTCCCTAATAGAAACTTTCCTATTTCCAGCTTGTATTTATTCATGGCCCTCTTACATCTGTTTCTTCTTGTGCCAGCATTGTCCTCTACCTTAAATCTCTCTTTTCCTTTATAGAGTTTACCTCCATAATGCATTTATAGATAGCAATCATATCCCATTCTCAGCCTTCTCTCTCTTCATCGAAATGACACTGAGCATTTATAGAGTATTTTTATGTCTGAAGTTTTGCACAGACATTATGAGTTTCTCCTCACCAAGAAGATGGGCAGATAAGCAATATGAGAGTTTTCATTTTTTCATTTTTGACTCTTAGTGCATGTTTGTGATGAGATCATTCAGGCAGAAAGCTGAAGCTGTCACACTACAGAGGAGCATCACATTACAGCCAGAAGGAGAGTCAGAATTCACAAGCACCAAACAGCATTCCAGAAAACAGCCTGGATCAAGGTCTATTTCATCTTGGTTTAGTTTTATATAAGCCTTCTCCTCCTCGTAAACATTGGTAGTCAATAATTTGTCCATAATTTTACCTACTAAAGAAGCAATATTTTAGTACAGAAAATGTTATCAAATTTGCTAGTGAATATAAAAGAAAATAAACTTAAAATATATAATTTTTTGTACAACATTTCAATGTTTTAAGCCACACTGTGGCTTACCAGTCCAAGGGTCACAGCTGTGACCAAAGCTGTGAATGCTTTGTTCTAAAAACTTTGGAACAATTCATATTTCAAAATTTGTTAATGGAATGATAATGGCCTCATATCTCCAAAAGCAGAGAAATATTTCTGGGTATACTGAAAGAATATATATCAAAATGTAATGAAGAAATGCAATATCTCTGATTGCTTCCAAAAAAATCTTGCAAGCAGCACAAAGCCTGCATGAAAATCTAGCAGGATTTCTGGCTGGTTTTCAGATACATAGAGGGTACATGTAAATCTTTAGTGCTCAAAGAGCTGAGAAAAGAAAGCAAGGAATCAGATCTTATGCACACAAAAGACAAAAGCTGAGCTTTCATTTTCCAAAGTTATCCAATTCATGTTAACACAACCCAGCAAGTTTTCATTCAGTAGGAGTCCAAGCAAAAATCAAAGTGGTAGACATCAATTCCTCAGTAAAAGGCAACTTCAGATAGCTGGGTATCCTAATATCTGATTTAAAAAAAAAAAAAAGAAGATAAATTAACTCAATGGATAAGTGTCTCTCTTGTAACAAAGTCCTATTTCACACTCAGGATTGTTTTCAATAGGCAAGTTTTACCGCCTCCTTGTGAGATCTGCAAAGCTGCACAAAAAGTTGGCTGTGTCATCGAGAATGCAGATCATCATTACCTGTTTATACAGTGACAACACTTAATGGGGGAGGAGAGAGAAATGTTCTAATTTGGAAAAGATGCAATATTTCTAATATAAATTATAGCCCAATTTGATGAGCAAAGACATGATAGATTACTGTCTTGCTTGAGATTTGCATCTTTTCCTAAGCCCAGCCAGGGCAAAAACCTCCAGCAGTTACATTTGAGTCCAAAGCAACTGCTAAATGCCAAAATAATGTCATTGCTTTTAGATCTATTTGGGCTTCAACAGCAAGCACATGACTGTAAGCAGGGTCTCAATCCCTGCTTTATTCCCTGGAATGCCTCAGCACACCCAACTCAGATTCTGAAGCCAGATCCAAGCATCCTCAGGACTCCCTTGGACTTGGGCACAGCAAAAAGTAATCCAAACACCAAGCCAAGGGCATTGCTGTTTCCACTGGGGAATGTCAGAGATGGTGTTACAAAACAGCAATTAGCTAAATATGTGTTGTGGCACCAGAGTCCTATGCAAACCAAACAAAGAAAATCCCCAGAACAGGCCAAAAAGCAAGGCCTATTGTCAACAAAAGGTCTTACACCCTCCAGGCTGGTAGAAGAAAAATCCTCCAATGATCAATCATTGAACCAACAGAAGACAATGTAGGCAGTTAATGATGAGGACATTTTCAAACAACAAATAGTAGAAAAGAAGTTTATAATTCAAATCAACTTGTATTAAAGATGGGACAATCCTGGCTCAGAATTACAGTCCTTTTATTTTGAGCAGGTAAGCTGTAAGCCCTGCTTTTTGAAGTCAATTTAACAAAAGATTGCAGAGACCTAAATGAGAAGGCATAAAAAACCCTCAAAGTCAAATGAGTAAAATCAAACCTGGTATATGCATTCTAAGTGTGGAGAAAAAAAACTTCATAGAGCATGTTGGATGGAAATCCAAATTAAAAATTATAGTGAAGATGCCTACAAGAAAGAGGTGAAGACTGACAAGAAATTAAAACAGTACTTAACTTTATTCTGAGACAACAGCACTCAATACACTGCTAAAAAAATGAAAGAACATAATTACTGCTGTCCTGCAACTTTGTCCCCAGTCCAAGACCATTCAATATTGCCATTGTTGATGGGGGGATGATGGGATGCTGCAAATGCTTATGAAATTTACAATGACTAAAGCTGTGAGAACAAAGGAGAACAGGACTGAAATTCAAATTGCACTGGCAAATTGGATAAATAGCTTGCAGAAATGAGATTCAGTACAAGTGGGAGGACAAACATGGGGCACAACTCTTAGGCAGGAATAATCAGTTTGCACAAATACAAGATAGGGAACAACTGGTTAAGTAGCGATTCAGCATAAAACGTATGAGGATTATAGGGGATTACAAAATAAGTGCAGTTCAGCAATGTGGGGCTAATACAAATTACATAAAGGCACAAACCCACAATATAAAAACAGGAAGATAGCCTGTGAAATATATGAACTATTAATTACTCACTCAGCATTGTGTGAAATCTTTGCTTTAGTATTGTGTCTACTTTGAATACTTTAGACCAGAATCTAAGGAGACACAACCGCTGGATTGGGAGAGACTTAAAATGTCTGATATACTCAGAAAGAGTGAATGAACAACAACAAAAAAAAAAGAGATGGATGGATGACATGATGACAGTTATTGGAGGGTTCTATAAAGGATAAATCAGGAACTGTCATAACACAAGTGGAAAGTGTTCAAAGGAAAAGTAAATGCACAGTAAGCCTTTTCTTACCTTGAAACATATATAGTAAAGAAATGAGCAAGGTCATGAAACCTGAAGATGGGATCAATAAGCATAATCTTCATAGACTTATCAGCCAAACAAGCACTTTAGCATAGCTTCACTCACTTTAGCATAGTTTCACTAAAGGTGACAGTACAGAATACTCAGACATGTAGAATAAAGGCAGAAAATTAGGATCACTATAAAACAGGGGCTAAAATGAGATGGAACAAAAAGTACTTATGCAATTGATGTGTTCAAATGATATCTATCCAAAAATCTCTAGGAAAACTACCATATGGAAATATACTACCTGTACATCAAAAATACCAGTCATAAATTTCAGTGACATATCCAAATCAATTTGCAAAGAAGCAATATTCAAAGTTACAGAAATAAGGGGACATGATAAAATAAAACTCAAAATAGTTTTATCTGATATAGGTTAACCTAATCTTTCTTTTTACAGTGTATTTGGACTTGAGAAGAACATCTATTGTAATAAATCTGTATGGGAAATGACCTAGACAATAGGACTTCATAGAAGCAGCTACTTAGCAAGGCACTGAAAGGAGGTAAATAAGGATTTTCTCAAAGACTGATTTCATAGCCAGTCTTATTCAGCAATATTTATTTTAAAGGACTCAGCAAAAAGAATTTGAAGGCAGTTAAATAATATGCTGATAAGACAAAGCTTGTGAGCATCACCTTACAATAAAACATGATAATTAAAAGCAGTTTGAAGAAAATGAATTAAATATTGCAGAGAAAGACAGCATTAGTAAGGGATGAATGGGAAATTTAAGGTAGAAGATGGGAGGGCATCAATTTGATGAGAAGGAAGACATGAGTGAGCTATTTTATCACAAGTGATACTGAGGTAATTGCACAAGTCACTGCACAGAGAACTACTGAAACGTCCTGTGGAGCCCTGTGGGCACTCTGGTGATCCACATTCTCAAAAATGATAAATTTAAGCTATTTAAACTGGAGCAGGTGGACAGAACCGTTTCTGGAATGATCAGGGAAATAGAAACCTTTGGTGAAAAGAGAAACTGTTTAACAAATGAAGGCTGAGAGGGAATATAATTGTTCTCTATAAACATATCAAAGAGGTAAATGCCAGGGAAGAAGAGCTATTTAAGCTAAAGACTAGTATTGGCACAAGAACAAAAAGGTAGACACTGGACATAAATAAGGTTAGGCTCAGAGCATGATTTCTAACCATCACAGGAAGGAAATTCTGGAGAAGCTTTAAGGAGCACAAAATTCAGGTTTTTTACAGTGGAGCTTTATTGGTTTGGGGAGGCAACATGGTAAGGTGACTGCCTGGGACTGAAAGAGGATTTAATTCAATGAGACAAAAAATCCTTTCAATCCTGTACCTCATAAGAATAGAGAGGCCTTTCCTGAGCAGGCTGAATGCATTGGTATAAATCAGCTGTTCTCATCACAGAAGCATCTCTACTGTCATGCACAGTGTGGGGCACAAACAACCATTGTGATGGGTCCTTCAGGACAACATGTAAAAGGACCCTGCCATTTCTATTCCATGGCTACTACCAAAAAACGTTCAAAATTCCCTCTTGCATTATGTGGCCTTTATATCAACAAGTACTTCCAGAGGAAGTCACAGCATTCACAAACATTCCTTACAGCAATTAGAACTGAACAAATCTAAAAATCAAACCCATTAGGAAATTATTCTATAATTCTATATTACTCTTACGTTGTGAGTTTTCCCTCTTTTCATTTCTCAAACTGATGCCTTAAGTTTTAGATGTCATATTATCCAGATTCTGTCCTGCATTAGTGTGTAACTCTGAACTTCATATAAAGTGTTAGCAAGTTCTCCTCACAGTTTAGTCAGACAAAACAATCCTTTTCCAAACTGAGAACCAAGGACACCATTGCAGCTTCAGGCCCAAAAAGTACAAACAACAGCAAACTGGGGAGAGCAATCTGGGAGGATGGGACTTCATAACCTGAAGGTGTAATTGGACAATTAACTCTAATATGTAAATGGATCAAAACTTACAAAAGTGTGAAAATGTGTGACCTGTTGTACAACATGGGTGTAGCCTCAGCAAGGCTCTTGTACTGCCCAAGGTGTTTCCTTTGAAGGCCTTTTAATAAATACCTACTTTATTTTTTTAACACTGTCTAACCTCTGTTCTAGGTGGCCTCTCAAGGCATCAAAGCTTCTTCATGGAAGACTTTGCTTAAAATGAAATTTAATATGAAAGTTTCTGGCTAAATATCTATTAAATGTTGTAGGAATTTTTGATTATTTTTAAAAAGTCTTTATCAACTATTTTTATTTAAATAATAGTTTTGGTACATTTTGATTAAATATTCCATTAAATTTGCATTATTCTAACAAAGTAATAAGTTTTCTAAGGGTTAATAGTTTATTAGTTGTCAGATTTTTTTTTGACAAAAAATGTGGTTTTGTGAGAATTTAGAAATGCCTGACACACATTTCCTACCCAGCACTTTTCCAATGAAGAATATCTTTGAGTCCTGTACTACATTACGAAAGGTAACATAGGGAAAGGAAAGTAATTTGATTAAAGGGAAGACAGTGCATTAATAAAGTACCAGACCTCAAGCATCCAGACTCCAAATCCCATCTTTTTTTAACAAATTATTTATTTCAGAAACTATTCATGCAAATATATGGAAAACACTAAAATATTTTTTCTATCTAAGGAAAAAAAAGTTCTATATATGATGCACTTGGCAAAACTATATAGCTCTTGAAAGGTCCTGTTGCTGTGAACAAGGTTCATTTTCCAAAGAATGACAGGCCTGGTTATGATGATGATAAATGCTGAGAAATTAAATTCACTTTGAGACAGAACTTAAGTAAACCCCCAAAGTTGCAGTGAAAATCATGACTGCACAGCAGCTCTCTACAGAGGCTCAGGAATTACAAAAATCCCAGTCAAGTCTTGCATTAAGAGCTAAAATTTAGTGCAGGTGAGAAGGGTGATGCAAGATCAATGAATCACTTAAATTCTCAAAATGCAGCCTAAGTAGGGCTCAGGTAGGAAGGGATATTTCTCCTGCCTGCCTGCCATGGGGAGGAGACTCTTCCTGGAGAGGTTTGCACAGTGCACCCCATGTGCTGCTGTGGGGTCCCACCAGACTGGGGTGGGCTCTGCATGACATCCAGCCAAGTCCTGCTTGGATCCAGAAAGGAGTCAGCAGACACAAAGCAGCTTTCTGCTGAAATGAGCTCAGGTGTGTTTGAGACTTCCTTTTGGACTACTGCAATATCCCAAAGTATCAAGAAGCCTTGTTTGAATTTGTGGCTTATAATTAACCTTAAATCCACAGCAGATGAAAGCCCTAATATATTTTTAGTGTAGTTTCTTTATTGCAGCTCACATAGGGAAAAAAAAAAAAAAAACAATCTTGACAGTCCAGTGGTAGGACTCTGGATTTAAGGGAGCTTTAATGTTACAGCACTTGTCAACAGCATGTTGTTTCCTTTAAATGCTATCATAAAAAAAGAAAAAACCAAATTAAGCTATCAGACTATCACTCTCCAGTGTGTTAACAGCAAGCACACAAGGAAAAGAAACCTGAAACCTTTTATTTACAGGACTGAGGCAGGAATCTGGAGCGTGTCTCTAATAGGAGGGATCATGTGCAATCAGTCAGAAGGGAGATGCCTTCATTGCACCGACTGGAGCTCCCTTAGCACCATGGCAGGCCCAGCTCCAAATGCCATGGGAGGGATAACAGGGCTCTGATTTCTGTCTTCCAACCATCAGGATAACATTAAAAGCAAGCAAGGTGGATGTTACATTAATGAACTGCCTTGCAACTCTTAGAGAGGGTTTTTTCCATTAGCTAACTTCCCTGAGATCCTGATTTCCCATGTAATCTTGATTACAAATCAAGAAATTTCTCCAATGCCTCCAAAAATCCTCTCCAACAGTAATAAATAATGCATGTTTGATATACCCAGAAAGCAGACAGAGATAGCAAGTTTCATAGGCCTGATTTCCAGGTGCGAATATAACTCTGTGGGTTTGGATATTTTATTGGATAAGAATTTTTTCTGTGCACCATTTGATCCCTAAAAACTATAAACTGAGACCTGGAGAAAATGCAAAACTTGTTAAATTTGAGTAAAAAGGGCCAGCATTGATCAGCTTCCTTGGGTATTCTTGATCATGGAAAGTCTTCAGAAATTCCTATTAGGAGAAACATTTTGGTGCCAGAGAAGAGCTTGGGTTCTCACCTGGATGTGCATCCAGGGATGAGCATAAGAGAGAAAGTTGAGCAAAGCATTTCAATCTCACTCAGACTTTTCTTGCTTTGGTGAGTTTCAATCATAGAATTAACGTTGTGTGTAGTAGCTTCTGTAGACTTTAATGGTCTAAGGGTTTCAGCTACTAGAAGTAAGTTATATATACACAAAAACTTTCAAATTAAGGACTCAACAGATAAAAAAAAAATCCAATCTAGTTCAAAATGTTCATATCTCTCCCTAATTAACTTTCTTGACCTTTTGTAAAACCCTGCCACTAATGTAGCCATAGAATGATGTGTATATAAATTGCAGCATAATGGACTTTTAGAAATTAAGTCATTTAACAAAATGAAACTCCAGACAAATACTTTACATTAGGCATTTAGAACTTGGTTTGCTAATTAAAACAGATAATAAATATGTTCACATGAAAGGCATCCCATATAATTTCTTGTCTCAACTCAGTGGTTTCTATTATTTCATTGCTCTAAAGCAAAATCATATTTATCATAACTAATTATCCAGATAATTCCTTGAAATGGTTTTTCATTTAATTATCCTGCAACTCAGGATCTTCTGTAACTAACAACAAGAAGCAAGCTCAAGAAGCAGACAATAACTTGCAATCCATACTATCAAAGCTGCTCATCTCCAACTCTTTGATAAGGAAACATTATATTTAATAACTGGGTGCCTCAAGAAGAGGCCCACTGTGCAAGCATTTTAAAGCTGTCATTTCCAGTAGCCTGTGTTTGAATACTTCTTTATCACTGACTTTGCTGGCAGTTGCTTTCTTCTATTTGATGCTGCATTCTCTGCTTATCCTGACCCACAAATTTTCTATATAGATCAGACAGATTTATAGACCTTGCATACTGTGTAGGGCACAGAATGCTACAAAAACAACATTTTAGGCTGATTAATGGGTTTGTTCACCAAAACATCTTGTTGTTCTCCTGCTCTTTTACCTTAGTCCCTTTAGGTAAGTTAATCTTGCCCATCATATCATATCACATTTGTCTCAAGGTGCCTGTTTTCTTCATTTATCCTCTTTTCCCTGCTTCACTGCTTGCTTGCCTTTCTCTCAGAAAGCACTGGGAGGTCTGTGCTGCAGGTGGTTCAGCCTGCTCCCTCTGTGCTGCTGCCAGGGAATGCAGATACAACCTGCTCAAAGCCTGGGAGAAGCCACCCCTGAGGTCAAGGCTCTGTGCAGCCATGTGAAGCAGCACACATTACCTGGCAGGAAACCCACAGGGCTTCTCAGCTGCCCCCTGACACGGGGCAGGTGAGAGAGGGTGGGATGGACATTGCAGTAGAAACTTCTGGAGCAAACAGAGGTGCACAAAAAACCCTCAAGGCACTGCTAGAGCAGGGCCAGCTGCAGCACGGGCAAAAGAAGCTACAGGCTGCTCATATGGCACATAAAACCTGGCACAGACAAAAGAGTATCTCATAACAAAGTTATAAAAAATTCATCTGGTACTATCTACAGGCACTGACCCTGTCACTTTTCACCCAGTACTCCAAAACAGCAGTTTTGTGCCCATCTTTTATTCCTTACCTAAGGTACATGTGCTCACATCAGTTTTCAGTCTGAACTGTAACACAAGGGTAACTCCTTCCTAGGCATAGGAGGTACTCTAGATTCGTACAAGCCCAGACAGGAAAGTTTTACCTTTCCTAATGAAATGTAGCATATCAAGTGTTTTTATCAGCCTAGATCTTTCTAATTGCAACCTGAGCCCACCTGTTTATTTGTCTCCTAGGATTCTGCTGGCTCAAATATCATTGATCACACACATATATGCATCCATAGCCTCATGATATTACCCTTTGCTTGCAAGAGATCAGGAGCAACCAGAGAGCAAATTAACTCTGTCAATGCTGTTCCAATATCCTGTATGCTGTGCCACCCTCTTACACTTAAAATCAATGTCACAAAAGGCTGCCATCAGGAGCAAAGCTGGTATGCCCCAGGGGGTCTGCTGTGAAAATTCAACACTAGTCAATGAAACCCTGTTGGTTCACTGCTTCAGTTTACAGCAAGAGTGCTACTGATGCCAAAAAGATAGTAGCCATGTTGCTTTTTGCTACACAGTAAAGTGCAAAAGTGCACTGGGGTGAGAGCTGACAACCTGATGGAAATAGGAAAACATTGTACAGAACACAAAAGTTACTGAAAAATTCCTAAGAGCAGAGGCAGCAACAGAAAGGATACTTTTGTCCATGTCACAGTAAAGAATGTGTACTTTGATTGCCTTCTGCTTTTTATAGGTTGCCTTAAATTTCGCAGATTTGCTAGGGAAGAGAGTTGTATGCAAAACAAGTAAGAGTAATGCTTACTTCAGAGAGGTCACAGTGACTTGTTGGGATTAATATGTTTTATACTGAATCTGTCTTCTGGTGAATATTTCCATGTACAGAGTGTGATGTGTCAAGGAGCACTTTGCTGTTGGATTCTGCTCCTGCTTAGTGCAAGAGCCTTTGTGGGCCCACAAGCTGCATTCCTTTGCTCTTCCTACAAGAACTCCCTTGTAGGAAATGGGAGTGAAACCTGTGATGAGACACAGCTCAGGGAAAGACAAGCATTCTGTCCATCTACGTACTCCTAGCAAATATGTCAGATAGGACAGGAAAATAAAGGGGGCCCACCATCAAATTAATAAAGATCTTGATCCACACCATGCCAGGCTGGTGCTAGCTCCAAAAGGGCCAGAAACCAGAAACCACCTGTATCTCAGGCTACCAACAACAGCCAGGTCTCTGTCTTCTCCTGCTTGGCATCAAGGATGTTGCAAGAGCCAAGACCACTATCAATCACTAACTGGAATCTTCTTCTCTTTTGCTCTGTCCACAAAACAGAAAGAAGCAGATTGCTAACAAGATAGCCCATGTCTTTTCATGGAGACATCTATCTCCAGGGCAAGTGGAGATCCTAAGGGGCCAGGAACCAAGTGCCACTGTGCTGGGAAAGGTGCCATCACCTCTCCCCTTCCAAGTAAAACACTGCTGAGATATCTGAAAAGTTGGAGCTTATCTCCTCTCTTGGGGAATAAATTGCCCGAGAAGAGACAGAGGGTTGGCCCAAAACTACCTGCATCTAGAAAATGGATCATTTGACAGGGAGAAGTGAAAGTCAGGAGAGGAAACTCAAAGCCCCAGCTGATGACCCAAACCTTCATCCCCATCACCATGAGGCACACGAGCACCAGGGCTAAGGAAGCCTGCAGCAGAGATGGCTGGATTGGAGCCCCAGCTTCCCTGCTGGCCATCAGAGAGTCCTGAAGACCTGAGCCAAGAGGTGCAGTTCCAGCCTCACCTGCAGTGCCTGCTGCTGGCTCCACACATTGCCTGTACTCTCCCAGAGCTGCTCCCTCCACTTACAGGGCTGTGCCTCCCCCAGGGTGGCACCAATCCCCACCCTACATCATTGCCTCAGCAATCACTCTGACCACAGCAGAAACACTTCCACTGCCTCCCAGCACAGGGGTTCAATTCCTGAGTGCCAGCACTGCCCCAGCCTGCACTGGGTAAAGCTGTGGTCAATCTGTTGTTTTCCTTTGATCCAGCTGTACCATGCATGAAGTTCAGACACTTTTTCTCCCCCAGCTCAGGGGCTTATTGCAGAAGCTCCTCCAACTCCACCAACAGCTGCTCCACACCAGCTTTCTTTTAGCTCAGTAGCATTAACAAGCAGATCTCAGCAAGCTGCTGTGGACTTTTCCAACTCTTGATTAACACAGTAAGCACTTCTGCAGGTATGTGGCCACCACACACAAAGCAAGTACACCAGACCTCCAGAGGTATCAACCAGTACCAAAACATCTACTAGCCAAGCCCACTGTAAATGTCAAAATATGTTGTCTCTTTCTCCAGCTATTAAGTGGTGCTACCTTCTGATTTAGAGCATTGTAGCGACTCAGGACTATAGTTCTGCTTAACCTGCTCTCCAGTAAGGGTGCAAATTGGAACTCAAGACAGACTATGAACATTCCTTGCTTGTCTTTAAATGATCAATGACAAACAATTTTGCACAGAAGACAATTCAAGGACAAATTAAAAGACATGAATATTTCACATTAAAATCAAGGCTTTCAAAAACATTCTATGTATTCGGCTGTATCTGTATTTTCCACACACTGGATACCTGTGCAAAACCATGGACTAAAACAATATTTCATGGGACAGTACCCTGCTAAATTTCATATCCAAATCTAAAAAATTTAATTCTTGACCTGCAGTGCATCAATATAACTCCTTGCTCCAAGGAACTCTGTACCTACAGACCAGAAAATTAATCTCCAGTAGCTTTATAAGTGATTTCTTCTCCTGTATGATTAAAACACATTTTCTTCTAAAATTGACTACCTGTTAGTCTCTAACAGAGCTAACCAGCCAATCTTAAATCTTGTTGGACTTTATGATTCTTCTAAAGCAAATCAGTGAAGTCAGCTCTTTGTCACTTCATTAGTAACAAATACAGCCATTAGAAGTGACCATATGTTCCTGCAGTAGCCAGTGTTATTAACTCCCAGCAGGGGATGCTTCTTTCTCCCTAAAATAACAACCACTAACTACAAAGACCTTTTAGATAAAGCATGATCTTCTTCACTGTATAGAAACAGCTAAAGTTTCTCTAAGGCTTCTACAAAAGGAACAAAGGGATATTGCAGAAAACAAACCATGTACCATATTTTTATTATAATTCAGCTGGGCCTCCACCAGTATCCTTACCTACTTGTGCGACTTCATTCCTTCAGGACAGCCTGAGGATGGATGGCCAGGGGCACCTTGGTGTTTAGCAGAGCTGTGCATGCTGTGGTTACTCACACAAAGCCATCAGCAGTGCTGCTGATGTAGAGCCCACGCGCAGCAACACTTCCAGAACAGCTCCAGCAGGTGCAGCACACACCTCCCTCCCAGGAGCTGTGGAGAGCATACTCCATTAGCCCTCCAAAATCTTCATTAGCTCTCTATTTTGCTCAGGAGGCAGCTCAGGATGTAGTCACGGTGCTACAAAGCTCTCAAACATTTTCACGAGCTCTCCTTTGTACCAGGGACAGGCATCAGACTTGAGAGCCTCCAAGTTTCCTGTGGGGGTCAAAAGAGCTCACTTTTGAGATTTTTGAGTCTCTTGTATCACTTCCAGCTGTTGAGCAGGTTCTTCAGGTCTCAAGGCATATTAAGAAGCCTACCAGACCTTTTTGCCTCTCAGAGCTGTTGGGTCAACAGCCACTTTGCACACTGCTGCCACGTCACCTTTTCCTATAATTTGCATGCTTTCTGAAACACCAAATATAAATACAGGGAGCATCCACATGCAGAAGGAATAAGATCATTGTCAATTTCATTTGTCTTTTCATAAGGAATTTTGCTTCATCACAATGAATTCATTTGCTAATACATTTTCCCTTAGGGCATGTGTGTTTCCTTGAATGAATTGGTTATCAAAATTTACTATCATTTAAAAGCCACCCCCAACATGTGCAAGGCCCTTATTTATTATTAAATGCTGTGAATTTTGTGCCTTTGTAAAATAGACATACTGTGGATTTACCTTGGATATGTTGTTAGTTCACTAGCAGTGAAGCTGTGGATGTCACATGCAGTTTGCATAATTTTGGTCCTTGCAGAACTTGCTGTTCCTATAAAGCTAACCAGTGCAACAATTGCCCTTTTCAGTGTCAATTAATTTGAGGAAACCTTCCTACTGGGCTGTGGAGACAAAAAATATTTTCTCCATGGACAGTGAAAAGGAAAGAGGCAGGATGCATGGAGCTGTAGAGGGGGAAAAGGTAAAATTGTTACCCCAAATAAAGGGATTTATTTGTTTTCTTTGTCTTTATGTGCAGTACTTGAGTTAGCCATTTATTCTCCCCTGAATTTTATTTCTGACTTTGTGGAATGGTAAATCTAATGTTGAATTATAAATCTAAAGCTCTTCACTCTGTACCTCAGAGGGCTGAGGGGAAGATGACCCAAGTAATGTGTATTCAGAACAGCACTCTCAGTACCAAGCTGTGAATGAATGAGTTCAGGTAATGAGAAGAGGAAAAATTGCTTTAATGCAGTCTGGTCCAGATGCATGCCAGCTTAATCCAGCTGACCTAGCAAGACATACTTTTTGGAATAGTAAAAATAGCCAGAGGATCCCTTAGCTTTTGCAGAAATAAGAAGAAAAATGGACATTAAACACTTACCAAATCACAACTCCCGGCAGGTATTTACTCTTGCACATGTGGGAAGGTGCCTCACAGACAGTTCTGTATAAAGATAAGAAATGGTCACATTCTATAACAGAGCAGCACTGGACTGAGGCCCTCCTGACAAGACCTCCATTACTGCCTAAACTCAGTTTACACCATGCACACAAGCACACAGAATTGCCATCCAGCCAGAGGTCTGTCTGCAGGAGGGGCTGTGAGCTGACACACGGGCTGGTTTCTGTTCTCAGAGCAGAAACAGCAAGCAGAGGATGAACTGAGGTCTGTCAGGGACCCAGCACACCTGCAAAACCCAAAAGGAATAGGGGAAGACAATGTCTTTGAAGTCTTTGAAGTCTGTGGCCTGCTTTTACACAGTTTTGCAACAAACTTTCTCCCCATCACGATCAATGTGCTTCTCACAAAACTGAGAAAGAAGGAGGTGTCCTGCCAGGACTAAGTTAACACCTGTAAACACCATGGCTTGCAGTGCAGTGCTGCACCATGGACAAAATGCCTGCTGCAAATCAAGTCACAGCAGTGCATTTGGATACAAGCTTAAAAACACACACTCACTATTTACTCCCCTGGCATTCTGACTGCACGTTTATCTATGACTCCTAAGGCACCAAATTTAATCAGAGAAAACAAACACCAGCATTTCCTCATATTGTGTTCAAAATAATGTCATTAATTCTCACATCAGAAACAGCATGTACTTTCTTTTTCAAGTTGGTTTAACCTATCTCCTTCAGAGTGAGGGAGGTAAGAGTTCTGGGCAAATAAGAGTGGAGGTAAGAGCTCTAGGCAAATAATTTAGGAGAAAGAATTCAATTAAGTAAATCCATACCTGTAGTGCAGAGAGCTCAGCCACACACTCTTTCAAAAAGAGTTTCAAAACTGTTTAAGTTCCTCAGGTATTAGTCATTCTGCTGCAGTCCACCTGTGCCTCACCAGGGGCTTCAAATCTCAAATACTTCAGCTGTACCTATTTTGTCTATGACAAAGGTTCAAGGCCAGTTTACCCAAGGAGCTGTGCTTTTGTTCAATACCAACTTTGACAGTTCACTTTTCATGAGCATGTGATCTGTACAATACAACTGAACAGTAAAAAAGGATTGCCTTAGGAGCTGTGAGTTTAGCCAGCTATGAGTGTGACAGAGTAAAAATGTTCCCTCTTGTTACTCTTGCTCAAAACAATAAAAAATCTTCAGCATCTTCTGACACATTTCCCTACCTGCCTTTAGAAGTTTGGGACAACTCGTTTCAAGTGTTTCTGATTTTTCCAGTTCTTGCTGGACTTTTTTTTCTGGCAACAATTTGACCCAATGTCCCCGGTTTTTCTCCCAGCTTCTCATAATCTCAATCAGAAGTGCTCTCACATATTTTCCATTACAATTAATCAGACACAAACTGTGTCCAATGCTTGCCTACAGCTTTCCTGTTAAGTCCATTGTATGATGGACCTCCTACTGCTATGAAATCTGATGAGCTATCTTCCAATGTCTGAAATCTGTGAAATGTAAGAATAATAATATCAACAAGAATAACAAAAATTTGTCCTGATTAATTACTTTTTCTCCAGCTTCAGTTTTCTTTGAGCTGACCTCCTTCAGAAAATTTCAGCCTATCCTTGCTAGCACACTGAAAGGCCATTCCTGGAGTCACTGCAGTGACTCAAAGTACTCCTGTAGCTGATTTGTCCTCACCACTGAGGCAGGTGTCCAGGTGTGTAGACAAGGTGAGCACTAAGGGCTGGGTCTGCCTCAAGGGGCCAGAAGCAGCAGCTGTCCACAGCAGTCCTGCTTGCCTTAATTTGAGCCCCCAGTCAAATACGTTACAAAATTGTCTCTGTTGGCAGAGAGGTAGATCGCAAACTTTTTATTCATTTGAAGTTATTTTAGGCCTCCTTGGGAAGATGTTTAATTATTGATATTCTACTTAATGTGGGAAGAGAAAATTTGAGAGGGTCCCATTGAGGCAGCCTGCATAAAAATTTGTCTTTTCCTTATCTTTCCTTGTCAGAGATGTCAGTTTGCATATTTGTGTTGTGACTCTCTTCTTTATTTTCTTTAGGCTTTCTGTGATTAAGAAAAAATAGCTAATCTCTGACTAAAAAAAAAAAAATTAAAAAAATTAAGAAACAAAAGAATACAATTCTGGACCAAACTATTTTAAGAAAAAGCTGGGAAACTGATGCTCATTTGAACAGTAAGCACCAAACAGCAGAATGAATTTGGGTTAGCTGAGCTCCTGAATTAACAAAGTCAGGGTTCCAGCAGACCCATTCTCACAGGAACTCCAGCAGAAGCTTTTCCCACATTTGTGACACTTCTAATCTTTATTCCTGCTTCTTCTCCTGGCCTGTTCACTCCCTGGAGTCTAATTAGGGTTGAGCTCAGTCTGAGACTTTCCATCTACTCATTGCCTGGCAAGTTGCAGGAAGTAAATACTCCCAACTTCTTTGTAAAACCTGATCAATAGATTATTATGGAAGATAGGCCAAACAGCCACACAAATTCTTATTCACCCAGAGCATGACCATAGTACCTTTCCTTCCTTTGAAATGTAAGGGAAAAAAGGGAGCTGCTGTGTTTGTTTTGAGAATCATGAGTGCCTGTGCCTAACTGGGAGCGGATGAGGCTACCATTCAGGGGCAGCATTTTGAAAAAGCAAGGAACAATTCAAAGGCACTCCTAAGGTCTGCAAGCAAGAAAGGAGGGTATTGGGTGGAAGGGGATACATGCCTGTTCAGCTGGGTAAGGGATACAATTAACTTCTAATGTTCAGCTATCTTTTTTACTGTTCATTAGGCAGCTCATCTGTTTATACTTGCAGTGGAAATACCCATGCAGAGTATGTCACAGGCAGATGTGCGCGCACTGCGGTCGTAACTCCTCACGGAAGTCTGAGACGGGATTTCAGGAGCTGAGCAGGGGAAGGAGGAGGGCATATTGATCAGCCAGGGAGCCAATATCTTGAAATAGATTCTTTTATATTTTCCATAGCTGCAGATAAGCTGTTTATATTGCAAAAACACAGTAAGAGCAAACAGTTAAGTATTGCCTTTCATGTGCCTTGGCAATTCAGAAACTGCTGCTGCCTTCCCACACCCAGAAGCGCAGTGGGATGAGAGAGCTCAGGAGCAGCAGTGCTGAATTCCCTGGCTGCACACACCTCCTGAACCTGTGCATCTATCCCAGAGTACACCTGAAAAACTGCTGCTGTGCCATAACACAGCCACGATAAGCAGCTGCTGGGAGAGCTTGTCTCTGCCCCCTCCCTGCCCTGAGCAGCAGCGCACGTGTCCGTCCGCCTGCCTTCCACTCCAGCAGCTACCTTATAAATTCTTCACTGTGCATTAGCCTATTGGTTTATTTACCAGGAGTCAAGAATACATTTACAACATCCCTCTCGATGAAGCATTCTTTAAGAGAGCTTCCATGCTAATTAAGTTAAATGCGATAATGACACCCTGTTGATGGAACTGAAGCTAATGATAATGATGCCATACATTTAGTTGCAAGCACCTACTCAGTTAAATGAATGGGTCTATTGTTTTAACAGCACTAAGTCCCACAGCCTGGGAGACCACAGGAGGGAAAACAAAATATGTTACAATGCAGTTGCTTTGCAGGGCAATAAATAGGTTTGAAATGCACTATTTTGGCTTCGATGAACATGTGTCCAATCAATCACCCTGTCCTGGTATACAGAGATATGTACTAGTGGAAATATGGTGATTTCTAAAAATGGAATAATGAAAAATTGATGCCTTTTTAATCAAATGAACACACATTTGCTCTGTCCAGAATATATTTACTTGATCGGTACTTGGAAAAAGTGTTTCTTTCAAAAATGTTTGAAAATCAATAATACTCCCCAACCTTTGCTGATCAGATATCAGACCTTTTTTCAGACTGTAAATGTGCACTTAGGACTGAGTGCAAAACAATCTGAGTCATATTGCAATTCTTCATTGATTTTACACTCCAAGACTTCCCTGCCTTTTTCTCCAAACACTCTCCCACCAATACAGTACAGTTTTGCTGTAGTGTACCCAGATTTGCCTTTCTGAAAGCATCTTCACATAATGTTTTAAAAAAAAGAGGAGGTCTTTTTGGTTTGTTGGGTTTTTTCTTTCAAATTACAATGTATCTATAGTAATGTTGATCTGAACAAATGATAGGGTTGCTCTTTATACCCACAACAGTCAGATGTGTCTCTCATAACAGCTTTCTTCTTTGCTCTTTCTTCCATGATTAAAGAAATATTAAAAGCATTCATCTTCTCAAAAATAATTTTCTAGGGCATAGAAGCTCACATTTACACACACCATTATCCTCAGAAGGCATCTAGGAACTGTGGTAGCTACCCCACAGCCACACACCTCCCTTCCTTCCTTCCTCCTTTTCACAAAGTCCCTTTCTGGGAGATGAAGACAATGCTATCTCCAATAAGCCATTTCTGAGCAGCTGCCTTGAGATTACCTTTCTCAAAACATCACTGCCTGAGGAAGCTTTCTCCCCCATTTCTGTGGAGGGTGAAGTCCCAGGCTAAACAGGGGCACACCTTGTCCTCCGGCAGTGCTGCTCCCTCGCACATCACCAGCTGGGGCCCGCACTCTGCCCAGGCTCAGCATCCCTGATTCATTCCCCTGGGGAGGGGAGAGAGCTCTTGCCAGGAGCTGGACAGCTCCAGTCTTCCCTGTGCACTGAGGCTGCACCTGCTATCTCAAAGCAGACCATGCCAGCAAGTGACCTCAGCTAACCACACGGAGTAATGACCATTCCAATATTTCCAATGGCACAATTTGGTCTGGAGGACAGAGCAGCTACTTGTGTTTGAGCCACAGGCTCTGCCAGATTATTCTCTCTAGCTGCTTCCTATCCCACTCTGGCTAAAAGTACATTTTGGAGGGTAGCCTGCTCTTCCAATCACACATTGGATTTTGCAAGACTGACTAAATATCTTGCAAGTAATTCACAGACCAGCTCATTTTTGTTCACGTTTATTGCAATGATTTCTGGCCCTAAGATGAACTATCACTTTTCATTCATTCCTTTAAACTCTCATGCACATCCTTAGCATGGCATCCTTAAACACTTTCCTTAAAATCACCACAGCTCAGTTGCATACATTTAGAGCATATCCATAGGTGAATGCAAGATTTTGGCCTGTTTCTGCTGACATTTCTTGTCTACTGAACCCCATGACTTGGCATATTTAGGAAACCTCTTTTGTAGATAACAGAGCCCATACTCCTATTTTCCCCATCTTTTGTTTTTATGTTCACCCTCAAAGAGACGACAGCACTGAAAGTGGCAGCAATATGCTGTGTGTGTGCAGAGCCTAATAGATTCCATCTCAGACTGAGATGTATGGGAAACTGAACCAATACATTTTTAAGCCCCTAAGATCTGCAGATGCCATCTATAGCCTTGTAAATTACAAACTTTTACTGTTTCATTTTTACAGTTGATGATTGTAAAATATAAAATTTTGCATTATCACTGTGTAATAGCACAAGCTTTAGAAACAGCATGCTACAGAAGGGAGCATATATTAAAACAGAGTATTCAAGGGAGCCTTATAATGCAATTTTAAGCTCTACAACTGACTGTATAATAAAACTGTAAAGCCAGATATGAAACAATGTTTGCTAATAACAGAAAAGTGAAAACTTTATTAAATTTCTGGGACATCAGAAGCCAGAAAGGAAAAAGCAGATCCATAGAGGACATTTAATTAAGGATAAAGACTGTTTGAGTCATGCTGGGGCATCTGGTCACCCTACATTAAACTGAACGTGACAGCAAATAATAAAGTATGTAAGAATGACATAAAAATAACTGAAAGGCAGCTTTGCAAGCTAATATGAGTAAGGAAGTCTTGAGTTAAGGTCCCTGATCCTTACATTAAATCAACCTCCTGTGGCTGAACCACATTGCAGCCACACTCAGTGACACTATTTTTAAGGCCAGGACAAGATCAGAGACACAAATGGTCAGAAAAAACCTCCAAATTTTGAAGAGGCCAAATGGGGCTGCACTGCTGTGCAGAGCTGTTTGAGCCCAGCACACTTCCCAGCAGCTTCTCCTGCTCCTGGTTTTCCAGCATGACAAGTGTGGCACACTCTGCCCTTCAGGCCCTGAGCTGCCCAGTGCCTGGTGTAAGATACAAAACCTCCTGTCTGATTAGCCCAGGGCATGTGATGGGAAACAGCAGGCAATGTGATTTTAAAAGTTGTTCTCTTCATGGTGCTCCCCAGTACTTCACTGCAGAGATTTTGTTCCTACCACCATCCTCCAGTAACAAGCCCTGAAAGAGGGAGGGAGGGAAGGAGGGAGGGCTAGAGGGAGGATCACAGGAGGCACAAAGAGGAGAAAACATCAACAAACACATAAAACTACTCTGTCCTTTAGCCAGCTTTTCACATATGAATCCAGAGCTGAATCTCCTTATAAATATTTTTTGATCCCAGAGGTTAATGCCTACCAAACTCATGCCAGGTTGAAGTCTCAAAGGCACTACATGGCTTAGAACTCTGTGGAAACAAGAGAGCCACAACTCCCATCCCCTAAAGGGCACACTGAGGTGGGGAGTCCACAGACAAAAATGTTGCAGTCACCCAAACTCTGCAAGCAGCTTGAGCCACAGTTTGTGCTTTACTGAGCACATCTACATGGCCCCAGTTCTTATCTCAAGTGGCCATCTCTCCATCTGAACATGTCTCCTCACAGTATTCTCCTGAGCAGACTTCATGGTGTCCAAAAGGGGTGACCTTGAACTGCTGCTTTAGGATAAAATTCAATTAAAAATTCTGTCAGCCAAGAGAGGCCCACAGAGAGCCAGGCTTCGTTAATTCCCAAGCTCTCAGCCCTGTACAGTGCTAAACCAGAAATGGTTTTATTCGTCCAATTTCATTGGTGCATATGCTAATTTTTGCTCTGCAATAAAAATTTCACAACCCAGGGTTAGTCCCCCTCCCTCCAGCTCATCAAAAGAGGACCCTCCTGAAATGATGGTTTTTTTTCTAAATCTACTGAAAAATGTGTTGCAAATGATTTTGAGACACAGGGGAGCCCTACAGCTTTGCATTTTGTACATGTTAAGCTACAGCATCATCTTTTTCAGAGCAAAACTGGGAATGAGAGCCAAAGTCATTCCAGAGATGCCAGTCGTGCTGAGCCCTCCCCCAAGTGGATCCTATTTTTGCCTGGAATCAGGTGCAAGATCAGAATATCATTTTGTTTCTGGACCAGGGAGGAATTACACCTCTTACTTAACCCCACCTTCATGGAAAAATTAGAATCAAAGAAGAGAAACAAAAAGCAGGAAAAATGAGCAAGTGTTGGTCTGTGCAACCCTAAATCTGGTATGGCTCACTTCCTCAGTAATACCTGTGGGAATTTCCTTCTGTTTTCAGAGTGTAACTTGACCTTACTTTGCAACAATGTTCAGTTTCTTACCTTTGGACGTGTCTCCAACATTTGGAGTAGTATGTGCAAAATTTGGTACCATGTGACCTTCTAGAAAAATATTATACATGCACACATGGGCCTTTTCACAGCAGCACCTTCCTCTACTGCTGCCCCCATCACTAATCTGCTCTGGATGACTGGTCCTTAAATATTTTTTTTCCTCTTTTAAATATGCCATGCACGAGGCAGATGAAAAAAAACCCAGCAGAATTTGACTAAAGAGACAGAGGCAACAGCATGAAGTGTTCTGAAGAGATAGGAGATCAAAAAAGGTTTCGTTCCCACATGCCTTAAAGGTCTATTCATATATACAATAGGCTCATCATATCTGGAATTACTTTGCACGGGAGCTCAGCGTGTGTGTGCTTTTATCAGCTGCCTTCCAAAAGTGCATGCCTCCAGGAAGGACAGCCTGGGACAGGCAGGAGGGCTGGGCACCCAGAGCTGGCTGCTGATGCTGGGAGCAGAAAGTCCTGCCTGGCTGGCAGCCAGCTCTCAGACACTCAAGTGTGAGGTTTTGGAAACAAACACACTTGAAATGAAATGTACACACACACACATATATATATGTATGTCTATGGAATTAGGTATCCCTGGGGCCATGGGATGGCCATGATAGACATTTGCATCCCAGTGCCCTGAACTCTGTGCTATCATTACCCCAGCCAGGGTATTTTCCTTTTCCTCATGGGAGCTCTATCTAGTCAGAGGTCCTCCATTAAGGACAGAAAAGAGGAGCTAGAGCACATGGAAATGCAGCAATTATCCTGTACAGAGAGAGTTTCTTCCTCCCTCCTCTCTGTTAGCAGTGGTACTTCAGGTCATGTTGAAAGAGCTCGACAAAAGCTGTTTCAAAATGTCCTTTCCAAAGTGCTTTCTAAATGAGAAGGTGAAATGTGACATTAAAAAAAAAAAAGTGCAAGAATGGTTTTAAATATCTGCTCTCTCTCCTTGAAAGCATCTCTCTTATTTTCTGGCCATCCCATCCTCTTAGGGCCCCTTGCTTTGGGAAAAGCCATGCCTCATGGCATGCTGCATCCCAGGCAGCCAATACATTACATTTTCAAGGAAGTGTCAGTGGGTTTAGGGAGGTCTGGCTCATGATATTTTAGTATCTCTCCTTGACAATATTGCCCAAAACCACAATGCTGATGTTAGTATTTCACAAGTATTCATGAGAGAAATAAAAGCAAGAAAAAATATGTATGGTTTATCTTCAAAAATAGGAAAAGCTACAGGAATATTGGAGCTTCAACAAGCATTGCAGACATCCAAATCTATGCTAAGGCAAGACTTCCTAAAAAAGTTCGTACAAGGAAAGGCCAGCATTAACATCACTTAGCATGAACTCTTCCTCCACATAACAGCCAAACAGCATTTAAATGTCAGGGGGAAAACTGCATTTAACTGAACTGGAAGATGCAAATGGTCTTACACTGGAAGCAACACCACCACCCCTCTGTTCAACCTACATATCTGCACTTTTTTATTTTAGCCTGGGAAGCTGGAATGTTAGATTTGCAGTGGCTGCTTTAATCTCTGCTCTTCTTCAGCCCTGGTCTCTTCTCAACTACTCTGTGCCAGTTGGACTCCTCTGGCTTTGGTGTGGCTGTATCAGAGCACCTGTGGGGAGTTTAATTTGGCTGTCAGTCCTCCAGAGCTGAGCCACACTCCTCAGCTGTGTCGGCACTGCAGGACTGATGGGAATAAAAAGTAAGTAAGAACTTATTTTTGTGACTGAAGTCAGCAGATACCACTCTGCACAGAGGCAGTAGATGTGTTGAGTAAGAGCATTTTTAAATGGTGACTTCTCAAAGTGAGATTTTAGTGCAAGTTATACAGCACACCAGTTTTGTGATCTCTCAGCCCTGAGACTGCCCCTGTAATATTAATTGTATACTTCCCAAAGTGCTACCCTAAACACTTTTCTCAGTGCTAGCAAAAGTAGTAAGAAATGGCTGGTACCTTCCAGTAAATATAAATTTCCTCTTACTTCTGAGGTAATCTAATCCATACAGATGCATTTCAAGGTCTGTCAAAGTTATTCAGGCTCATTCCACAGCAGCCTGAACACCCTCTGCCCTGGAGTTTTACCAAGATATACTACAGAAAAAAGTGCAAGAGTAGGTGAATTGGTTATATAAGCTATTTCTGGATAAAACTGTGATATTTATTAAGCAAATAAACAAACAAATGAAAAATAGAAAGAAGATGCCAAACACAAAAATGACACTCCTGTCACTGTGGGAAACAGTGAGAATTGCTCAAGCCGAATAAAGCACAAGATTTAATAAACTGTTCTTGCAGATGTGGTTATAAGTAAGTTTGAGCAGCAATAGGTTTTACTGCTATTCGGGCTTAGAACCAAAAGCACCGATGAAGCTCAATGGCCAACATTATTCAGGGGAGAGCTAAATAAAAGTCATTGTAGCAGAACTCCGTGGCATACAAATATCCAAGCATGAATAACATGATGCCAGCTCACGCTGGTCCTTTTGTCTGCCTGCATCAACAGTGTGGGTGTCAGCAGATGCTGCCCCTAATGCACCACTAATTTTGCAACCCAGGAAGCCCAACCACACAGCAAGGGGCTTAGAAATTTGAACAAGCAGATCCCAATGCACAAGCAAGCCCCCTGTGGTGTGCAGAGAATGCTGCTCAATCTTTTTCTCTAAGGATTCTATCCTTCAGCTCATAACATCTAACCTCAGGGGTCTGTGAGGCTCAGCAATGCAATGAAAAACCTTGCATATAAAATCTGAGCATCACTGCCCCTAACATACAAGCCTCTCCTGAGTTCAATGCTCCCATGATTTTGGGAACAGCTCCCTAGCCCTAACACAGATCTCCCCATCAGCTGCAGCAGCAGAGCAGCAGCAGCCCTGCCCTATGCCCCAGCTGGGAGCCTGCCCTGGGCCTCTCACCCTCTGCCCCACCCCAGGGCAGGGGCAGGCACTGGCTGCCTGG
This sequence comes from Zonotrichia leucophrys gambelii, assembly GCF_028769735.1. NCBI lineage: Eukaryota > Metazoa > Chordata > Aves > Passeriformes > Passerellidae > Zonotrichia > Zonotrichia leucophrys. The sequence continues at coordinate 99,510,202 of NC_088169.1, forward strand.
GGAGGGCAGGAGAGCAGCCCTGTCTGTCAGGGTTCAACACCAGACAGCAGCTAAGGTCCACACAACTGCTCACTCAATCTCCCCCTAAATGGGATGGGAGTGAGAATGAAAAGTGAGAAAACTCAGGGGTTAAGATAAAATTTCATAGTGTATAGGAATCCTGGGAGGTACCAGAATGAAGGATGCTTCTGCTGGAGACATTCCATCTTCCCAGTGCCCTATAGCACAGGGCAATGACAGCCACCAAGAAAAAAAATGTTCCATAGAGGATCAAAGCACTGCCAGAGTCCCTAACCTCTGTTAGGGACTTGCACAGGTAGGTCAATGAGTGCACATGAGGTCCCAAAGACCTGCCCTCACCACAGCCATCTCCCTGAGACCACACAAACAGGCAGGAAAAGGGCTCACTCATCCCCATGCATTCACCACCTCTGTCTGGCAGAACAGTGCAGAGCACTGCAGAGACTCTTATTTACTCCTATGATCAATAATTTGATAAATAGGCCCTATCTTTACTCAAGTGGCTTTCAAATTACCTGGCTAGCCTGGGCTAGTTCCAGAAATGGAGAAATCACCCCAGCCTATGCAGGGACCTCAAAAAAAGAAGAAAAAAACAGGTAAGTCTAACAAACACTAAGATGGAATTTTAAATCCTGGTCATCCTTTATCACCTGAGACTGTAAACCAGGATTACAAGTAAATTTTATTTTCCTTTAGTAAAAGATTTCTCTTTACAACAGGAACATCAAGCTGACATTTGAAATACACCATTTGACTGGAATTACCCCAAGAGTGAATGCTGCAAAGTGACTGCATCACTGCACACGGCTGACAGTAATTATTAATAGGACTGCTCTTCCTTTGATAGGCATGCATTACAGGTGGCTGAATAATGGAAACACTTGTGAACAATTGTTTGGTGGCAGAAAGAAAACCTTCTGCCAAAATTTTAATGCTTAAACACAATGCAATTAGGCAGCTCCAAAGCCCAGCTCTTGCAAAAGCAGGATCGTTTTCATGACACCTGCTGAGCTCTGCAGGAGCACACACAGCAGTGGCATTTAGAGGGTCAAGAGAGGATGAGCAGAGGCAGTTAGACTCCCAAATCACCCTCCCTAGGCCACACAGTTAGTGGGGAATTAATTTCCCTTGGATTCAATCAGAAGCATCTATTGCTAGAGCAATATGCAGAGAGGGGTGAATGGAGTCCTGACCTAGCAGGAAGCTCTGCAACCATATAAGTGCCCCCCATAATGCTGGAAGCCACAGTACATCTGCTGATAAAAAGAGGAGGGAGAAGTCTTCTTAGCTCTTCCAGTAAATCTGAATTAGGTTTATGTCTGTAATAGCAAAGGGATAGACAGACTAAATCAGGGAGGATCTCTAAATCCAGAACTGAATAAAAATGTCAGCATGAAACAAACAGCAATGACCGCATTTCCATCCCAAAATCAGAAATTCAGATTTTGGCCTGCCAAGGGAGAAAAAGGAATTATCTTTTTTTGCAAAGGGTTTATGAGAAGGTCCCAGGAGGGCAGGAGGAAAAATCATGCTTCATTAAAAGAAATGCTAAGAAAATAATACAATGGCAATATAACACACCAAACTTAAAACCCATTATCCTTAACCAAACAGGGGCATCCACATATAGCCCATGCTGGGCTCAAAGAGCAAGTGCTTATCCTGTGCAAGTGCTTCTCCTGTGCAAGTTCTTCTCCTGTGAGTGCTCACACATTTCAGTTAATCTCAGGCACTTGAAGCTGCTCCTCACCCCAGGCACATCTCAGCTGAGCCTGTCCTGTGCCCTGCCTGGGGACTGCCCTTCCTGGCCTGACCTCCCATCTCCCTCAGTGCCATGGGCTCACCAAAGCTCTTGGCCAGCCCACGGCTCTCTGTGTTTGCGTAGCACTGGATGCAGCTCTGGCTGGTGATGCCCTGCCCCTGCTGCTCTCTGGCAGGAAGGGCACCACCTGCCTCCACCTTCCTCCTTACCACCTGCTCAGGAAAAACACCTGTCTGGGAGCTCCAGCATCTCCAGATGCGGTGATCAGAGCTCCCACACAAATGCTCACTGAGGGCACCTCTGGGAAAGCACAGTGTTTCTGGCATGTCCCCAAAGCACATTTCACTGTGACTTTTCTGCCATGACAGAGCCATGACTTACTCTAGCCTGATCCATGGCAGCAAGACACCTGGAATGATTTTACCAAGCCCATGCTATTATTCCTCTCCACTCATGATCTCCTTCTACCTTCTTTTCTCCCTGTTTGTAAGTTACACAGTTTTCAGGTAGTCAAACTTTCGTAAAACTTATGAGATCAAACTAAATAAACTGATTTTAAAACAGATTTGTCTAAATGACTAAAACACTGAAAAGAATAGTCACTCACAGCATTTCATGAAATCAAAAAATTGTTTCTGTTGGAAGGCACCTTAAAATCATCTAGTTCCAACCCCACTGCCATGGAAAGGGACACCTTCTACTAGACCAGGGTGCTCAAAGCAATTTCTACTGGCTGACCTTTGCAGTATCCTTTAAAGAAATGCATACTTCAAATGTAGGATCATATGTTTTTGTAACCTCATCTTTAGAAAATGAATGTTGCCAGTTTTTTAGTAAAAAAACCTCCAAGCATTTCCACTTAACGTTTTAAAGAGGGGGAAATGAGTAAATGCAGTCGTCTGTCTGTAGGAACAAATAATCAAAGAGTCTAAACTGTAAGTTGTCCAAAACAAGAATACATCCTTCAGCTGGGCTTTTCAGAGAAGCAAATAGCAAAGGTTTACCACTTTTCTCTTACATTAACATTTTGGCATTTCAGACCTATACTGGCCTTATGATCTTAAAGAGTAAATGCTATCTGACATTGACTGATAGGGCAAGAGTTATTCCAGGGTTTTGCTAGTCCACTTACCTGAGGAAGAAGGAAAGATTACAAGGATGGAGTACCAGGAGTCCCTCCAGTTCAGCTGAGTGAAGCCCGCACAGGGACCTGCCTACTGAGGAATTTAAAGTCATGTCATCATCTGGGGAGTGACTCCAGGACTGGGCTCTCTTCCACAGCTTCAGGTGGGAAGCACCAGCTGTCCCCAGCATGTGTGAGCAGTTGGACTGAGGAAAACATTCATCACAAACAAACAACCTCGGCCAACTCTTCAAGTCCGACTTCAGCTGGGTGTCAATTAAGGGACAGGAGCAGCTGGTGCCACCTTCAGCATCAGCACCTGCCTGAAAGGACATGGAGGCAGCAGCCGGCATGGAGCCTCTGGGAAGGAGTGCAGGGCTGGCAGGGAGAATTGGAGGAGCACGTTGGGAGGTCAGTACCTAAAACTGAAGTCACTGTAGATCTCAGTGGATGGCACTGCCAGAAAAGTCTCGATCACAGATTGAATGAAGTCAGGGGTCAAGTGCAAGTGCCAAGTGCAGAAATCCCCAGGGCTTCAGGCCATCCTCTCACAGACCTACAGACAAAAGGAAAAAAGCTGTTGCATCTCTGTTGTTGCTAAAGAGTGATGTAAATGTAGAAATACACAGATAAGGTCACTGCCAAAGCCTGCTGTAGGATCCCTGAATGTTGCCATGCCAAATACCAAATCTTTCATTACAGCAAAATTTCCAGCTGCCTCACTTGAAAATGAATTGTTTCTTGTCACTAAGGCAAAGCTGTCACATGCCAAATTAAAAAAAAAAAAGCCAAATAAAATCTGCTGCCTCTCATTAGATCAAAGGTTGGCAGAAGAAATAAATCACCACACAAAAAGACATTTATTCAGAAGAACAATTGGCTACAGAGTCATTTGTCACTTTTAATAATACTATAGTTGTAAAATGATGATAACAGAAATCAAGTTACCCTAATGGTAATAAAGTATTTGTAAACTAAAATTGTTCATTTTGACTATAAAAAAGACATTGAAATAATTCAACTGCAGAGAATAAAGTTGAAATGGGTCTGTAATTACATAGATTTTCAGCATCCTCTTCTTTTTGAAAATAACTAACTGCTGATGACTCCCACAATTGTGGCACCTTACTCTGCAAAACAAAAAATTAGAAATATGTACCAGATGTACAGAAAAGGGCCCTGCAGCAACATTTCAGAAGTGATGCATACATTTCTTCCCATTTCTCCTACTTATTAGTAGCATGCCAAGTGTCATATCTCATTAACCAAGTGAGCCCGTATGCCAGAGAAACTTCAATGAGTCAAAAGAAGGGATAGAGCACTATTAATGAAGTCACTGGATCTCAAAATCCTCCTCATCACCATCAAGGAAAACACTGGAGGATTTTTAGCAATTTTGATAAACAAGCATGCTGTCAAAATGCATATTGTTGTGACCTGATGTGGCTATTTTATGCTAGATGACCTGCCTCCACGGGTTTGATGAATTCAAGGTAAGGATTGCAAAAAATTCAGCACTTTTCTCTAACCCCTCAGGTTTCTTTGAATTCTCTTTTGATCTAATTTCTAATGATTTCCCTGAAACATTTCACATAAAACAAGTTCCAGGGCTGTCAGCTGTAAAACATGCCGGTCCCAAAAGAAAGAGGGCAGGGACTGAAGAACACCATCATATCCTCGGTGTATCCTACGCTACATTCCAGAATCCCTTGTGCTGCCGTTGAAGATTTTAGTTTATTTCAGATTAGAGCCATGTGAGTTTCTTAATTACATCTAGATTTTAGGAAAGTCAATTTTTTTAATCTCAGAGTAGTGAATCTCACATCAAAATTTTGAGCGCGCCTTCCACTCAGGTTGCATCTAAACTGTGCCAAAATCAATGAGACTGGTACTTCACCTCAGACCCATCACATGGGATAAACAAGAATGGATTTTGAAACTGGATGACCTGACTGATTGCACAGGAAATTTTTCAGGTTTTGAAATGGCTTTGGCTGCAGGGACTTGTTTGTCCTGTGTTAGAAACTTACAGAGAAAACCTGGACCTTAGGGAAAATGGCAAGAAACCAAAAACTGAAGCCAATATATAAAGGCATGCCAAAATTCTTGCCAGCAAGGTTTTTATAGCTGAATTTAAAAACATTCTCCACTGTTTGTTTAGGTTTGTAGTTTGGGGGTTTTTTAAATTAAAAAGGCTGGGATCAGCACTATGCAATGCTCCTGCCATTGAGGAAAACCATAACAGCAGCTTCTGAGGACATCAGACGTCCACATCTGCAAGTCCACCATATTATTTGAAGAAAAACTATAAAACCTAACTATCTGTATCAGTTAAAACCATACCAGCAACCTGAATAACTAATGCTCGTATTGAAGTAGCCAGCAAGGATGCTTAGCAAAAAAGAACAATTATCCACAGATTCCTTTCCTGCACCAGAATGAGATTTCAAAAAGCAAATATTTTATCTCCTCTTTTGTTATTTATGGAATTACAGGGGTTTTGCTTCTTTACTGTTTCTATATGCAAGTTTCTGGTAATTACATATATATATGTTTGTATATAAAGTTTATCACAGACTTAAAGGATGAGTCATGTGCTTTGAATGCAAGGGAGCTCGAGTTATTCTAGGACAGGTTTTCTGTGTGGATCTTAACATAGCACACAGGGAACTCTTGTGCTGCAGCCAGAGACATCATTTCAGTACAATATGAATATACACAATATATACAATATAGAGAAGCTGGAATATATATATATATACAATAATGAATATATACAATATTGGCAAGCTGGAATCAGGTTTAATCCAATGAAGCTGCATGGAAATAGACACCAGTAAAGCCACAGTCTCAGCTGGGGTTGTACACAGTTGGGCTGCCAGGCTTTGCTTTGAGCTCTGCTGCTGGCTTTGCTGCCAGCAGTGCTGGACCAGAAATTCTGGAACTGGGTCATGGCTCTTCCTCTGGTGCTCTGAGTCCAAGGACACTTACCAGGCAGGAAGGGCTCTGCTTGAAAATTAAGAGGTCTGAGCCTCCCACTCAAACCCAAGTGGCACCACACACAAAAAAAATTTCCTCCCACTGATGAACTCTCTGGAGAAAGCCCTTGAATGATCTGTGGTCTGTAGCTATACTCAGTGCCACACTGTACATCCACCTCCCTCTTGTAAAGGCCATCTGTGCCAGCACAGTCCTCCCTTTCCCCTCTCTCTGGAGTGGACCATGCCACTCATGCAGAGACTGACTTGTGCAAGCCCGGAGGGGCTCATTAGCCTATGCTTTATTGCCATGCTTATGAGGACCAGATCCAGCCCTGGACATTGCCTGCACACTCTCCAAAGGCACAGAAGAGCTTTCAGAAAACCCTGCCTGATTGGAGCTGCTCCAGGGAAAGCTCACCCAAGTGTCTATTGGCTAAGTGCTGAACTAGAACAAGAAATTATTTGGGAGCAAAGTGCAGCAGTATCACCTCCACCTTCCTTTGCAGCCAGCTCATGCCCAGCCAGCTTTAATAAACCTGGTTTCAGTGTCTGAAACCAGGCCTATTAACCAGACTTTTGGTTTCAGTCCTCTGCAATGCTTCAGAGCACTTTGGGAAATCTGTGCTGTGCCACAGCAGGACACAAAGGGAGCCAGCTGGGGTGCAGCTGTGGCCAGCGTAGATGTCTTTCATCCTAAGGGTAGACAGGCCCATTGAAGAAGCATTTAGATGCTGTGCTGGCACACAGCCCTCGAAAACACAGCTCTCTGCAGGTGCAAACACCCTGCCAACATCTGCCAGCTGCGGGAGGCAGGACAGAGTAACCAAGCGTGGCATCTGATTCACTTAAACATTATTTTACCAATTACAACTTACTGGTTGTGTACCTTCTTAAAATATCATCATGCAGCATCTGAAAGATATGCAAGTGTAGTTGGCTTTGGTTGGTTTGGGGCTATTTTTTTTCTGCTTCAACTGAAGATAATCATAGTAAATCTCTGGAGTGAAAATAGTGATATTTCAGCTCAATCAATTCATACCCAAATTCACCTCAAAAATTAAATTCCTTCATTTTACTAAAACAAACAAGCAAACCAAAAAAGAAAAAGAAAAAAAAAAAAAAAACCAAAAAAACCCAAACCAAAACAAAAAAAAACCTAAATAAATCCCATGCTCTGGAATAAAATCTAAGTGAATTTTCAAGGCACGCACAAATGCATAATCTACCCAACCAGTCATACCCAAATCTAACACACAATCAGTCTATCAGAAGCACTAATGAGATTTCACACCCTGTGTAATTTCCATGTGCAAAACTTGGTGTGCATTTCTATCCTCAAATCTTCTAAGTGTCCCAAGTGTCAGGAAAAACTGGGTGCATAATGTGCTAAACATAATTTTCAGTCTTTGAGAAGAACAATGCATGAATCCAATATCCTGACACTCATCAAATGTACTAGGTGCCAATGTAATTACTCAGCTCTGACCATTCACTGTAGCTTTAGGAACATGCTCAATTTCAGTCCAAATCATGACTTTGAAGAAGAAAAAAATAATACTGTCACTAGTAGTAGGAGGAGAAACAATATATTATTGCACAACTCCAATAGATTCTGATTTGGTCATGGGACTGACTGAAGTGATGAGGCTCAGATGGATAAATGTGGGCTACAGCCCAGCACTCCTGAGCCTGCTGGCGCTCACAATGCACGCATTGCTGCCAGGGCCACCCTGGGCTGATGGAATGGTACCCATTAATTTCAGAGGCATTGGCTCAGTCACTACGCTTCCCAGAGCTGATGTGGGAGGGCCACTGCATCAGAACATGCCAGAGAAGTGTCTGGCATACACCAAGAAATAAAATATCTGCAGTCCAGAACTAAATTATAGGCTGAGAGATTAATTTTGAAAAATGCCTTTTTAAAGATGATACATATGTTCTTTTATATATATGTATATATCAGACACAGGACACTGCTACAAGCACATCTGAAGCCGGCTGTCACTCTTTGGATGAAGGACAACTAAAATGTGTGGTTTGTTTTCCTCTTCTAAGGGCAGGAGGACCTTATGTTCCATGTTCATCACTTTGCCTCTTTTGTCTTTTAAAATAGCACGCATATAAGAGGAGACTGAATGAAGTGCTTCACACAGCCTTGTTTCTAGCTACAACTTAAATGATTTTTGCACATGATTGGAATAATTTGCTGTTTATTTAACTTTGCAAGTGTTTTGGAAGACCTCTTGTAACATGGACTGTCTTTCTCTGCTGGGCTGCTGCTTTCAGTGCCTCAAGCAGTTTCCCTCTGTACAATCACAAAAAGTGATGTGATCTTCTGGACTTTACGACCATTAAGTTTATCAAAAGAGAACTGCAGGACAGACTTCTCAGCCTACAAAATCCCTCTCCATCAGCCCAGCACTATCAATGCCCAGTGAGGCTTGCTCCAAGCAGCTCACACGAAGTGCCCAGAGAGCCACTGAAAGGAGTGGAAGCTTTCATTGCTGCCCTAACAGTGGGATTAACCACCAAAGAGCAGCTCCTCCTGAGCAGTCTGCCAAATATGAACATGGGCTCAGAGATTTTTGCTTTTTCCCTCTCTGTAGGTTGGACTCTGAGACTTATCACATCCCTGCCTGTGCTGCTCAAAGACCGTGTGCTTTAAATTGCACTTTTGGTAACCATGGTGAAATGCATGGTCCTATTTCTTATGAATAAAGTCTTTCCCAAATATCTTCTAATGTGACTGCCCATGAGCAAAAACTTATTCTTTGACATCCTTTCCTCCCTGCTCTCAGCTCTGATGAATACAAAAGATGGCATCAAATTTTTTCCACATTGAAAAAACCTCCAATATTACTCACAGGGTCATGAGGTATAAAACTGAAGTCAGTGCAAGGAGGTCAGCCCACACAACGCATTCACGTATTCCTGGCTAAAATAGCTGTGTTTTTTTTCTCTGAATGTGGTCACTCTCAGGAATTTAGATTTTTCTGAACATCTTAGTGTTCATTATAACTCTCAAAATTTAGGATTTGCTCTTGCAATTTCCATGCACAGGTCAAGTAGTCAGCTCTAACAATTTCACCACCAATTTCTTACAGACATTCAGCGATTCACTTTTAATTCTCTCTCATTTGCCCAATTAGCATTCTGTTAATTAACCACAGAAAGTGTCTTTACTTTCCTCAGAAAAACACATTCCTGCTTAACCCTTGATTTATATATGTACCTCTGCAGGCTGTTTCAATGAGATTAGAGTTTGCACACTGGTTTTTGTTCTTGATTTGTAGACATTATTCTGAGGAAATCTTGCAGTATAACATCCGACTCACTGCCTGGCGTTTATACTGGAATTTTGCCTGGTGTAGTTTGACTGCTGAGATAATTAATAGTCTTTAGTAACCATGATTCCCTGCCTGTGAACTTCAAAGACAGCAGCAGTTTAATATTCTTCCTTTGACTTTTAATAGCAGACAGTTATTACAGCATTACATGATTTGGAAGCGAGGGACTGCACAGGAACTACTAATTGAAGTTGGTTTGAGGGCTCCACCAAATCTACCTTGAGTCAAACTGCGTATGGGGAAAGGATTATATGATTTTTCTAATTCTCTCTCCATTTCCATCTGAACTCTGTCAAATTCAAATTATTGTATTATCCAGCTTATATTTCAACACATTACTTGTGCCTGTCCCAGAACCACCCAGTGCTTAGGGACTTCCAGCTGTGGGCTCTGTCTTCCACCAGGCTTACATAGCTCTGTTCTCACCTCCTGCTCAGCCTGAGGCAACGTCAGGATTTGTACCTGTATGTTAGCACAAAAGCTGTGTATTTCAAATCCCTCCACAGGTCTTCAAACACCCTGAGAAATATCTTCACATATTTCCTTTCTGTTCTGCTGCCTCTTCATTGCTATGCCCCATCTTTAACAACCACAAACGAGATGTTGTGTATTAACAAGACAGAGCAATTAGAGCACCTCTCTATGGCTTCAGAGGTGTGGGTATGAGTCTTTGCTCTGCTCTTGGGCCAAAATTTGCTGCTTCTTCTAGAGGAACCACATGGCTTTCTCCTCCTCCAAGGACAGCTGTCAAACCAACCATGTTCTGCAGGTTGTGTCACAGCATGATGGACAAGACTGTGAAGTTTCCAGAGGGTTCTGTGGGTCCAGCTCTATGTGTACCAGGTTACAAATTCAGAGCCAGAGCCTGGAGCCTCCTGAGCTTCTTGGGAAATACTTTGTAGTCCACAATTTCAGTGCTTGCTGCATCACTAGTTATAAAAGCCTGGTGCATCTTGAGAGCACCACGGCACTGTACCAGGGAGATGTTGAAGGGTCTTCTATGGGCAAGCAGACTGGATACATGTAAATAAATACTAATGAATCCAAAAAGGACTAAAACATTACATGGCTTTCCCCAAAACCAAATACACAGTTTTACCCTTTCTGTCAAGACACCTGATGTGACTTCAGAATGGAATGAACCCCAGGTCACAAGAAGTAAAAGCCTTTCTCATTTTGTAGACCAAATTTCCCATGCTTAAAAACCTCACAATTAAATCCCTTATTTTCTCCTACATCTCATTGCTGCTCCTTGGCTGCAGGCTGTACCATCTCCACGTACTCATTGTCTCAAAATCTTCTCTTGGTTTTTGGTGAATACTCCAGACAGGAACATAAACACTAATTCATCTGCAGATGGCAAGATTAAAAAACTTGCCAAAAAAGATGTACATAGTGTTCATAGGAGAAAGGTAGGGAGTTTAGATATCTAGATTACTAGACTACAGCCCAATCCATTGAGTTCCTCTTCCACTTAACTGCAGCTGAGTTAACAGAAGCTCTGTGAGCACAGCTGTGCCTGTGTGGAGACACTCTCCCGTAAGCTTCCTTGTACCCCTGCAAAAAAGGGGGGTTTCTTACAGAAGAAATCCCAGACAAGATGCTGCCTGATTTTCAGAAGGTGCATGCTCTGTTCAGATATCTGTGAAATCTGAAATGATTTAAGATTATGAGCCCTTCTACTCCTTCTTCTTAGACTTGAACAAAATGCATTTGATTTTTCACCAGGACTCATGAAGCCAAGATATTGCACGAGAGAGATTTCATGGCAGTGTTTCTTCCAAGGCTGGGCAAAACATTACAGTAGCTGGACTAACCCACATTGCAGCCATCACCTCAGTCAGAGCCAGGACACAGATAAGGCCACAGGAACACCACTCCATCCCTGGCTCCCTGCGAGGCAGGGCAACTGCACTGCTTTTGCTGACCTCTGAGCAACACAGCCTGGGCTTCCTTTGTTCTACATTTCTGAGAATTTCTAGAGTAAGGAAAAGTCCCTTTTTAGAAAAGAAACCACTGAACAAAAAACTCACAGCAACAAAACAAACAAAAACCCAAACCCAAATAAAAGGGAGTAGGTGGCTAAGGAGGTACATGGTTCATTACTAGGCATATAGTTATGTAGCAATGCAAACTGTATAAAACTCTCTGCATGCACATCTGATGACCAGAAAAAGCCAAGACGCCTTTTTCAAGAAACTTTCAGTGTAGGTAAAGGAGTCTTAACATAAAACCACATCTATATGAATACATTAGATTCTGACTCCCATTTTATTCAGCAGACAAAGACTATTGCTCTTGTACAGCTGCCCCATACCTATTCTTCTGATCTATGTACATTTATACCTCAAACATGAGATTTTACCTGAAGCTTACAGTTAGCTAGTCACCAGTCCATCCAACTAAAGAAGAAGAATAGCACTACTACCCAGATGACCAGAAAGAAAAACACAACAGTGTTTGATTTACAGCATATATCCAACATCTGCAGTTTTTTAAACAAATTATTCCTGGCACAATTATAAATAATTAAGGCACAAGTACCACAATTTATGAAGCATTTTGAAGAAGAAGGAAAAAAAACCAGCCAGTCTATATTCATTAAAAATAGTCTGGCCACATTTAGATTTAAAAAGTAAACATGTATGTTGGAATCCAAGCTGTAGAATTTCCTTTTCTTACACTTTTCATAAGACTCAGCACACAAGTTTTGCTTACCATTTAACATGTTCCACACAAGCTTCTTCGTCTGGAAGTCTGTTGCTACTTATGTTGCCAGTGCATTTGAGGTAATCCAGAAGTTGCTTTTCTCTGAGATGTTTAATAATAAAAATAAATACAACATTATTACTTCATCTATTTACAGTGAAACCCAAAGGAAATATTTCAAATTTATCATTTATTGAAGGAAAAATAAAATTAAAATAAGCACATTATGCTCTTGGAAATAAATTTCCAGCTCCTTTTTATTTTTTTTCTGATGTATTCATCAAAGACTTATCAAGGGGCTTTGGGATGAGTTATAGGACTTTTTTGTTTCATACTTTTAAAAGTCAATTTTCTTTGTGTTTGCAATTGATTTAATGTAGCCTTTAGGATTGCTGAAGCACAATTTTAAATCTCTGGAGAAATTACAGCCACTTAAATAATCTAAATAGCACTAATATGTTTCCTTAGTCTTAGCTGCTTTACTAACGTTCATAGCAATTCAAGTATAATGTGCAAAATATGTATAAATATCTTCTCAGTCTTTATGGCAGTAGATGTTATCTGTAAGTCAGACAACAAAGGCTGCTAGACTGATCATGACAAGAGCAGACATGGTCATGGTCAGACATTTCAGTTCAAGAAAACAAACAGTAAGACCCAAGGAAAAAAAATTGTTTTCTCCTACAGTCCAAGTCAGAGTTTGGCTAAGCACTCAGATCTTCTTGTGTTCAGTGGTTCACAGGTAACACTGGGAACAACCTCACTGCACCAAGGACTTTGGAAATCCCCCTGAGGTTTCCAAAGGAATCCCACTGTGCGGCAGAGGCGCCCTGCACTCGCTGCTGCCCGTGCCTAAGGGGTTAAAAGGGACAGTACTGAACTGAGCCACCTCTCCAGCTCACTGACTGTCCCCTTGGCTTCCAGAGAACAAAAGGGGGAGCTCTGAATAGGAGCTGAAGATTTCATTTCAAAAGGTATTAGAGATGTGATACAGAGGCACTATCTGATACCATTTCAGGTGAAAGTACTGTGACAGTGTGGTAAAATTATTACAGTTTCAGTGCATGTGTCCTTTTTTCCCTCACAGAAGAATCAAGATACTTCAAGCTCTTTAAGAAAAGAAACAGTAAAAGGTGAATGACAAAAGCTTGAGCAAAGGGTCAGTGGCAGGTCCCTGGGACTGATTACCTCTTTGAAATCCAGGCAGCAGGGGTGCAAGGTGTCAAAGGCTGCAAAATCACTTCTGCTGAGCATCTAATCACCAATGGGTCTGATCAGTGGAGAACATGGGGTGAGGAACCAGGAGAGATCACTAAGAAGGAAATACAATGAATCATGCTGCTTTATACTGAAGGGGGAAGAAAAAAAAAAAAGAAAGAAAAAATGCAGCCTACAGAAACTGCTGGCAAAGAAGACAGGAAAAAAAATTAATAAAACACCTAAGAGTGAGGGCTAATAAATAAAAAGTGGGAAAAATAAGATCCAAACATTTTTGCCAAGTCTGTGGGAGCTCATTGAAAGTCATTTAAAGAATGACTTCTCACAGAAGCTCTTTGCCCTGGTGCCACAGAGTCACTGGGGTAAGTAGGAGGGGATAGGCTAGGAGTCATCATCTGACCCCAAGAAAGAAGAAAATGGCACAGAAAATGTCAGTTACAAAATATGAAAATGTCTTTTCAAAGAAGTGAGGAGGAGAAATGGGAGACACCTTCCCCAAACCCAGGCTGTATGACCTCCCAGGGCAGGCATGGTTTCCCAGGGAGAGGAGCCCTGCCTTGCTGGGAGTGATTCTGCAGAGGGGAAGTGCTTCACTGACCAAGGGCACTGCAAAACCCATCCCCCCTGCCAGCCCCTTGGCATCTACCCAAGGCACACTGGGAGAAATTATACCTGTGCTTCAGCAGCCTCAATGCAGTTCCCAGCCCCCTTCCTACCTTAGATCCACATTTTCACTTGTTCAGAGGACCACATTGCTCTAATCACTGGCAAGCTTTCCGCCCTGCCTACATTGCCACCTGCACAATGCCACCCAACAAGCATCTGCAGCTAGCAGATGTGGGGGTGCACACCATTAAAAGGCATCATTAGTTCCACCAGGCCCTGTGTGCTCCTGCATTCCCAGGACAGAGGTGGCAGATGCACTGGTATAATGCCATCACAGGGAGAAGGCAGGAAGATGTTGGGGGTTCTCCAGGGACATGTCCACATCCCTGCCATGGAGTTCAGGATGACCACTCACCAGAATGGACAGGGCTCATGAGAAGAGAGGCTACAGCCCCTCACACTTTGCTTTTCTTCATGAAGAATAGGCAGACAGCAGCCATTTAAAACACACATCTAAAGAACTGCTTTCCAGTAGATTGGCATAGCTGTGTTCAGGGGGAATTTAGGAAAGCAACATATGCATATGTACATGAGGACATGCACTCCTGAAGGGACTGAGAATTACACTTCCAGAATTAAAACAGAAATGCAATTCTGTTTAATAGTTACAGGTTTAGCTATACTTTTCTAGATAAACCTGGGTAACAGCAAGGCATCACTTGTATTGCTAAAAGTTGTTCTGGCAAGTTTAGAAAGAAATTCCCATAAAACAGGGTGGATATTTACCTCTGGATTATTCTTACCTTACCAAGTTTTAGGGAATGTACTGATTTGTAAAGGCATCTAGTGGCTAACTGGATGTTTATCAACAAAGTATTCAGGCAGTACTGTTGTTTTTTCCCAGTTACAAGCTACGCATTTGTTTCACAGTGTTTTCACTACTTGTATGACCACTAAAACAATATATTCAGGATAATAGGATAAAGGTTTCAAGTGGCCTTGAAATGTTATTTAAATGCTGATTTCAGAAGTACTGTTCATAACCTCTGTTAGGACTGCCGAGAAAGCACAATTTCCAAGAGATTTATATCAGCATAAATCTATGGAGCTTTGTTGAAGCATTGCATTCAGAGAAAAAATTTGCCACTCACCTGACTAGATACTTTTTAGCTAGTTCAGTGGTTTGTGAGTAACCTGCAGCACCATAAATTGATAGGCACAGAAAAGCATCTCAGTTAAATGTGAACCCTGAATGCCTTTAAAGTTCTTTTTCTCTCATTTTCCAGCACTGTTCTTTTAGTTAGGAGGAAATTTTCCATATCCAGCTTGGTTTTAACTCAGTTAAAAAGTATTTTTGCAAATGAAGTTTGCTGCTCAGGAAGCCTCCATGGTAGCAAGAGGGGGTGGATGGATCTTTGCTTTTGTAAAAAGCCAAGGTGTGTAGCTAGGTGTGTGGCTGGGCTCCTGAATGGGATCACATGAGTCACGTCAACTTTCTTCACTTCAGATTCCCACTTGGAAATAAATAGATAAAACACTTAAATTCTCTAACAAAATCCTTGAAACAGGTGGGTCTTATTTTTCTAAGAAGAAACAAAGACCTGTGCATTTGCCATGTGGCCAGAGCAAGGATTAGTAAAGCAGGTCATACCCTGGCTCTGCCTTCTACCTCTCTTTGCCTTCATTACCTCTATCTGGTATAGGAGGTATTTATTCTGATGCACCTTCTCCAGAATGCTGTGCTAAATCTTACTGTCTGCCATGTAAGAAAAACTCTGAATTACTGAATAATAGAGAGTTGAGAATTGAAGGGACCTCTGGAGCTCATCTGGTCCGACCCCTGCCCCACTCTGTTTGGGCCACCTACAGCAGTTGCTCAGGACCATGTTCAGGTAAGGTCTGAATATCCCCAAGGAAGGAGACTCCACCCCCTCTCTGGGCAGCCTGTGCCAAGGCTTGGTCATCCTCACAGGAAAAATGTCTTTTCTGATGTTCAGAGGGAACCTAATGCATTTCCAGTTGTGCCCATCGCCTCCTGTCCTGCCACTGGGCATCATGGAGAAGATCCTGGTTCTGTCCTTTTTGCTCCCTCCCTTCAGGTATTTGTACACATTGATAAGTTCCCCCTTGAAGCTTCTCTTTTTTGAGCTGAACAGTCCCAGCTCTCTCAGCCTTTCTTCATAGGGCAGGTGCTCCAGCAGCTTACTCATTTTTGCAGCTCTTGACTGCCCTTGTTCCAGTAGCTCCATCTCTCTCTTGTGCTGGGGAGCTCAGAACTGGATAAACATCTATGAAGAGCTGAGAAAAAAAAATATATCATAATTACAAAAAACAAAATAACTTCCCTTAGAGTTAGAGACTTCAGGAGTCTGCTGGTTAGTTTACCAAGGAGAAAGTTAAGGGAGAAGTTTGATCACAATTTTTAGGGACCAAGACATGGAATGCAATGTAACTTAAGTAATTGTCAGTTCATCAGACAAGAGTGAAACAAGGCCAAATGACCCAATTTGAAAGGGAATAGAAGAGAAACAAAGTGCAGTGCAATTAGTTGTTTAACAATGGCAGCAATTAGCTGCTGGAAAATTTACCAAGTATTCTGGCTGATTCTCTGTATCTGGTGATTAAATCAAGATCAGATTTTTTTGTCTCCTTTGAAGTCTTGTCCCAGTTCATATAAAAATTCCTCTGGCCTGTGTGATGCAATAAGTCAGACAAAAAATTATCACAACAGTCCCTTCTGGCTCTATCATCTATTGTTTTATATGAGAAGACATTTGCTCTTCTGATGATTAGGTAATTAAAATTGCAAAACAACAGAAAATTCCTAAATTCAGCAGGGTTGAATGCCTTGAGTTAGTCTTTGCCTCAGTCTCAGAACAAAATTCTGAACACAAAACACCGCTGGACTTGTCTCTAAACCAAGCCAGAAATAAGACAGAGAAGAATTTGGTACTTTAAACGGCAGTTTGATGTACCCAGCCTATCTCAGCTGTGTGCTCATCAGCAGCACCTGTGTGGCAGACACAGGCTGATAAAATCTCCATGCTGCTGGTCATGATCAAGTGTGGCAGCCAGATTTGTTTATAAAAATCTGAAACATCTTTAAAGGAAAGCTGTTAAGGGGTTCTTTGTCCTAGCAAAACTGCTCAGAGCATAAAAGCCTGTATTTACCTATGACAGAAGTCCTTTAAAAACCAGTCCTTGAACGTAGCCAGGAGCTGGAATGCATTGACTGGCGTAGGTCAGGTTGCTGCAGCAATTATGTGTTTGGATTCTGGAGCCAGTCTACCAGATGTACCAAGGAAAAGCAACTTTTCTGAAATAGCCTTGATAATAGGTTTCTGAGGGAGACAGCTCCTTGCAAGCAAAGTGCTCTGATGCCATTTAGGAAGGTGCACCACAAAAAGACAGGGATGCATTAGAAGAGAAAACACAACATATGTTAATCATCCGCAATTCAATCACTTTTCTGTAGAGCTAGGAAATGAATAATTTTGTGTAATGCTAAGCACAAGACTGTGACTCTTTGTAGATAGTGCTTGAACTGAAACAATAAAGAAAGCAGCATGCTGCTTGTCATTCTATTGCAGCCCTCATGAGAGCCAAAATAAGCTTTAGGAAAGTTCATGTCTAATTTTCAGACTTGGCTGCTCTAAAGACATCAAGGAGCCCGAAGAATTTCCCTACGGATGAGTCATCCTTATTAATTTCATGTTAATTCTCAGACCAGACCCGAAATCCAACCCAGATCCAGAACCACAGTACTGTGGGAAGGTTTGGATGGCACACAACTGGAGTCCTGCTCATCAAGAACATGCCACCTCCTAAGCAGACACCCAAATGAGAAGTTCCAGAGAGGACATGAATTTATTTGGCAGGCATGGTGTGTGATATCCCCATAGCTATGGGAAAGCCCATGGACAAAGCCAGTGCTTTTCCCACTAGAGGATGATAGATGGGAGTGTTCATCTAGTCCGGCTTGCACCCCATTTCTGTTCATGCTTACAGCTGATACAGATATGCTCCACTGGCTGCTCAGCTACCATAGCTGCTGGAGGACTCAAAAGCTAGTCAGGAAGATACCATATAAACCCATGAACAGATTTTTATCTTTTTTATTTGGTGCATATCACCACACACTGTGGGTGGAGGCAGAGGTGTAAACAACCACTGCCAAGGACAGCCCTTCTGCCTTCACCAAGGCTGGAGCTACATCCCTTTTGTGACAGGCAACATTTTAGCTCATTTTCTACAGCTGAATAACTTAAAAAATGATGTAACAGAGTGAGAAATTTAAATTTAAGCTCTGTGTGTTTATAAGCCAAGCAAATAGCAGTATTATTTATTGTGTCCCCAAACTCCTGGTAATCAGCACACCGACAGCTGTAACTAAGTCCTTTCTCTTCACACACATACCATCAACTCTTCTCTCTCCTGCTCCTGTTAAGCCTGATCCATTATATCTGCTGGAAATTTTTGAAAAGGAAAGCTTGAAAAAGACTAGAATTAAAAAAAAATTCACTAATATACTTTCCTCTGTTAATAGAGGAAAGCCAAGCAATAAGGGAAATTCACACACACATCCTAAAAACTGTCAACAGAAGAAGCTCTTAGTTTGGCAGAGGGAGTCTGCATACAAATGCAGGATTTCTGAGACCAGCCCAGTGTGTGTATGCACACATGTATTTCAGCTGAAAAAAATTCAGCTGTGCCTCCCTGCTGTCCTGAAGGAGATCTGGCCCTTGGTGCATGGCCACCACACACCATTCCCCAGGCAGGGCAGCAGTGTGGCAGAAAAAATTCCAGATTTGTCCTGGCAAATGGGAGAAACTCTCCAAAAGGGTGAAGGATACAGTGGTGCCAAACCCATAAAGTATGAGATGCAGGCAGGAGCACATCAGCTGGGGAGGAGCTGCTGGGTGGCATTTTGGAAGAGGGTGGGCTGGTGCACATGTCACTCACAAGGACAGCATGAGCACATGATGCCTGGCTGGCACAGGAAAGGTGGACATCATAGAAAGGTACATGAGCACACTCACATAACCTTCTTCCTTCTTCAGCTTCTGTGAGACTGCTGTTATGTACTCCTGGAAAGCATTGGTTTGAAGGCAAATAGAGACCAACTGGGCACAACATAGGAGCACCACAAATGGCTTCCAAAGCATCCTCCAGCTGCAGGTCACAAGCTGTTTCCCTGAGAAAGAAAACACTCACTGGTAGAGGAAGGAGAAGTAACAGCGGTTTTGAGTTCATGAAGGTGAAAAAGAAAGGGAACTGGTGGTTCTCCATGTCTGCAGGAGATCAAACAAGAGGAAATAGATTTAAATTATGCAAGAAAAATAGCTAAATAAGCAACCAGAAAACTTGGGGGGGATGTCTTTAAGATGAACACCCCTGAGTTCAAGACCAGGTTGGATGGGACTTTGAGCAACCTGGTCTAGAGAAAGGTGTCCCCACCCAGAGCAAGGGGAGGGAAGCAGGTGATCTTTCAGGTCCCTTTCCCAAACCATTCTATGCTTCTATGAAGAACATCCCATCCTGAGGTTATTTAGATAAACAACAATTACAACATTCAGAAAGCACAGAAAATGTAAAACACAAATACACACGCATAGGAAATACAAATAGATGAATGATAGTTATGTAAAATCTTAGCTGACATCTGGAAAAGACAATTGGCCTGAAGTCTCACTTGCAGCATTATTTTTGTGAGGACCACAGGTCAAATTCATAAGCTCCAAAGGGCATTCAGATGAACTGAGTTAATTTTCAGGGAGATTTGGACGCAAAACTCTTTTCACATAAAATCTCAAATCCTTCCCCCTCTGATTTTCCTTTTCCCCTCTAATAGGTTTTGCCTGTGAATGTTAATAGTGCAGAGACGGCACCTAAAATAATCTGAAGTGCACACACTCCTAGCAGATACAGAAAACCGAGGGCACCCAGCATATTTGCAGAAAGCCTGTGACACACTAGGGAATAGTCATGTCAAACCAAGACCTTCTCTCCATTTCTGTGTGGAGTCTTGGCTAACATCCAGTTCAGACAGAGTAGCTGAAAGTCATTTCTCTCTGATGTTCTTTAAAAGCCTAAATGCAATGAAATACTAGTGTGAGTCCATTTCCCAATGAGCAGAAGTGTCAAAAAGCCACCATCAGAGCCGGATCTAATTGGCACTCCCAGTAGGGAAGCGAGGAAGGAAACGGCGAGACACAATGCCCTGCCTCCTGTGGTACTTGTTACAAAACTTTCTGCAGCAGCTCTTCCAACTTTTGGGGCACTGAGTTTCATTTTTTTTCCCACCCACATCAAACTCCCCATGCTCTATTATAGTTAACCAGCCACCTTGCTGACATGTTCTGCCTCTATCCCTCCTGGCTTTTGCTGCCAGTGCACAGTTGTCGCTGTATGAAAAGTCACACTCTGGTTCCCTATTCTTGACTGATTAAATGCAACTTAAAATGCTTGACCCCATGCCAGGCCTATGACTATTCTGGACTCAAAACTCCATGGTTGCATTTAAATATATTTATCCTTTTTGCTATCAACAGAATATGACTCAATTGAGTACAGAATTAAAGGGTCAAACATCATCAATTCTGCAGCTGAAGCCTTACCTCCCCACAACTTGCTCCCAGGTCACTCCCTATCAGAGTGAAACAATCTCAGAATCAAACCCTAAGCTCTGGAAGATTGGCTGGACAACCCAACCATAAAATCAGATATGTGAGCTAACCAGGCTTGCTCAAGAGCTTTGTGTGAACTTCTGTCACATGTAACACTGAAGACTTCATGGCAAAGTAGGCACAAGGAAAATTTTGCTGTGGGTAATCCAGTAGTCAAGTTGCAAGCCTAGCAAACCTGGTTTAGGGTAAGTGCCATACCAGGATTCCTCTGGGAAAACAGGCAAGTCCCATTCATTGCAAGGAGGTAAGCGTCTCACTTTTCTCCCTTTCCTTGCAGCCTTCACTTTGCCTGGAAATTTAATTACCTGGAAATTTAATTACCACTTTGCCCGGAAATTTAAATTACCCCACTCCAGGCACTTTCAGAGGGCAAATCTGTCTAAAAAAGATACAAGACTGATGAGAGAGGATGATTAGGCACGGCCAGCAGCTAGAAAACCATTACCTTATTTCCAGTGGTTATCTGCAGCTCTCCATGAATGTCTGCTAAAACAAGTAGCGCTTATTTCCCTTCAAGAAATAGCTTATTTTACAGCATCCAACATTAGGTGGTTTCTGGAGCCTTCCCAGTAGTAGAAGAAGAAAAAATCACAACAGACTCATTTTCCTCACTAATTCTCCTCCTAAGGCATTCATCTGCTCTGCACAGTTGAGTTTATTTCCTCGTTCCCCTTTTAACTTCACACTCTTTCTCTGTCCTCTTTGCTTGTTTCCATTCCCTCACCTCCTCTATATTTTTCTCCTCCTTTTCACCTTCTTCTCTATAATTTGTGCTAGTCTACAGGGAAAATAAGTAAAAGCAGTAAATTTTATGTTTCAACCTGAGCACAAGAAGATTGGTCACTCTCATCTCCTCTGAAATGAGTTTGAAAATTTTGGTCTTGCTGCCCCATATATGAAAAGAAGTGTAAAAGGGAAATGTATCAAGAACTGGCAAAGAGTGCATAACAGAGCAACAGGTTTCTTCTGGGCTCTGGCACTGACTTTCCCACCATCCAGAGTTTGGAGAGGACAAGACACATGGCACAGACAGAATTTCTGCAGCACTGTTTGACCAAACAAAACTCCCAGGCTTTCTGCACTGTCAGACTTACCTCTTTCAACAATTCTTTCAATGCAAAAAGAGACTTTTCCAAAAATATCTTGGGAGTTTTGTCCAGAAAGAAGCCTGAGTGGCCATTTCAGACAATACTTGTTGTTAAAGGAAATGTTAAACCCCCCAAATGAGAGGGAAAACAGCAGCAAGTCTCTTTACTGGCAGGCACCAGTCCAGAGCAGGAAGGTGCCTGGACAGGGAAAAGACTAGAAAAATAGCTCCTGGACAAGCCATTAACAGAAATGCATCCTCAAATTCTGCTCAGAGAGTTTAAAGTAAACACATGTGTAGAATGAACTATCGGTACAGATAATTAACAAACTAAAACAAAAGTCAAATGCAGGCTTTCTGTGAATTCAGCTCTATTACTAACCTATATAATAGCATTAATGCACCATACATTAAATTCTGCACAAAAAGAGGGAAGCAATATAGGCTGCTATCAGATTCCTTTGATTCCTCCTTGGTTTCTGTAATATGCTATTAATTAATACATAATTAATACATCTTTCATAATGTAAAGAGATTTTAATTTTGCTTTTCTGGTTCTGTGTCATTACTGCAGACAGGACCGTATTGTATGAAAGCAATGGCTGATGATACAGCAGCTGGTTCCAAAAATTTGATTTCTCTGTTTACACCCCTGGCTTTAAAGTCCCATAGCAACTGAAGAAAAAATAATAAAAATTCCCAACTAAATTACCATATTGAAAACTCCCATATAATCCTATTTATGCAGAAGGGTTTTTCTTACAGCATTTTGCAAAGTTCCTTCCCAGCTGCTAATATTTTAATAAAATACCTTTATTATTATGGAGTGCACTGGGAATTAGACCTGGAACTTCTCTAACTGCAGCTTAGCTGGGAGAAAGAAATACACCACTAAAACCCTTGCATCTCAGGTCTTTTTACTATTTCTTTCCCTTTCCAAATGTTTTTTACTAATGTCAAGCTTTTCACCTGCTTCGATCACCCATTTTACTTATTATATTTTCTTTACCCCTGCTAGAGAGGAGTCTGGAGCTTTACACTTTTCATTGACAATTCTTCCATCAAGAATGCTTTAAGAGATGAGCACTTTCCTTAGCAACAAAGAAGGAAACCATGATGTGTAGCACACAGAAGGCTGCCTCAAAAATAAATAAATAAAAGAACTCACCTAATATTTTATCCAGCATCTTCTGAGTCTCATCAGAGGAAATTAAAAACAAAATTGGCTTCTTGAGAGGATAGATCAGACAACTTAAAGAACAGCTGCAATTTGTGTTTCTGAGAAATGAAAATTGAAATGCAGACTAAAGTGGATATAGGGTGATTTATTAACCTACTTTTTCCATTCTTTCTGAGTGTCAGTACATTCAGCAGATTATCAATATCACCGTCTTTAATGTATGATTTTCAAAATGAAATTAAACTAACAACTCTCGGTCTCTCTTCCTGCTCACCTCACACAGAGCACAAGGACATCCAAAGGCCCTTGCAGCTCCTGCTTGCCCAGCAGGAGGCCCGGAGGCTGCTGCAAATCTCACAGCCTGACAGAGTGCAACAGGCACCAACTGCTCCAGGTATTAGTGCTGCTTGTGCCAAATGCTTGAGAGCTCTCATGAGCTTGCCCAAGCACACGAGGCCTGTTCATGAGCAAAAATATCAAAAGTTACTCCTTGATATTTTGTTGTTTTAGTAATCTGACCCCACAGAAACTATGTCAAGATCTACAAGCCATTCAGCTCTTAATCATAGCAGATTTAAATCACCATGTCAGTGAACACCATGTTCATAAATTGCTGGCAACGTGGATTTATGCCACCAGGACATCACTCACCAGTATCACTCCTCATATTTAATTAGAATTGTGGGATTTGAGAAGAACAGATTTACTTAGCTGGTTGCAATTTGAGTTGCGACCTTAACAAAAAAAGTCAGGGACTGAGGTTCACAATCTGTCTGTGTGCTTAAGCAAGAGTTTCACGTTCATCCTGCTCAGATTAATTGCTTCTTTAACCTGCAAATGCTGACACACATGCACAGCTGTGCACACTAATAGGGGGGACAGCAGCTGAGTCTCTATCAAGTTTCATTATATTCTGCATGCTTAATTGTTCTCATCACTGGAAACCATCATTTTATTTAACAGTTTAAGTACAACAGAAATTCCATAAGCTCAATTAAGTATTAAAGACATTTATAAGCAAACAAAAATGGTTTTAAGAGGAACACATATTACATAGATGCACGGACTTGGTCGCCTGATGTAGGTAAAAGATTTTTCTACTCACCCCCTGTGTCTGTAGCCAAAGCAGGGTCAGGCTGTGATAAAAAGTTTTTTGATTCATTCAGCTTAGCCTGGTGACACTAGCACGCTGGGTCAAGTGCACTGTAGCTGCCCATAATTGCAGATATTAATGAAGCTTTGAAAAGGATTCAAAAATGACTTTAAATGTCCATGCTGGCTAGAAACCCATTTTGTCCTCATATAAGCATGCTAGATCATCCAAAAAATAATTCAGCTACTAGGGTTAAAATACACACATAACACTCAAGCTCTTTTACGGCTTTTACCCATGGCAGGCTTCTCTCTCCTTGGCTCATTATCTTGTTCGTCCCCTCTCATTTGACAGGGAGCCCACTGAATATCAGAGCAGCCCATCCGCATGCTGATGCTGCCAGACTTCCTATTACAAAACCCATCCCCCGCTGAAGCCTTGAAAGCAAGACATTAGGTGCCAGCCTCGGAAAAGTGTCAGATTTGGATACCCTGCCATCATACCCCTCTTGAGTGGGTGGATTTTGCCATTAGAGGCCTGTGGAGTGTCAGAACACGGGTGCCGTCATCTTCCCCCAGGCACCCCTCCATTCTGCCTCTGCGGGTGTCTTTGCCCTGATTCTGCTTTCAGTGATCCTGTGATCCCATCCTTCTGCCTAAATCCCCTTTCAAGATGCTCCTTTTATAGATACAACAGGTAAAACCAACACAAAAAGACTGTGCTGGGGGGCCTGGGCTAAACTCTAGCTTCCCAGAGGCACCCTGCAGGATTACAGCATCCCTTTGACCTGACTGCATGTCTCTGCAGGCAGTCAGCCTCATGGCTGCAGCCCCAGCCCAGCTCACCCAAGGAGGGCAAATGGAGGGGCAGCTTGGAATTTGGCTTCTTCTTCCACCCTGGTTCTGCTGGTCACCAACGGCACACATATTTACATAAGAACCTAAACTTACACCTGCTAAAGTTCTTCTTTGAGACGAGAGAACTTCTAGAAAAGCTCAGAAATTTCACTTGTCAGCATGAAAACGTGTCTTTTCCCAGAGAAACCAGGCAAGTCACAGAGCAACTGCTCTGCAGAAGGTCCCTGAGGCATCACATTGCCACGTGTCAGCCCTCCATTGCCTCTTGCCAGTGCCAGCCTTTCTTTAACTGTATGAGGAAGTTGGCAATGGAGCTGTTCTATTTCTCCCTGCTGTTAGTCAAACTTCGGAGCATCCAACCGACACTAGTCTGTCAGCCTTACAGTTATTTAAAGACAGCCTGTCAGTTTATTATTAATAGCAGCAATTACATTATTGCAGCTAAAAGAGACAAGTGGGATTGCAAACGTACTGCAGCCGGGGTGAGAGAACTGCTCAGGCCTGCTTTGTGCTGGAAGAGGCTTTCAAGTGTGATTATATGAGCAAACCCTCCTCGCTGAGACCCACAATACATCTTCCCACAGCACATGGCAAAGACAGGGGCTCATTCTGCCAGCCCATCTATAAGCTGAGGGGCCACAGAGCCAAACTTCAGCTAATACACCTTTCCTCTCAGCAATATCTACTGCCTCAGGTTTAGCAAGGCACTCATCTATCCATGTCACTTCTGGTCATTTCTGAGCTTGAGGCAGAGCATGCTGACGTCCACTTCTGGCACATCACTCAGGCAATGCCACTCCCTCATTTCCAGAGCAAGGGAAAAAAAAAAAAAAAAACCACTTCCCAAAGAGAATGTAGATATCCAGCAGAAAGCCATGCTTTATTTTTGTCCATGTAGCTGCATCTAAACTAGGGGTCTACATCAGCATTATTAAAATAGCTCAACCAATATTATTTTACAATCAGCAAATCCAAATGTAGGTCTTAGCCACTGGGAGAGAATCATTTTCCTAAGTAGGCACTGAAGAGTTCATGCTTTAAAAGCTTTCTGGAAGAAGGGAAACCGAGGCAGAAAGCAACTGAAAGACTCCCCCAAGGCCATGCAATACATTTATGCAAAACATGTCCCCCTGCTTTTTAGTCCATGGCACAGATGCCATGGAGGTAGCAATGTAATAAGCTACAAGCCCCATCTGTTCATTATTGTCTCAACTGGAGATTGCCATCCCCAAAGCTGAGCCACATTAATTGATTATATGAATGCTCCTGCTTTGACCCAATGCAAAGGCAGTCAATTTAATTTAAATCCTTGTTGGAGAAGATTTCAATTTGCTGGCTGACTTTATGCTGAAGCAGACAAGGAGCACTCACAGAAGTTTCATAACCCATTCCCGCTACGTCTGACAGAGCACATCTGTCCACCTTCTACCTCCCTGGCAATTTTTAAATCAAAACAAATAAAAAGTGAAATGAGCTAAAGGGAGACTTTCACTGTGGCACTACCCAGAGCTTGGGGCTGAACAGAATTTCAGCTAGCAGAATTTCCCAAAATTAATAGCATTTCTTCAGTCAGAAGTTTTCCCTGTTCTGAAGTTTCTCTGGTTTGCTTTCCATAATCACATATTTTCTCTTTCTCTCCATACTTAAATCTGGTAAAGAAAAGGGAACACAGTTCATATTTTTTTTCAACTACCAGCATTAGGCAAAAGTAGTAGGGTTACAGAAGCCACAGGGATGGAAAAAAGCTTTTAAAAACTCTCCCTAAATGCTGCATCCACTCTTCTTGACATTTTAAGTCATCAAAACTTCACTAGTGATATGAGAGGCTGCTAAATTTTCCTCTCTTACCCTTTTCTTTCACTTTTATTAGCGGTTGGATTTTGATTACATTATGCCTGACAAGGACCAGCTGCCTCCACAAGTAACTGCATTATCATCAGAGGCAGCCACAAGTAAAAGCATGATGTAGGTAAAGGGGTCATAACATTTACTGCTTTTTTTCTTCTTTTTTTATAAACTGCATGAGAAACCAATTCACATGCACCCTTCTAGTGTTAAAATAATAGACTTGCAAGTCCTCCCTGTGAGCCTGGCTCCCAGAGAAAATCCACATCCATCCAGCAACATAACTCCAAAACCACCCTTTCCCTCTTTTCTCCATGAAAACAAGACAATTTTTTGAACATATGAAAGTGCATTAAAGAAAGAGCACTTCTTTTATTAAAAGAAAGTAATTTTTAGGTCTTTGTCCTAGAAGCTACACCCTGCTTTGTTTGTATTGGGGGTATATTTCTCTTAGTCTTGGGGAAAATGAGAAAAAATACACAAATTTCAGCTCACTAAGAAAAAGGCATGAGCATGGACAGTTCAGGAATCTCACTCCACTGCAGTGACATTACCAACAAGTGCAACAGTAAATAAAGTAAGCTGATGTTCACAGGCAGCTGAGCAAGGTGGTGTGAAGATATCCAAATTACTGCAAACAGCCCATTTCTCTTTCTCTTTCACCTTCTACCCCATCACTTGACCGTAATGGCATTTTTGCTGTTCATCACTCTCTCTCCCCATCAATTTTCATTGCCCTCCACAGCTTCTTTATCACTTTTGTTGTCAAACCTACAACTACCTTTATCTCAAATGTCTGCCATAAATTCTGACAATAGACATTCGACCTATGAAGAATACAAATAAATTGGCTAGTTTTAAGAGGCACTAGGTGATAATGTATTTTTTCATATCCACAGATACAGCTAATACCTTTCACATCTCTATTGGAAAACTGACTCAGCACTAATGCCCTTTCTCTGACTGGTTCTCTGTGCCCCCTGCACTCTTTTAAGAAGGGAGCATGTTCTGGTGCAGTAAATAGGAAACCAAACCACCCCATGACTCAAAACAGTCACCAGCAAAGAAAAATGTTCAGCCATTCCCCTTCTCCAGGTATGGTGGGCAGGATGTTTTACTACAAACTGTCATTAAAAAAAATTATTTTAACTCTAAGCTTTGCTAAAAGACACTGAATGAACAGAAGTATTAAAATTTTCAAAAATTTTAAATTATACAGTTTTATCTTTCAGAAAAAGTAATTCTGAACACATTACCTTCTTTTTCTTGCAATTTTGTGGTGGTTTTTTCCTGGGGGAGGTTGGTTTTGGTTTTGGGTGTGTTTGTTTTTTGAGGTTTTTTTTTCACTTTTGCACTGATGCAAAAGCATTGACCTTAGTAGATGCTGAGGTTTACTCCACTACAAACAATAGAGAAAAATCCATATCTTTGTGCAGACATGTCTATTCCTCAGGGCAAAATGTGTGACTGGGAGCAGGCACCAACACAAAGTGCCCAATGTACCTTTCCACCACAGTGCCACAAACTGGTGTCTCATTTCCAGCAGTGATTCTTCTACCCAGACTGAAAAAATACAACATAGGTCCATACCAAGTGTAAAATACTGATGATGAGTAAGTCTGGCCTTGTGAGAAACTACCAGATTCATGTGTATCTGACATACCCAGGAAATTTCAATTCTCTCACTAGTTGAGATCCCTTATGTTTTGAGGAAAAATCTCAAATTTTGCTCAATGACTCCCTGCCATTCTCATCAACAGAAAGACATAAAATTATTCCCAGTAGCATGGACCACACAGTTACAAGCTGAAGGTGCAGACTCAGTTAACAATGAAGCGACAGATAAATCTCTAGCTGCTGACAAATCTGGAGAAACGTGACCCAAATTTTGGTATCACCAAAATTCTCAGAGGCCAAAGAAGAAGTTTAAAAAAAAAAATCAAGTTTCAACCACAATTTTTTTTAAGGACACAGTAAAGGAACGGAAGATGCTTAAGATCCCTAAACACAGGGATGCTTAGCTCATTTTCTGTCACTGGAGAACTCCTAAGACATAGAAAGTCCTAAAAAGACATAGAAACTCCTAAAAATGTACTAGCTGAAAGACAGGGTAGCATCAGACACACGTGTTCATGGAGGCCTCTTGTCCTTTTTCTACTTGCTTACCCTGACCAAAATAAAAGGGTAAGGCAATCCCTGGCTACCAGGGAGGCTTCCCATGAGGGCAGGAACTCCTGAGAGCAACAGCCTGGTCTCCCACGGGTTTCATAGTCCCTGTCCTCCAGCAAGAGCCCCTGGCCCATGCAGCTACACCCAGAGCTGTCACCTTCTCCTCTGCCAAGCCAGGGGCAGTCCCACTGGTGAGGGGGAAAGCTGCTTCCCCAAAGGTGACAGTAAGCTCAGCTCATCTACAGAGAGGCAGCTGTGTGGGCTCACCTCAGCCAAGGGCTTTGGGCTCAAAAGTGTGGGGGGAACTCAGCCACTGAAACAGCCACTGAGCCTGTAATTAGCTGACCTCTGCCAGGGGCAAAGAGGACTAGGAGAGAAGCTGAGAGGATTGAGATGGCAGCTGAGTTCCTTCCTTCAGAGAGACTCAGGGGCTGGTGCTCTCCGTTGCCATTGTCACCCTGAGGCCACCTCAGAGGCAGCTGTTGAGGCCTCCAGGCAGTCAGCCATGCAGCCAGCATGTTCAGGTCACAGTCACAGCATGCACACACATTGGCACACAGCTTAGCAAGTAACCTGGTGCTGCTGCAAAACACCAGCTCATTGTACTGGTGCAGCACCCACCATGCTTCCAGCCCCCTCCAAACAGACAAGCACTCCAGGAGGTTCTGTGTGAAGTGGTCTCTGCTATCTCAGAGGTATAAACCTGCAGGTATAAACCAAGGCAGCCACTGTTATGTCCATGCTGATGTACACTCTGTAGAGTACTCCCTTCTTCCCCTTTAAAACTTGGCAGCATCATTTTCCTTCCTTGCAGCTACACATCTATGATACAGGGTTTGGAATTTAAAAACAGGCAATCCTAAGTAAACCAAAAAACAAGAGTGGAAAAGGGGATGGAAATATTCAGGAATTTTTTAGGCTGTGATGCACAAGTGAAAAGCATATTCATTACTCGGAAATACTGTTTGATATTTACAATTTACATTCACATTTGACCGTTGAAGATGGAAATGCAGTTCTGCCTCACAGAGGTCTTTCCCATCCTTCCTTCTTGCTTCCCAGCTGAGCTGCCAAACACAAGCAGCCCCATGTTATTCACCTCAAGAGCTGGATGCTGCAGAGCCAAGCTCCCCCAGCCCCCAAGGTGCTTGAGCTCCCAGGGACTTTCATCCCAATCCCACAAACCTGACAGGAGAGATGCCTGTGTGGGCAGGGCAGACAGCTGTTTGGTGGCACACAAGTGCCTTTTCAGGAACTGGGACAATCAAGGTCACCTTTCACCACATCCTTGATCTTGCTTAGGCTAACCTGGCCTGGTGTCACATTTCAGGCACCCCACAGTTTTTATGTTCCCAGTGTCACAGATTAGCAGCCACCACGTTGTTCACCAGCCAGCCTCCACTTTGTGCTCTGTTACCAGGCACCTGCCACTACCACCACGGGATTTAGAGGCTGCTGGTGCTGGCTGCATCTGTAATGCAGTCACTGGTCATGAATCATGATGTCACAGGAGCTAGATTGCAGCATTGCTAAATGGATCTGGATGATAAAGGGAGGAGAACACCTGTATTTAGCACCAATATCTTCATAATCAGCAGGGCCAGGAAAGGAAATAGAATTAAGCAAGAAGATAGAAATTAGCATTATTTCAATACTAACTGGAAGAAATGTGATGCTTCAAACACCGAGTGTTTTTTCATGGAAAAGGATATTCTTTCTGACACACTGGAGGCAGGGTGGGCAAAGCAAGAAAAGCGGGAGCTGAAAGGTGAAAACACAGGCAGAAAGAGCATTGTTTTCTGCATGAAAGCTTTTACTTTGAGGAGAAGCAAGACAAACAAAATATATGTAACAGACCAAGGTGATTGAATTTTGTTTGTTTATTCCAGAGAGGGATGAAACTCAAGGCTCAGCAGACCCGGTCAGCACTGTGGCCTCATGGAAAGGACACCCATGTGGGGAGCTGTACCTCAGCTCCATTTTTGGCCATGTACCCTTGCCCATTCCACCTCTTACCTTCATCCTTGAGTGCACCATGTCCATGGGACAGAGGTGACAACCTCACACTGTCAGACATGTGCCCAATCTCAGCAGCTCCTGTCATGCAAGCACTGCCAAGAGGCATTCCTGCTGGCATTTGTTAAAGCCACACCTAGCTGGCATCCATCAGTCACAGCTCTCTGCTTCCTCCCTCACATTTTCCTTCAGCTCTCAAAGAGCTGCTGCTTCTGATTGCAGGATCTTTGCTTTTGAAGGCAGCTTGGAGTGGACTGCCTCCTTTTGGCTCTCTGGAAATACAAAATAATGACATGTTTGTTACTTTTGTGAACAGGAGCCATTCAAAAGAGAGTGCTCCTGACAGCTCCTAGAGAAATGATGCCCCAGTGACAGGCTTCTTTTTAAAGCCTAGGCTCCTCCTGATGCCCATCTGTGAACCTTAATATTAATAGGAAATGTTTATGGCCATTTCAGAGATGACAGGCTCCAAGTTTTCAATCTGCAAAAGAAACACTACTTGAAACTGGGCACTATCCTCTCTTCAAGCTGTGTGATTTGACAAAAAAAGAAATAAACTGGCTGATGGAGGAAAGCTTTCCATGACTGTAGAAGTGCTTTTGAACAGCATCTTCATGATCCCTTTACCTGCAGGGGTATCATAGCACTAGCTAGAAGCAATAACTTTTAAAAGACCACCTAGCATTAGGCTTTTGGCTAGATATCTGGACATAGGTCTCTAATAATTATATTTATGCACTTCTCTACGTAGCCAGTGGCATGCAGGATTTGGGGGTTCTACTTCCTTTTTCCTACTCTGCTATGGATACCCTGTGCTGCTTAAGAAGGTCAGTTTATTTTCATGTAGCTAATTTCATTTTATTTTTGAGGTGAAGACAGTACTTTTCTGCCCCAGAACACCAGTGCAGTAGCTGTGAAGTTGCTGGTTAAAAAATGCTGTAAAGCTAATCAACTACCACTGCTGGATTTGCACACTCTCTAAGAATCCTTGTCTACAGCTTTCCAGCCTAATTTTGCCTTCTGGAAATCAATTGTGTAATTGATTTCTTAAGTTTCCAACTTGAAACAGCAAAGAGAGCTGGTTATCAGAAAGAAGTGATGCTCATTCCTCCCACTGCTGAAACCAAAGGTGTTGCACTAAATCAGTCACAAATTCTTAGCACTACCAAAGGGTAGTAGCAGGCTCCCACAGCTCCAGGTTACTTGGAAAGTTTAAATCTTTTTCTAGTCAACCGAGTGACGACTAGATCAACCACATCCCCAGGCTCTGATGTTTGCGTCCCCGGGAGCCTCACAGTGAGGGACAACTGAGGTGAACTGCACAGGGAGGCAGGGAGCAGCCGGGCAGGAAGACCGTGCTGTCCTTCCCTTGCTCATCCAGTGCTCATCACAGCCTGTGAGCACTGAGCCTGCTTTGCAAGGCTGGAAACATGTGAACGAGGGGATGTGAACGAGGGGAGCCACTCCGCTGAGTCCCGCAGGAGCACAGCCCTTCCTCGATGATGCCAGCCCCGCTTCCCTCCCCACGGTACTCAGGTCAAAGGCACAGCGAAGAGCCGGACTTGGAGCTGCCAAAGCGAAGGGCCAGACTTGGAGACTGCCACAGCAAAGAGCCGGACTTGGAGCTGCCAAAGCGAAGGGCCAGGCTCGTCCAGAGGCTGCCAAGCCTTTCAGCGGGGGAAGCTGGGGCTCAGCGCCCTGGGTGCTGGCGCTGCCTCGGTTCCGGAGCTGGGCAGGGCCCGCACGGGGACTTTGCTGTGGTTTGAACGGGGAAGGAAAGGGAAAGGCAGAGCAGGATCCGGGGGAAGAGCGGGCGGGGAGCGGCAGAGCCGCCGCCTCCGCCGGGGCTGCACTGGCACCCAGCGGCGGCGGCGGGGCCAGCCCGGGCTGCGCTCCCACAGACCGGCAGCTCCAGCAAAAAAACACGGCAGAACCGAATTTATGTTACCTTTTAAGGGAAAAAAAAAAAAAAAAAACCCAAAAAAAAAAAAACCCAAGCAAACTAACAAACAAACACCACCAGCCCCTCCTCATCTCCGTCTTCGCCACCGCTTCCTTCACGTAAAAACACCAACAAGCCAACCAATTCCAAACCATATTCCATCTGCTTGTACAAGACACAAAATGGGAAGTTTCTGGGGGAAGGATGCATGCATTTCAATTTTTGTGTTAGACGAGACTTACTCACAATTTGTTATTTTTACTAGGTCTGAAAGTTAAGCCTCGTTGGTGAAAACTTGGCACCTGTACATGCGCCCACTGAAAGAAATGTTTTCAGGTTGGCGTATCTGTTTTTCACAAGGCTGAGAATAAATCTGTCTTTTTGCGAGATAAGAAACATTTTGCATTTCATTTCAAAGAGACAAAGTTAAATAGTTCTGCACAACAAGGGCAATGTTTCAATCAGAACCTCAGTAATAGATGCTCTATGCTGAACAGCCTCATGTAGCAATGACAACATAATCAATTGATGGATGAGTTAAAATCTTTTAGGACTCAGTCAAAACCAACTTCTATATAGCAGCATATGCGTGTCCATTTTCCAGAAAGGCTGCATCCATCAGTAATACCAAGAGAAGGGAGAGGGAAAGGCTTCTAAAATCATGAAAGATGGTTTGAATGTATCAATTTTTGATTCTGCCTAATTTTCCCACCCATTCCAGTACAGCCATTCACCTCACAGAAGTATTTTGTGATATGGAAAAATTACATGCAAGGAAACAGGGCTATGGGAACTAAACTATAACAGGGCTACAGGTATTAGATTATAACCATAGCCCAGATGCACCTGGAGCTGGCTGTTTGATGAAGTCAGAAGTGGTCATACAATTTCCTCACCTTGCTGCTATGATTTTTCCAACTTATCTTAAAATTCTCCTTTGTCTCACTTGAACCCCACCAGGACAGGAAGTGAGAGGGTTATACTAACAAAAAGACAATTTACTCTGGCTAAGTTATTCATTCTATCAGTACTGTAATATATTTAGCAGGCTTATAATTTTGGGAGTTAGACAATACAAGTTCTGAACTTGACTTTTCCATACCAAATTAAACATCTGAGTTTTCCCCGCCACTGTCCAGTGCTGCAGTTGGCTCCATAATTGCCTCTTCATTATGAGCTGAGGCTCTGCACATCTTGTCATTTGTATGGTTTTGTGCTATGAATATAAGGATTAGCAAGGATTTAGGACTTACATCTCATTTGAAAGATTAATAACTTAGCATGTCATGTCTTCACCAATGCAAAAGCTAACCAAAGCACCATACACTACAGTTCCTTGTGAACACCCATCACCAGAGAAAGGTTTGGAGAACAAGTGGGTTTTACCACTTCACCTCAAAATCTTTGTATCTAGATTTGGTGAATAGAAAACTGAGGTGAATCTGAGTCCAGGAGGCTACACTGAGCACAGATTCCACCATTGTGATCTGACAGAAGGACCACCGAGGAGTAAAGATGTATCTGGAAGCATCTGGAAACCAAGTGAGAGCAACACCTCCCACACTCCCTCCCCTCTTATGTTGGGGCAGGAGCAAGCAACACTCCCTTTTGTGCCTCTGTCAACTTCATCCAGCTCGAAATTTAGTTGCAGCAGCCCCACAAGAACTCTAGCTGAGACAGTAATACAAGGAGAGAGACGATTTCTCAAGCAGGCTGAAATTTCAGCCACCAGCATTCTCCCACACATCTGAACTCTCTTCTCCCATTTATTTTTTCATTCCTCTCTCAAGTGCCATAACAAGTCAGCTCTTTGTTTTTAGTGCTTCAATTACTCCCTCAGAGCTCTTGAACTGCTGAGCCCTCCCAACAAAATCAGGATAATGAATAATGTTCATCGTTTGCTTCTGTGTAACTGTTTCCCCTGCCCAGGCTTGCAGCATGACTGGAGAGGCACAAGCACTGACAGCTGAACAAATCCCACGCCATCACAGAAAACAGGCTCAGCAGCGCACCCTGACAGCCTCCTCAAACACTGCAGCCTGCTTTTCCATGTTGGAGGGCTTTATCCCTAAAACTGGCCATGGAGGAACCAGCCCCACTTGAGAAGGAGCTCTGAGGTACAGAGATGCCCTGCACAGCAAAAATAGATATTCATCTCTCCTTGGTCCCCCCTAAAAGCACTGTTCCTCACACCACCCAAAAAAATAGCCACTTGCAGATACATCAACCAAGGCACCAAAGGGGCAAGAAGAGCCAACCTTTTTAAACCTGGCCTGCCTTAACAACATTAGCAGCTAAAATCTACAGCCAGCTAGTTTCTGTTTGTCTAGGCTTGAACAAGACTGTTTCATATTAAAAATCACAAAACATATAGATATGTGAAACATTACACATAATATGGTATATTGCTGTAACTCATTCTTACAAAAGCCTGTTTCTTTAGCAGAAGTCTGCCAGTACTGACTCCCCTAGGTCAGCTTGACTCCAGCACCAGGAATCACATTTACCTGCAGCCTGGGAGGCAGCAGTCACTTTGCCATCAATACCCTCACAATAGAGCCTGGCAATGGTTGAAACTGTTGCGCAATTAATTGCTGGCTAGTTCCTGCCAAATTGCCAGCAATAGCTCTTCCTTTGGCGTGGAAGGAAAGAATACAGCCCTTTAAAGTGCTCTGAGGTCACATTAGCCTCGTACACACTCCATTACCCATGACCTTGTCTCTCTGGCAGAAACTGGAAGCTTCTGTCCTCATCTCCCAGGGCCTGGAGGCACCAGGATTGAGACTGGCGGGGGAGATGTGGGGTGGCCTGAAGGATCACAGGGTCAGAGCTGCTAGAAATGCTTTCCTCAGGCTCCCAGCAGGAGCTTGGCTTGAGACACCCACACAGCCAAACAGGGAAGAGCCCCTTTATTAAGGGAGTGGAGCCAAGGGAGAAAAAGGTGGTTTAGTTTGTGTGCTGTAATGGTCCCATGGAGGCTGCTCCATCAGGGGAGGTGAGGAGGTTCAGCAGGTGAAGACACAGTGTATTTTCCATGGGAGATCGATCCTTCCTTCCTTCCTTCCTGACCCACAGACACCTACCCAATTTCTTGCAGATTCAAGAGCAGAGGAAGGTGACTGCCCTTTGTACCTGGGGAACAAGAGATTCTTACTCTCCTTGCCAAGAGAATGAAAAAGAAACTCAACACCACATACCCTGGAAACCCAGAAGTCTGTCTCTGTCCTATCCAAGCCCAAAACTGGGATCTGGGGTTATTCTGCAGTTTACCCACGAATCCACAGTGGAAACAGAACCTCTGAAGTTAAGCAAGAAGCTCATTAAGCGTTCAAATATGAGGAATTGTTGGTGAAAATTATCACAAAACTACTGACTGTCATCTTGGGTTATGGAAGATTTTGAGTGGGAAGATGCTCTGTTGCACCTTCCTACGAAAGCTTTTCATGATTAACTTGTCTTAATAGAAAATGAGGAGCTGAACACAACAAAACATTCTGTGAAGCCGTGAACTTTGCAAAATTTTCATTAAAAATGTTTAAAAGCAATGACATTTTTCATAAAACATTTCAGTTGAGTTCGGAATAGCTTCAGCTTTGAAATGCAATTTCCCTTTTAAAAATGTGAAAAAAATGAACACTGGGAAGAAGTCTTTTGATATTTTTACAATCCCATGTGACAAATGAGATATTTTTCACATTGCCAATTTGATGAAAATATTTTTAAGAGGTCATTCCAAACAGATTTTTTTTTCCAAAATACTGAGACTTTCAACAACTTTCATAGGCTTTTGGGTTTTTCTACCTAACTCAGTAAGGACTACATATTTTGTGATTTGTGGGTTTTTTTGGATGCAGTTTGCCACAGATTCTAGTTATACAGATACTCATGATTTTTAATTAATTGCTTTAACATTCCTGGCTGTATAAAAATGTCAGAAATATAAATGAAATATCAACTAAAACACTGCATTCTACTTGTTTTCTAGGGAAAAAAAATAAAAGAAAATTGGACTTTGGTAGGTTTGAGAATCTGCAAAGAATATGTTTTCATTTCTTCTAAAAGTTATTCCACTTTTCATCATTTAATAAGAATATCTGGACACTGTGGCTGCCACACCCTTTCAGAAAGCTATTTTTATCTCTTTTCAGATACAAAATTATCTCTCTTGTTGCAGTTTCAGATATTGGAGCTTCCCTCTTACCATTCTACCTACAACATTTTCCACAGGTAATATCTACGGGTGGTAAAAAAGAGAGAGACTGAAAAATAGGGTGAGGGTGGTATAGAATAAATTTAATTCTGTATTAAAACGTGAAATGAAAAGAGGTTCTAATTCCTTTATTGTAAGTAACTGAAGAAAACTCTCTATTTTTGTTCCCGTAAGTGCTGCTTTATTTAGTGTGTTATTTCAGTGCTATTTCTAGTGTGGCTCACTGACACGAGCACTGGGATCACCATACTGATCTGTCTAAATATAGCACCTGGGAGCTGACAGTGACAGGTACCAGATGCCTATTATTAAACTGCAAGAAGATGGCAAACGATGAAACGGTGAATCCTTACGGAAAGCTGAGCAGGCTGCTGCTGCCGTGGGGTTGGAATGGAGCCAGATTGCCTTGGGGTGGTAAGGGAGGTCCTCCTGAAAACCCGCAGGATCTTCAAATTCCAAACAGAAAGGAGGGGTCAGGACCACAGGGTCCAGGACCCCTGCTGCTGTGTGCACCGGCCTCCTGAGACCCTGCGTCAATAGCTCTAAGGGTGGCAAGAAATCGACTTTACTACCCTGAAACTGTGGCTCTCCTGGATATTTACAACAACTTAGAAAGCCAGCAAAGCCTCCAATTATTTCCCTGCTCCTTCAGGAAGTTAAAGAGGTAAGACAGAAGGTGAGAAACACATAAAGACGAAACATTACTGGAATTTGCACAATCTGCTGGGAGCAAAGCATCACTATATGGCCCCATTCACAGTAGCATTATCTGTCTGTCTCTCCCAGCTCACCCACTGACTTGAAGCTATTTCAGTTTTAATGAATGTTTAAATTCAAATATCATCTCAGAACTATCCAAGACTCTGCATACAAATATATGTTTATGCCTTTTGTGCAAGGTGGCATCCTTTTCAGCCTCACTGAAAAGGAGCCTAGCCAGAATCTCAGTGAGCATCAACAGAGCCAGCATTACCTTATTTTAAACATTTGTTCAATGCACACTAGCTCACAGGTAGTTTTGGTGCCTCAGTTAAGCAGAACTCTGCTGGAGATGAAGCTTTTCAGGCAGACAATCCTTCCCTCACCAGGGGTGGACGGAAGCATCCAGCAAGCTCTATATACCAACTGAAAAATTCAGATGCTTCTGGTTTCAGTGCCCCTTGCTTTCCTCCTAGAAGGGGAAATAATAGCCCTCAATTATCTTTTTTTTTTTTCCTAATAGACTACTTTACCCTCTTTTGCAGCCAGCCTTAGTAATCTCCTCTAAAAAAATTAAGTAGTCTCAAAGCCAGAAGGATGGAAGTTTTTAGGCACCTTTGAATATTTCCCCGACGTTTGAAAAGCTGGGGCATGCTGCAGACACAGAGCAGCGGTATAACCCATGCTGCTCACAGCCAAGGAGAAAGAACATAGAAATTACATTGTTGGATTCTCTCTCTAATTGTTCATTAAGATAATGAGAAGAAGCAATCAGAAGGATTTCTGAAAGAAGCATACTTGAAGGAAAGAGACCTGGTGAGTGGGCCTGAAAGCAAGAAATTTGAAGACTGGAAAGAGGCAGCGCAGGAGATGGCGCTCAGAGGGCTTCAGGGGCAGGGAGGGAGGAAGCTTCCAAAGAAGAATTTTTTTCACTTATTTCTGAGGGAGAAAGAGCTGAGGGCAGTGGGGATGGAAGCATCCAAAGAAGAATTTTCTCTCTTATTTCTTATGGAGTCTGAGGAGACCTGTTCCCTGGGTCAAGCACCACACACCGTGGCTCTGAGCACTGGCAGTCCTCCCATTGCTGTGGGGGCAGGAGGAGAAGGAAACGAGAGGGGCAGCATCGGGAGGGAACACAGGTTCCCAAGGGTGGCGACAGCCTTGGTGGTAGAAGGAGGTGGGAAGGCGGCCAAAAGGGAATAAAGCTCCACGCTGGGGAAGCGCCCCAGCCCTCACTCGGTAAAAACCGCGCTGCTTGCCAGGACTTCAGCAGAGATAACTGAGGGCAGCGCTGCGGGCACGGCGGCGGCTGTGGCTCGGGGGAGGCCGCCCTCAGGGAGCGCCGTGACTCGGCCCGGCCCAGCACACCCGGCACAAACCTTCCCACACCTTCACCCACTGCCACCACAACGCCCGGCCTGCCCGTGCTGTTCCCACCTTTCCCAAGTGCCACCTCCTTGGTCCAGAAGCCTTTCCCAGCAGCAGGAGGCTGTGCTGTGCTGTCCTGCCTGCCCGTCCTTGCCTCCCCAGCACCCCGGGGGGAGCGGCCAGGGGGGTCCCCCGCCTCCACTCCCCGGCGCGGGCAAGCGGGGATTTAATGGAGCACCACAGCGGATGGCAGCGCTCAGCTCTCATCTCGTCATCTCTCAGGCTCCCCGCAGGCACAGCTCTGCTCCTGCAAAATCTGTTGGCAAGGCGCTGGCGCCTGCACGATCTGCTCCTGACCCTCCAAGCGAGACCCCCGCCTGAGCGCAGCTATGACAGGCTGCTCACAGCGGGACAGAGGAGAAAGCAGCTCCTTCATCCTCCTCGGAACTGCGGCTCCCCAGAGAGCAGGAGGGCCCTGATTCGAGCCCCTCTGAGGAGTAGGTGTGCGGGAGGCACTTCATTATTTGGATGTGCAGGCGAGCCCCGGGAAGCACGGCGCAGAGACCTGCCACAGCAGCACAGCTGCTGGCCCCTGACTCTCCATACAGAGACAAATGAGGATCCAGCTGCTGATGTGTTCCCACACTACCAGCTCTACCAGCTTTTAGTGTACC
This sequence comes from Zonotrichia leucophrys gambelii, assembly GCF_028769735.1. Lineage (NCBI taxonomy): Eukaryota > Metazoa > Chordata > Aves > Passeriformes > Passerellidae > Zonotrichia > Zonotrichia leucophrys. Next base: position 99,549,795 of record NC_088169.1, read on the forward strand.
TCTCTGGCTGGGTTTGAGCTAAAAACCCTGTCCAGGGGCTTCTGGAAATCCAGGCTCAACCTTCATGCCTGGTGTTATGAGTAGAACAGCTGCCCATATTTTTATAAAGGTTGCAGAGTTCACAGGTTGGGCCAGTTGCTGCCAGGGTGGAGTTCTAACTGTATGTTATTGGAATCACCTGCGGTTTTCGTTAACTACCTGTCGTTTATGGTTAAGAATTCCCCTTTTGTCAGTGACACTCTGCTGCTTCCTGGAGGATGACACCCAGATGTGTGATCGGATCCAGCATGCAACGGGAGAAACCCCTCACCAAACCTAGCCAAAAACCCCTAAAACAATGAGCCAACACAAAATTGATGAATCAAAGTGATGTCTAGCTGTGAGGAAAAGAATCTAGTATCTGCCAAGGCCTTTTTACCCATCACCCTAACCTGAGGATGTCAGCTGGACAGAGGACCTCGAATGTTGAACCAGAAAGCAGAGAATCTCCTGGTGCTCTGCTGAGGATGGAACCCCCAGCTCTACCTACAGACCAGTGGGCAAAGCTGCACTCTTCCTCCTCCTCTGAGTCACTCCTGGGAGCAGCAGCGGCGTGGATGCAGACCTGTCGGTTCTCCCCACCCGAGCTGATCACTTTTAATAAAAGCATTAAAAAGGAGAAAGGTCTGCCCATGTTAATTTCACCTGGGACATGGAGCTGGCTCTCACACTCATCTCCTCATCTAACCAGAATACATAATGCAATGAAGGGTTTGGTGCTTTGGCTACAATCCAGAAATATTGCTCTTTGAAAATATTCAGACCTGCAGTAAATCAGAAGATATGACAGGGTCCTCAAATTCTTCTGGAAATGAAATATTTAAAGGAAGCCCTGGAATATTCAAGTGAAGTTTTCAGTAAAGGAAACTAGAAGTAAAAGCATTGTAGGTGAGAGAATAGAATCGCTCTCTCACCTGGGGAGACTAAAAGGAGCAAATAAACAAAAAGTATGTCAACAGAAGGAGGAGAAAAAGGAGTATAGAAGTCCTAAGCCAAAGAAAACCCCAAAGCAAGTCAAAGTAACTTGTAAAAGAAAAGGGCACTGACCAACAAATACATACTGTTACACCATAACAAAGGAAAGGGACAAAGAAGTTAGCAAAGAGTACAATTTTAAGGTGAAGGAAGGGAAAATATGGGAAAGGGAAGGGCGACAGATGAGAAGGAAATTCCATGAGGCAACAGGCAGTAAGGAAACATAATGCAAAAGGAGGTCAGGCTTCTGCTAAAGCTAAAAGCAGGCCCTGAACTGAAAGGGAGGAACGTATTTCACCACAAAGTGGTGTGTAAGCAATGAAGAGCTCTCCTTTGGGACTTGCTATTTCCCTCGAGAGTGCGGGTGAGCCAGCAGGAGATGCTCTCCCCAAAGGCAAAGAGCAGGATGTTGTGGCTGGCAGGTGTGATGCCAGGTGACTGCAGGGCACCTCCTGTTCTCTGTTCTTGCCCCAGCCACATTGGAGCCTGACAGTGTTGCTGACCTAGCAGCCAATAAAACAAAGGGCAAAATCGTTTTGTCCTTGACCTGAAAGTCCTGCTTTTCAATTTTGAGCTCAGTTCTCACTGATGACCTACATTTCCCCAGTAAAACCAGATTAATACCGGTACCTACGTGACAGCCATTTCAGACGGAGTCTTACCTTGCATTGAGGGTCATCACATTTGCATTATGGCAAGCCTGAAACACTTCTGTGGTCTTTTTTCTACATCTCCAAGGGAAAAGAACAGAAAATTATTCAAGCATTTTCTGACAAAGTCACTTGTTGTCAACAATGCTATGGTTTTTTCATTGTGAAACTCCACTATTACAGCAACACTGGTCTGTTAGTCTTCAGCTCTGCTCGGCCACTTTCACCAGCTGCAAGCAGAACCTAATGATGGTGTGAGAAGTTTCTTTACCAAAACCCACCCGCTGGAGAGGAGATAATATCCTGCTTTTCATCTGGTTTAGATAGTCTTATAGGTCAAGTGAAGACATGACACCACCACCCATGCCTGACATCCTCACCATACCAGGGAGGAGTAATTTTGGTCTCTCTTCTTTCAGCAAAGGTGACACTCATGTAAAGGTCAGTTGAAAAGCCTCAGCTCTAAGGGAAAAGCACAATTTCTCTCCTAAACTAGTCAAAGCATATAGTCCTTTAGAAAAAAGAAATCCTTTTAGAAATAAGCATGTTCCACACCACAAAATAAAGGATTGAAGGAAGGGAAGGGCCACCGGCAAATGAGAGGTGATAGCAGGCAGGAGAACCCAAAGGACAGTTTGAATGATACGAAGAAATAATTAAAAGGGAAGAGAAGCACACGTGGTGGAAAACATATGAGAGTAGAGGTTGTCAGATGCAAAGAATACCCATATCTATAGCCATGATTAATTGTGAGAATAACAGGTTATTTGCCCATCTAGAATGCAGAAGAAGTGAAGTGTTGTGTAGAAATGCCATTAATCTCCCTGATGGGAACATTATTTGCACTGAATTCTACCTGACATTTCAAGTTGCTTTCAATATATTTTATTGTATATTTTTTCATATTTTCAGTGCTCTATTGCCAAAGATTCTGAATCATCAAAATTAATCAGCTGCCTGGAACAGTGCCAGATATAACAAATAAGGAGCCAGGCACTTTTGATATTCTCCCAGTCCTAGATGGATGTATAACTCACATTTATGGGTTTGGGAAGATCTGGGGCTGCTCAGAGAAGGAAAAAAAAAAGAAAAAAGAAAGAAAAAATAACAACACCCATGGGCATTGTTGCAAGAAACTGAATAGGCACTCTTGATGAACAAATGGATACTGCTTCTGCTCTGAAGCATTTGTTTGGCTCATTGTTTGAAAAGCAGCAGAGAAAAAGGAGAGCCCCAGACACACACCTCTCTCATGATGGGTAAACCACCAGGAACTGCATCAGATGCAGAGGTGTTACACCAGTGTAACTGAGGGAGGTCTCTGAGGATGACTGAAAATATACAGACTCCACATAAGAAACCTAACCTGAAGGTCTGCCTGCAAAATCAAAGGTACTCCTTCAATGGAGGAAAAATAAGAAATACTTTCCCTTAATTATCCCTGTAGGGCAGCCTGATGTGATGGAGTAAATCTTCCATGTAATAAAACTAAATAAGAATCCCTACCCCTGCTGCCTGCCACAGAGTGCCAGTACGCCACAACTGGAAAGCAGCTGTAGGGAATTCCCTGTTACCTGGCACTGCCTGTGCTAATTCCTCACCAAGGCCAATAAGCATAACAATGGGACGCTAAGACTGATGGGAACAAAGACATGAAACAGAGACACACCATTTCCCACACACCATCAGATGTCCAGAAGAGAAGCTTTGGTGGAAGGAAAAGTAGCTTTTTCAAAAAGCCAGCATGCTTTCCTCCTCCTTCCCATTCCCCTTTCTCCCAAGAAGGGAAGGGTTCTTGAGAAGTTTGTAGTGGCAGCAGCTGAGGTAGACTAGAATTTGAGCTGAGCCCTCCTCCCCATGCAGACTCCAGTGGGGCTCCTTGTCTGCATACCTCTGCATCGAACCAAAATTAAAAATTCTGTTAAGAGAGGAAATCTCCTGCCAGCTAATATCCCTAAGCTCAGAGAAATGCTGCAACAACAAACACTGTGACAGGAATTTCATGCTGAGCCCCAGCACCAGGAGGACACTATCATTTTTCCGTGCTATTTTGAAGTGATGCAAAGATGTCAGCATCGAGGGGACTTGAAGAACCCATTACTGCAAAGCTCTTTGACAAATAAATAAAACATGAAAGCAGTTCCCTTTGCAGGGAGAGCAGTGGAGAAGAAGGATAAGGAGAGGGCTAGGAGCAGGAACACCATATTTGCTATGGATTTTGAATGTTTAAAAACCTGCCTCTGAAAGCAGCTTAGTAATTAGCAGTAGCTTATGTTGACAAGGGTATTTTTGCACAGCTCCATTGCACTGGCTAATTGACAGATGTTATTTTCCAGTGTGGAAATCAGGAATGGACTTTCTTGTTGACATACCTCAGTGCCCTGGCTAACTATTTAAGAGCCATTCCCACACACAAATCTTCAATATATATATATACTTATACAGTAAGTATACTTACAAACACTACAAATATTTGGGTTCTTAGAAAAGGTCTCATAGAGACTTCTGTTTTCTCAGAACACTTAGCATAAGTGTACCAGCTAGGAAGCAGAAATTAGGAAAACTGTTTGCTCTAAAACTAATTGAAACTGTGGCACAATAAAGTTACTCTGAGATACACTTGCTTCACATATAATCTTAGACTGGTATCTACACTACCTTTTTCAGGTTGGAAAAATTAAAATATTATGAGATCTTGCTATCTATGCTGTATTTGCCATGATGGGCTCATTTTAAAAAGGCTGCTCTAAAAGCAGTTTCTCCTGAAATCAAAATTGAAAAGCAGGAATCCTGTATTTGTTAGCTGTGAGCAGAAGTGTGCTGGTGCATACCATACTCCTCATCTTGAAAACTTTTCTTTCTGACTTCTGAGAAAGAACAGAACAATGAGCTGCTGCTTTTTGTTTCCAAAGGGGAGCCAGCAGGATTCAATACAATTATTTTTGGCTTCTACACACAAGCTATGCTGCCAGATAAGCACATAGTAATCTGTTTTCCTTAGAAAAAAATCTTTAAAAAACCATTCTGAAGAATTTCTATCAGAACACATGATCTTTATCAGTAACTAATACAAGCTGAATGGCTAAAATACAGGATGAAGTCTGGTTTACCTTTTCCCCCACAGTGAATAACAGTTTCAGCATTATGATTAGGACACAAGCCAAAACATTGTGTGTTTGGGTAGCATCATCCATTAAGGCCACTAATCATCTCTGCTTCAGCTTCATCAGGGCTGAATTGAGACCTTTATGTTGACATCAATGGACCTGGGATCAGCCCTTCTACTGATGCAATTCAGAAAAGCACTTAAGCAACTGCACTTAATTTCAAGCCTGAGGCTAAACACCACTAGGCTGCTCTGATCAGGAAGTCAGCCAGAGAAAAAGTAATATCATTCATGAAATTAGTGAGTCAAAAGAGCATAATTTCCTTTGTGATGGCTGCTTCAAAAATCATTTCCCTGTTCCAGGTCTGCTCCTTCCTCCCCTTCACTGTCCCACAGAGCAAGGCAGCTGCTTCCATCCTTCCTTTGCTCCCATCTGGCTGTGGCTCTTCATGAGTGGCAGAAGTGAACTTTTTTCCATAAGTAAACAACAATGTTCTGTCATCATAATATTGCTAAACCTGCATTTTAGCAAGTTAATCAATAGAGCCTCTACTGAAGCTTGTGAAGGCAAACTTCTACACCAGGTCAGCCCTAGAGAAAGAAAACACCCATGCATTAATACTTCTGCCAGTATTGACTTGTCCAGCACTTTTCCTGAATGAAATGTATTTTCTCCTTCTCCCACCTCCGGCGCTGGGGCCCATAATGAAGCAGGGAGGCTTGTTCCTTGAACCAGAGAGCACTGACCTCTCAGAAGAGAGGTCTGCAACGTTTCCCACATTTACAACATGTTTTTGCTCTTGGATATTCAACAGGGGTCCTGGTGTCACCCCCCTGCACAGTTTGCATGGCTTCAAAAGGCAGCCAAGGTGAACTCCAGGAAGGACAGGCACTTTGGCACTGGGCATGATGACAGCCAAGCTCTTGTCATTGTGCATATGGGAAGAGTTGTAAGTCGAAGGAAGAGAGAGGAACACCTAAAAAGGCAAAGTTAGACTTTTCCTCCATTCTTCACCTTCAATATGGTTGCATAGCCAGCCATCATTTTAACACATCTCTTGGGCAGCCAGGTCCATGACCAGAGAAGCTGCAGGGGAAGCATTATATCAGACATTCACACACAGGGCAATTTCCACAGAGAATTCAGTTGCCTGAGGGGAAGGCAGCCTTCCCTGAAGTGAATTTTTCTGTCAATAAATTGTGGCAGAAAACCCTCCATGAAACACTGTCTTTGAACATAACTACAAGTTTTCCTTAGGAAAAAAAGCCTCCCATTGAAAAAGACTGGGGTAGCCTTTGAAGCTTAGGCTTCAGTAACCCAAAGCAACAAGTGTTAACTGTTGGCTCCAGAATTTTCAGCCTTTGTGCAAGTTCCCAGTTGTTTCAGAATGAGCTCCAGTGGTGGCCTTCCTTTTGCACAGCCTGCTGTGAACTAAAAACACTGTCAGCTTGATTTTGCATTTTGTATTGATTCTGCAGCAATATGATCTGACTCTGAAGCTGACCCTGCTTGAAGCCAGAGGGTGGACAGAGCCAACCTGAATTATTCTGCATTTGTATAATGCAGCTGGAGAGGAATCTCTGTGGTCACAGACAGCCCCACTGAGCCAGGATTGCTCCCTCAGCAGAGGATGCAAGGACAGAGAACCAGCCTGACTTCAGACAGCTTGGAAATTAAAGCCACACAATGGGACAGTAGAAAATCTACCACATCCAAAATCCCAATTTTTCACATTGAACCCATCACAGTGCCAGAATACTTTATTCTCCACATTTTGCTGTGTGGGAAGTACTGCATATCATGACCCTCCCTCCTGAAGGTCAATGGGAAATGAGGACATGTCTCCCCTTCAAGCTCAGTGGGATGACTCTCACTTCAGTACAAGCACATGCTTAAATGCTCCACTGAGTTAAGCACTGTTTTCTCCTATCTGCAGCTATGAGCCATCCTCCCACAAGCATTCACTCTTTGCTACACCACATGAAAAGGTGCAAATGCATGTAAAAAAAAAAGTTACCTTTTTCTATTAAACTCTGTAGTGCTTTTCTGTAAGGCTAGTAAATTCAGTTTATTGAGCAGTATGACTGCTTGAGCATTTTTAGTATGCTATAATGCATAAGAGACACTGTATTATCCAATATATTTCAATCTTTGAAAAGTTTTTTAAAGACTGAAATGCTTGCAATTTAATTTTAGGAATGTATTAGCACATATAGTATAGCAAAAATGTATTCATTTTCAGCCAGCATTATAATAATTTCTGTTATCATAAAGGAATCTATTCTATTTGCACTAAAAACGCACATGAAGAAGATGGACTGCATTCACCACAATTATCATTACTCTTAAGCATTTAGAAAGCCTGAGCTCATTACAATTTGATGACAGTTAACAAGAGAAGAAATTTTGCTATTAACATCCTAAATATTAAAAGCAAAAAAAAATTCAGTATGACACTATTTTCAGAGACACACCAGGTTCAGAGTTCCAAAAATAGGATTTTAAATTATTTAAAATGTATTTCTTTAATGAATTAACAATGCATGCCTGAGTAGGCTTTTCAGTACTCAGTGCAGGATTACAACAGGAAGGCCAAGTTACACCAAGAGCTCGTGTATGACAAGGTTGTTCACTTAGTGTTGAAAGTGACCTACAAGGGCTCTGATGTAATATTTGAATGGCTACCAATGTACAGCTGTCAATTGATTGCAAAGAAAATGCTGATAGTTTAGGAGAGAAAACTATTAGGCTGTCAAAGGTTGAAATTGACAAAGATACAGTAAAGTTTTGTAGAGGGAGGGTGAATTAGGTTGCATGCTATGACTAATAGTACTTGGACTAGCTGCCATAAACTCAGAACTCGCAACAAAAAAAAAATCTGACAGCTTGTTCAAAGAGTTACAATAATAAGGAAGAACAGATATGTGGGTCTGTTGTGTCAGTGACACTACAGATTGGCCTTCTGTTGTATGTAGGCGGCATACAGCTTAAAGCATGAGTGTATCTTCAAAATAGAGCACTTCAGCCATTTCTAGTTGTTTTAAGGTAAAGTTGGATTGCAGGACTAAAGAAATGCATATTAAAACTACCAGCAGTGAAATGAACAGCAGTATTCATGCAGCACATCAGCACACAGAACAGCATTCTCCAGTGCAGAGAAAAGTCCCTGAAAGGTGATATTTGACACACCAAATTGATGTTATCAAAACTTGAAAAGCTATGCCACAGGCTTAAACCATCTGGGCTCCTAGCAGTGCAGAGCAAACTGGTGGGTATCCAGCCACAAGACAAAAGAAGAAAGGGTAATTGAGCAGTTTGGTTCCAGCCTCAGAAGCAAGCCTCTTTGTTATTCCATGCACCCGCAGCTGGCAGAGCTGCTGCCAGCTGTGGAAGACTCAGCTTTGCAACCATGGCACAAGTGGCGTTTCAGGAACATTTTGTCTGAGGTCTCAGAGAGGCACACAAAGCAGCTTTATGCCTCTAGGCATGAAGTAATCTCTTGAGTAAAAGTGCAGTGTCTATGTGAAGTGATCAGCTGAGAATTCTACTGAAAAATAAGGCAGACAAGTTCTTTATATTTGGAGGTCTCCTTTAAGAAGAGTTCTGCTGTAATAAATGACAGTGTATTTGTATCAGGGCTGGGTGAGTGTCACCAACACATTCCTTGCCCCACAAGCTTTTCCTTTTCCCAAGCCTCATAATTTCTGCAGTGCACGTTCCCATTACTGTGGAATACATGTGGCAATGCCTGTTTGAAAGGGGTGTCTTTGACCTAGAGATGTCTAGCTCTACCCATCCACTGTAACCATGAAAAAACCATACTCCTTCCTAGGGTGAGTTTGAGAAGAAACCCAACACAAGTCATCAGTCATCCCTGGAAGAGTTAAAATACTTCAGTGGTGTAAAATAGACCCTCTTCTGAAAATTGCCCTTTATCAGGCTATACCATGTATTTTAAATCATACCTACCCAAATATGGGATGGAACATTACCTTGGGCCATGTGAAGCATTTTAACTTCAGCTGTCCATGGGCAGTCTTTATTCCTTCTCCTGTTAAAACCTCCTGCTGGGGAATGAAAGTCATTCCAGATGCACATGGATGAAAATTACATGGAACATTAGCATAATTTCAGCTTAAGGAGAGTCTTCATAAAAAGTCCCCTGAGGGCTCAGGTAATCCCCATCACATTTATTTGGAGTTTCTCGAACACCAGCACTGGAGAGAAGCAGTCCAGAGCAGTGGAAATGGAAATGTTGCCTTTTCAGTTGGTTTCACTTTCCATGTATTTTGATTTTATTTTTTGTATGCATGGATATTATAGACAACATAAATAATGTCAGGGCAGAGGTGATTCATTTTTATTACACTTTTTTTTGACATTGGCATGTGAGATATGAGTAATACTGTGTCAGTTGCTTTGGCTCACATTTGCATCCAATCGTCAATGAGTAAAATGAAATCTCACAGCTGCCAACATTCAATTTCTGAGGCTCTCAGGATTTTCATCACACATCCACAACAGAAAAGATATCTTACAGGTGACTTTTACTTTAAAGTTACAGCATTATACCTATTTTTAAGGACAAAAAAGAGAACCAGGATTACTTCCAATAAGTTATTGAAACTGCATGCTAGATGCCATTACACAATTAGATTGAATGCACTTAACAAAAAGTTTATGTTTGTGCCAAAAACACCAGGTAAACACATTCATTTGCTATGTATCAGTCTAAATTGATTGCAGTTAGCATGGCAGTCTTTCCACTGAAAGCTTCTCAGGAGGGACTGACAAGTTATACTGGCAGATATATGTTGGAGGCCTTCTCATACTTGTGCTCCAAAGCATAGCAGATCAGCTGTCAGGAAAAAGTTTCCTGCTTTTTGTGATTTATGAGTTCTCATTCAACAGATCTCAGGTAGCCATTTCAGCTGATAGCTGATCTTAAGGTAAAAAAAGCTTTCAAAATATTGATGGATCTAGCCTTTCAGGCTTCAGCAATTCTGTCCTCTCTTTCCCAACCCACTATAAGTATTCTGAAGTCATTCAAAGAGTTTACCTGTAGAAGTCTGTGAATATGGCACCTGATCCAGACCTTAGGGAGGTGAAAAAGATTTGTAATTAGAATGTAGCTGGCCCCAGAACCACAGAGGTGACATATGGACTATGTCTGTATAAGCAAGTTTACTGAGGAGCAGATCTACAGAAAGCTGGTACTAATGCTTCACACCTCTTTGGGGTGAAGGGTTTAGTGCAAACCATTCACAGTCTGTTCCATGGCCTGAACACCTGTTACACCTGTTATAGATGGATAATGAGATGACTAGCTCTTGCAATTAAGAGATAACTATTGTGTGAACATTAAGAAAAGCTTTAGTGATGTACAGTTATGTTACTGTAGTTCAGATGCCCTCTGCTCTCCCCACAGTTCCCTTTCCCCCTGTGTTGCTGCCATCACACAGCCGGGGCTGTCCAGGACAGGCACAAAGAAGCTGCACAGGTGTCCCTGGCATGGGGCAGGGGGGAATGGAAAAGCTCAGGGGTTGCTCAGGGGGTGCAGCACGGCAACACCTGACCTCCAATTGAGTCACAAGAGAGCAATCTCCACTGATAAATGGCAAAGAAGAGCTGAGTGACAGACTTTGGGAGGGCTGGGCTGGCTGATGCAACCCCAGGGGTATAAAAGACTGAGCATCCATCTTGAATACGAACTGGATATGTGTTACACATGAGGGTAGTTCCTTGAGCTGTGAATTTTTCCATATATAGTCCTTTTGTTGTATTTTTGTCAAGGTTTAATAAATGTTTTTAAATTTTCAAAGCGAGCAGTTGTTTCTCCCAACACCCTAGCTCCTGCAGTGCTGCAGGAGTGACAATTCTGGGTTTTATTCATGTGGGAGATGCCTGCTTTGTGCAACCCAAAACCACTCCAGTAGGTAGGTCAAGGTGTGGTGCAGGTGGAGAGCTTCACTTCAGAAGCAAGCTTCTCATCAAGCCTAAAATTCTTGATGAGACATATCCACACTTATCAGTCTCTTGGTGTTTTGTTAAACATGGAAGAAGTAGCTGCAGTCCCACTGGCTTGAATGTGAATGGGTTTAGTCATGACACCATGATGCCCCTATGGCATTATCATTATTTGGCTTATTAAATAATCTTTTTCAGATTAAAGATTCCAAATGATATTGGGATAGAGTCAGAAGTCTACATAATACAGACTTTTACATGTGCAGCAGCCAAGATCAGGAGCTCCTGAATCATCCTTTAAATTACCCTAACCAGAAGTGCATAGCAGTGATTTATCTCAGTTAGACCTTTATGTTTAGACAACAGCAGCCACTCAAGTTCAAGCCCCTTCCCATAGCCTCCTCCACAGTGGAAAAGTAAAAACTCAAACAGATAATGAAGCATGGCTTTGTTGCCAGAAAGAGAAGGCGAAAACATTCTTATGCGTGAGAAGACCTGAATTCTTCAGGACACTTTTTGGCCACTGTGGCATGAAAACTGTGAGATTCTGAGCCATGTGGGAGACCACCTGCCACAGATACTGCCTTCAGTACAGACTTTGAACACAAAAAATGCTGGTACTATTCTCTCCTGGAAAGATAATGTTAATCTCCTGTGTAATAAGCTTTCTGTTATCAGTGCTCAAGGTAAAACAGCACATGGCAGTCTGCCATGCCACCAATTACATACATATTTATAAAATAAATTGAGGTTTTTGTCAACCTCAATTTAAAAAGAAAACAAAGGTGATTGTACCCTCTTCTCCTCAAAGTTTATCATATAATGTGAAACATTCTCCCCATCAGCAACATACCCTCAATGGCTTTTAAAGGTTTTACAAGCATGTTTTGCAGGGAGTTTTGTTAAAGCCTTACTGACAACATCCAACACTTGTAAAACACTGTGTCTGTACAACTGATCTCCGAACCCTAAGCATACTCAGAGAAAATCTGCCAACATACCTAATGATTAGGTATGCAATTATCCCTATTGCATTAATTCATGCCAGTTTGCTCCACGCTATCCCACTGAGGTATGGATCATCAGCTGAGAGCAAAAATGCCCAAAATATCTGCAGCTTCCTCAAGTACAACCATGCCATAAGTCTTTGCAGAAATGTTCACAATTTGGTTCTGTGAAATGGCACAGTGCAAGTCACCTTCACTGGGACACTCTCAAACATCCCTCTGAGTAGGGGAGAGAGGGGGACCCAAAAAATTCACCTCTTTGTCTTTGCACTGCAAGGATGGTCCCAGGGGAAAGCTGCTCTCTCTCCCCAGCTGGGAAAGCTCTCCCATGTCTTTGCTACTTTTTCCCAAGGGAAAATGCAGTGACTGGCTGCAGGTGAGCACCTCCACTTCTCCAGTCTCCACTGCAGGGCTTTGGTCTATTTCATACCTGCTTGGTTTGAAGATACTTGCTCAGGTGTGGACTTGCACCCTGGCCCTTCTGAAGTGTTCTGGTATGTTTGACAGATGTTTCAAAGTCCAGGCACAGCACAGTGGGTGCTCTGCATTGCACAGCAAGGTGCTTTTCCTGTCCTAAGGTGTCATTGAAACAACTGCAGAGCTCTCCCTTCAGCCACACACAAGGAAATGCCTGCAACTCCTGCAGTTTCTTCATGTCCCTAATGGCCATGTGCAGCCTAAAGAGTCTTCCTTTGTCATCAAAACAAAGAGATGTGGGCATTAAAAAAGGGCAGAGTACACATGTTACAAGATGCAGTTCTGTTACTGCAGCACTGTCACTTCTGCGTCCATGCAGGTTTTGAATCCATTTAACTTCACCTTGCTCATTCAGAGAGCCTGTGCTCTGTGCAAAGTCCTGCTGAAGGGTCTCTGATTCATCCTGTCAGGACAGAAGTCCATGAAAGCTGGTTTTGTTTTTTATTTCACAGAAAAAGTATCATTGCAGTTTTGTTTTACTGGAAAGGCACTGACACAGCCTGAAATTCTGTACCTGAGTACAGAATTCTGTCTAAGTATTTTCAGGTACAAGACTGTCCCCTGCCAATAATTTTGGTTTTACAATCACCTTCTACTTTGTTCTCTGATTGTTTTGTAATAAATTAGATTCCCCACTGCTGAGCTAAAGGTCTGGACAAACATTAAGGGAAACAACCTTTACATAAATTGCTGTCAAACAAACAAAGGACAAACAATGCTTCCCACTACTCCAAGGTGTGACAAGACATTAAAACAGGCAAAGAAAATGATGCTGTACACTAACCCTATCTTTTCCATCCTTGAAGGCCCTGAAGGAATATCAGGGGCTGCTTATGGGGTGCTGGGTTCCATTTCACCTTTATCTGCAAGGTGCACCTGTGCTGTCAGTTCAGGGCGTTGTCTGATTTTCCTGCACTGTAAAATCCAGGACAAATGCATTCACAGAGACCTTGCTCGCAGAAGCTAACTGAGGAAAACCCTGCTAGGTCTTAGGTTTGGTCCCATTGCATTAAACTCTGGCTCCCTATTTGGCCTCAAGGAAAGCATGTGCAAGATGAAAGTAAAAGGGTTTGTTGGGGATTTTCTTGTCTCTTCTATGTTTTAACCATTCTCACAACCTTGCCCTTTGCCTCTCTGAATAAAAATGAGAGCTCATCAAATAATAATTGTCATAAATGTGAGCTGGTGGCATTATGAACTATTGAAAATGTTGGGAAATATTTGGACTTTGTCACTGTGAGCACTGCATAGTGTCAAAGGTGACAACTGATTTGGAGGGGTCTCGCTTAAGGTGCTAATTGGCATTTATTGAGCAATATTTGTGACTTCAATCTATAGAGTGATCTCTGACTCGTGTTTCAGGCAACTTCACTGTGTCAGTTTAAATATGTAAATATGCTCTCAATATTAACAGATAGCAGATGCCCTTGCATCCACAGTTATCCTTTTCACCACTTTTGACGAAGTCTTTGGAAGCAATTATATTCTTATCAAAGACTTTTTACAAGTTCACGGAAGTTGGGGCATTCCCTAGCACAAAGAGAGGCTGGGCAGAAAATGGATTGAGAGCAGCCCTGAGGAGGACTTTGTATGTTGGTGGGCAAGAAGCTTACCATGAGCTGGCCATGTGCCTTTGCAGCCCAGAAAGCCAAAAGTATCCTGGGCTGCATCTAAAGCAGGCTGCAGTGTGGCCAGCAGGGCAAGGGACAGTGTTCTGCCCCTCTGCTCTGCTCTGGTGAGACCTCACCTGGAGCACTGCAGCCAGTTCTGGAGCCCCAAGGTAAGAAGGGCATGGACCTGTTGGGTTGAGTCCAAAGGAGGCTACAAAGATGATCAGAGAGCTGGAGCACCTCTCCTATGAAGACAGGCTGAGAGAGCTGGGGTTGTTCAGCCTAAAGGAGAGAAGGCTCCAGGGAGACCTTCAAGAACCTGCCAGTACCTGAAGGGAACCTACAAGAGATCTAGAGAGGGATTTTTTACAAGGGCACAGAGTGATAGAAAAAGAGGGAATGACATCAAACCAACACAGAACAGGCTTAGATTAGATATTAGGAAGAAATTCTTTTCTGTGCGGGTGGTGAAACCCTGGAACAGGTTGCCCAGAGAAGCTGTGGATGCCCCATCCCTGGAAGTGTTCAAGGGCAGGTAGGCTATGTGCAACCTGGTCTGGTGAGAGGTGTCCCTGACCATGGCAGGGGGATTGGAACAAGGTGATCTTTAAGTCCCTTACAACCCAAACCATTCTATGATGCTCTGATTCAAGATTTATACGGGAAGAATAGTGAAAGAAATGGTTTATAAAGAAAACTTCATATGCTTCCTAAAGGCTTAAATAATTTCAATCTAGCATTTTGGAAAGGATAGAGATTTTAAAAAGTCTTGATACACTGTGCAAAAATAAGAAAACTATCAAAGTTTCAAGATTCAACTTACTTTGGTAATAAATCTTGGCTGTCAACATGCTTGTCTTTGTTAATTCATGTGCATCAAAGTATTCTAACAGAACTCAAATTATATACTTAATCCAAATTTTAGTTGTTTTTAGACCAAGAAAGGACACAGTCACGTACCTGATTTTATGGTTCTGTGCAGCATGCATTTTGTCACCAATTCATTGACTTGTTATTCTTCTGGGACCCAAGGTGGTCCACAATGAAGACTGAATTCTGTCTGAATTCTCCAGCCTCAGAACAAATGCCCATTTTCTATTCACTTCAGCCGGGTGCTGTCTCTTCTTTAATTAAAGGTATTTCCCTGAAAAAATAAGTTTTGTTTTTTATTTCATTATATGTTACCAGCAATAATTTTCTCTCCATAGTATTACACTCTCACAGGCAATGATGTGGTGAGAAAGAGTTCTGACATGCAGAGCACATGTGCAGGAGGCATGTGATAAACATCTTGTAGAATCACACAGGCCTTAAAAATATCCAAATGGGTAAGAGGAAAGCAGGAATGCACAGCAAAGCAGGATAACAGTGCCAGCTAGTTTCTGGTGTAGGTATGATGAGTTTAATGAACCCACATAAAAGCTAGGATGAGAACATGTGTTTGCTGTTAGGAGCCTGCCAACCACACTGTGCTTACAAAACAGAAGTGTGGTGGCCTTTGTTCATTTATTTTATTGTGTTGTGATGAGCTTGGGCAACCCCCATGCTGGCAAGGTGGATTGTTAGAAATATGAAGTACAGATACTACAAATGAATGGGGAAATATAGTTGTCAAGATCTCCTAGAGAGGACATCCCTTAAAGATATTAAAATATTTTTTCTAGGAGAGAGGCATCATAAAGGGACTAGAGGAGAAAGCAAAGTGATGAAAGAAACAGACCTGTGTGGAAATATCCTAGTTAAGGAAAAAAGCACTCAGAGGGAGCCCAGGAAAAACACAAGATTCAATCAAAACTACACTCCAGTACTTCTTAAGGAAAGAAGTAGGTTATGAAGTCTACTTAATGATGCCAGAGAAAAGCTTTGCTTTTACTTCTCAAAAAGATTAGTGACTCTAAAGAGGATGTTTCCTGACAGGGAGACACAATACTCATAATTATTACTGTAAAGGAAACAAATTGGGTCAACATTTTCTTCTCTAGACTTGCTTATTGCAGGGATAAAAGAATCAACGTGATGGAGTGCAGAGCAGTTGCTGGCAGGGATGGCTAGAAGGAAAGGTGCCTCCCAGCAAAGCACACCAGGCCAATGGTGCCAGTGGCGTCAGTGGGAAACCTAAGGTCCAAATGAGAGAGTAAGGACTGCCTATTTCTTGTCCTTTGAATCCCAGTCCATTATGGAATGCTTCATGGACTGCTTAATTATAGCTGTGTCAGACAGAGATCCTATGATCCCTTCTGCAATTGTTCAACCCTGTACTGAAGTTTGGGGTTTCCAGACTGCAATGTGTGCTCTCTATTGCTTCAAGCCTGGAACGAACTTTCCCTGTTAGGGGATATTGATCTGGAAAACCTAAATCTGTAGCAATCAGCATTAGTTTCTTTTTTTCCCTTGAATCTGATTCTTCATTCCAATTTCTTAGACTTCAGATAGCAGTTCCTTCAAATGGCTGACCCCAGATTTTGCATATGAATTTTTGAATTTTCTCAGATGCTTCTACCCACTTTTAATACATTAATAGTAAATTCAATATGAGAAGACTTTCAGAGTTCTTTGAAACATGAAGCTATGTGTCCCTGAGCAACAATTTTCTGGAAAAGATAAGCAGAGACCAAAAAAAGAAACGAGGTAACAAAATCAATGAATTGTACTATGTGAGGAACAAAAATTGAAAACTCACAGTCCTGAGTTGTAAAAATGTCTGAGAGAGATGGAGAAGGAAAGGTGGTAGTGTACAGCAGCTTTGCCTCTAGTCTTCTTGCCTGAAAAAGGGATGATCTAAAGCAATTGTTAAAGTTTGTTACCTGTTTTGCTTGGAAGTTTCCACACTTATAGGAAAGCAGAAAGCTAGGCTCAGCATTCACATGTTTTGTGCTAGTAACCCCTAAAAAGTTTCCACTGGATGATCATGACATCCACTAAATCTGTTTTTTAAAACCTGTGATCTTGGGCAGTAGCCAGTAGCCATAAAAACTCACTTCCAAGAGCACATGGAAATGCCAAATAGCTCTTATCATTCTGCAGTTGCATTCATTAACAGTTTAACTTTGTGAAAGCATTATTATGATTTATAAGATTCAACAACACTGACACCTACTGAACACAAAATGCTGAAGTCCTGGTACGGCACAACATGTGCTTACACATAGGAGAACATTGCTTGGCTGCAGTTCAAACTTACTTTAAGTATTTATGCTCTTGCTCCTCTTAGGTTTATCATTTAAAGTTCTGACACATCCTCAGAAAAGGTTGCTCTTTGGGTGTTTCTTTTTTTTTTCTTGCTGGCTAAGATACTAGTCTGTTTGAACTTTTTGTTTTGAAGAATCAGAACCAAACATAAAAGAAGACACTGACAACTCTACAGTCTTCAGCAGCAGGTTAGATCACTCAGTGCCTCATGCTTACAGCTTCACTGTCTGTGATAGTAATATGTGGTGCTGACCTGTGTCTGTTGCTAGAAGTGTGTGGACTTTCATACCTTTGGAACATTTCTCTGTGAAATAAAGGTCCATTTAGGCTCTGCCTTTGACTGTGCTCCAATAACAATAAACAGTGGCCTCTTCCATCCCTATCTGCTGGGTTGCCTAGGAACGCGTTGCTGGAGCAGAATTTGAGAGATCAAGTTTCTTATCTGCTTTTGCAGGCAGACATATCATAATCACACTCACAAATGTACCAAGATCCATCTAATGAACCAGCAGATGCCTTGCCTTTACTGTTTCTTGGGGAAGGCTTGCTCCATGATACCACATTCCCACATACCATGCTAGCACACCATGTCTTTGATCACGCAGGTGGCCTTTCCTCACTTGTGCTCCAGCCTGAGTTACTCTTTCAAACATGAGCCACCAATATTTCAGGTGACCTAGGTGAAGTAATACTAGGATGCAATGGCTTCAGGATTTATTTTCCTATTGCAACTGTCCCCCTTTCCTGTTCTGGCAGACTGTGGGACTGTATTAGACTTTCCTGTCATGCTATGGATCACAGGCATCCTCTATCCATTTTAATTTTTGTCACTTCTAGCTGATGAGTACCAGCTTAGAGACAAAAGTCTTATATAATCTAGTGCTAAATGTCTTACACACTGCACTACTAAATCTCACCCTCTCTCTTTGTATCCCCAGACCATCAAGGCCATTCAGCTTTTTCACATCCGAATTTTGTTGGCTTTAATGACATATCCCAAACTTTTTTAATCTAGGGCCTAGTGAAAATACCAATATGTATCTGCTTCAAGACATATTATTCATTAAAAGGGAAGTGTTGAAGCAAGAAAAAGATTAATCCTTACCACCATTGCTTTCCATTCCATTAGCCTTTACATGCCCTATGGCTCTTCTCTAACCTCTCCAAATACAGGCGGTTTTTTTCTCCATCATATGGACAATAGCAAATATTTTGTGATGTCCAAGAGATTAGCTCTACTGCAGTTTTTTGTCAATTTATCTACTAGAAAACAAAGCTGCCAGAATAATCAATTGGTGCAGCCCAAGCTGACTTTCTACCATGCCCCATTTTCCATTGAATTTTGTTCCATACTTGGTCATAAAATTTCCAGACTCAGTCAGAAAAGTCTTGCCTACATTTGAGGTCACATGACAGAGTGAATGGTTGTTCAGATTTCTTTTAATACTTTAGAATACTTTATTCTAAAAAGAGGTATTACACTCTGTAGAGCTATAACCTTGCTCTTGAGCTTTTCTTTCAGGGTCACAGCAAAAATGTTGAGACTGGAACTGTTGTCTTTTGCCCATATACCCTAACGCTTCCCTTCTTTAAAAATAAAGCAGTGCATTTGGGGAGGAAAGGAGAAAGGCACTTCTGATTTTTTTTTAAGTCCCAATCATCCCAGTATTTCATGAGGGATATATGGGCTATGCATTTCTCTCACACTTTTTATACTTTTTAAGTAGTTGAAGAATTTTTCCTGATTTTTATCCTGAGCAAGCCCCTTTTGGGTTCATCAATTTTCAAGACAGTCCTATATTTCCGATTGAGCTACAAGTTTTTCCATTCCTAATCAACTTTTCCAATATATCTCTTCTGAAGCATTTATTTGTTCAGTGAAAACTGTAACTCTTTCCAAACATTGTTTACCTTGTGCTTAAGAAACAATTTACATCTTAAAGGTTTTTATCTCTTTGTTTAAATGTTTTTATCTCTTTGCTTTGAAATTCCCAGTGTCTTACACTCATTTAATAAAGACTTTATATTTCAAGAGAAAAAAACTGACAGCTTTAACCATCAATTTGGTTATTTTTTCTATGATTTTAAACCACAGCAACTTGGGCTAAAGCTGTTTTCCTCATGCAGCTTGATCTGTAGGCTATTCCACATCTGAGCCCCACTCCTAATGCTTCTTTTTCCCATCAGGGAGACAGGCACCATAATCACTTACTCATAGAATAATTTAGTTTGGAAAAGGCTCTAAGGATCATCAAGTCCAACTGTTAACTTCCCACTGCCAAGTCCACTATGAAACTATATGCCTGAGTGCTGTATCTACACATCTTTTAAATACCTCCTGGGATGGGGTCTCAACCACTTTCCTGGGCAGCCTGTTTCAATGTTCCTTCTCTAGTAAGCTGCCTCCAAGGACAGCACTCCTTTTTGTGTCTTTGCTCTAATCATAAATGTGACATCAAAATTACCTTTCTTAATTTCCTTCTAAGACCTGACGGAAAAAAGACTGACTAGAGAAAGGCAGAAAAGATAGAGAAAAGGTAGGAAAACAGTGTCTTAGCTGTAGAATTAAATTGAGTTGATATGTAACTGTTTCTTTGTTCAAATCTCTGCCTAAACAGAAGAGACCCTTTCATTTCAAGGTCTAGAATATTTGATTCACATGGCACTGTTTTATATTGGTTAAAACCCTGTAGCTGCTCTGTAAAGAAGAGACTTTGCCTCTAATACCAAAACAGGCCATTATGCCCTTTCTAGATCCCCACAAAGACAGGAATGGTTTTGCACAATGTCTCAAAACATGTTGGGCTGGAATTATAAAGCAAATATTTCTAAAATCCTTCTATACTTCATTCACCCACTGCACACCAATAAATCTGGCAATTTAAGGAGGTCAAGAGGTGCTCATGCACATTCTAAATTTATTCTTTCAGAACATTTAGCCTGTCCTGTATAGCCTCAGTACTTGCATGATGTTGCTATGACACGTACGCTAACTATATTCATATTGAGAAAAACCTGCTTACTCAGAATATTGTAATACATCTTGCAGTGACAAATCTGAGGAGAAAAACATCCTCCAGTGTTAACCAGGATTTTAAAATTGAAGATGCTGCTGAGGGCACAGAAGGAGTGCACAGGTCCAATCTTCAGTCAACCTTTGCAGCAAGAAAGGTCTTTCTACCAACCTAGCCTAGGGATAAGGACAAGAAGATGCAAAAGCACTGTTTAGAGATTATGAAAGGACTAGCAACCTTGCTCGTCCTTTAACAGAGTGCAACAGACTCCTCTTGTGGTTCTTTGTATATTTTTAAGATTATTACTACTTGTCAACTCAAAAAAAGAACAGTTTTTCTAGCCTGCAAGATAAACTCAATTAAAGAAAAAAGCCAAACCTACAATAAGAAGCTATAAAATTATCAACTTGGTGTCTCACCTTAATTTCAAACAGTTGCATAACTGGATGTAACCTTGCATTTATTTTCCATTCGGAGTTTTTATGTCATTTTTCATTGACATTTTAACTTTCTGCCATTTTCACTTCTCAGGACATGTGTTTTTAAGTACAAAGACTGCATTTTTACATTTAGGAGACTAAGTAAAGCAAACAGAGAGTGAATTATATGTCAGGAGAGTTTCCTATATCTTCCCATTTCATAAAAGAAAAATATATATCACTATGGGTTGCAAATGAACAGAGTACAAAATGGCTGCTGCTGACTCTTGACATCTGTTTATTCCCAAAACAAAGCTATAATAGTCTCACAGCCAAATAATCACAAGGTTGGTTTTGAGATTTGATTTAAAGTGTTAAATGGGGGACTAAAAACAATTTTGAAGGAAGACTAATTACTTCCTTAACTCTCCACTAGCTTGAGAGACATATATAATATAATATGGTGTCTAATACATTATGAAATTGAAAAGTGCAAGCAAAAACAAATTACAGTTGTTTGGCTCCAGACACCAAAATGATGCAGATCTACAATAAATCAAAATATACCAAGGTCAAGCAATCTCTGTTGTTGTTTTGGTACCTTTCATAAAATGCTTTGCAAACATAAATATTTTACATACTTCAGATAAGTAATACAGACATCTAAAAATATCACTAAATTGGTAGGTGATAAACACAAAAAATATTGCATTATAGAGGACAGACTTGAACAGACAGGGTCAGTTTAAAAAAGAGAGATACCAATTTGTCTCAGAAATGCAATAGGATCACAGAATGGTTTGGGTTGGCAGGGCCCTTAAAGATCATCTAATTCCAACCCCCCTAATTCCAACACTGCCCACTAGACCAGGTTCTCAGAGCCACATCCAACCAGGCCTTGATCATTTCCAGAGTAGGGGCATCCACAGCTGCTTCTGGCAACATGTTCCAGAGCCTCACCACTCTCACAGTAAAGAATTTCTTCCTAACATCTAAGGTAAACCTCTCCTTTTTCAGTCTGAAGCCATTCCTCCTTGTCTTATCACTCCATGCCCTGTAAGAAGTCCTTCTCCAGCTCTCCTCTAGCCCCAATATGTACTGGGGCAAGTGCTCTAAGATCTCCCCAGAGTCTGCTCTTCTCCAGGCTGAAAAACCCTCTCAGCATGTCTTCATAGGAGAGGTGCCCCAGCTCTCTGCTCATCTTTGTAGCCCCCCTCTGGACTCACTTCAACAGGTCCATATCCTTCTCCTGTTGGGGCCCCAGAGCTGGATGCAGTGTTCCAGGTGGGAGTGCAGAGATACTAAACACTGCCAGTTCCTGCGCTGACCCTTAGGAATACCACTTGTGGGAATCCATAACATCAGAGGGTTTTGGGAAAGCTGCAAAAGGCAGGCCTCAGATACAGCAGAACTATGATTGGAGCTTGTTGGAGATTTTTTCAGGGATGGCTTGGAAGGCAGCTGTGGGAGACAGGTTCTCACAGCCTGTTTCTGTAAACAGCAGAGGTTCTCAGGTTGTTTTTAATTACAAGTAAAAGTGACAAACATGAAGGCCTTGAGAACCTTGCATATCAGAGTTCTCAGGCAGCTTTCTCATAACAGGTGGATGTTCTATCTTTGGCTGTTTTGAGAAAGCAAAAATAATTTTGAGAACCCAAATCTTGTTATTGGAAACATAAGGAGGAGTTGGTATGTTGGTTGGTATCTCTGACCTATTGTGAGCTCAGATTTTGCAATATGCATGAACTTAATTAACACGGTTATAAAAAGTGACTGATTGATGAATAAACCGGAGTTGATGCTGATCAATAAAAGGTGGGTCTTCTCCCTCCATCTTCAATAGGAGCTAAGCAGTAGTCATAAGATTGGTCAGCAGAAAAATTATATAAGAAGTAGAAAAGTAAGGACAATTAGAACAATGGTCTGTCTATTAACACCTGTCTAAAATAACTCCATAAGCTACAGAAAAGTCTATCTAGCCAGATGTTAGAAAGTTCTAAGCTTAATAATGGAGCTCTGTGCATTGTGTTTTAAGGCTTACAAGCAGGTGTTGTATTGGAAATAAGCAAGCATTGTTTTAACCAAAGGTACGTGTGCTTATGGTGATTGGATAGAACTACTGTCAATATGCTTTTGCTTTGTGTGATTGGGCAAAAACATTTTAAAGTGAGTTGTAACATTAAGTTCTTTGTCTGCTGCCTGGGATATGAGCTGATGGCATCTTCCCATTGTCATAACCATGCAATGAGGCTGATGCTGGAAAATAAAACAGCTTGAGATGCCTTCCCCAGCAGTCCTGCCCCTTTCGTGACTTGTACAGAGTCCTGGCCAGCAATATCACTCATCGCTGCTTTTCATCAAGCCACAACTCTTTGGGTGTGACCGTCCAGGCGATTCCTCAACCACTGAGTGGTCAGTCCATAAAATCCATGTCTCTCCAGTTTACAGACAAGATGTTCATGTGGGACAGCATGAAATGTTTAAGTCAGATGATGTTTGGTGCTCTTCCATTTATCCACCGTGAGATCCACGTCATATCACCTAGCAGAGACAGGAGGGATGGACAGAGTAATCTAAAGGATTCCTTTCAATCTTGTCACCTACAATTTTATGGCCGAGTTCTTCCTTTATTGGATAAAGATTGCATATAAACACCAGAAAATGTAGAAGTCTGGAAAGAATTTGAACACCCAGGTATTGGAGCATAAACAACCTCTTAACTAGCACACAAAGGAACTCTTCTCACCAGCAAGTCAATTTGCAAGCACCCAAATCTTACCTCTCATGGGGAAACATCTGGTACCAAAAAGAGGATAATTTCTTTTTCCTCTAGTTAAAGCTCACACACCTGAGGAAAAAAGCAAACACTGAACACAGATGGCACCTCACATTTTACTCTTGGAAAAGCATGAAACTGTGAGAATTATAGTGTTACACCCACATACCTGTACTGCTTTCTTTGGCCAAAAATGACCAGGATAATCCAGCATCAGAAATCCAAATTGATGATGCTAATATTTTGTTCTGACAGTGGTTGTTGACCTTTACCACTGACAAAGGACTGCCTCCTTCAGGTTGGCCATGAAGCTCTGTGGAGCAATGAATGTGGTGAAAATATTCCTCTTTAAGTCTTTTAAAGCTCACCTACCTTTCTGGTTTTCTGAACCTCTGACCTTGATAGCTTCTCCCTCTGCTCAGGTACCATCTGTATTCACTTGCTACTGCAAGAAATCCACTTGCCACTGCAGAAATAATAGTATTTGGCAGTTTTCACCTGATTAAAATGTAATTGTGTAGGTGAAAGAGATTTGGGGGTTTGAATTCAAAAGAAAAATAAATTCCATTTGCAGAGAATTCTTGATTTTTTTTTTTCTTCTATCATTAAAAGAAAACTGTCAAAAATTTTAGAACTTTTTCAAGTGCTTCTTCCACTTCTTTTCTACATGACCTGAATATGACCCAAACTTGCAAAACAATGTTTGTCGTTCCAAGACTACAGTTTTTATGTAGGCTTCAATTCAATTCACTAATTTTTTTTTAAATATTCATTTTTATCTATAACTACACAATTCCCACAAAGTATTTTTGCTAGTCTTATCCTAGAGTGATGGAAAAACATGGTTCATCAGTATTCAGTGGTTCTTCCCATTGAGCTGTGAATCCTTATTTCCTTTCCATGTGTGGTTCTTCACAAAAAAACCCATATAAAATCATCTTTAAAATGCATATATCCAATCTTAAAAGTTTTGATTTTACATAAAACCTGGCAATTCTTTCTGAAGTATGTATCTACTCTATTATTTCTTATTTCACTTTAAAAACTAATTTAGGGCACAGGTAGAAACCAGACTATATTTCATGAAAATCATGCAAAACTCCCACTGACATCAACTAACCCCAGATTTCATCCATGTGTGAAAGTCCTTTGGAAGCAGTTCTCTGTTGGACAGGGGTGAACTGCTGAAATTGGTGTGTTTCAGGGAGACTGCTATAATCTGTCTACCCAAAATACATTCATCCTGTTTCATCTGATGTTTATCACATTCCCCTACTCTAGAATTTCTTTCTCTCCTGAAAAATTTTCCATTCCTTGCCCACACGAGGAAAAAAGCTTCCTTCTCATCAGGAATGCTATACTTAACCCTTGATATTTCTTCTTTAATTTTTTCTGTCATATTCCATCTAATAAGATTTTTGGCAGAAAAAGGTTACCTTAGTTCTTATTACACTAAGAAAGTTTAAAGAGATGCTCTCAAAACTCACTTATGGGTAATTAGGGAAAGAAACAGACAAAAACAAAGAAACAGATGTTAACCAAAGGGACAAGGCACAAAAAAGACAAAATGCGTACCAAATATTATGCCCGTGCAAAAAAACCCCACTTCTGTTCACATTTGAATGCAGAAGTGAGAGTAAGATGGATGCCATGCAAGTGTGCACAAGTATATTTTACAAGTCCCAAACATCTACAGCACAAGATCTTCCCCATAACTTCTGTAGAATATATGCAGCAATTGCTTATACAAAACAGCAGTATTTTGAAAGTAAATGTAAAATCAATGTCCTTTTATAATGGGTGAATTTGTAAATGAGATTATCAGAACAGCCTATTAAAATGTGGTCTGTAATAAAAAGATACTGCATAATCTCCTGACAGGAAGACAGAAATACAGTATGAAGGCAGTCATTTGGCAGTTTGCTGACACTGCTGTCTTTTTTCCCAAACTGTTCTCTGCATCATGCAAACATTTTGAGAAATAAATCCAATATTATTTTCAGTTCCTCTAGTTTTTCTCAGATTTCTTTTATGGCAACAGATATTACCATACAAAACATTAAACTACCAATCATACTAACTTAAACACATCACATAAAATTTAGCTGGCAGAAAGAGTAATAAAAATGGAGAGAGATAAAGCAGGGGGAAATAAACTACCAGGAGGAAGAGGGATCCCTGAGAGACAGGTCCTCAGCACCATCCCACAAGCTATCCCTGTATCCTCACAGACAATGTTCAATGCTTCACAGAGAACCAAACTGAAATTATTTACATGGGTCTAATACATGCTTCTGTGAAGACAATCAGATGACTAAACCAGAAGAGCTACATCATGGGGTTTTAGATTGAATAATGTGAGATGCCAGCAGCTGGTAGCTACACTGGTGCCTGGATTTTTGTGTAGGTTCTGTCTGGTCATGGCACTTCACTTCTAATCCTGCTGAATGGGGCCACAGCACTCCAGCAAAAAGGAAGATTCAGCACAGTGGCAATATTGGGTCCCAAACTGTCCTGTCACTGTGTGCTTGAGTTTCTCTCTCATGCATCAATTTCCTGCTGGACTTCAGTGCAGGTTTCTTCGCAAGATGTACAAAAGCCACACACTCATCCACTTCCATGGGCTTCTAGGACTTTCTGTGCCAATTTTCCCACAGCAGACATGGTTGAGCATCAGATATTTGCAGTTAAACCAAACTGAAAATTCTGCCTGTGAGAGAGGACATTTCCAGCTGCCTCCAACCATGGCAAATGTCCTGGAGGAGACAAGTTATCAGAATGCAAAATGCCCCATAAGTGCAGAGAAGATAGTAATTTTCTCTCTATTACCACACTGAGGACCTTAAAAATAATCATTGAGCAAATCAAGCCACCTGCCCCCACAATAGCAGGCATATAATGCAACATAATGTTGGGTAGTATAAGGCTCCTAAATTTCCTTAATGACTTTTTTTTTGTTTGTTTCTTTCTTAATTCCCAAGAACTTGAAACATATTGAATTTCAAAAAAGTAAGAAAAATAGAACAGAAACTGGTAATGTACTCAGGGTGGAAAGAAGGCTGGGTAATATATTCATTCTAATTGTATTAACCTTCCCCCATAATGAGAGGGGGGGGAAAGCCTACCATCTGTTTAAGTCATTAGTCAGTTCCATAATTAAAGGATTAAGATTAGCTCTAACAATTTCATTACTTTTCCTAGGAAACTGAACATCTGACTATTTAAAACTAGTCTAATGCCATTGAAAAGTGCTATTGATTAGTTTTATATTTCTTATGCTTTGGGAGGTTGCCATCAAGCCAAATTCAGTCCAATTGATTTATGCCAGGAACATTTCCTAAAGTTGAAACCATGTCCAATACACAAGGAAAATATTTTTGTCAATCTGATATAAATAAAAGTATTTCACTAGCATACAGTAATAGTTTAACCTGACATGTTCCTGATCACATACACTGCAGTTTATGATCAGCCCTATTTTGTATTTCCAACAATTCAAGAACAGTGATAAATAAAAGGAGTGAAAGGGGATGCCCTGCTCTTTTGCATAGCTTTTAAGAATTAAGCAATTAACCTCCTTTTAAGTCAAAGTGATTGTGGACTAAAACAAAGCAACAAAATCAAGGTGAGAAATGATAGCACAAGCCAAATCTACTTAAAGGGCCAAATCAACCTAATCTTGTCAAATGCCTTTTCCTCATCAGGGCAGCCCTGCAGCAAGGATTTATCTGAGGATCTACAGACACTCATTAATTCCATCAGTAATCTTGTAATATCAATACCTGATCATTATTTATTAAATTAATTTAATTAGGATGGCAGATAACATCTATTATTTTATTTGATCTTGTGCCCAACATTTCAATGAGATGTTTATGTTGGCAGAATCTAAAGCACTGTTGTAGCTCTTTGCCTGGTTTAAGCAGAACTGAGTAAGAGCCTCAGGAGAACAGTCTCCTTCAACATGAGCAGTTGCTTACAAGGTCTAAGGGGTAACATTTCTATAAAGAATACTTCTAGGTTCTTGTATCTTTTTTAACAGTGCTTTTATTCAAATCTTTCATCATATTTCTTGGAAGAGCAGGTGAGGAATCCTGAGGTTACCCCCTGCTACCCACCACCAAGGCCCTACACCATCTACAAGCTGTGTTCCATGTAACTGAGCACATCCATAAACAATCCAGGGGGCAGGAAATGTAACAATGCTGATATTTGCCTGTAAAAACAAGCAATTCTTGGCAGTAAAGCTTAAAACCATCAGTGAGTAGTTCTGGAAGAATCTCACAATACTCAAGTGACCCCAAAGATGAAGTGGCTGGTGAAGCACAGGGTTCTTAAAAGCAAAGTAAGGCACTTGAGATAAAATAGTCTGCCTATCTATATGTAGATAATGAATGAGTTTGCATTAGCTATGAGCAAAAATTGTGGATACCTTTCAGAAAATGCCAGCAGAGTGGTCTTTGGCATATTTCAGCACTGTCTGTAAAAGGCCTCGAGAGAGGAAAAAGTATTTTGCCATTTCCCTAAGCCACCACACGCTCTTCCCACACACAGCATGTTGCAACAATCAGACCATGTCCAACAAAAGTGGAACTAAAACAGCATAGAGGGAAGGATGACAGAGAAAGACATGAAACTTGTTCAGCTGGAAAGGAACACACACAGATTAAACTTTGGCATTGAAAAGACATGTTCGTTTGAGAGAATATGACAGAGGGCAAGAAAAAGTTGGTACTGACTGTTGTCCAAAAAGGTGCATAAGGAACAATCATTCTCCATAATACCAAGTGTTCTGAAGATTGACAAGTCACCACTTTTAAACAGAGGAACTGTTTGATTTTGGGGGACAGTGTGTTAATGTATGGTAGAACTCAAAGCAGTAGGATACTGCGATGGTTAAATAAATTTAAAGAGTCTAGCCAAGCTTACAAAGGCTAAGTGACTATTAAATGACTATCTGGATGATATTTCTAATGCAGGCTCTGGTTTAAAGAGTGCTTAAGTCACTGTTTGTCGAAAGCTGAGACAAAACAAGGAAGATAGTCATCCATACTTTTTGAGGGTGTAAATGGCTAACCTTGCTTAACCTTGATTATCAGGATTTGAGTGTTTGAATCTCCATTTTTATCTACATATATTATATATATAGTAATATGATGTTAATTATTTAATTAATATATATTAATATAATATTTTTCTCCCTCTCCTTATCACACAAAATTCATGGTTTAGACTTGATATCTGAAGCAGGTGTCACACCTTAAACAGATTTTTTGGACTACATTCTTTATTAGCTATAAGGAGAGCTTAAGTACTCCTTTTATACTGAGATACCAGCACCTAAGTATCACGTATGAACTGAATTCAAACCCTATTAGAGCACTTATCTCACTTAATGTGTTTCTATTCAAACACAAGGCAGACAGCATGAACATCATTTGTGGCCAATGGAGAAAAAAATGGTATTTGTAGAGCCCCCTCATTTTAACTGTATGCATTAACAAATTCAATCAAACATACCATGTCGTAAAGCCCCCAGTCCCCACCCCTCAGGATGGAGGGAACAGTGTGGGCAGCTCAGATGAGATAACCATTGTGAGGTTTAAACACTGCATCAGGTGAACGTTACCTTCAATCATGTTTAAACAATTCAGAACAGGCAGAAAAATCCCAACTCCTTTCCTAGAAGCAGGAATATATTGCACCCATAAAGTGACATGTAGCATATGAACGTATGGGTGTGCACAAAACATTCCAGCTCCTGCAGGGATTATTTTTCCTACTTCACCAAGAAATGGAAACAAAACTCAATGCAATTCTAGCATTAGTTTGCTATAAATTCCTAGTCTTTAAGCTAATGGCAAAATAATGTTCCTCTCATTAGTTTAATGATCATACCGTGCTTAATACAAGCATTCTTCCCTCTTTTTTCCCTCTTTCATTAACTCAGTCTAATAGTTGCAGACAATTTTCTTTCACTATGAAGCTGTCAATCTTTCACTTGTATGTAACATGCCAGTCTGTTATAGTACAGAATTAATGCAGTGCATCTATCAGACTAAGACCTCTTTTCATTTACTCGCTCAAAAATTAGTTTGAGCTATCTATAATGATGCATGTTAATGGAGAACATTTTAAGAAGAAAACATTTAGATCATTTACAGATTTTCTTTTTTAACTATGATACGTGCTTCCTTGTCAGTGTTTGACTTAGAATAAACTAGCTGACACTTGGAAAAAAGGAAAGGAAGCTGAAACTGATGCAGAGGAAAGTCCCTCAGCTCCTACTGAGCTGGCTGTTCCCTTGAGACACTCAAAAGAAGACTTTTACTCATGGCAGTATGCAGTAATATAAAGCAGCAGCAAAGTTTCCTTCTCTCATAATGATGCAGATTCTTCTTAGGAATATGAAAAATTAAAATAAAATAGTGAATAGTTTATATGATAGATTTTAGAAGAAATCACCATGAATTTCACTGAAGGGATAAGGAAAAAGAAGTGCTAACAAAGGATGTGTCCAAGAGCTGCCATGTGAGACCCATTAGAAGCTTAAGACCTCAGATATTTATAGGTTGACTGGAAATGTGGAGAAACTTTATTCTAGGCACGGGACCTATTCATCCTTTCTGTTGGGATCTCCTACATTCAGTGGTGTCACATCACCTAAGCTGACTTGCTGTGAAAGGACAGACAGCTTGCTAAGCTGGCTGTGAAAGGACAGCCCTGCATTGCTATTGACACTCTGAGTTTGCATTTCAGGCCCTCAGCTGTCTCTGACACCTTTCTGTCTCTTGCTTGTGTTTATCCCAGCTTCTTCAGAGCTCACAATGCTTTAAAAGAGCAAAAATTTATCTTTGTCCACAGTCCTGCCTCTGGTCAGATGCAACAAAGCTGCTGTTCTTTTCTTCAGTTCTTTACAATAAAGGACTTTATTAAATGAAAATCAGCAACTGGTGAAAAAATACCCATTTTTTGCCTTAGCAAAATTTAAGGGCTTGCTGTGCTTACTCCCTTTGTTCTTCTCAGAGGCTGGCATTCCCACCCAAATCTGTTTGCTTCTTCCCTTTTTCCATGAAAGTTTACATTAAGACTGTCCCATTTAACTTTCCCCATTGTTTGTTTTTTTCCTCCCATTTAATGTTTAAGAAAGAAATGCTTCTAATTGTCCATACTTCAAGCAACCAATTCAGAGACTCTGTATCAAACAGTGTTCAGTCAACCTGTCAGTAATTTTATTACATTTTGGCTTTATAAAACGAGGTGCTTAAGAATCACTGCTTCAAAACTGGTTTTGAGAGCTAAAAGACAGTATTCAGCAAACGGAGAAACAAAAAACTTTGTTAATTCTGGACTGTGACATCTTTTGAAACAAGAGGCACTCTTCATCCCTAAAATACATACTAAGGGCCAAAAAACAATCCTTTTCAAGGTTGCAGAACGTGGAAAGAGAGATACTAAATGGAATTAATATTTCAAATTTCAGCTGTTCTGTCACTTATATCAGGAAAAGGAGTGGGGCAGGAGACTGCCATGACCTGAGTCTGGCTCCCTGATCCTAACATCAAAGCAGGCTGAGAAGGGTCCACAGGAATGGGAATAACAGGCCATTTAGCTGGTTCTGCCATTAATGTCTCAGGCATCTCTGATGCTGCAGGGGAAAACAGGCAGGGAATAATCCAGTTACTCATCCATCAAGACACTTTGTGCTCTTATGAAATGGGTAAATGACCTGGGTGCCTTGTTCAGCGCATGTGAGCCTACCATTACCTCCTGTCATTTCCTAGAGCATGGGCAGGCTTTTAGCTTCCCTCGTGTGGACAGCATTGGTATTTTCTAAGGCTGGGACCAGTGCTTTTGTTACAAGGTCAGGGGTTCCTTGCCCTAAAAGCACAGAAGCAAACCACCAGCCAGCCCCAAACACCTCTGACTGAAGGGAGATCAGAAACAAGCTACCAAGAACTACCAATAACTCTATCATGTGAAATGCACTGAACCCAAATAACCTTATTTGGGATTTTTTTGCTTGTTCTGAATTGTTTAAACATGACTGAAGGTAACATTCACTCTCCCCTTGCAAATACTGGGTGAGGGTTTTTCCCATTTCTCCAAACAGACAGATATTCACACTGCTCTGTCTTTGTGGAGCTGAGAACAGATCAGGCCATTCTCTCACACATTGTTTCAACCAAACTGATTCTGAAATTTTCATGGGGCATTCAAGAACAAAGAAAAGGGGAATTAAATAAAATTTACTGTCTGGCAGGGCTGAAGAGCCCTTTTGAGACATGTTTCCATCACTTCCCCCTGACATAGAGCTCTGGTGGCTACAGCAAGGTCTGAGTCTTTGTGATCAACTAACCTTGTCCTTGCCCTTCCCTCCAGACCTCAGTCACTCCTTTCAGCCCCCTCTATGGCAAGAACATAAGCATTTTGGATGGAATTGATCCATTCCCTAATATTTTTTTACTTGATCCACCAGTGTCACTCACACAGAGACTGGTTTCCAGCAGGGTCTGGAGGAGCTATTCCCATTTCTTCCTTGTCTTTAAACCTTTATCTCTCACCCCTCTCCTCTCCTCTCTTTTCCCAGGCTTTGAGAGCAGAATAGGATTTCCTCTGAAATTCACAAAATTATCGTTATCTCATGATGTTGCAGGGGCCAGCAGACCTTGGCTCTGGTTTTGCCCTGCTACGTGTGCAATTCTCTTCACCCACAGCGGGGAGAGCAGAGAGAACCCAGCCAAATCCTGACCCCCTTGTGCCTGGACCCCCAAAACTAGGATCCAGCTCCCACAGAGGAGCCCCCTGAACCAAACCATTACTACACAGTACCTCAGAGGAAACTGTTCAAGCCTGATTTTATCCCATTCAATGCCACTTTGAATGCCTGGGAATTTATTTCCTGTATGTAGCCTGCAACTGGAAAACAATCATTCAACAAAATCTCAGATTATTTCAGGCACACAGCTGAAAATGAAACACACAGCAGATTCTGGATGATTCCCCACACCCTACTCAAGACCAGACAAAACTGGGCATGCAGTGCAATCCACACTGTGCTCTAGGCACTGCTATTCAGAGGTGAAGAATACCAATTCAAGGGATGCAAACTTTCAAATAGCACCTTTTTTTTTTTTGCCTTCTTGCATGCATCCCTATTATTTTAACTTGCCTTTTACACTGCAAGTCGTCCATATGCCTATCTTCCCAAAACATATCACATTTGGCTTTTCTCAACTGACTATGTATAAATATATTTACTTTAGCAAGTTGACATGTGTAAATGTCACTGTCTGTCACAGCTCACTGCTTCTGTCTCTTTCCAAAGACAATGTAGTGCCATGAGAAAGGTCACAGGGCTGGACAGCATTGTGCTGCATCATCTGTGTTTTCCTTTCAAACTGAGATGGACAATAAATGCATGCCTGCTGCTGGTGTGAGGAGTTAGGAGAAGATCAGTGAAGGAGGACAATGTTCATCTCAACAGTTTTCAGACTCACAGTGCCAGTTCCCAAAGCAGCTGAACTCTGTCAGAGTAACCAGCGCTGAATTAGGAGGCAATTCAATACTTATATTTTCATAAGGCTTCTCTTAAGAAAGAAGATGCTGAAGCCATTTAGGAGGACTTGCTCCTGGATTCATACTGATTTGTTCCACTACAAATTAGTGTTACTCAGGTATTATTGAGAAGAAAGCTGAGAATGAATCAAAGAAACTGCTTTTCATCCCAGTGCCAGAGCAATACAGCCTGGAGCACAGCAGACATGAAAGAGAACAATGTGCTTAGTGAGATATTAAAAGGAGGACCTGTATGTATCTAGTACTCTCTTTTCCTTTTATGTGTGTATAACTCTCCTGCAAGCTTGAGGAAGAACAATTATTTCCCCAAAGAGACACATGCGCCATCTGCAAAATATTACAGGAAATGTGTGACCCTTCTGGACAGACCTGCCCTCAGGAGCAAAAGGCACTGAGTACTCCAATCCTGTGGGATTTGCTTAGAGCAGAACTGTGGTCACCAAAGGTCACCAGGCACAGCACATGACCTGAGCTGTTAGCCATGGCCATGGGTGATGAGACAAATCAGAACAGTGTGGTGGCACTTCACTATAATAAAGGGTTAGAGTGGGAGGCTCAACTGGCAATGAATAAAAGGAGAAGTTCTAAGAGAACACAAGTGAAACAGTGTTTACAATATGCTTTTTCCTAAGCACAAAAGTGATTGCTTACTCCTAAATACCTTTTCTCAGCATTTCCAGTAAGGCTTAGGAATGATGGAGTTGCATGTTATTGCTTAAACCAAGGTCAAAGAAACTACTGATTATCTTTTCAGAGGCAGACTTTTTATTCTATCTCTTCTCTACCTGAAGTGGTGTTACCAAGAAATTACCAGTATGCAGTTCTGATTGACTGCTAAAGCCAGGCAACCACATTAAACTCTCTGTGCTCTCACCCACTGCCACCAGGTTGCTGCTGTGCTTCACCCACATGTGCTGCTGGAGAGTGAGCTTGTGATGCAGCTCTGCTCAGGAGATGGACTGAGAGGCAGGGACTGCACACCTGGCAGCTAAAGAAAAATGGGCTTTTCAGCCCCCTCCATACTTCAAAGAAAAGCGGGAAGTTTCAAGGCCTGCAGCACTGAATGTTTGCCATTTGATGGAAAAAGGGCTAGGATATAGTCAGGTCAATTTAAAATTGTTACCAAGTCCCAAAACACTAAAATGCCTCAAGATATTGTTTGCAAGAAATCCTTTATACTTGATTTGAAAGCAGTGTTGCATCGTCTGTATAAAGGCATGTTATTTTTTATCTGAAATCTGTGCCATGCCTAGTATATTCCAGCAGGAGGTTTTGTGTATGGTGCAGCTTGATTTGGGAAGGAGAAGTCGGACTGGGGAGCCCTGAAATGAGAAGAGGAGAAAAGTAACTTCAACAAATCTTCTGTATGGCAAAGCCCAGAAAGCAAAGAAAGAGCTTCACACAAGATATTCAAGTAACTTCAGAAAATCACTCATTGCCTTCATGTAGCAGATTGCAGTACTTCAGCAATGACTTCATCCCTGCTGAGAAAATGCTGAAAGAATCTTTAACAGGAGCAGGTTTGTAAGCCCCTTAAAAATTCTGGCCCTTAGGAACTCAGAGTGGATGTTCTTTGCTTCTGTAACATGCTTACCATTCATCCTGCGCTCTGCAATGATTTTGAGCCACTTCATTCTTAAAGTAATGTAATGATCTTA
Source organism: Zonotrichia leucophrys gambelii (assembly GCF_028769735.1). Classification (NCBI taxonomy): domain Eukaryota; kingdom Metazoa; phylum Chordata; class Aves; order Passeriformes; family Passerellidae; genus Zonotrichia; species Zonotrichia leucophrys. The sequence continues at coordinate 99,584,262 of NC_088169.1, forward strand.
GCTGCAGGAGAAGTTTTGTTAATGCAAGTACTGGAGGTCAGTGCCCGTGATGAGCAGAGGGAGAGCCAACGTGAGGCTGGCAGATTGCTTGGCACATGCACCAGGGACATGTGAAGCCTGAGCTGAAGCAGCAGGGAGGGAGAAAAGCTGCTAGAGGAGGCTCTGGGAAAAAATCAGGACAGTTATTGCTCCCTTCTCATACATACCAAGAGACACAGTTTTGCAAGTTGCCTTTCTTCAATCCACCAGGATGGCTGCTTTGGGGAAAAACACATTTAACAAGTGTGCTCAAAATCACATCTTTTAAGCCTTTTTTAGCTGGAAATTCCCTATTCCTTCCCCACTGCCAATTCTCAGACAGGTTTTTAAACAGCTGTTTTTAAACTTTTGACACTTCAGGCTTCTCTGAGAGATGTGATGAAGTTTCTGTCTGTATCGCTTGCTCATAGTCTGATCTGCCAGTCTGGTCAAAATTATGGACAGTTCTTGTCCTCATGGCAATCCTTTATGCTCACTGGATATTGTCCTAAAGCTTCTGCAGAAAAGAGATACCAGATATAAAGAGCACCATTCATACAGCAGCTAGATCCCTTTGTCCAGCTATTTAATAGCATTTCTTTAACCATCTGGTCTCTTTGAACTTGTCCACTCTGCCAGATTAAGAAAAATGTAATTTAAATGAATACCGTTAAAGATCTAAATTAGTAGGCATTGACTGAATGCCACAAGCCAATGACTACAACTAGGAGAACCCTTTGCAGTTCATAACTTACCTTGTTTTGTTCCTGTTCATATATTATCCAGAAAGGACTTTGATTTTTACTAATTTCCTCATTATTCAAGGCCCTTCAGGAAAAATTAATGCAAACATATTTCAACATATGGATTCTGTCTGTGGGCTAATCACTTCTTCTAGGTCTTTGACTAACTATTATTTATGGCCTGTGAGTTGTCAATTGAACAACATGGCATTCCCATGTCTTGGCTGGATGTTTGCACCAAGCCGTCAAGACTTTCTGAGAAGCAACATTCAGCTCTATCTGACATTTCTCATTGAATAAGCTTCAGGTCTGAGATATCATGATGAGAAACCAGAGTAGTAGAGGGAGGGTGGTTCTTGTTACCCAATTCATGCCTTGTGCCTAACCCAATTCTCTGCCTTACCAGTGTTCATGGATCAGAGCTATTTCCCACAGCTTCCCAGATTATTTATTCCATAACTTACAAGTCAATAACAAAATTATGTGTAGAGGCAGACCCAACTAAACAAAGGTTTATTGCTTTTTACCCTACTGCTCTCTTTCTTTGCAGTCCACTTCACCTTGTTTGGATGTAGCTTGGATACCTCCACATGAATGATGCAGATATAGCTTCAGTTTATTCCAAAAATGAGAAAAAGACAGCAGCAGTATTTTGTTCACTTACAACAGAGCAGGCAATGAACTGACCAAAACAAAATGAAGCCAGCAGGGACAGTTTCCCAGCGCAGGGTGCCAGGCTGGCTCCACTAGGTGCCCACTGCAACATCCTTGTCCTGTGAAGCCTCCCCAGCACTCGTATTCCTGAGTGCCTCTGAGTCAAATAGAGTTTCACATCAAAACTAAAGCATCTGTCCCTTCATAAAGCTATGATTTCTAAAAGATTTTGAGGAGAAGCAACTGGTATACCACCAGTTTCTGGGGACGTTTTATTTCCTATCTTTTCAAATTAGAAAAGTGGAAGAGACAGCCAAAGGGCTTTTATACCTTTTTACAGAGCAGTGATAAAAGCCACCAAAATCATAATAGCTGCCTGTTTCCTGTTTAAAATGCTCTTGCTTGGCTTTAGAAAAGACAAAACAACTCTTTAGTGTCATTTTCATCAGCACTGCCACCATCTGCACAAGCCTTAACTCATAGAGCAGGGATTTGCAGAGGAATTTTAACCAAAGTGGCGCCAACAGTGTGTTTTTAGAGCAGACAGAATCTAAGGATAAGGAATTAAACAAAGGAGCTGAATTGGTTGACCCATGATGCCAAGGCATCCCTGCAAAATCTTTCACAGAAAAGTCTGATAGGGGAAAAAGAAAAGAAAGCGACAAATTAGAAAAAAGTTTCCCCAATACCATCAGATCTGTTCAATGTCAAAGAATGAGACAGAGAAAGCATATGTATTTATCCATTGCACTGTTGAGCTCCAACTCTTTTTCCAGACTCAATCAATAATTTTTCTCTTTAAATTCCCCTGTCCACTGTACAGGAGTCAGCTATGTTTGTTTACCAGCAGATAACTATCTTAATTAGACTACTGTATTGAAGCTCTGTTCTCTTCAAGCACAGAAATAGTTTTGTTCCCTCTGGCATTGTTTTCCTTGGAGGTGTCTCTTGCTAAACGGAATCTTTTCCTGTTTAATGAAACAGACTAATGTAAATGCCAACCTGTAATCTTTGTGCTCATGTCACTCCCACTCAAGTGAAACTAGACAGGACCCAGTTAATTAGTACAAGCCATTAAAACCAAATAAAAAACACAGTTAACAGCCAGCTTATTTATCTCTAAGCATCTCATTTCCACAGCACCAAAAACAATTGGAATCAAGTAAAACGACAGCCAATTTTTTATGTTTTGACCATGAAGCCTGAGCACACTGCAGGCAAATTCTTGTAGAAGATGTAGCAAAGTGAGAAGCAAGTCCTGAGTTACTAAGTGAGCTTTTCCAAGGCCAGCACATGCACTGTGCAGGAACCCTCACAGCACAGAGCCCTGTGCCATGTGCTGCTACCAGAGCAGCGCTACTAAATCCCTGTGGTACTAGAGTAATTCCATCCTCATGGCTGGCCAAGGCCAGTTCCCAACACCAACAATGCTTGTCAACCCACGGGGAGCTCAGTAATGGTTCTGTAAGGGAAGGCAAAGCCTGACCCCTCTCTGCCACATCCTGCTGAAGAGCTGTTTCTTCCCATCCATAGGCTCCTGTTTCCGGACCCCAGCATGTCCATGCTATTCCTGTAACAAACACCTAAACACAGGGCGTATTAGGGGCACAGCAGCACCATCCTCTGCTTAAAGATCACACCTTACACAAACTCCTAGTAAGGCAGTGTTGGGAAGGATGAAAGTTTGACAAGAATTCTCACAGATATGTATGCTTAGCAGAAAGATTTTTGAATGTAGAATCTGAAGAAGGAATAGAAATGAAAGCAAGTGTTGATATAGAAGGAAAGCATTGCTGAGTCAGTCTTACTGGATAACCAAGGAGGCAAAGGGTATGTTTGTTAGAATGGGTTTTTATGACTTAAAGCAAAGGATAAACCCACCTCAAACAAGAAGATGTTTTTGCCAAGCAGAAAGATAGCACAGGCAAACAAGCCTGCCAATGTTGCAAGTAGAAAAAAGGTCTCAGAATTTTCCACTGCAAGAAAACTGAAACACAACTTCTAGCTTAAACTGTAACGTACTAACTTTTAGTGACTGGAGAATAGTAACATGAATATGGTAATTATAGTAGTTATGATAGGCTATAGGTAAAAGTTAAAGTATAGATTGGTTCTTCTGTATTAAGATGCTCAGCAAAGAAAAGTATATAATGCATTGTAACCAAAACCAAAGGGTCTCCAGGCCTGCCTGCAGCTGGAGCTGGCAGCTGTAGGCACAGGCTCTGTCACCCACGATCCTGGACTGCTGTAATGTGTTGGATACAATAAACTGCATTTTGGAGAGCAGCCTGGAGTCCTGCATCTCTCATTCCGGCTCTTACAAGGCAAGAAGTGCTCTTGAACCTTTGAGAAACTTGCTTTCCTGGAACGAATTTTCCATGGTCTTAGGGCCAGCACAATCCTGTACATCTGAAGAGGGCTATGAATAAAATAAATTTTCATTGAAGAAATCTAGATCTTTCCTCGTTCTCTTTTAGGATAAAGATACCAAAAGTACATTCCTCTTCCAATGTCTTCCACCTGCAGGTTAAATCTAGAAGGAGGACCTTCTTCATGAAGCCCAACTGTGATGATCAGTCAGTTCTACACCTCTTCAGGAATAAGGAGCAACAAGCAGCGCTACCAGAGGAAGAACCATGCCAAGAGACCCACCAAAAGAAAAACATTTTCACTAAGCCATTGACTGGGACAAGAGACTGAGGGGGAAAGGAGGGGGTTAGATTGTATAGTATAGTACAAGTAAAGTACAGTACAATGCCCAAGTCATGCCTTTTAAATCTGGGCATTTCTGTGAGAAACAAGTGGTCATAAAAGCTAACAGAATATTTCTGTTCTGAGCATGCTTTGATTGCTGCCATTTTTTTTTCTCAATGTTGTGCTCTTGCAGCCTGAGAAACTGTAGGCTTTCAGTGCAAGTTAAGAAGATTGGCAGAAATTCTTACTCTGTCACTGGCTTTTTGTGAAAATTGACTCCAGCAAACTGCTAGCTTTTTCACAGTCATAACCTAAAAATAAATTGAAGCAGATCAAGGAAGACAACATATCTAGCTCTGCAGAGCCACAGCCAAAGACCCTGGTTAAACAGCCATTGTGGTGAGTACTCTCCATCATTGCTCACCTCAGCAAAGTTAGGAAGTATTAAGAGGTGGATAATACTTTTCCACACAGTTTCAGCATCAACTGAAGCAGGGAGTGATGTCAGAAAAGCACTCATTTTAGAGTAGGCACATTCCACAGTGTCTGCACACTGCTTGTAACCCAGGGCGTCCACTGCACCCCTCCACAAACCTCTTGTACCACATTGGAGACAATCCAGCCTCCCCACAGCCAAGAGTTCTCCTTCCCCATGCTGTGCTGATGACATTCTAAATGTGGGCATTTTTCAGGTGCACTGTTTGTAGATGCTGGAAAAAGGAGCAAGGAGGACGATTTAGGGAACAAAAATGTCAGACTCTGTTATTCTCATTATAGCACCTGATCATTTTAGGGTTTTTTTGGACCTGATCCAGCAGCCCAATTGTTGTATTGTATTTATTAAGGCTATTGTGTACTAAATAGTAGGAAGATGAATAAACACATCTTTGTTTAAAAAATAAAAAGGCAAATTTCATTTTCTCAGCAGCCTTGAAGCTTCACAATTAATGTTCTTCAATTCAAACACAGCATTTACTCATCTGTCCTTTCCTGTAAAAAAATATGATAATAGAAATAGTTGGATATTCTTCAGCTGCTTCCCACTCCAATTTGCTTTTTAATTAGTACTGATTCCAGGAAATTATGTGGCTATATTTTTCAATACTGTAGCCTTTATGTGATGTGACATTACACAATGACATGATCAACAAATGCCCCGTTCTGGCCCTGGAATGCTGCACCCACATCCTTCATGCTTGCTTTACACCCATGGTCCAATGAATGCAATTAGAAAATGAGTAAGCCTATTTCTATGCCAGTCATGTCCGTGGGCACAGATGAGGTATGGAATCTAATGATGAAGTTTAAATGAGATCATATATGACTCCCAATAACTTGGTCAAAAGCTGAATAAAGTTAGCTTTGTTCTCAGACATCACCCAGGTAAAGAAGTTCTGTTCCACTTACATGTTTGCCTTGTTATCCTCCTAGCCTTTCTCACCTGCTAAAGAACTCCCCAGCAGTTCTTCAAAGTCTTGAAATTGTTCCCTAGCTTTGATATGGTGAATTTTACTAATTTGAACTGGGATCTGCTTTAATTCTAGAGCATTTACAATCCATTTTTACAAAACATGTCATTTATCTCTATTTTTTTCCCTCTTCCCTTCACACATACTGTGTGTACATTGGTCTAGAAGAAAGTGTCTAGATCTCAAGAAGTCCTAGAGGTAAGATATGACTCACAGCCATCCAGATGTGTCTGGACTCCAAATTCAGGGAGGGCACTTCCCTCTGACCCATCCCTGTGAGGGTCCAAGAGCATCCTAATTCTCTTACCTCCACACTGACTTGTGTTACACAGCCCAGTCACTCATGACCGTGCATAACAGGCAGACCTTTTAGACTTTCAGTGACTATTTAGTTAGGAACAATAATTCCTTTTGAATGACAATGCACACAGAGATCATGAGGATTTATTGAGTATAGCCTACTGTAGTCTATCCATCAAAGTGACACTAAGTCACTTAGAAAGTTCCTGCTCTTACTGGACTTAATGAACACTTCACAAATTTCTGCAGTATTATTTTTGCCTAACAGAGTAGTCTCTCATGTGATCCTTAGGGAGAAGAACTTCCCTAAGGAGCAGAGATCTGCCTGAGCCCTTGGCAATCACAGCACATGCTGATATTTGATCGATGTTGCTCATTTGTCATTTCCCACTTGCTCTTTCCACAGCACACCACAGACTTTAGAATTAACATTTCCATGGCTATTTTGCAGTGCAATCTCATTACACATTTCAGAGTAACAGGGGAACACAATCCCCTGTCCTTCTGACTGCTGGCTTCCCTTGAGTGGGCATCAGAAGAATAATTTCTCTTTTGCTTAAAATGTGAATGACAGTAATGATTTAATCCTTGCTTCTAGGGGATGAAACCTGTATCTTGTCATTTTCAGCCATGTCCTTATCAACAGCCCTATAAATAAACAATAAGTGTTGCATATAGGTAAAACCTTACAAAAGGAAAGCCTTGTAAAACCATGGCTCAGGCCTGTTACTCCAGCTAAGTAGAAAAGGAAAGTGACTCAGCTGAATTAGAGGCAGAAAAACAAGTTATATAACCTGAACTGTGTGTTCACATTGTGGAGTGTAGTGGTTGGTTGAATTATGTTTGTTATGGTCCAAAACTATGTAACTGATAAAGGCCTGACTGCTTTAAAAGGCCTGGTTTTTGCAATAAAGGGCATGGAAATGCAATAGATAAGGTGCAATTTCCTTTGCACCTGACTAGGGACTCTGTGTCATGCTGCTTTGCACAAATAAGTAACACTCACCCTGGAGTCAAACAACAAAAAGTAAGACACTGCTTGTCTTCCTTTAATCTTTTTCTGCATACCCTTAAAGATGTCTGTCATCTTCCTTCTATTATTTTTCAAGTTTTCCCATCAAATGCTTGTCTCCAGCTTTCTTCTGAATAAGTGAGTCTGTGACCACCTGTTCTTGCTCTTAGCTCTGTCATAAAACAGAGGTCAGCCCTTCTGCACCTCCTTACTCTTATGCTTGGCCACCTCTTGTTTTCACTATTAGCAAGACAACTGCCAGGCCAAGTCAAAAATACTCCTACCTACAAGTCCTGAAAGGCAACCAAAATGTCCATGCTGCTTTTTCTCAGACTTATTCTCAACGTGCAGATGTTGCCTTTTGGGACAATGTGCCAACTTCAAAAGTCCCTGTTGAAATTTGAAATCTCTATCAATCCCCTAGCAGAGCCACACTTTCCTTTTCTACAGTGACCCTGGGAAAACATGGACAATGACACAGTTCAGAGAAACTTTGGGGAGAAGTTCCCATTTCATCTGAAACTCATACAACCCCAAACACCTGGAGAAGGGTCATCACTTACCAAACTGCTGATTAGTCCCAGAGCTTGGCAAGATCCTTTATTCTTCCCAACATTCTACAAACTCAAAACAAACACAAATTCTCCCACCACAGTCAAAACACCATTCTCCTGAGGAAGGAAAATAAGTCTCTTAGATTTAAAAACATCTCCCCTTTCCAAATTTTCAACAAATCACTACAGTTTCCCTGCCTGTTTAATAAGACAAAGGTTGGAGTGTCGCAGATCACCTGAGAAAACAGGTCTAGGGCCCTGCCCACATAGCTTAGCAATTGACTCGTGCTGAAGATGTCTCAGCAGCTTGTCTCTGTCTAATGCAAGGCACAGGCTCTGATAAAGTTGTCCTGGTGAAGAGCGCAATTACTGCTCTTATTTCTCTGGCATCCTTTCAAAGCAGCACAGCTGCAACAGGGATGTTTCTTCCAGATTGCCCTGTAGCCTCTGATCTAAACCAGAAAAATGTGATTTGACCTCTCTCCTGTGTCCCCAAGTGTCTCTGCCTGCTCTGGTGAAACAAGAGCACACCCTGCCACTGTTGTTGCCCTTCTCTGAACAGCATCTCTCTCCCAAGACATCCTCTTTTCAAATAAAGATTCTTGTATTTGATGAGTATAAGTTACGTTTCTTTGCCTAGATTCTATACAATTAAACAGGTGTTTCCCAGCTAAAATACACCAACAAATAACTCATCCAAGCAGCTTTCAAATCCTGTCCATAGTCAAGAAACAGGGGTAGTAACACCTTTGCAGAGAAAGGTGTGGGCCACTCAAGTCACATAAAAGATGCCAGCTAGAATAAGAATGTGCATGTCCTGGAAATATTTGTATGTAGGTCAGAGAGTCTTTAAATATGCATTGAAACTATATTAATGTCACTGACCTGTCTGATCACAAGTGCAGCTGCTGCCTTAAACCATCTCAGAATTGTTTCTCCTGAGAACAAGTATCTGCTGCCCCTCAGATCCTTCCTTTATCTGCAGATGGGTGGAGGGAAATTATTTACTATCAGATGTTCGGTTATATTCACTGATTTTAATAAAAAAGGAAACTTGATAAAGGACACTTCGTTTCCAGTTAATGGCCTGCAAAGGTTTATCATTGGAGACATTTGACACCAGAGCTGAGGGGAAGTTTGTATTGCTACTGTTCAGCTGTGCTTTGCCTCAGGTTAACTCATATATTTTGTTCTGGTGCAGCTAATCTCTGTTGTTTGGGGTTTTTTTTTCCATGAGCATGAAATAGTTGTTTTCCTTGGGGAAAAAAAATAATAAAGACAGAAAGAACAACAAAAAAGCCCCATATGTACAAAGACAGCAAGGATTACTTGTAACTGCCATAATTTAAGGGCAAAAAGAATCCTCTTATCTCACCTGCAGAGTGGATTTAAAAAATGAGAGCAGGAAGAGAAATGACTTGCTGAAAGGAAGTTTTGGAGGGCATTATTAGGGTCCAAAACCAGATTTATGTAGCTTCCATGTGGTACTCGGATATCTTTCATGCACTTTGGCTTAGACAGATATTGAAAAGGAACTGGAGCAGATACAAGTACACCACTGACACACATTCTGTCATGACGTCTCTGTTACATGTTTACTCACTACCAGGTAAAATGGTAACTTCTCTCCTGATTAGGATCCTAAATGTACAGCAAAAAGGTTAGGAAATTATTTATGTGAATATTTGCAGCAGGGAGGAGGTGCCCATGCTATGCCTGCATTGGTAGAAAACACGCTGCAAAGGAGAGGGCCGGTCACTCCATTCTCAGCACCATCAGTGCTTTGCTGCTGTGCCAAAGGACAGAAAATGCAGCCGTTCAGGAATGGTGGTGCTTTTTGGAGGACTGTTCACCCAAGTGTCTCCAGGTACAGCTGTCTGTGTTCAACTCCTTCTCAAGGACATAAACTAGCCTGCTCTAATGCCAACACATCAGTCCAGTGACACTGCTAGTGGTGCAGACGTATGAGAATAGCTGTGTTGGGTGCACGTGCTCTTCTGTAAAGAAGATACCTCAAGAGCAAAATCACATCACAACCACTATGTAAAGAACTTCTGATGGTGAAATAAACTTGTGCTTACACAAACCCCCCCTTGCAAATGGGCTGTGGCTCAACAGAACAATTTTGCCTCCAAGTATCCCCAGAAGAGCTAAGCAAAACCACCCTTGTTCATGTTCCTAATCCTTCCTCAGGAAGATGCCAGGCTATGCTATCAGCATGCAATTAAGGAAGGTGGCAATCCTGCTCATCTAACGGTGCAATTAAGATAATGTCACTTTATATTTCCACTTTGTAAAATACTTTGAGATCCTCAGATGAAAGCTCTGTCCCAGTGCAAAGCATTCATGCCTTCATCAATGCAGCAGATGGCATGGGGTAGGCTCGTTTCTGTGTGAGCCCTGTAGTCAATGCTGTTGTAATTAGTTAAGAATCATCCTTTCTGCTGTTTGACAATGCTTGGTAGGGACTGGCATTTCCTCAGGAGCAACTGTGTCTTGGTGCCACATCCTTAGGCTGCTTCCATCACTGTTGTAGCTGTGTAATTACATTTAGAAGAGTATCGTGCCTGTATGGCTGAAACATGACACAACAAAGGTGTACATCAACTGATGAAAACTAAAGGAGAGCTGGAGAGGCAACCTTGGCATTGCTCTGCCCGGAGCAGGGTGAAGCACTCCTAAGCATTTCCCAAACAGTTCATCTAACTTGATTCAAGGACTGACAACGATAGAAGCCCATGTCTTGTTAAAGAAGCATTAGTTTGTATTACATAGGAGGTTATCTAACATCCAATCTCAAATCCCCTTAGGGAAGTACATGCCCATTATTTCTAGTCTTCCTTCATCAATATTGTTTTCCATCCAAGGCCCTTGCTCTTTGCAGCTATCTTAGTATACTTGCAGATTGTTGTATATGGTACACTGTATTCTTTTTCATTCTGCTGAGAAATATGCAAAGAATGTACCTCTCCACTTCATCCATCTTTCCGCTGTAAGCCCATGACTCAATAAAAGGAACACTGGAAAAGAAAAAGAAATTTTAAAAAGGCATAGGAACTATCTTTCAAAGTAATTGCTGTTCAGCAGACCAAGGCTGGAAAACAAGCATAAATGTGTTCTAATTATATCAGCCCCGGAGTTTTGTTTTGGGCTTATTCACATGAATGGGAGTTGCAGTGATTCTGCCTTTGCCAAGAGGAATAAAGCACCTTGAAAGAGGCATGGATACATCTAGTTAAATAAAAGTAAATATATTACTTATGCTGACTGTTGATAATCCACAAATAAATGCAAAAAAAAAAAAAAGAAAAAAGAGAATTTGAAATACATTTGAGTAACTCATGTAAACATCATCCCACACAAGGCCAAGGAAGAGGGTCACCTGCATTTCTCTCATGGCACAGTGCATTCATGCAAAACACTCAGGACTTCTTTTGCATCTTCGAGCAAAATCTTTTGAAGATTTTCATATATTTGAATTGTTCTCAGACTCGCTTACAGGAATGTTACCTGTATTTGTAATTCACATTCTCCAGTTGCAATAATTGCTTTTCTCCTAGAAGAAAAGAAGCAGTGACTAAGACAAAGGAGAAGTGGCAGGGCTTTGCTCTGCTCTGTGCTTTACTGGATTCCTACAAAGGAAATAATTGCTGGGCTGAATCACATAGTAAGTCTGCTTGCTCCTATCTTGTCTCTGACAGGTACCAGCAGCAGGTGCTTCAAATCCTCACAGACAGTCATGCAGTAATGCTCCCACAGAGGGTGCTTCTTCCAAAACCAAGGTGCTTAAGGCTAGTTAATGTCTTGAAGCAGAAGGGCTCAAATCTTTAATAATTTGCTTCATCCCAGCTACTGCAAATGTAGACATTCACTTGAGTGGAATCCTCTGCAGTCAAATTCAATACCTCAGTAATGGTGTCCAAAAGAGTGAGTTTCATAAGTTAAAAAAAAAAGGCAGCAAAAAAGAAAGAATCATATAAATTCACAGTACTGTCCTCCATTTTACCAAGTTACCCTAATCTCTGAAATAACAATAAATGGGATAAAGAAAGGTGTAAATTATACCTTTAAGTATTTCTTTATATACATTTATTTTTCATTACAATCCATTTGATCAAGTCCTAAAATTTCTACTATTTCCTTAAGATATTTTACATCTTAAATGCAAGCCTCTGTAAAGAGCTAGCCTTGATTTCTTGCAGGTAATTTCCTTGAACAATTTACCTAAACATCAAGACCTCAGGAACCCTCCAATCTATCCTCTAGCCAAGTAAAGACCAAGTTAACCAAAAACATTCCTTGTTTATTTGTTCCTAAAATCTTTATGAAGCAGAATGTGAGAAGGTCTATGGATAGACAATTCCAGGGCCGAACTGCTGGAAATCTTGTCTCAATGTTTAGCCTAAATTTCCCTTGCTGGAATGTGAACCCATCCAGATTTTCCCTATTTGTGTGTCATAACATACCTGTAGTGCAAACTCCTCCTAAACCAGATTGCCTTGGACATCCTTTTCCTGAGTATTTTGGCTATTGAGTAGCTTCAAAAGACCATCACAAGTGGAGTGAGCAGCACAGAGAGAGAATTTCAGCATCCACAAGCACAATCTTGGCAGTGATGCCATGACTACAGAATTAAATATGCACAATGATCTGACCCACACCCAAGTGCAACTTTGTGCACCAGATCCATCTTCCAAGATGATCCCCAGAGTCCCACATCCACTGTTAGGGCTAAACTCAGGCTCTTCAGTGCTATTCAGTGCAAAGCCAGAGTCATTGACAAGAGCAGTGAAACAAATACAAGGGTATCATGCTTGCCTGAATTTTTCTCAGCATACATTATATACATAGATAGATAGATAGATAGATAGATAGATAGATAGATAGATAGACAGACAGACATATAGATAGATATACTGCATCTACTGCGGGCAAAAATTATCCCAAGGCAACAATAATTCTTTCAGGATGGTGTCAAAAAGGCTTATTCTATTTTAAGTTTTCTATCTCTTCAACTCCTCCTTAGTTTTCTAAATAAATATATCAAAGTGTCAAAAAAGAAGTTGCTTGGGATCAAAAGATAGCATCTTCTTTCAAGAAACAACATGTTCCTTAGAGAATATCAAAAGAAAGAACTTGGACTTTCTCAAAGTTTTCTTCAGAAATAAAAACATATGACAGGATGGTCACAAAAATATAGAAGATCCTTTGTCAACTGACATATTTGGATGCAGCATTTGGCAGAAAACATGCCATAGGAAAAGAAAAAATGTCATAATGTGCCAAGCTTTCACACTGTGCCTCAGGCTACCTGCTCACACCACGCAGGAGACAATTCTCTTTACAAGGCCCAGATCACCATTCAGCAAGAGGAATATCTCATAAAAACACAGTCACTAATTCACTGGAGTGTGTTGGTTATCCATGTAGGCATCCCCTGGTCTAGGTGGCATTCCCATGTCGATCTTTGAGCCCAGTGTAGTTAGCTGGCCTTACACAAGCTGTAAAGGGTTACAATGGTAAAAGGCTGCCCGAATGCAGTAGGGATTTGAAGTGTGTATTTATGTTTGTAAACACCATAGTGTGGCATTCACATTCTCTGAAAAAATTCCTTCGCCCAGGATTTTCCTCCTGGGAAGCTGCGAGGCCTCAGAGAAAAGGAAAATAGTTTTTATCTCATTTTCTTCTCCTGTGTTGTGCTCCTTTGGAATGTATTTGGAGATTGTTTACCCACAGGTGATTGCCTGATTGGACTCTGGTGTGAGTTATTTTGACTCTTTGGCCAATTGGGGCCAAGCTGTGTAGGGACCCGGGAAAGAACCGTGAGTTTTCATTATTAGCTTTTTAGCACTCAGTATCCCTTCTGTATTTTTTAGTATAGTATAGTATAGTATTCTTTAATATAATATAGTATAATAAAGTAATAAATTTGCCTTCTGAGAACATGGAGTCAGATGCATCATTCCTGCCTTCGTCAAGGCTCTCTGCCAATACAATATCTTAGAACAGTTTGTGTTGGAAGAGACCTCGAAGCTCATCTAGCTCCAACCCCTTGCCATGACAGAGACCCCTTCCCTTCCTTGCTCAAACTCCATCCAACCTGGCCTGGGACACTTCCAGGGATGGGGCATCCACAACTACTCTGTGTAAGCTCTTTCACGGCATCACCATAATTGCAATAAGAAATTTTTTCTGATATCTAACCTAAACCTACCCTCCTACAGTTTAATTTATGTGTTATTGGCAACTTTATGAGAGATGAGAACAGATCAGAACAGGGGAAAAAATGAGATTAAGCTGTCCTCCTGGGAAACTCTGAAAGTCTTCAGAAGAAAGATGTTACAGTACACCATAATATCGTTAATTTTTCAACATATTCCAAATAGAAGCAAGATATTGTCAAACACCTGATAAGGCCTTGACAATTACAAAGCTCCTTAAATATTAATGTGAATTGAGTGAGATATTTTATTTTTTGGCTTAGCAATATTTTACTTTCTATTACTTTGAGAGTACTCAAACATGGAAACGGGAGCAGGATGCACTATCAACTGGGTAAAGTGCCAGAGAGAGCAATATGAAGAATAAATTGGAATCCAAATCTCATACACAAATTACTATTAACACTAATTTCCGCATATTACAAAGCAGCTTCTTTGCATGTATGACATTGCCTTTTGCACCCAAACATGACTTTAATTAAGATCTAACTTATTCATGACTATAATTCAGATCTAACTGCTGCTCTAGTCAAATGAGTATAATTAGTCCCAGAGGGTAGATCTAAGAGAACTAGGGTTTCCTTTTTACTCTACATTTAGGCAAGCACAATAGATGTTGTAAGATCCATTTGGAAACCTGGAAATGTAAAGAGTTTTACAGAGTTGGTAGGTAAACTCTAAACAAAAATGTTGTGAAAAAGGACTTTCATAAAGGCTCATTCAGCTTAATTTATTCTTTCAGACTACACAATAGAAGTGAAACAATAGAGGTGATTAACCAAAGTAAAGCTGATAAACTTTTTGTAATGATTTCCTTGTTTATTAGGAAATGGAACCACTAAAGTTTGTTTAGCCCATCCACACATAATTTTTAAAGGGATTAATGAGATGGGTACTCATTTTTATTCCTCTCCTGCAGAGAATACAAATCAAAGAACCTTCTGCATAAGCTGTCACTGGCATAACCAAGCCAGAAGAAGTCCTAACAAATACTCTATAATCAAGCATTCAATTATCCCAGTGTCCCCACTCACAGCATATTCCATCCAGAAGGCAAAACAATGAACAAAACACAGTCCAGATGATTTGTTCTTTCTTCTAGTACATCATCCAAACCCTACAGCTGCTTTGCTTGTCACCACCTCCTCCTTCCCACTCACTTCCCAGCACGTTTGTCCCTTGTCCACAAGGCACTAACTTCACCTTTCCCTGCCAAAGCAGTTCTCACCCAGTTCCCCTGTCCTGAAAGAAGGCTGATAGACATTGGTTTTGCAGCAAGGACAACCTCATTTCCCAGCTGCCCCAATGTCACATCAGCTCCTAAAACATGGAATTACTGCTCAGGCCCAGCTTAAATTTTTATGTATTCTGCTGTGTCACTGTGCTTGGTGACCCAGCGGTTCAGAGGACTCTAAACTGGCATTGTTGTACCCTAAAGCTGCCCTCTGGTTTGATCACTGATCATGTCTGAACTGCAAGGAGAAGTGTGAGCTTCCACACACTGAATGCTGGGGACAGCTGCTCTTCTTTCACAGCTGGCTTTTAATCTATCTGGAGCTGGGACTCCACAATGCATGTGAAATCTCCAAGCTGCGTTGGAGAAAAAAAAAAAAAAAAGACTCAAGAGACCTTGTGGTGTAAAATATCGTCACAACCTCTGGTTCAGCCAGAGGACCAAGAGCTGAGGCTCTGAATATTTTGCTGTTCTCACCAGAGTTAAAGTAGCAGCTCAGGTGCTTCATGTGCAGTCAGCCAAGTTTGGTCTTCAGAGTGAGGGAGCTTTCGCCATCACTCTGTAGGTAACAGCAAATACCTTTCTTCTTACATTCATTACAGATTAAACTTCACATTTCCCAAGAATAAATCCATAAACTCAGTTCTCAAAGGTCAGTGACTTTTTTCAAGAACTGCTTTTTAGAAACAAGCACATGTTCTTAATATTCATTTGAGATAAATAGGGCTCAGTATATGCCTAGTTTCAACCATATGGTATTTGCATCCTTAAACCAAGACTTCTCCTTGTATCTGTAAGTGGAACTTGTTTTAAAACTATTCCCAGAGTGAAGGAAAAGGGGAAAAAATAAAATCAGTTTCACAAGGGAAGAGGGAAGTTAAACTCACAGTGTTAGATTGGCAGCTAATGCATGAGTCTTGTAAGGCCACAGCCAACTGGTGTGGTACCTTTATGACAAAAGTGAGAGAGGCTCTTTTAAAATTGTACTTCAGAATAAATGCACACACACACAAAAAAAAAAAAAAAAATAGAAAAATTCTTAGTAAGCCAATATTTTTGTAGTGAACTCACTTAACCAGGTGATAAAAATCATGGTTTGATTCTGCTCTTAGCATGTTGTTCCAACTGTATATTTCCATCACTTTCACTAATTTTCATCTTTGTATGCAAAAAGACAAACTCTCACAAGTAACCACTTCTTTAATTGTTTACCATTTCTCACAAGAAAGTCTCTTAAGAATGATCATTCAGTCACGAACACAAGACAGTTACTTTTTATCTCAGTAGCAGCCCAAAGAACATTCAAAGTTTAAAAGGGAAATGGAAGGTTTGTTTAATTTCCAGAGGCATTTCTGAACTTTTACATCCAACACAACCCTACCAAAAGAAGACAATGTCACTTTAGGAGGAGTTAACTGGATTGTCCTTGCTAAATTGGTTTTGACTCAATCAGGTCTTAGGGTGATGTACTGCTTCAAATTACACAAGTATTTTTATCTAAGAAATACATTGAACAAAACATGTATGAGTTTCTTCACAGTAATGGACCCTGTACAGTGCTAAAGAAAAGCTAAATCTGAGCCAGGACTAAGAGGCTGAGAGATCAGAAATTCAATTTACATTGCCTTGCAGCAGGTTCAAGGCAAAGCTGTACTCTGTGCATCCTTTACCAGGTGTTGTACAACACATCCATGCGCAGAGCAGTAGCAGCGTTCTGCTGGATAAGCAGGCTTGAACAGCTTGTGCTGCATAATGAAAGACAATGGAGAGTCAGCTCAGAGAGGAAATAAAAACCTATTAGATTGTCTATTTCATCCCCTTACCACTATAAGACTTCACTCTATAATAATTTCATACCATTTATTCTATTCTAGTTTAAAGTGCCTGGGGTGAAGAAGCTTCCCCTGAGATATTCACAGCTTGATAGATCTCAGTATGTGGAAGCATTTCCTAACACACAACACTCATGTTTCCCTTTGAAATTTCATCCCATTACTCCTGGGCACCCACCCTAAATCAATATTTCTTTTCCTTCCCTTATTTGTCACCTTCAAGTTTCAGCAACACACCCCCTTTTGCTCTCACTTAACAACCCTGTAATATGCAGCAGATTTAATATCTTCTAAGAGCACAAATCAATCCTCAGTACCCCGGTTGTTTGTGCCTTCCCCTCACAATGTTCCATACCTTCAGCTGAGGACAGGGCAAGAGGGCTCTGCGGGGCCAGGGCTGCAATGCCCCTCAGCCCTGATTCACAGCCACAGCCACCTTGGCTGGGCTCAGGGTGCTCCTCCACCTTGCAAATGGATTCTGCTCCTTTGCACAACGTGTAGTGCACAAATCCATGTTAAAATCCTTCCTTGCACTTTCCTTTCTAAAATGGATATATCCGCCATGCAGCAATTTGTGCAGTCAAGGGACAGTACAATTAGGAATGAAATCCAGTTTTTCTTTCCATGTGTTTTGCTCATAGGCTGGCAGGTGGCAGTGCATCCTTAGGAATTAGCCATAGAAACATGGCCACTGAAATTGTCATTTATCTTTTATTTTTTGTGTGTGGGAGGGTGGTTTTTCTTTTCTCCTTCCTCTTTCATTTCACATTTCTTCTTTTTCATATTTGTTTCCCTTCCTTATCTCAAATAATTGTTCTCCCCTTTCCTGCATGGAAAACAATTTAATACTATGTGTTTCACATCCTCTCTGTGCATGTTCAGGTATGACAACATTTTTGGTTTATTCCTAAAGGTCCTCTATTCTCACAGACATTCAAAAAAGTTAACCTGCAAGGTCAGTAAGAGAGAAACTGAAATGAATCAAGTTGCTTTGGGCAAAAGCTGGAAGGAGAAGAAAATCTGAAGTAACAATCTTGCTGATGCAAAGGATATCAGCCAGCTAGCTCAGTCTGCTGTGGAAATATGCATTGCTGGTCTTTGATAAAAGATCAAAACCTTATCTGGTTTCTTCAGGAAGCCCAGATGAGACTGAAAACACCACAGAGGAAGAGAAAAAAACAACGCTGATACCACTTGTGTTTTGTCTCACCTCAGGCAGAGAGGCCCTCTGCGCTCCAGGTAACAGTAAACAACATCTTAGGGAGAGCAGTGGGATGTCCCAGCAGCATCTCCCGAACCAGAGACCACTCCCCTGCACTACAGGCTCTGTTCCAGTGCTGGCTGGTGGCATGAGGAAGAGCTCATCAGGCTGTCAGCTGAAAGGCACTGGATGGACAGGCTGTAGAGCAGGGGAGATCCTGCTGCCCTCAGCCCAGCCCAGGGGGGCTGTGGGGAAGCAGAGCACTGAGCAGCTTTGGACACTGCCCCCAGCTTACGTGGCTGGAGTTCCAAGAAGCTCCTTGTTCAGGTTTTAATCACCTTGCTCTTCATCTTCCCCATCCTGGCTTTAGTGTATGAAGCACTGCTCCTGCACTGGGCTGGCCACTGGAGAGGTAAGAGCAAAAGGATGTGAGGCAGCAGTTTTGGGATGGGGACAGCACAAGGGTGGCTTTCTGGCAATGGAGGAAGCCAGAAGAATCGTGGCCAAACAGGAAGATGCTGGAAGCAAGCGAGGCACAAACAAGAGAAAAGGCATACAATTACATGGCAAAAGCAGAGGGAGGTCCAGAAGGAGAGGTGAGACCAGAAAATCCTGAGAAAGATGTCAGCCCCTGTGACAGTGGTCACAGGGGTTTTCAGGTGAAGGGAGAGACGAGAATGTTGACTCCATGTTCAGAAGGTTTGATTTATTATTTTATGATATATATATATTACATTATAACTATACTAAAAAGAAATAGAAAGGAAAGGTTTCCTCAGAACCTAGCTAAGCTAAGAATAGAAAAGAATAACAAAGATCTGTGTCTCGGACAGAGAGTCCAAGCTATCTGGTCTGTGGTTGGTCATTAATTGTAAATATACAAGATGGCCCAATCACAGACAAAACCTGATGCATTCCACAGCAACAGATAACCATTGTTTACATCTTGTTTCTGAGGCCCTGTTTCTCTCTCAGAAGGGAGAAAAATCCCAAGAAAAGATTTTTCACAAAAGATGTCTGCAACAAGCCCCCCTCCTCTGAATGCCAGACTCATGGGCAGACAAGTTAGCACAGCCTGAAAGAGCAGCATAGTGGGGAAGAAGAAGGCAGGACACTCATGATTCTGTCCTGCAGGCAGTCTCTTCCCATCTCTCATCTCCAGAGCCTTTTGGTGAAAGAGAGATTCACAGCAGTGACCCTTGCCCCCAACACTACAGAAGCAAAACACCCTGTTTCTCAGGAATGCTGAAAAATATTCACCTAGGCCCATCACCTGCCTTCCCAGACACAGCTGTTGCCTCCTCATTCTCAGGGCAGGAGTGCAGGCTGGCTGGCTTCAGGAGCACAGACAACCCCCACCAACCCCTCATCACAGTCCCAATCCTCCCAAAGCTGCTGAGATCCCGCCAGCACCGCAGGACCTCTTCCCTTTGCTCCTGCCCTCACTCCATGACAAGCAAACTGTTGTCACACTGTGTCAGTCTGTGACCAAACCCCCCGGTTCTCAGGGAGCCCCATGGCTCCCCATCCTGCCCTCACAGCTCTCCTCTCAGCCCAGACCCCAGAGGGAGCACTGCCAGCTATACTGCTCCCAGCCCACTGAAATTAACACAGGCAGGAGAACTTTCTCCATTTTAATGCTTTTTTAAAAAGCGATCAGCTTGGGTGGGGAGAACCCACAGGTCCATGCTCACTCCGCCACTGCTCCCAGGAGCGACTCTGAGAAGGATGAAGAGTGCAGCTTTGTCCATGGGTCTGTGGCCAGAGCTCGGGGGGGTCCATCCTCAGGAGAGCATCAGGAGATCCCTTCTTGTTTGGTTCAACATTTGAGTCCTTGTCTAGCTGACATCTTTAGGTTAGGGTGAGGGTTAAAAGGGGTCTTGGTGGATACTAGGTGCTGTTCCTCACGTCTAGACATAACTTTGATTCGTCAATTTTGTGTCGGCTCGTTGTTTTAAGGGTTTTTGGCTAGGTTTGGTGAGGGGTCTCTCCCATTGCCTTCTGGATCCGATGTCATTTCCATGCTAACTCGATGTCCTTTCCCCTTCTCCGTCTGGGTGCCATCCTCCAGGAAGCAGCAGGGCAACACCCGGCTAAGGGGGAATTCTTAACCATTCTCGACAGGTAGTTAACGAAAACCACAGGTGATTACAATAACAAACAGTTAGAACTCCACCCTGGCAGCAACTGGCCCAACCTGCGAACTCTGCAACCTTTTTTATAAAATGGGCAGCTGTTCTACTCATAACACCCACCACTGCCAAGCTGAGCTCTGCCCAGCCTGCCAAAATGCCTTCAGCCTCCTCCAGCCACAAAATTTACTCTGGGTATTTATTTTTGTCTATTTTTTTAGGTTTATTGGCTAATTGCTGTTGCCTCTTGGCTGTGGTTGTGGAAGACCTTTACCCTTCAAGCACTCAATCTTTGCACTGTGATGCAGGCCCACATTTCAGCGCTTTAAGTTATGGGCCATTATCTTATTCCCTGGTTCCTCATTATGGTACTGATCCAAAATCAACGGAGGCTTTCCTCTGGCTTCAGCACACTCTGGATCAGGCTGGCAGCCCCGGCACAGCAGCAGCTGGCACGTTGATGGCTGCTTTGAGCGAGCTGCTATCCAGAGAGAGCTCAGAAGAAAATGGCCAATAACATTTGGAGGCAAGGGCAGAGTGTTATGGAGGAGATTGGCAGTGGGCATTTAAAAAGCACCATGAGGTGGGAAACAGCAGCTCCCTGAAGAGGTTCAGAAGTCCCTCACAAGGAGATGAATGGCTAAAAATGTGCCCAGCTTGGCTGAATGAGCATGCAGGTGATAGACCAGGTAAGAGCAGAAGGGGAAATGCAATGAAATTTCAGACCAAGCACCAAGGAAAAAGTCCCCAGACAGACCTCTGCTTAGCTTCTGGAATATCCTCCAAAAGAAAATAATGCCAAGCCATCAACTGGTATATTTATATGCAGATTTGACAAAGCACCAATAAATACTCTATTGAGAATAATTCTACAGTGACAAAGCTATGGATGCTTTTGTGGAGGTTTTTTGCAGCATTAGGGTATGTGATTTTTAGGATACAAACTGGAAAAATGACAATCCTTCCCTCCTCTGAGATAAAAACCAAAGGAGCCATGCCAAATTACTGTACCATATATGCAAATGCCTGAATGCAAATTATGTTGTTATCCTTGTGTATACTCCCAAGGAGCCATAGCATCTTTTAAGCCCTTTCTTCTCCACGTACAGTGGATGTAGCCATCCGTGACAAATTTGTGTTTTCTTTTCTGAGAAGTAATATACTGTATTCCTCAGTGGCAGAGAAGTGAATGGAGCTGCCATGTACAAAATTTAAATGTTTACACCCAGAGCGCAATTAAGTGAGTTTTATATGATAATGTTATAAATGAAATGCTAATAAGTACTGTAAATGGCCATGTAATCACATCCCATCATTTGCCAATTATTAACGGGGGGGGGGGGGGGAAGAGCTGAAAGCCAGCAGTAGAGCTGAAGATGACATACTACTTTAAATGAGAAAATGCAGGTACTGTGTAATGCACAGCCCTGACAGAGGCATTTTTATAACAGAAATTCAAATTTCTAAGCAATGTCTGATTTTCCCTTGTATTATCATGTCAGTAGTAGTAATAAATTTCTCTGACACAGGCATTTTGTTACAAGTATTGCCAAGGGATTTACAGAGATGAAAATTGGAATTTCAAAGGAACTGAAGTGCACACCTACTTCAGGAGCTGCACAGTGCCCAGGGGGACTTTGCCTGGGCTGCAGTATAACACTGTGCTCTGGAAATTGTTTAGAGGCTTTGTTGTGCAATTGTGTCCCAGTGAGAGTCCTTAAACAGAACTTAGTTGCTATATCCCTCTGCCAAAATGGTTTCTGGACAATCCCCCTTTCCACCACTTTGAGGGGCAATTTTAGACAGGTCTCAACAGAGTAAGTAGGAATATACTTTCAGTAGGGGCTCAGAGACTGAAGTCTGAGGGGATGCCAGTAAAACTTTCCTGAACATCATAGATTAAAGCAACTCAGACTGTGAACTACTGGGCACATAAAATCTTTTTTTGAAAACTGGACTCTGGTCCCAGAAGGTTCATCTCATGGAAGAGAATTTGAAACACATATCAAACCGCTGGGAGCTATTCTTGACCCTGTTACACATGTGACTAAACAGCTAAAGCCCACAAAGACTTCTTCCCAAACCAACCCTTCTCCCAAAGACTCATGTGGGACCCAGAATCACTTCTGCTCACACCACTCAGAAGCCACAAGAGCTGCTCATCAGTTTGATGACTGAAGGTCAGAATTTCATCTGTTCTGGAACATTTTCCTGGACAGGCTCCCTGGGAGACAACAGGGAGGGAAATTGCTGGCTTACTGAAATGAGAAAAATATGATCAAGATTCAACAACCTAACAATTAAATGAATATACCTCAGGATAGCTACTACAGCATGAGGTCTTAAGTAGAACAGAAAGCTCCTTGTCTCAGTCCAAGGGCTCTCCTATGTGAGGGTACCATTTCCTAGAGCCAGTGCAAAGCAACCAGCAGAACGCAGAGGGAAACCCTTTCACATTGACACAGGCTTCTCTGGTTCCACAAAATCAGCATACACCCATTTTGCATCAAAAATGCAGATTCAGGTTCCTAAGTGCCAAGCCTTTTTGCTAAAGCAGCAAAATTCTTGCCTTTTCATCATAAGGGAACTGTGTCCAGTATTTTAAGGCTGTAATGCCTTCCTCAAGCCATGAAAAGCCACATCAGATGTCAGAGGGCATAAAATTTAAAAATAATACCTTTGACATTCATTCTTTCATCCTTTGAGCCCTTAGAGATCATATTTTCAAAATCCTCTCCACCACTAAAAGAGATCAAAAACTTTCTAAACAAAGCCTGAGAATCTCATCTAATCATGCAACTCTATAAATGAAACTTTTTTTACAGAAAAAATAATCAATGGACATACAGCAACACAGAGCTGGCAAGAGTGTTCATAGGTAAAGACCAGGAATGAACAGTGAGACTCATGTTCAGAGCTGCACCAGAGGACAGTGAGTGAAATATGAATTACAACACTATCCAAAGAACTATACCAATTTTATAGACTTCACTATTTCACAAAATAAAAGGCCTTCAGACACTCAGGAGAGTTTTGTATCTGAGAACCTAGGACAGGATGACAAAACTCACAATAATACCATGTTATAGTTCTTAGTCTGAACTTAACTGTGGTACTTCTGACTGGGCTTTGCAGGTCAGACCCTGAATTTTCTGTATCCTCTTCCTTAATGGGTATTGATCATAAGCACTGGCCAGAAGACTGCAATAAACATGCGTAATAAACAAATATAACTACTGCGTAGGAGAAAATCACTTGGCATTGATGGTAATTAGTGGGCAATTTCCATGCTTATATTTGGTTTTAATCAAGACCATGAAGCATTTTTTTGCTCCTATTGTGACAGATGAAGCATGACAGACAAAGAAAGTCATGAGTTTCACCTCAGACTCAGTGTAAGCAGTGACGAGATTTCTACAATTCACTGTGCAGAGCATGTTGTTATATTTTCTACAACTCAGCAGCTTTGGAGAGTAAGGTAACAAGGATTCTAAAAAATCACAGAAACTATAAAGAGCAAAGGAGAGTAAGTCTGCCTGCCTGAACGACATCTAGTAGGACATTGGTACACACAAAGCCTTATCCTAGAAACAGGCAATCCCCCAGCCAGGGAATAATGTGCTGTGACTCCATGATTCAGAATGCTGAACAATTGCTTTATTAAAACTATACTATATTACACTACTACTATATTAAATTACATACTAAAGAGATACTATTCCATATTACACTAAAGAAAAACCCGTGACTGCCTGGGACAGCCAGGACACAGCTTTGAGTGGTTGGCCAATCACCCAAAACAATTTTCACCCGTGTCCAGTTAACACAATCACTTTCTGTAGACAATCTCCGTAACACATTCCACATGTGCAAAAACAACAGGAGCAGTGAATAGAGATAAGAATTGTTTTCTCTTCTTCTCTGAGGTTCTCACTGCCTTCCCGGAAAAATCCTTGGGAAGTTGTGCCTGCTGTTCTCTGTAAAGAGAGCTGTGGTCACAAAGCCTCGCCTATTTTTTAGCAGTGATGTAATCAATTCTGCAGCACATGTTGTCTGGATGAGTAAGAAAAGATTGAGCAGCCCCCAGCAACATCAGCTGAAGTCAGGTTGGTTTGGAACATCATCACCCCTATGAGTGGGGTAAAGTCAGGGGGAAGGTGTGAAGCTGGAATTTGTTTTTTGCCTGCATGTGTGCAGGATGCCTGGGCACTGTGCTGGCTCTGCTCAGAGTCTGCATCACACTGACAGGCAGTGGTTTGGGCACACATTTGATCCATGGGGTTTGCCTTTGGATGCCTAAAGGAAAATACTCCTTGCTGAACTCCATACATTCCCTTCCCTACCAGTAATCTAGGTGAACTCAAATCTGTGAATACCACAGAAGGACCACAAGAATTATGGTGGGGGTTTGTTTTTCCTTCCATTTCTGCTCAGTCTGCTTTTCTCACCACAGAGAGTAAAATCAAAAATTTAAAACTGGGAAGCTCAGACAAGCATTTAAAAGAGCAGCAACACATTCATTATCCTCCTCTCTATGACCAAGCCAGACAGCAGGACCCATCCATACATGCTCTCCACTGGCACACTTTGCCCACCTTTATGGCCTGAACTCTGGCCATACCTGTAATAAGGAGCACCATCCTCCACACACAGACCAGGCTTCCTTAGCTGAGTGCTCCTGGCTGGAGAAGAGCAGCATTTTTGGAAGGCACCATCTCAATGTTTTCCTGCTGAGGAGAGGCACACCAGGCTGCACCCATACACCTCACCATAACCTGGAGAAATGTCCTGACAGCCAGGAGCTGATGGATTCCTCTGGAGGTCTGCATGCAGTGGGCACAGCAGGGAAAGGTACAGGACAGGGAACTGCAGCGTTTGATCTAGTGTTTAGAGCACTCTGAAGGTGAAAACCATGAACTAGAATTGGAAAAGAGCAATGCCAACGCTTCCCCTGCAGAATGTTTGCTCACTTCACACTCAGGAACAGCTTTTTAAATCTTTATTAAATCCTTTCTCCCGTTGGAAAAAGAACTCCACAGAGAAGAATTAAAAGAAATCTCTAGAATTTCTCTAACAGTATTGAAGACCCATGTTAGACTAGGTGATCATGAAGGTCTCTTCCAGCCTTGATGATTCTGTGATTACTCTGACAACATGTGAACTCGTTTGCTGCTTGAAACTTTCTTATTTCCTATGTGAAACACTAGCAAAGTTACAGAAGGAAACAAATCCCAAGGAGTTCACAGGAGCCATGCATATTAGGGTGAAAAAAGAAATAATAAACCACATGAAACAGGGAAGTCAAAAATCCAGCAGGGATATCAAGCAACTGATTTGCTTAAGCAACAGAAGACAAATGGGAGAAAATTTCAAACAGGTGAAAGAGATGATGAACATGGGTTCATAGAGTTTAGAAGCATGGCTTAGCACCTCTCATGCAGATGGGAAAACTAAAAAAATTTATAAGATTTATGCACAAGGCATTCCCGTCTAAACATGATTCACAAATTAAACATAACTTGCAAGATGAGAGAACCCCCCTTTCACAGGGAAACCTGTCTTTCACAGCCTCCCACTGGTAGGCATCAAACCCAGCTCAGAGCCCAAAGGCAAACAAGCAGCCCTAGGCTCCTGCAGAAATTCAGGATCCTGAATGCAGAATTCAGTGAAATGGCTGAAACCAACAGGGCAGGGATGAGACAAGGATCTGGCTCCACATCCATGCAGGGTTTTCTGGAACATTAGCTGCAAGGAAAAGAAATAAAAGTCACAACATTTAGTTTTACTCAGAAAAGGATGTAAGTATGTCTCAGTATGCCCAAGGAACAGAACTGTTGCATAGATAAATGCTATTCCTACATATTGCCATTTCTCTCCAAAATGCACATTTTTAATGGAACAATGTGGAATACTAAGATGTGCATAATATGCACAAAATGCATAACAGATTCACATTTTCAGTGGTTGAAAAGCCATTCAAAACCACCTTAATTTCTCCTGAAAACATTTCTAGAATAACTAAAAAATATCCCATGCAATCAGAATACATCTACATCCCTGTAATGCAATCTGCTCTAGGTATAAGTGTCAGAAGGAGTTATAAGGTGAGCAATTATTACTGAGCTCCACATTGCCAGTGGCCTAAGTACAAAAAATATGCAAGACTACAGGGGTTTAGAGTGAAGGGAGAAATATATTGTTTTTATTAAAACGCATTAGGATCTCATTTGTCTAATTCCCAGTTTAATGATGCAGCCTCTTGGCAGAAAAATAGCTTTGCCATTAGTTAACTTGATTGTGTTGAGGGGGGACTTTTTTGTAAACAGAAAAGCTTTAACATCAAATTGATTTTTTTCTCTATTCAAATGAACAAGCACAAAGAGAAAGGTCTTTTTTGAGAATATATTTTTATTGGGGAAAGACATTTTTGTCCATTCTCTTTTGGGGAAAGATTCTGTGGAATGGATCATCACTAATCTAAGTTACTTCTAATTGTAGCAGCCTATTTTCACAAAATTATTCCTGAGTGAAATGTAATTTCAATAGAAATGCCTCATTTATTCCTATTGATTTGAAAAAACAACCAGAAGATCATTGTCCTGAACCTTTTGCAAATCTGTTACTTTACATAGCAGTAAATTATTGATGTAAACAACCCCAATATTAACCAACTCAAAAGTTAACTCTAGGACAATTTATTAAGCATTACTTGACCCAAAAAAAAGAAAATAATTAAGTGGGGAGAGTCAAGGTATTATATACTGATCTCTTCCCTTTTTAATTTCTCCACAAACTATTTAATACATTATTTCTCTGTTTTGCCATGTTTAAGAGGAGCAAGTGCTAGAACCCAGTTTTCATCTAAAAGTCAAGAAACTGATTTGAAACTATCAATAGAGTTTTACAGGTTCATCTTTGCTCTAGGTTTGAAGAAGCAGGGAAGGCATGATTACAAGAGAAATAAAGGAAGAAAATTAGGGAGTGGGGAGAAAGGTGTTAGGATAGGGTGGAAATGTAGAGAGCAGTGCAAGGAGCTAAGGATCTTTTCCAAATCAGAGTTAGAAGATGGAGGTAAGCAAGCAGTGTGAGCAAAACCAGCATGCCAAGCCACAGACACACACACTGCCACCACCCCACACCCTGTTCCAAGGAGGAGTTAACTTGCTGTGACTTTACAGCATTTCTCATAGTTTGAAATATCAGTCAGGGCTCACTTTCTGCACCATTTAACTCATTACAAACTCAGTTTTGGAAGTTCACTCATTGGAAAATCTTTATATTTTCACATGTTTAGTTAGATACAAAGGGGCAGAGATGAGATAAGGATTCCCACGAAGCAAATGTTTTTGCAAGATACAGCTGTTTAGAGGCATGAACCATTGTGGAGCTCGTTATCAAACTGCTACAAGAAGTAGGTCACTGCAGCTTCAGCTATTCAAATGTCACTCTTCCAAGAATCAGTCACTGCTGGGCTTCGCTAATAAAAGGCAAATCTCCAGCAAAAGAAAAAAAACAGAGAGAAGCAATTTCCTACAACAGCAATAGCAGCTCATGAAATGGTACTGACTTTGCAGTATCTGCTGACAGAAATTGTTGTAAGAAGTCAAAGGAGCGTAACTGGCACAACATCTGTCTTCAAATTACACTTCTGAGTTCCTCATACATCATTTAATGTTGAGAGAGTTTTGCTGGCTTGAGTAACCTATCCCTAAGATGTTTTTTCCTTTTCACTGTACAACACTTTCCATGTTTATTCCTAGGCATAGATTGCTATCATGCTGAGGCTTTTTGTTCTCCTTTACTTCACCCCCATCATCTCACAAATAAAAAACACTCCTGTCTTCTCTAGTGTGGAGAGGGAGGTTGCTCCCTGCTTTGTGGAGAACATCTGATGATATTAACAGGTCTTTGCACACTGTTTCCCTCCTGCCATTCTCACACAGGACACCAAGGACACGAGAAAAACATGAAATGCAATAGGCTCATGTGTGTGTCATCCACTGCCTCTCTAGCTAGGGCAGACTAACATCAGAAACCAAACCAAACCAGAACCCCAAAGTTCCCATGTGCTCATGTTTTGAGCAGCTCAGGGTTTAGCAGTCACTGACTCTGTGTAGTGCAGTGAAGGGTCCCCAGAAATCTCTTTGCTACAACCATACCTGGTACAGGGTTCTCAGCATTCTGTGACTTGATGCTGTCTGTCAGGGCAGAACACTTTGCTTTACCAGCTGATACTTCACCACTGCTCTGCTTTAAGCTTCTGCTCGCTCTGGAGATGCCCTACAACACACTACAGGCTTGCAGGTTGAAGAGTAGTTTAACTACTTCTCTTTTGGCCTGGAATCAGTAAATATGAGAGGAGATAACAAGGAATGCTCATCTTTCCTCTTTGTGTTACCATTGCTTGGCAGTGAGCTATCTCCCCTGTGTCCTCGAAAGTTGAGGGATCTCAGGTGCTTGTAAACAATTTGAAAAATCACGCCAGTGGCAAGCAAGACTACTTAAACCTGTTCTATAAAGAGTTAACTGAACTTTTTAATGGATACAGAAGTGCTGCCTTTTTAAAATGTAAGAACTTTCTTTAACTCTTTCGATACCTTCACACACCCTGAGCTCCAAGAAAATAAACCAGAGAAAAGCAGAGGCAAAAGATATTTACAAGAATTCAGTTTGAAACAGAATGGTCAAAAAGCTCCTGATCTACTATGCTTCCTGCAGTTTTGGTTTTAACCTATGGCACAGCAGCAAGCTTGAAACAGCACCAAGCTAATGGTGGTGCTGCATCCCACTTACACTCATGTGGGATGTCTTACCTGAAAATCCATGGCCAGACCTGAGTTCCAGAAGGGGAATGCTCAGAAGAACCACCTGCTTCACTGTGGTACAAACACAGGACTCTGCCTTGGCCAAAAGGGATGTTATGAAGTGTGAAATCACAGCCTTTAAATGCATCCAAGCAGATGAGAGTGCAGAGCACTGCTTGGGCCTCACTGCCCTGGAATATCCTCAGAACCACACAAACCTTCTCTGTGGAATTCCATTCATTTTCTGCCCCTACCTCCTGCAAGCAGGGGAGCCAAACCCCAAGGATTCTGACTAGGAGGTCACTGAAGAAAAAGTGGGTCTTTTTTTCCTTTTCCTGTCACTTACTGGTGTTTGACAATTATTCTCAACAACTCCAGCTCCAGAACAGGCTTTCCTGCCTTTCCCCAGAGCCAGAGGATCCCCACCTTGAGAGCAGCTTACTCCAGGGCTGACTGTGACAGGACAGGCCTTAACATGAAGAATATCTTGCTACAGACACATAAGGATTTTTATTCAAAACAGTGCTGAACTATTCAAAACCGCAAACTGCTTTTTAAGTTTGCCTCTTTTTGTGCAAAACCAGCACACACTTCTACAGAAAATAAAAGTTTTTCATATAAAAGAACACCTATTTGCATTTTCAACTAGCTTTTTAATTGCTCAGTCAATGCTCCTGAAATGCCCAGCTTATTCCTTCTTGCTGCCAATGAGTTTATTGCACATGAAAAGGGCATCTGTATGGCTTTTGTCCATGGAGAAAACAAATAATGGCACCAGACAATAACAAAACACAATCTCCTCATATTGCAGTACAACGTAGAGCACTATAAAAGCAAAACATTATATTACTCCTCAGCACAAAGTCATTTTCTCAGAGCTCATATGAGTGATGTGAAATAGCCTTGTACAGTACTGTAATGATTGACAGACCTGATACAAAATATCAGGATAGATTATATGAGCTGCAGGGCTCTGATTTCTGCCACCATTCGTGGGATGAGCCAGTAGCAACAGGAAAGAGGTACTGAGCTGTCATCAGAAGCCACAGCACAGAAGCTTCCTATCTTTCAAAAGAGGGCAAGAGATAAGGTCAAGAATTTCAGTTCATTATATACAGATACATAAATTCCCAGTAAATACCATATATTTGTATTTTCAAGTGTTGATCTTTATAATCACTATGTGCCTTCTCTTTACTGGTAAATATAAAGTGTGACAACTACAAAAGAAGTATTTTTCCCAACTCTACTCCAAGAAACCCTCTGATAGAGCTGGTGCTATCAGCAGTGCTTCTCTGAGCACTTTGATCTTACATGGACATCACAGACACCACAGCATTAAGTGTACTAACCTGAATGATTCCCATTGACTCCTCAGAAAATTTACTAACTTTGCCATAAAATGAGAGCAGCTGCTCATCAGTCCTTCATGATGCCTTGACTGACTTGGAAATGTGCTAGTTCAGAAACGAAACCTGATCATATCTCTGCATCTATCACACTATTTGCTAACTTAGCAGTGTGACTCCTTAATCCTTGGTCAGCAAAATAACCTTCAAAGCATTGCTGCCTGGAGCTATACTCCATCTAACTGATGTGTCCACACAGGGAAGGTGCTGCAACACATCCCTAAAACAACTCTGGTCTGGATTCAAGGAAGTGATTGAGGCTTGACACATTTTCAGTTTTCACCTGCAAAACTTCTTTTCATTCTTGCTTCTTCATCTTAATTCTGCCTCCTTCCCACTTTTCCATCATTATACACCCCACAGAGTTAAACACTGGGATATGCTGTGACAAAGATGCTACAGCACATGTAGGTGTTGTACCAGCATAGCAAGAGAGGGGCACTGTGCACTCCAAAAAGCCAGCAGCTGCCCTCCCAGTGCTCCAGGAGGAAGTTACACCCTAAGATGGGCATGGATTTGTGTTTTACTTATCTTTTGGTATTTATCTTCTGGTACCTGCCCACATCAGCTGTCTTACCCAGAAACATGGAAGTACCATGACATAGTTCACAAACCACAACTGTGTACCTCAGCTTTCTCCCATCACTTGCTCAAGAATAATCTTCAGCTGAGCACTGCACAGGCTTGTCTCAACAGAGTGGGACTCAGAACATTACCAGCTGCCAGGTCCCATTGTCAAGGAAATGAACAAGTACCAGCTAACTTATGTTCCCATTCTTCTTGTCTGGATATCAACCAAACCTGCACAATACCACCATGTCCAAACAGCTTCTTGCCATCTCTGCATCACAGCTGTCAACTGGATTTGGTTTCATTCACCACCACTCTCTGGGCCTGGACATCCAGCCAGTTTTCTACTTGATAAAGAGCATTCCCATCCAAGCCATGAGCAGCCAGTTCCTCCATGAGAGCTCTGTGGGAGACAGTGCCAAATGCCTCACTGAAGTTTAGACAAACACCCACAGCCTTTCCCTCATCAGCAGGTCATTTTGTCATAGGAGATCAGGTTGGTCAAACAGAACACATGATGTCAAGAGGTCTGTTGTATCTCACAGGAACATCTATCCATTTCCTCAGTTTTACAGTGGCATAACTCTTCAGATGACTAAATGAATAAAATGGTAACAAATAACTTGTTTTATAAGTTCTCCTCACAACCTTCACAGTTCATTGTGAAGTGTTCCTTGTACATTACTATCCCACATTTATATTTCACTGGAAGAAACCCTGCCCAGCCAAGTCACCCTGTTACAATTAAAAGCAGGTAAAGCATTCTCTATAGCCAAGAAAGACAAAGGAAATATTTCATCCAAGAGAAAAGGATACACAGATTTTTTTTTTCCAAATAAAAGCCTTCCCAAAGGCCACTTTGCTAATTCATTGCTATACCTCAGCAGATACTTGATCAAGGGTATCTTGCAAAAATCAACTGAGAAAAAAAATCCAGATTGTTATTTATTATTTTCCTCTTGAGATACCTTTTCTACTGTCCCTAGCAGCTTTAAAAAGAACAGAGAAACACAAGCACTATGATTATAAAAGACACCAGTGTATCACAGCAGAAGTCAGAGGGTGAAGGACTATTGCAACTGTGCTGAGGAAGGTATTGAAAGATGATTATTAAGAAAGGAAAGTTTTCAGCAAGCTTGAGATAGGAAACTAAAATTTCAAAGGAAAGGAAACCATGTACAGATGGAAAAGAAAAATAGGAAAAGGAGGCACGCAGCTTACACCACAAAATTTACATCTCTATAAAATGCACCCATGTCACAGAATCACAGACTGGGTAAGGTTGGAAGAGACCACAGTGGATCATGTGGTCCAACCTCCCTGCTCAAGCAGAGTCACACCAGAGCACATGGCACAGGATTGTGTCCACGGAATATTTCCAGTGAGGAAGACTCCACAACCTCTCTGGCCAGTCTGTTCCGATGCTCAGTCACTGCACAGTAAAGAAATTCCTCCTCATGTTCAGGTGGAACTTTTGTGCTTCAGTTTCTGCCCATTGCCTCTGGTCCCATTCCTTGGCACCAAGTAGAGCCTGGATCCATCCTCCTGACACCCTTCCTTCAGATACTTGTTGGTATTGACAGGATCCCCTCTAAGCAATCTCTTCTCAAGGCTGGACAGGCCCAGCTGCCTCAGATTTTCCTTGTAAGAGAGATGCTACAGTCCATTATTCATTTTCATTGCCCTCCAGTGGACCTGCTCCAGGGGCTCCTTGTGTCCCTTGTCCTGAGGAGTGAGGCACATCTGGAATCATGTGTACAGTCAGAACAGGACACAGCATTCCAGGTGTGCCTCACTAGGGCTGACTAAAGGGCAGCATCACCTCCCTCAACCTGCTGGCAATGCTTTTCCTAGTGTACCCAGTTCTGTGTTTCCTTCAGCAATTCAAAGAGAATTCAATTCAAAGTGTTTGTGAGGCAACTCTGTGAGAGGCCAGACTGTTTTTACCAGATGGAACCAGATACAGATACCATTAGCTATTCTATTGTGTATTCACAGCCTGGTAATCATTACAGAGGTTTTCCTCACGGAGGGAAGCTCTTTCCTGACAGCAAAACAGCAGCAAAATGCAGCTTCTCTACCTGCAGGCAGCCAACGACTAGTGATCTCCATACCTACCTTAAAAGGTGGTTCCAACACTCCTGGAAGCAGAATTAACCCTGGAAGCAGTCAATCATAGAAACAGATACAAGAAGCAAGATACAGGTCTCTTTCCAGCCTTCTCCCATGGCAAAACATGTAAAATGAGGATGGCAAGTAGCCTCTGTATCATAGGAGCAAACCTGTATGAATTGTAAGGACAAAGAGCTGAGGGAGAACTTAAGAGAGATGCCCTCTGAGAACACAAGTGTCTTTCTGCTTTATTTTATTAACTCTAGAAGGCCCTCATGCTGTATGCAAATTCATGTAAATGAGACTGTATCAGTGACATTTTTTTGCACAACTCCAGTCCAAAATGGAATAGACCAAAAATGCTACTGAAGCAGATAGATTTCAATTTATTTTTTAATTATGAGGCAAGTGAAAAAATATCAGTAAAATGTGTCACTGTGGCTTTATATGTTTTCCTTCCTCTTAATGCTATTAGATCTTCTTTCCAGTATGACAGCAGCAGCAGACCATGCTCAATATATTGAGCATCAAAATTTATTTCCTTAGGACTTACCCAGAGGAGCAGTAGGTTTGACATTTACCGAAACAAGAACTCATTTTCTAGACTGTTAGCCACTGCATGCTTTTATTACTATAACCAGAGGTCTCCTGTGCCCTATCCCAAGTAAATGGAAATTGAAAAGGCAACAATCACCTAAGAGTTTGGCTTAACCACCTGGAGGAGGGACACTAACACTCAGAACCAGAAACACAAAGGGGATAATGCTTACATGGCTCCCACAGAGTCACAGCTCAGGGCTAAGCCAGGCTGGGTGGACAGAAGCAGAACTGCAGTCAGGCAGGCTGGGGCCAGGCAGGAGAGCAGGCAGGCACCCACCCAGTCAGGGAGCAGCAGAAACAATGGTCTGGGCAGAGCACAGGGACTACAGCCTGAAAAGCCCTAAAGCAGCAGGCAGGGTCAGGAATACTCACAGTGGTGGAAAACTGCACCAAGAATGATGCCAAGGATTGAGGCTTTGGCTTTACATTGGAGGTGGGGAGAAGGTGAAGAATTAAGGTACAGGGCCTGATCTCAATTTAAACTGTCATTCCAGCCATATCCATCAGGAGACTGACCCAGATGCGCTGTCCAACTGGGCAAACCAAAATCAACCAGTTTCACCATACAGCCATTGTCTTTTAGACCATTTCCCTGCCTTTTTCACTGGAAACTTAACTTCAGTAAAGGAGATAGGGCTTCACTCAGCAGCAAACTCCTTTTCAAACACTGCTTGAAACGACCCTGGTTCACTGTTCACCTTGTACCTAGGAGGCAAAGCAACATTCCAAGGAAAATAAGAAGTCTTCTTTCCAAGAAAACACAGCATATCTGAGCATAGCTCCTTAGTGCTTTACTTTGTACCATTAGCTTTCTGTCAGGGTTGGATTTCTGATGTAATTTCCTGATTAAAAATAAGCAATATAACAACCTCTGCTGTGTAGCATTGTTATTGTCCCTATCATACAAGATCAGCAGAACATGAACCTTGAACTGACAGCGACAATCTCTTTCAGCTGGACAGATGGAGGAATGATTTAGTTCATGGGTAGTGGTCACTGTCTGCCTGGATACCAGCAACAAATGGAGTACTGCGGAATTCTGCTTGAGATTGTCCTTTTGAACACCTTTATCAATGATCTGGAGAAGGTGACAAAGCAGACTATAGTCAAATTTTCAGATGCCACAAATTAGGATCACCACCCAATACTCTTGAGAGCGGGGCTGACATCTAGAGGGACCTCACCACACTGGAGGAATGGGCTGACAAGGACATCATGAAATTCAGCAAGCACAACTGCAAAGTGCTGTATCTGTTTGGGATTAACCCCTGCAGTGACACAGGCTGGGGACTGGCTGGTTGGGAGCAGCCTGGTGAAAAGCAGGGGGATCTTGGTGGGCAGGAGGCTGCCCAGGAGCCAGCAGTGGGTCCTGGCAGCAGGGCAGGTCAGCAGTGCCCAGGGCTGTGTGAACAGGAGCATGGCCAGGAGAGTGAGGGAAGCAATTTCCCCTCACTGCTCATCACTTTTTGCACAAACAAGATAACCTGTGTCATTTTCTAATCCCCACATTAGAAGGAAAACATCAGTAAACTGGAAGAAGCCTGGTGAAGGGCCAACAAGATAGTCAGAGGCTAGAACACCTGCTGAGGGAATGAAGAACCTAATAGGCTTTAAAAATTTGAAGATTTGAAAATTGCTAAGGAAATACAAAGCACTATCATAAGCTATTGGCAATTTCCACTCTAAGGATTAAAATTAGGGTAGGAACTGAAGCAGGACCCTACTCAAAGCATGTCTAAGTTTCACATTAGCAGTGAAGGCACAAGTCACACTGCTGTTTTGGGTATGACAGACCAGAAACACTTTTATAAAGTGAAATTAATATAATAGCAGCTCCCAGGAAGGGGTTCCTATCTGAGCACTGTACCTGTGCAGTGTTCTGCAAGCACTGATAAAAAAGCTGACAGAATTGAGAGCACCCAAGTGCCACTGAAGAAAAACACATATTGCTGCTGTAGAAGTAATCTGTACAAGAAAAAAAGTAGATGTGTGCTTAAGGTTTCAATCTGAAGACCTATATCTTGATGTAAGCTTGGTATCAAAGCAGATTTCCCCAGGATGACTCAGTCCTTCCTAGTTTATACCACAGAGCCTACATTATGCACTAACTGCCCTGGAGTGTACCTGGCCAACCACAGATATTTGCTTGCCCCATAGACAACATAAACATTAAAAATTCCTGCCACATCATAGATGGAATAAAGCAGCTTCTCTTCCTTGTGGCCTGACATCTTGGGAGCCCAATCTGCAGGGGCTGCTGCCCTTGCACCTGAGGCCACAGTCCTGACACCGCCCCATCTCCCCGCCCTGCCTTCATTTGTGAAAATAAACACAATTATCCAGAAAGGGGCTCATTCTGTGATTTCTCATTAATTCACACATTTCTGTTTCTGTATTTAATTGGTATTCCCAGCAGAGCAAGTCTGTGTGGGGTTCACGTGCAGCAGAACAAGCTGCTCAGCACTCTGCAGGAGCAGCAGCACAAACAAGCAGCACAAGCCCTGCCACGGCTCTGCTCCCACTTTGCCAAGTCCCAGTGCACATGCAGAGCTCTCCCAGAGTCAGACCTGCAGCCTGGGAAGCACCAGGACACGGTGGGGAGGCTGACTGGGAGCACCTGTCCTGGCCACCCACCTCATGGTCCTGCCCACAATAATTGCAGTGCTGTGATGACAATATGCAACCCAGTGCTCAGTGTTTTGGGGGGAGGGAGAGAAGCCCCAAGGCATCACTCTATCACTCAGTTGTGAAGCCCCTAACATCCAGGAGCACGGTTTGACTCTGAAGTGAGACAGTGCCCTGTCTACTCACCTCCTGACATGTCACTGGCTCCAGAATGGGTGCAAGCCTCTGTAGAATACACAGGCTTGTGTATGCTGTGTGTGCATGATCCTCTGAGTCATCCACTGCAGACCCTACACTCAATTTTTGCCCTAAAAGTCATTTGTAATTAGCATTTGCATTAACAGCATAATTATTTTTATCTATTAGAATCTGGAGAGGGGAAAACACAAATCAGGAGTATCTGCTCTATAAAGTAGCTTGCGATTGTACTGACTGGTCCAGTTCACTAATTCCTCTTCATAAACTGATAAAAACTCAGTTCAAAAAACCACACTAAAATGAGGCCTGTCCCTAAAAACAGCTGCTGAGCAGAGACATATTACTACCTGATAAAAGTAATAAAATTTTCTGAAAAGAGTTTGATTCAAGCTCAGCTTGAATCAAGAGACAAGGGATTACAACACTGAGGAGAAAACAATCACAAGAGCAGATTCTTCTTTACCCACTTAGAAGAGTGTCTGTAATGGATATCATTCAGCCTCTCTGTCTTGATGAGAAATATAACAGACTGCTGGAAGGAACACTGGGCCTCTCTTGATTCAATCTTCAGTCCAGAAAAAGGGGTTGAAAACTTGCTGAAGCAAAGCTATTTTTATTTTTTGTTTGTTTTATTTATGCGAAACAAGCAAGTTTGATAAACACACTTCAGAGACCTAGAGTCTATACACAAGTAGTTCAGGATGCAAACAGAGCATTTTATGCCTGTTCAGGTGAGGGTAGTGAATGTCTATAACCACCACCATCTCATGAGTTCAAAAGAGTGAAGATTTCCCCTTTTTGCAGGGGATTGCAGCAAACATTTCAGCTATGGCTGAATTTTTTGGTTGCAAAGACAGGAGGAGATCCTGCTTTAGCACAAAGTACTTTTCACACTACACTCTGAAGTACAAAAGCAGAGGTTGAAAGTGTAATAGCAGCATTTGAAATCTGGCTGGCCAGCACGTTCCTTGGTTTACCAAACATGATTAGTTTACCTTCTTCACAAAATAAGTCACTTGAACAACTTTTCCACTGTATATTTTCTATTTCTCTGATCTCAAGGATGTGCTTCCTAATTACACAAACATACTCTTTTAAAGACCAGGAAAGAGTTAATTAACTAATAACAGAAAAATTAATAAAACCTTTCAAAAGAGACGCTATGGCAAAGAGTCATGACAATACTGCAATCACAGGTCCAGTCAGTGCAAAGCTGTTGTCTGATGTCTCTTCCAGGTCCATCCTACCTGCTTCTTCCTGAAAGGCATGGTGGAAGGTCCAAGGGGCATTGAAATAAAACCTGGGAGCGACCTGAGGAAGGACCAGTTTGCAATACTTGGAATATTTCCTAGTTTACCACAACACTCCTACCTATTTGTCCTCCAGATGAAGAGGTGAGTAGCTCAATCAGGGCAAGTCTGCTTCTTCTGGCACCTTTTGGAGCCTAAGAGATACTGAGAGTCAGAAATACTGTCTGCTGAATGAAGTAGGAAATGTGATTTACTTCCAGGTTCCTCGGCCAAGGTCTGTTTCTCAAACATCAACTGAATTTATCCCAAGCACTGGAAATACACAGCTCCAGTTGGATATGCCATTTATCTCTTCCTTCCAAGGGGGAAGCCTGGAAGTGTTTTCACCCTTCTATATATTTATTAAATCCTAGTGGATTTAGAACTGAGCTTAAAATTTTAGTTTGTTTTTAGTCTGCTCCAAAATCTAGGTCACAGCCCTGAGAATATTTCAGTACACTGTGATTACCTGCAGAAACCTGACCTCTGTGCCAAAAAAGCATTAAAACACACATAACAAGCATCCCTAAAAGAATTGCTTACATTATCAGAGCCACTATTCTTTTAGCAATTCTGTTTCACTTAACACCTGCAAAAGTCCCATTTTGTATTGGGCCAGAGCTCCTTCACACAAGGTACAAAGTGTCATCTTAATTTCAGTACTTCATTTACAACTTATATTTTCATTCCATTCCCCATTCCCTCCCACCTGACATCCTGCCTCTCAAAAAGGGGGGTGTAACCTTCATGCACATCCACTCAACTTCTGCCTGACCTCTTATTAGAAACTTTTGAGGTCACAAATTATGGATTCCACATATTCCTTAATACCTGTATATTTCTTTCAAACAAACCAAGATGGGGACATTTTTATAAATTCTTCACCTTCCTAGAAATATTTTGCCAGCCTGGCTCAAGTTTTCAGCTCCCCTCAACTCATAAATCATTCCTATGTCAGACCTGTAAATGGATAAGCCTTAGTTTAGGCATCATTTTCCACCTGTGCCTCTCCATGTTTCTTTATCAAGGAGGAATATACATTTATCTCTTTTAATGAATGATGGAGACAAATAAATTCACAATCCATAGCAAGCTCAGTAATGACTCCTATGGATGGCTGTTGGAACTCTGTCACTAATTTAGCTAAAGGGAGATCACCCTTTGGTACCAGCAATTTCCACATGAGGAAAAGTTACACAGATATCTTACCTGGTTCTTCACAAAAACAAAACACTCCAGAAATTAAAAAAAAAATAATAATAATAACATTCTGCATATTACATTATTGATAGCAACTCCATTTTTGTAATAGGTTACCCGAGCCTCAAAAAATGTGGTCAACAAGACTTTGTTAATGACTATAAAATACGTTTCCTTATAGAAAAGCAACAAACTGTCTTCCAGAAACACAGAGCAATCAAACAGGACAAGTACGATACCATATCAGCAACTTTTTCTGCTTCTAAGACCATTCACTTTCTTTTTCAGTGATCTTAGCCAAACTGAATGGGATTTGTGTTAGAAAAAGGGTCTCTCCCTTTCTCTAGCAGACCCAAGCCTGACATTTTTTAATGGCTGGTAAGTTAAAATGGGCATATTCACATTAGTAAGCATTTTTAAAAGTATTGAAGAGATCAATTAACTGCTGAAACAACTTTCTAAGGATAATGGCTATCTCCATCACTGGAAACTTTCAGCTAAAGCTGAAAGCAGCTAAAGCAGCTAAAAGCTGCTCCTTACTAAGTAGCAATTACTTTAATGGGATTTTTGTGGTTGTCTTTATTAGTAAATTAAAATAGATTATCTGAATTTATTTATCCCCAGACTGGAATATAAATCTCCAGAGCTTACCACACTCATTTAAAGGTCAGTAAATCTATAATTATATTAATTTATCCTGTATATTGAAAGCTCTTACCAAACCAAGTTAAAAAAAGCAGGTGCAGTTTTCCCTCTGTAGAATGAGGTTCCTGGAAGCATGTAAAAAGTAACAATTGGACAGGGGAAGGAAAACAGTTCAGACAAAGCATCCACTCTGAAATGTTTAATTTTATTAAACAATCGTGTTTTACATGTCATCAGACCTAACCCCTGAAGTGCAAAAATGTTTCTGAGGTATTAAGACTGGAGGAAAACAGGCACAGTATTGGTTGTTAGGGATACCGCCCTACAGCACAGTGGAATTTGCAAACAACAGGCCTTTATACAGCATTTGCAGGGTCAGAGAAAACTGAGAACAAGACTGTATTTGTCTTTAGCCTTGAGAGCCAAAAAGCCCTGATCATTAGCCAGTTCTGACACAGACACAGTTAACACAGGATGATGATAAATATCAATGAGGTGTTTCTAGGCCAATATGTACAGTACACGAAAAATGGAATTTAACTGCTGTATGTGTGACCAAAATCCCAACTGTCTATCCGGTCCAGCTTAATATGTTGTGCCCATGGTGGCCTCTCTAGTACCAGCATTTTTGTCTACACAGCTAAGCCACTGCCTTGTGCTCCTGTTTGAGGGCACCTGCCCCTCACACTCACTTCAGATAAGTCAGATGTTCATCAGAATAACTAGAGGCAACAGTGCAGTACTGCCTGTAGCCTGTTATCCTTCTAGTTGCCTTCTTCCCCTCATCCATGCAGTGAACAAGTCTAACTCATGCAGAAGATCTGCTAAAGAAATAAGCACTGGTTGATGACTGTTCATGTGGAAATGAAAGCTTTATCTGAGAGCTGGAAAACTCACAGGGCAAAACTTGCCCTTAACAATTAGTATATTACTGGGAGTTTTACTCAGTTGCCAAACTGTGTACCAAAATTCATTTTCTGTGAGGAAAGTTTGGGTGATACTTGATACATGATACCTCCACAAGCCAATGAAAGATATATTTAAGAAAATACTTTGAAATTACAAATAAGTAAAAGTCACTTGTTCCAAGCCTCTCTTAGGTCATTTTTAGCAAAGACAGCTGAAAACAAATTCCTCCTGAGACACACTTGTATTTGTGAAAAATGTAATACCAAAAAAGAAGTTATCCTTATCTTACTAGGTGTTCATGAACTTATGAACTTTCCTGAATATGTCAGCCTTTGTATTAAAGTTGCATACTTGGAAAGGTTCTCATCTGCAGCCTCTCCAGCTTTTAGACCTTACTGAGCAGATGAAGATGTGAGCTCTATTGTCAGCACATTCATGGGCAAATGTCATGCAGTCTGATCGCAAACACAATTGAGATTCTCAACATTTTCTAGGCTTGTTACCAACATCACTGCTGCTCACCTACACAACATCATCTATCAAATCTACAAATACAGAATAGCTGGAACAGAAGCTGGATATCACTGGAGTGTTGCCTTAATTTTACTTTTTAATGGAATCATACTTCACAGACAAGAAAGGCAACCCCAAACAAAAAGTGCAAACAAATCATCACTTTCAGTTGAAAACTGGGTTTCGGATGCCGCTCAGGACCGAACTGCTGGGCCAGTTTCTGTGCAGAAGGGTTAGAGAACATACAAAAAAGAAAATGCTTGAAATTCCCAGGACGACAATGCCTGAAATCAGCGCACTGGTGACCGTGTTCATCTGGAAAGGAGGTCCATTTGGGTGAGCTGCAAGGAGAAGAAAAATTCTCAGGTGACATCTGGTTTTATCTCTCATGAGTGCCAAACACTTCTGCCTTCCCCTTCCAACACCCAATATACTGTATAATTGAAATGAAGGAACTAAAACTAGCTGTACCTCAGAATGTACACCTGTCTACTTGGATAAAGCTTATCTAAGTATATTTTCTTTCAATATTAATCATGTTGGGGAATAAAGACGTGTGCCTTCTGAGGCATTACCCTCATCTGCCAGTGACCAACATTGACCTGTGTTACTCAAGGCAAGACTATGATTATCCAAGGACCTATCCAAGAACTTATCCAAGGACTATCAATGTAGATGTATAAGGATTGGTGGCCTAATCAAGTCAATGAAAAGATTTCTTCCCCACTGTCATTATCTACATTTCAATTCAAGGTCTATATAAATCAGCAGATATGTCTGGCACTGGACATTGGACATTCTGGAAGCTTGTTGCACACCTTCAGAAAGGGCTTCTTAATATGTTTATCAATTCTCAGGTAGGAAAGGTGACATTTTTAATACTTATTGCAGATCAGGAAGCTGCTCATGGACCAGTTCTGACATAATGGGCCACATACATCCACATCAAGTACTGTGTTTTCCAGCAGGAGGGGAAAAAGCATTTGAGCACCAATGAGCATTGGCCATTGCCAGTGGTGGAGAGTGAGGTGAAATGACAGCACAGTCTTCATGTGAGAAAGCAGACTGCTCCTCCCAGAAGCAGCCCCCTGCCCTCAACACCATTAATCCCACCCTCCTCACCCAAGCTGAAAGGAAATCAGCACTGTTGATCTGGTTACCCTCCCCTTCCCAACACTCTGCTGCTTTCTGGCTGCTACAGCAGCAACCTCACCCCACTCTACCTCTGCGCTCTCCACAGAGACAGCAACAGGCAAAGGAAAGGCTTTTGCTCTGGGATGGAGAGGATGCTTCTTTTGTTGGATGGGAAGGAAACATAGCAGCCATCAACACAGCAAACTGTGTGCAGCAAATAAAGAATTTGCTTTTTATCATTTTAATT
Organism: Zonotrichia leucophrys gambelii; assembly: GCF_028769735.1. Lineage (NCBI taxonomy): Eukaryota > Metazoa > Chordata > Aves > Passeriformes > Passerellidae > Zonotrichia > Zonotrichia leucophrys. The sequence goes on from NC_088169.1 coordinate 99,626,581, forward strand.
ATATCCATGGGTAGGAGCACACCAGGGAACAATTAATTACAGGAAGAACTCTCCATGACAGACAAGAACAGCAACTGATTTTATATGTTCTTAATTGAGTAAAGAAAGGAACAAATAGCGTCAGAGTTCAGAGGACAGGATGGATTCTTTGTTCCACTCAGTCATGTTATGAAGAAATACAAGGTGGAATGGCCCAGTGTACCACCTGAGCATCCTTTCTTAGCCATCAGCCACTCCTTGTTACCAGCAGAGAACAGTAACAGACAGGCTGAAACAAGTGTTCCAAGTGCCCAAAGGAAAAGCACCCTAAAACTTTAAGAACTGAACTGCCCTGCAGCCTATTTCCTTCACTGCCCTAGCAGAGCACAAGTTCTATCCAAGTTTTTCCACAGGCTCTGTGAGGTTAAACACTAGGATAACAGGAGCTGAAGATCTGACCTTCTGGCTTTGAGATGTGAACCAAGCTAGACCATAACAACAGCTAGAACCAAGCACCATAACAACAATTTTTCCACTCTACTCCTGTGTGGCATGGGAAAATTTTACTGTTTAAGTCTGGTTTTGCATCTGGTGGCTATAATGTACCCTTCACCCTCAAATATTGTAGCATTAGATCTTCATTTCAATTTCATCACAGGAATTAAAATTTCAATGTAGATGGTGTTGGGTGCACAAATTAAACTGAGAATTCCATACTTACCACTTGCTTTCTTTTCAGAGCATGTTGGTATTCACTCATTTAAGCAACAAACATAAATCAAAATTAAAAAGGAAAAAAAATCCCAGTGCATAGATATTAATCAAAATGGTTCATCCTCAGTTCTGCTTCCCTCATAAACCCTCTTATGTTTCTGGAAATTCTGATTAACTTACCAAGCTGTGAATTGTTGGTTGGTGTCTCATCTATATTAAAAAAAAAAGGTATGTGTCATATTTTTAAAATACCTATGACTACCTCCTCCCCTCTTGCAAGACAAAAGCCAATAGTTGTATCTTTATTTTAAAAATACATCAGGTCACTTGCCACATTGACTAGCAGCTTTTAGCATCTCTGTTAAAATATGGACAATAACATTATTGCATGCCATTAATTCATTTTTAATATCAGGAGATATTAAAATATTAATTTAAATTTTTAAATTTAAATTGTGGAAAAACAAACCAACACCACCTTTAATCAGGAATCTCTTAATTGAAAAGGTGGCCAGTCCTGTTGTCTCCCTCAGTAACATCAGAAGCATAAGCACAATGTTATATGTAAGCCCCTTCATTTAATCATTTATAAAATAACTCTATAGGAAAAACCTTGAGTTTTACAAGAAAAAATATGTCAGCAACCATAAATTATTACAAAAAAGCTCTTTTTGCCGTGCTCATTTTCCTCTTGGCAGTTACATAGTGGCTTTATATTCAGGCTAACATTTGTATTTTGTCTTCAGTTTTTACTTCCCAGTGTCCATTTCAGAATTACATTTCTTGTCACTGTTTTGGGGTTTTTTTGTGCAATCTGTGAGCACAGTTCACATGTACATTTGTTTTGAGCAGCTGTCTCCCAAGCTTAAGTGAGACATCCATCAAAAGCTACATAATTTTAACTTCACAAGTAGGTCCCTGCTTTGTCTCCATACAGAGACTAAAGCATTTTCTTCTGTGTGTGCCTCCTGTAATGACTAATTTTGGATTATCAAAAAAGAATAACGTTTCTCTGAAAAGAGCCAAATGTTAGAAATATGAGTTCAGAAACACACAGGAGAAGGACCAGCACTTTTTTGCAGCAGCACTCTTCTGTTCCTACCAAGGCAGCTGCATCAGAGCAGCTGGTGACAGGCCATGGGGGGACAAATGTATCTGTGCTAAAGCTAGACCAGTGCTGGCCTTGAAAACAGTGTAAGCACTTCTATGCACCCTGGTATTCTTCATCCAAAATTTACCTAAATTCTAAAAAATTATCCAAAATTTTCCAAATTTATCCAAAGTTATTCATCATCCAGATAGTTTTGGTCAAGTTCTCACATGACCTTCCCCCTTTTAGTTTGTTAACAGTATTCATAATCCTCCTAGTTCTTACAAGTTTATTTTCACAAAGGGAATTGACAGCAGGACTAATTCCCCTCTTTCTGACCCAGAAGAAAAAGGGAAATGCAAGGGAGATTGAGGGACTTGCCCAATGCCAATCATTAAATTTGTGTCAGAGTTTAGAATTGAATTCCATTTTTTTTTCAAGTACTTCCCATTAAACCATCCTTCTGTCAAGCATGAGTGGAATGCTTCAAAAGCACACTATGGAGAAATCAAAAAAGCTTTATCCACCCACTTTTAGAATATACCTAAAAATTACTTTCCTTTTTCAGCCTTATTTAAACAACCTCAAGAGTTGTCATGAAATTATAAAATTGTTTATACTTTCTTTGGCGCCATTAAACATCCATCAGATCTCTTTGCTTGAAGCTATACAATATTTAAAGATAATTGATCAGTATCCTTTTTTTTTAATTTTTTAATTGTAAAAATAGCATCCCCAGCATTTGAATCATGAGCTATGTTACCTACCAGGGGCTGCTATAAGAAGCTGTATCTAGTTTCCATTCCTTGCCTAAGGCAGCATTACTCCAGCACGCTTGTTTGGCTGAGCAAATCCATCACTCATTTCCCATATGTACTCATGTATGCAACTTTGAAGCTAGTTCTTCTCACTTTTTCTTGACTAATCAGATGGCAGCAACTCAAATGGGACCATGTATAATGAAAAAAATCACTCATTTTCATTGCAGATATGCTGCTCATAATGGAGCCTGTTTGCTCTAGAAATGGTCGCTTGTTAGGTGGTTCCCCCTTCTGCAGGGTCAGTTGCTCTCTTTATATATACAGGTACAACTACTTGGTATTTAAAGAAGGATTTTATTCTCAAGTTTTAAATTAGATTTCCTAGACCAGGTTCAGTCCTACTCTCAGCATCCTAAACCTAAGACTGCTGAAATAAATTGCTTAACTGCAACTACTTATAAATATTTGTAATTTTTAAAACTTAAACAGCAGTCATATAAATTTTTTTTCAGAGACTGCAGGTTACATTTAGAGCTGCCTGTTATTTTTTTCCTAAAACAATTGGCAATAAAAATGAAAGTCATGGAATTTCACCCTCAATTAAAAGTGGATTTTTTCCTACTGTTTAAAATTTACAATGGTTTTGTCCCATTTCTTTCTTATAGCTGAATCTAAGAATAGTGTGCATTAATTTGAAGCAACATGTAGATAAAAACCCAGAGGGAAGCTGGAAGAAATGGTGAATAGAAAGTGACAGTGAATATTCATTATCCATCCAAATTAAATTGCAACACTGAACACAGTGCCTTAAATTCTATTATCTCCAGTGAAATCTGACAAAAAAAAAGTCAACCCACTGAGTCTGGACTTTTATAATAGCCTTATATGTGTAACAGTATCCCACGGTGATTTTATTGGAGGAAGAAGCATGTGAGAGCCAAACAAAAATAGTAGCTCAAAATTTCTACCAAACAAAGTAGTAAAAAATGTCGTAAAAAATATTCAGTAGTAGTAAAAAAATACTCAGCAAAAAGTGACTGCAAATTTACATTAAACTGCAAAACATTTCCCCAGGTTTCTGAAATTCCTGCAGTCCCTAGAGAAAGATTGCTTATTCCTACCACTCCTTGTAATGATGGGGCCAGCAGAGATGACAGCATTGCCCGATGTGCTCTGAGGGCGCCAAGTCGTCCGTCCACCAGTGTCTCTTCTTTCTCTGTTGCTGCAGATCTGAGTGGTCAATCAAAACAATCACAGACTCAGAGTGGAACACAACTGTGGCCTTTTTGTGCTTCCTGATGTAATATGAATTCTTTGGAAAGGAATACTACAACTTTGATTTTATTTCTTAGTATGCATTAAATCACTTTGCAATAAAAACATCTGCAATATTGCCTAGAAGTGCATCTTATAAATTCCTGGCTTCCCATTTTATTTTGCCTCACTGTGTTTACAAAGCTACATTGCTGTTGTGTACAAGATCCATCTTATAGTATATTAAATTTTCAGTAGTTAATTTCCCAAAGCTATGTTTACAGACAGTTTTCCCCAACAAATCTGTTTTGCTTGACAATCCCTATTCTAGCAAGCTTCTTGAGTGAGAGTTTGCACATCTTCCATTGAGTTCTAAATAGCAATGACAGACTAAAACAATCCCCAGCACTCTCATCTGGTGTGCACCATTAACATTTGTAACCTATCAATAGGTTAATCTAATGGTACTCAAGCATGCTCCAAACAGGAGCATTTCCTTAGTTTCAGCTTCTTGTGAAAGAACTTCAAAAAGCTCAGAATATAAATTGAATGCAAAATTAATTATGTAAATGTCTAACATAAAAATATAAACAACATACAAAATTTCAGGAGTATACTGAACTGACCGCGCTTAAAATTCTCAATGGGAAGTCATTCAGTAGGAAACAATGCAGTGTTCTGAAGACAGCACAGAACTTTGTGTTTATATGTTTATTTAAATGTTTCCATTTCCAAACTTTGTGGTTCCTGATACTCCTAAAATTAGTTAATTTTAAATAGACATAACATCATGAACTTCATCACAAGAGTAGTTTTCAGATGATAAAGGAGATGATATACTCTAAAGGGCATGGTATTTTTTCTCACTGTGAGAAACTTCCACAAATTTTCCTTGTCAATATAACAGTACTTTCTATAGCATTAACTTTTCCATAAACTATATTCTAAGATATTTATCTTCATCCACTATGATGATGGATACCTTACTATTATACTAAGAACATCAACCTGAAAGCCATCTCAAAGTTGTTACTTTTAAAAATTAAGGATCACAGGGCAAAGAAGTAATTTCTGATACACTCAATAGCCTGTGTTTTGCAGGTCTAGTGTTATTTTATCTCCAGATGACAGTATTCATTTCCACATTCTTCATCAGTAGTTTCACATTCCTTCAGGCACAAAAAACATTCTCACTTCAGCCTCTACAAGTCGCTTTCATTTTGCACCATCCAAACTTCCACAACACTTGTATGCAGAACTCCATGATGCCTGTTTTATATCCAGGTAATTACAACTTACTGGCACAAGAAAGGGACAGTCATCTGCTCTGCACAGCTTCGTCACACAGTGGAGGAAGACAGTGGACATCTTCTGGTTCTTGTGCTTCACAAAGCGAAACACCTCGAAGGAAAACCGGCCCATTTGACTCTTGCCGTTCTCAATTATGGTTGTCTGCGGGTCCTTGTCACAGCTAGTTTTTGTAGAGAAGAGTGAAACCGGGATGAGCAGCTCTGTTAGTATTTTGAAGCTCTTAGCTGGGAATATGATAGCTTAAGCAGCAAGATCAACACTTTAGCTCCTTGGAAATGAAAATATCTGCAGACACAATCTGCCTGCACAATTAGGCTGCAGGTTCCTGTGCTGAAACACATTCCTACAAAAATACTGTGTTGTTTTGCAGCACCACAGCTATAACCAAGGTACCATTTAATTCCAGTGCTCAAAGAAACTTGGGACCTGAAGCAAGAAGCAGGTATGCTAACTAGTATAGACAGGTAACTCCAAATGAAGACAGTACCTCTCCATTAGGTGTCATGGATAAAATTTAATTTGAGATATTGCCAGGATGTTTTTCAAAGGTCCAATTCAAATAAATGTTATTACTGGGAGTAGAAGTAGCAGCATCTATTTATATTTGATAATTTGTTTAACTACTTTCCTGGACTGAAGTCTCTGATGTTTTACATCACTGTCATTCACCACATTCAACTTTGGTAAAATAAAGGCCAGTTTAGCCATTCACTTTAAGTGTTTATGTTATCTCTGGAAGAAGTACTTTGGATATATGCTTTTCTACATTCATAATTCTTATAACTTGGCACCTGCTTCTATATTTATGTTCACCCAAAAAGAAGCTCTGACATGTTATCTATAAGCCTAGCCCTTGGTCCGGCCTACTAATAATGCTTAAACTTTCCAGGCAGTTTAGGACACCACTACTGAAAAAGTTTATAATTATTTTTTTAAAGAAGGACCAACAAAACACTGGGTTTGCACAGGCCCTACCTGAAGAAAAGATCATACCGAAGATCATCACTAGGATTGCCAGATGGTGTGGTGTAACAGTAGTCCATCAAAACATTCCACCTGCACAGGGAGCAAAGGGATAGATGAGGGGAGCTGGCAGTGCAAGCGTGGGGGGTGTGAGTGAGGCGAGATGTAAGGACAGCACAGAAAAGCATACAAACAGGTAGTGCAGGCTGTTACAGTGAAACTGAGCTACTGTGTTAAACAGGTCACATGCCAGGCATCCTGTTTCTTCAACTACTTACAAGATTAAACAGCACAACATTACAGCAGAACTTTATAAATCAAATTATTTGGTTTCAAAGTCAACACACACTGCACACCTCCTCTCAGAAATCATGGCCACAAAGGACTAGAAATCAAAACCAGCCCACTTTTAAAAGCCCTGGATTTTCTCTCTTGGTCCAACAGAGGCCTATTCTTAAAAAGAAAGCTATGTAGGATTTAAAGTCTAATTCAGGAAAACTTTCATAATGAGAACTGCAGCAAAATATGCATTCACTGCCAAGGACCTGACACCCTCCAGCTGCGAGCATTGATTACTGAACACCAACCATTATTTTGAAATACAAAAAGCTATGAGGAAAGACAGATGCTTCTAAATCAGCTAAGTAACAAGAGCTGGAAAGCAAGCAAGACAAGAAATAACACCCTCTATGGTACCTGCCATCAAGGTTGGTTGCTCTTACAGCTGCATATATTTTGGTTTTCAAAGGTAAACCTGTGCTTGGAATAAGGAGTTGCTGGCTGTAGGTTGAATCCTGTAAAACAAACATTGCCTCAATTGTAACAGAAATTCTACTTTAACAACCCATCTGTATCCAGACTGTGTTCTTAGCAATTTTTCTGACCCTTCTGTGTAGAATGATTGCTACTTCGTTCTCTGTAAGGGAAGAAGCAAGAAGCAATGCGAGAGAAATTGCCTACAAGTTTTTCTGCAAAGACTGGCTTTGCCCCATGCAACAATTTGGAAGAATATATGATTTAACAAGGTGGTTGGTTCAGTGTTTAAAGAAAACATATCATTCATCGCCACTTCAGTAAGTCTCCCAGAGCTTACAGGCACACAGAGGAGCTACTCTGGTTTTCTAATAGAGGAGCTTTACTCGGTTGTTCCACTGCATTCTTTCCCAGGAAAGGTTGGTAAAGTTATTTGAATTAGTGGAGTTAGGAATATTATCCATGAGATGCTATATATTTCAAACTACAGTCCAGGAGAACAAAGACATTCTGCTATGCCAAAGTGTAGTTTGTGTCAAAGTGGCTTATTGAAAATCACAAGTAACAAACATTTTCATTTAAATTCTAGTATTTCAAAAGAGCTGTTTCAAGAATGCTGTATTCAACATAAAAGTTGGGAATTCCCCATGTACTACTTCTTAAATGTAGGTGTTTTACTGGGGCTTTTTGTTCAAAATCTCAACCATTAACACCACTTTACACCTGAGCAACAAAGCAATGAAAGAGATCTGTGCAACAGAGATTAACTGAGAATATCAAAATGCACTACCTGGTAAAGTCACCTTTGTCAAACTAGTGCTAATACAGACAGCACAGTGACTCAGCACGTTGAGACCTCTTGTGAAAGTTCAAAACACTCAATATCTATGAAAAAACTGGTAGATAAGATTTCAACCAGGTTCATTGCGGCAAGTGAGACCATGGCAAGCAGCAAATGACAGCAACAACGGTGTTCGCACCAGAGACCAAGTGATTTTTTTTCAAATGCCAAAATTAACAGCATGCCCAATATCTAATCTATGCAGTATCAGAGGCCTTCAGGTAGGTTTGCCTTCTTTCAGATTAATTATACATTTCTATAACAGTTCAGCCACATTTTGCAACTGATTAAAAAGTGTAAGACCCTCACTATTACACTCCATAGTTGCTCTTTATTCTTTAAAAGTAGTTTTTATTCATTTAGAGAGACGTTTGCAAAAAGGCATAAAAGCACATAGCCACTTAGGTTCTGTGAAAGCCTATTAAACATTTTGCTATTAAACTCTTAGTCTACCATAACAACACTTGTCTCTCCTAACAATGACATGTACTGGCATCACAAAGTAAATCTAAACAACACTTTGTGACAGAAGACAGAAGTAGCTTAGAAGATGAAGAGTCAATGTTGAGAAATAGCCCTACAGGTAAATTTGGAGAAGACAGCTTGCAGTCAAGAGACAAATCTGTACATATCCCGTCACTAAGAGCAAGGGTGGACATGAGCCTTGAGGCCCAAAACAAGGACTACTAACAGGGATCAAGTGAGCCCACAAGAGAGCAGGTGTCCAGAGGCACTTCCAACAGGGAAAAATGCAGGCAGAGCACAAGGTGTCCATGTATTTATCCAGCCCTGGGGAGTGAAGCAGAAGGGCATATCCACCGCTGGAATCTGCCAGCCTTAGCAGTGTTATTCATTGACAGTGCTACTCATTAGGGTGAGTCATTGGCTGCTACCACCGCTGGTCATGGTCAGCTTGTAAACTTACAGGGGTGGGCAGGTTGAAAGCACATTTGGCTTTTGGGGATATCTGAGGGGAAAAATGTGCTCAATATGAGCAACAACTGCATTTATTCCTGGCTGTTTGCTGAACTGGGCCCTGAAAGGCAGTCAACATGCAGTGGTCAATGCTTGGTTTGACTGAGAAATTTGCCTTCTTCATTCTGCCCCATCTTTTTGATCATAGGTTTATTTAAAAATGAGAGAACTATAATCATCATTTTAACAGATTATAGGTTCTTATTTGGAGCTCTGCTCTTTCAAACAAACATGATTTTTTAGAGAATGCCATTGAAAAATGTCCTGTTGTAATATTTATAGCTCATTATGTTCAAAGCATAAAGCATTGACTTTTAAATCAGTTGCATGAATTATAACTCAGCAACACGATGGCATGAATAATAATGCAAAAAAAATCGGATTCATAATTTACAAAAAATGATGCTTGATAGATTGAAAAATTGATATTTAAATCAGGTATTTAAAATGTATGAGTAAAAATTTTAATCAACACAAAAATATAATTTCAGGGATTAATGTTAAATAGAGGTCCTTGCATTTTTCATGTTTCAGTGTCACCAACCCATTTACATGGTAAAAGCTTTTACAATAATGCATATTCAAATTATCTAAAACATAAGGAAGAAGCATTGGATGAAAACTGTCATAATTATTAACCCTTTAAATCTTTAAAGGCCACACCTTAAGGCAGCATATGCATCAGTATATAGATTTGGAACTGATGCATCCTTCACAACAACCAGAGATGACTGAAACACTCTGATGAGGCTTGAACATAAAAATACCACAGCCAAAGTGCTACAGTTCATTGCTATGGGAATAGGTCTGGAATAATTTTATAGAATTCTACAGAGTGCTCTCTGTTTAGGCACAAAGCACCTATAGACACACAGAGAAACATAATAAATGCAAACAAAATGCACTCTGGAGTATGATTGTTATGGCTACAATTGACTGGTCACATGGCACTACCAGCTGAAAGCCAGAGCTGTGAATGAGGAACTGAATAAATACAGGACAAAAAGACTGTGCCTGTCCTCAAAGACCAGCCATATGAACACAAGACAGCAGGTACATGCAAACAAAAAGAAAGGAGGAATTCAGAGATGAAAGATGCCTGGAAGAAAGTCTTGGCCCATGGGGGGAGTGGGAAGAAAACAGCAAATTATGAATCTATACTTTCATCTGCTAAAACAGTTTGTAACCACATAGCACAGAGATTAATTCATTCCAGGTCATACTGTGCTTTATACTCACATTGTAAAGCAACAAATTCAAAGTGCTGATAAATGTACCATTGTTCTCTCTCACAGAAATAGCAGCTGATGACCTACAACAGACCCAGAAACCAAAAACCATCATGAAGAAAGATACCTTATTTTTGTTTTTGCATACTTCAGTAGGCTTTATCATTAAAAAACTCAATGAGTCATATCACAAGGAGTTAATTTATGCATTTGGGTTATAAACTTCAGAAACAGGAATTTATAGTGAAAATACTGACAGTCTTAACTATGCAGAAAATAATGGATGGTACTGGAAACACAAATCAGAAAAATAATTAGCGGAGAGGCAAAGTGACAAAAAGGAACTCACCTGACATGATGTAAAAGGTTTACTCATGGAAATATTTTCTCTTGCATTCTATATTTACAAGTTTCTATTTCATAAAGATTTTTTTTCTGCTATAATTTTTAAGAAAACCTGAATTTTAAGGGAAGTTTTACATTATCTAAGGGTCTCTTCATAACAGCAGGTCTTCATAAATTATATTATCTCGTATAATGACACTACAGAATTTTCTTTTTCCTTGCAATACTTCTTTTGGTGCTTTTTCCTTTTCCTTTACTCTTAAACAGCCAAAATTGCTACACGGACAATGCTGTTATGGCCTGCACATATAGATGCTTACACAACCATGGGGATGAAACACACAGAAACAAAAAAGCACTTACGAAGCGAGCTGGGTGTTGTTAACCAAGTACTCCAGTGGGTAGCTACAGCTAAATTTGTACAGAAGCCCAGGCAAATAGCTGATAATCGTTGGTGGGTCTGGTGTGTCAATATAGCCTGAAACATTACCTATCTGTACCACTGAGGTATTTCCATAAGCATTGATACCTCGAGCTGAGGATACCTATTGAGGAAGAGAGAAAATTTCTGTTAGCTGAAGTTAACTGTGGAGCAAAAGAAACTGAAGGACACTGATGGTTTAGCCCATAATTTACCCTGAAATATGGTCATTAAACATTCAAAAAATATTTAGTTTCATAACCTCTTCCCTGTGTTCTGTCTTTCACCTCCCTGGAATCATGCATATAACAGTCACTGTTCTTAGAACGGACTTGAGCAATATTTGAAAAGAATTATGAATCTTGGAAGCATATTTTTTCATAGGTACTTTTTTTCTCAACATTCCCAATTAATTTATGCAACTTATTGGGAAAAGTCACAGCAACATTTCTATTACTGTTAAAAAGTATTATCTTACAATGAGCTTCTATATCCAATAAAAAGGCCAATACACAAGCAAGAAACAATATTCTCTCACTGTTGCGCTTCAGTTTGGACACATCAAAAATAAGGTACTTTTATAAGTAGATACAAACCAAATAGTTGACCTTTGAGTGTGGCTTTGTTTATAGTATATATTTCTAAATCTTAAATATAAACTGTCAGAAATTACAGAGCTCAAAAGCAGTACAAAATTAATGTCAATGCAACCTGAATTGCATCCATGGGCTATTCTGTATTGCTCAGGTCACAGAGTGTGCAGAGCCTGCAAGAACACACAGTCCTCAGGAAAAGTGAGGGGCACTTCCCTGCTGGTATCAGCCCAGCCCCACTCCATCTGTAGCTACAGATCTGAATAAGGGGTTGTTTGAAAATAACTGAGAACAGCACAAATTCCTTTTTCAGTAAGCACAGACACAACGGGGCAAATTAACATGGCACTGGACTTCTACTGCAGCATTTCTTTTGTACAACTGTATTAGCAAAACAGATGTTCTCAGTAGCTTTAAAACACATGGTTTCTTAAAAAACCATTTCATTATGGAAGAATCATCATGAGGTGCACATGAGTTGTAGCATTTTGCAGTAAGTAGCACAGGATGCATGGAATTTTGATTTCTTTGTCCATCAAAAACAAACCTAAAAGACAGAAACAGGCATGCATTTTGCCCATAGTGTACTTAATAATTTTTTTAATGGCACAAAAATGTCGAAAATAGAATTTTCCAGGATCTGAGTTTTGCCTGAACATTACAGGCTAAATTAGTACAGTCAACCAAAGCTTTTTTAACTTCCTCACCATCCTACTCCCATAAAGTAAAAATCTGAGCCTGCTGTGTTACAGAAAGACATGGGTTTTACACAAGTTCTGCCTGAATTGTTGTCTTTCCTTTACTCTTATTGAAAATTAGCTTGAAGGTCTTTGCTGTGAAACACTGCCAAGAAATGCAGGGGATTGTAAAACTCCAGCGTGGGGAACATGATAAGAAATGCTCCCTGCTCCATTTTTGTCCTCATCTGGGGGCACAGCATGAATAAACAGAGAGGATGGGGGAATATTTTTGTTATATTTTTAGCAGCTGCTTTGTCTTTGTATTCAGTGCAGCCTGATGGGGGACTTCATGGGAAGCTCCAATTATTTGGACTTATCAGACTGGGGGGTCTTTTTGTTTTGTTTTTTAAACATCAATCTCTTACGATTATGATCAAATAGCAAGATCAGAGAGTTTACAAGGTGACCAAATACACAGGAACAGGAAGAAGTTGCTTCCTGGAAAATTCTTCTACTGCAAGTCATACAGGTGCTACAGCTAGAAAAGAGAGTCTTGAATTGGCTGAACTGTTTTTTTGTTGAAATTTTAAAAGAAAACTCACCCTAAGTCACAGAGCATATCAAACATTTCAGCAAAATTATTAGCAACAAAACAGGGGGTTTGTTATAAAAACTGACAGGGATCAAGTACAAATAAGAATTTTTGAGAGAATAAAAGCCTTGAAAATAACACATTTTTAAACCTGGTTTTTAAGTTATTCATAGGTACTTTGATTTCACTCAATGTGATACACATGAACTATCAAACTCTCCACTTCTGCAAAATCTAAGGCATGGTCAGCAAGACTTTTAGAAAGACCTTGGAACAATCTCATTCTTCCACTGAAAAAACACTTAAACAAAAATTACACTTTCTAATTAGAGCACAAACGTGGGTCCCATCATATTTTCTCAATAGCAATCAAGATTATAAATTATGAGCTTCTTCTGGTTTTCTTTGATATATGCACTATGTTTCCAACTGGATAAGACAAAGTAAATATAATCTATGGAAGATACAATACCGTCAGGGCATTCACTTGACCCTATGTATACATAGCCATGCTATAATTTCACTTTGCTTTGGTCTTACCACTAAGGTGTTTCCACAAGATTCCAAAGTACTCAGATTGATGATGAAAATGACCACTGCTGGAAAGGTGTTGTTATTGATGAAGCCCCTGCAGTGGGCATCCCCATGTTTCCCATTCAGTGCCAGATCTGTCTCAGAATAACCAGAAAAAAGAACTGTGCAAAAATTTATCTTCATAGTAATCGTCTGTACTCCACAGAAAACATTGATATCTCGCTCAGCTGCAAGAAAAACAGAGAGAAAGACATTGTAAGATTTGAAGAAATCATTACACAACTATTGTAGCAGTTAGTCTAGCATTGTGACTTACAATCAGATAAATTTTTAGATTTCAGTTTCAGGAAAATATTAGAATATAAAGGTAGGAATTGCATTAGTATGAAGAACAGATCTGACTCTACCATTTTGCTGAAGAAAAAACCACAATTTAATATAGTAACATAGTGTAAACAAGCAAGAAATATATTAATCCCACAGCAAATCTTTTAGTAGCACATTTGTAAAATGAAACACTGCAATAGAGTAGAAAACAGCAAGTGTTCAAATATTTGGAGTCTGATTAAGCAGCCCCCTCTGGAACAGAAATTTCCAGCAATTCTGAGAAATAGAGAAGGCCAAGCTCTGCCTCCCAGCCCACTCTGGCATGAAAACTGGCTACATTTTTCTGAGCTGTCTGGAGTCCACTTCGTATGAGATCACAGTCTCAGGCTGTGCAGACTTTGAAGTACAATCAACAGCATATCAGAGTAATTTATTATGATCTCTCTAAAGTTGGTTTTCCCTGGATTTTGGCTTTGGGTTTTTTTTTTAAGAACCATCAACTTGAGCTTTAATGAAAAATCAGTTGGCTCTTGGAAGACTATGATCAATACCACAAAGCATCTTGCAATCTTTCATTCTGTGCATTATGACAACACAAAAGACCTAGAAAGAAGCAGCTGTTAAAACTGATCAGTTTTTGAAAAGCAAAAAAAGTGTCTTCACCAATTTGACCTTTTATTCAAAAGCTTTGGAGACTTTTATGTTCTGAATGGAAAAGCATCAGGTTCAGATACAGGCACAAGCAGCAGATTGTCTTGCTTTAAAGCTCTAACATTGCTCTTCTTTAAGCTCTTCTTTGCCCGTAGATGGTTGGGGGATTGTTCTGGCATTTCCCCCCAGTACTTTACAAAAATACATACTGCATTGCATTAAACACAGACATTACTCCTTTATAGAACTAATTTATCACATCTGCTTAAAGATTAAGGGCTGTTAAAAATTGTAGAACAACTTCAGTCAATACTGTACCATTAAGCCTGCTAAAACGAATTGTTTCACTTCGTAGTCACAGCAGAGAGGAAATGAAATTTCCATTACAATGAACTAGTTCTTCCCCCATGGTACAGGAGCACAAGTAGTTTAATTTAGACAGCTTTAATGGTGGCTTTCAAGCCAAAACAATCAAGTGCAGAAATTAACAGGCCAAACTCACTCCTGAGCTAATGCCATGATAAATGTTACTCACTGGGTGTAAATCTGGGCAGAAAGGTACTGGAGGCAAGACAGGAGTTGAAGTGATTTGGCATGAAATTCTCCTGGTTTGTACACAATCATAATCCCACTAATGTAACGCACAAAGATCAGGAAGCAGCATGCCTTCGTTTTCTCTGCAGGAGGACTATTACCATCCATTTAATGAGTGTACCAAGGTAGAGGGGCCAGCACAAAACAGGGAATGGCAAATTATGCATTTATGCCTCCTTGGGCTGACGCACAAACAGATCATAACAAATTGCAGGATGTAACAAAGTAGCTCAGTTAATTTCATAACTCACCTCAAGCCTTCTCAGAAAGCAGAATAATAACTTTACCAATTAACTTATCATTACTGCTTGCAAAATTATCATTTGACACTTTGGGAGATGAGACCTATCATACAAAACCAACTTCTGCATGATACAGGAGGAGGATAAACAACCTTTACAGACTTAACCTTTTCTGCCCGCTATTTCATGAAGAAGTATTGCTGCCAAATTAGTCCATTCTGGAAATAAAACATTTTTTGTGCAGAAATTCATCTGAAGCCAGTCCCAAACAGATCTAATGCCCTCTAAGTTGCTAAATATCCAGTGCATTTCTTAACAATTTGGGAGGGTAAATATTTGCTATATAAGTTAAAAGAAACAAACAAACAAAAAGTATTTGCATTCCTGCATTAAAAGCCTCTGGTTTTCTGAGTCAGAGGAGTGATGGCTTTAAGGTTATGGCACCCAGCTGGTGAAGCCTTAACTGTGAGGGCCTCAGAGATTCCATACAGGCAAATTTGGTTTCTTTCTGACTCAAATCACACAAGCTATCTACAGCCAGAAGTGCTCATGGATGTCTCTCAAGCAAGAGGGTAAAGCCCAAGAGGTACACAGATCCTACAGAAACAGAGACCATCCTGAATTACAGACAGACTCATGGGGGAAAATGCTGGGAGCTTCACTGCCCACTTCTGCTCTGTTACCCCTCCACACATTGACAACTCACCCCAGGGCAGGCAGCAAAAAACCCTCAGAGGAGAAGAGTTTCCACAGAACACCACTGATAAAAGTCATTCCATCAGAGGAGGAATGAAATGTCCTGTGTAGTTCAAAACCAGTTTCTCCTCATGAACCTCCTCTTTGATCAAATCCCTGCTTTGATATTAAATTAAAATGCACAGTGTATGTGAAAAATCTGCAACATTTCCTCGGTCCCTACAAAGTTTTCAACATGAACTCAAGATAAGAGCCCCCTGAATCAAAACTGCATGTCCCAACTGGAGACAGACTGATATGGCTCTATGTCCCAGAAGCCTTGCAAAAGCTATGCTTCACTGCAATGCAGATCTAAAGTTTTTCCCTATGTAAGCTTTCTGAATGATGGCAAGATCTAACCTAATTATATATTCTCTAGAACAAATCTAGCTTTGGTACAAAAAAATTGCTGCATTTTCAGTCTACCAAAAATGGGGCTATTTTTTCCTTCATTCCTGATGACTATTGCATACCTGCACTCTAAAATAAACTTGCAAACTGCAGAAACAAAAGTTCTGTTTGATTGTCATCCTATTTATGCAGCACTATTCCCTATGCAAGAAGTCACCTAAGCGATGAATGATAAAAGCACAAACAAATGAAAAATGGATGAGCTCCATGGTTCCTCTAGGAAGGCTTCATTTGTCCTCTTTGTTGAAGACAACTCCTGTTTCTTATCAACATTTAAAGAAAAAGAGGAGACAACTTCAACACCCAGTGGCTTCTCCAGTATCTGCACATCATGCTTGGAATTCCAGCTGACAGCAATAAAGACTCCTTGCGTGGAACAAATAAGGAACAGGAAGAAAAATCTACCCATAACAAGGCTCTGTGAGTACTATCTCAGCCTGGAAGATATTGGTTTTAAGATGTTCTCCTTTTCGACCTCTCCTGAGCCAAGTGCTGGGGAAGCCAGCACAGGAAGAGTGAGCCCCTTCTCCCTGCAGAGGCTCTCTCCACCTTCAGCAGCCTCACAGCTCCACTGGCCCCAGCCCATTACACAGCATATGCCCATTTCTGCATATTGAAAACAACACCTGGCAAATTTGGGGCAAAAGGGCTTCTTGGCTTTTACCTCCATCTCAGATGCACAACTAACAAACAGAATTATTTTTCTTTCCTAGCTCTCAACATCAACAATAAGACTGTTGATTAAATCCTGGCCTTTGAATCTTTTATGACAAACAAGAAAAAAAGTAGGACTCTGCTCTCAGCTCTTATGGCCAGTTAGGGGTGAATTGGAATTTACTTTAAAAAAATCTGTTTGCCTGTAACCTAAACAGATTTTCTCTGAATTCAATCAGATTTGGCAGAAACGGAATCTGATATGACTCATTTTTATGAGACAGAACTGCAAGAGGCCCCTAAGTACCCTCAATAAGAGATGAATTCAATTTGCAGGTATCACATTGCAAACGAACATTGGCACAGAGCAGGTGCAAAAAATGACCAGAGAAAAATTTTAAAACAGAGAAAGAAGAACATAAACTTCCTTCTACCTGTTGCAAACATCTCAAGAAGCCTGAAACAGGGACCAAATAAGCCACAATTACATAAGAAACTCAAAAGGTAGCTCTGAAGCAAGTGGGCAAAATTCACGCACACTTCAGAGCCAAGTCTGCAAAAATTGACACTAAATGGAATATATTTATTATTAATAGAATAGAATAGGAATATATATATATTAAAAAGTAGCTTGCAAAATATTCAGCTAAACTGTGATTTTCTCAGGAATGGAGACAATGTATTTGATCTTTGCATGTCTTATTTCTCTGTTCTTCATGTTCATATTGATTAAGTGGAAAAGAATCAAACCCACTGTTGGTCCTTATGCCAACAAAACACCTAGCAGTGTGATAGTAACATGGGAATCAATAAACCGACTTTCTGCCTTCTGCTGACTTAAATTTAATAAAAGAGCTGACCCTTCCTGAAAAAAAATCAAAACTTTTATTATTCAGAAAGCAACAACAGGAGAGGTATTACAGTGTAATACTATACTGAGTGTTCATTACTGAACTATTCAAGTCAATCGCTATCTCAGAAAAACAAGATGTGAGAGACACAGTATTATCAGGCTTCTTTTTATTATTCTTACTCTGCCCATGACACAACTCAAGCAGGAAGGATCAGCAATGTAATAGAAACTAAAGGATCCTTTGCCTGAGTAAATCCTGATACCATGTCACCAAGACTGACATTTCATTTCTATTTCTCCTTGTATTAACAGCTCTGAGCATCCAATGTCCCCAAAATGACTTCATTCCCATTTTCTTAGAGGAAGGAAAATACATCATCCATAGACAAAACTCATTGCTTCACGTGTCCCTAAGCAAGGACTTAATGCTGAAGCGAGGCACTAAAATTTTGCCATCAAGGTAATTTTGCTTAAAATAGATACCTATTTCTTTATTTTAATAAAATGATATAATTATATTCTCTTACCCAGGAAAAAGAAAACTATAAAACCTAAACATGAAAGAAAACCTAGTTAGAAGTGTGAGAGTGTTAAATCTTTAGAGAACATTTACAACAATATGAGCTCTGGTGAATGTCTTGGGCAGTTTAGAGCACTGGCAAAAGCAGGTCAAGCCCCACTGGTGTGAGGGGAATGGTTTGCCTTGCTACCAGGCTGAATTTGACCCATTGTGCAATTAAGAAGGAAGTAAAGTGCAGCATTAGGCAAGTTCATTGTCACAAAAACAGTTAAGACTCACTTAATCTGGAGTCCTACCCCCAGGCCTTAGACAGATTTAAAGCTCTGTATTTAAAAATAAGCACTGCTTTGAACCAAGACAATAAAGAAGCCATTAGAAAAAAAGTCTATCAAATACTTACCAGGAAACCTGCTATGGAGGTTAGCATCACAGTTGTATCCATTGAACTGAGCAGTCACTGGGAGCACTTCAATCATCAGCAGGAGCAGCAACCATACCTGTTCCATTGCAAAACCTAGCAAAACATGGAGTGGTTATTACACACATCTGTTCATTGAATTAAAGATGCTCACTGCAAACATTCCACTGCTGGGAGGCGGTGATCTCCAGCAAAGGAATTGAGGATAAAGCTCACAAACTTGTGGGAAAGAGGTCACAGGCAGCAGGGCCCATTTCTCTGCTCCTGAGTAAGCCTAATTTCTATTAACTTCCAACTTCAATCATAACTAGCAAAATAAGGCATTCAAGGATAATAGAAAAGGGAAAAAAAACAAGCCTAAAATATAATGATAGATTAGAATTGCTTGAATATTTAAATTCCAATCGTTTTTTGATGTTTCAGCGTAAAATTGCTGAGGAAAGACATCTTGGCTATAATAAAACTATTTTTCCAAGTCATAGAAAACCACAGAAATAAATTGTTAGCTCAGAAATTCTGAGGTTCAAGATCCTATAATAAAAATGGGTTCATATCTGTTTGCCAAACATTTGCTCTTTGCAGCACAAATGCAATTAAACTGAGCTTCCACAAAGAGCTGATACAGACACTTGCATCTACTTGAATTGTATCTGGCAATCAGAACACATGAATTTCAAGTGTTCTCAGTAATGATTCCTTTTTCAAGGAAAGCTCCAAGGTGTAATACCTGTGGTACTTACCACAACCAAAAAATCCCAACTTCTTATACCTCTGTCAAAAGCATCCCAAAATATTGAGATTTTTGTCAGTGAATCCAAGAGCACTAATTTTTTGTTTTGTTTATTTTGTTAGTTTATTTGTTTGGGGTTTTTATGTATGTAAGATTTTGTCATTCTAGAGAATATAGCTGCTAATGTAGACCCCAAATGTGGCAATGTTCTCCATTTGCCTATACAGGAACCCAGTAATTCCAAGATTTCGGAAATTGCTTCCTCTAAGAGCACAGATCACCTCTCTCCAAGTGGATAAGGTACATGTGCAAACTCCAGAGATGTAGCACTCCTCATTTCAGCCATACCTGGCATGGCAAGGGACTGTCCTGCATTGCTAAAGCTGGCCACAGCACATGGAGAGAACACGAGACAAAATGTCACTCTTTACTGGATCTTTCATGGCTACACAGCAGTGTGAGCCGCTTCTCCTCAACAATGCAAAGGCTTTCATTAATTTTCAAACCATGCTCATTTAATGTTCTGCATTGAAAGAAAGACCCCTAGAGGACAGTCCCACATGCTTTGTCAATGAACAGATCAACTCCAAGAAAACACTGACCCAAATTCTTCTAAAAAGTCAAAGGTGTGTCCAAGTGTACAGCCAATGATTCTTGTGTAATTCTGCTTGGAAGTACACAGAATAAAACCAGAATTGGAAACACCAGCTTCCAGCTACGCATGCACATTTGGGGAGCCAGGTGTAACTTTTGCTATTATCACATCCAAAAGCAGCTCTCCAACCTAGTTCCTCTCAACTTGCTCAACGAGTGAGTTACAGCAACAATGCAACCTCCTTTTTGTTTTAGGTGGATACCTAATTCCAAACAAAAGCACTCTTTGACTCTTAACACTTTTTCCATTAGATTCCTGTGGAGATTGACAGCACTTGCAGCTAATGTTGATGAAGAATTGTGAGAACATAAGAAAGAAAATAAAATTTCCAACTGGGTTGCTATGAAACCTCTGTATTTTCATGATCTCTTCACCCTGTCCATCACTCTCAGACAGAGAAGCACAGCAGTGTTTTGCTTGTTTGTTTACTATGAAAATTTATACGTTATTTTGAAAGAAACATCTTTTCTTTCAGAATATTGGCATTTCTCCAGTGTTCTGGAGCTTTACCTCTGCTTGTGCATACAGCAGTTATATTGATAAAGTGGATATTACTGTTCTCTTGTATATGGGCTGGTTTCTGATGTCCATTACAATGGGATATATCAAGGATATACCAAGATCTAAATCTGAGTTTAATTTTCTAACATCCACAGTGGTTTTCTGCTAGTAAAAAAATGTTTGAAAAGAGTTAAATGAAAGATGCCACTGATAAAGCTGTAATTATTATTTTATATGAAAAGCAGGACTTCACAATAAATTCTAAAATTTTAATTATTAAACATAACTTAAACTGCTTCATTTTGGAAGAATGATAGATGATTGCTAAGGAACAAATCTGAATTAAGACATTAAGTATTTATAGCATTATTTCTCTAGCTATATTCAGAACAATTCAGATTTTAACACAACCAATAATGTCCTACTTGCTTTTTGGCTATTGACTCATCTGCATATGAATCAACATGCAGATCCACATCACCAATTGAGTTTACTCCTGCTGCTTTTGGTTAAATAAGCTATGAATATGCATAATTTTTCATTTTTCAAGAGAACTGTAGGGCTAGAAAGCATCCTGGGAGGCCAACATCACTGATCTGCCCTCACCAGACACAACTAAGGGAGCCATTTTTGCTTTTCCAGTCTGGTCTTAAAGGCCCCCAGCAAGATATTTTTCAACATAAATTTCTGAACTTCAGCCCTCCCAAATGTATAGGTCATCCTAACCAAAAGTTTTCTACCATACCAATATGGCTGACCATTTAATACAATTATAGAAGCATAAAAGTTCTATCAAAATAATAGCAAGAACATGATATGATTGCTGATGTATAAATATGAAACTAAAAATCCATGTACAAAATCATAAGATAGCATGCAAGTGTCAGGAATGGGATTATTTATAATCCTGGAGTGAAATACATGAGGAAGATATCTGCCTTTTTTCCTTCATTTAGTGTGCAAGTCTTAGTATGCATTTTTTGAGGAATGCTGTTCTTGATGGTTTAAAAACAAAAGGCTTCTTTGATCTACAACAAACACATCTGGCTGTTAAGAAGATTTCCAGGATTAAAAAGATGCCAACACATACTGCAAGGGAAATCTGACCCCTTCTGTTCATTAAACTCCTAAACAGCAAACCCATATAACGTTTCACTGCTGTACCCTGACTCAGGCCCTGCTGTTCTGTGCTGCTCACCACTGAAGAGTACAGAGAGGTCAGAGTTGCAACAGGCAGTGCTCACTTCAATTGCTATCACTTTACAAAGCCCTTGTCCCTGCTTTGATAAACTTCACTGTATCAGAAAACCTGCAGAGAATTCCCAAGAAAAGATGTTTATGATTTAAACATCACAAGCTTTTGCAGTCGATTTAGGAATTTAATTCCACTGAGAAGATATAGTTTGATTTAAATTCCCTCTTCTTTCCTCTGTCATGACCTGATATTCATTTATTTTCTCTCCCATCCTCTCTAAAAAGATCTTCAAAAATTTTCCATTGTCAACAGTATTCACTGACTCAGCCCTACATTTTTATTGAATTGCATTTGTGAGCCAGTCGCAACTTCCAAGTGCATTATTATTTCAAATATTCTTCCTGTATTTTATAAGAACTTTCTATAGTCCACTGCTTATTCTCTATTTTTAATCCACAGGGTATGGCAGTTCAGCAGAATAATATGGTGATCCTCATGCCTTCTGACTAGATATATCTTTTAAAAAGTATAGCTAATATTAATAACAAAAATTTCTGAAAGAAAATTATAGATGTGTTGAGCACATAATAAGCTGGTGCCACATTAATAAGTGTTTTCATACATGCCTGGTATACCTAGTAACTGCTTAAATGTTGTCTAGCAATGTACACTAGGTATTTACAAGTAATGAAATAGGAACTTCTGCTCACAAAAATATTGTCAAATTATCATTACATAGTTCAACAGGCCCATCTCAGCCATCTCATGACAAAATAGCTCCTTGTCCTCCTGGCTTGCATTCATCTTTCGGTCCCACTTGTTTCTGCATGTGCACCCAAGATGTGAGCAGCTGTGAAGTGCATTTACTGCGCTACTGTCAGGTCCTCCAGAACCACTTTGCTTCTAAGCACACACAAGACTGCTTGCCATCACTCAAAAGCAACCCAGTGAACAAAATCAGAAGAATATCTCTCTACTTCAAATTCTTCAGTGGAACTTTTTCCTTTGACTTGTACATCCTGTTGAAATAAATTATCCAGATAGTTTCAGTATCACCTCCCACTTTATATCCTTGGGTCTTATGATGCAGATAAAACAGGACTTGGATCTTTATAGCAACTGTTTTAAAGATAAGTCTGTCAAAAGGTGATAACTGCCTTTTTTTAAAAGGTTTTTTTTATAGATAAAGGGCAACTGAGATGCAAAGAACTTTAAGACACATTTCAACTACAAAATTTCTCTATGTTTGTAGATAATCTTTGGTTCTGAGACTTTGAAACACATATCTTTTTTAGAGTGTTCTGTGATTTCAGACCCCATAGTGCCATCACATTCCTGACACCTAGAAAAACCTGCAACATGGAAAAAATAAATATAAACATGCACATACATATATGTACATGACAAACGCAAACACACAGAGGCGCACACATGAGCCTTGTAGTTCAACAGTCTCCTACTAAACCTATGAACAGCTTGTATATTCCCAACATTACAGTATTTAAGACTCACAGCAAATGTCATAATTTGATATATATGAGGTAATAATAAAACTAAGAACATCAGAAATCGGTGCACCTCAGAATGTACAAAACCAGATGATTGTTCACACATGGAAAATGTGAAAATATTTTTCTTTAAAACAAATAAACTAATGTCTCTTGTAGCTATTCAGAACAGAGCAGTTGTGGACTGAATGAGAAAGACCATGATTTAAAAACACACATTAGTCAGGCAGGGACTTGCCTTCAGCATCAATTATCTGGCCTCAGAATGACCTGTATGTATTTCCTAGTCATATTTTTGCCCTCAGTTCTTGAGATTTATAAAAAAGAATCCTGAATTAGCTCCATAATATATTAGGTTTGTAATTAAATATTGGGTAAAAGCTTGGAACACCTACTTAATCTATCAAAATACTACCAGAACAAAGTGGGAGCTTCCCCTGACCAATTCTAAATCATAGCTAAAGCCTCAAATGCCAAGATGTTTTGTGAGTCAAGTAGGTGCCCATACTATCCAATGAAAATGAGACTGAAGAAATTTTTGCATCTTTTGAAAAACAAAGCTTTTGCTTTGGTCCAAAATTTTAAAAAATTCTAGTGTAAGTTAAAATAATTTTGTGTTATTTTCAAATGTTTTTACAATAATCTTTCACAGAACAAAAAAGCCAAAGGGTCTGAGAAAGAGATGTTAAGTTTCCACAAAAAGAAGTTACAACAAAATCATTAGACTTTAATTTGAAAGACCCCAGATTTTCACCAGCACGCTACAATGGGCAACTCATATTCAAGATCATAAAATATTTATGTGGAAGCAATACATAACGTGCTTATGAATTGAAATGAAATAATTCTAAACCCTTCTGAACACCAAAAGGGTGAAAACCTACATCTGCTTCCAGAATTCACAGCTCAGTGGTTTTTGTGTCTCTTATGACTGTAGTGAGAAATAAATGTGTATGTTGGGTAAATAATAGAAGCCTTACAGCTCTGGAATCTATAAAACCAGGTGTGTTTAGAGAGAGACAGCAGCACAGGTCCATCTGGAGCTTCATCTCAGAGCCTCAGATAGGCAAAAATCCAGCTGAGACAGTTTTTCTGCCTGCCTAATGACTGGGGAAATTTAATTGGTGTACCACACTGCCAAAAAGCTCTTAAAAAAATTACAAACCTACCCTCTAACACTACAAAACATTCCTAATAAACTTTTATATATTGTATCTTAGTATATGTGTATGTCTTTATTTTTACAACCAATCCTTGGATGCACTGACTTTTTTTTTTATCTAGTCTGAAAAGAAACTGAGTTAACTGCATATTTACAATGTAAGAAGAGAATGGTGATCAAGTGAATACTACACCTTTATGAAATATTTCCAGGAGATTTATACAAAGCAGCATAATACCTTCTTCCAAGAAGACAGACTACTGGGAAAATACAATTATAATAGTATAAATAAATCTAAACAACTATTGTTGAACAAGCCAGAGATCTTGACTTACTAGGTCTATTTAAATTTATTCACTTGCAAGTGTTGAGGTCTGTTTTCCTGCTATTCTGTGCTAAATAGCAAATTTATTCTAGCGTTTCAACTACATCCATTAGTGAAATAATATTCTTCATAGGTGATATCTTCCCCCTACACTGTTCCATATTACTTTCACCATAGCTCTGCTTAGTATTGTCTACTACATCAGAAAAACTTTGACATCAGCAAGATACCTGAGAAAAAAAGAAAGGAAATTCAGTATAAGATTTGGAGACTATTGCAGTGACTAGTCTGAAAAGATTACTTTAGCTCAAGTTTGGATGTTCCTGACAAGTCAAGTCCTCCTTTTAATCATTAAAATCCACATAATTTGGCTTATTGTGCTCTGCTTTTCTTTAATTTTGTGGCTAAACTCTTTAGTGGATACAACTGAAACACCAGGAACATAAACCAACCAAAAACATTGATAGATTCCCTATTGAGGTCACTGCAGTTCTGACTCACATCATAAAACTAAAATAAAAATCATGTTGGATTTTCTTTATCTTACTTCAGCCACAAAATACTATAAACAAGCTGATTACAAAACAAGAGCCATCAGATAAACACCAGCTGGGCCACATTCACTTACAGGCTGGCAAGCACATAGAGAAGTATCTGTAATGAACAGAACTACAGTGTTTAAGACACTGTCTAATTAATCCAATAGTGAGGAAAAAAATGGGATCATTTAGCTCTATTGAAGCTGGCTTACATTGTGTTTCTCCTTCACTTTCAGTGGAGACACTGCAATTTGACAATCACTGAGACTAAAGCAAGTCCAGGATCACCTTGGACTGAAACACAAAAATAAAAGCTGTGACACGTCCCCTGCACAGGTAGTGTACAAAGACTGCCCCTAAAACCTGGAACTAAGAGGCTGTTCCTAAGCTTAAATACATTCTCCACACATGCACATTCAGTGTCTAATTCCTTCTCAGACCACTGATCATTATAGGGGTTCCACCAGCTAGCCAATTTACAGAGCAAATTTACAGAGACTGTCAAATCATCTGATAGAGGCCCCTGAAGTGTCATCACATTCTACTGGCCTTCAGTAGCCTCCAACCATGGTCTGGATTCAAACACACTGATCTAGTGATGAGATGCACTTAATCCTATTGCCTGACCCCAGAGCCCTGCAATCACATGGGCAGATAAAGATCTAAACTAGTATCATTCTACTTAATTGCGCTTTTTATGATTTTAAAGAGAGTGATATAAATATAAATCTTCAGTAAAATAATGCTTGATCTCACTAGCAAGTAGATTATACTGCAGCCATCTGTTTGCAGTTTGAAAAGTTACCAGTAAAATAAGACTTGCCTGACAAAAAGCACCAAGAGTTTATGCCATCAGGATTAGTTCAATTTCCTCGCTTCTAGAAACAACAACTAAGCACGAAGGATGTGGAATAATGCTGCAGTAGAGTACAACCTTATCTAATCCTTGGAAGTTAAACAAATTAGCAGTAAATAATGCTGCCAATATCTTGGTCAAAGAAAGCATGTAATACCACAGATTTCATAAACTATGAAATCAAAGAGATTCTGTTCCCAAATTTATATTTAAAAAAGAAAAACTGCTTCTACTGTGAAATAAAAGAGATTCGCTTATGGCTATTTCTTTCATCATGTTTCAAGTCCGTGTTGTAGCCATCTGGGACTTAAAACAAGATTTGAAGTAATTTTTGAGCCAACCTGTAAAACAAGCCTGAGGTGTACTGCTGAAGATCTAGTAGAAAAAAAAACAAATCATCATGCACTGGTAAAACCATTCTTTGACCAAGAATATGTAAGCAGGGTCAGCATTCCTATCTCCTGCAGCTCTTAAGGCTTTCCCCCACAGTACACAAGGCAATTATAGTAACTATGTCAATTTGGACAGTATCAGTTCATCAGCTTAACCCAAGACTTGATTTCAAATCCCCGCGATCTTCGCTGAAGAATATATCGCTGTTATGATTACTTTTAAAATAAACAAAGGTGGTGCAATTACCACGTCCAGCCAGCTTTGTGACCGGAAACAATGTCACTTCCAATCAACAAACTCTTGTCATTCAGCTGCAGTGGAGCCAGATAAGAAGTCCTGCTTATCAAAATTTTCCTCCATCAATGCAATGACTGTGGGAACAGGCTGACTGACACCACAAGTTGGGGAAAATTGCCTTCTTCAAGCAATTGATTGTTTCCCTCCTGAAAGCAACATGAGGGGGTTTGACATACACTGATAGCCTCTACATTGCACAGGGCTTATAACCTTCCTCCTCCAGCATTAATAGCACAAGTCTGGTCTGTGTACCCTTAGGTAAAAGCTAACTTGCAAAAGTCAATCCCAGTTGGACGCTAAAGCCTTCATGTTTGCATCAGCCATTCCCTGCATGCTTTTTCCCCAACAAACTACCCCTGAGATTTCCTAGTGAGGTTTAATTTGTCTGATGGGTGACAAAGTAAAAATTTCCTTTTAAAAGTAATGAATACTGTGATATTAACCACTATTTAATAAGTCCTAGTTGGCTGACATCGTGGGCACTTACCCAAATCCCCTGTAGCTGTTGAGTCAGCTGTACTCCATCTATCCCGTGCTCCTGCATGTGATCAACTGTTCAACTCCTCTGCCCTGCAGAACTTTTTCAGAAAATACTCTGAGCCTGTGGATGGAGGAAAAGAGACACTCATTATGAAAATTCTTTTTAAAATAGGTCTGGATTTCAGATGGGAAAATTTGACAGGTCTCAGAATACTTTACAAGCCTGTTCATCATCAGAATGAAACCTGAGTAGGCTCTTTATGGTGCCTTTTTTCAATCCTTTGCCTGTTTTTTTCTTGCAGGCTTTTGATCTGCTTCTCTCCACTTGTATGAAGAAATCCAGAGGACCATGTGGGGCGAACAATCAACCTGGAGAAATTATTCTGTCATCAGCTTGTTGAGGGAAAACCTTGTCTGCTTAAAAAGAGGGGTGGGAGGAAGGAGAGAGATGGAAGCATTGAGATAGGATCAGTAACTAAACTGCAAGGTTATCAATGTACCATTGTGTGTTGTGAGAAGTGTCTTTTGTGGTTTTTTTCAGCTCTGGGCTAAACTCATAGTACTAAACAAAACAAAAGCAAAAAGAGCGACATTTCACGCTGTGATGAAAATGTGATATAGGGGTGTCATCATGAATACAGGTGACAACAGAAGGATAATTACCAACAGGACATCAATGCACACAAAGCCAAGTGCACACAAAGGCAAAGATCAAGCTGCTAGAAACTAAGCCTGCTTCATAATGTCTACTCCTCTATTTCTGGGATTTAGGGGGGAAAGGGGAGGGGATGCTTAACTCCCATTTCTGGCATTAGACTTTCTTCCTCCTCCTGCCCCCTCCCTTCAGTTTATATTGTAACCATCTATGCTTGGAAGCTTTTGTTACACCTCTGGCCAGGGAAAACAGTGCGTTATAGAGACAGCTATGAGGTGCTTGGATTTGTTGGAATATGGGGCAGTTTTTAGAAGAGAAAAGCCCTGCCTCTGCCGTGCCTCCACTTTGGCCAGCTCCTCTTAAACATCCAAGTGCTGCAGAGCACATTGCATACATTGATGGCAACCCAGGCAGGCCCCACAGAGCAGACATGGCAGAACCAGCACCAACATGATGCACTGACTCCCCTCCTCTTCATCATCCTCCAGTCTCAGGGCAGTGACAGAGGAAAGCGGATTTTCCTCTTAACGCTGAAGTGTCGTACAAATCCAAACTAAAATTTCTCTGTGTAATATCAGTTTCACAAACAAGTGCATTTAAAGAACAGTCTAACCTTGAGTAGGTTTCCAAAAATGAGAATCTCTACTTATGTTGTTTTATCGTTTAAGACATGTCCAATAACACAGCCATCTCTTGCCTTTTGGTCTTCAGATGAGATTATTGGAAGCATCAAATCATCATAAATCACAGCGCAATTTCTGCTTCCACTGACAGCAATCACAGCTTCTGCAACATCTGGGTTTCCTCCCTCTGCAGGAGCATGTACACAATGAAATCCTGACAGGTGTCATCCCACCTTTCCCTTGCTGCAGACTGTCTTTCAACAAATTAAGGAGACAAAGCACAAGACTGCAGGACAGGTCCTTATTATGAGAGCCTAACTCAAGGAGCTGCTCACCAGCAGCTGTCCATGGAGGAGCTGAGGCTCCTCCTGGGAGACAGCTCTCCCCAAAAGCTGTGGGAGCAGCTTGGCAGAGGTGAGTACACTTCCACCTGCCCAGGTGTGTGAGCAAAGTGGGTTAAAAGCTGGCTGGGCAGCACAGCCCCCAAGCTGCATCTACTGCCTCCATCCCAGCAGGGCACAGCGCAGCACAGCACGCTCCCTGCGGCAGTCACTGCTCACAAGCACCTCTCACCTTTACCTGCTCAGGGAAACAGTGATTACCTGGATGTTCCCAACCCCAACCAGCTTTTGCCACCTGGAAGGGCAGCTGGTTTCCCCTCAATCTATTAAAACCCCATAGGCAGGGTGAAAAACAGCCCAGCATGTTTCATGATTTATTAACTATTCTTGTTTACAGAGCTATGAATCAAGAAATCCCTGTTCTTAGTAAAAACAAGCCCTTCACTGCTATAACACTGTACCTATAAGTGACCTAAAGGATGTACCACACGCCCTCAAAAATCCAAGTTTCTTTTTTAGCTTCTCTTTGGAGAATTCATTAATTCCACTGCTATATAATGTGCTATTCCTGTATTCTTTACATTAAAAAAAGGAAATCCCTGAATCCTTTGACAGGGAAAAAAACCAAACCAAAACAAAAAACCTGACTATTTCACCATTAACCCTTGAGAGAATGTGCCCCCAAATATTTGATTCTCCAATCTAAGAGTGTATTCATAAGGAAAACTATTTTCACCTGGTATAATATTCAATGATTTTGAAAGTTTTCAGCATGATTTCCAACAGCTATTCTGGCCAGAACAAATATAAGACTGCAGTTCTGTGAATAGATCACAATAAGCTTTCCAAATTTACCTCATAAAGAGACATTTTGCTCATTTCCAAATTAAAAATCTTTCTCCAGTCCACAAATCCCTCTGCCCATCTCACTCATATTTTATATATTATTTGAAATCAGACAAGCTGATTCTTCTAAACCATAATTTTCAAGGAGATTTGGACACAGTTTGCTTACTAATTTTATCTAATTGGCTTCTAAGGAACTTTTTCTTTTCATATAGAAGGGTATAACACATAAGCAAAAACATTTATTTTCCCCTCTTCTCCAGAACATAAAAGCCCCCACACCTTGCTACCCATATCTAAATACATGTGAAGAGACAGAGAAACTGCAAGAGAATAGAAAAACTCAATGGAGAAGAACAAATTTCAAATAAAAGATTATGTCCAAAGATTTGAACCAGCCCACATGCAAGCCAAATTCCACTGCTATTTTGCCCACAATGTAACTACATATTTTGCCAGATTTGCAATTACTGTAATAAAAATAACATAGATGAGATAATCCTTTATTATTAACCACAATAAAAAACACTCCTAGGTTTTATCACTATTATCCTCTAATAGATAGCTCTGGAATTATCTTAAACTTGCTTCTACCAAACACAGACCACATCAGAATTTCAGTGTTAATATGAAATTCTACAAACCTCAGCTACAGTGAAGCACAGAGGCTATTTCAAAACAAAATATTCTTCAATGTCATAAGTCATATGAAATTCCCATTCTCAGTTTAAAAGTGAAATGCTTTGCTCTGTGAAGAGGGATTCTGGGTTTTTTGGAAATGGGCTCTGAAGCTGCACAGTGATTGCTGGAGCGTCCATGAAATGAGTTCTGCAGCTTAAATGACCTTCTAATGGAACAATTCAGCCAAAGCACATCTCCACTGTTTAGAAACAGAGGATTTTTTTATGCACAACTATAAAAGTAATTTTTCTATAAAAATGTGCTTTTTGTCAACATCAAATGTTTAAAATATGTCTAAAAAAAAAAAAAAGGATAGTTAAAAGAACAACCTCAGCTGTCAAAACAGAAACAACCAAATCTTTCTGATAAAATAACCTGTCAAATTTTGGCATATTTTTGGGACATATATCTGTGTATAGGCTTTTATTTGAGAGTATTCTCATGGATTTTCTCCCAAGACATCAACATCATCATCCATGTTAAGTTCTTCTGACAGTGAAATTTTTTAATCCTCCAAACAGGCCCCCACTCCTCCTCCAGTTGCTTTGTGTTTCTTACAGCTGTATTCATCTGCACTTAAACTCCACACACACACAAACTTGCTTTTCTAGGCATTTCTCAGTATTAAGTCCACATTGAGCCCCTTGATATAAGCAATTCACATTACTACCCAAGTTTATTTTCTAAAAGATCAGACCTAATTCAAACCCCAGCTAAACTGGATTAACAACTTATATAATTCTTACTGTACCAAATCAATGTGTGCTGTAACCACAAGGAAAAAAAATGTAAAAAAAATCAATACTGCATGAGAGATTCTTCCCTAGTTGTAATCAAATATACTCACACAAACATATGGCTTAAAAATTGTCATGGCTGTTTACATTATTGGCATCTAGAGAAAGTGCACGCCAGTTTTAACTGAATAGTATTCAACCTCAAAACCATCTAGTTCACTTTCTATCTTGCCAAAACAATTGTAATTTAAATCTCTCCAATGCAATCTACTAGCAGAACAGGGAGCACAAGTGAGAAAAATGATCATGAAAGTACACCTGCACTGAAACATCACAGAACCCAAATCCAGTTTAGGCAAAGTTTTACCAAAGGCAAAATCATGACCCGAACAGATTGTGAATAACCCTGGCATCAGTTTCATTTGGGTACAGACCACAAAACTGGGAAAGACAAATCCCTGTTAGTTTTACTAGTATACAACAATATACATTAAAAGACCACTATGTTTCAGTATTAGCAGAGGTAAATGTGAATTAGAAATGGCTGTGGTTACAAATTGGGAATTGAAATAAAAAATACACACAAGACTCCTTCAGCTTCTCTGGATTTACGCAAACCTGCCTGCTCAGTGGTAATAAATACATACTCCCTATGCTTTAGAACAGCATTTAAACCAGCTCATTTCTACATTGAAAACTCCTTTTTATTTCACAACTCTGCTTTTTAGTTTTAGATTTTTAAGCCCCTACTGGCAGAACCTACAACTGATCTACATCAACACTGTAGATTACCTTAGCTCACCTGCAGCTGTTTTGAAAAAGAATTTTCGTGTTGACAATTACAGACTTGACACCTCAGTGTGGAAATAAATCTGGAATTCAACTTCCTTTTGGATTATACAGAAAATTTTTGGTTTGTCCCAAATCAAAAAAAAAAAATTAAAATTTAAAAAAAACAAATCACCACGTTACCATTTGCTATCTTATCTCCAGTTATAGAGAGTTACGCTTTTCATACACAAGACCCAAGTTTGTTTTTAAGGCTACAATTTCCAAATATGCACACTCTTTGGTAGCATTAGATGAATCCTGAACACTGCACACTTGTATGTAACAACTGAGGCACCCTCCTTTATGAACATATTTCCACCTCCCAGCCAAACCCACAGTCTTTATTCCTGTCCTAGATTATTCTTTGTTTTTCAGTAGTTAAAGCATTTTCTTCTTCTGCAGAGGCCCCCTCATCCCTCAGATGGGAAGAAAGGGTGTTTTTGACCTGAAAGGAATATTCACCTGGTCCTCTTGCTTTACAGCATAGCCTTTTTCCTTGTCTCCTTCTGCCATTAGCTTCTTCAACTAAATGCAGATGTCACCAGCCTTTCTTTAGAAAAGGGAAATAAGTGTCCCATTAAGTACTTAGAGGAGTGGACAGATTCTCCCATTCAGCTGGTTCCCTACACACTTGCTGGTGCTGAACAGCAAATCTTCTATTTCTGAGAAAGGGCTATCACAGAGAGGTCATTTTCCTCTAAGTGGTTTCCTTATTTCATCTGTTCTCAAGTTTAGTGTTAAGTTGCTGAAAGATTACCTCATTCACATGATTGCGAGCCTGTTCGCCTCCAGAGTGTAGGGTGAATGAGGCAATAATCATTTGTTGGAAAAATACAGGTAGTTTAGCTTGCATTGCAAAGAAATATGCCTAAAATTGTCATTATTCCAGTGACAAATCCTGAGACCTTTATTTTCTTTTCAGAGAGTCAGGCCCTGCTCACAATGGGGAAAAATTACATGCAGAGAGTCCCAGCTTCTGCTGCAGCTCAGTGAGAGCCCAAAGTGAGCTGGGCAGAGGGGCTGCCTCACCAAGCACTGCTGCAGACCACGTGTGCACCCACAGCCCGGGGCTTCTCCAAGAAGGAACGCAATCACCAAGTAAGGTAGGACGAGAGTTTTATGTACTTTAGTACACCAGTGAAGGTCCCCAAGCCAAATGGTTCCGTGTGCCTCCTTTGGCGTAAGTGGGTTTTTCAGCTTTAGAGCCTGGTTTACATTACACCAGAAGGTTCTCTTGGAAGTCTCTTATATTTGGAGGCAGGGGGGATTTAAGCTACTTATTTTCAAGAAAAAAAGAAAAAAAAAAAAAAAAGCAAGTACAGTGTTAGTGAAATAAATGCAGAGTTTCCCAAGTTTAGTCAATTCATGGGCAGATTTCTAAGATCATTTTTGATAAGATTTTTCCCAGCCAAATACATTCACTGTTGTAGTTACTATGACAATTTTCTATCATTAAATGCAAGATTAAAACTTCAAAACAATAAGACCATTAAATGTCAGGAAACTAATAAAGGAGCAAAATTGAGTGACAGAGATCAGAAAGTTTTTTCCACAGAAGAGCCTTGACCCATTCCTCCTAGGTTGCACCTGCTCTCAGAACACAAAAGCAGCAAACTGCCCCTAGAAAGAAAAAAGCTTACTACACAACCCCTATGAACTGCATTTAAGATGCATGTTCATTATTTTGCAGAAGGAACATGCAGCAGGATCAATATGCCATCAAGATAAAAGAAGAGTATAAATTGTCCTGAGAGTTGGTCAGAATTTTCTTTACTGTCAGCCAGGGAATTAAAAACAGGGCGGGAGGCATATTAAAACTGTGCTTTTATAAGCCTAATCAGTAGGCTGGAAAATGAGTTTCACAAAGAGATAATGAGCTCCCAAATCATAATTTGCCAAGGCTGCATCGATTTTCACTCATCTTCAGATCATTTACAAGCACCCAGCACAAGAACACCTTTCTGCCCCAGGCTCCCTCCAAGCAGGGACATGTGCCAGAACAGCTCTCCTTGTGCAAGAAGGAGTTCCCAGCTCAGTGGTTGCATCAGCTAGAAAAGGACATGAATTTGGATCCACTCGAGATGGATATTTCATGGTCATTATCAAAGCTGAGAATTAAAGCATTCTTGTGCCCTGTTGAACAAATATTTGCTTCCCTTCTTGGGCATCTTCACAGATATGGCAAAGAGATAATAATAATAAGCAGATGATAAAATCAGTTGTGCTGCCATCATGGTTTTAGCAAGACTGTGTTCTCACCCCACTCCATCCCCAGAACTGTTAGGGCATTTACCCAGTGCACAGGAGAACAGACTGAATGTCCCTCCTCCAGCTCCACCTTGGGGACCACTCCATTAGGTCAAAGGATGAAACTTACACCTGGGTTAGCGACAACAGGTTTGTCCCCACCAGCTCATACTGAAATGGCTAAATGAAGACTCTAATGTCAATCACAGCTAATGAGAAAATAATCCAGTTCAACATACATCTAGATCAGTGCCTACAGCACTGTCCTGAGCAACAAAGTTGAAATAATGCTCTCAGACTAGAGAGGAATTAAACCTAAGTCTTCTACATCTTAGTCAAGCAGCCAGATCCCTGAATTAACAGAGAGGAGCTACTGCAGAGGCAGCTTTCTATCACGGCCATCAAATTTTTTTACAAATAGCATCACAAGAGGGATAACAGAAGTTAAAACCATGATCTTTTCATTCAAGCTGACATTTGATTTCTTCTTTTATGGCAACACACAAAATCCACATACATAATCTACATTCTTGCTACCATGAGTCAGGCTTGTTTTCCTCTCCCACCCACACATCACCAATCCATAAATGCCCTATGCTAAAAGCACTCACTGGATTTTTTCAGGAGAAAGGTTGGAATCAGTCTTGTCATCTGACTCTTCTACACTTCAAGCTATTTTAATTCCTCTATAATTTGTATTTAGAGTTAAGACTTATATGTACAAAATTCAATGTTAACTCCTCTCACTTGTTTCACCCTCTAGTGCTTTCATTTTATTTGATTGCACCCTGCTCTTGTCAGCAATTTAGACTGACCAGGTATTAATTGTCTATTACATCACACCTTTATTGTGTAGCAAGCACAATTTTCTCTTGTAAAGAGTTATCTTCATCCCAGGACCTGGTTGGATTCCAAGGGAGCAATTTGTTTGTCAGGGCAAAATTCAATAAAAAAATGTTGTTTATCTTCAGCAGCTATTTATTGTCTGCTACAGAGTAGAGTAATTAAAAAATGGTATAGTTTGAGGACAGGGAATAGGTTGCTGAGTTGTTGTTTTCTGTTTAAATTTGGTGTTGTACTCCAAAATTCACTAGTACTTCAAAATAGTTTTTGCTCTAGCTAAAGGCACAATTATAAGGGGGAGGAGTGCTCCAATTTTTGGACAAATCCTTTCTTTTTTCCTTTCTGTCACATCTCTGAACAAGTTAGACATTCCCTAAGTTGTTCATTTCAGTGGAGAATGAGGAATACGTCCCTTACCTTAGTAGTCAGTCAAATAAGATCATATATTTCTGTGGGAGGTGGGAGGGGAGGAACCTGCTGCTCTCTTTCTTTGATTGCTTGAACATGTATTTTTAATTGCAGAGTTTATCTCCCAAGGCAGGAAACAACGTACCCCACATTCTTCATTGAGAGAACTCAAAGCTGATGCTTCCTCCCTTTGTTCACTAGCTGAACATGCCCATCACCAGACCTTAGCTGATCCATCTAATCCCCACTTTGAACTGTCCTTCTCTGAAATACTCTGAAGTTCTTTACTCTGCAGGTGACTGAGCACTGGAACAGGTTGCCCAGATAGATTGTGGAGTCCCCTCACTGGAGATATTCCAGACCTGTCTGGACACAATCCTGTGCTCTGGGATGACTCTGCATGAGCAAGGAGGTTGGACCAGATGGACCCATTGTGGCCCTTTCCAACCTACCCAGTCTGTGATTTTGTCCCTTCTTTGCTGTTGTACAAGACACTGCAAGACAACTTCTCAGGAGTGAAAATTAAAACATACTGGTGGTTCAGCATTAAACATCTTAATTTTCATCTTCCTCCATGTTAAACCAGCACGAATAGCTGCAAAGTTTAAGCTCTAAATTTCATACTCATTTTCTAGAGAAAACACAGAAGAAATGAATGCTTGGAAATCTTCATTAGTCTGTACATTATGGAAAGTTACTGTAGGCTAAATAGCAGAATTGCCTATTAAATACCATAGCAACAGATCAAACTATATTTTAGTGCACTAAACAAAAACACTGCAAAAAATGAAAAAAACCCAAAAAACATTGTGATTAAATATTTTTTTAAAAAATCCATAAAGTTAAAAGTTGAGGAAAATATATTTTCTCAAGAATTACAGCTCCATTTGATCTATTTCTTTCCTTACTATTAAGTCCACTGAATTATTTATTCATTCAAGTGCTTTAATCAAGATAACCACTCAGAAGTCATTTGATTTAAAAGTACTGTTACTGTTAAATGCAGCAGTAACAGATCACAGGAATTTGCTGCTCACAATTACGTGTGGCAGCACAAAAAGCTTGCCGTACTGAGGACACACTGCATGGCTACAGCCAAGAAAGACATTTAAGGGTGTAATAGGATATTTTTGTCTTTCTACGATAAAGAAATACTATTGTGAGAGACAGCCCTCCCCTTTTGCTTAGCCCCAGGACCCACACCACACATGGTATGAAAGTTTATCCTGCGAGATGAGACAGTCTTTAACTTCAACATGTTTCAAGCCCACAGCTCTACCCATGGGAGCCAGGCTACAGAACAGGGGACCCAAAGCATTTTTAAAAATCTATCCATGAATCAGGTAAATACCCAGCAAATTTACTTGGACAAAACACTCTCTGTTGTGCCTATACAACTCACATTCAAAAGCCTGACACAATTGTTGTCAGGCTTTTGAATGCTGAGCAGCAATGGCTGAAATGACACAGGGATAGGCACAGACTCTCACATTTGTTACCAGCTACACAAGGACAACAATTCTTACCAAAACATGGGTTTT
Source organism: Zonotrichia leucophrys gambelii (assembly GCF_028769735.1). Classification (NCBI taxonomy): domain Eukaryota; kingdom Metazoa; phylum Chordata; class Aves; order Passeriformes; family Passerellidae; genus Zonotrichia; species Zonotrichia leucophrys. The sequence continues at coordinate 99,663,415 of NC_088169.1, forward strand.
TAGCTAAAGCAATGTTCAACAGATTTTTTATTTCCTTTTTATGTATTCTCACACTGTGGCTGGAGAGTCTCCTGTACTTTATTGTTTGTAAAGGTACTTACTCTTTTCCTCCACACTTTTTTGAGCAGTGAAAACAAAATCGGATTAAAGAGACCAAAACATTAGCATGTTGGTTGTTGAAAATATCTCAAGTAAAATGTTAAATCAATCATTAAAACAGTATCAGAGTTTTGGTTTGGAGGTTTTTTTAGCTTGATACATCTGAAATATACTTTTTTCACAAACTGAATTCCACAGAACATTTGGAACTTCATTTCCATTTCAAATCGGGGTGCTGGGATCATTTTTCTAAAATAAGTGTAGGGAAGTTCTCCTGTGAAATGAAGAAATCCATTTCTCAGCCAGCTGGCTCCATCAGATCTCCTTCTGAAATCAAACCACTAAGCCACTAAGAAATACAAAAACTTTTAAGTAACATAAAAAGGAATACATTGAACACTTCAGCTAAATTGGAACACAGACGGTTTTAGAATTAGAACAGAGAAAAGAATGTATGAATAACAATGGGTCACAAAACAGAGAAGAAGCAAGAACTTTAGCAATGCTATTCCTGAATAAAATACAAATCACAGCTTTAAGAACATCCTTGTAGCAAAGAGCTGCAGACCTATGATTAACTTAAAAGAAATACTGGGAGAAAACTAGAAAGTCCATATCAGGTTGCAGAGCCACAGAAAATGAAGATCACGCTTTAAAAATCTGCCCAACACATACACACAAACTCTACTCATGTAATAAATCTTTTAATACATAAAAAAATTATTTTTCCCTCATCAGGACCTATGTACAATCTCAGAGACAATCACATAAAAGACAGAGTCACGTTTGTGATGTAAGCTTGCGGCAACATTATCAGTACTAAAATAGAGAATCCAAGTAAAGTAGATGAAAACTCTTACTAAAATAATCTACAACTGTAACCACTAATGATTACAACAATCTTTGAACAGATGCATCAGGATGTGATCTTGTATCTGTTTTAAAGCAGTATATCCACAGACCACAACTATACTTGTAGCTTAGAGCTTAAGCTAGGACAGGGGAAGGGAGATCATAAACAAAGTCTACTGTTTTTACACTTTTTCTGTAAAGTCCACATCATTTTCAGCTTTACTTCCAAACAAAAGTAAGTGCTATTGCTTTTTATTATTCTATGCAAGAAGCTGCTCTCTTAAGATGAAAGCCTGCTACTTGCAAGACAAATACATTTGGGAAAACAATTGTGCTTTGGAGAGTTTACTGTCTAGTTTAATTCCAAACATTACAAGTGAGAATAAAAATAACATATGGAAAGAACACACAACATAATGCACTAGTTTAAAAAAGTCCACACTAAAATTCATTTTTCTTAAATAAATAACATTTTCAATTCTCTTTCAGCTTTGTATTTCTATTTTCTTTCAGCTAAAGCTCTAGTTAAAGAACTTTAACTAGATAAAGCACTGTCTATAAAAATCCATTGACAATTATATACTCTTTCTACTGTAACAATCCTACATTTGTGCCAGAGACTGCAGAAACATCCTGATGATAGCATCTGTCCCAAAAGCTTAGGAATTATATTTGCAGTCCACGAGAACATGTGGCTTACATACAGGACAGCCAGTAAAGCCATGAGACCCCATGCAGCAGCAGGAGGAGCTGTGGTCCTTGGGCAGCAGGGAAAACAGGCCAGATAAATCCCATCCCCAGCCATAAATCCAGCCCCTGCTCCCAGCCTTTCCATGCTCTTTCTTGTCACATTGAAGTGTCTTTTCTGGGAATGGAAGAGAAATGGTTTAGACCATAAGCAGTCCAGCCAAGACATGTTCAGGCCTTAACATAACAGAGCCTTAATAGGGAGAGGAACAGGTATATTTAGAGATATTTGCTAGGATTTCTTACCTGGCTTGACAGGAAGCAAAATAATGAAGAAAATGTTTTAAGCCGGACACATCACTGATTATAGGGAAAAGGCAACATTATCAGTAGTGAATGAGGAAGGAACTGTAACATCTAAAGCCACAAAGGATCTTGCAAAGAGCACAGACACAAGTCAGTGCAGAAGACCTCAGCAACAAGTGAACAAAGAAACAGGCATCACTGACACAGCCAGCTAAAACTGCACTTTCCCATCCTAGAGGAGTACAAGCAGAGCATGAATACACTCAGCAAGCCACCAGACAACAAGGCAGAGCCCCCATCTCTGGAACAAGACACAGAGTGAAATTACAAGAGGGGCCTCATCTGCTTGCACAACAAGGAAAAAGGTACAGATTTCACAGAAGGGAGCTGCAGTACTTAGACACTGCCTAGAGATAATCACATTAACACAGATCAATACACTGGGTGTGAATGCCAATGTTTGAAAGTAATTACTTCCAGAATTCACTTACTTCTACTTATACTCACACTGTTTCTATGCACACACTAAACTGTAGCATTTCATTCCTTTATTTCAAAAATCTACATTAATAGTACCAGGCAAGAGTTCTCATCTTGTAAATAACTCAAATGCTCATATTGGGATAAAATAAGTTCCATAATTCCATTATTTAAAAAATATTATGAACTATGAGCAAGAGAAGAACAAAAAATGACTATCAGCATAAATACTTGGGCCAGATTTATAATCCATAACTATGCAAGGACAGATGACCTTGTGGGCAGGTTCTTTTACAGTAGAGAGCTTGTTCTAGGGATATAAAATATCATGCAATTAATGATGTGAACAGAGTTAGATTTTCATAAGTTTCATCTGAGTTCATTTATTGACTTAAGTTAGCATGGTACATTTATGAAGAAGTATGGGAGCTAAAATACACCTATAGGCGTAACAATTAGGTTGCACAATTTTTCCATGCCCTTAAGAAAAAGGTTATCAGCCAACCTAACACTTTAGACCACTTTTCTATCTAAATATTTGTATTAGGAAAAATATGGGCAGAGACTTAGCCGAGACTTCAGTCTATTTTTATGTATGTGCATTCTTAATATACTAGTAAATAGTTGATGAAGTAGATTTAGCGGCTCTGCTAAATTAGGGTGTCTTATATTTACATGATAATTTCATTACCTGTACCTTTAGGTTATTTATGTGGGAGAAAAATTAGCTTAGATTCAGACTAAGGCCTTTTAGACACAAAGTAGGAGCACAATAAGCTGCAAGTGCCTATGTGTCTTGTGCAGATCAGGACAGAAGGATAAGTGTTTGGAAGCAAGGACAGAGGGCAAAAAAAAAAGTATGTAATCTACAAGCACTGGTACAGAAAAACTAGCAACACAATCCAGTACTCTGAAAAGAGGGAAGCAGGAAGGCAATGTGGTATAGGCAGCTAAAAAAGATTGTGACTACTGTCCACAAATTCACCTTTCCCAAGACATTCCATTTTTAGCACATTAGCTTTGGTCACTGCCACAAGCATCTCCCCTCTTCCACACGAGAACAAAACACAAAGGAATCCACTAACTCTGAAGAGCATCCCAATAGGAATCAAGTTGAGTTGTTCACAGAACTCAAGTGGTTTTTATGTTTCCATGGTACACAAAAGCTTCTACCACTGACCTCCATCAATTTAGTTTCCCATTTTGCTGCAACACATAAATGTAGCTATTCTTCTCTTCTCCACTCAGGAGATGCATACAGGAGACTTCACTAAAGGGTGAGATATTGTGTTAATGTGGGTAACATGAATAAAATTTGTACAATTCCTCCCTAATTTTAAAATTGTCATAGAAAAAGGAAAAATAAAAAGCAGTTTCCACCAGTCCTGATTTTTCAGGATTGTAATTTCTCCATGCTTTCATACAGCAGAACAAATCCAAGCCATTCCCAGCCTTGCTCCAGCACCTCTGAAACAGTCCTGCAGCATGATGACCCCAAGACAAACCACTGTTTCCACTGCATCTCTTGCTTGGTGGCTGTCACCTTCTCCCCTCCCATCACAAAGGAAAGCATTGCATATGCTTCATGCTGTTTTACAAGTAGAACTGTTGCAAATACCTTTCTGGCTGGCCTGGCTGGTACCCACCTTCACTATATTTCATTAACACCTTGCTGAAAATCTTTCACACCACCAGCACATTTCAGGTTTTTTAAAGAAGCATTCCATAGTTGAAAACCCAGTTTTTTCAAGTGCTGCATGTCTGTCAAAAGAAATGGCATATATATCATGTTTTAGATCCCACTGTGCAGAAAACCACAGTTATTATACTACTAAAGGTCTTGGGCCATCATGGCATTGTTTCATTATGCTCTGCAAGCAAGATATCAAGGAGATATTTTCTGTCACAAGCTACCAGAAATACTAACATTATTTCCCCTCTAGAGCTAACACCTTAGACAAGCAAACAGGCAAAACAAACACTGTGGTTGATTCCTCAGGAAAGCACTGACAAAGACCCACAGTATCTTTGGTACCCGAGTCAGCCAGTGCCAGGCAGCAGCAAAGGGCCAGCTGCTCACCAGCAGCCCTGGTGGCCTCAGAGCCAGGTCCCAGGGTCTGGGAACAAGAGGCAGATCTGGTCATAGGATTCATCAGTGCCCCTGGACAAAACACAAAAGGAATCAGATCCAAGGCCCCTCTGGAAGCCACAGGCAGAACCACACAGAGCTCTCTCCCAGACCCTGCTGTGAGCCAGGCAGTGATGCCACCATGCTCACCCAACCAAACAGAGGTAGGGCTGGGCTGTCACAGGTGGAACAGGGTGATTTTCCACCCATCAGCCACAGATTTGGACCTTCCTTTTCAGTAACATCTAAGGAAATGAGCCTGGTTTCCTGCTGCCTTACACTGCAGCTGCTACCCATGGCTCCCTGAAAGGCAGCAGGCCTCACACGGCCATGATGGATGGCTGGCTGCTCATGCATGGGAGATGAGGAGCCCATCATCCCATGGACTGAGCACAGCACTGCTGCTGGCCTGCTCCCAAATTTAAGATGATTATTTCTCTCATCAAGCAAATGCATAACAATGCACCTTTGAGACTGTGAATAATGTTTGGTTTAATCAATCATCCAAAAGTCCATCTTAGGAATTAGCTACTCTTTATTTATTTTGATTTCTTAAGTCAAATTATTGAATAATCAGAAATATTCTTACTTGTCTTATATATACCAGAAGGATATAAACACACCAATGTCATGGACTCCTTGTTATGCTGACTAGTTACCCCAGTAACCAGCCTCCAAATGAATACTCTACTCCTTCATCCATTTATTTTCAACTGCAAAGTACCTATGCCAGGGCCCCTGGATGTGATGGTGTTCACAGGGGTCCCAGGATGAGGGAAGAGACGAGAATGTTGACTCCATGTTTCAGAAGACTTGATTTATTATTTTATGATATATATTATATTAAAACTATACTAAGAGAATAGAAGAAAGGATTTCATCAGAAGGCTAGCAAAGGAATAGAAAGGAATGGAATGATAAAATTTTGTGACTGACCAGAGAGTCCGCGACATCTGGTCTGTGATTGGCCATTAATTAGAAACAACCACATGAGACCAATCACAGATCCACCTGTTGCATTCCACAGCAGCAGATAATCAATGTTTACATTTTGTTCCTGAGGCCTCTCAGCTTCTTAGGAGAAAGAAATCCTAAGGAAAGGATTTTTCATAAAATATGTCTGTGACACTTGGAAATGCTCTCACAGGAACCAGTTAAACAGGGACATTGTACCATGTCAAGTTTTCTTGCTGAGAAGTCTCTTTGCTCAAGTTGTCACTAAACACCTCCAGGAAAAACAAACACCAAAGAAGCAAAGGCACAGTAGAGGGAAAACACCACCATCAAAAATATTTCATATGAAAACTGGTATTGTTCCAAACCTTGCAAAGCATCAAAGTGTAGAACCATGGCAGGCAGAAAAATGACCAGCATCATATTTTACAGATGCCAAAACCAAAGTTCTGAGTCCTCTGTATCATGCTGCATAGCATGAATTCAGTTACTAGTATCTCCACCACAACCAGAAATATTTGTATGTTTGCTCTCTAGGCTGGAATTCAGTCTCAGAACAGCATAAACCTGACTTCTACCTTCAAATCTGTATTGAAGACCAGAGGAACACCTCTAATGTTTTATTCTGAGCTTTTGCACAACAGAACACCTCCCCTGCTCTTTCTATTTCAGGTTCTAACCCCTCTTTGAAAAGTTGTTGGGTTTCTTTCATTTTGTTTTGTAATCTTAGTGCTGGCAGAAAAAAAATAAACGGTAGTCAGAGCTTTGGATCGATGGCCAAAAGCAGGTTTGATCTATGCCTTCCCTTTAGGAATTTATTCACCTTATATAAATTGCACAAGTACAGAAACAAATGTCCTTACTTTAAAACAATCTTTCACAATCAGCTTTGAGAACAACAGTCTCCTTAAATGGCTATCCCAAACGGTACAATATTCATCAAATACTACAATGATCAATATCAAATTTGTAATTAGATGAACACCAATAAACACACAATGCTTAGTCATACATTATTAGTGGGGTAAGGCATGCAACTCTTAGTCATACCTCATTAGTGGTTAATTATGTCTCTGGTTTAAGTTCCAAATCAGCAGAGAAGCTGAGTGTGGCCAAAGACACAAATGGTAGAACCCAACACATTTGATCAGAGGAAATCTCTCTATTTTGAAGGAACTGAACATAACACTGGCCCTCCCAAAAAACAAAATAAATAAAATCAGTTGGCAACAATTAAGATGGGGGCAGGAGCATGCTATGTAAAGGAGAGAATTTTTTTTATTTCAGGCAAAATTTAGTCTAACAAAGCTCAGACTTCAGAAGTACAACTTTTGTATGGAACAGCTTTCATTTGTGAAAGGGAGAGGCTCAAGCAGAAATGTCGCCCTACAGTTTTAGTTTCTGACTCTAGAATCTGAAAATTGTGCCTGATTCAGAAGCATTATAGGAGAATTTATCGTATAGCCTTATTTAAATTTACTTTGCAAACCATAGCATCATATTTTCAACAGCTGACAAAGTGATTATAAAACTGATTAGTCTTTACAGCAATTGAACATTGTTTGCTGGATCTAGCAACACTCACTCCAAATCTTTTTCAGGCACCAGTTATTAAGTGCTTCAGCTCTATGAAATAGATGAAAGTTCAGACACACACACAAAAAAAGAAAATAATTACAAAAGGAAAGCAAAATTCATGTTCTTAGAGACAAAAAAGATGAGATGAAAAAGCCTGATTCAAAAAATTGTATTTCATTATGAAATACCAAGATATTTGAGGCTCAGATAGCTTAAATATATAATGAACAAATATCCTGAATTTTGATATACTTTATCTTGAAGTAGAATTGGAAAAATTAACTAGAAAAATCTTACTGCATTTTTACTTGTTTAAATTTCATTAACTTCTAGGAACAACTGTGCTCTTCAGCAGGCAGAATACATGAAAAGGATAAGCATTCAAAATGCAAAGAAAAGCCTTGCCAAGCCTCAAAATTAATTCTGCAAACCCAAAAGCAGTTGTAAAAACATGCCTAATTTACAATGCTATACTATCTTTCCATTTGTGAAACGGTACTTGAAAGACTTCCTTATGATAGAAATACAACAATTGGCACTAGTAGCCTCACAAGAGAAGGCAGATACTTAATTCAATTTTCTTAAATCAGGATCTTCCAAACACCATTGGACCTGTACACACAATACCACACATGTGGTGAACAGCAACAGCTCCAGACAAAAATCTGACAGCTGCATTAACTAGAAAGGTACTTTAAAGGTTACTTTAAATTTAAATTTCTTGGATAAAAATCACCACATTTTCAAGTAGCTGTTTTGAAGGCCAAGTTCTTCATATTCAGGTTCCTTTCACAATACAATCTACTGAAAAAAACCTAAACTATGGTCAGTATTTCTTTACATACAAATATATGGTTGACAATAGCCAATTACATAAACTGATTAGCTGTAAATAAATATACAATGTAAATACATATCAAGTACAAGCTCACATGAATAAATTTACAAGTGTTTCTTGCGCATGGCAGCTACTGCTTACACATCCTTGTTGTTTCATAAGGGTATTTGCTTTCGGTTATTTCAAAGAATAAGAAAGCATAGAATATCCAGAGAAGCACCAGCCCACCACTATCAGCTGACATAGGACTTTAAATATCGGGGAAAATCTGTTTAAGTAATGAAATAATCATAGAAACATACCCCTAAGTATTAAACTTCTGCTGAGTAGCAGACGAGTGTGGTTCAGTAGCTGGATATTCTTTAAACCCCACATCACTGGGCTGGAGATTCACTCCTCATCTCTTACTCTCCACACTTATTTCACAGCCCTAACACTCTTTTAATGTAGTTGTTTGTTGGTGCTGTGAAAAAAAGCATGTATGCATTCAGCTGCACTGAGCAGAAGATTCATACCCCAGGTGAGAGACAACTTGAAATTCCATTTCCACTTTATAATTACAGCACACATAAATGGAACAAAACATGAAGCAACTCTCCACTCCACACAACACATGGCAATGCTATATCATCAAAATGTATTCAAGGAAACAGAGCACTAAAAGGACTGAAGTACATTTCCATTTGTCAATATGTTTACAATGCATTCTCAACAGGAGGGCTCATCATGCTCCTCTAGTACTCCTTTTATTTTGATTGCTATTATTACCGTCATTATTACAATATGTTTTTCCCAGCCTGGGCAAGCAGCACAAGCACTGATTGATGAGACAGCCCTGCCCAAGCAGAGAAATGATAGCTGTGCCACATGCCAGCAAGAAACGACACAGCCTTTGTGGAATCTGAAGTGTCTATAGCCATAACTATTTGCCACAAGGTGTGAAGGCTGTACTATAGTCTTGGCACCTCTACAGGTCTTTCCCCCTGTTTTTCCTTAGGAGTAAAACAAAAATCCACAATGCTGTTCATCTGCAAGATAGGCAGAGAAAGATGTTTATGTCACACCTCATGCAAGTGCCCAGTGTTCCATTATTTATAAGCTGTGTTTCCCCTCCAACAGTCAGAGCACAGGACAGCTTCCTTCCACTCCTTTTTCCTGCTCCTAAACACAGAAGACAAAGCCAACATTTGCAAGGCCTTTCCCAAGGCTTTTCAAGGTGCTTGCAAAGAGAGGACAATATTTCCTTTCACAAGGAAAGGAGAAAGGAAATATTACCTCCTGTGTAAGTAGATTTTCACAGCTCTCCCACTCTCCCTGCTGGTCTTATGCAATTCAGTACAAGCTGAGTGCCAGCCAAAGCAGATGATTGCTTCCATGGGAAGATCCTAGCCCAGAGATCCAGAACTGGGAAGGTAACTACTGAGTTCAGACAGACCCTCAGAACCTGAATTATCAGGGCTGACACCCACAGACAGCATTTCTTTTTCTCCCATTAGCTAATGGGAATTGGGCCAGATGTGTATCTTCATCCCACAGAGGCACCAGGCAAAAGTCCTGTCAAGAAGTTAACAAGATGGGCCCCTCTGCAAGCTCTCACATGGAAAACAAAAAGCAAATAAGTGAGAAAGACTATCTCTAATGCAGCAGGGACCCCCAATCATGTTTTCACTTGGCTTGGACATGATTGGTCAAGTTTTGGCCTGAAGCACATTCCTCAAGTCCACTGATTTCATCAAACAAATGGAAAATAAATATCTACTTTCATACCTATCAACAGGAGCTTATACAAGCTACATTTCAAATCAAAACTAGACAAATTCAAGTTACAGAATGTTTGCTATATACTTATTTCCTATTAAAAGTATTTCTCCACAAAACCTAGTAACAAGGTGAAACAAGTGTGCCATTAAATGTAATAATCAACCACTTCAAATTTGAAAAAAATCCAGCATATCATTTGTCCCATTCATTCCCTGACACAGTGGTGATGATTGTACACTATTTTTTGTTTATTTATTTCAATATCTTCCTTGATTAACCTCCATATATTCAGGTAGTACCAGTCTCTCCACACAAGAAAAATTCATTAGTCACTAATTTCATTCTTCCTACAGACAACACCAGTCTCCCCTAGCAAGCTGAATATTGATGCCCATCATTTGGCTACTTTTGGCTACCGAAAGCAGTGCTTTAGAATTTCAAGATGCTTCATTTGGTTTGATTTTATATATTTTTGTTGTTGTTGTTTGGTTGGTTTTGTTTTGTTGAGTACAGAGCTGAAAATCTGCAAGATTCAACTTTTACCATCTGAGTATTAATCAGGTGTGTAGAAGGTGTTATGCTGCAAACTATGGAGATGGAAGAAGATCAGAGAGGAACAAGTGCTGGCCATGGGGCCTTCATCTATTTCTTTGTGTTAGGATTTAGGCTTCACATGAAATTCGTGGCTCTCATTCCTATGAAAGCAAATAAAATGTGAAGAAGATAATTCCTTTCACAGATGAGTGCTACTCAAGCCAAGATATAATAAAGGAATGTGGCAAGTTTTAACTGACTTCAAGTGGTTCCTGATTAATTTCTCAGAGAGTCGCAGATAAAAGCCAAGACATGAAATAGGTGGCAGCATTTTAGGGCAGAAGTGGTCTTCTGGGAATCAGAATGAACCCCAAATAGCCATGGGGGTTGTACAGTGACATTTTAGCCATGTCATTGTATAGCAAGAAAGTCAAAATTAGGAACTTGCAAATAGTTGATATGCAGCTTAAATATCTCTAAAACTCCAGTTTTATTAACTAAAATAAAGATGAAAGTAATTTAGAAATAGCATCATCTTCATTCTGAAGTAATCTGAGAAAAGACAGCTTGGTAACTGAGCAGCAAGACATTGAGTTACTTCAATATTCCTAATCTTTTTATCTTCTTTTTTTAAATATAACAGAGGACACCAACTCTTCCTTAGTTACAAACATCATTCTATTTGGAAAGCAAAAAAGAAGAGCAAGAATAGTTTCAAACATCAGTCTGCTTTGAATTATCACACAGAACAACTCTTACATTAGTCTTGGACTAATAGGACAGCAATCTGTCATTTTCCTGTGAACAGTGAGGGCAACTGCTGTTGTGTCAAACTGTTGTCATGTAATCTGTGCAACCACGAATATGATCACAGCACAGTGCTGCAGTCCAGCTTCTTCCAAGCTGCAAGGGCACCTAAAGACAACAGGATTTTGGTACTAAGAAACTGGCAAGACAGGTAAATGCAGGGTTTTTCTTCTCAGATCCCCCCACTCCTATGGCCTTCTGTCACTCCTACACACATGGATCACATACCCACACTCCAGTCCTTTGCATTGCCGATACTCATTTAGGCACCTCTGCATCAGCTGCAGCCCACAGGAGCACTGCTGAAGTATCCATCTTTGTCAGTGTTGTGACAAAAATAACACTGGACGACATAACACAACTGCACCCTGCTGTTAGACTGACAATTGGCCTGGCAAGTATTCTTGTTCCTGTGCTTATGATCCCCTGGTAGCATTTATGGAACTGAGTGCTGGAGAAAATATGAAAGTACAGAGCAGCACATTCACTGGATAAGATCAATAGCATTCGTATCTCCTTTGCAGTAAATGAGCTGCTACCTATGGCAGTTCATACACTTGGCACAAAAAAGGTAACTAAAATAAAGATGTATACCTAGAAACTGCATTATTGATTAGGAGCACTCGTTTAACAACTGTTACTTTGGGATTGTCAAAACTGATGACCTAAAGTAAAGTGCTCACTTCTGAGGCAGTATGTATTGATAAAAGCATAAACCAATAATGCTATTTATATTTCTGTTTTCTCTACAGTGCTATTTAATGACCCATGGTAGTTCTTAAAAAGGTTATTTTAATTACTCAGATCTTATTCCTTTAAGAAGAAGTGTCCTTTGTTGGCAGCTCTTCTAGCTTGGAAAGGTGGAGAAGGAAGATAAGAAGGGAAAAAAGACAGAAATAGACCCAGTCCATTTGTGGAAGTCCATGGGAAAAATCTATGTCAGAAGGTTTATGTACTTATGATTAGGTATACAATTACATTGCCTATATGGAGAGTAATTTTGCATACAGATCATTCCAGACAGTCAGGACAGTTCCTAAACAGCTTCAATCAACCAATGATCAGACCTAGAAAAGGGCATCTAAATCCTGTACCTGTGTGGTACATGGAAAAGTTCTTTGGGCAACTCGTGCCAGTGCCTCATGACCATCAGATTAAATAACTTCTTACTAATATCTAGTCTAAACTTCTCCTCTTTTAGTTTAAAACCATTTCCCCTTGTCCTCTCGCTATATGCACATGTAAAAAGTTGCTCTCCCTCTTTTTTATAAAGCCCCTCTAGGTACTGGAAGGCCACAATGATACCTCCTTGGAACCACCTCTTCTCCAGACTGAGCAATCCCAACTCTGTCTCTCTTCACAGGAAAGGTGTCCCACCCCTCTGATCATCCTCTGGGCTCACTCCAATCTTTCTTGTGCTGAGGACCCCAGAGCTGGATGCAGTTCTCCAGGTGAGGGTCTCACAATGACAGAGTAGAGGGGAGCATCACCTTCCTACACCTGCTGGCCACGCTGCCCTTGATACTGGCCAGGATGTAGCTCACTTTCTAGGCTGTGAGCACATAGTGTTGGCTCATGTCCAGAATTTTATTCATGAAAAGACCATAGTCTTTCTCTGCAGGGCTGCTCTCAATTCCCCAACAGTGTGTGCTCATGTCTGAGATTGCCCCAACCCAAATGCAGCATCTGGCTCTTGGTCTTGTTGATCCTCACGAGGCTCTTGTGGGCCCACTTCTCAGGTTTGTCCAGGTCTGTCTGGAAGGCACCCCTAGCACCCCCGAAGCAACAAGAGGCAATAAGGGACACAGAAAATAAAACTGAATGGGTAGTCTAAGTATAATGACAAGTCTGTTTCACTTATTTGGTTAAAAACCCCACATGCCTGGTATTTTTGATCTCAAACCAAATAGCAAGACACACCCCAATCACCACATTTAATCCCAAACAAATATGCTTTGTTGCCTCAGCCAATGGCTAATTGCCAATTTGTTTCATGAACAAAACCTGACATAGAAAACAGAACCCAGCTATTAAGTGTACAGGGCTACAAAAGAATGCAGGTAGCTTTAAGCTTAAGGCAGAACTGCTCTGCCAGCAAGCATCAATGTGCAAAGCAAAATCCCACCTTCTCTATCTCCTCTTTTGAATCTAACTTTTTTGCAGTTGGTTATCTCCCTTAAGGGAAAATGTATTCCAAACATTTAAGGGCTCTTACAAAAGGCCAGCACGGATCTCTGTGCTTGAATAATATCCCAAATGGACCCTCATTGGTAACACGATAACAAAATCAGTGTTTCAGTCAAAAGAGAAGAGTCTTTCTGCTCCTCTGTTCTTCTCTTTTTGTGCATTGATATAAAGATCAGAGTCACCAGCATGAATAAGATTTAGAATTCTGATGAAAACAATAAGAGATACTAAACACTTTCTGGCCCTCCCAAATTTGTATTCAGCCTCTCCCTTTGTTAAAGCTGTAATCACACTCCCATCGGTATTCAAGGGATTTATGCAAACAAGGTCTCTTCTGTCAAAAATCACAGCAATTTAATGCAGTCACAGCCTGTTGGGTTGTGTAGATTACTGGCACCAAAGACACAACTTAGTATTCTGATCTGTGTCAGCTCTCTTAAATACAGGTCAGATGTCTTAGTAGACTCCTCAGCCAGTCTAGCCATAATATACTGCATCCACATGCAACAGAACCAAGGGAAAGTAACAGAAGGTGACTTGAATCTGAAGTCATAAGGAAATTTAACAATTAAGCTAAAACTCAGCCTGTTGCTTAACTGAAAGGACAGTATTTAGAATATCCTAATTTTGCTCTCCATACTCATGGATGCTTTCATCCATTGCTTAAGGATGGACCCAAATAAATAAAAGCCTGCTGTCTTTACCTCTGTGCAAGTGATGTTTGTACCTATTACACACCCACCTTACACACCCACCACTCAAAGGAGGAAAAGGAGTCCATTACAAAGGTCCTGGACACAGAACTTAAATCATTAAATCCAGCTGGAAAAAAATCAACTCTTAACACTCCAGTGGCTTTCTGCCTGACATTCTCACACGTAATACCAGCTCCTCCACCACTCAGGGCCATATCCTGCCTCCCCTGGGCAAACTGTGCACTTTATTTCAGTGGGCACAATTTAATCCCTTGAAGTGACACAGACACAATTTAGCCATGACCTGCCCCCATCACATTATTAACTATAGACAAATCTGGCCATGTTGGAGAAATTCTATCTGCTCTTGCACAGGGGATAACGTCTGTGCTCACTGTCACCTTTTCAAGAACAAAGAATGGATTTCTCTTCCTGGCTTAACACTTTTTTCTAAAATCAGTTTGATGTTCTGAGAGAAAAGGGGGGGGGAGCGTGAGTTGATTAAAAGCCGTGATGAAATGCAGACAACAGAGTGGAGTACCTGCAGTGCTCTGTCACCTCCATCCACTTTCTCCTTAGGCAACCAATGGCCATTACACCATCAGGGCAATCTCTAATTGGCTGCATTCTGGATACAATTTCTGACCAAAAATACATATTAAAAATACACGATAAAAATATGCCATTCCCAAAGTATAATTTTATTCCTAAAGTATAATTTGAATTTAGGCATCATATTACCAAACATCTCACAGACATGATAACTTCAGCAACTCCCCTGAGTAAAAGTTAAGATCTGTGTGAATGCTATATATAAAAATTGAATCCCTATATATTTATATATTAAAGTCTCAAATCCAAGGACTTCCTTTAATCACATGGACGTCTTCTGCATTCACTTTCCAATATGTTTATGCCACTGAGTCGTGCTAGCAGATACAGTTGAAAAAAAGAATTTAAGGATTTAATTAAGAATTTAAGACTTTAATTTAGAATTTAAGAATTTAGTTGCAGAAAGCAAGTGTTACACTCAGGCAGATCTTGGTGCCAAGATGACTGTACTGCTCATGTATTTTCCAAAGGTGAAAAACAAGATTCCATTTGCAGGATGAATCCCTGATTGTGTATTATTTACTCAACTGTAGTGTATTAATAGCTGGTTGCAAATAAGGACATTAAGGTATGTTTAGTACAGAACCTCAGTATAGAGAGCTCATGCTGCCAAGTGAATTGGGGCCAAATACTTGACTTAGTAAGTATTATTCAAATCTAAAGGGACCAGAAGCAAATCAGGTTCTATTCCTTACTTCATTCCAGTCCTTATCTCCTCTCCTCAAACACATGACATGCATAATCCAAACACAGCATTCTGCAAAAATGAGCCTCATTATGTATAAAACGAGCCACATTAGAGAAATCCACAGAAGTTGATACAAAAAAAAAATGCGATGTTCATCCTTTTTCATGTTGACTTACAGTTCCTTAGAGCAAAATTCTCATCTGCGTTCCGTGTCCACAGGCTGCATATCACTGGTCTCCTCACTGGCTGCTCAATGCACTGATGTGATCTAAATAAATCAACCAGTAAAACACACAACACAACAGCTGGTGTCTCTCAAGAGATATTATTGGGCCTAACAGTATGGAAACACCTTCTTCAAAGAAAAATAAATAGTTTAGCTGGTCTTCGCCATTAAGTACCTTTTCTAGAACTAGAAAACATGAATCAAATCCTGCAAACTTGCATTTTCTCCACAAGTGTTGAGAGAAGGCAGGAGCTCTAACTAACAAGTGCCCTCATCACATTGTGTTTATACTGCCTTCACAGGACCCTGAAACCTCAATATTCATCTACTTGGCCTCAGTTTAGCTGCAGAAGTTCCAGCTGCTTTTTAACATTCAGTCTAATTAGGGAGACAAAAGAAGTTTCCTTAGAAGTGTAAGATAGCTTCAGTGGTGAATAAGATGTTAAAGAGTAGGTGATGGACTCTCTAAAACAGCTTCTCTGATCTCCCAGTACTCCTTTCAAGATCCTAGCTGGTCTGCACTACTATTAACCTCCCTCCACACTGAGAATTAGCTATTTATTCTCAGCCTTTGTTCCTTCTCTCAAAGGGCCCCCTCCTCTCACACTTTAACCAAGAATTCTCAGCCATCTTCTATGAATGTGTATAACAAAAGCCTTTTGAAAGTCAAAATAAATTATATCCACTGGTTGGGATACAGAGAAGCCCCTATTTTGACCATTTACAGCACACTTTGAAAAACGTGATCCTGATGCAATGCTGTTTTTACTGCAGTCTTATGAGTTGACAGTGGTGTTAGGAGCATATCCAAATGACCTTTCCAGCCTCAAATCTTTCTCTCTAGCACTAGCAAAGAGCAAGTTCTTTGTCCTTGTGGTGTTCCAGCAAAGTAGTTTTATATAGCTTCAATCTTTAGCACAGAGAATTCCAGCAATTTATCTTATAATTGAGAAATAGTTCCTCCTGTCCCAGGATCTCTGTCAAAGAGGTACAACAAGGAAAAAAAAATCAAAAAGCATAATTGGAAACCCATTAAACTTTATACCTCCTTAAAATATATGTTAATGTAGGAATAATAATAAAAAAACCTTCTTACAAAAAAATCTAAGAATTGAAATCAGCAAATTGTGAACAAACCCAACAAAGTAATCATGTGCAACATGATCTTTGTTAAAATTGGCAATCTCCACAAAGAAAACAGCAAACTACCTGAAGTGCAACTCCTTCCACACCCATAGGGTGTTCAGTAAATCCATACTGAACTTTATTGACTCAAAACAAATGTAACAGTTAACTAATTCAGTGCCTAAGGACAAAATCTCATTCCCAGCTCCCACACATCACAAAATGTCACAACATTTGGCTGCTTTCTATCAAGCCAAAGCAAAATACCATGACTTCTCTCAGGGCAGGATTAAAGGACAGTGTCAGTGCTTCATTAGAAAGCTGGCAAATGTCTTCTTGTTTAGCACAGTCACCCTGCCAAAGCAGCATGGTGGTAAGAGGCTGAATGGAAAAAATGGGCACGAGAGAGAAGGAACACATTCCATCTGCCTATCAGTGTCTGAGAAATAATTATTAAATAATTGTGACTTTCTAACAGAAACAGCAAAGTGCTTTGCCATCTTTCTACTCCATTAGAAACCATTTCACTGATCATTGCAATGAAACCAAGGGACACTGAAAGGATACCTGAAAAAAATTCTTAATTTAATTAAAAAAAAAAAAGAAAATAAATGAAACTACAAAACCTATGGTTCAATATTTGGCACGAGCCTGAGCAGTACATCACACCTGAAAATGGAAAGGTTTGCATCAAACCTTAACTTACTTAGCACTATCTCAGAGACTCTTGTTTCAGTTTGGACTGGGTGGGGATGATGGGTTTGAGTCACCAGGACTTCTCACTCTATCCCACATAAATCTTCCCCAGAGGTTCCACCCAAGCACTGCTGGGGCATAGTCTGTCAGATTTGATGAGACAGGAGGCCACAGAAATGAGAATTGCTCAGCCAGATCCGAGGGCAATCAGACTTCCTACAGCATGACAGGGTGTTACAGTAAAGCAGTGCCATGGAACATTGCATTCAGGCTTGGTAATCAAATAAAACTGTCATTCAAGACTTACTATACTCCTGTGCATAGTTATCCATTAAATGACACAAAACCTGAACTTACCAAATTACTTCATATTTTCAGTATTATGCTGTTGTTTATTACAGAGCAATATGAAGGAACGCAGAAAGAGTAATTTTCTACTAATACTGAACAAGGAACATTATTAGATTAAGGACAGAACATTACCCTTGCAGCTTTTCTCTCAGCTTTGTGCCATTGCAGAACATGCAGTTATATACTTCTCCCTGATGCCTCCTGCCACAGATTTAAAGAACCAAGGCAAATCACTCCCATCACTCTTCTAACGCTGGGGAAGAGGCAGAGAAGGAAATATGTTAATTTTGGTACCATACCAGAAAAGTACATTGGTGTCATATTCCTTCCATCTGCAGAAAACAAAAGGCTAGTTGGTTCCCACCACACACCTATAAGATGAGACAGGCAGAAATGCCCAATGATAAAAGGGGGTCTACAAAAAAGAAAGAAAGATGAAAATTGATACACATGTAATAGCAGTACCTGGGTAATGGACAGGAGGGAAATCATGTTTCAGACAAGGCCCCACAAATCCCTTTCCAGTGTTTCAAAGACAATGCATAAGTTGGGGGGTGGGAGACACACAAGAGCCTGGAGTCTCTGCTATTATTCCTCCAGTTCCAATCTTGTATGAGCAGAAGCCCCAGGGCAGGAGTTTAGTTACCAGTCTTTGCCCACAGATTGCTCTTCTGGTTGTTCATCAGTCTGAACAGCTATTTAGTGCTTGCAAGAGCCAAGTGCAGAGGCACACAGAGAAAGGAGAGCAGTGCACAGGCATTGCAGAAGGAGCTTTGCAGGCAGTCTTATCTCCTTGACCTCCTACAGTCACACCACGAGTGCAGCAAGTCATGACACAAAATTCTCTGGTCCCCTCAGCTTAACCCTCTGAGGCAAGTGGGAACAAAGTAGAAGAGGGGCAGAGAAGGCCGACCAGATCCACTTTCCCAAGTGGAAACCAGCAAGGTCATCTCAAACCCTGACAAGCTGTATTCTACCCTCCTCCGGGAACTCTGTCCATATGATTATGATGAGGAAGCAGCTCTGCATGCAGCTGCCAGTTATTTTCACTTAGCCCCAGCATTTGGCAATGCCCACATGTGAGACTGCAAAAATCTTTTCACTCTGTTTCCATGTGTTTACAGGCTCATTGTTCAGAAGCTTTCTGATCAGACAGCATTGGAAGTTACATCATTTGCCAACCAGATTTGGAGTGCTCAGTATCTGTGAAGATACATGGTGTAGTCAAAACTCCATAGAAATAAGGATTATTTTTCAACTTTAACTAAGCTTTTTTGACTTCCGGCCACTTTGATTGAACAATGAGAGATTTCTGCAGTGAAAACCTTCTCCAACCTCCAAGTCCTAATGAAGACTTCTTATTCGAAGATCTTGGATCAGGAGAAGAGAGGCATACTCAGGTGAATGTTGCCTCAGGACAAGAACAAATTTACACAGCTTTTCTCACTGTGAAGGGCACAGGAGGAAGCCACAAAGACAAGCTAGCAAGGGCAGAAGTCCGATCAGCCTCTGATGTGGATAACCTAAAAAAAAAAAAAAAGGATTTGGATAACATTTTAGCCCGCAGGCAGAACAGGAGGTTCATATGGCTAAAGGATCCAGAATTAGATTTAACACACTATAAACACAGCCTGCAATGTGGGCAATACATCTTACCCACGTTGGCACTGACTGCTGCCACCAAAGTACAACAAAGCTGAATTCAGACATCAGGGCTCTTACAAGACCTACAATACCCTTAGGCTGCCCTCAGTGCCTTAAGGAAACTCAGAAGTGAGGGAAGTCCATCTTTGCAAGAGACCTTAACAGAATAAAATTATTTCTGGCTTTCACAGAAGAAAAAAAAAAGTCATTGTTTCAAAAGTTAAAACAAGGGAACAGAGACAGGCAGGGAGATATTTTCAGCTACTGCATTTGTATCACGAAGAACACAAGTAGGTAAAAACTGAAAAGAACAAAGTTTCTGCCAAATGGAAGTAATGTGAAATTGTTACCGACTTCTAACTGTAATTTGCAAGAAAAGAGAAGGGACATTCCAAAGCAACAGACAGAAAGGTTGAGAGTTGCTCTATGTGCTATCAGTATGCTGCAAACCCTAATAAAATATGGGCAATGTGTACTCTGCTGTCCTCTGGACTTTTCTGATTGCACCATATGTTGGAAGTGCACATCTGCTCTTTACATAAAATGGATAGTACATACTTTAAAAGCAAATGTGAGGAATAATACACAGGGTAGAAGCTGATTAACATTGAGCTCAGCACATGAATTTGTTAGTCCAGTGCCACATGTCTGACTCACACAGTCATGCTGATGCAACATTCTTTAGGTCCATTGCTGTGAGCCTGGAAATTGAACATCCATTCAGTGCTACAAGCAACATCTCCAGCAAGTAGCTCCTGAGACAAATGAACACTTTGCACTGAAATACTGGGCTTCTAGAGAAAGCATTTCTTCCCTTTTATCAGGTTATACATATCTCAGTCTCATTTGTATTACAGAAAAAAAGAAACTTGGATTTTTTGAGAATCTTTCAAACAAAACTGTGTTACAATTCTGTGGCAAAAAGTAGTGTGATGTGATGTGCTGCCGATCAATTTTTGACAAATCAATATTCTCATGACAGATTAAGAGGGCACATATTTAACAATTTATAGCCCTCACAATATGCAAACATAGCAATGAGCATTTGGGGTAAAGTTTCCTGCCTAGGAAGTTTTTTACATAAGGCTTTTAAAGTATTTTCTATCAAAATCTTGTAAATATTTTCTTGTCAGTAATGCATCTACTCCCTAGTGTTGGAATTCTCTACAGGTGGGTGTTTCAGCAGATTACTATTATGCTCAATTTTTCCTTGCCTAAAATACAATTAATCCTACCTCGGGGAAGAGGAATTGCCCAATTTCTGTAGAAATTGTAACAGAGGTTATGATTATTACTATTAAATAGACATGTCAGACAGTAGAAATCCTAACATGATAGTAGACACAATGTGTCAGGTTTTTTGGGGTTTTTTCTTCATTTTGGGACATAATCCCATGACTACAGAGTATTAGGAAACTACTTCAAAGAGCTACATGAAAACAAGCAATCTCCTCTCTTTAAAAAAAAAAAAAAAAAAGGAAAAAAACAGAAAAAAATACCCCACCCACAATACCAAAACTCTCAATATTTTGCAGAAGTATCATTCCTTCTCTTCCTCTTTTCAACAAAACTGTTTGAAACCTAGGTTTAATAAAGTTAGTCACAATTATGCAGCTCCTGTTTTTCAGCTCTATTAATCCTGGATGGAAATGTTCAATTATTTCACATTTTTTATCTAGCTACAATTATTTCTAACATACATCTAGATAAATAGCAGCACCCTCTTTCTTTGTGCTTCTCAATATTGGATGTAACATTTCATTTTAGGAAAATTTCTGGGTTGGGACAGGACTGAAGACACAAAACAGTTTGTCTTTCTGAGCTCTACCCAATTTCTGATAAGAAGGCTGAACTGAAAATAATCACCCATGCAGGAAAACTACCTTGAAGTCCAGAGATGAACATCCAGAGAAGGAAATTAACTTGCAGAAAATCAAGGAAAACTACCTCTCATTAGTTTGTCTCACATTTTGTGGAATTTGCAGTGTATTGCACAAAAATATTGCTTAAACATTTAAAGAGCCAAGAAAGCACGTTTTTTCTAGATAGAAGTTCTCTCTTGAAGAAAAACAGGTAGCTGGAGACTACAACAATGGGGTGGGATAAAAAGGACAGCAGCAGCTGACAAAGCTTACAATAGCTAGAACCACATTGCCACCATATCAAACTAGTTTTAGTGATCTAATTCCATCCTGTACCATGATAAACCTGAAATAACACCAAATAAGAGCCACACTTGAAGCTAATTTCACTTTTCAAAACATGCCCTACTAGGATGTTACACCTACAGAAAGTCTGGTTGATGAACTGTGAGGGTGGCTAACAGTGGAAAAGATAGTATTTCCTTTCTTATTACTGACTTTTTAAAATGTGTTTTATAGAATTACCTCAATGCTTTTTGTTGTATGCACATATATCTGAATACAGCACATGTAAAGCATTTATACCTACATCACTTAAGTTATATTCCTATTTAAGAATTGAACTAATATTTTTACGCAAAAAGTGCATGTGTTTGTAGACTGATGGGTAGATGGTGATAAGTAGATGTTACTAAGTGCAAAAAGAAGATGCATTTCTAAAAACATGTGAATTTTGAAACCTGCAGACTATCCTAAGGGAGAGTCAGTCCACTTATTTTTTATGAGTAAATGGTCCAGTGTTTCCAAACCTATTTTTACTTTGTTGAGTGATTCAAAACCAAATCCATCCTCTACAAATATCTTTGCTGTTTGCAAATTACTCACTGAATAATTTATATGAAGGAAATTCACCCTGAGGGTTTGCCTGCGAGCTTGTTCACTTTTACTGTTCCCTGCCTATTATCCAATGTGTTTGAGCAGGTTCCCAAGTCACACAACTTCATTTCTACTCCCCAAGTGAATGAGTGAAACTTTGGGCTGCTATAGCATACAAGAGGAATAACAAACCATGAATCAGGAATAGCCAATTTTGGCTTTTAGTGAAAAGCCATCTTTACCTAGCTGTTTAGGAGCTGACAACATTCCCTCAGAGAGCACATCAAGAAGTGTGACTCATGAACCACAGCAGCAGGGCTGGCAGGGTGCTTCATCAGAGGGCAAATCCCATTTCAGACACAGGCAGAAGGGCAAATGCCACAGGGGGCTCTCAGAATAGCTTTGCTTTTGTTTCTGAAGCCCAGAAGCACCCTTCAGACCACTGACCTCCCCAGGACAAAGGCAAGATTTCACATTTTGCAGACATTCATAAGCAGTTATTTGGCATCCCTGTGACCCCATGGTTCTTTTGCGCCATATTGCTGCTGTATTTTACAAATCATGAATTGCAAGAGCCTGTCCAAAATAAGTTCTCCAAAAGCTCACCATTGTTTTCAAACGGCATGGCATTCACAACTATAGAATAGTCATCAAGTAAGCTAGTTTCTAAGATTTCTACCCAAGCTGAGATAAAGATGGACCAGAGAAGAACTGAACAGAGGCCGTGGAAGGGACAGGCAGGGAGCAAGATGACACAAAAACCCATGCACTGTTCACAACCATGGCTCAGTTAAAAGTCAGGTAACTGTTTAGGAAGACTGGCCAGAAGACCTGGCCTGCACAGACCAGTTCACCAGCCAGCTTCAAGGTAGATCCTGCCTTGTTGTAACAACTGTGGCTCTCGAGCCTGAGAAGCAGCAAGCACTTAGTAATTCCACAGTAAGCAATAACAGCAACTCCAACAGTCTGCTGCATAGAGAGAACAATATTTAGCACCTGTCAGGGTTATGTCCACCCAGTAAAAAAAACACTTGGCTAGTGTCATCTACTTGTCACCCTGTCTTAGAGTCTTCATTTTCTTTTGATCCAAATGTCACCATATTTTCTGAAAAATCCTTTTGCCAGGATTTTTCTCCTGAGAAGCTGAGAAGCCTCAGAGGAAAAGAAAAACAATAATTATCTGCTGCTGTGGAATGCAACAGGTGTATCTGGGACTGGTCTCATGTGGTTGTTTTTAATTAGTGGCCAATCACAGCCCAGCTGTCTCAGACTCTCTGGTCAGTCACAAGATTTTATCATCATTCCATTCCTTTCTATTCCTTGCTAGCCTTCTGATGAAATCCTTTATTCTATTCTTTTAGTATAGTTTTAATACATAATTTTCTTTTAATATATATCATAAAATAATAAGTCAGCCTTCTGAAACATGGAGTCA
The DNA here is from genome assembly GCF_028769735.1 of Zonotrichia leucophrys gambelii. Lineage (NCBI taxonomy): Eukaryota > Metazoa > Chordata > Aves > Passeriformes > Passerellidae > Zonotrichia > Zonotrichia leucophrys. Next base: position 99,686,836 of record NC_088169.1, read on the forward strand.
AGATTCTCATCTCTTCCCTAGGATCCCTGCAAACACCACCATATTTGGTGACCCTGAGTGACGAAAAATTCCACAGATCCAAATTCAGACCACACCACAAGAAAAAATTACATGTAGAATATGATTAGTAAAATAATCAACTTTTATGACCTGAATGCTACACACAGGGTCCATTGAAATAGCTACATTACATTTCTGGATAATCCTTCCTTTTTTCCTTTGTGCATGCATATAAAAGAAATTTTTACACTGCAATCATATAATACTGACTTCCCTTTCAGCCCACAGAGATTAACCATCCCTTGAGGACTGTATTGACCCTGGCTTTGCTCTCACCACTGTTTACCTCTCTGGTCAATGAATCTTGATGCTGATTACAACAAAGTCAATACCTGCTTATTACAGTTAAAATAAGAATCACTGAGAAGGCTTATGGACACTAGTCTGGTGTCTGCCAAAACTACCCAGTTAAGGAGTCTGTCAAGGTTTCATTGCGTCTGTCTTCTTTTCTAGCAAAACCTGTCTCAATGAAAAAATTCACTTAAAGACTCAATAATACAGTCTGTTCTTATAAAAAGAGCCCTGACAAGAATATTTTAATATTTGATATATGCAAGTATTCATTAGTATACAAATTCATACACATAAGCCCAGACTTGATACTGGATAATTGTTATTTGGAGGTTGTGTGCAATTGTTGTGGGTTTTTCAATAGTTGCTGAGAGTTTTAGGATTTAATTCAAGTCTTCTTTGTATTAAATATCGAGTGCTGGTCCCCAGAGTAGGTAGCACATTTAGTTCTCTCTTCCCTTTTACTTTTATTTTTATGATAGATTTAAAATGAACTCCAGAGCTCAATTGTTGTTCATAACTTTCCAAAGAGAGCTCCAGAAACTGTCCAAGTAACATCTTTACAATACTAGCACCAGAATCCACAAAAATCCATACATACATCCAAATCCTGAGCTAGGATGAAACAAAATAATGAGAGATTATTTTGGAGGGAAAATATCAGTGAAGAAGGGTAGCTCAGTAAACCTTGAGAAGAAAGGCATGATGACTATGCAGCTTTTACCAAATTCATGGCAAACACACAGACATTCTCAGTTATGCATACCAGGGGTGCCCACCCTTCCTGCTCCTGCTAACAAGATCTGTCCTTACTGTGCAGTTAAGTTTACTGACAAATTTATACTTGGTCATGTTGTATTCCATTAAGGTATCATAAGTGTCTTAAAGCCACAGGCAACAGCTAAACTTACATTAGACATCCTGGTTCCATGCATTCATTGAATGCAAATTCAGACAAGCACTATCAAAATTCTGAAGACCTTCCCCCTTTACTCATGCCATAGGCATGTTCATCTCCATTGCATTCAGCAACTCTTGTCTCTGCCCACTCAGCCAAACAACCCAGAAATCCTCAGCTGAGCTTTCATGAGCATTAAGATTTATAAGAGGTTGAAGCTTAAAGCAAAGGTCATCAGCACAGTTTTAAGAGAAACATTGCAAATATTTTCTGACTGCCCACTTCCTAACTGCCTTAAAAATCTGAGAATCTACAGGGAAGGTGAGGTCTAAGCTTGGTCTTAAGGTCCTTGAATAAGCAAAGACATTGAGCATGGTTGGGCTGCATTTGTCACAAGGCCCAACACCTTTCCAGAGGTTGCAGTGTTTCTGCAAGGCCTGGTGTTTGCCTTTTGTTTAATCACCTGCCCACTCTTCAGTCTTGTTCCTAGAGGAAGAAAAGGGTGTTCCTAAACTGTTTGTTACAGTTAAACATAAAAATTCAGAATAGATTTTTCGAGTCAGTTAACCATATTCTTGAGGGAAAACATAAGGTAGTATGATTATTAAAGAGCATTCTCAGAAATAGTCACATCTTTATTGTGTCAACCCTCTGCCAAAAAAAAAAAAAAGATTTATGGAAAAAGCCACTTACTTTTCTTCTTTGCAGAACCAAGCCATCTGCCTCCAATATACCATCAGACCCTGCTAGATGAATTCACACATATTTTAAAGCCCCAGAGTAATCATTAGAATGGAAATTGGACACTACTTGTCATTTGCAAAGATTTCTTAACTGGAGAGGCTTCCCATTTGTTCAATTAAATGTTTGCATGTGCAATACACTTTATGAAATTTATCCCAAAACAGTGAGGACTGAAATAATCTTGGAGGCAGATGGTACAGCTGTTCCATTTAGAGCTATCCTTGGCAATATATGAAGTGATGGACAGGACGGGGAAGTGGGAGTGAAAACTTGGTACTATGAAGAATATTATCCATGGGTTTTAGCAATAAACAAACCAGTTCAGTGCCAATCTTCCCTTCCCTATCGTGTGTAGCTGCGTGACTCACTTGAGTTTATCCAATTAGAAAATACTCATTTCATTCAAGAAGCCAACCACTGAAGCCATGTAAGGTTTTCCCCTAAGAGAATCCATCCTTCTGCCTTGAAATCTAAGGGAGTCTGAAAATATGTCTCTTACACTGACACAAGGAGGCAGATATGTGTATGGGCTGAGGAGACAGCCTGCATGCAGAAGTGACACAGATACCAGTAGGAATAGGGAGCAAGTCTAAGCTGCTGCTTATTTGCATGCCTCTCACAGAGCAGAAATCATTGCACCGTGCTCCAGATGCTGCAAATCTCAAGATGCACATCCAGGGCTCATAATTAAACTGGAAAACATTTTGACTGAGGAGAGGGAGGAAAAAACCCCAGAGCTATCCCAGATACTCTACATCTATTTTGACATTTCTGGGGTGCTGATTTGTTCTACCACCTCAGTGTAAGGAAGTTTTGCCCCAGGAAAGGCAAAAACACTCCCTCACAGATACAAGACCTGAAAGAACCTGATGAGAGCACACCTATTTCTGTACAGCACCTAGACTGGGGTCAGAGGTTCAGTAAACTAAATGAGTTAAGCAATCCAAAAATTTCTTCAAAAAGATTTTTCAACCCTCATGAAAGAAAATAGAATAACATGTAGAAAGAGATTTAAATCAAAATAGGCTGTCAGGAAAGGTTTTCATCTGAGAAAGCACTGCTTTACTGGAAAGCAAAGAATGAGGATCCCATTGTCCATTGCAAGCCAGCACATATCCCACAAAAGATCTTCCTTAGAGGCAGAACAAAAACCACTTGGAGCAAGAAGACAGATCCCAATCCTTATATCCACAGGTAGGAAATTACAGCAGCTCAGTGGAACCCCAGTCACCTTTTCTGCAGATTTATTAAAATATCAACAGTCAAAAAAGTTACAAGGCCAAACCCAGTTAAGAATTATAGAAACCAAAGGACAGGTCTCACCACCTCCTTTCCTCCCCACAGCCTACTCTTCCTGCTCTCTTCTTCAATCCTACAGCCTATTAGAGACAGTCACAGCTGGAGTGCTGCTGAAAACAGAGAAAATCTGTTTTGTATGGACCGTCAGTGAGATGAGAAAGTTCTCCACAGGTGCCATGTGTCAATAAATGGCCTGGGAGAGAATGCTGAAAAGCCAAAAAGTACATCCCAGCTCACCAGAACACCCATGTTTGAATAGGTACAGCTGGAGACCCTTATGCCTAATGCCTTCAGAAAAAATAGAGAGAAAAATACTGCCAGTGCACAAGTAAGGGAGGTGACAGGGCACTTTGGAAATGAATGGCACTCTGCCTAGCAAAGGATTTCTTTGTGACAGTGAAGGGTCACCAGGTTGTACATTCAGAACTGTATTACTTAGAAAAATATTTCTTGACCTTGCTGTTTCAGGATAAATGCTTCCCTCCCAACCACCTCTTTCACAGTGGTAATACTATAAAAGATGTGCCCCAAGGGACAAGTTTCTAATAATACTCTAATCTGGCTTTCCAAGCACTTACAGCAACCACAGGAGCAATTTTAAGATAAAATAAGTAAATTCAACCTCTTCTTTATTTGCATGAAACTTTGGCTGTGCCTAAATTATTGAAAACTGTACAATCACAGATAAATATATCTAGTTTCTAACTCTCATTTTCTCACACTGCTGTAAACAGCACAGCACAATACATGGAAACTCCAGACAAGTGATGAAAAATAAGTGTCCTAATTTACTGGTTTTGCACCCTGGCTTCTTTTCAGCTACATCTTAAAAGGCCAATATCCACATATGATTCCAGTAATTCTAATGACATAAAATGGCCATTCATAATTCGCTATTTTCCACCAAAGTTGTAAATATGGAAGTCACCACAAGGGCACAGCTAATCCAGAAGTAATCTGCTTCTGCAGAATACTTCTACAAAGCATCAGCAGGAAGCAGAGGGAGTTGGTGTACATCCTAAAAAGCATGTCCTCTTTGAAACACCATTCCCATAAGAGCAGTTCTTCCACTCTTTCCTGCCACCCCTGCAGCTTTCTCATCCTCAGGGGGGCAAGTTACCCTCAAACACAGCACTATGATAACGGCACCTGCCCTCCTTCAAGTGCTTGTCTCGCTCTGCCCTGGCCAGATGCCCCTCTCAAGGGCCTCTGAGGAGACTCAGGTCCCTCAGGATGTGTTAACTCTAACTACTACTCACCAGCTTCTGCTCCTGATTTTTGGAGAAAGAGTGGAAGTCAGCTCACACCCACACAACTGTCACCCAGTAATCTCCACTTTTGAACAGCCAGTAAATGATGAGGGGCAGGAACCTGGCAGCTACAGTAGACATAACACTGATGGACTGGGAACTGAAGGATAGTAGGGAAAGATTCCCACCTAAAATCTTGAACTATTGCAGTAGGTAGGAACCAGGTCACTGATACCTCTAGGAAACATGCAGTGGAGCATTGATTTTTCCTTACCACCCCTATATCTTGTGGAAAACTTTTCACTTTCTCCTACAAGAAAATGAATTAATTGGTAGAAACTCTGCAGGTGATGGGGTTTTTCCCCTCTCCACTGCAATGATCTTCAACCTGCAAGTTACCACAGTGGCAAAATGCATTTCTGTTTTTAGGGTTTTAGTTATTAGGGAGACTGGGGCAGGGAATAGGGGGATGGCAGGGTGCAGCAGTTTGGTTGGGCTTTTTTGGTTGGTTCATTTGTTGGGGTTTTTTTAAGTGACAGCTAAAGCAAAGGTTCAGCTCTTCAAACGGAACGGAAATGAGCTTTTTGCCATAAAAATTGTGGATATCAGAAACAAAGGAAGATAGCAGTTACATTTTTTCACTCCTGTAGGGGTTCATGAACCCTCTGTTGAAACCTTATATGCCCTACTCCCTTCAAGCTACAGGATGAAGTCTCAGCATCTCAGAAGATGGATGTCTTCTTTCTAAAAATAACCAAAGAAACCTCAGCAAACATCAAAATTCCACCTGTATGCCTGAGGTCTTCAGAGGATCAAGACCATGCTTTTACAACAAACCCCTTTCCGCATTTCTGGGACACCTAACGCCAAGGCAAACAGTAAAACTGAAGATGGCTCTTCAATTCACTGATCTCTTGTTACCAGAAGAGTCACTGGTGGTGTGTGGACTCTGTAACTACAGAGAATTCAAAGAATATCAAGTGAGGGTAGAGTCAAGGTCCCCAAAGCCATGTACCCAAGCTGACCCTAAAGGCCTGTGTTAGTCCATAGGGCTCCCCAAGGAGTGAAGGCATTCCTCACTTCTACCCAGAGAACATAACCAAGTTGCTTGTCATCAGACCCCTCCCTCTATTGTATTTTCTGGGAAATTTTGTGACCTGGCTTTACTTTTATCATTACTGTCTCTGCTAAAAGGCTACTTCCAGGTTATGTTATTGTTGCTCCAGCAGTGGAGGGTGATACATTAGGCTCCATTTCAGCAATGCTTTCAAGTTCTGTTACTCAGAACACAAGATAGTTTTTTCTAGGCTCTGATGTCTCCTCCAAACCCCTTAGATTAAACTATGAGAGAGTCCCCTACACCAAACTTCCCTTCTATATGGTGCTAAATAGCTCCCACTGAAAGTCACACAAGTCACACAGTTCTTGATGTAACAAAAATCAGTCCATAAGAAGGATTAAATCTCTTAAAATCTTTAATATCTATAGGTTGACAGTAGCATTATAATGGTGCATTAATAAGGTATAGACCTGCAGGAATGGTGCTCCACCAGCAGTGAGAAATAAAGCTCTTCACTGCTCAAATCAGAAGTCTGCAAACTTACATTTTCCAGCATTTACCCTTAACTATGCCACAATAAGATCTCAAACTGGGGACCACTGCAATCTGCCGGAGGTTGAAACAACTTCTAAATCCTGCACTTCCCATAAATGATTATCTCATTCCTTGAACAATGAAGCTGCATGAATTTTGCATGTTACCTCAAGCACTGCACTTTACTCCAAGAATAACAGTTCCATTTCAAAGCACTTTAAGCTGAATCCCCATTTTATCACCCATACAAAATGGCTCCCAAAAGATAACATAGGCAATGAGCACAAGAAACAGACATAAATACCTAAAGAACAATCCATAAGGAAATCCCAAATCAATTTCAAGGAATATATTCCCTTATTTAAAAAATAATTTAAATACATATATATATGTGTTTCCTAAACTAAATTGAACTCCTTGCACCTATTTTAGGTGTCTGTGGAGCATTTCCATAAAGCTGGAAGGATACTCAGTATATATTTAAACCTTTTAGTCTGCAAATTTTAGTTAAGTGAGAGAATTTATCACTGTCGCTGAGATAAGGCCCTGCTTAGAAATGAGTAGTTCAGTTCACCAAACTATTAGAAACTTGTTCTAACCAGCAGAATCAAAAACTTTTTTTTTTTGAACAGCACAAAAATGAAAGAGCAAAACTGACAGTGCCTGACCCGTGATGGTTTGCATCTGACCCCCATTTTTCACCTCTTCTCTCACTAATCCTGATTTTAATTATCTACAAATTTGTACTTACTCAAGGCTAACACCTAATTTATCTATGGAAATTCAAATCATCCCATGTTAAAATAAAGTTTCTAAAATAGACAGGTTTGTCAGCCCTTAATGAGACCGTTATTATTCATATTAAGAATAGTTGAAAGTGAATTAATAGCAAAATGCTTCCTTTCATTTGCAGGGAACAAGAGGGATGACACAATTTGCAGATATCTTTGCAGTGTGGGGTCAGTTTGCAGTCAAACCAAAAGGTCTTTCAGCCATGCAGAATCCTGTTCTCAGAGACCTGGAGTACATCCCAAACATTCTTCCTAAGACAAAAGCACCTAATGAAGCAAAACAGCATAAATCTTGAGGATTTGCTCCCAGCCTCTGAGAAGGTGATAGGAAGATGACAGGTGATAGGAAGGTGATTGGACTTGAAGGGTTCATACAAAATTGCATCTCCTCACAATATTGAGCAATAGGAGTTAACTGTGTCACATTGCATTTGAGATTGTCACATGCTAAGCTATTCAAGTGCTCAGTATTAAGAATTCACAGCAGAGGTGTTATGAATAAGAAGCTTGACTAGGCCAATAGTCAAGCAACAATCAATTTATTAATTAATATGGTAAAGTATGAGCAATACAGTGCTGGGTACAGTGGGGGAAGCTTTCCCTCCAACTGCACACCAATAGTTGAGTCTTACAGGCATTTATAGGGGTACTCATAAGCTTTCTCAGCAGTTTCTATTCCAGTTTTTACTCATCAGCTGTTAATATTCCCATTTTTTACATCACAGTTCTATACACTATGGTGATTTAGTTTTTCTCAGGATGTATCCCACGTGGTGGTGGTCTGGTTTCCGAAAGAAGAAAGATGAATCCCATTTGGTGAAGTCCAGCTCCCCAGATGTGGGTCCACCTTTTAATTCCAAAGACTTTAAGTCTCATAACAGTGATGTCCAGCTTCCCTTGGTCGAAACAATTCATCCTTGAGTTGATGTTCATCTTCCTTTCTCAAGCTGTTTTTCTCTGCTTTATTAAGGTGTGAGATAAGCATATTTCCTTTACACATATTCCAAAGCTATAGTATCAAGGATACAAGCAATATTCTAAAATTATACTTCAAAAGGTTATTATTGCAAAACTCTTTAAGGCTTAACTACAAGCAAAGAGCAACATCCTTAACACTTTAATTCAAATGCTCCTAAATCAACTGAGGTTAATTGCCAACACAACATAGGTTCAAATGCCTTCTCCCATGCTTTACTTTCATCAGTTATTATTAGAATTCGTCTTTATAACTGTCCCATGGTCAGTCTGCACACTTATCACAATCACAAACACACACTTTGCCTCTAGGCACCTGACACAAAACACAGCTCTGTATTTCAGAGGTGGCCAGTAAACAGGGCAAGTTGACTCTGTCAATGACTAAGTTCTCAAATTCACCTAAGGGATGCTTCAAATTTCGTTCTAAAGAGGACAGAAAAAGTCTAAAACATCAAGGTGTGAAAAGGTGCTCAAGTACCGAAAGTGACAGCGATGTAATACTCAGAAGCCTGGCAACTAATTGGCAAAACGGAACTAGCATTCATAATGAACTTTGGATCTTCAAGAAAAGAAAAAAAAAATATTAGGGCTGTGAAGGACGACCAGGGGATCATGCTCCTGCTATCCAAGGCTTGGAAAGTGAATAATAACCGATAGAAACAAGTAAACCTTCTCTTACTGATTGGACACGCCGGTCAACACAGAGCCCGCCACATCCCTGCCTCAGGAAACTTCTGTCGAGCACCAGCCCGGGATTCCTACCCGCAACCCTCACACCAGCCCCCGCTGCCACTTCTCCACGACCCGGTTCGGCCCGCTCAGCACCGCCGCTCTGGGCCCGGTTCCCGGCCCGGCACCGCCCGGGGCTCGGCGGCACCGCCGCGCTGGGCCGGGTTCCCGGCCCGGCACCTCCCGGTGCTCGGCGGCATCGCCGCACTGGGCCCGGTTCCCGGTCCGGCAGCGGCCCCTGGCGCCCGCCCCGCTGCCGGGAGCGGCTCCCGGCCCCCGCAGCCCGGCTTGGCAGCCTCAGGGGCTCAGCAGGGCCGAGCCCCGCTTGGTCCCACAGCGAACAAGGAGTCCCCGAGAGCGGCATTCCCAAGCTCGGCGGCTGAGAAAGGGCAGCGAGAGGCAGAAGGCAACTGTGTGGGAAAGGGAGGGATTGCACGGTGTGGAGGTGTATTTCCAAATGGGGGGGATATCCAACAAGTTTTTAAAATTATGAAAGATGGAGACAGTGCTCAAATAAAAAATTATAGAGGCAGACGAAATAACAGGGGGATCGTGGGTTTCTGGTGTCACTCTTAATCTGTTCTCGAATACCTCCAGTTGCTGAGAATGCTCTCTGAATCCCTCTTTCCATCCTAATCCCCACAGATTTTCCCTAACGCTCTGCCTAAGCCAAAAGCAGCAATTTAGGTCCATCAGGTCTCATTGCACCCACCACAGAGACAGGGCACACATCACTGCCCTCCTCTACAGCACTCTACAGAAGAATGCCATTTTCTAAGCCACACACCATCAGTTTCCTCCAGCCTGTCACAGGTTATGTTTGCCAGAGCTCTCTGATGGTGCTCTCTGCTGGGCCCTCCCCAGGAGATCATATCTTTTCTGAGCACTCCATACAGAATAGCTCCAGAACTCCAGCAGTGCCAGGACAGCAATATGACGCAGTATGTCTGTTCAGCACCTCTGATTGACTGTAATCCTGTCTACTATACACTTTAGTAACATATTTGCCTCTTTTCTTAGTGTCATAACACTACTGATGCATATGCTACTTGTGATAAATTACCATTCCCTACCTCATCTTTTGTAGGGGAGACCAGATTCACTCCCCTCTCTGAGTTATACCCACTGAGTTACCTCCCCCATGCTGCTTCTGTGCAATTCATTGTTCCTGCTTCAGCAATGTATCTCATACTTGTTCTGCTCAGTTATATTTTTCTTCTTCCCTTCTATTCTATGCTATTTCTCTCTATTACACACAATTTTCCTGGTTTCTCAAACTATTTGTCATTTCCAAGCTACCTGCAGTTCTTTTGAGCCCAGGAAATTTAACATCTAGCACCAGTACACTCAATAATCATCTTCTGTAAGTTCTCAGCAGTATAGGCTCCAGAATACACTTTCCAGGCTTACTTAGTTCTCCCATTTTGGTGGCAAACCACTGTAAATACTGTGAATTTTATTTCCATTCATATATTCCAGCATTCTGCACCTGTTGTATCGCTGCCTTCATGTAAAACACACTTCTCTGGCTCAGAGAGTTATTCTCTCTTCACAAGACAGCCCATGCAATCTTAAGGTCCTTCTCCACCTTTAGTAAACTCCACTCCTACAGTGGTCCTGTACAAAGATGCTGTGCACGGAGAGGTAGAACAAAGGACTCACCCTGAGGTCTTCTGGAAATAGTGAATACTCAGGGAAGTCCCATTGTTTTAAAAACTTTATTGACAGTAACTGCAATGCTCCTTGCCTCAGTGCCAACCTCTGCTAGCAATCTGTACTTTGTTAGAAATTGCCAGTATTGTTTTTTCTAGTCAACAGTGCCTGGATTTACAGACACACCTCATAAACAAAATCCCATCTAAGACAGAGTTCTTGCATTGTATGCCAGGCTAAAGGGACAGATTTCATCATTGTTATATACTGTGGCACACTGACATCTCTGCAAGGTGCCATATCAGCTTCTTGTCTCAAGCCAAGCCGACATGGAAAACAGACTTTGGATTAGAAGTAGCTCAAGTCAAGGTGCTGCAGCACATGAGCAACACAGGCACACAGCTCTCACTGCTACAATGATTGCACTCACCCACAACAATGAATAATCATAACTGAGCACATGGGCAGAGTCCAGTTTCCATGAGCTTCAACATGAAAACTAGCTAAGCTTCTGAGAGCTTTCAAGGAGTGTATTTCAAGGCCAGAGTCTAAAAATAGAAGAACAAAGATGGGAGTATTACTTCAGAAATATTTACAAAAACAGTCTTGCAAAGGTCACTCACTTAATACTCCATTCAATCCACGGCAAGTCAGCCACCCCCCACTCCTCCCCAGCTGGTGGGGATGCCACTTTTAACAGAGGCAAAAAGCTGAGCTCAAAGAATTAAAACCTTGATATTTTTTGTGACAAAGCAATGGTCTCAGTGTGATTTCACTTGCATAGCCTAGGGTGGTCCAGTGCTTGGAACAGCTACTGAACACAAAACACAGCCATGTATGGATGTATAGATCCTTGTGACTAGATCAACTTGGAAGAGAAGTGCCTAACTTCCAGCTAATGTACTGTAGGACCTGCCTTCTGTCCTTTCTGCTGATCTGCTACCCTAAGCACAAAATTTTGGAATCCTTTACCAGAACTAAAATTCAAATCCAGATATTTCTTGTGCCAAGAAGTGCTGTCACCACTGCAGATGTCATTCTCTCAAAATCATGAGTATTTTAAGCAACACAGATCAAGATCAACCATCAAAGACTTCAGGTGACATCTGCTGACATCCTTTATGCAACAGGTGCTATTCTGAGACAGTTCTGTTTTCCACTCCCTATCCAAACCAAACCTACATGTTTAAACTCTACATTTCTCATACTACAGGTGAACTTTTGTATTGGGATACACTCTGTTTGCTCCTACACACTGATACTGTGACAGCCTTAAGTATCAAACCAATTTGGATCAGGAAATCAGCAATTCAACGGCACTACTGAGACTCACCATATTTCATTTGGCTAGAAGTACTTGACTATATTTGACTTGACAGTGCTGCAAAATACCAGGAGCCAGATGAATATTTTTGTTTTTTAAAGCAAATGGGAGGGAGGGGGGATATACCCTTCCAGCTGCCTGTCTGGTGCTTTAGAGGTTAATAGGGCAGGTGATAAACATGAAACAAAGCACCCATCCTGCTGACCCTTATGCTAAAAGCAAACTCAATTTTTAGCTCATTTTCAAAGCAGCAAGTACTACATCGGCACCTTAGAGTTATTTGGCTACACACAGGTTCACTGAGCTGAGTGCTACTGCTCAATATGCCCAATAAACTCTATTATACAGAACACTGCCCTTTTTTTCAATTATTATGGTGATTGTGAGAAACCACTACCAGAAACATGACTGCAGAAAAAAATTGGCATATTGTCATGATTTCTGAAAAGAGTGCAAGTACTCTGTTTAATTGCACATTTTTCCAGAGGTTATGTACTACCACCTGCATGTGTATAAAAATACCTAATAAAAATACTGCTGAAGAAGAGCTGTGTTGCATGGGCAATAACCTTTTCTCATAGCAGTCTTATTTTGATTGATACCAGAACACTAGATCCATTGCTGGGAGGGCTTTTAATAACAGTAAAACATACCAACAAATAAAATCAGCCATTATTATATACAGTAAATGGCCTCTTCAGCCTTCTAGAATGATTACATTCACCCACAATAATAAATAATCATAACAGACACCCAGAGCTAGATCCTGGCACATAGACTAACCATGCAAAACAGGCTCATAGCTAGCTTCAGCAGCTGGCTGAAGATTTCCCAGAACAAGGTTCACCCTGGAAGTGATGAAAATTCAGAGCTGAAGCCTGCCTCCCACCTTGTAACACATATGGGAGAACAGCAGTGAGGACAAGGTGTATTGAGAGTCCTACAGCTTCTGCAATTCACCCTTGGGTGCAGCAGCAACAGCCCCTGCTACTCAACAGTCAAAGAACCATTCATGATGTTACTTCATTTCTTTTTCTGTCTAAGGGCTTCTGATCTCATGTCCCAAGGGAGAAATTGTTGGATATGAAGTTAGAGCTACTCTGGAAGTAGGTCTCTCCCAGTCTGTATTGGTACCCTGTTTCTCTTTGCCAAAGGCATCCCTGTGCTCAGTCTGGGAATGAGAGCATTCATCAGAACCACAGTTAAGAGCCCCATGATGGGAAACAACGCCTTCCTTTGTCAGTATTTACTGAGGACAGTAACAGGACACACTGAGAGGGCATCACCTTATAATACATTATTAGTATGCTCTTTGTGCTTAAGGATTTTTGTCTCTTTACAGTTCACTTTCTTCCAAAGTGATGTTTTTTGTCAGCAAAGCATTGAACTCCAACACCTTCGCACACGGTTTGAATATCTGAATTCACTGCCCTCACTCTTCAACCTGGCAGAAGGATTCAGCGGAGAATGCCTGAAATTCTCCATTTGAGGCAGGGCTGGGGATGCTGCTGCGCCGAGCGGACAGGGCTCTGCCTTCGGTGCTCTTCTGCTGCCATCTGCAGGCTCGGCTGCGGCTCTGATCCTGCTCGTTCTCCCTGGCACTCAGCAGAGCCAGCCCACGGACAGACTAGCCTGGACTTGAGGCATTTGCCAAATATTCTGACAGTCACACCATGTGTTTCTGATCTGCCACGATAAAAGAGATGCTTTGGATCAGACACGCAAGGGATTCTGTTTTTAAAGAGACCAGCGCACAACAACAACCGCAAAAAAAGAAAACATTGTCTTTGAAAGCATTCAGTGCACTGGGTCAGAACACGTAGACCTTCTGTGGGTCCCTTATCTCACAGCTACTGTAAAAGCAAGTTGTGGGGCAAAAAACAATTGCCTGCTTGGATGTACAGAACCAATCTGCAGGACTCTCTGCCTCTGAAAATTAAAGAGTACTATGTTACCTAGGAAAGGCTGAATCATTTTATTTACATTAATAATGCTTTCAGCTCCACAACCTACAATAAAGTTTGGAATAAGATGATAACCAAATTTCATGCTTCACTGCACAGGCAGATCACCCTTGCAGACAAGGAAGCATTTCTCACGCATAGCTCTCCACCCTTTATACACTTGTACTCCATTTTAAGGTGATCATTTTATTTCTTTGCCTTTCCCTGAAGCATCCACTCACATAGAAATTAGAATACCAGATGAGAACAACCAAGGTCTGAGCTAGCAGAGAAAAGACAAATGTAACAAAACTTTCTTCAGTTAAAGGACTTCAAAGGTACTATAGCTTCTTGCCATAAAATAAGTTGTATATTGAGTTTATGCCTGTGAGGAACAGATAGGCTAGAAAACACTGCTCAAACAAGAGCCTCTTTCCTGTCTTGTGTATCCTCTTTCCCTATCCTTTCCCTTGCAGAGCCTCAGACTGAGCAGTGTTATCCTGCACAGGCAGGATAAAGCTGACTCCACCTGCCTCTCTTGAGAATGCATTTGCTCACAGAAGGTGGTGAGAGCAGAGCCTATTCACCAGGAAAAGCAGCTCCATCAGGAAGGCTAGACAGGGAGGCAGTTTTTCCAGTTTGCCAGTTACTGACACTTTTTAGTCAGCCATTTGAATACTTTTTTTATTCCAAATGCTGTTTACACACAGAAAGAAAGCATGATTCTTCATGGTTACCCTCCTAAGCTCTGTAAGAATCAGTTAGGGAAGATTTCTGTGGCTAAAATATAGTTTAGCAGTTTCACCCAAGCCAGCTTTTGCCAGCCATATCTTTTCAGGGTTATCTGAGACATCACCATTTCCCAGTCTCATTACAAAGAAAAATAACAGTCTGGAGATGTTAACCTTGAGATGGTTTCTACTGTATTTTTCAGGCAAACCCCAAAAAGTTCTTCTTGGCATGGCTTTAAAAAGCAGACATGAGGCAGATTCTCGCTAAAGACAAAGCAGCTGTTGAGGCCTTTATTGTGTCCTCAAACAGGAAGAAACAAAAAAGGCAAAAAGTAAATTTTTTCAGAACATCCTCACATCACCTTTCTCCAAGGGTGCCTAACCTCACTAGTGAGAGCATCCAGGTCCCTGTTAGACAAATACAAAACAGTGATTAAAAAAATCAAAGCTTTTTTATATGAACAAAAAAAGTCAATGGACACTGTTAGAAAGCCTTGATAAGCAGATACTGGAGCAGTTTTTAGAAACACTGTTATGGGTTCTCTGTTACATGCTTCTGAAAACTCAAATGTACCCTCATGATGCTTCCATCTAGCAGGCATGTGTTGCTCATCACGAATCACAGGACAGAGACCACTGCAAGCAGGTTAAGTTGCAGCAGATAGAAGGGGAATTAAGCTCCTTTTTGTTTCCCAGGTGTCTGTCTCTTGCAGAGTGAGGCAGGCTCTCCCTAGCTGCTGAGGGACTGAAATGACACAGGGCTGTGGTTGGAGAAAGGAGGAGCGTGA
Source organism: Zonotrichia leucophrys gambelii (assembly GCF_028769735.1). NCBI lineage: Eukaryota > Metazoa > Chordata > Aves > Passeriformes > Passerellidae > Zonotrichia > Zonotrichia leucophrys. Next base: position 99,701,909 of record NC_088169.1, read on the forward strand.
GCTGCAGCATGCCTGATTCCCAATTACCTCAGACTTTTCTGGGCCAGCTGCAGGCATGACTCAGCTTCTCACAAGTGGCTGCCTAGCTGCAGCATATTAATGCATAATCAGTGCCAGTTTCAGCTTTCCTCATAGGCTGGGCTGTTATTTGGGCTGTTCAGTGCCACAAACAGTTGAGTCACAGCTGAAGCAAGGCCAGATACCTCAGAGGGGAATAACATCTGAGTCAGGGGCATGATGGGTGTCCAGGGAAGGCTCACTTTTCACCAGCACAATTTTACAGTTTGCTCATGTTTGTGAGTCAGCACCACAGACCAGAAGTACAGAATTGTGAAAGTTTCTTACTGCAAAGAATGTTTTGTACTTAACAAGCACTAGGAATAACTTTCTTCAATGTCAAGACATCAAAGTTGTGGGCAAGCACAGGTGTGAACACATCTGTTGCAGGATGCTATGAAAGGTGGGAAACATATTCCCCAAGCACAAAGCCCCCAGAAACTAAAAGCAAAACAGAAATGCCACTTGATTTGCCTAATCTGCTAAATGCTTATACTGTTTGGGATTAAAATGAAAGATAGCAGATAAACAAATCAGCTGATTGGTAACATGATTATTGCTTATCATTTAAATCTGTCCTTCAGGGAATGCATCCTGTTGGGCTAGGGCTTCCTTTCATTCCTAATATGCTCAGAGTGAGCAGTTTTGCTTGTGCAGTTCTCTTCTGGAGGACAGTAGAATGTGCTATAGACCAAGTGAGATGGGCTGGAGATTTTGAAACTACATCCTCTGATACCCAAACCAGATGTCTGCTGCTAAGAAACTTCAGAGGGCCTACAATAGAGCTTGGCAACTTAGAGAAGTAAACATTAATAAATTACAACTACTGTGGTCTAATATTTACTTTGACCTTGTCCAAGCCTTTTCATCTACTACAGCTTTTAGGTTACTGAAATCTTCTACTGTATATTGAAAAGAACCAAAGCCCTAGCAGTGAGATCCAGTTGTGGCACCAGTTTAAGAAGTTAGCATATGTCATAGTGGAAGTTCTTTTAGTGCAGAATTGATGCCCTCAGTGCTGCTTGACCTCTCCTGAGCAGGCGCATGATAGCAAGCAACCTTTTCATGCCAGCTCTCTGGTGGTCGCTTTGTTTCACAGATTTGCAGATCCTGATTAACACAAAGCACCCAGAAAGCAGCAGATTACCAGCCCAGAAAGCCCTGACTCTCAGTATCTGATATTAACAGACCACTAGAGGCCACACTCAGCTCACTTGGTACCTTTGTACCAACAGAGACAGTACCCTTAAAAGCAGGGCTTAATGACTGGTAGAAGATACAAAGCAGAGGCAGCTCTGGATATTGCAAGACAACACTGATATGCACCTGGGTCTGGTGGCTGAGATCTGAGCAAGAGGAAAACCTTTGCTTGCCCTCACTGTTATCATCCCACCCAGGTGCTGACCTACCCTGTGTCCTGAGGGCACCTCCTCTCCCCTAGCCCAGCAAGCCCCACAGGTACCCTGGCATTCCCCACAGCCCCCACAGCCCATGGCAGGGATTCTGGGACAGCCCTGAATTCTGTAGGTGAGTGTAGGTAAGACACTCTTTCTTTTAGAGGGGAGCCTTGCTAGAATAAAGCAGCAAGGAAGTGGTCCCAAACCTTTACCTCAGATATCAAATGGTACTTGAATAGGAGCAAGATTATTGCTCAGCATCCTCCCTTGCTTTTTTGGGGTGTATCATAGAACAGTTTTAGTTGAAAAGGGCCTTTAAAAACTATCTAATCCAATCCACCTGAAGTAAGAAGCAGGGACTTTTCCAACTAGATCAGGGCGCTCAGAGCCCTGTCCAACCTTGTTTCCAGGAACTGTATCTACCACCTCTCTGAGCAACCCATTCCAGGGGTTTATCACCCTCATTTTAAAGACTTCTTCCTTACACCTATTCCAAATCAAGCTCCCTTGTTTAAAACTGTTACCCCTTGTCCTGTGCTGAAGCCCAGCACATGCTCTGAGGTGATCTTACTGTAGCCTTTCAGTACCTGAGGGGACCCACAAGACACCTGGAGAGGAGCTGCTGACAAGGGCATGCAGGGACAGGACAGTGGCTTTAAACTGAAACATGGTGGGTTTGGATTAGAGCTGAAGAAGAAATTCTCTACAATGAGGGGGGTGAGGCACTGGAACAGGTTACTCAGAAAAGTTGTAGACCCTCCATCCCTACAAGTGTTCAATGGCAGGTTGGATGGGGGTTTGAAAACCTGGTCCAGTGAAAGGTGTCCTGCCCATGGCAGGGGAGGTTGGAACAAGGTGGACTTTAAGGTCCCTTCTAACCCAGGCCATGCAATATTAATTACTTTGGTAACAAAAAGGGGTGCCAGCCCCGTACTACAATCCATCCCACACAACTTGGTATAAAGTTAAAAAAGAGGAAGAGCCTTTTATCAGGTGCAGAGAAACTACTTCTATTTGACTTAACCTGTGGCCCCACCACTAGACATAGCCAGGGGCTTCACCAGCCAGTGCTAGAATGGTGAGGACAAAACAAACCAGCAATGTCAGGGCAGAGCTAGGCCTCTGCAGAGTTGGAGCTGCTGTGGTGGTGCACATCTGCTAACCCAAGTGGGCACAGGTGCAGAAGCCCTGAAGGCCCAAGCACTGGCCAGTTATGGAAGTAACTTTTAGTAGCGTGGAGATCTTTGTTCACAGCTTGAACAAAGTCATGGCAATGTGATTCCAACAGAACATAATAAGAATGCATCAGAATAGGTTTTTCCTGTCCTTGTATTCCTCTCCAGTTGTTGTTATTATATTTCTAGAGTCCCATACCTTCTGAGGGGTTTTCTCACGCACAGCTCTTAACAGCAGTGTTGTTCCTGCTTCTTCATCAGGGCTCCTCCAAGGCTCTCCCTGACTGGCCAACCCACCCCCTTTTATCCCAGTTATCTTCATTAGCACAGCTACCACCCAATTAAGGGCATCACAGCTGCAGCCCATTTAAAACAACTAGGACTAGGGCAAGGCCACTTATACAATACATATATTTTACTAGGACCCCTACTATATTCAGTCATCCACTATCCATCACGACAGCAAGACCACAAGCTGGACCTTTTGACAAAGTCTGGATGTCCTCCTTTAGCTTTTTTGAAAAGGACAGAGCAAAACCAGAAAGGGGACAAGGCCATTCTGGTGCCTACCTCCAGGGAGTTCTTTAAATCTCCTGCACCCTTTTCAGAGCCACAGAAGGCTAAAATACAGCCTGGATTTAGATAAGAGAATGCAAAAAAAAAAAAATCAACTACCTGACAGGTGCTGAGAGAAAAATCATTGTTCAAGCCCGGTTCCTTTGTGTGACAGATAATGCTCATAAGGAAGAGCAAGTGCTGAATTTAATGGGAGACAATGAATGGAAATGGCACTTAGCATCAGCCATTTCAGCATGCAACAAGGGAAGACTGTTTAATTAAGATGGTGCTTGTTAATCTAAGTTGAAATTCATTATTGGACAACACATAAATGGAGCCAACACACTCTTACATCCTATAGTTACATTTTGATCCATCTAACAAGCTTCTGAACATACATTGTAAGTTAATTAAACACCAAGTACACAGTTTCTCATTCCATTATTTTCTGTAACATTTCAATTAAAGACTGTCTTGGGCATTTTAAAATCACTATGTGAGGAATTCTGTGTTTTGGTTTGATTAATAATACAATTTGTTTTCATGGAGCATCTTCCAGCATTCAGCCTTTATGTTCATTTAAAAAAATACCCAAGAGTATTCCATAATACTAGATTAAAATATTGTTGAATGTTTTTATTACCAGGGTAAGATACACTATATTGAAGTTATTGCTATAGATTAGGGGTATTTTTCTCATTAAAAATGTTAGAAGGGTTGAATTGATTATAAATTACAGACAGCTCAAGCACACCAAGGAAAAACATTAGAGACAAAAAATATCCAGATTTCTTTCAGGGATGTTAAAAGAGCTCCATGTTTCACATGTTCCATTACCCATTCCACCTCTTAAATTTAAAAATCTCATGACAGCCTTGATATATCTTATGAAAAATATTTGGGGAAAGAGAACAGCAGCAGCAAACAAATTCAGTTTCACAAACCTCACTGCAGCAGAGCAATTGTGTGGGGAACAAGCAACACTGCTTACAAAGCTCACAGTGACTTGCTCAAAAGAGCACATGCCATGGCAAGGACACAAAAGAAAAGTTTAAAAGTATTAAATATATTGTAAGGTGGGAATGAGGTAGAAACACAGCTAGAGAGGGGAAAAGAGAAAGGATGTATTAAGCAGAAAAAATCCTGTGTACCTCTACCAGAAAACCAGGGTGGGTTTTTTTAAATACTAAACTCTCCCTCCAATACTTTCCAACAGCGCTGAGTCAGTCCACAGCCAGGATCCATGAGACACCTGCTACCCTTTGTGGTATTACCTGTTTTCACTCATGCCCAAGCCTCACCACTGAGGAGTAGTTCCCACAGTCTTTCCCTCAGGTTGGTACATATTTTGCATTTTGCAGAGCAGCCCTGCAAGCTTTTCCATCAGCCTCCAGTCCCACAGACCAAATCCACCTGTAGCAAGGCAGCCAGAAGGGCTACCAGAGAGCAGCTGGCCCAAGCCCTAACACCTGCTTGCTCTTCTGCTCTAGAGTCTCAGGGCTTTAGCTGGTCAGAGTGACCTTGAGATGTGTTAGAAAGTCTCTTTTCTCAGCCCGGTGCTCGAAGAAGGAGTCAGAGCTCTTCTTGTCTCAGTCTCAAGGCTGTTTCTTGTTTCTTACATATAAAATTCTTTTCTCTGGCCTGCCTAGGTCTGTCCAGCAGGACAGTTCCAGGCACTCTGCCCACCCCTAGGGCGGTGTTATCTTTTTATACTAAAAACTATGTGTACAATACTTACAATTACTTTCCAATACATATCACCCATGTTAGACAGTGAGCTTCTACTCTAAACCAATCCAAAAGTGCCAACATCACAGCAGAAGATGGAGGCCAAGAAGAAGGAGAAAGGCTGGACATGCCCAGATTCCTCCATCTTGCCCTCTGAACCCCCATTCTAAAAACCCCAAATAATCTATTTTTCACCCTGTGAAAAACTAATCATTATTCTACTTAAACTTTCATGGCTTGCAGGTCCTCCTACAATGTTGGCAATTTTTTCCATGGGTCATAATCAAAATCACAGGTGTCTTGGGCTCTGTGCCAAGGTCTCTGTGCCCCCTGGCAGGGGTTCTGGCAATCCAGGACAGCTAGAGGGATGTCCTGAATTCTGACACCAGAGCAGTGCGACAAATGGACTGGCATCATGTTTCTGCCAGTCTCTACCTTCCATATGAGATCTAAAACCTAGAGCCTGTCTAAATGGCTACTTAAGGTCACACAGTTCCTTCAATACTCCTTTCTTTCCCACATTCCAGAGCTGAGGGAGTATCTCACTATTCATTGTCTCCTGAGCAGGCAGCATTCTGCCAGCATAGTGCCAACCTGAGTCAAGCGCAGTCCTCCTTCCTGCTGATCCTCACGTGTATTGAATCAGGGCTGTTAAATTCTCATTACATTCTTAACTGAGCACCACCTTCCTCCCTGCCTGTCCTCGAGCAGGGTAACAACAGATACTGCCCAGGAAAGTAGGGGTATTCCGCCTGGATGTAGTAGCCACAAAGTTATCCTCAAAGAATGCTTTGATCTTGAATTTCTACCACTTCATCCACTCTTCCCCAAAATGTAAAACCCACAATTCCTCCAGCAATGCAGTCTTACAAATCCTGATTTCTTTGGGTTTGGGGATTATTTTGTTTGCTTTTTCTTCTCGTAAGAGCAACTTCACTCTCCTACCTTTGCCAGGGTACTGACCTCTTTAGAACTTTAAGGAAAGAGTAGTTTAGTTCATGGGGGAATCTGACATCATTTCCAGTTCAGTCAAATTTTCCATGGGGCATTTGAGCCGATTACTAAGTGTGTACTCTACTTGTTGTGATACTTCTCATTCACTAATTAGAGCTGAAACCTGCCTATTGAGTTCTGTCGCCAAAGATACTTGGTGGCACATCCCTAAGGCTTTAAATCTTTAACAAACTAGGTAGGAAACCATGATCTGAATTAGCTAGGAAGGTCTCATTCTTCCTCCCCTTGAAAAGGAGAAAAAAAAATAGCATGATTTTTTCTTTCCCTGAAAATAGATTTAGATTTGAAATCAGCAACAACAAACATTTTAATACTGTCTATTTCAGGCACATGCTTTTACACTGCATGTGATATGTCAGTCCTTCTAGCAGGGCATGCTCATAGACAATATTCTGGAGAACATAAAGAATGCTATCATGTTTGATGGTATCTTAAGCTGTTGTTTGCTCTGCCCCCACTGAGAAACCAGAGTGAAACAGGCAAGTGACAGTTTAGAAAAACCCTCAGCCAGCTCACTATTTTTCTTTCACAACTAAAGTTTCATTCTGTGGCAGAAAGAGGTATAAGCCTGTTTGCCTTGTAAAGATGCACTTCACTTCTACGTACCAGGGGTTGCTCTCTATGGCTCTGGTAAAGCAACACAGACATCTGGAATATTTTGGCCCAAAATGATTAAGGTCGTTGTAAATCATGATGATTTCACCCATAAAGCTATGCAAAAGCCTCTAAAACATTAAGGAATGAATTTCTAATTCTTCAAACCAGGAGAGCTGAGAAGGCAAAGCTACAATTAGAGAAAGCATAATCTACCAAAAAGCTCACCTTTTCCCTAGCTTCACATTTAAGCAGAAGAACCTATTCTCTTCTCCCCAGCCACACTTATTTTCTCATTTTCCTTTTTCAGCCATTTATACACTCAGGCAAATGTATTTAATAGCTTCCAGTAAGTCATACTCCTGAAGTAAAACCTCTACATACTGGTGACTTCAATTTGTATCCAGCCCAACAACTTTTAACAATGCAGTCTCCTGATTAAAACTGCACTGAAAGAGCAGATAAAACAGCACACATCTTTACTGTTTTTTTATCAAAACTTCTAAGAACAAAAGCTGAAAAAGCAGCTTTCATGAACGAAGAGTCTAGCAAACCTCACACAGAACAGGTATGTGCATAAATTACTCTTCATATTTAGCCATGTATAGCTAAAGAAATAAAAGCGTCTTCCTTCCCTTTTGGATAGAAGCTGCAGAAAAGTATCTACCACAGAAAGGCAGAGCCTGCATTCATGGATCTGCAGTACTGAATTCAATTAGTCTGATTTTCCTGAGTCTACTCTAGATAACGAAAGCTTTCCCAGGAAACTGCAATTATATTCCAAGTGATACAGGAGAAGAAATTTAGTGATCTGCTTTGAACAGTCACCTAGATGCAAAAATATTTAACTATCTGTTTTATAGTACACAAGGCAGATGCCCAAGTAACTCTATTATCATGAATTATGGAATTTTGTATCCTACTCCCAGCTGAAGTTTTGTCAGAATCCAAGCTAAACATCTTAACAAAGAGCAACAAATCTGAGCAAGATTAAACATTAAATCTCAATCAATTCAGATTAAAGATTTCATGTCACCTAAACACATAGTAAAAAGTTCCTAAAAGCCATTAAGACAGCACCATAATTACAGTCAATATTTATTTAAACAAATGTCTGCATTTATAGAGCAAGTGCTGCATACTTTGGAGGGAGGCACATGTTTCCTAGTAACTGACCTTCCACTTGCTGCCATCAGGCATCCAGACACAATGCACTTATTTGTGACCAAGACTTGTTTGGTTTTGGTTTTACAAGGTTGAACAGCTCTATCATTCATTTTACATGTTATACTTCCATTTGTTTTTTTGACTTTTTTTAAAAGAAAACTTCATAAGAATGAATTTGGCTGTGCATATATATATATACACAAGTGTTTATAAATACAGAAATATATACATGCACCACTACGCTGTACATTTGTACTTGTGTGCAATTATACATTTGCTCTGTCTCATATTAAATTTAATATTGCTGCATCATCTCTTACACAGTCTGAAACATGATTGGGAGAAATAGTTTTCCAACTGTTTATGTTTATTGCCAAGTTTTCCATTTTATCTGGATGTACAGAACTTCAAAGAGGAACTCCTCCAAACAGATTCTGCTCCTGCCAGGTTACTTGAGATGCAGGTTAATAAGCTGCTAGTATCATTGGTTAAAGCTCCTCTACCCAAGCATTATTTACTTGAGCTTCAGGAGCACTTCTGCAAAGTCCTTTGAAGATGATCAGTGTAAGAGGATTCTACTTCAAGTAGTATTAGATGCTATTCTACTCAGGTTTCCATTCTTCCAAAATACCAGTAGTACTGATGTAAAAAAACTCCCATATAGCCTGATTTTTTAAACTAATCAGCTCAACTTGGAATTACATGCACAGTTTTTCTGTCCCAGCAGTCACAGAAGACTTCTCTAAGATCCTTAAACAGGATGTTGCTCCTTTGCAGAGAACACATGAAAAGCATCACTGCAGCTCTCTTTCCTCCTTGTTCTCACTCTTTTCTTCTATTGTGGGTAATTCCTGGACCCTGCATCATCTCTCCTGCTCCTGGTCTTTCAAAAACGAGCTTCATTTCTCCTCTTGCACCCCACATTCTTCCTATATGGGAAGAATAACTGTCCTTTAACATTGTTCCCCCTCCTTACAAACATCCCCACAGTGGGAAAACATTCCCACCGCAGCCTGCCATGCACACGGCAATTTCTTCCTCTCATTTAGATTCAAAAGCCAAGCACAACTAAAAACTGTTCTCTGTGTTAAAAGAGGCTGACTGATCACTTTAAAAACATGATCAGTGGTCAGAAAGCAAAAGACCCCAAATGACCAATTGAAGACTCCTCATGTCTTCTAGAAAATGGAGATAATGTCACAGGGCATCCAGGCAAGGCACACAGCTGAGTTTAGCAGTCACAGAATATTCTGAGTTGGATGGACCATTGAGTCCAACTCTTAGCCCTGCATAGAACCTCCCCAGGATTCACACCATGAGAATTGTGTGTGTTCATGAGCTTTGTGTTTTTTTTTTTTAAGGAATCCCAAACAGAAAGATGCTGAGAAAGCAACGATTTTTCAGAAATATTTTAGTACAAGGCAAACTAAATAAAATGGCCACATGATGCCAGCATTGTCTGGGAAACAGCAGAAAATTCCATTCCTAATCAAAGTATGTGGATTCGTTTCTTTTTCATTCTAACCATGTTTTTTTAAGTTTTCCTTAGTGTGCACACATCAACCCTTTCATTTCTCATTTTGCTGCAACCTTTTTATCCAGACTCTTAACAGCCTGCTTGGATAACCCCATGAAGAGTGTGAAGCCCCCACTTTTTATTCTTCCAGTACTACAGAGTTTCAGCAAACCTATGCTCAGCCATCTCATGACTCTCACCCCTTTCACAGCTTGTTTCTGCTTTCTGTTTTGCATGCCAAAAATCAACTCAGACTTTCTGTTTTTACATACAAGGAAACCCCATAGAATGATGCATTTCCACCTCACTACTTGGGTTTGCTTTTAGCATAAGTCTGATTGAACTTTCAGGTCATTACAAATTTTGATCTGGCTTACAGGAAAGAAGAGAATAAGGATGGTTTTTTTCCTCCAAAACAGAATCCTTCCATCCACCACAGTTTCTCAGTTCAAAATTGTCTTGTAAGAACATCCACAGTATATTCTTGCTCCCTTCCATGGGACCTTGCTTTCAGCTTTGTGACGTATACACACTTTCCTCATTTTTCCTTGAATGTTGAAAACCTTCAGAAAGAGCATAGAACTAGAATCATAGACTCATTTAGGTTAGAAAAGACCTTTAAACATCATCCAGTCCAACCATTAGCCCAGCACTGCCACTAAAGTCCACCACTAAATCATGTCCCTGAGTGCCACATCTACACATCTTTTCAATCCCTCCAGGAATGATGATTCAACCACTTCCCTGGGCAGCCTGTTCCAGTGGTTGACAATCCTCTTCATCAAGAAATGTTTCCTAATATCCAATCTATCCCCTGGTGCAAGTTTAGGCCATTCTCTGTCATCCTATCATTAGTTATTGGGAGAAGAGGCAAACCTCTGCCTCTCTACAGGTTGCTGTAGTGAGAGATAAGGTCTGCAGTAGCCCACTGGCTGAGCCACACTCTGCTTCTAGCAAAGCTAAATGTTTCAATAATTTGGTCCCTCTACTCTGAGACCATAAGCTAAAGAATTCTGAAGACATTGTTACACTGTTAAACAGTCTTTTTTTTTTTTTTTAATAAAAATTAAAGAGACTAGGCACTTCTGGTTTTTACAGTGATATCCAGAAGATATAGACTTTCCCCCCAAAGCTTTTTATTTCTCTGTGTATATGTCCGCACTTTTATAAGAGCAATTTCTAGGTGGAAGAATTTCTATCTTACATTTTTTAATGCATTTGAGATGTATTGATTGGTAGGCCAATTGCACACACCTTGACCTACCCAAATAAAGCCACCCCAGGGTCAGAAGCTGTAACTTGAACTCCAGGCAGAACCACACTTGTCTCCCCTCTCTCACCCCCCAACAGGGCCTTGCTCTGCTTGCCTTCTCACTGTGGTGCACTGAAACAGAGCAGAAGTACACCCACACCTGCTCTTCCCAGGCAAAAAAAAAAACCCTAGTAAATCAGAACAGCAGCATTTCAAATCTCGTGTTTTAGAGGAGAAATACAAAACACCCAAGGTCAGACATATCAGGTAGAGACATTTGGCACAAGGATAAATACTTCCTTTTGGAAATCCTCTGCAGAGATTAACTGGAGTCCTTATTCAGCTAGACCTGCCATATAACCTTGGTTTTCATCTCTTCCCTATATCAAGTAAAATATTTCAAATGGCTCACAGCCATGCTGATCTTAAGACTCACATCCTAGCACAACAGAAGTTGATCCCTGTTACCTCAGACTCTGTGGAATTGTGTCAATGCAGATTTCAAAATGCATTCAAATTCCCTTCACAGCAACAGGAGGATGAGTAAAGATATATTTACCTGTTTCATTTCCTCATTGTATTCCCCAGTGCCTTAACAAAAGAGGTGCTTTCAAGGAGGAAGGTGCTAAAGAGATCTGGCCAGCAGCAGCCTCCAGCACTCCCAGCCTGTTAACCCACCATGCAAGGACAAAAGGCACCTGCTTTGGTGGAAAAGCCAGAGCTGGATCTCATTCAGTGTTGAGCTTTAACCCAGTTGGATCTCATTCAGTCTTGCCACCAACAATTACCTGTTTCAGCACTCTTTGTCCTAATACCACATCTACATTTCCTATAGCTGAAAATGCAACCACCACATTCTTTTCTATTTCTTCAGTTAAAAACCTCTGTTCTTTCTGCACAATGGGATAATCCCATATTAGAAGATGCTCAATGTGAATTCAGATAGAGCTCTTTGTGCAGAGTCTGCTCCACAAGCTGGGCATACAGCGAGGTGGAAGAGCTGGGTTAAGTGACATGAGGCAAGAGAGGGCCAAGCCTGGCTACTGCTCATTGTCAGGACCCTCCCCTAGATGTCCCACCAGCACTGGTGAGGCAAAAGAGCACAGCTGCTCCCATCTCCCCCAGCCAGACTGATGAGAACAGGAGAGATGTCCATGTCCTGACCACCACCCCACAGCTGGCACTGAATCACAGTCCTTGGAGGCTCTGGGAGCCACAGTGTCAGACTACCCATTGATTTCAACTTTACACAGTGCTTTAGAAAGCCTGGTCGTTGCCCTGCAGCCCCACCATTTCTCAAAAAAAAAAAGCTAGCATGCCAAATTTCCACAGTTCTGCAACAGGCAGGTGTAGTTTCCAATAAATGAGTGGCATCTGGCCTGGAGGCAGATCCCAGCTCTCCTGGAGAGCCCCAATGCACCATTATGCCAGAGCCAGGCAATAAAGCCAAAGGACCTTTGTATTCTTGGCCACTGCTCATCATTCCTTCATATCAGAGTATGCCCAACAGGCCTTCCACAAACATTTTTTTTTTAAGTTAAAAACACAAATGAACTTTCAACACATTCAGCTTTCACATGCTGAATTCCTTCTGCCCCAAAGGGATATGCTATGAAATTGGGGCATTTCCAGGATGATGGGAAGACAACCAGTTTGTTCATGATACAAAAATCCATCACAACTTCATTTGTTTCATGATAAATAAGGCATCTCTGCTGTTTGATTTATCTAGACATTCTTGGTTCAATATTTAGAGCATTTGAAACAACTTCACCTTTCAAGAAAACTTTTTAAATAATGTGAAAGGGAGGAGGATGGCTGCTCAGGCAGGTTGGATGATCCTGTTTCACATCAGAAATCTAAAAAAGTGACATAATTGAAGTGTCTGGAGAGTATTACAATCACTTGGGGTTCATTGTCTAGCTCTCAGTACCACATAAAGGAAGCTGCCTGTTAAGTAGGGAAAGAAAATGGTTTTGCATCAAAAGGTGCATCAGTATAAATATCATAATACACAAGTGTCAGCTTCTGCCTTTTATTCAGACAATGAAGGGAGCAGAGAGCCTATCTTAATGTGAAAAGTTATATGATTCTGTCAGAAAGACAGCAAATTTGAAAGTCATAAAACAAAAAAATTGTAACACGTTCTTTGCATGAACTGAATTCAGTTACACCTTACAAGATGCATATTTCGTTATTCTAAAAATCCCAGAAATGCAAATTAAGTAGTGCAAGAAATTTCAGGTGACTTTTTGTTCCCACTTACTAACATCAATTGTTGAAACAGATAAAGCTCTGCACCCCTGTTTTTCTTTTAATTTACCAATCTGTTCCTTTAAAAAAGAAATTTTTAGTAGAATTTCCAGTCTTCTCTGAATGCTATATAAAACTCATAAGCTGACAAAATGCTGATCAGTTCTAAGGGGTCCACCCTTACTTCAAGAAGAGATGGGGGAAATAACAAAAATTTCATTTTATGACTCAGATCTTTCTCTTATCTGTAAAGCCAAATCATTTAAAATATTCATATCTTGGCTACAATATGGCTTTTAACAGCATTGAAATGAAGAATACTCAGAATGCAGTTGAAGAGTTTTTATAATAATTATTCCATTCCAGATAAAAACATATTGTTTTATGCTTAAGGTTATGACAAGTATCCATCATCCATTACACATGAGCATATATTTGATGTGTATCTTTTCATACAGCTCTGTGTCAGTTGGCTATTTGTTCACACTGTGTTGATACTGGAAGAGTTAAGTGTCCTTACCATATCATGGTATTTCTTCAGTTTCCTGGCAAAGATGTCTCATAAAATACCTGCCAGAGCAGCTTTGCAGGGTCTCTGGAAACTGCTTCGCTTCCTTAAGTGACTTGGCAAACCTTTGCTAGCAAACCCAGAGAACATAGATGTGTCTGTTTGGATTTCTACCTGATTTCATGGCAGAATTATTTTAGCTTACAGTGTGCCAGAAACTGGGACATTTGTCTGTGCATCACTTAGCACAGATCTATAGCACAGAGCAGCAGCAATATCTAAAAGCAGAAATTTCCTCTTTACCTGTCCCAAAGCCCACCTGAAGGCACTGCATCATTTGCAATACTGGGCCTGACTGAACCACTTGTGCATCCTCTGGCCAGCCTGCATCAGAGCCAGGAGCTGAGGCTCTTGTCCCCAACGCAGCTCTGAGGGTCAGGGACACAAAGTGAGGGAGAAGGGAAGTGGGAAACATTGTATTGTTCATGGAGGTGATTTTGCTGTTTAAGACCTTGACTCACGGGGAGTTCCCCGTGAAGGCAGAGAAGACTGTAAAACCACATGATCACATAATATTGTAAAAACCCTGACCAAGTGCATGACAGAAATTCTTGGGTGACTTTCAGGAAGTTACTGTGAACACGAGGGGAGCAGTACCATGCACACCTGCCTTGCTCTGCCTTCCCCCACAGTGCCCGTTCACCTGGCCACTCCTGGACAGAGAACAGGGTCCAGACAAACTGGTGCAGCTCTTCAGGGCTGCTCACCATGGCACTGCTGGACATACTTGCCCAGAAGAGTCTCCAATCCTAACATTAAGTGAGCTCCTTATTATCAACATGCACACAACACATGGACAGGACAGGTTTAAGCAGTGTGGCTACAAGAGGCTCCATCTCTCCCAGTGGTATCCAGGCCACAAGGTACCAGCACAGTTTCTCCCTGCCACCAGGTGCTGGGTAACACAAGCAGACACACAGTACCTCTGCTCTGCCTAGAGCTACCTGGACTGACACGATCATCTGCCTCTGAGAAGGGTGTGTTTTCACTCCAGAGCTGAAATCAGATCATATTCTCATCATGGCTGAACAAGCACACAGATTTGTGTATTTAGGTCCCTCAGTATGTTCATCCAGCACTAAGCTATTTTGATTGCCATGCTTTAACACAGGAATGTGTCTCTTAGGCACGAATGTGTTGGCACCGTTCAAGAGAATTAAGAGGCAGTATTGATTATTCCTGCCAGAATCAGTTCTCATGACTGGCAGTAAATCCAATCAGATTCAAACGGTAACTTGGATGCCCTGAAGCATGACAGTTATTTCAAGCTCTGATAGAATTTGTTTCTATAATTTATATCTCCACTGTGTGCTTGCTGTGGTGTGGCCATGCAGCCAGAGTTGCTGGCCCAGGAGCCCCAAGAAGAAGAAGACACCCTGGGGCCAGATGCAACCACAGCATCATACAGGCACCCCTCTCACTCGTACACCCCCGTACCCAGCAGCCATGCAGCAGGCAAGCTGGCCACTCTCAGACTGAGACACTTGTTCACACTCAGCAGAAGTGGAGTAGTCCAGGTGAAGTAAGAAGGATGACACTGTAACCAATTTATGTGGGTGCAAAGCATTTCATGTTTCCAGCAACAGCTCTGTCTCTACTTGGTTTGGAGCAGCCAAAAGAGACCCCTGAGCCAAGAGAGTCCCAGGTATCCTCATGTCTCCTGCCTGGCTGGGATCTGAAAGCCATCCAGAGTGTGGAACCCGCCCCCCAATACCTTGGTGGAACAGCAGAGCCTCCAGGGCCAGCAGCAGCTCCTGCAAAGCCAGCCAAGGCATCTCTGCACACACAGCCCCATCAGGCCTGTGACTAGGCAAGCCCTGTCCTGCATCAGATGTATAACACAGTAATTCATGAACTAGGACCTCTTTCTGAAGGGCATGGTCATGGGCAAGCCCACAATACTCAATTTGGAGTGTCTCCAGACCATCACTTGTGGGGGTGTTCAGAGGAGTCCCAGGACGACGGAAGAGATGAGAATCTTGACTCCGTGTTTCAGAAGGCTGATTTATTATTTTATTATATATATTATATTAAAAGAAAATTATAAATTATAACTATACTAAAAGAACAGAAGAAAGGATTTCATCAGAAGGCTAGCAAGGAATAGAAAAGTATGGAATGATAATAAAATCTTGTGACTGACCAGAGAGTCTGAGAGAGCTGGACTGTGATTGGCCATTAATTAAAAACAACCACATGAGACCAATCAAAGATGCACCTGTTGCATTCCACAGCAAAATGTAAATTATTGTTTACATTTCATTTCTGAGCCCTCTCAGCTCCTCAGGAGAAAAAAATCTTAATGAAAGGATTTTTCATAAAATATGTCCACGACAATCACTGGTGAACTTTTTGTTAAGGAGGTAATTAGTGCCTGCTGGAACAGCAACCCCCCAGAGCCCTACCAGCCCACAGGCAGCGGCACAGCACCAGGTGAACATAAATCCAGGCACGACCTGCCCATGCAGCCTTGCAGCCTAGAAAGTCCTGGGCTTCATCAAAAGTGTGGCCAACAGGCTGAAGCAGGTGGCTCTGCCCCTCTATTCCACTCTCATGAGACCCCCCCACACACACCCCTCCTGCAGTGCTGCATCCAGCTCTGGGGTCCCCAGCATAAAGAGGTCCAGAGGAGGGTCACAGAGAGGATGCAAGGGCTGGAATATCCCCCATAAGACAGAATTGGAGTTATTTAGCTTTCAGGGAAGAGAATGTTCCAGGGAGACCTTACAGCAAACTTCTGGTACCCAAGGGGGGCCTAAAGAGACTACTAGAAAGAACTCTATATCAGGTGGTGTAGTGATAGGATGGAGAGTAACAATTTTAAATTGAAAGACAGTGTTTCAATAAATTCTTTACTATAAGGGTGCTGAGAACTGATTTGCCCAGAGAAATTATGCATGCCTGGAACTGGTTGTCCAGAGAAATTATGGATGCCCCCATCCTGGAAGTGTTCGGGGCCAGGCTGGCTGAGGCTTTGAGCAGCCTGGTCTAGTGGAAGGTGTCCCTGCCTATAGCAGAGGGGGTTGGAACAAGATGATCTTTAAGGCCCTTTTAACCCAAACCATTCTATGATTGTATTGCATTTGCTCCTTGTGGAGAGCAAAGGAGGAAGTGGAATTGCTGACTTGTCAGGAAAAAAAAAAAAACAAAACTGATGTTGGTCAATTCTTGGTCAAAGATGGAAATTTTTTTAAATCATAGTGAAACCAAAGTGTGCTGTGTGCATCAGCCATATTAGCCATACCTGTAGTGAGCCAAACAGCAAATCCTTTCAAAGACCTTCCAGTCCTATTCCCTTCACATCCATAAATACACTTGCTCTAAACCAATATATACACTAGCTTCTATGCATGAGATTAGTAAACCATTAAATATTTTTGATTTTAATAAGTAATGAAACAAGTTGTTCTGCACTGAACACAGAATTTCCCAGTAGGATAGTCACATTTTCTCTTAGTGTAGTTGCTCCAATTGACTTTTTTTTTTTAGTTCAGGATTGAGTCATCACAAATAGCCTAGAAATTTGCTCTACCAGTGAATGGAGCTCTTTCAACAAACTATATCAAAAGCAAATTTCAGATGATGTTTAGAGTATAATTCATCCCTACTGCACAAGTATTTAGCCTTCCCATTATCTGAGAAATATCAAAATCTTCATTACAGCAGATGTTTAGGGTTTTTTTTAATTGATTAAATGAAAATTCTAAAAAACAACAATTATTCTTGCTGGCTTTATGGGTATGAGTTGGTTGATATCAGCTTGCAAAAATTAGGATTTCTGATACTCTCCACAAGTACTGCACAGCAACTGTGTTTAGTGTATGTAGAAGGCTGGATTCTGGCAAGCTTGCACACCCTTTCTACACCAAGGAGGAGTGGACAACATCTCCGTGCATGCAGCCCACAAAGGCAAAACAGATGTTTCAAATCATGCTGTCATGTCGGAGACATTCCCCATGAGATGAAGTATTGCCTAAAATGAGGCAGTTAAGCAATGCAAAGCTCCTTTGTGTCAACACAAGGGGCCCAGATGAAGCCTCCTCTCCCCCAGGGACACAGCAGGTGAGGTCTGCCCCAGCAGAGGAAGGGGCTCTGAGTCCCACTGAGCATCTCCACCTCTGCCCTCTGGCTCCCTCCAGCCCCACTTCAGGTTCTGTGCAAAGGCCCCTGCCCCAGCAAAGCTTGAGTCAAGAGCGTTTCCAAACAATTCACCTGCTCTTCACATCACCCTGATGGAAGAGCAATGGCCAAAATGCTGAAAGCGCAAATTTCTTAAAACCAAGGAATGATGTGGGAAAAGTGCATAGATGTGCTCAATGCTAAAGCCTGTGAAAGAATCCCACAGGGAAATCATTTGCTACTCTATCACAAATATAGATCACTACAAACATGATAGTTCAAAAAAAAAATCCATGAACAATCTTCATTTTCTCCAAAACGTTTCCATAATGATATTTTGACTTTCAGAATCTAATGTCTTTTTTTGGTAGAAGACTTCAAAATATGTATCTTAACTTCAGTATGTCCATCAAGCTGTTCCTTTGAACAGCCACCTTCAGAGCACGAGGCTTTGAGCTGCTTCTCTGACATTGTGACAAGGAGGAGGCATGGATAAATAATGAACTCAAAGTGGGCAGGAAAAATGCAGAAATGAGATATCAGGGTTTGCGTCATTGGTTAGTTAAAGAGCTAGACTGCTTAATGGAGAAAATTTAGGACAGGATCTGGTTTAAAGCAATTACTGAAGATAAAATAAAGTCTCCAATCCTGTGGATGTCAGAAAGAGGTGTATTCAGCGTGTTCAGATCTCGAACCAGCACAGAGGATTTGCTTGGGCACTTCAAAACGCCTGCAACCCCACCCCTGCAGACCATCAATAAACAAAAGAAGAGGTAGACAAAAAAATGAGAGGGAATCATATCCTTTACTGAGCAGGGTTAGGCACTGCTTACCAGGGACCACCAGCATCCTGCCCCTGGGGTCAGGCACTCTGGGAGCAGCTCCCTGCATCCCCCCTGAGCTCAGCCTCCCTCCTGCGCCGTGATCACACCAACCTCCCTTAGCCTCCCACATGTGCTCCACCAGACTCCTGTAGCTCCCAGCCACCTATTACCAAGGTAATTAAATATTATTACCTTTAATTAATAAGTTCCCTCAGAAAACACACACATATGAGCAGGGTTTCACCTGCAGCGCTGTGTGGGTCAACAGATTATTGGTCTGGGCTGATTAGACTTTCAAAACGTGCCGCCTGATGGGCTGTTCCTGGCAGGGCAGGAACGGGCAGCAGTTACGAGAATCCATGTCAGCACAGCCATTATGTAACCTGGCACTGCTCACACCCTTGGCTGCCTGCCCCTGAAGTCCCTCCCTTCCCTGCCCTCCAACACCACCAAAAGGAAAAGAAAACAAAGAAAAATCCAAGAGGCAGCGGGCAAGAAAGCTTTGTGACCCTGAAGGTTCACTCATTGACCAAGCAAACACAGTGGGAAAGGCTCTTCAGAGTAACTGACAGCTGGGAATTGAAGGGTCAGAGCATAAGAGAAAACCTTTATTTTAGAGGTAGTTTCTCATTAAAGAATGTGAACATGGGGTTTGGTGTGTTTTGTGCTTTTTTGGGATTTTTTCCCTCTCTTTCCTTCCGTGCAGGGACCCAGCCTTAACCAAGCTAAAGCTGGTGCAGGGATGTTAAAGCCATGATTCAGAAATGCTGGTTTTGAAGCTCTTGGCTCACACAGAGATTTCCTGCGTGACCTTGGGCAAGTCATTTGTCTGTACAGCACTTCAGCTTCTAATCCATAAGGCAAAGACAATGCCTCACAGGCAAGTTATGAGGTTATTAGTGACTGCAAATAGCCATGATGATGGGAGGCAGAGAGGCAATCAGGCAGATATGAAAATCCACCTCCTGCAGGATCCTGATCCCTTGGGGATTCTGTCCAAAATCAAACCTCCCACAAGTAAAATGGCCACTGTCTAATTAACACTGATTTCCTGGCATGTTTCAGCCTCTCACGCTGAAATTGCATTTATTATTGAAATATGGCTGAATCAGAACAAGATGGACTGCGGGTTACCCCCTACACAGAAGAGTTTTCAAGATGCCAGGGAGAGAAAAAGCCTCATCAAGCCCTTTGGTCTTCACCTTCCTGACTCCACACTCACTTTTCAGACTTGCCTCTCTCCCTTTCCCTTTCCCTTTCCCCTCCTGCTAGAGGGGATACAAACATTCATCATGCCCTGGTTCTAAAGAGTGGTTAAATATTAAATTCTGCAGACTAGTGGGGAAGCAGATGCTCTCAAAGTCATTTTGAGGTTTAATATTCTGTTCAAATTGCACAGTCTTGTTTAAATAAAAGCTCAGACAGATGTAGATCATCACAAGCCTTTTGGGGGTCTCCTATGAGGGCCCCCACCTTGCCCAGCAATTCCTTGGCCCTGCAGAGTGTGTGCCAGTCAGTTCAGCATGGCCATGGCCCCAGAGCCCTCACCCACACCTGGAGTACAGTCACACAGGGAGCCACACAAAGTGTCCCTAAATAAGGATGCAGCTGATTTCTGGCCCACTTGTGGGGCTGCCCTTCAGCCCCCAGCACTACAGCTGTGCCCTGCTCCAGGCATGGGCAGCACACCCTGGCAGAGCCAGCTCCTGCCCAGCACCCAGGGGGATTCCTCTACTTTAT
Source organism: Zonotrichia leucophrys gambelii (assembly GCF_028769735.1). Classification (NCBI taxonomy): domain Eukaryota; kingdom Metazoa; phylum Chordata; class Aves; order Passeriformes; family Passerellidae; genus Zonotrichia; species Zonotrichia leucophrys. The sequence continues at coordinate 99,721,871 of NC_088169.1, forward strand.
TAAAACAACTGAGAAGTCTTTCTTTCAACAAAGGGCTTTGTTGAGTAAATTCTGACCTGCTCCAGTCAAGAAGAGACTCTAGTAATTTGTAGCTGCTGTGTTCTAAGCTTTTTTTTGTCAATTCATACTGTATGATTACTCACTGGGCATGTTTATGATGTTTTACCAAAAGAGTAATAATACATGAAGTCATAAATTAGGAAAAATCCAGTAAGTAGTTGTTAATTAATAACTTCAATCCATTACAGGCCTTTGACCTTTGCCCCTTTGAGCTGGAACCCTGAAAATAATATTTGCTTCCTCTATTTTTGTTAGTTTTAGAAAGCATCCCAGTTTGTGCTATTTATTTTTTAAAATTAAAAACAAAGTGAGTGAGTGGACTCCTGCCCTACAATCTAAAACATACAATGTTCTGTGCTGACAAAACATCCCACGCTGTAAGTTACTGGATCATGACTAATTTACCATCATTATTTCAATGATGGTTGTGACTGAAGAAAGAAAACATTTTTCCAGGTTACAGAAGACAAGTATGCAAGTTAGAAGTGATGGCTGAAAACATTCCCAAGTGCAAAATATCTTGCAGACTTTGAAATACCAGCCTTCACTTGACTTTAAATCTCTGATCAGCCAGTTGTAAGGCAGAAAGAGACCCCCCAGTAGCAATTCATGAAAGCTCAGTAACTGATCAGGCTAACATCAAAATAATTATGGAATATCTGACCAGAAACATAAACACAGCATATGAATTGCACTTGCTTTTTCAAGAGAGCTTCATAACATACATTGTTTGCATTTCTGTGCTGCCTAAAAGACCACACTAGGAGCCACAATATAAGTTGTCTTTCAAACCTTCATATCCTCTTGGACAGCATATTTTAAATTCTTAGGCCAAGCTTTTGGGAGCAGCTAATGATTTTGTTGTTCTTCTTAATGTACGTGCAGGACACAAGTACCTGCTCTCTGAGAAGGGAGCTCTCCCACCTAAAATTCTGTGGCTAATTTTTGGAGATACACCAGCAGCACGGTGTATTTAGAAGCCCATTTAGAAGCCCAGAAAACTCTGCATCTCTTCATCTTCTTTTATTCAAGAAGTCAAAATAAAAGGGAAAACTTAAACAGAAACCCTGAGACTTTGGCTTGGCGCATTCCTGTGGAGTTTGTCAGCGGGGAGGAGTGCAAGAGCTGGAACTGGTGCAGCACACAGGAGATGTTGCAACACCAAACATTTCAGTGCCCCAGGCTTGCCCTCACTCCTAAGCAGCTCCTGAGCACAGCACAGCAACTCCAGTATCGGTCAGGGCTGGTGCAACCAGTGTGAAATGCAAAGCTGTGTTTCGTGTCAGGCACATACAGGCAATGTGTGTGTTTGTGATTGTGATATGTGTGGAAACCCACCATGGGACAGTTATAAAGATGAATTCTAACAAATAACTGAGGAAGTAAAGCATGGAAAGGAAACCATGTACAGATAGAAAAGAAAATTAGGAAAAGGAAGCACGCAGCTTACACCACAAAATTTACATCTCTATAAAATGCACCCATGTCACAGAATCACAGACTGGGTAAGGTTGGAAGAGACCTCAGTGGGTCATGTGGTCCAACCTCCCTGCTCAAGCAGAGTCACACCAGAGCACATGGCACAGGATTGTGTCCACTGGAATATTTCCAGTGAGGAAGACTCCACAACCTCTCTGGCCAGTCTGTTCCAATGCTCAGTCACTGCACAGAAAAGAAATTTCTCTTCATGTTCAGGTGGAACTTCTGTGCTTCAGTTTCTGCCCATTGCCTCTGGTCCCATTCCCTGGCATCACCAAGAGCCTGGATCCATCCTCCTGACACCCTTCCTTCAGATATTTGTTGGTATTGACAGGATCCCCTCTCAGCAATCTTGTCTCAGGCTGGACAGGCCCAGCTGTGTTGAAACCCAGGAAATTCCTCTGGCTGCCCTGGAGGGCTCGAGCCCCTGCCAGGGGGCTCAGAGACCTTGGCACAGAGCCCAAGACCCCTGTGCCTTTGATTTAGCCCTTGGAAAAAACAATTACCAACCTTATATGAAGAATTACAAGCCACAAAAGTTTAAGTAGAATGATAGTGAATTTATTACTGGGTGAAAAATAGATTTTTGGGGTGTTTAGAATGGGGGTTCAGGGGGCAAGATGGAGGAATCTGGGTGTGTCCAGCCTTTCTCCTTCTTCTTCTTGGCCTCCATCTTCTGCTGTGATGTTGCCCATTTTAGATTAGTTTAGAGTAGAAGCTCACTGTCTAACACAGGTGATAGGTATTGGGGAGTAATTGTAAATATTGTACACATAGCTTTTAGTATAAAAAGATAACACCGCCCTGGGGGCAGGCAGAGTGCCTCTGTCTGACCTGCTGAACGGACCTTGGCTGGACAGGAGAAAGAATTTTATGGATAAGAAACAATAAACAACCTTGATATCGAGAACTGAAGAGCTCTGACTCCTTCTTTGACTGCCAGGCTGGGAAAAGAGACTTTCTAACACATCTTGGGGTCACTCTGACCAGCTAGAGATCCTGAGACTCACTGATCCCTTCCATGGCAGGCTAGGAAAGCACCACGGTTCCTCCTCCTGCCCCCACCTCCAGATCACACTGATAAAATGAGCCAGGTGAATATCAGCAATGAACGGAGGTGATCAGGAACAGCAAGCAAGCAAGTGCAGGGTAACCCTTCAAAGACATGGAACACCTCAGCAATTGAAATAAGATGCTAAACACTAGGGCGACTTCTCCAGAAACAGCCAACACAGGCCAAGGAAAAACAAAACAAAACAACCCCCAAACCAACAGCTCTGCCACTTGCTCTTTTGTTTGCATCTTGGTTTGGATTTCATGCTGAGATCATATTCCTAGGATAATGAAAGCCTTAGGCAGCAGCAGGAGAGATTACACTGAAGAAGGGAGGAAGAGCACTTGAGAAATGGGACGGAATAGCCACCTTTGTAAGCACAGGCACTGAAAAAATGTTCTTTTAAGCTATGTAGAGCATAGCTTAGAGAACATACCCCATCTCTTATTAAATGCATGTAGCCCGTGTGCCAGGGCTACATGCATTTAATAAGAGATGGGGTAAAGCCAAACCAATTCCATTCTGCTCACACTTAGAGGGACAGAGCTTCCTTGTAACTGCAGCCAAACAGCACAAAAAAAAAGTCATTTCACACCTGTATGTGGTGTCTAGACTGAAAGATTTATTTGCAGATCTGTTGACCTAACAAATCTGCAAAATCAAAGTGGTTTTGAGGGTCAATCCCATTTGTGCCACTGTCCATAATTAACAGGCTGACTAGCTCAGCTCACTATCCAGAGTCACAGCTACAAAAATGCTTTGCCTTCCCTAGGCCCCCACCAAATGCTAACTAAGGCATATTAAGAGTACCCTTCTTTTGTAACAAAACCAAGGCCCAGGCTCAAACACTTATTAAACTGGGCTGTTTTTTGTCAGAAGGAAATAAAACTATGATTGCTCAGAGAGGGCCATTATGTCTGTCCATAGCTACTACCAGTGCAATAGGTACAGGCAAATAATAGAGATAGCTTGAGTTAATTAACAAATATTCCTTTAGAAGTCACACTGATATAAATTATTTACCTCTTCGTGGGTGAATTAGAAAAAAACAAGGGCATTAAAGAAACTGTGGCTGAGTCAAATGATTCACAAAATATCAGGAAAAATAAATAAAGTCTCACTAAAATTTTGCGTACCATCAGCACAAGAAAAGGTACTTACTGCCTAGACAACACATGCAGAAATGAGGAATAATCATACCTTTTGGGCTAGGTTTCTGTCACCACCTGCTCTCTTAGACAGTAAGAGAATCAACATATAAGCACTCTCTTGGCCACTGCCATAGGACGTAGGTCCCATCAAATCTTCCTGCCTCTGTTCCATCCCTCTAGATGAGAAAATAAAAATGTGATAATGCATTTCTAGGCCTTTTATAACCCAGAGGAGGCACCTTAGAGCCCACTTAACTCTTCTTCAAAGGTGATTCTCCCTTCTACAACACATTGATGTAACTATCATCAGTCTCTTCCAATTTCCTCAGCCCTACTGCTGCCGCTCCCTCCCAGTGATGCCCAGCTGGGCCACTTGACATCATTTTCCCCAGCTCCTTTAAAGTGCTGGTGACTTACCAGCAAAGGGGGATTACACTGGAATAATGGGAAAGAGAGCCTGGAAATACTCAGCCATGCAGAGAAACCTCATGGCATTAAAGATGGGGGCATTTGGTCTGAGCTGGAGGTGGGCCAGCCTTCACAAGCTGTATCCTGTGTTGCTGGAGTCAACAAAGCCAAGTCCATTGTGTCCAGTGGGCACTGAATCCAGCTCTAGTGGAGGATAACTGAAAATTAGCCTGTTTCTTGACACATAATCCAAACAGCACAAGCTTTCCAGTTCATGATTAGTTATCATCTCTGCCTTCCCCCATCCCTCAGACTTTGAACTAATGGACAGAGTAATTAGCAAGGGTTGGGCAGGAGAAATCTGCTAGCAGTGATGTGTACCCACAAACACACGTGCTCACGTGTGAGCATTAAATTAACTGATGGGGCTTAGCACCATGATGATAAATACTGAGGCTCTGAGTCAGCTGTGACAAAGCAGTTTTTCATGTTATCCTTAAAAAATAAACAGAATTTCCAGGTACTGCGTGTCATATCAAATGAAGAAAACAAAGTTACTCATGGCTAAAGTTCGTGTCCACTAACTGGAAAGCAGTAATAATAGTCAGCCACTCCTGAAAACTGGGCTGGAGAGTAAGACACACAAAAAACAACCCACAGGTTCTGGTACACCGCTGGCAAAGGTCTTATGATTGTTACTGTTTTTCTTAGCAGTGCCAAGTATCATGCAATTAAGACAATCTGGACTCTCATTAAAACAAAATTAAGTTCCCGGAGCTCAGAAGTGCTTCAAAGCAGATATCTTTTAGAATCAAAACCAAAGGCAAGTGAAACCTGAGTTTGTAAAAACATGTACGTTCAGATCAGTTTTAGAAGCTCAACTGTTAATTTGTGAGTGTGTGTGTTTGTGTGTTGGTGTTAGAAACACTGGGTTATGGAAGCAATGTGGGACAAACACTCACCACTATGAAGCTCAGAGCTAAACACAGACATGAATGAGAAAGTGGATGTGGAATCACAGAAGAGTTTGGTTTGGAAGACACCTTGTCATCTCATCCAGCCTCTCTGCAATAAGCAGGGACACCATGTACTGGACTGGTTGTTCAGAGCCCTGGAATGTTTCCAGGGTGGGGCATCCCCCCCTTCTCAGGACAACCTGTTCCAGTGTCTGATGACCCTCATTGTAAAAATCCCTGCCAAAAACCAAGGCCTAAATCCTTACAGAGTTTGTTTTTCTAGCCCATAAGAATTGGCCAATTGCAAGAAAACTGCCCCAAGAAGCATCATACTGAGAGTCCAAATGTGCTTCCATACTACTGTTGGACATCATAGGCATGGGTAAAGGAACACTGGAAAAATAACAAGCCTCCAACATGATTGCTTAGGAGCTGTGAGTCAGCCAGCATGAAAATTGGTGTTAATCAGTATCATAAGCCCTAAGACAGGACAGCTAAATTCACTCTGATCTTGGGTTAGGTGCTACAGAGTGCTCATGCTTACCTGATACCAAAAAGCTCCAACATTCATTGGAACAAGCCATTGTGCACAAGCATTTTCCAGAACTCCTTGTCGCATATGGTCCATTCACTCTTTTAAAACCTCAGCTACACTGTGTGCCAAAGCAGGACATCTGCCCAGGCTGGCACTTTGCTCTCAGCAGTGTGACTTGTGACTCACTGGTGGCCAAGAGCTCCCTGGCCACTGCCAGATGGCTGTGTCATGGCCCAGGTGCTGGGTGGGCAGCTCTCTGTCCCCTCATCAGCTCCTCACCAACAGCTCCTGGCACAGCTCCCCTTACACAGCCTGGGCCCGGAACCCTTAAATTCAGGGAAGTTCTGGGAACAGAGAAGCAGACAGCCAGAGAGGTGGCTGGCTAAAAGCCAAGGACTCTAGTTGTTCTTCCAGTATGGGTTTCTTCAGTTCAGCTCAAACAGCCATTAAAAGCACAGAAATAGAAACTCTCCCTTGGGTCGTCTTGTTCACTGTCCTGGAAGCCAGCTCAGAGAAGGACAGCATGGCCCATTTAACAGTTGTTGTATTCATTACTTATTTATATTATTTATTTATTTATTTATAAAAATAATTCACTGAGAATCAATCAATCAACACGCAATGCCAGATTGGCACTCTTAATACCTTCTCTAGTCATTTGTCCAGTCTTCTGTGAAGATTCTTACAAAATGGACATCTTCCCCAAGGACTTTGCCCTCCAGGCTGTCTTCTATAAACACTTTCCTAAATTAGAACTTTGTTATTTGGGGTACTGAGAGATACCTGTCTTTTTATGTAATCTTCTAGGCTCCTAAACACATTTCTCTTTCTGGTCAATGCACAGAGCTGTTGCCATCAGCAGCTTTTCATTATCAGGACCTGTGGGAATACAATCACTCAGATAGGTTAGAAAAATGGATGATGAAGCTCCTAAACCCATTATGTTTAGAGCAGTGACCTACCTTGGCAAAAACAAAAAAAAGGGGGATACGGAACAAAAATAGTTCATACTTCTCCCTGCTGTGAGAGAGCATCAGCAATAGTTCTGGTCAGCCTGGACACCTCAGCCCAAGGGACTCTGGGCAGGCTGGGTGCACACCTCTGGGATTTTTGGGACGCCCAGAGGCTCTGGCAGAGCAGCTGCAACTCTTCCCCTGGCTGCACTGTCAGAGATCAGGAAACTCAACAGCAGATGCACAAACATAGCACATTTTGGGGATCTAACAGCAATATGCCCTGTCCTTGCTCCAGAAGACTGCAGATGAGAAGTGATTTAGGGTGACAGCTTGGATCTGCCACCCAGCTCACTCAGAGTGAAGACAGATGTCACTCCTTGTGATGACTGCAACAGAGACACACTGTGAGAGTTACACACCTGCCTGAAAAGATTGCTGGGCCCTGTTACCACCTTCTTGTCACAAAATAGCTATGCCAGTGACACAAGGGAGGGCTGAAGGGAGAGAGGGGACATGTAGGAGCCACAGCATCTCCAGGTAGCCCAAAACAGAGGGAGAAGAGAACTCCACACAGCAAGGGATCAGAGCAGGATTTAGTGTGCAGCTTCCCCACTGTTCAGAGGCAGCACAGAGAGCTCAGCCCCACAGGGTGCAGTCAGTGCCAGCAGGACCTTGCACAGCACAGTGGCAGCATGTCCCCAACCCCAGGGGACACCTCCTTCCTTGTGCCTGTGGCTGGCAGGGACACCAGCAGCAATGCCAGCAGCAGCACACCCATCTCCTGCCTGGAGCAGGGCAGCTTAGCAGGAGTGGGGTTAATTCTTCCCTCCCAGCCATGAGTGGAGGATGCAGAAAAAGCCAAGTGGGATCACTGTGCCCACGCCCTGTTTAGTTTGGATGGCAGTGGCCAAGGTTCAGAGTTTGTGTTGTTTGTGTTCATTTCATTTCCCCATAATGATGAGAAGTCCCAGCATAGAGACAAGTCATGCCAAAATGGGAGGGTGTTTTCCGAGCCTCTAGCTGAGCCTCCTCTGGAATAATGACTTATTTGAGGCAACAGCACTGAGCATCCTCCTTGGCCAGGCTCAGATGGGAAGTGGCATCCACCACGCCCAGCCCCTGCAGCTCTTTGTGCAGCCAAGGGCCAGCAGCAGCTGCAGAGCCCAGCCCTGCCCTGGGTGGTGCCAGGGCCTCTCCATCCACAGCTTGGCACTGCCAGCTGGACTTAGCTGGATTTAGGGTGAGACTCCTCAGGGGTGTCCAAGACCATGCCCAGCCAGAGCTTGTCCACTCAGGGAGAGCACCAGCTGTGTTTTGTGCAGCTGGAGCTGGAAGTGAACTCCAGCAGTGAAGAGCAGCCTTAATTTCCCAGCCTGACAAATCCCCCACTGGCAAATCCAGGGCTAAGAGAGCTGTGGGGCAATTATTGCCTCCATGGGTAATAAAAGGCCCAATGCCCAGGGAGAGGGACTGGGAAAGACAGAGTTTATGAAAAGATTTTATCATCTTGCCTTGTGAGAAACTGGGTTCAAAATATTGATGTTTTTCAAGCGTCTCTCCAGAATTAAAGGAGACTGTGTTAGTTGTCTCATGTACAGTCACAGGGATGAAAACTGCTTCTGAACACACCCAAATTTTGGGAAAGCTTGCGATTTTATGACTCAGTCACATTTTCCAGCCCCCACACCCTCACAATGAATAACTTGCATTTGCTTACACCACTTGCATTTGCTCTGTAATACAGTGTTTCCTTTACACATCATGGATTAAAATCCACAGGCTGAGGCTGAGAAATACACAGTTAACAACATCATTCATCCTTGCTGTACTGACCATAATTCACACTGTTTTGGTAAATTTAAAGAGACAATATTTTAAGCCAAACACTGTATAAATTCACAGCAGTTAATAAATAGTTGCTGACATTTTAATAAGTGCTAAACCAGAGAAAGAAGGAGCTACAGAGACAAGCACAACAACAGTCATTTTATAAATATCTGTGTCACATTATCATCACATTGAGGTCTGTATCACTTTTATAAAGATCAACCAGTCATCCAGACAAATCTTAGCCTCTGTTTATTTCATTTGAACTGTGCTTTTCACTGTGGGTGGAGCAGTATGCTGACAATCTACCACCACCTTCAAAATAAAGACATACCTAGACTTTGTGAAACCAAAAGTAAAAGACTGAGTATATCATCTTGCACATTTGATACCAGCACTGTTATCTAAAGCCATATGACTTTTAGGTTAGGGCTTAATGGTCCCTTATTTCCCACTTTCTGTTTCCTGGTCTGTCTCCTCAAAAGCAGACAGTGTGGATTATCCTGAATTAATCCTGCATTTGCCAAATTGTATGGTCATGCCACAGACCACCTTCTTATACTTATTGTATGTGCCAATGCTAATCACTACATGGTAGAATGAGACTTGGTTTTATGATCCATTATGAGAAAATTTTGCACAGTCTTCCATTTTCCTTATCCTGATCTTATTGACTTGTGATCTAATTCTCTTCTTATTCTTACTGCATAATGACTCAGAAACACAAAATTAATCAATGTGGAAAATATTTACAGCCTGTGAGCTGTTTATACATTTTGTTAATGGTGCTGTGACATTTCCCATTGTGAGCTGATTACCTTAATTGCTCAGTACTGCTCCTGTTTCCTGATGGAATGCCACTCACCTGAGTGAGAGCTGCTCATAAACATGAGCTGCTCATAAACATGGCTGTGAGGCACCACCAGCATCCATGCACAAACAAGGAGATGTCTTTACAACAGGGCAAAGCAGATGATCCTGCAGTATATGAGAATCTCACTGATATTTTCTATGTGCCAGCATAACTGTTTGCCTGCAGGTAGCCAGATTATTTTTTAAATACTGCATCTGTGCTGTACACAATTGCTGCCCACAGAGGCTCTAGTTGAGAGACAAAAAGAGATATTTGCACACCCACAGCCACTCAAAATTCTTTGCAAAGGGGACAAATTGCACAAAATCCTGAAGTGACTGGGAGAAAGAGATGTGCAAGGCATGTATGCACCTACCACAGGATGATGAGTTTAAGGGGGAAAAAAAGCAGCCATTGAGGGGCACTGGGATGAGGACACCACAGTGCTTGCCTACCAGGCACCCAAGCAGGTCCAAGGCTGATGGGGCTTGTTAGATTCTGCTGCAAAATATTGCAAACAGGGCTGTGCCAGAGATGTGCATTGTTGTTCAACTCTGCTTGCAAGAGAAGGGGCACCCCAGCCTCCACCCCACACCCTCCACAAAACCCAGCAGGGACCCAGCAGGTGTCAGCTCCCCTCCCCTCTTCACCTCCAGTCCCCAGGAGGTGCTCCTAACACAGACACAGGGCTGGGCAGCTGCCCTGCTTCCTCACCCTGTCCTGCTCCAAATCCCCTCCTGGCTTCTGCCGCTGCTCCCTGCAGGGCTGGGAGATGGAAGCAGCCATCTTCCTGTGCTCAGACTGCTTAAATCTCTGGAAAGGGAGGGGGCACAGACTGCGTAAACCTCTGGGAAGGAAGGGGACTTCCTTCCTTCCCTCTGCCCCCAGAACTAGGTGATACCACATTGGCAGCTAAAGTAGAAAAGCAAAAAACGCTTGGAACCAAAGGCACACTTTGAGACTCAGCAGTGCTATCTAGATTCTGGCTGAGACCTTCTGTTTATTTATTTTGTCAGATACTTTTGTTGTCTTTGGTTTCCCTTGTGTATCACTCTGACCTGTATCTATAACACTCCAGCTTGCATTATTCAGAGTCACAGGCCTGATCATATCCTAGTTAAGCTCTTTGTTATTTATACCTGAATGCAATAACATTTTTTTTGTTATTGGTTGAACTGTAAATGCTATCCACTGAACCATGACAAAGGGGAAACCAGCTTTGCAAAAGGAAGTATCACAGAAACCAGCCAAAGTGATCCTGCCCCCTGTAAGAGCCCCTCTAACCCTGAAGAGGAACAGGAGGTCCCATTTAGGAGACCACAGGGGGACTGGACTCTGCAGCAATCCCCAGCATCTATCCCAAACTGGGAGTCTCTAGGCAGCCTGCCTGTTCTAGGTCCAAACACATGTTGGTGTTTCCAGAGCCGGAGCTCGGGCACAGCCTTGGGAGATGACCCAGTTTTGCAGAGGCACCAAAATCTGCAAGGCAACCACTCAGATCTCTGAGGGCACGTGCGAGTACCTGTCCACAGCTCCCACCTCATCTCAGTGCCAGGCTGAGGAAAAGAGATACCAGCACCTGGAAAATACCCACTGCCCCCTCTGTGAAAGCCCCAGCTCATGCGTTTCTGTCACCACCAGGTGTTGAAGGAAAGCTCTGCTGCTCCCTTAGGAAATTATTCCCCTGCAGGCTGGAAGGGCAGAGGGAAAGTGCCTGAAGCCATATCAGGCTCTTGGACAAGAACAGGGTTTCCAGGCTGCACCAGGTCTGCTGCTTGCCAGTACGTGGCCATTGTTCCCCTCTCACCGTTGTTCACTGTCACAGACATCTTTTATGAAAAATCCTTTCCTTAGGATTTTTCCTCCTGAGAAGCTGAGAGGCCTCAGGAACAAAATGTGAACAATGATTATCTGCTGCTGTGGAATGCAACAGGTGGATCTGTGATTGGTCTCATAGAGTTGTTTCTAATTAATGGCCAATCACAGTCAGCTGTCTTGGACAGAGAGTCCAAGCCACAAACCTTTGTTATCATTCCTTCCTATTCTATTCTTTCCTATTCTATTCTTAGCTGGCCTTCTGAGGAAATAATTTCTTCTATATTTTAGGATAGTTTTAATATAATATATATCATAATATAATAAATCAGCCTTCTGAAACATGGAGTCAGATCCTCATCTCTTCCCTCATCATCAGACCCCTGTGAACTCTGTCACAGTTCATCCTCTCAGGGGAGCTGGGGGTTATGCCAGCCCCAAATGTGACAGGTGTGGAGGGCAGGGCTCACTCAAAGCAGCGTGGAGCACAGGCAGAGGTGCCATGCCAGGAGACAGGCACTTGTGGGTTTGGGAAGGCTGGGTCCAACCCTCCCCACTGGCACAGTCACTGCGAGCAGGCTGCCTCCAGCAGTCTGTGGCCCATTGCCAGGTGGGTTTTCCTTAACAAAGCACATTGTCTCATCTCACCACCCTTCACACTGCTGCAGGTTACCACTGAACACGCCTGTGACAAAGCACAGCTCTCCCTTTTCCCTCTGAAACATACCCAAGGAGTGTAAAAGTGACTTGTCAGACAACCAGATACAATCAGAGCTTACCAGAACGTGCAAACACAGCTTTGATCCAAGCTTTCCCTCTCTCTTACCTCAGCACATGTCATGCAGGGTTTGCTGCAGGCTGGCTGTCAGGGCTGATAGAAAAGCAGGAGACTGCAGCTGAGCTGGGAGCAGAGTGTGGCTCCTCCACCCTGCCAATACATAAACCCATGGAGTCAGCTCCTAACACCCTGCTACCAACATGCTCCAGATGAATTGCTGGTAAATTTGGATTTGGGTTTAAAAGCAGATCTCTGACTGAACTAGATTCCATTTACCTGTCTGGGAATTGGGATTGAAAGAAAGAAATTTGGGGTTGTTCAGCCTGGAGAAGACTCCAGAGCGACCTTAATGAAATCTTTCTGTACATGAGGGAGCCTAGAAGAGAGATGGAAAGGGACTTTTACAGAGGCATGTAATGGTAGGACAAGGGGGAATGGCTGCAAACCAAAAGAGGGTAGATTTAGATTAGATATCAGAAGGAATTCTCTTCTGTGTAGGTAGTGAGACACTAGAACTGGTTGCCCAGAGAGGCTGTGGCTACTCCATTCCTGGAAGTGTTCAAAGCTGGATGGGGCTTTGAGCAACCTGCTCTAGTGGAAGGTGTCCCTGCCTGCAGGGGGGTTGGAATTAGATGATCTTTAAGGTCTTTTCCACCCCAGAACATTCTGTCAGATATTCTCTTTTTCTTTTCTCCTCTTCCACCCATCCTTCACCAGGCTGACCCTGCCATGATCCCGTTCAAATTCATGCAGACATTGTGAATGGAGCTGTCAGCTAGTCAAGCCAGGAGAGTAATTTCTCTGGGAAAATGACTGGCACCTCGACAGCTTCAGGATGGATTTCATTCACAGATGTAGATAGATTATTAAGACAACAGGGCAGGTTGATTAATACCTCACCCTGTGTGTACTTTAGTCCAAAAGGTGCATTGCACAATGTCTCTACCAAAAAAAGATGAGAAGCCACAGTAAAAAAAGGATAACTTCAATACTCACTATCAGTCTGTGTTTGCCACAAAAGTAGAAAACCCTTGGGAAGTCCATGAAAACAGTTATAAATAGAAACTTGCTTCACCTGTTAACAGTGGGAAGCAGAAAGGAAGGCTGCATGTTTTCCAGGAGTTGGAATCAGCAGAACTGGAGAGCGACAGGTCACAGCCTGACCAGATCAGCCCTGCCACATGAGCACTGAGGTCCCCTCTGAGGGCAGCAGGGGTGGTTGCTCTCTCCTTGGCCCTTCTCTGGCCAGTGGCCCCAGGTCACTGTGGGCACTCAGGGAGCCAGGCTGACTGTGAAAGGCTGACTGGGGGCAGATGCAGCCTGGAAGTGCAGGGCTTGTCTCGGAAGGTTGCAGTTTATTGCAGCCCTGAGACACGTGAAAAGTCTCTGTTTCGGCCCGCATGTTCAAAGAGTGAGTCGGAGTTCTTCAGTTCGCGGTCTCAAGCTTGTTTATTGTTTCTTATCTATAAAAATTTTTCTCCTGCCCTGCTGAGATCCATCCAGCTGGACAGTTCCAGGCACTCTGCCTGTCCCCCGGGGTGGTGTTATGTCTTTACACTAAAAACTATGTGTACATTATTTACCATAACTCCCAAATACCCATCACCTATGTTAGACAGTGATCTTCTACTCTAATCCAAAAGTGCCAACATCACAGCAGAAGATGGAGGTAGAGAAGAAGAAGAAGAAAGGCTAGACATGCCCAAGTCCCTCCATCTTGTCCCCAAAACCCCTATTCTAAAAAATCTACTTTTTCACCTAGTGATAATTTTATTATTGCACTACTTAAACTTCTGTGGCTTTTGGGTCTTCATACAAAGCTGGTCATTCACTCCATGGGTCATAATCAAACCCACAGGTGTCCTGGGCTGTGTGCCAGGGTCTCTGAGCCTCCTGGCAGGGGTTCTGGCAACTCTGGACACTGAGAGGGATGTCCTGAGTTCCAACAGGCTTGCAGGGGAGGGCACCCTGCAGTCCCATCTCCTGGAGCAGCCCACACATGGACCAAACCTGCACCCACCCTCACCACATGACGTGACTGGCAGCCCAAAAATAGCCCAGCTGGGAGCAGCCCAAAAATAGCCCAGCTGGGAGCAGACCTTTGGCTTTTACGCCCTCTTGAACCAGCAGGACAGGAGCTAATGGGTCATGAAGTGACAGTGACAATACTTTGCTAAACATTATTTCACTGAGCTTTCCAGCACTCACAGTGTACCTCATTGTTCCCCACATGCAGCTCTGCTGGTTGCACCACAGAAGGCTTCACCAAGCCAGTTTCTGATGCCTTCTCTTCTTCTGCTCCCTGCTTCAAGTGCTCAAGAAGTGTCAGTTCACACACACCCAGATTGTTACACAACAGCTGTGTTGTTTCAAAAGCAATCAAAACAGTGAAATCCACTTGATGAGATTATAGGTGGACATTGGGAGATTAGATGATCTTTGCTGAGCAGCAGAAATAGGTCTGTGTCAAACTGAAATCCCCAGAGTGTTATTGTAACCTTCTCTGCAATATTTGCTTTGTGATTTTAATTCCAGATCAGAGTGTAAAACTCCAGTAAAGGCATAAAGCAACTTGAACCTGATAACTGCATTTTATTGTCAGAATGAAAGTGGTGGAACACAGGCCAAGAGAAAGGCCAGACAGACTGAGACAACAAAAAGAATAATTTCTTAGAAAAGATCTCTCTGGGGGAAAGGGACGTGTTTTCTCATCCTGAATCCTAATTCAAGGCAGAGGGAGGGGGTTTTTGAAGGCAAGCTGACATGAGAAGTTCACCCCAGGCAGAAGAACCTCCACATGGGTCTAGAAGGGCACCAGGCAAAGTCATGCTTCAGAAGAACAGCAATATCCCAACTTCAGCAGGCACTCAGGATTTGTTTCTTCAGCCCTCCTAACTCTACAGACACTCTGTTTCAAGCCTGGGCTCTTTCCTCTCTGACAGAAGAACAGATGCTCAGTCCTCTCTCAGTCACAGGGGAAAATATCCTGGGGACCAGGCCTGGGAAAGGTGTGACACTGCCACTGCCACCCAGGGTGGCTGACAGTGGAGCTCCCACAGGAGACCACATCTGCCTGACAGGTGAAAACTGCACAGGCTGGGAGCTGTTGATGTGTGCCCCAGGTGGGATGGGTCAGCCATGCTCACACAACGAGCTACTTCTTGGAGACTTTCATGGTTTCCCACCTTATTTCCACCCAAAAATCAGGTGGGGAAATGGATCTTGTTCTAACTTCAAATTGTAGGGGCTGAATATAATTCTTCTGCTAAGAATAGTTACAACCAGTGGTGACTGTGGCTATAAATCAAGGCTGTGCATTTCTTTTAATGCACCAGTTGAACTGGGGTGAAAACTTTGCTTTTCTCCCCTTCCACCCACCCTTCACCAGGCTGACCCCGCCATGATCCAGTTCAAATGCGTGCAGACACTGTGAATGGACCTGTCAGCTAGCAAAGCTGTAATTTCTCTGAGGAAAGAGTAATTTCTCTGGGGAAATGACTGGCACCCCAACAGCTTCAGGACAGAGTTCATTCACAGATGTGGATAGATTACAAAGGCAGGTTACTCCTTTCCTACCTCAGCAGGCTGTATTGCACAGAACAGAAGAAACATACTAAAATAAGGGAATGCTTTCTGGTAGGTGACACATCTACAGCTGGACAGAAGCACAGTCACCCACAATTGGCCATATGGGCCCATACAGTGTCACTCAGGAGTTTATTCTACATTTACAGCCTTGTCTCCAAACAGAAGTGAGCAAAATTCCAGTCTGTGCCTCTGATGCACAAATTCACATCTAACCTAATGGTTGACTGAGGCCACATCCTGCCAGCTTCCTCACAATACAGTTTTGCTGCTGTTCCAGAAGAGAAAGGAGACTAAGAGGCAATGAAATATCCTCTGGAGGCTTCCGGATTGCTTCCATTCATAATTCTGTCTCAGTACTGTCATTGAGATATAAATAATCTCCTTGTTTCCACTTCAGTTACTTTCAACCTCCCCAACGTGAGAACAGTCATGTATCTCTCAGGTATCTCAGAAAGAAAGTTATTGCAGCAGAAAGCAAAGATGATTTTAAAAATAGTTTCCACATCAGTTCAAATGATAATGCAGTCATGCAGGTGTTGTGTAACTAATATTATATTCAGAATAGTTTACTTTTTGAACGTGAAGTATAAACATTTCAAGCATACCTACTTACAAGAAATATGCTTACAAAGCATGATTACTTCCTATGAGGAAAAACCCCCAAGAAAGACTCTTCTCTTTAAAAGGGCAAACAATACATTTCCTCTTCCCATACCACAGCAAAGGCTTACGCAGGCACATCACGTACACACACATACACGTTCACATGTGTAAGATCTACCACAATCTCAAAAGGAAAGTGCCATAAAAGGACCCTGCAGTAATAGGGTAGCACATCTTGATGTAAATGAGAGTATCTCAGAAAAGCTGCAGGCCTTGAAGTCTTGTTTTGCTGTGCTAACCACATGCAGACACACACACAACAAACTACTTTCATGTTAGCTCAGCTCTCCTTCCACAAAGCTTGGTGGTAAAGTTCTCCCTGACATCCAACAAAGAGAGGGACTGATGAGGTGAGAGCTGATGAAAGTTTTGAATAGACAAGGAAACCAATGGTTCGAAGAACTTAATTCCTCCCATCTTAAACAAATGCCTGTTTGCCTGGGAACTCATCAGAGCAGCTGTTCTGAGGAAAAAAACCTCCTTTTTTTCTCCTTGCCATACCCTGTCCTCAGGACAAAAGGATTCCTCTGGCATATAACTACCCACCTCAGTTCCCAGTGTGGGCAACAAGAAGGGATATGCATTTTTGGAGCAGTCTTTGTCTCAGCCTAAAGCAAATATGTAATATAGGTCAGATGAGTTACACCCCTCCAGTCCCCCCCAAAATGCATGTTTCTCTCTGCTGATGGTAGAAGGAGGCTCCCACACTGGCCTTGGAACTGGACCATGCCTTACCCCATGGGCTCAGGGCAGGAAGGAAGCACTGCTCACAAGGGTTGTAGGAAAACTCCTGTTCAGCTCTAAATCCAGAGATTGAACCTGAGGACACAAAAAGGGTGCTCCATCCCTCCATCAAAGCACTGGACAGTTTCTTACTTCATCATACATGCTGCCACTATCTATCCATCTCTCCTGGGGAGAAAAAAGGGCTTCCTCTGTGGCTCCTACATCCCTGATGCACCCAGGCATGGGATTAGTAATAAGGAAAGTGTGAATGGCAACCTAATCTCCTTTTCAATCCTTTTGGACATGCTTTCAGGGTTAGCTGGGACATGTCTTGTTAATTATTAAAAATTTTTCTTCCTCTGCTGCACAATCACTTCAATATTTTGGTGCATTCCATTTTAAAAATTATCTAGGTCCTTGCCCCCATTACACTGCTTGAGAAACTGATCCAGAACTTCCATCTTTGAATGGTTTTACTAATTTCAAGCCTG
The DNA here is from genome assembly GCF_028769735.1 of Zonotrichia leucophrys gambelii. Lineage (NCBI taxonomy): Eukaryota > Metazoa > Chordata > Aves > Passeriformes > Passerellidae > Zonotrichia > Zonotrichia leucophrys. Next base: position 99,739,211 of record NC_088169.1, read on the forward strand.
AACTCCCTAGTGACCAATTTCTAGCCAGCTGGGTTGGAGCCAGTAGTGTCACTTAACTCAAATGCTTCTTTTCCCTCTGTGATTTTCCCCTCTCTCCCTGTTCCCAAAAACATATTTTTAAGGAGACATCATTAATGTCTCCAGTTTCAGAAGCCAGCTTCTTTTCATGGTGCTTGCAAAGGAAGGTATGACATTCTTCTCACAGTAACCATTTAATTAGTTTATCCTTCTGTATTGATAATCAAAGGCGACTCCAACGAAGGGGAGAGAGAATGATGCATCTGACTCCATCATCAGAAGGCTAATTAATTACTTTATTATACTGTACTATGTACATTTCATCTAAACTTAATCTGCCCTGCACTCACTCTTGCTCACAATTGCTCACAATGCACTCATCTCCAATTCTCTCACGACTGTCCCGTGACAGTCAGACACACACACACTTCTTGGCCTGACAGAGGGAGCAAAACACCCTCACTTTGGGTAAACAATCTCCATATTGCATTCTACTTTTGCACAACACAGGCACAGCAAGCAAGATAAGAATTGTGTTTTCCTTCTCTGCTTGTCTCACAGCTTCTCCCTGTTCAGAGGGCATGTGAATACCACACTTCTGGACCATGGGTAACCAAAGCTACAAAAATAATTCACTGGAGAATGGTAGTATAAATGTATCAATACTTCCCTGTCTCCATTCAGAAAAATCCCTCACCTGCTAATCAAGTTTATCATTGTTGCTCAGCAGGGAAAAGAAGACACAGTAGTTGTTATGGCATCCTCTCACCGATCCACAGACCCAAGACTCTTTCTTGAGCTTGTCCCTGCACAATAGCAGCTGTTGTGAAAGGAGAGCAGGGCCCAAAGCAGTGTCAGTGCTGAGCACTAATTGCAGAGCAGGGACACAAAAGGGATTGCAAGGCTTGGCACAGGAGGCAATGCCCACATGAGCTGCTGGGAGTGGTGCTGTGAGCTCCTCAGCTCTCTCTGGCAGCCCCACTGTCCTTTTGTTCCCCATTTCCCAACCTGACTTTCCCTCTCAAAAGAGACATGGCCATAGCTGAACCAATCCTCTCCTCTCAGCTGCCCAGGTGGATGCCACGGAAGTGCCAGGGGCAGCAGCAAGTGCTCCAGCCATTATATCACCAGGCAGGAGCTCGTGCTGCATTCTCTCACCCCTTCCCATGTGTTTCCTAGGAAAAAGGACAAAGTTAGCACACATAGGGATAAATTAAATAAATGCACATACATAATAACCCCTTGTTTCCTCTTTCTTTACAAGCCAGTGGGACTCAGCCCACAGCACCTTGTTTATTGAACACATTGAGAAGCCTTCTCTCTGCTGAGAGGAGCAAGGAGAGCACAGGGCTGGCCCAGCCTTTCCAGCATGCCTGCTCCTCCTGCGGTGATGCAGGCACTGCAGTGCCCAGAGCAGCACATCCCCTGCCCTCAGCCCCAGGCAGAAATGCTCCAGGCTGCCCAAGAGGAGTGTATGGTTATAGGGTCCAAAAGCACTCACCCTCTTGGGACTTATATTTAGCCTGAGAACAAACAGTACTTTTGGCTTATGGCCTGGATTCTCATCAGAAGGAAGGAAAAAGTTGGTCTGAGAGGCGTTTTCAGCTGCTTTCCCTAAAACCATCTGATTTTACTCCTCTTCATGGAAAACATTTGTGGTTTTATGCTGAGGAGTTCGTTCATCAGTTCTCCACAATATAAAAAACCCCAGAGTTTTTTCTAAAAGGGGACAGAAGTGTGAAAAATGAAAATATTTAATTCCAGCTATAATTGCTGGAGTTTTGCAATGTCATTCATTTTCCTAAGTAATGCCCAAAATATTTTTTCTTGCTGTTCCGGCTCCAATACCCACTTGAGTTTTCATATGAGGAAAATTAAATAGGTGTGAATTATTCAAACCTATAAAAAACCAAATCAACCACTGTACAAGCTTCATGGACCACACTGGCAATCCTGTACAAAGTATCTACAACCTATGTCATTATCTTTTGTTAAAAGGTAATGAGGTGGGGGAAAAAACCACAATGAGATTGTTCATAGAACTGGGTATCTCACAGGAGGTTAGATGAGCCCTCAACCTTGGCATCAGCAGTGTTAATTAATGGGGTTATTATTCCATTGGGGAAAGACCCTTTGTCTGATCCTTGGCTAGATTCATCCTACTCTATGTACCTCAAAGGAATCAAATCTGATAGGCAATGCTAGTGATCCGAGCTCCCTCAACCTTTTCTGTTTTATAAGAAAAACAAATTATTTAAACTACTGTCCTCGTTCAATCCTGTTCTGTTTCACCCCACACCAGTCCTAACTCATTAATTAAAGCAGGGACTGCTGGACAAGGTGGCCTTTGATATACATCCCAACAACCAGGACAATCACCTTCCAGAGGGAAAAGGCCAGAAAGGTTTGCAATCAGATCAGATGGTGCTATAAAATAACTTGTAACTCTTGATAGAAGATAAAATTTACACATTTCATACCCATCACAGTGAGACCGCAGTTGGTGAGAGCATTCTGAACCCTGGTGATGCTTTGGTAGCTGGAACATGGGGGTAGGCAGGATTTCCAGAGGCATTCACATCAGGGAAAAGCCTGTTAACATTGAATTAAAGCATGTGAGTTGTCTCCCTCAGCAACATGCTCAAAAGGATGAATAAACCTGGGATACAAGAAAAGGTTTTATTTTTTTTTTTATCAAAAATTTAAACTTTCTTTCTCCTAACAAAAGAAATGAGATTAGCCCTGTGGATGTTTTCTGGAAACTAGGAAATGAAGAGGCAAAGTTTCATTTCTTTGCTGAAAGCATTTTACTGAGCTATTTCCCTTTATCCAGCAGCAAAATCCATGTGGTGCTGCAGAGCCTGTGGTGTAGGTAACTGCTGAAGGAGTAGTGTTGCTTTACTGGTATGGTTAAACTGCAGCTGGTGTGGTGCTAAAGGCTCTATTGCAGGACACCCATGCTGGGTGACCAAGCCACATGAAATACACCTTCTGGTTCCTTTGCTAAATTAAAATGACAGGCTCCCAAACCACTGGCATTCTTGAGAAAATAATTTAAAAGTTTTAATGGAGTTCAGCTCACATTTCTGTTCAGTTGTTTAAAGCAATGCACTAGACACTTTTGAAATTAATTATTGACCAGACTGAAAGGGACTATTTTGCAAATATTTTGCTGCCTGTAGTTCATTTGTGGGGCAGTCCTGATTTCCAAGAATGTGTCAGTCATTCAGTTTGTTCTGCCACAGGGATGTTGAAACAGCTTGGAGCCCTACAGTTGTTTGAAAACACTTTTGTTCAACTGTTTACAAATCGTTAAAGTTGTTTTGTAATGCCAGCATTACTTCTGCCTCTCTGACTGAGGCATTCTGAAAGGAAAAGTATGAATAATGATCAATAAACAACAGCACAATGACCTTGGAAATAAATGCTTGAAACCACATACAGATCCAGGCATTTGTCTGAATGAAGGACAGCTTGCTGAACACACAGGCAAGCAAAACCAAAGCTGCCCAGAGCAACCACCTCTCCCTCTTAGCCTGGCCTCTTCTGCATGCCTGCCTCTTCCCAGCAGCACATGGGGACACCATGGCTGACTCCCTGGTGACTTTTCACTGCCATCTTTTCCATCCAAAATCTGGTACTTTGCTATCAAAACACTTTCACACAAAGTGACATGGTCAAACAAGAATACTGAGGGCTGGGCAGCAAGGAAACTTCCAAGGTCTGCCTGCCTAAGAGCTTCTGGGCACTTTGTGGAGTGGCAGAGCAAGGTTTGGGTTTGCCCAAGGCCGGTTTCTGTGTCTAGTTGGTCACCAGAAGTTTCATCCCTCTCCATGACACTTGGGTAGCCATGGTGTAGAATGCTGGCACTTTCTGCAGCACAGAGGGGAGCCCAACCATGAGGTTTGCTCATCTCCCCTCTCTGGAGCCCAGGTGGTGCCCATGTCCAGTCTTTTCTTTAACACCTCCAAGAATGGCAACTCCACCACCTCCTAGGCAGCACATTCCAGAGTGTGACAACCCTGTTCATGAAGAAGTTCTTCCTGATGTCCAACCCAAACCTCTCCTGGTGAAGCTTGAGGCTATGGCAGGTTGTCCTCTCATCCTGCCACTAGCTGCCTGGAAGAAATTGACCCCACCTGGCCATAACCTTCTTTCAGGTGATTATGAAGACTGGTAAGGTCTCCCCCAAGCTTTCTTTTCTCCAGGCTAAACACCCCCAGCTCCCTCAGCCACTCCTCACAGGACTTACTCTCCAAATCCTTGACCTCTGCGGCACAGGAGTCACCTTGGCTGGCACCTGCTGTGTCCCACCCCAGCACAGCAAACCACTGAACACAGAGCTGCAGGAAGGGATGGAAGTGGGCATGTAGTGCTTACAGAGACTCAGCGCAGCAAAAGCTGAGCAGTGCCTAGCACTTATTGACCAGCCACTCATTGGCTCTTCAGGCCAATCAGACACAGAGCCAGACCAGAGAACATGAGGGCAAGGTGAGCACTCCTGTCAAGAGTCAGCCCTGCACAGAGGAAAATTTGGCAAACATTTTGGAGATGGTTCAGTGACTGCGACACACACCACAGCACTGCATTGAGCCATCTGCAAAAATAACCCTAATTATGGTTAAGGCCTCCTGGGACATGCTTAGAGTAGCAGATGGTGCCATTTCCCAAAAATTGTTATAGACTTGAGTGACTTTGGCAGAGGAACATGTCTGCTATGGAGTTGCAATGGGTTATAAAGAAGAGCAGGAAAATATTTGTTTTGCAGGACATTTTTGGTGCTAGGGGTTAGAGGGCTACAGTCCAGTGATAGCTGAGCTTCTGCCTCCACCTCTGGGAGCAGAGGCACCTTAACAGGGGGAGCCAAAATTATAACCAGGACAGTGGAAGGAACTGAACATGCTCATGAGCATGTCAAATCTATGGGCTATCCTCCTACCCTGCAGGGAACTAACAAGTTTTCCGGTCACTTTTCTCTGAAGAATATTAATTCTGAACATATCATTGCTACTATCAGGACACTTAGGGGTACATAATCAGGGGACAAATATGGCTGAGTGTCACGCCCAGCTCAGACTAAAACCATCCCACATAAGGCCCAGAAGCTGCAGCACAAAGGTCTGTCCAAAGCAAGAACCACATTATCCCTCTCCTCCTCATCAACTCTCTAGAAAAATAATGGCTGGAAACTTGAGCCAAAGGTGTTTGGACAAGTCAGGCAAAAGAAATTGCATCCAGTGTTGAGCCTTAAAAAAAACAGAAGCAAACTTTTTTTGATAAATCAATATATGCGGTAAATGCCCATCATTGTATGCTTTTTCACACCTGTGCTAAAATTTTCATTGCAATAAAAAATCATATTCCCTGTTAACACAGGCCAGCCCTCAGCTTCTTCCACATAAAGCTGAGGAAGCTCCATTCCATTGCAGTCAGCCAGTTAATGAAAACAAAAGTAATTAAGAGCAGGGGGGAGAAACAAGATCCAGCAGGTGTCTCAAGTCAGCAGTTTTTGTCAACTCAGTGAAGCTGAGTGAATTATGTCTTCCATTTTGACTGACAAATGCTTTCCATGCTCTGAAATTTCTCATTTTCCATTTTCAGAGGCTATAGATTTCCATCTCCTACCCTAGCAACTGTTTTGGTGGTTTGTGATTTTTCCAGCCCCTTCTAATTTGCTCAGAAAACACAGATAGGCCAGCTAAAGCTATAATAAACTATTGCATGATGTGCAAAATCTTCACAAGAAATAAACATCTACTGTCTCTTCTTGCATCCGCAGTGAAACATTAAACACAAAGGAACCTGCCATGTGTGGGTGAGATCTGATTTCTGATCTAAACATCTCTTAAGCTTGCCGAGTGCTGTTTAATAGAACATCAGTTGGCCTCTTCTAGGCATAAAATGTCACTCAGAGACACAGCATTGTTTTGAGATGGCTGAAACCTCCAAAGGATGAGGTCTTGCCTCTCAAAACAAAGCTACAGTGAACCAAGAGTACGAATTGTGTACTCTACTTTTAAAGACATGTGCATGGGCTTTGCTTTTCAGCACTTATCATTTCTATATTCCCAAAAAGAAGCACTAGAGCCATATTCATCAGCTCATTACACCTGAAACACCCCCGGGCAGCCGTCTCCTCTGGCCACTCTCCTCCTGGGAGTTGCCCATTTCATTTGTCAGCAGAACCCACCCTGTCCTGTCACCCTGATATCCTGCAGACTCCTCATTATACAAATTATCTGTCATTACCAAGCAGATACAAAGCTCCAGACAAATGTTAATAAAAGGCTACATAAAAAAAGCAAAACACTGCAGATGGACCAACAGCACGCTGTTGTCCATCTTTTTGCAACCATTCATGCCAATGCAAAATGATCAGATGGTGTTTTACACAATACTTTTAATGATTTTTAAAGGCTTTTTCTTGAAATCAGCCACACAGAAAAGCACCCCTGTGATTCAGATGTAAGGGAAGTTAGGAAACATTACTAGTGGCTTTTATTAAAGAACTTTTAAACCCATAGGGCTCCACCACCGGAAGGAAAGTGTGAGACTCACCCAAAACTGCCATGCACCACATTTTCCAATAGTACAACCCATAGCACATTCAAGCTGAAACTCCTGTAAGAAACTCATATTAAAGCAAAACAAAAAAGTCAAATTATCTGTTCTGCTAACCTGTTGAAATTGAACCCAACAGACAGGATGATTCTCAGCAGCATTCCTCTGCCAGAAATTGCCTTGGCATCTTCCAAGGTGTTGCCAGCCTGGCCAAAAGCAATGACTGCGATGTTACAAATGACAACCAGACACTCCTAAAATCCTCCAAGTTTCTCCTTCTTGCCATGTTTTGGTCGTGCTGAGCTGTTTTAGGGTTCAATGCTTCACCAAGCTTCCAGGACGCAATGTAATTTTGGTGAACAGGCTGATATTTATAAAAGGAGGAGCAGTCAAGGCTAATGGCCCTCTTCTCTAGAGGAAGCTTTGAACAATAAAAAAGCCCATGTTCATATAATAAATTCTCCATGTGCTCTCTCACAGACATGTAATTCATGATGCAAAACCTTTTCAGGATAGGAGCTGAACATAGAAATAGGAGTGAAAGTCTGGTAAATATTCTTAAGGAAGCATTCTCTCATATCTGCCAGAGAGCCAAGCAAATGCAGCCCTTATTTTTTCTCTCCATCCACAAGGAGTCTGTAAACCTCTTAGAAAGAAGTTAAGCCACAAACATTGCTCAGATTTGTTCAAAGTAAATTGAGGTATTACTGGAGAGACACTTCTCAGTAGTTTTGTCCCCATACCATGAGAGACTAAGTGCTCTTTTTAACACCTATCTATTATCAGGGGAAAAAAAAAAAAAAAAAGGTAATTCAGTTTGCTAGGGACGTATGTAAACTTCGGTGCTAAAGTCACAGAGAAAGGGGTACTATATTAACTAACTTCTTGGCCTAGGGAAAAAGGCTCAGGGAGTGATTTGGAGAGATTGAAAAACCCCCAAAATAAACCACTTCTAAGTAAGTAACTTAACTGGGAATACCTAGGTTCACTTTCCCCTGTCACCCTGGGAAAGTCACTTATTCCTTGTGTCTATTACCAGCTGTAGGGCCTCTGAAGCAGTAAGTCCCAGCAATGACCCAATGTGGAGAAAGTGTGGTTGTGGAAGCCAGGTAACTCTCAGAAACAAAGCCTCTAGTGCAGGAGAAGTTGGTGGGAAAGGATTGAAAGAAAACAGAAAAACAAGCTGGTTACCAAGCATTAGCAAGCCCATAGTAAATTCCTAGAAGAGATAAGGTGACTGTGTTTTTTACCACAAGATAACTAATGAGGACAACTTGCTCCACTCCACCCATAACTAACCTCACCACCTTCTTCGCTTCACCGTACATGTGGCATTTGCAGTGAGTAACCATATGTAAACTGCAGATAGCACATCCCTAATAGGCTGCTGTGATCTGCATGCTCTTTAACTCAATTATATTAATCTTTTAATTAACATAAAAAGTCTTAACTGATGGTTTTGAGAGCTTCATTTCAAAAGGCTTCATTTTCCTAGGTGTGGATTGGCTCACTTCTCCCATAGACACAGACATACAAAATCAGGACCAGCCTTTGAAATGGCAGACCTTCACTCCCACACACACATTTTCTTAAAAAATGTGAAAACCCAGGGCCGAGCACGGTCTCATTCTCAGCCCCAGCCCCACAGTGGTTTTTCCATGTTCTTGAGTCAGTAAGGTCTCACTGGGAACCTGGTGTCAGAAGGTTGTGCACCACCGTTCCTGTATATGGAAGTGGTGCAGGCTATGGGGTTTCCCTGTAAGAGCTTGAGAATAGTTTTACCCATAAGGTTTTCAGGCTTTTTTTAAATTAAAAAAAAAAAAAAATAAGGAAGAAGTAGTAGTAAACGCCCACTGCTACCAGTTGTTTCATTAATGAGGCCTACCATATCATCTTCTGGTGCGTGAAGCCTGAGGGACAAACCCAGAGCAGGGTTCCTGTGCAGGCCCAAGCCCAGAAGCGAGGACAGCTCCTCAGGCTTAGCTTGTATTTCCCACAGTTCTGCCTCTGCTCCCACCTGTCCTGCAGGGAGCACTTGTCTGTGTCCTTTCTGGCAGGGAAACCAGTCTGGACTACCCAGACAATGAGGAGGAGAGGTTCATCACAGTATCACAATTTTTTTTTTTCAAATGCTAAAAATCCTTTTGAAAGCCCTCTGTGTTTTGGCATGGGTGGGGAAGGAGTGTTGTGCACTGCAGCATCCAAGACAGAATTTCCTGTCCCATAGCAGGTTTGACAAAAGGACAGAGAACTTAAGGGTGCCAAGAGCTTCCAGCTCTTCTCATCTATTTTGGAGCTTTCTTGGAGAGCCAGTCCCCGGACCTTGATGGGTGTACCAATCTGACAAGCTGAATTAAGATGGCAGAGAAAAGTTGCTGTGGTTCAGAGTTGCAGAGAAAAACTCAGGGAAAGAATTCCATGGCACCATGCACAATTTCTAAAATCCTTTGCAATACTAGGACCTTGCCATTTTGAGTCACAGGACTAACCATAACACAGGACATGTGATTTGGATCACAGATCCTGATGCTGTTTTTGATGTCCAACAAGACAGCTTGACAGCATAGGTGACCAGAGCCCTGTGTAAGCTCCATTTCCTCCACGACCTGCATCTCACACAGCTCCCTAGCACCAAGCTCAGCCACTCAGGCTGGGAAGCAGCATGATCTTGTCCTGTCAGAAAGATCTGAACAGCTTTGGAAACTCTGTGTGTTAGACAGGGAAGGCACTGTGGTGATGCTGGAGGTTCTGCTCTTTGCTCAGAGCAGCCAGGCTTGGATCAGCTGGGGGAAAACTGGCTGCTACCATGAGAACCAGGGCCCTGATGACCTGCTAAAGCTTGACTAGAGCACACACTGCTCCCTCTCCCATCAGCAGCCCTACCTATACCTGATTCAAGGAATATCTCCTTCTCTCTTCTCCTATTCCCATGCCCCCACCATGGGGCAATCCCCAGGGGCATTTGTCCCTTGGGAAGGTGGACAGCTTGAGCAGAGGAGAGGGATGGCACCAACCCATGAGAGCCTTGGTGCATCCATTTGCCATCAGCAGCACGCGTGCCACAGCTGGTGTGCCCTGCTCATGGAGGGGGGTTCAGCAGATGGGCAATGGGATCTGGCCATGCCCCTATGGCTGGCTGGCACAGCCATAATGTGCTGGGAAAAATAACAGAAGAGGTGCTGGAGATGCTCAGCCAGAGCAGTACCAGGACTTCCCCACTGTGGTCGAGCTGGGCTGAGGTAGAGGTCACCCTGCAATTTTCCTGGAAGTGACACTGTGGCAAGCCTACATCACTTCTGTGGCAGCACTGGCAGGGGAAAACATGGATTTTCTCATTGCTCAGGTCACAGTGAGGGAGAGAAGGTTCCCTGTTTACTGACTGCCAGTTGGAAGAGGACAAACCACCCGTGATTTACCAGGATCCTTATTTAATATACCCAATACACATAAACTGTAAACTCAGCCTTGCTACAGCTCCTAGCTGTGGAACAGTAGTTGCCACTTCTGCAATTAAGAGAAAAACAGAGCAGTTTATTAAGCAGAGTTGTGGGAACGTAGTTTCAGTTTTCAGTGGGTTCATCTTAATATTTTTTCCATTTTAGTTCATGTAAGTTCACGCCCTTTGGGTTTCACATAAAGCCGTAGGGTCTGAGAAGCTCAAAAAATCTCAAAATCAAAATGTCAAGTTGAAACGAAACCATAAAAGGTATTTGGATTTGCATGAAAACGGGCCCAGATTTGCTTCAGGAGTTCCTGAAGCCTGGTAAAGCTTTTGAAGAGCCTAATCTGAGTTTTGTGGTTTCAGTGCAGACAGAAAGCAGTGCAAGGGAGTAGATGGGCTCCTTTCAGGAAGCCAAGGCAGAGGAGAATGATTAAGAAGCCATGAGAACAAGAACCATGGAGCAAGAGGGAAGAGGGGGGAATCTAAAAAAAAATCTCCAAAACCAGATTTTCAATTACTGAATGCCTCATATTAGGACCTAGGAGAACATGGGTCATGTAAAGGCACTACAGATAGTGGACAGATCCTGTTTCTGAGGATCAGGCCCAGAAGGGCAATACAGAGGTTTGGAGATAAGTCCAGCTATAAAAGTGCCACACACCCTTCTGCCTATGCACTGAACCTCCCTCTCCCCTCATAAGTAATCCTCTTCCCACAGTACTCCAGCCACACACGAGGTAGGAAAACAAAAAGAAAATAATCTACCAGCTTATGCTCTCTGGTTAACACCTATAAACCTGTCCCAACATCAAATATTTTAAATTCTGGCTTTGATCTATTTTTTAAATTAGTTATTTCAATTTCATATGCTCTAAATTTATTCTTATTGCATTCTTTTACTGACATAAAAATAAACATTTCAGAGTGACAAGTCAATTTAGTTGCTCACCTGAAAATATGCAGAATAAATTTAATTGAGAAATTAACTTTTCTTTCCACAATGAGTCTACATCTCATTCAATTATACTCTTTACATTAAGATCTTTTACATTGACAGGATGCAGAGGAGGCACTCATTGGTGGCTTGAGATTTAGTCTCCTGAATGAGCAGCTGGGTGTCTTAAAAACCGAAATCTCACCATGACTGACATCACAAGGATATACAATGTTATGAACAATGTAAGCAAAACCTGCAACTCTTACAAGTATCTTTATTTGAGAGCATTTTTCCTTCTAACTACACAAAAATTGAACATCTAACCTGCAAATTAAACTTTCAGTCACCTCTTCCTGACTTTTCTGGGAAAAATAGAAGAATAGAAGAAATAGAAGAAAATAATAGAAGAATAGAAGACATTTTCTTCTTTTAAAAAAGAAATTATAAATTTGGCTGAAACACTGAGTTTTGTTCCCTCCCATCAAAAAGATCCTTACTTTCATAGGTTCTCATGAGTTCATCTTGCCAAAGAAAATAAAATGGCTTTTCAGAGCTTCAACATTTGCTTGAATTCTCATGAACTTGGAGTGCTACTCCCATTTTATGTTATCCTCCCAGGAGCGTGCACTCAGGAGATTTGACACTGCCTGCTGACATTGTCATGCAGCACCACTACAGACCAGCCAGCAGCATTTCCAGCATCTGCCCATTTAATAGCCATGGTTTACAGAGCAGGATAAATCATTACTTGGTCTCATCTTGCTTTGGCATTTCACCCTCTCACTGGCTTGCTTTCATGCAGGCCACTAAACTTATTTAACCTATGAAGCCATTTACTCTCCTTACCCTTTCAGCACCTTCTTTTGTGATACAAGAGAATTCCCATTGGTTTGGCCTGACCTCACATCACACACTCTCCCCAGCCATGTCTCTTTTTGAGAGTCCATCACAAGTGCTATCTGGTACTGCAGTTCTGCTTTAGATGCCATCTTTCACATCTTGCAGACAGGATGTTCTACATCCTCTTAGCTAACACCATACCCTGGCATTCAAAGGATGCTTAGTCAGACCATTTCCATTGAAATCAGTTTTAAGGGCTTAAGCAAGCTTACAGGCTGATCCAAACAGTCTTTATGCCTCATCTAGAAGATCTGAAGACAAACAATACATTCCCACACTGCAAAGATAATGATTAGGTTCATTTGGAAAATTGTAGTAGAGCAGCTTTACAATCTGACAACTCAGCCTCAATTTCAACAGTACCCCGGGTCAGGTAATAATGGTCAAAAGGCAAAAGTTTCCATGCCTCAGTCACAGCCAACCAAACTACTGAGGAATCTTCTTTCCAAATGATGATGTTTCAATACATTTTCTGTTAATTTCATAGAAATGGGCTATAGTAAAATACACAACCTTAAGATGCAAACCAAAACCCAAACCATAACAATTTACTTTATCTAAACAAAACTAAAGAGTTCAATTTTCTGTCTTGGCAGGAAAGGTTACAGGGGGTAGTGTGAAGTCTTGTTGTTCAAAAAGTTTGGACCTTTGTGCAGCAGTTTCAGAAAACACCCCAAATAATAACAATCCAAATTCCCACAATTTCCACAAGCAGAGTTTGAAGTGTCCAGCCTGGTCCTGGGCCAGAGCATGCAGGAGGTGGGTCCAGGCAGCTCTCCATCCTTCACATCTGGCATCCCAAACAGCTCATTACCCTCTAGGGTAACCCTCTAGGGTTACTGACCATTTTATGGTCACTCCTCCCCCTCCAAAGAAGCAGATGATTCAAAGGAACAGCTGCTGTGGCAGCCAGACAAACAGGGCTTTTTTCACAGAATGACAAGGTTGGAAGGGACCTACAAGATCATTCAGTCCAGCCCAGCCCTAACACCTCAACTAAACCATGGCACTGAGTGCCACATCCAGTCTTTTTTAAATACATCCAGGGATGGTGACTCCACCAGCTCCCCAGGCAGACCATTCCAGTACTTTATCACTCTTTCCATAAAAATCTTTTTCCTAATATCCAACCTGGATTTCCTTTGGCACAGTTTAACACTGCGTCCTCTGGTTCTGCCCATTGCTGCCTGGAGAGAGACCAGCCCCACCTGGCTACAGCCACCTTTCAGGGAGTTGTAGAGAGTGATAAGGTCACCCCTGAGCCTCCTTTTCTCCAGGCTGAACACCCCCAGCTCCCTCAGTCATTCCTCACAGGGTTTGTGTTCCCAGCCCCTCTCCAGCCTCGTTGCCTCCTCTGGACGCGCTCAAGCGTCTCCAGGTCCTTCCCAAACTGAGGGGCCAGAACTGGACACAGCACTCAAGGTGTGGCCTCACCAGTGCCAGTGCAGGGGCAGAATGACCTCCCTGCTCCTGCTGGCCACACTGCTCCTGACACAGGCCAGGAGCCTTTGGCCTTCTTGGCCCCCAGGGCACACTGCTGGCTCATGTTCATGTCAGCCAGTGCCCCCAGGGCCCTTTCTGCCTGGGCACTGTCCAGCCACACCATCCCCAGCCTATTTAAGTAGCTTTCACCTGGACTTCAGCCTTTTCCTCAAAGAAGAGAAATAACAAGTTCCCCAAAGAGTCAAACCTGTCATTCCATGTCCATGATGAGCTTGCAGGGTGGTAGAGGAACCACAGCAGATGTTTCTTTCCCTGAGGATATGTATGGACTATGTTAGGGTTACTGCTGCATCAGGGAGTGGAAGGGGGGCCATGAGGATGGTCTCAATCATAACTCAATTTCAGCTTCAGAAACTGGGTGACCATTAAACTTGTTACTACAGGGTAGTGAGCAGATGGTTTTGGCAACATTCCTGCTGGTTTCACAGATTTTCTAGGAGCCATTGCCTTAAAAGCCACCATCCAGATCCCAGCTTCATGTAAATTGTCTTAGCAATATTGGGTGAAAGAAGAGGGGGTGGTGATGAAATCTTTAAATCATATTTTAAAAAGAAAAAAATGAGGAAAAAGCAGACAAGGAGTCTTTGTATTATCCATCCATCAAAAACATTTAAAAGTCACAGCAAAAAAAAGGAGGAAATGGGAAATAAAAATATGATACAGGGTGAGGAAATGGGAAATAAAAATATGATACAGGGTAAGGGAAAACACAACAGAACAAAGAGTAGCTGATCCCCATACACAGATGCATGCATGAAGCAGTCTTGCTCACTAGCTGGTTGTAGGCATGGGGAAGGATGCAAGCAGCCAACTAGGCTTGCAGTACTCGCTCTGAAATTTGCCACTGAACCTTGTCCGTGGCCTAAAGCAAAACCAAAAAACAAATAAACAAAAATAAAAGTAGAAAAAGAGTGAAAATGCTACACCACAATGTTATGTAAAAAGAGAAGCACAGCTGGAATCATTTAGAGAAGATTTGGGGTTTGTCCTGTGACCAGTTCATCTCTGTGGTTTTTCTCGGTACTGATGCAGTGTGAAAAGTGTACAGCTGTACTTCCCTTCGTAAAAATAAACATACAGTCCTAAGCAGAAATCGCTTGGCACACAAGGGAGCTAATTCTGCCTGATGTCATCTAGCTGTACAGGCAGGAACTTCCCCACAAGTGCCATCACTTTGGTCCCTGTGAGACCACACATGGAAGATGACACACCGGGACAGTGTGATCTCACCTGGAGCTGGGCCATCACACCCAGGATACAGCTCAGGGCCAGGGAGGCTGGGCCTGGACACAAGACATGAGCCATGGCACCCAAGGAAATGCAGCTCCTGCAGCAGGGTACCAAAACTTCTCTGGAGCTCAGCAGTCCAGCAGACACCTAAACACAGGGTTGGTTTTTCCCATAGCTCAGCACCCTGCTCTTTGGAAAACCTGACTCACATTGTTACAAGCAGCATCAGCAGCTCAAACCCTGTTATTTATCTGTAGGACAACAATGTCTAGAGGCCCCAGGCATGGTGCAGCATTGCTCTGTCCAGGCACTGCACGATCCTGCTGGCTGTGAGCAGTAGCTCCAGGAGAGCTGACCTGGCACTGGCAATCACCATCAGCCTCCCAGGAAACTCTTGAGCAGACATGGCTGCCTGCCAGCCTGAAGCCATTGTATTTCTCTTTTCTGATCAATCACACCACTGCAGAGAGCATTTAGCTTTGAAACCACAGTGCCAGGCTCCAGCAGCTCTGCTGCTGTTGGTGAGGCATCCCAAGCACACATCTCTTGGCTTAACTCCAGCCCATGCAGACTTAGCCCTGCTAGGTTTGTACCACAGGCAAGACAGACATGAGCAACCAACATCTTTTTCCACGGGTCATGTATGTGCTCCCAATCCTTCATCAGCCCTTGGGGGAGAAGCTGCCACTCCCTCCCCGAGCTCATGTTTTCCTCATCAGGAGTTTTCCCCCAGCTTCCACTTAGGAAGGCAGCATGGGTTTTCATCCCTCTTGCTCTCCAAGGCTTCCTGAAAAGATCCAGCTGTGGCTTCTCCTACACACGGACATTTAATGGAGACTTTGTAAACAAAGTTCATGCCAATGGGGACATAGCTAAAATTCATCTGGCATCAGTTTCACAATGAAAGGAAGACAGAGCAAAATAGGGAGGAAGCCTAATCTTTTGGCCAGCACAGGGAGAGGGAGCTGACTGGTAGCCCCTCAGCCAGGAGGGGACAGACATGACCTGCAGCAGTGATTCCACTGTTCAAGAAGCCCCAAGCAGAAGGAAATGCTCTCTGCAAAGGAAGAAAGGGACTTTCTCAAGCAGAGAACAGATGGAAAGATGGTGGGTCTGGACCAGTGTAGCATATCAAGATCTAGATTTACTTCTGGTATTCCCCCCACCCCAACCTTCCCTGTGACTTTAGACAACCTGCCCTAATCTCTGAGAAGTTGTGAGTGTTTTGTGCATGCACAGAAAGGGCCAGGGCTCAGCAGGCTGCATGCCCACCTGGTTCTCACTGTTCATGCCAAGGACAGCATGGCACCACAAGGACATGGAAAGGAGCCCTGACCAGAGCAAAGCCACAAGCAGAGGCACCTTTTGCCTGAAACACTTCCAAAACCAAAACCATCTCATGCTGCCATCATGAGAGGACTGAAGACAAGCTCTGAAAACACATAGGAGCTGTCTTTCAGAAATTAAACAGTCCTTCCCCATTTCCCAAACTTAAATGTACAAGAGAGGAGAGTGGTAGCAGTGCTATCAAACATAATGAGTCTTTTCAACCCATCTGGCCCAGAGCAAAATAGACCAGAAGAAGAAAAGCCCTTGCTGAACCATAACTAACAGCACAGCAAATCCCTCTGATCCAGACAGAGGCTGTGAGCCCTTTCACCAAAATTATGGGATAGCTCCTTACCCTAATTGAGTCAGCAGGAGCACATGGGTTTCTGTGGAAAGGAGAAATAGTTCTCAAAGGATAAACTTACCTTCATGCATTTTTGGTAAAAAAGTACCAAAAAAATAAATACTTATAGTAACATGTTAGCCAGAAACCTGTGCTGGCTAACAAGATATCTGAAAATTATCCTGCAATTCAACTTTTGGCAGAAGATGAGCAATAGAATAGGTCCTTTTTTCAAACCTACACCTCTAAGACAGGCCTTGGACATTTATTACCAAATGTGAAACTCTTAGCTTAAGCTAAACAACAGAATTAAGGAAGTAATTTGAAAAATTATTTATTATATAAACACTGAAACTTCGGAATACACAGCTGGGAACAGACACATCTCCAAGGGCTACAGCTCATGGGTAGAGATCCCAAATCAATATTAGCTGTGCACAGCCAGCCACCATCAGCTTGCTCAGGTTTGCCTTGTGCCCTTCCCAGTCTCTAAGGAGCAGACTAAAAGAATAAACCTGTGCTATCAGATGGAGATTTTGGCTTCTGTGTTTGGGGGCAGTGAGATTGCCCACCCAACCTCATCTCACTGCAGCACATGGACATTTGAAATTTGCTTTTTCCCCACAAACAGGAACAGCTCTCTTCTGATTCACGCTGAAAGCGACAGGGGATTTTCAGAATTGTCACAACACAAGACGTCATCTTCCTCTGCTGGCAAGAGGGATTGAAAATGAGTGACCTGATTTCATAAAAACATCAGCATGTGTGTGGTGTGTGGTCTGTTACTCTTCCACACTCTTGCGGTTTCTGGGCACACAGCAGCAGCCTGCCTGCTACAGAGTGTAAAGCAAAATACAGGTTGGGAAACTGAAAAGGTGGAAGAGGAACAAAACAGAAATGCCTGGACAGATCTGTATCCAGTGTAGAACAGCTAACATTTGAATCAGAACAAAAGTAGTAACTGAATAAGAAAACATTCACTTCCTCTCCTTCTAAAACAGCAGTAATGTGAGGCACAGGAAGTACACACGCTCTCATGTTTTGATTTTCAAATAAATGTCAGATGAAATCACATCAAGAAGAGATGGAATAAGTCTGGGAAAGTCCTTTGTTTAGTTTTTTTTCCTTTGCTTTCCTTTGCATAGACGCAAAGTTTTGGCTTATTTCTACATTTGCAGATTCATTGAAATAATTTCAATCGTACCTGAAGTTCAGAATATGTCACTACAAACTATTCAGCAACTGGACTGGAAAATACTTTTATTACTTAAAACCACAGGTTACTTTAAAATTGAAGTGTATTATCTCCTTGGAAACATTGAAATGAGACAAAATAATAACAAGGCCCAGTGCACAGATATTAATTTCTCCAGTAAAAGCATTAAAATAATTTTTTTAAAGTTCTTTTTCTTTACATAATCCACACCCTGCCCTCAGCTCACTTTCACACTACTGGGCCTCACGACACCTTTCCAAAGCTCTTCACTACTTTAAAGTGCATTGAGTTTAACAGGCTTGGTACAAAGGCATTGTTTTTACATTGTTCCCTTATTTTTCTTCAGTTTCTGATTCAGCCTTGGGTGACTTCCATTTCTTTTCACTCCAATTTAATATATTCCAGAGTATCATTTCAACTCTACACATTCAAATGCAGCTTTTATGGACCCACTGACCTGTCTCTGTTCCACTGTTGGGAAGAGGGAAGGAGCAGAGCCCTCTGGCTGGGAAGGAACCAGCCTTGTGGACAGCAGGCAGTGAATCAGAGGTGAACTCATCCCCAGCAGCTCACACCAAGCAGCAGCTGCTGGAAAGTTTCTGTTTCACAGGCTTGCTTCTCATGAGTGCTCTGATCCCGTGGGGTCGTAAGGCTAACACTGAAAAATCCCATTTTGGCACCATGAGGCACAATACAAACACCCCATGGATAGCTGAGCTTGTGGCACACATCACTAGAAGCCAGAAATATTCTGATTTACTCCATTCTGCTCAGGCTCAGACAGATAGCCAGCGTGCACCAAGTGCTCACACTGATAACCATCAGAAAGGAGAAGTACAATAATGTAACACTGATGATAATGTTCCAAAAGTCAGCCTTGCATGTAGAGATCTAGCACTGCTCAGGAGGCACCAGCATCTTGAAGCAAATATTCAGCACCATCTTGATGCCTATGTGGACTTCTCCCCAGTGCAACAAGTCAGGGACCAACTTGTGAGAAACAGATTAAACGACTCATACCCCAAACCAGCTTCTATCCTAAAAACTAAAACCAAACTCTGGCCAGGTTCACTTTTTGAAGAGCAGAATAGGAAATGGGATGGGGCCCATGGTCCTGCAGGTTTGTTCCTGGAGAGTTCTTCCCTCTTCCAGGCTGGGGTGGCATCTGTACTTACTGCAGCCAGCCCACACACCAACCAATTTTTCTATCAAGGGATCCCTCTTCAAGGTGTTTACTCCCTGGTCAGCACTGAAGCACTGTCAGCTTCTTTACGTTCATCAAATGGCAGAGGTATTATTGCCTCTAAAACTGTGAGCATAGCCTCTGTGCAGGGTTAAAACCATGGCAGCTCCTCCTGGCCCAGCAAAGAGCCTTGCAGCAGCAGCAGCAGCAACCCTGAGAATCAGAGTCACTCATCTCCGGGAAAACCCTGATTCATGAACCAGCTATTCTTAATTACAGAGCAGACACCTCTTGCTTTTAGGAAACAGCCAAAATGTGCATGTGTCTCACCTATTTCAAGGGAGCTTTTTCTGAGTAATTTTTCCACAAATCAGTTTGCAGCAAGACGTCTCACCAGGGCCTCCTACATCAGGTAGTAGCGTGCAGTGATGTCCTTTGTCAGACAGCACTTTCTGTTCTTAGAGAGAGAGAGAAACCAAGAAGATCACTCTCATTCTTCTAAGACACATTTATTGTAAGTGATTTCAGCAGTGTTGTAAGCTAACCTCAGAAAGGCAGGTTGGTGATTCAACCAAGTCAAGCATCTTGGTAGTTACTGATTTTCCCTTTGCACTTGTCACTTCTTCTTTTGGAGGAATTTATTAATTTTAAAAGTGATGGATATTCTTCTATTTTAGAAAGTTGAAACCAGACAGAATTGTGGTTTTCTTACCCTTTTGTGCCAGTTAAGCAGGCTCCAGTGGGTACTGAATTTGAAGAAGCCTGCTAGAGCTGGGGAAAAAAGCATCTTCCAGTAACATGAACATCCTGGTATGAGAGGTGGAACCTGCCTGCCCACAAAGCCCTTCTCCAGCACATCAGAAACACAAGAGAAAGTGTGAGTTGAAAAAGCAGGGTAAGAGCAATATTGAAAAAACATCCTTGAAGCAGCCTGCTTTGGGGTGTACTGCACAGCATCCATAGCAAGGCAGCTGATGTATGGGGGTGTGATCTCTGCCCTCCTCATGGAGGAGCTCAGCTGAGCCCTTCAATGCCTGGCAGTGCCCATATTGGCACCTCTCCGTCTCCTCCTTCTCCCTGCACTTGCCTGTGTTTCATGCCAGTCTCCTGACCTCAGGCAGAGGCTCACCAGCAGCCAAGCACTGCCAATGGGCCTGACTCAACAGATCTGTGGAGATTGCTCTGCACACCCACAAAAGAGGATGGCAAGGCTCATTCCATTGCCAAATCCTGTCTCTTGCTGTCCTCAGCTCAGTGCCTCACTCCTCTCCGTGGCAGCACCAAGGAAGTGGCTCCTCTGAGTCATCAGGAAGCACTGGTACAGCAACACAAGCTGCGAGGGAGGATTTGTCACCTCAAGGGTGGAAGCTCCTGCTTGCTGTCCACAATGCACCATGTCCACAATGCACCATGGCAATCTTTTTCTAAAAGGGAGTTATAAAAACCCCTTCCAATGCAAGGAAGGAGGAAGAGAAAAGCCTCAGGGTGAGCTGGTGGCTTGAAGCAGGACACAAAGCAACCCCTGGTCCACCAGCAACTCGCATGCCAGGCAAAGAGCCAGAGGGTGAAGGGACAGTACTCTCTGCTCCCACACCATGCAGATTTGATAGGTTCTGGAGCAACTCCAGGCCTGTGTGGGCCTCACTTGACTGCTACTAAAGCAAATCAGAGGAAAAAAGAGAATAGGAGGCCCACAACACAGCTCCTGGGCTTTCACTTCACATTGCAGAGGTCTGGCTCCTGTCCCTGCACACCTCCCTGGTGCCACTGTCCTCACCTCATCAGGAGCTGCTATGGCTGCTGCTCCAAGTTTCTCTTCCCTCTCCAGTTATACAGCTGCCAAAGCTCTTGAAAAGTGTGTGAAAACTGCTATTGTCTGCCAAACTACTCAGATGTATCTGCTGCAATGGTTAAATATTTTGCAAGACCTGATCCCTTTTCTGCGTAAATCTGGTTTAGATGAGAGCATTTTTCACCACCTCTGAGAAGTCAGCAGAACATTCATGGAAACAACTCATCAAGTCAGGGTGAAGTTCTCTGGCCTTATTTTTACCAACAACTCCTGCAAACCACATTATACATGTCCAGAGAGAGATGAGGTGTCCTTCAACAATCCCACAAACACCATTCCTGTCAGAAACAGCAGAGGGATGAGACTGGTAACTCACTGGGAATTTTCTTCTTTCCATCCTCTGCTCCTGCCAGAACCCACTCCTCCCTCTCTGTCTGCTGCTGATACTTCAGCACAGCCTCATGATTCACAGGCACACTGAAAGAGATGTCAAGGGGAATCAAGCCCTGAGCACTGCTCCAAGGCAGATCTGCATCCAGAGCAGCATGCTGCATTTCAGCCTCTCCACCTGCCACACTCACAGGTGTGTTTGCAGATTTGGGTGTTTTAGGAAGAAAGTTCATCCTTGACTCAAATTCATTAGGCCAGTGTTGAGATAGTTCAAATCATACCACTTTGCTATGGCCAGCTTATTTTCTCCCTCAGAAGCAGCCAGGCATGAAAAGTTTTGATTTGAATTCAATTACCAAGGGATATATTTTCCTGCAGTGATAAATTATGACCTTTCACCAAAATGTGCTTCAAAAGTTTGCATTCCAGGCCCCTTCTGAAAGGGAAACTCCTTGATATGTGACTTCTGAGTAGAAGACAACAGACTGTAACCATGACATTTTCTGCTCTCTGGAAAGGAATCTCCCACCTGAAGGTTAGTTTCAGATGCACAAAGAGACCACTGATTCCTGATTAGCTACTTGCAGAGGGAAATTCCAATGTGCTCCCCTTCTTTGCTCCTGCTAAAACTGAACGGTGAAAGCCTCACTGAAAATACCAGTTAGGAGGAAAAGTGCAAGCTGCAACTGTGGTAGGGCCCAAGTACCTCAGAGTCAGAGAGGGTCAAAGATCAACCCCAGAAATTATATATTCAATAATGAGAAACTACAGACTCTCTGCTCTCCAGCAACACAATTGCTGCTTTCATCACAAACAAGATAAGCAACTCTGAGTTGTGAAATATCTTGTTTGACACTGAAACAAGGAAAATACGTAAGGATCACAGGCAAGAATTGAAATTACTTTTGTTGGCATTCCTCATAGACTTTTTCACACAGCCCATGGGAATCCAAACATAGACATCAGTGTTGCTTCCCATCAGATGCAAAGTCATTCTGCAAGTTAAAATCTGAAATCTCAGGGTCCTCTTAAACTACCATAGGCACTTGAAGATTTGCTGTCCTTTTCCTCATCCGACATTTAGAAATGCAAACAGGCACCTTCCCATGCCTGCAGATAGAAGCAGCTTCTCATGTTTCCAGCCCAAAATGTACTACTTGGGGTACATTCCACTGCTACACATCACAGTCCACTCTAAGTCTGGAGCTATGGAAGGACAAGACTTCCACATCTTGCTGTGTCAGCTCAACAGCTTAGCACCCCAACATACCCAATAACCTGCTTTCCTCCTTAACAAACTGCAGCCACAATGGGCTCATTCCAAGAGTTTAAACAGGTAAACAGGGCTGCTTTCATCTCCAGTGGGTTACAGATAATAAGTGGTTTTGCTGGCAGATCAAGTCAGGGCTTTGCGTTGTTTTCCTGCCCAGTAGCTTGCCCTGCACCTCGTGCTGAGGGCAAGCCCTCAAACCACCAGAGGCAGCTGCTTGCTCCAGGCAGGAAGATTGTGCCTGGGAAATGCTCCCAGGGATCCCACCAGGACTCACTGGAGAGGGCTGTTGCTCCTGCAGCTTCCCCGCTCTGGCACAGAAGGCAGTGGGCAGGCAATGGTAATATCTCCCTTTAGTGGTTCAAAGTGAACTTGCCTTATGAGTAAGCAATAATGCTTATCCAGATATTTTAAGGCAAAAAAGAAGTCTTCTCTGAAGAAGCAATCAATTTATAATCCAGCTCTTTCTTATACAATTACAGCTTAAAGTTGATATTATTAATTTTGAACTTAGAGGTTCTTTTGTGCAAGACTGAGATGGAAACACAATATTAGCTTTGAGCTATGAAGTGAATGTATTATCTAAGCTAGACAAGACATTGATAAATATCTAAGAGGATGGGGCTTTTGACAAGCACAATTTCTCTTTTTCCAGTGATGCAACAGAAATTGCTTTTTTAAGTACTAATATTGTCCAAACTGAACATGCATCTCAGAGCACAATCTTGAGGCACACAGAATAGATGATTCCTGGTTCCCCCAGCGATTTGCAGATGCTCCACATGCTCATGACATGCAAAAGGTGATCAGTGACTGTCACCACCAAGTGTGGCATGCAAAATTCCACAGTCTCTGCCCTTTGATGAACCATGGGCCAGACTCCACCAGACTGTGAGGGAGGCCATTTCAGAGATGCCAGTGCAGGTGGCCTCCTCCTGAGGCACAGACAGCACCTAATGTCAACTCCCCAAGAATGAGCCACTTCACAATACTGACTGCAGGTAAAAAAGCCTTTGTCTGGAAAAAACAGACATCAGCCAAATAGAAATGGGAGTGAGGGTAAAAAGCAGATGTGTTTGTGAAGGGTTGGGGAGGATGATCACACATTAATCTTGAGCTAATTTTAGGCATCTAATTTAAGTGCTTGTATCAGCCCTGGGGAGTCAGCAGAGTATCCAGAAGGTGACTCAGATTCCCAGATCCCCCCACAGGGTTGTGCCCCCCTGGGTGGTCTGCCTGCCTGCACCCCTGGCACAGGGGGCACCTCGTGATTCTGCAGAGAAGCTCCCACCCTCTAGAAGAGCATCATGTTAAATGTTGAGGCTGCAGGAAACAATGGGAAAACGCCCAGCGCCCAGACCCAAAGAAGTTACCATGTGAGTAGACTGGTGATTAGACCTAAAAGGCATATTGCTCACAGCCACCTTGTAGCAGAGGATCTGGAAACAGAGCCTGGAGTTGCTGAAAGCCCCTGAGTCTCAGCTCAGAGCCCTCCCTGGCTGGTGCTGGGAGATTCCTGCTCTGCACCTCCATGCACCCTTTCTTTGCTGGCTGGGGACCTCTCCAGGGACATGCCACCAGCCCATATGATTTTCTAAGTGCTGAGACCCTGTTTTCTCAGCAGGGAGCAGCAACACTTGGCTCAAAAGCATCTCCTGGCCAGTCTTGGCCAAAGCACAAACGGTCTCATCATGTCACAATCTGGAACAAACACTTTAATGGGAGCAGCTTCAGAGGACTACCAGCTACCTGGCTCAACACCTCTTCCAGACACATGAGGTTCTACAGATGGAAAAGCAGCCAAGCCAGCATATGTTTCCTCCCAGCTTTACAGGAGCACTTTTTTAGGAGACTGAGACATACCTTCATCTAACCCCCAGTCACAGTTCCTGTCCAGGATTCACATGTACCTATCCCAATTTAAGAAACAGATATCAGATGTTGAACTGCAGCCAGAAAATCATGCTGAAGAGCCTCCTTTTCAGGAATAAACATTATTCTCTCTAGGCTGGATTTACGCTACTCAGTTACAAGAGAAAGATTCATTATCAATGCCCAAAGCATCCACTGGCATGTGCAAGAGTGTTTTCCATCTCTGCTGTGTACACATACACATGGTCACAGCTCCTCTCTCCCACTCCCAGCAGCACCTGCAAGCACAGTTCAGGGGCAGCAGTCACACATGAGGCAGCTGATCTGTGCCTGTCACCCTCAAGCGTGGCACAAAAAGTGCCACCCCACAGTCTCTGCCATTCAATGAGCCACAAACCAGACACTGCCAGACTCTGCCAGGGAGACCATTTTAGAGATGTCAGTGAGGTGATCAACTGGCCACCTCCTGAGGCACACACAGCACCCAGTGTCAGTCGCCTTCCCATGGGAAACTCTGCATGGATCCACAGTGTGAGAGAGAGGAGAAGGAGAAAGACATTTGATCTATCTGACTTAGAGACTGTAAGGCAAGAAAGGCATTTTTTTGCCATCACAAAGCTGGTCAATGCATGGAAAGCCATCCTTTCACAAAAAAAACCTCAGCAGAGGTGCCATGCAGGGCTCAGCATTTGGTATGACTATGGTGAACCCCAGAGCTCCCAAGCCCACCGGCAAACTGTTATCCTGACTGGCCTGGACCATCCACACTCTGGGTGAATGTGAAAAGTATGGAAATGCCACAGACCTGCCAGCCCCTCCCAAAGTGACAGAAAAAAATGTGGAGGAATGGTGCACTGATTTGCAACAAGTCACCTGAATTACTCTACAGGCTGAGATAGTAGTGAGATCTCCCCTGGAGCTCATGCTGTGTCTCCAAGTGCTCATGAAACAAAAGCCATTGGTGTTTCCTATGTCTTTTGGAACACAGCATGTTCCTGTTGCTGTTGTAAAACAACAAGGGCTGGCAGGAGTCAGTGGAGACCTGCCATTTCATATCAGCTGGGAGGAGAGCACCTGAGTTACTGCAGTGCTGTTTTTCTCACATGACTGCTCTATATGATAAAACCTCTAATTAACTGCATAAATGCGATGGGAAGACTCTTTTGCTAATTATTTCTCTACCTTCAGGCAATAGAATAAAATCAATATGCAGCAAGAAAATGATAGTTAAATAACCTCGGCAACTTGTGCTGCAGGTAAATTAACAATGTGGCAGCAAATGGGAATGCCTTCACAAATCAGGGTGCTGGTTGAAACCAGGCTTCAGATGTGTGTCACCCACCAAAGCTGCCTCTGCCTCCTTCAGCACAGCCTCACAACATCCTGAAATGGGGTCCTACAGTCCCCTCCTTCACAGCTGCACTGAGGAACCTGCTCAGAGCCGAGCAGGCTTCCTACACTTTCTTATATTGAAAAGTGTATACTACATTTACTTGCTTTAATGCCACTGGAACAGCCAAAAGGAGGAGAAATATCTTGGGAGCCATGCAACTGGCACAACATTTCTTCTTATTCCTTCTGGGCAAAAAAGTTTTTGGATTCAGTTGTGTTTGTGTAGGGCTCAAAACAGTGTAATTCTATTACCCCTCATCAAAAGTTACTTCTCCCACATGCAAGGAAAGACGAGATTTTAAGATTTAAACCCAAGGGATTTGTCACCCTGGCCCTCTCTTTAATGCACCCACTTTCATCATGCTTGAGGGGATCTGTGTTTCCAAGAGGCACTGAAAGTTTACTCAGAGCTGGGCACCAACCTGAGCGCTGCACACACCTGAAAGCTCAAACCAGAGCAGGCTTCCTACACTTTCTTGTATTGAAAAGTCTATACTACATTTACTTGCTTTAATGCCACTGGAACAGCCAAAAGGAGGAGAAATATCTTGGGAGCCATGCAACTGGCACAACATTTCTTCTTATTCCTTCTGGGCAAAAAAGTTTTTGGATTCAGTTGTGTTTGTGTAGGGCTCAAAACAGTGTAATTCTATTACCCCTCATCAAAAGTTACTTCTCCCACATGCAAGGAAAGACGAGATTTTAAGATTTAAACCCAAGGGATTTGTCACTTTGGCCCTCTGTTTTACTACACCCACTTCATGCTGGAGGGGATCTGTGCTTCCGAGAGCCACCAAAAATTTGCTCAGAGCTGGGCACCCAACCCGAGAGCTGAAAGCCACAGTACATTAGCTCTGCTTGTCAGCCTCAGAACAGTTCCATGGATCTGGGAGCAAGATAAGGATTTACCAAGCAAACCCACAACCACTTGCTAGCTGTGAGTGCCTCCATGCAGGCTGCATTAATTCAGGTGTGGATTAGCCATGGAAATGCAGCTGGGGCGCTGGGTGCTGCCGGAGCAGCGTTCCCTCGCAGGCTGCTCGCTCAAGTCCCATCCTGCCGCATTCCCATGCCAAGCTGGCAGGGCTGGGGCCGGCGCAGCGCGGGAAGGCGCACGCACAGGGCATGCCTGCCAAGCCCGCTGCATGACTAACGCTGCCTTCCTGCGATAACAGGCTCGGCCACCTACACAACTGGCCCTCGGAATAAACACGGCGCTGCGCAGGTTCCCATGAGCGCAGACTGATGGCAGAGCCAGATAAGGGCTGGCTGTCGCTCTCACAAGGGGTTGCTAGGCCTGGGCTATCTGCTGGATCTCACACACAGCTCTCGTAGCTCTGCTTGCTATCAGTCCTTTTGGTCAAGTCCCCTGCTTCACTACCGAGGCACTGCTTTTGTCCATACCAGTATATGGCTCCCAAAAAACACAAACTGCAGCAGGGCAGACAGGACAGCACAGTGAAACCCCCTTCCATTAAACCACACAAACACATCCAAAAGTGTCGGGATCCTTAGCCTGTCAGAGTGACAGAGAAGAGTTAGAAAGTCTCTTTTCCCAGCCCAGCGCTTGAAGAATGAGTCAGAGCTCTTCAGTTCTTGGTCTCAAGGTTGTTTATTGTATCTTATCTATAAAATTCTTTCTCCTGCCCTGCTGAGGTGTGTCCAGCAGGACAGTTCCAGGCACTCTGCCCACCCCTAGGGCGGTGTTATCTTTTTATACTAAAAACTATGTGTACAATATTTACAATTACTTTCCAATACATATCACCTGTGTTAGACAGTGAGCTTCTACTCTAAACCAATCTAAAGGTGCCAACATGACAGCAGAGAATGGAAGCCAAGAAGAAGGAGAAAGACTGGACACTCCCAGATCCCTCCATCTTGCCTCCTGAACCCCCATACCAGAAACCCCAAAATCTACTCTTTAATCCCATGATAACTTCACTATTATTCTATTTAAACTGTTGTGGCTTGCTGGTCTTCATGTAAGGTTGGTAATTTGCTCCATGGGTCATAATCAAAACCACAGACATTTTGGGCTCTGTGCCAGGGTCTCTGAGAGCCCTGGCAGGGGTCCTGGCCATCCTGGACAGCCAGAGGGATGTTCTGGGTTCCCACATTGTAATTCTGTTTGCTATCAATCGCTTTGGTCAGGTCCACTGCTTCACTACTGAGGCACTGCTTTTGGCCATACCAGTATATTGCTCCCAAAAATCCCCCATGGGCACAAACTGCAGCAGGGCAGACAGGACAGCACAGTGAAACCCCTTCCCATTAAACCACACAAACACAGCCAAAAAGACACACAGATTTTTCAGACCTAGTGCTTAGTGCTCTCCTCTACCTGGTAAATGCATCCTCCCCTTCCATCTTTTCTCTCCCTCCACAATGTCCCAGACTGACATACTTTGAAAGGCATATCTCATGGGTCCATACCGTCATTACACACCAGAAAATGCCTTTGCAGCTTTCAAATCTTCAACAACAGAATTTTCTTGGCTTTCAAATATAAGATCTCAGGCTTGTAAACTTAAGAATGAGTTTACATCAAAGGAAGCTGTCGGCAAAATTGCACTAACTGGCACAAATCAGGCACATCCAGCAGTTGGTTTTTCTGTTGGCACCAGTTGTTGCTTCCATTTCCTCCACAATGTGCTCTTGGCAAAGTAGACTACTCATTTGTCCCAGGTCCTGAATCCCTTAGGATCATTTCCACAGCCCATGATTGCCTAGCTAGGAATAGCCATGTAAAAATTGCTGCTTCCCACACTGGGGGTCACACCTCTGCCAAAGAGCAGCTGAAGAGCCCACCTATACCTGATACAGGAAAAGGGAAAAGCAGGGGAGCCCTACAGAAGACAAAATGGGATGAGGAGGAGAGAGGCATTCCGTCATCACTGGCATAAAAGGAGCTCATCCTCCAAAATACATCATGCATTTGGAAAAGCCCAGGGGGGATTGGGGCCAGTGGGATCCCAGCATGGACTGGATAGGCAGGAAGATAACCTGAGCAGGGAGACAGATACAAGGCTGCAGGCAGGGTACACCCAGAGGGACCAGCCCCAGAAAACTGGCTGGTAGAAGGAGCTTTTGAGTTGGGTTTTCTAATGCCTGCCAACACTGGGCAATGATTTGCCAGCATCCACTGAGCCCAGGCTCTGTGCAGGAACCAGGAGGACCACCATAAAAATCATGGGCAGCATTATTTCTCAGGGCCCTGTAAACTAGAACCACATCACTTTCTTTTTTTTTTTTTTTCTGAGGAGCCTCCTTGCCCTGATATCTTTAATTAAGAGGGTTGTGTGTTGTTTTTCTTTTACTGTGTGGTAGCTTTTATCTAACAGGTATATGTAAAAAGCATGCCTGGGGAAAATCATATTCATGGGAACAAACTTAGCAAAGCCACTTTAACCCAGCTGCTTTTTTAAGAAGCACCTGAGGGCAAACCCTTGAAGATATTTATGCTCTATGGTGAGTTAGAGGCTTCTGAAAACTCCCACTAATCCCACTTCCCTTTATTCCCCTGGGTACAAGCAGTGGGAATTGCCACTGTCCCTCTGCTCTCAGTCTAGAACATTCATGAGGAGCTACTTTAAAGCAGATGATGGGCTCCACCCTATAAATTGCTGAGCCCCAGCCCCTCACAGCGAGCTGTGAGTGCCCCAGCAGCTCAAGGGGTTTGAATGTGATTGTGAAGCTCATGCAAATCTAAATATCTGCATAAAACATTGATGACGAGCACCTTATGGCTACATCACACAGGCCAAGTACACATCACCAGGCTGGGGGATTTTTGGCCAGAGAAGTTGTCAGGCTGCAGCTGGGTTGTCTACATGATGCAACCAGTGCTGGCAAAGTGTAGCACAGCTGGTACCAGCGTCACAGAACCACAGGGTGGGTAATGCTGGAAGGGACCACTGGAGCTCATCTGGTCCAACCTCCCTGCTCAGTCTGAGTCCCCCAAATGTATTTATTACTCAGAACTGTGTCCAGACAGCTTTTGAATATCTCCAGTGAGGGAGACTCCACAACCTCTCTGGTCGACCTGTTCCAGTGCTTGGTCACCCTCACAGTGAGGTGAGTTCTTCCTCGTATTCAGGTGGAATTTCTTATGTTCCAGTTTCTGTCTCTTGCCTCTTATCCTAGCAAAACTCCAAGAGAAACCAAGATTTTAAGTTACAGCTGGAGATTAGAGAGGTACAGGACATTTTTTGCTGTGCTTTGTCATTCCTTTTGTATAATATCCATCTGCAATGTCATTTCTAGATTAAACTTTAGTTTCTGTTAAAAAAACTATACAAGCTACCTTAAAAATTTGATCCAGCTTCTCATTAAGTCTCTGTGAAAAGGGTTTTCTGAAAGGATCACTCCCTAAGCAGCTCAGGTCCATGCTTTTGTGGAGAAGACCTATCTACATCAGAAGGAGGGGTAGATGTAGCCACAGTGAATAACACAATCCTGTTGCCACTTTCACCAGCCTTAAGCATTCAGAAATTAGGGACAAGCCCCTTTCCTCTCCACAGCACAGATCTTTCCCACACCAGCTGAAAAAAATCCCCACAAGGCTAGCTTGTAAATTCAGGTCTTCAAGAAAAAAGAATTTAAAATAACAAAATCAAAAAAACCAAACATCTGGGCGGTTTACCTCCAGGTGCCTGAGCGTGGGGAGTTTTCCAGCCACAACCCCAAGTGATTTCACCACAAGCCTGGGGGCCAACAGAGCTCCCACTCAAGAAGCAGAGCAGGGCAGGCAGCTGGTCAGCAGCAGCCCCTTGGCAGCCAAAACCCTGGGCTGCAGGGTGCCAAAGGTGAGCAAACCCAGCCCAGTGCAGCTTCTGTGGACTGTGACCCCATTCACAGAAGCTGGCACAGCTGTGTAGGATGCACCAGCATGTTTTTTCCATCTGTAGACAGGAAGCCCTACAGGGAAAGGGAGAGAGAGTGGGGTCCACTGGGCATTTTTTCTCAGTGGAAGTTGTTGGAGTTAAAAATTGTCAAGAACAGGCCAAAAATAGGGAGGGTTAGGCAATGTAAATTCAGGGTGCACCAGGCAGCAGCTCTGGCACAACTCTCTGTATGGCACTGCCATGGTGTGAGGGCCCCACCAGCCCTACTCCCATTGGGTTGTACTACCTGCACTGCACCCAGACAGCACAGACCTCAGGAGAAACAGTCCCAAAAAACTTCCCAAAATGCATAAAGGCCCTTGCTGCCAAGCAGGATGATGAGTGTGCCCCATGCCTGTGCCAGCACTAGGTCAGTGTTCACTGCTGGGGCACAATCCCCATCCACACAAGCCCACCAGGATGCACTGGGAGCTGGGCACAGTACTGGGAGCACTGGGGGAGCAGCAGTGGGGTGCAGGCTGCTCCCTTGAGCTGAGGTACTGCAGGAAGGGAAGGTTTGACCTCACCCTCTTGGTCCCACCACCCCTGCTGTGGGGTGGGAGCATATCCCCTGAGCCAAGCAAACCTGTGGCCCGGTCCCTTACACGTGTGCCTTGCACCCACATCTCTGGTATGAAACAAGCTCTGATTTTTACATCCCTGCTGAAAATTCCAGGCAGGAACAGGAGTGGTTCCTTCCAGACAACTCCTTCAGCTGTTTTCCAGTGTTTCCTTTTTCCTTCACCATGGCACTTTTCCTGCTCTTTCTCTAATTGTGGCACAGTAAGACTGGAGTGAGAGGGGAGGTGCAGAGGTGGGTTTTGTGCTGACAGGGACACTACAGACCCTCTCTAGCTGCCAAGTCATTTGGACACAGGCATGTACCCCGCACTGGCATTCACTCAGTGCACGGCTGCTCCTGCCACACCTGCAGCACCAACAAATGCAGAGAAATCCCCATGCAATGTTGTCATCTCACAGCAAAAGTTTCATACCTTCCTGGTGTTTTCTCATGGGCTTCTCCTCCAGGCACTGACTCCAGTTCCCTTTTCAACCATCCACCCCACTCTTTTTTATAGAACTCTTCTTCTCCTTGGTCACAGCTGTGGCCGGTTAAACTCAGGCCTGTTCCTAATCTTTGGTAATTGTCCCAGCTGCAGCTCCTTAAGGGTGAGATTGTTTTCTACACTATTTTTCTTATATTCTATCCCCCCACAATGCACAGTCTGCTTGTGGGAAGTGAGTAGAGGAGCATGAATGTGATAAAATAAAACCATGGAGAACTCTTTTCCCTCTGTGTTTGTGCTGGGCATTGCACATAGGAACCTCTGGGGACCCCTTTGGGAGCCCTTTGCAGCCCCCATCCCTGGCTGGCAGTTCTGAGCCTGCAGTGTCACCTTTGGGATGATATGCACTTAATTCTTACTGAAACAGACAGAGTAAAAACTATCCTCTAGAGCCCCTTGCATTGCTGACACCAAAGGAAACATCCTGGCAATACAAACAGATTTCACAAGAGGCCCGGAGCAGCTCCTGATGCCATTCCAGCACCATTTCTCTATAGATTGGACAAGGAGTCTGCTGAGGTTTCCAAACTGGGACACCAAAAGACCAGAATGTGCATATTGGCCAGGTTGGGAGTTTTGACATAGAAGACAGAACATAGCTATTATCATCATTGTTGTTGTTGTTGTTTAAAAATTAACCTGTTTCCAGGACTCAGGAGCTTCAGTCTTGCTCTGGACTCCATATGTGATAGGAGAGCTGCCCAGCTCACCCCAGAGCACAAACTAGCAGCTCAAAGTAGCACAGATAAAACCACAGCTGCAAGCTTTTGTTTTCTACCACCAGCCTGGTGAGTCATTGAGGAATGAGCATTGCTGGGCCAAATCTCCTAAAACAGGTGCAGGAGCCCTTCTTGAGATGTACTTCTAGTGGCAAACTAAGAGGCAGTGGCCTAAATCACATATCCAGGTATACAACACTGTAAAGCACCTCCAGCACAATGCTATATGTCAAATGTCAATCCATTGAGAGCTTTCATATCAAAGGGCAAATGCTGATTGAAGAGAAGCAGAGAAGTGCAGCAGAGAAGTAAATAAAAGGAAAGGCCTTAAGAGGCTTACAGCCACCCTGGTATAAAAGAATCATCTTTCAAGCTGATAAAAATATTGTTACATGCTCTGATAAGAATAATCTCTCAGGCTCTGATAAGACTACAATGAGAACAAGCCTTTTACAACACAGCATTAGTGAACCACAGCCCCATCCTGCCCAGAAATACCCTTTCTAGTGCCGCTTAGTTTTGTTCTCCGGTGGGGCAAGCACTGAAAAGTGCTACTGTAGCTTTCCTCCTGTCTCGCAGGGACACAGCCAGCAAAGGACTCTGTGGACTCCACCCTATTGAATATGGAGCAATTCACTCCAAAGCAACTAAAGCATGCAAATAATTGCATTGACTTCAAATGAAATTATTCCTGTGTGTAAGTGCTCTACTGAATCAGGGCCAGGGTGCTTAGCACTCTGGAGTATCAAGTCTTAAAAGTTTTGGAAGGCTTTAAGTGAGAGGGAATGGTTTGGGAAATAGGGGGGAGGAAAGTGGGTGGGAAGGAGATCTCCCACTGAATAATAGGTCAATTATCTCTGAAGTCTGTGATGGGTACAACTAGATAGAAGGATGTTGGAAGGTCTGAATCTATTTGGGCATTTGTGCTAACCATGACTTAGTATCCCAAATCCATACTGACCCAAAAACTGGCTATATGGTTTGCAATTTGAGTTTGGAAATACATCCTGTCATAGCCTATGCACACAACCTATCTTCTTTCTTTCCTTATTTCCATCACAATACAAGAACATTTCCAGACAGCCTGCTGTTCTTGAAGGGATGGGATGACTTCCACGGCACAAAAAATCCTGAAGTTCTTCATGTCCCGAGCTGAAGAAGGTAGATACTTTTAGCTGAGTGAAGCTTGAAGCCCATGAAGCTCCATGAAGCCAACT
Source organism: Zonotrichia leucophrys gambelii (assembly GCF_028769735.1). Taxonomy (NCBI): domain Eukaryota; kingdom Metazoa; phylum Chordata; class Aves; order Passeriformes; family Passerellidae; genus Zonotrichia; species Zonotrichia leucophrys. Next base: position 99,772,478 of record NC_088169.1, read on the forward strand.
AAGCAGAAGCACCTACTCAGGCACTGTAATGCAGGGGCACAGCTCAACACCTGAGGCACTGAGCTGTTTTGCTGTGTTAGTCACACTGACAACAGCAGATACAGGGATGGCTCCCCCAGAGCCACGGGTTTGGCAGGAGGGAGCAGCACAAAAACCCTGTGGAAATGACCTGCTGAGCTGAGTGCCCCACAGGCACTGGGCTGCAGATATCCAAAGCAGCCTGTGGGTGAAATTAAGCAAAATATGAAGTGAAAATGGAAGGCCATAACTTGAGTTTCCTGCTGAAAGACCAGGAATATTCTTTACCATGTTACACTCCTCAAAGGTCTCTTCCCAAGAATGTGGACATATCAACAAGTTCATTCCCAAACCTCTCCCAGCATCACTGGCTTTCCTCTGCCCTAACAGACACTAGTTGTGTGCACTTCTCAGGTCTGATCCCAGTTCATTCCCAAAACAACAGATGAAAGGCAGCAAGCATTAAAGTAAATAGGAGTTTTGCTCTCAACCACATTTGGAGCAGAATTTGACCCAGAATTAAGAGGACACTTTTTACTGGGGATCCAGCAGGTTTCTGATGCTGTTCCAGTAGCTCCAGGAGGCACACCTGCTCTTGGATCTGCATGGCAATTTCTGTGGTTTGGCCACTGAGGAGGGTTTTATATTGTTTTTAAACATTACCATTAAAAACAAGGAGCTATTTTTCTCTTTTCTCTTCACTTTTCTTTTTTTTTTTTGCAAAAAAACTTGGACAGCACTGACTAACCACATAGGTGACAAAGCCGTACAGAAAATATTCTCAGGGTTGTACACAGAAAATATCTCCCACAGTTGTTCTGGCTACTTCATCCAGCATCAGCCTCTCATGCAAGAGCCCTTCCCTCAGCTGCCTTTCAGAACTGACCCCACACAAGCTGACTGCAGCAGAAGACCACTGGTACATCTGGTGTGATTCCAGGGGACCTCCACAGCATCTGCTCTGTGTTTCTGACTCACTTCTCTCTCATTAATCATGGGAATTGAATGGCAGGTGATTCCAAGCTGATAGACCCTGAAAGCCTTTTAATCCACCCATTACTATCCCATCTTACATGGGAGAGTGGGCACAGCCATGTCACAGAGCCAGGCTGGGCAGGGAAGCAAAGGCTGTGGTCTGGAGCTCCCCACCACTAATACCCAGGGTACACCTTTGGCCATTGCACAAATGACATGAGATGGCATCTGCTATAATGACCAAATCAGAAGTGGAAACATTTATGAAAATGTAGGAAGTGATGTGATACTGAGCTGATATTGAAGCAGTTTTCCACAAGTGTCACCAATAGTGCAGAGGACAACTCCAGATCAGTGAGGGCAGCTCACAAGTGCGGGTGAAACAATCTTGTATGATTGATGCTTCTGGAGAATAAGGCCAGGAACCTGGACAAAAAGGAGAGTTTTAAAGCTATTTAATATGATGTTAAACAGTTTTGGCTAATAGCAAAAGCATGTGAAATTATGCTTAGACAGGCATCCAAAACAATTTCTACATAAAATGGTAGGGGGGACAAAAAAAGATCCACATATTTAAATCAGAAAAAAGGCCAGAGCAAAGAGCATTCCACACCAAAAGAAATAAAACCCCCTTTTCAATATAACATACCTATGGCAGGAGCTCAGCACTGGGGGAATTTACAGGCCTGCCTTTCACCAGGATATGGAGAGCAGAAATAGCCGAGCAGGTCATTCCTGCCCGGGAGCCTGCACAGGGCTGAAATTGGAGCCAGTCATTTGCGTCATCCTCAAACAATTAGTAACTGCTTCAGGTAACTGGGGCCACCAGCCAGCGCTTTTGAGAACCTCTGTGGCCGGATAAGGACTGTCACATTCCTGGTGCCAGCTCCGAGCCTTGGCAGTGAACTCTGCACCCTCACGTAAGGGCTGGTGGAGAGAAGCACCCTCCCAAGGTAAAGAATTGCTGGTGGAGAGAAGCACCCTCCCAAGGAAAGGAACTGCTCCAATCTCTCCTGCTGCTTTAGCAGAGCAGATGTGGGACTGCACAGAAGGAGACACAGGGCCAGCTCGCTTCCCGCCAGTGTGCAAAGGTTGGGCTGTGGTGGGGATTTCCATTGGCAGAGGCTCATAAGGACAGGGAATCACATTCAGAGATCAAATGTCCACAGCTTGCTGATGCTCACTTTGGCCAATAGAAATCATAACACTGGAGGTGCTCCTTTAGGCAGCTTAGTTTTTAGCATTTCACAAATCAAACTTGTTGATAAGCCATTTCTAGAAATGAGGAGGGCAATAACATAGAGAAATTGGAGCCAATATGGAAAATACTTTGACATTCTCTGTAATGAGATATTTTCATGATTCACCCTAGGTCCAAAGGAAAACACTTGTATTATGTGTCACAAGTCAGCCAATTCAAATAGAATCAGTGAGAGGTGACGTGTCTCTCTGCCTCAGCAGCTGTCAATTATTCATTTCTCCATCATCAGGTAGACAACCAGAAAAAGCCTGCAAAACCATTGCAGCCATCGCTGCATCTGCTGCTGTCAACATGGCAAAGAAACATACAGACCCCAGTTTTAGCACTACCAAAGAGGCAAGTGTTTTTAAATTATATACCTAGGCAATCTTCTGTACAACTTAAAAAAAAAAAAGGCAGGAAAAGATACTACCACCATTTCCATCAGATGTCCCTTTGGAGAGACTTGGACAGACCAAATAAGAACTTACCATGTAGATATGGGAAGGAACTGATCGTCTAGATATGGGAAAGTTCAGGGGAGACATTCAGAGAATTTTAGACTTTTGGTGTGGCAGTGATTTACTACACCAGATGCAAAGGCATCACTGTGCATCAAGGATACAGCAGACACAGAAGCAGGTGAGGCAGACTAAGGAGAACAGCTCTCAGCAGGCTGGATGCAGCAGAATTGACAAACCAGAGCTCTTCAGATATTGCTTTTTTTGTCCTCAATAACAAACCACCAAATGCTGACTGGTGACTAACTGCAATTTGCGTAAAGTTTATTTCACTCCAAATTAACTGTTTCCCATTAAAAATTACATATCACTGGCATTCAGAGATGCTTTGGTGGGAGATAAGGAGCAAAGGATCAACCACCCAGTCCAGATGGATAAAAAGAATAGCCAGAATTACTGCTGTAAAAGCATGGAAGAGTTACTCAGTCTCTGGTTTGTTTCTTATAATAATCCCTATTAGATTATTAGTCATCTGATCTCATAGGCAAGATAATCCCAAATTTCACAGTTTTTGGATTACATCTCTAATAGTTTTTAAGTCCTGGCATCTGCTGCCTTGTTTACAAACAAATCCAAGAAAAAATGCTCATAGAGTATTAAACAAGGCAAAGGAATACAAATACTACAGAGCTGGGAGGAAAACCAACTACTTAGTAACACCACCATTTTCCAGTAATCACTTCCAAATAAAAAAAAAAATTAATAATGTGGACATATTAATTTTAGATCCCTCGTGTTTGCAACCCATAGATGTTTTCAGAGGATTGAGCCCGTTTCTCATGTAATGGTCTGGAGCCAAGTGGAGCTCACACCCACCATGGTTTGGGTTCCACCTGTTTTTAGGTAAACCATGACTTCCTGCTGTGAGGCATATCCGTCTTCCAAGGGCCAGAACACAAAGATAAACTGCTTGGTTTTATTGCTTTGTCATGGCTGAATTACACTGTCCCAACACCCAGACCCAGCTCCAAAAGGCAGCAAAACTGCAGCAAATAGTCTGGGTGGAGAGCTGTGCCAACCAGGCTTGCTGCCACATAGGGTACAGGTGCAAGAGCACATTTGACAGACAGAAAGGGTGTGCTTGAAGGGTTCAAAAAGTATTTCTGTGCTGCATAGAGAAGCTTTAGAGAGAGCAGGGGAGAGAAAGAGAATAGTGAGCTGTTGCACTAAGCTGTCAGTGCCGTTCTTGAGAGGACCTTGTATCGCTGCTGTTCTCTTCCCATCACAAAAGCCTGTGTTTGGGGAAGTCAGAATATTAATCTATATTGTTTTCCATCAAAAGAAAATCTCTCTTCAGGTTAAGGGTAGCACTCACTTGCAATCTCACAGGACTCCATGTGTACAAACATCACCTCTAACCCCCAGACTCCTTGCAGTAAAGTGCCATGATAGCAGCTAACACAAAGCTGGCTGTAAGAATGAAGCCCATTGCAGCCCTGCCTTGATGCTTGAGACCACGGCACATGCCTGGAGTCACAAATCAAGGCATTCACAGTAATCAGACAATACCTATCCAAGCATGGAGAGATCTCTACTTAGCAGGAAGACTTGACCTGAGCTAATAAGGGGAAATGATGCCCCTTAGGAAGATCTCTTCAGTAGCAAGTAATGAAATTCATTTGATGCAAATGTAAGCCCCTATTAAGGAATACAAACCAGACATTGCTTGGCATTTCCAAACCAGCACAGCTATTTTTATTTTCGTTTTGCATATATCCCCACAGATTTTCAGATGTTTTCAGCTGTCTGGATTTTACTGGTGACTACATCCTTGACATCTTGTCTTTTTATGCATTGATTGGTTTGGTGTCATAAGAAGAAGTGCATATGTGCATTCTGCCTCTTCCGGTATCCAATGTCTCTATTTTCCATAAGAAACAAATTCCTTTTTACTAGTTCAAGCAAACTATCAAGAGAAAAGGATGACCTTCATTTACTCACAATGCTTTTGCATACTTTCTCTGCTTGCTCTAAGCCTAGAGCTAAGTTCTTTCTGGGTAAATATTTTTCCATCTAAGAAACCTTTTTTTCCATTACAGGGTTACATAAGCTGTTAGCAAACCATGTTTTAATTAGGAATTAAGCCGTGCTGGAAATGAAGAAGTGCATGAAATGCTGGGGAAAGGAAGTATCTTTTAAAGGAAAATATCACATCATGAAAAAAACCAAAAAAACAAAAAAAAAAAAAAAAAAAAAACAAAAAAAAAAAAAAAAAAAAAAAAACAAAAAAAAAAAAAGGGTGAGAATGGGGGTGGTCAATGGCTTAGCTTAAACTGACTGGAATACTAGTGAGCATTTGCTGCCTCCTCTTCCACTAGATAAGGTTGCCTACAGACACCAGAGAAATAGACCATCTAATTGCTTCTCTTCAATTTCATTTTATAGCTCCTGACCTCGAGGAGGAGGTGGGAGGTCAGGAGGGCAGCAAAATCTTATGGGTGTTCCACACAGGTGGGCAGAGTGGGCAGAGACCTCCAGAGGTCCCCATCACCTGCACCCAGCATCCATCATAAGGCAGCCAGTATGAACAGAAAACAGTGCAATGCCCAGGAGTGGGAATGGGAGCCCACCCAGTGCTCCTTTGACCAGACCTGAAGCATTCCCCAGCCCCCCAAACCCTCCCTGTGTGTGTCCATGGGCCCCCAGGCTGAGCTGTGCCACAGGTGGGGCTCCCAGGGGCCAGGCTGCACACTGGTGTCCAGCCAAAGCCAGCTCTGCCCCCAGGCAATGCTGACCACTGTAGCCATGATATTTTCTGAAAAATCTTTTCTTCGAGATTTTTTCTTCTGAGAAGCTGAGAGGCCTCAGGAACAAAATGTAAACAATGATTATCTGCTGCTGAGGAATGCAACAGGTGGATCTGTGATTGGTCTCATGTGGTTGTTTCTAATTAATGGCCAATCATGGCACAGCTGGCTCAGACTCTCTGTCCGAGCCACAAGCCTTTGTTACCATTCTTTCTTTTCTATTCCTTGCTAGCCTTCTGATGAAATCCTTTCTTCTGTTCTTTTAGTATAGTTTTAATATAATGTATACCATAAAACAATAAATCAAGCATTCTGAAACATGGAATCATATTCTCGTCTCTTCCCTCATCCTCGGACCCCTGTGAACACCGTCACAGACCACCACCTTTTCTCTGCTGATGTTGGTCTACTCATTGCTGAAGTTGAAGTTGTGTATTTACTACCACTCTTTACTTCCCAAATAAACCAGAAGCACAGCAATCCAGAAGTTTATATGCTGAAATGGGAAAAAACATATCAAATACAGGAAACAACCAAACGCAAGATCAGTACAAAAGATAACCAGAAATAGCGTGCTATGTCTTCAGGACAACAAATGCAAAGAATTAAGTTTAGATCATTACATTCTTATTCTGCAAATAAAAGATCAGATTCTTCCACTTCAGTCCAAACAGTTTATCAAGCCAGCATATCACACACAGTAGCAGCTCCACCTCAAGAATTAACAATATAGTTCCACAGCTACATGTAAGTGTATATAAACACTTGCATTAGCCAAGGTACAGGTGTAGCTTGGATTATACTGGATTGTGTAATGTTACTTGCTCTTGGTTTCTTTGCCATTCCAGCTGTTAAGCAGAATCCAAATATTTATGTGATTGCATGTTATTTCAGCTAAAGAGCTGTTAGAAACATCCAGCGCAGAGCACAGACAGGGCTTATTTATAAATCATAGAAGTTTTTTCCCCTGGCTGGGTCCTACATTCTGTCCATTTTCAAATGCAGACACTGGATATCAGTTTTGGAAATGGATGTGTAACAAGTTAATAGTATTTAACCTCCTAAGGCTTGCACTTATTTATTCTGAATGGGCAGAAATGAGCTAGACTTACACCAGGAAAAGAATTCATAAAAGGCATTGATTTGCTTTAAACCAGAACAATTAGGTCAAACCATCTACTCTCTGATAACTACATGAACACCCAGCAGCACTGATTTTGACAGCGTGGAAAGAACCTGGGGCAAGATACCATCTGAGCTGTTCAAAACACAGGCTCACTCTGCAAGACAAGGCTGGTGCTTGCACAGCTCCTGCAGCCTGTGATTCACTCCAGCCACGCAGAGTTTCATCTCACACCAAATTATCCTGGCCATCAAACACAACAGTTGTGAGCAGTCAGCGGCAGAGCCGACACTGTGACATGACAAAATGGCCTGCCATTGCACTGGTCAGGAGCTCTGGTTTCTGACACAGCTTTATCAAGCCTTAAACTGCCCTGTACAAGGCAGCTTTGCTGAGCTTTTCCTGAAAAGCAAAGAGGAAGGCATGCTGATGTAGCACGAATCCATGTAAGAACTGGAGCAGCAGATCTCTAAACCTTTAGAAAGCCAAATAAATAGGATGTCCTGCAGATTTCCAGGCTGCTCCCTGTCATCCTTCCCAACCTGCAGTGATGTGCCTGGAGAGACACATCCAAACTCAGCCTCACCTGCAGAGGAGCCCTAAGAAAGAGGAGTTTGCCACAGCATCAGTATTGAAGTCAGGGAAATACCCAATCTAGCAACAAGAACATCACCCACCTACCAAGAAAAGGATGAATCACCTACAAGCTACATGAAACCTTGATTTATTGGTAAATTGTGACAAGTGGGCTGGGTTCTTCATCTCTGAACAGGCTGTGCTGTTCAGGCAAACACCCCCAAGCATCATGTGAGATGTGGAGTGCTGGTGCAGAGCTGCTGAGCTCATTGATGAGAAGGAGCTGGCTTCCTCAAGTGTGGTTTTACCCTGAAGAAACTGCCTTGAAAAATTACCATGCCTCCTCAGGCTGTGTCTCTGCAGAGTGAGTCAGGCTGTAATAGATGTCTTGGGTGACCGAGATAACTTTGCATGGCCAGGCACAGGCAGCATGCTGAGCACACTCTGCATCCTGAGCTCAGAGCTAGGCACAGCTGTGGAGCAAGACCACCCACCCAGCCCTGGGACAGGCTCCTTCCTGATGATCCAGGTGGCACAGCTATGCTTCACAGAAGCAGCCTTTCATTTCTGACTGCTTTCTATTTAAAGCACCTCCTTCTGGTGCATCCTGATGCTTTTTACCTTGGGACATTAATCACAAAAGCAGTCACAAACAGCACACCATTAAAATGCAGGAGACCCAATTTCTGCTTCGCACAACACTGGGAAATTAAAATAATTTGTCACGGTGGTTTCTTAGGAAGCTGGATGTTCAGTCCTCAAGTGAGAGATTGTAGCAGGTATGGAAACACCCTGAGTGTGCCACCTCACATAAGTGAGTTAATATGGACTATAAAATTTCCTCTGAAGTCTCTGGTTTTGGTTCCCTCCTGACCCACATCCATGGTCAGTGGCCCCAAGCAATGGATTACTATCACCAAAAGGTATTTTGTTAAAGGCCACCTGGAAGAGGAAGGAAAATGCAAGTTCTCTAGTTAGCTGATTTTTTGCCTTGGATGTCTGGCTCACTTTTCCCCAGAAGGAGAAGTGGTGGGATTCCCCAGCTGGCTTTTGCTGTTAAACACCAGTCTTGTCTGCCACGTTTTTTTCCCTGAAGGCAGCCAAGCTAACAAAAGAAAAATACTTGCAAAGCAGAAAACAACTGCTTGTTGGAGACCTTGTTTTGCTGCATAGCAAAAATACCTGAAATACTTGGAAAAAATGTATTCTTGTTTTAAAAGAAAAAGCTGCAGATTATCCATCAAGGTTCAAGGAAAACTATTCAATTACTTATTTCTTCATTAAGTTGCTGAACTTATTCCAAGGAAATCTACTGATATATGCAGTGTTTTTAATGTAGCCAAATTATGAAAAAGGAGAATATTACAGGTCTCAAGTCAGTAATCTCTTTCTTAAGACATAAACTACAATAATCAGGCTGCATCTCAAGAATGTCCTCTTTTATCTTTAATTTTAAAATTTTAATTAAAGTTACGTTCCTGTACAATTTCTGAAAGGAAAAGAAATGCTTGAAAGTGGGATGGGGGGATACTGTAAAAGCAGAGGGAAAAGCACTGCTCCAAATTACCTTCAGATCAAGTCATTCTCCTAAACCCAGCTAACCCTGGGTTAGTACTGAGCTAGCAAGAGCAGCACTCTCTGTGAAACCATTCACTCTCCATTTATATGTCAGGGTGACGAAAATGAAATGGGAAAAAAACAAGGCTATGTATGAGATCAGATTTTCTTAAGAAACCAAGAGCTGGGGGGTTTTTCCCTTTTTTTGTCTTCCATCTTGCCTTTCATTTGTTGGGTGCTGTTTTGGAGCACACACATGTCTACGTTAACCACGCTTGTGGCCCCCACTGGAGACTCACCAAAATAAATTCAAGCTTTAGTCAATTCACAGATGCAGAGGGAAGCCCCAGCCCATGCTTGAGGGCTTTGATCCATGAAGATTCATCAGCAGGCTCTGTGGCAGTGCCAGACAGAGGTGCTGAACACGCAGATCTCAGGGCTGGAGGAGCACCCATCCCTGCTGGAGGGGCAGCGAGGGCTCTGGCCAGGGTTTGCACACATGCCATGCAGACAGGGGGAAGCCCTGTGAATCAGAATGGGCGCTTTCCCAAGGGCTTCTCGGGGCATTTACAAGTCTAATCTAAGTGCAGTTTACTCAAGCATGGCTGCTAGCAGAGCTGCAGGCACACCACCCCCTCATGCTCCACCCTCCCACGCCTCGGGCCACCATCCCTGCTCCTGGCCATCTCTTGTCCCAGTACACCCCATCCCCAGGCTCCAACCAGCGCCTGCAAACGCCTCCACTGTCTGGGACACAGCCCCATCCCTCACTCTCAGGAGCCAGGAGCTGCCCACACAACCCCTTTGCCACCAGCCATGACCCATCTCTGCACCCTGCAAGTGGGGATCTAGTGGAAAGGTAAGATAAAATTTGCCCTGGAAGTGTTGAAATGTTGTTGTACCCAGCAGTAAGCACACTGATGGACTTCTCTGAGCCACCCACAATGCTTCAACAGGACTCAGCCTTGCTGCCACCCTGTCCCCAGCAGATCAATGTTCCCAGAGCTGCCAAACTCTCAGGGGATAGCTCAGTGCTGTACAGAGCTGCAGACAGAAAAATGTGAGCTCAGACCTACTGGCTGACACAAGGAAAGGCTGACCCTGTGCAAGGGGCCCAGTCTGGGCTGTGGGAGGCAAGAGGATGGGGAGAATCCCAAACCAGCACCAGCACATCTACAGGGGAGGGAATCGTGGTGCTGGAACCAAGTATCTACATCTTCCACCGCAAACTGATCTTCATCAAGCACATTTCTGAGTGAGAAGGAAGTATTGGTATAAAGCATGTTGGCTGGGGAGAAAAATCACCCTGAAAATTTGGGCAGACTAAGCAGAGTGTTTGAATCTCTTTCTCTGAAAACCCCATCAATGCCATTTGACAGTTTGCTCAGCCCTCCAAATTGTTGCTGACAATTTTGGGTTTTTCAGCAGAATTAGTCATACATCTAATTAAAATAAACCTAAGTATTTCACACTATATATACACTGTGGTGTTCATGTGCCAAACATCAAGATACAAAATACTTTGGAGTTCATATTGACGTCAGTTTTCTGCTTCAATCAACATTTACCTTTTAGGTCAATACATTTTTTGTTTGCCATAACAGAAGCTAGAATCAACATGCTTATGCATGTAATTATTTCATTTAACTCTTTCAGTGTTTGAAATAAAGTTTGTAAGGAAAAGGCAAAGCTGAATACAAGCGTGCAGTGGCTTTGCCTGGCCTTTTGCTCAGTTAAAATCAGAAAAATACTATTGCAGGGCTGTTATCTGAAAGAATCACCTTGTTCTTTGCCAGCACTGGCACAAAATATACAACAACATTGCCAGTAATATTAAATACCAGTAATAGCCCACCTGAATAGCCGGGAGACAAACATTCAGTTATTAAAAGTGATGGTTCAGAATTGCCTCATTAAGCCCAGTAGCTCACTGTTTACAATGGGCTAGTGCCAAAAGAAGAACACAGTTTTACAGCTTTTATTGCTATTGTTTCAGTGCATTGAAGTATCTGTTTTCAGATAACCTACAAAAAAAAACCCAATTTTAATCAACATGAGGTATTTGAACTCTGTGGCCATCATTTGATCCAGCCCTGCTAAGTAGAAGAATGTATACTTATCTGTTTGGTTTATACAACAAGTAAACTACTTGTACTCTGCTGCTCTTGCCAGCATTACCAGTGCTGCCTGGAGAGCTGGTGGAGAAAACATCTGCCCAGGCATGGATGATCTGTGTTATGAGCGCCACAAAGGCTGGCAAACCATAACCACGGGTGCCAATGGCTTCCTCAGCACTGCCATCCCAGGGAATGGCTTTGTGTCTCCAGATAACCAAGTTTAAAATGGACTCAGGATAAGAGGAATGGGTAGGAATGCTATAAAATGTGCAGGCACAAAGTCACATGTGCCCTGCCAAGAAGCACACACACATATTCACATGGGAGGCTTGTTGGCAGGCTCAGTCTCTTGCTTTCTCTCTCACATGTATATGTATATATCCATACATATGTATACATACATATATATGTGTGTGTATTTTTTTTTTTTCCTGGGCCACAAGTCTTCCTGCAAGCCCAGAACTGTCAAAACCCCTTTCACCAGCCTTACTCTAAATTGTTGACAACAGCAACAGCTGTTCCGGGAAGTGATCAAAAGACACGTGTGTACAGCAGGGAAGAAAAGGCATTTATGGAGAGAGGGGCAGGAGACCAGAGGAGTTTTCACCACTCACAGGTAAAGCACACCATTATGGAGGTGCAGTACCCCCTGAATGGGGTAACCAGGAGCTCCTAGGCAGCTCTGTTAGCCTGTTAGCCTGCCTGTTGTCATTCCAGGAGTGGGAACATTATGCCCAGTTTCTCTCTGCAGTGCGGGCACAGGACAGAGCCACGAGGCCAACACTGGAACTTCTCTTGTGCAGCACCAATTCTACACCTCCCTGCACTCATCCCCATCCCAATTACAGCTCCTCAAAGGAGAAGGGAGGAGGAAGGTCAGTGTGCTCCATTGCAGACCGAAAATAAAGATAAAAAAACATGCAAAATTGTCCATTAGTGCATGAAAGACAAACCCTGTTTGCCTCACTCCCCAGTAACTCACTACCTTAATGGCAGAAGATAGACAATTAATGGTGTGGCTTCCGTGTTCAATCACGTTGGGGGCTATGGCTTTAACCCACTTTAAAGAAACTAGGCCAATCATTTTATGAGGCGTGGGAATTGTTAAATTGGGCTACCCCTTCTGCTTTATACAATTGCATGAAGGCTGGTATTGTGGGGAGGCTTTAATGAAGGCCTTATATAGCTCTAGGTCAGGACATTTGCATTTGTGAAGATTACATTGAAGACACAAGAAATGAAACAGCATGCACAAACAGCAGTGTTTTCATCTTTAAAAAAATAAAAAAAAAGCACTTCACATTCCATCCGTGGGAATATGGTACAAGGGACTGGGAAACAATAGTTTCTATTTCCAGCTCTGCTGTCAACTTTCAGGAGTCTGACCTTAAGCAAATCATTTTACTCTGGAACCTCATTTATCTGCCTCGGGTGTGTAGAGGCTCATTAGTACTCTTACTAATGAGCTTCATATAATCATATGCAAAGCACAGCATTTTAGTAGATTTTGGAAGAGTAGGATTTGTAAAGCCCTTTGAAATTCATGATGATGTAGATATGTAAAACTCTGCCTCTTGCTTGTTCTCTCTCACACACTCTCTCTCTAGGTGATAAAGACAAATTCCATTAAAAATTTTCAATTCCCAAGCACAAACAGTGTAAACCCAAAGTCCAGTTCTTGAAGTTTTATTACTTCTTTGGAATAACAGCACTAGCACAGAAGAAATACAAATAACAGCAGGGTACTGGAGCAGTTGATTCTGAGCAAGCAATAAAAATCTATACACAGTTGAACTTTGGATTACATGCCACGTTGAGTTATTGAATTTGACAAGTTAATTTGTTCATTTCTTTGACCTGATTTATACGTTCACAGGGTACTTGCAGGTCTCCTCCTCTTCAGGTGTTGCTTTTATACTCCTTACCTCGTTGTAGCCTTAGAAGTACAGAGGCAGTCACCTGCTCTGAGTGCATGATTGCAAACCTGTCTTTTACTAAGCTAATTGGTAAAGGTAGAAAAAAACCTACTTTCATGCCTGCAGCCCAAAACCAAAGAATTGCCCTATTCCAAAAAGAGTGTCTTATTTTTTTTTTTGCATTTATAACAGTTGGTTTAATGAAATATTATGTTCTACCTACAAATCTCATCCATCTTTCATCCTTTTGTGACAAAATACCAGGATAAAAGCTGACTTAGCCTCCTCACTGGAAATAAGAGGTGTACAGGTTTTGACTGGTGTATTTGGTTCATAGCAGCTCATACAGGGCTGAGTTTCAGATTTGTGACCAAAACAGTGTAGAGAGCACAATAATGTTTTAGTTACAGCTGAGCAGTGCTTATACAGCATCAGGGCCTTTCTGCCCTGCCCATGAGTGAGCCAGGGGGGTACCAGAAGCTGGGAGGGGACACAGCCAGGACATCTGACTCCAAGGGATATCCCACACCTTGTGCTGCTGTGCTTCCAGCACATGGGCCCAAGGAGAGCTGGCTCCACCTCCACTCTCACAGGCTGAGGTGTGCCCTTGCTGCTCAGGGAGATGTACTCACACCTAAAATGGAATCCTGTCGCTATAGGACACGAAAAAACACAAGTGCACACCGCTGTTCTCAAGGTGAAGGAAAAGGGAAGCTTATTTTCTGACTCCAACATTTATAGTTTTCCAAGAGGGACAGTGGATTGGAGGGTGACAGTGCCACCTCTCCAATGACACTGGACAAGCCAACAGTCCATCTGCTTTCTCCTCCTCCATAAAGGAATGCAACACAATGAGTTATTTACAGAAAGTATTGAGAAAGTTCACTACAAGAATGTCAACATCAGAAGGCTTAGAAAATCTTAAAAAACCAGGGTGACAGAATCCTTTCCTGGGGAAGAGAAAAAAAAAGATTTGCTGTTGGAAAAGTGGCCAGAGCAGCCCTGTATGAGGCCTCAAGGCTCTGGTGAGCCACAGTCACTTTGCAAGAACATCCCAGCTATTTGAGAGTGAGGAACAGTGCTGGAAGTTAATTGCAATGGCAGGGAAATTGTCCTGGTTTGTTTGGTACAAGCTTTAGGCACACTAATTATTTGTTTTGCTGGAGGTTTTGGGTGTTAAAAGTAAAGGGAAATTATATTTTTGAGTGATAGATGAGGCAAAGGTCCCCTTGGCAACTTAGGTTTTGCTAGGGCAAGGAAGCTGCAGGAAGACCACCACTTTATAGGAGATCAAATCAGATTTTTATCACTGATCAGTTTTCTACCATTTGTTTTTTCATTGAACCTAATTGCATTACTTTGCATTTATCCTTGGGTAAGGCAAAGTTTCAAAGTATGTACGATTCGATTTAAGAAAAATTAGGTCAGGCAAGGAGGTTGAAAGGCTTTAATTATAGCCTTGTCTTACCAACTGACTGAGAGTTTTGTTCACCCTCTGCACTTGCTATAACCTCTCAGAAACACAAGGAAGGCCCTCCACACCCTTCCACAGCCAGTCAAAAACCCTCACCTCCCTTCACATCCCCACAAGGTTCTCAGGATTTCACCATATCACATCTCAAACCAGATCCAGCAGGCTTCAGTGCTCCTTGAGCCAGCATCACTTTGCCTTGATGGGCCAAACAATCTCCAGCACAAGCTCCTCACCAAGAAATCTGGGAAAAGGTGACTGCAGCACAGCAGCCAGCTTCTTCCACCCATCATCTTCCTCCCTGTGCTGCTGCTCTTCCATCCCCAAGCTGCAGGGCTTGTGTCTCTTAATTGGACAAAAATTCAGAGACCCCAAAGTTATCCACAGGATCAAATCTGTGAGCAGACACTGAAGGGGTCCAGGTTAAAAATAACCCCTTAAAAAGAAAGTGTGTGGAGAGAGTCACTGAGGTCATTCAACACCTGCCAAAGCCAAGGAGGTGGCAATCAGTGGTAGTGGGCATAAGGAAGGATGGGGAAAACCTCGTGCCTCAGCCTTTATCCCTGTCAGAGCAGGGGGTTCATTCCCACCACTTTCTGATGTCCTCTGTTCTCTGGCACCAGTACAGGAAAGCCTTGGATGGATCAGTGTCAACCCCTCCTGATGGAGAAGGTCTTTCACCAGGGGCTGGGCACTCTGTTCAGAGAAACAGTCTTCAGGAAAACAGGATTTTTTTCTCCCAGCCATGTGCAGGCACCTTGCCATCATGTCCCTCCCCAAAACAACATGTTACTGACCCACCCCAACACCCTAAAAAGCTGTGTATGACTGATACAGGGACAGCACTGGAGCAGTCACCTGGACTGCTGCCAAAGGAAGCCGACAAGCCCAAGCATCCAGCACCCAAGAGAGAGGATGCTGCTGCTCCCAGCCCCCCAGCAACCTTTCCAGAGAGGGAGAGGGGACATGGCAGAACCTCTGCATTCCCCCCTCTGCCTAATACTGAGCTACCCCTGCTGTCTGTGGCTTCTCCTGGGAGAGGACTCCCTTAATACATCCATGCCACAAAGGGGACAGCTGATGTCTAAAGAAATGCCAAGAAAGCATTTAAGAGCTCTCACCCCCCCAGGATGGCCATGCCAGTGCCACTCCTAATGCTGTAAAATGGATGTGACCGAAATGGAGAGGAGATCACAGCTCCCCTTTGCCCACTGCAGAAAAACATCTCTTTCCTCCCAGACAGGAATGACCCAGTCTGGGGTAGGGCCATCAAAAATCCCCTCATGGCTTGCAATTACCAACACAGTTCTGTTGCCTGCTGCTGGAGCCAGGAGTGATGCTGGGGTGTTTCCTGGCTCTCAGGCCCAGACAACAAGCAGGCCCACCCACTCCATCCTGGAGGGAGGGCTTGTTCCCTGCTGGGTGCATGAGCTGGCTCTGCATGCATTTACATGCCTTCTGATAGCACCCAGAGAGCCACTCTTCCAAAATCCCTACGCTGGAGACACTGGGAGTCTGCTGTGATGTTGTGATGATTAACACCAAACTCAGTTCCCATCATGCAGACCTCCATCCCTGTGCCTGCCTCAGGAATTGGCACACAGCTCCAGGCTGGGCTTTGTGTGATGATGAGCTTTCCCTTGCAGAACTAACAGGATGCTTTTATGTTTTGGCCTTCCCCATGCACTCATGCACACATTTCCATTGACAGCTTTGCAAGAGAGCTCCTTGGAGTCTGAGAGCTTCCTCCTAGAGCCAGCATCCCTGGCAAGCTCCTGCATGGACACAGGAAGTGCTTTGCTGCTCCTCTGAGAGTTGGAAAGGGGAAGACAAGAGATTTTAAGAACAAGTCTCTGCTTTCCCCATCACTGAAGATCTCTTTCACTTGCACCACTCTCTCTCCCCCTCCAAAACAAGGTTTGCCTCACCAGAAAGCAAAGCAAAGCAACGAGGAGGATGTGGAACAGGAGCACAGCAGCAGGGAGTGCCAGGGCCCCGGCCTGGCAGGCAGAAGAGAGCAAGCTGAGCCACGCCACCAAGAGCTCCAGGTTCCCATCACCTCCCACCCGCTTCCTTGGAGCAGGCGTGCCGCCCGCCCCGCCGTGCCAGGGCCTCTCCCCCACGCCTGCCCCTCCTGCTCCTCACCCATCCCAGCACACAGCGTGCCAAGGCACACAGCACTGGGCTGCAGCCAAACACACAATTTTTGGAGCAAATTCATCCACCTTCTGCTCAGCAGCTCAGTCTCCATTCCTGCAGCTAAATGATCAGTCTCACCCCCACCAGCACAAGGCACCTCTGGAAAAGGGCACCCTACACTGATGCTCCAGGGTTTCTTTCAAGGCCATTGTGAATCATACAATCAAAATGACCAGGTAGTTCCAAACCTGTTTAGTAGGGCCTTATTTTCTGCTTAGCATCTGTCTTGTGGAGAAAAAGCAAAAAGCCATCTTTAACACAGCTGGAGAGAACTGAATGCATTGTGAGAGTGCTGCAGTTGTGACTTCTGTAAGTGCCAAGCAGGAACTCCTCCCCCACCAGCCCAGGTACTGCCCAGGTGCTATTGAGCTATGCACCAAAAGAGGCTGGTGGTATTAGAAATGGGATACAAGGAAGGCTACAAGAGCTGCAGGGTCCCTCTACATTGCTTTTTCCCTAAGGCACCCTCACTTGGAATGAAGTTTCTAGCTGGGCTGACCGACTTGGAAGCTGAACTTCTGTTTAGCAAGAGAATAGGCCTAACACAAACTTCCCCACGGCTTTCTGATAAGGACATGACAGTCAGGAGCCACACCTAAGGAAGCTCCTCCCGGGCTTGTTGCAGTCTGCAAGGTCTCTGCCAGCCTTGGCAGAGGATGGTGGCTTTGGGCAGAGAGGGGCTGTGCTACCCCTCCACAGCAGCACCCTGGGATGTCCCTGGCAGCAGCAACCTCCCATCTCCTGGGGTACAGCTGGGGCACCACAGGGAGAGCTGGGCACCACACTCACTCTCAGGCACGTTTCTTCACAGACAGAGTGTTTTTAACAGAGACATCTTGAGAGCCTGATGAGATTTATTGCTGGGGCACAGCACATTGTGCAAGAGGCCCTGTGAGATGTGGCAGGAGCTGGCAGCTGTCATGGAAGGGAAGTCAGAAAGCTGTGTGCCCCATCTGAGGATTCATTCATTCACACAGCATTTCCATACCTCATGTTATGCATCTGATGTGTTTTGAAGGGACAAGCCACCAGCATACATCCTGGTGATCCAAGATGCTATCACTTTGTTAAGAGAAGGACTGAAGATAGGCAGATATGGACATGTAGGGAATATCTTGCTTTAAAAAAAAAGGAAAGTGGGGGAGGGGGGATAAGGTACAACTTTCTGTGGGAAACAGTCTCCCCACAGGAAGAAGTAGAGGTTTCTTTTAAGTGGGTTTATTTTTTTTTTAACATTACAAGAATTTTGTTTTAAAGGAATGGTGTTTCACCTGCAAAACCAGAGTTCATTTTATCTCCTCCCACTCCTCGTTAATTAACCTCAAAGAAGGTTTTTACAATAAAGAGATACAATATTAGTTAAACTAATGACTTACACAGACAGAATCATTCCCGTAATCTTGCTGAATGCTTGGAGCAAGCAGACAGCTCCTGAGAACTGACAGTGCTGGCTGGGGGGAGTGAGACTCCTGAACAAAGATTGCTTTGCAGATGGCTCCCCAGTGCCAGCAAAACACCCTGGCCTCACCAGCCTCTGTCAGCTGCATCCTTGAGGCACATGGCCTGGGCCATGAAGAGGTGGCACAGCAAAGAAAACATTTCTGGGTAAACACAGACAGCATTGGAAATCTTTGTGCTCTGGTTTTGGGAAAGAAAGGGCAGCACTATGGGAATTGCTGGCCCCTGTGCTGAAAGGCAGGATGGCTGTTCCAGACAAAATCCCATGCACAGGGTGGGCAGGAGGATGAGCTGCAGGCTGTGCCAGTTTTCAGCATGGATGAACAAAGAGGCACAGGAGCTGCAGGGCTTCTGGCACCGGCACACAAGGGAGAGAAGCAGGCACTTGACATTTCAGCAACGGATTATGACCAGAGGAATTTGAAAAAGAGACTAAGGTGGGAGAATAGATTAATTCTAGGCTCGTGAACAAGATTTATCTCTTTCTAGGTTTGACCACTTTTCCTTCCTCTTCTAGTGTCCTAAGTTTCAATTCTTTTTCCACAGCAAATATTTCAGTAGTAGCCAACACAAAAGGAAATGTGCTGGTGGTGCTACAAAGAAAAGATGGTAGGATTTGTGCAAGGTAGCAAACAGTCAGGAGAGAAGATGGATGCAGTGGTGATGCTGGAAATGGATTCAGTTCTGCTAACAACCACACAGAGCACAATGCAGAGTGGTGATGGACACTGAACGCTGTAGCAAACTGGTAAACCTAAGCTCCATGGAGGTGGAACACCCAAAGGCACCAGGAGAGGCAGGATCTGACTGCCTGAGCACAGAAACTGCTCCAAGCAGGAGCCTGAGCAAAAAATGGGAAAAGGCCAGGTTGGATGGAGCTTTGAGCAACTTGCTCTAGTGGAAGTTATTCTTGCCTGTGGCACAGGCACTGGAACTAGATAATCTTTAAAGTCCCTTCCAACCCAAGCATTCCATAATTCTATGGCAAACAAGTACCAGAGCTAGATGTGGTGGACTTAATACAGTAAGACAGAGACTTCTGGGAGCTGCTCAGGAAAAGGGTCCTCAAAGAGTCATTGCAACTAGTCTTGAGAAAAAAACGGCTCTCAAAATGAGAGACAGCAAAGGGTAGGAGAAACTTGCAAAGTGCATCCAACCAGCAGAGAAAGGAAACCAAAACCACTCTCAAAGCAAGAAATAAGAAGGATGGGGGAAGCTGGACAGACAGATCAAAGAACGCATAAAAGCAAACAGAGAAGAGAAAGAAAAAAATAAAATAAATTGACCAACACTGTCCAGTGCCCAAAACAGCCAGGTAGGATGTAGGCTGTGAAAGAACAAGGCAAGAAGGACCTGGTGGCCAGAAGGTTGCAGTAGGACCATAAAGGCTAACAGGAGAGGACAGGAAGGATGGTCCATATATCAATGGAAGATACAAATGGATGAGGAAACAGGAGTAGGAAAAGAGGAGAGAATGGCCAAGACAAGCCAGAAGCAAAGCTAATGGATTTAACAAAGGAACAGAAGAGTCTCTACTAATACGGCAACCCTAATTAAGAGGATGTGGCACCAAGATATGATGGCAGCAAATAATTAAAGGTTGTTAAGAGGAAGTAACTTAAGGCTAATAAGAGACAGTAATTTATCAGGAGCCAACAAGAATAAAGAGTTCAGGAGCAGTAAATACAACAATGGAGTAAAAATAAACAGGCAGAGCAAGAACCAGAGCCACCAGCATGACAACAAGGACAATGCCACAGCAGAGCATCAAGTCTGTACACAAATGGTGAGTGGCTGATGGAGTCCCAGATGGATCTGTCAGGCCTCCTCCCTCTCCTTATTCAAATCTCCCCCAAACACCCATCAGCGCCAGGAGGCCTTTGGGAAGATATCAAGCCAGTGATCAGGGAAGACGCATCTTTTTGAAGTTGGGCCCCTGTTGCACTTGTCCCAGCACCCAATACCTCAAACAAGAGCTCTTGGAGCAGAGGTTGTCACAAGATCCACACCACATACGGGGTGGACAGAGTGGAAATGGACACAAAGCTGGAGGAGGATGGCAGCCACCAATAGATCCCTGAAGCAAAGTGCCTTTGTTGGGCTTGCAGAGGGAAGAGCAAGAGGTCTTCATAGCTGCAGCCCCAGCCATGGAGTGACAACCAAGCTCTTGCCAGGGGAGCAAAGGACCATCCTGCCATGGGAGCAGGGAAACAGGAGTCCAGGCATCAACCTGGGAGCAGGAAGGCAAAAGGAGCAGGCTACTTTCCCCATAGCTCTTGCTGCATCTTTACACCACCTTCCTAGAAAGCACATGAAGTTTATTAGCCATGTTCCTAGTGCTCCTGCTCTGTCCTGCTCAGACAAACAGGAGATGACCGCTACTGTCCCTGCAGCAAGGAGAGCCCACACTCACTCATGCCCAGGGTCCAAAGCCAGGCAGACAGAAGTGCACACCCATCCCTCTGCTCTCCACATCCAAGCAGATCCTGGTCCTGAGCGCAGACTGCTCCACAGGGAGCGAGCGGCCAGCACTCACTCCCCGGCGGCCGGGTTTGCTCCAGTGCTCCTTCTCATCACCTGTCCCCAGCCCAGCCTGCTCTGTCAGCTGGGGACACGGGGCATGGAAAGGAAGGGCTGGAAAGGAAGGGCTGGAATCAAGAGACACACCTTGAGACACAGATGCAGAGCGTGGGAAAGAGGCTAACGACATTCATGTTCATCAGAAGGCAGATAAAACCACTGCAATAATAAAATTTCATTATGGCAGCTAAGGAAGAAGAAACAAAAATTCTTTGTTTGCTGTGTCTATAATAAAGTACAAAGGTACCTGCCTTTGCACTACTGGTTGCACAGGCAGGTTCCAGCCCTGGGTGAGGAGTAGAACTTGCTGGTGCATTGTATGTTGGTTTCCAGGTGGCAGATGAACCCTTTGCATTGTTAACTAAACACCCTGTGACGTAAGGTATAGGCAAAACACCTTTCCTGGGGTCCTTCTCCTTATGGTAAAAGAGAGCAGAGATGGCAAGACCTACTATTTCACACAAATGTCAAGATTTATGGATTTATCAAGAAAGAGGGAGAACATTAGGGTCCTCATCAAGAGCCAAAGAATGTGCTTCATCCTCATTAGGCATGGGAGAATCTACATTGGCAGTCATTCTCAGGACAGAAAACCATTAGACACCCAACTTTTATTCTTCACAGTGCTTTGGTTTTCACTAGTGCATTCAATTTGCAAATTCAAGAGAATAGCATGGGAAAAGTTTCTATTTTTAACAAAAGAAGGTAAAAACTTCTAAAGTAATGAATTACTCCTGGATAAAAAGATTCATCTTCTTGAAAGAGCTTTGCTGCCTTATGTACTCCCACACAATACATTTTACATACTTACATTTTGCATGCATATATATACATACAATTCTCCTACAGAATACAAAAATAAATTGATCCATATTATAAACTTACTCTACATATGCATGTATTTTATTCACAGACATGTGTGAGAAAGTTTGAGAAAATGAATAATCATACGAGCCTGAGACTAGAGCCAGGGGCTAGAACAGAAGTGGATAAAAGCTGTGTAAAAATAAACATTTAAAAAAACAAAAGCATTAAAGCATCCTGTCCTATCTGCTAATTTTTAAATACTTTCTTTCTCCCTCCAATGTTTATTTTTGTTAAGAGACATCCATCTATCCCAAGCACCAGAACAGGTGACCCAATGGCATAGTTATTTCCTGATGAGTCATCCATGTCCTGAGCTCAGTCTCCTCACCTTTATCCCAGGAGGAAGACTTGTTTCATATAGCTCCATCACAGCACTCATGGTGATGTCTTAAGCACCATTAGAACCTCAAACCACTAAGACAAATGCTTATTCCTCACCTTGACTCATCTCCTCTTTTATTTTTTAAGAAATCCATTAATGACCAGTGATATTTCATGACTAGCTATGTCTTTATATGATTTTGCCTCACTTAAAAAAGATTTCCCTAGTTTTGCCTCAAGTGTTCACAAAACGCTCTGAGTCTATTCATGGGTCTAACACAGAATTCCCTGCCATTGTAGCATACTCAATTTGCTCTGGTGCTTTTTTCCTAGTCTGGGTCTGTTTTTTCTCTTCCTGTCCCAACAATCAGGGCTTAGAAATGTTAAATTTTTCAGGTGAAAAAGCTCATTTTTGAGGCATTGTCCAATGGCCCCTCCAAACAGCCTGGAAATCCTAGCAGCAAGCAAAAGCACTATCACAGGCAGAATCTCCAAAACTGAGCACACAAAACACAAGAACTCAACATGAGTGACCTACAGAAGGATCATGAATAACCAAGAGATCAGTCATTACTCATGGTGTTATTGGGAAAATTTAGAAAGAGCAGCCATCTAGAAGGGTAATTGCAAGCCTGCACAGCCTTTGGATGGAGCTCCTGTGGTTCTTTGAGTCCCTTCAGACGAGCTTCTTTCCTTCTCCCTGCTTCAGGTTTCTTATCTCGCCGATGGGACTGGTGATTACTGCAGGCTTTTGAAGCCACCTGGAAATCTACTGATGAATAATGATAATGGCATGCTACTATCTTGATGGGTTTTCTCAAACTGCTCCTAAAACACTTCCCCTCAAAATGAGCATGGGCTGTCACTGGTGACCCAGTTCTGACTCCTACACTGTACATCCAACTGCAGCACAGTGCAAAGGACTCTGTAAGCACCTCTTGGGATTTCTCATCACTGTGACCTCAAACTTCCAATTTTTCTCATAGAAATGCCAAATTTATTGGCATCACTTACTGGGATGTTTTTAGTGGAGTGAAAGTCCTTGGGCAAGGACCTGTGTTCTGCCTGTGGATAAGCCACAAGATGGTACAGGCTCAGGTCTTCAGTGTTTATTGGCTAGCCATGAATAGTAGTGTTTACAGAGTCCCTGTCCTTTTTTATGGCCAGTCTGGCTCTGAAGATTATGGGGCAGCTCTGGGCCTTCCCACAAAAGCCTCAAGATAGACTGAAGGCTGTCCTAAGGAGCCATGGACTGAAATGACCCAAGTTCTATCTCTCCCAGGTTGAGTCCATGGAAAGTACTCAGCACTGCTGAAGAAATCTGTTATTTGGGGCCAACACACAGCATTTGATACCATGATCTACCTTAGGAAAATATGGTACCCACTGTGGTACCAACAGGTCACCTATGTGGCCCAGATCATCTGAACAGAGCTACAAGCTTTCATTAGGCACATGCAGAAGCATCTCTGCACTGCATCCACAAGACAAATCACTCAGACTCTTCAGTCTGCCTTGGAGCCCAGACACATCTACAGAAGCAATGTGCAACTTCTTTCAATTGTCTGCTCCCCCTTCTAAATCTCAAGTACCACCTTAGTCATCTTCCCCTTAGGTCTGCTGACTAGCAAAGGGGAAGGGAAAAAATTCACTAGAAACTAAGGGGAAAAACATGTGTGAAGTACAAATCAGTTAATACAGCAATCACTTTCTCAAAATAGCCTAGATCACATTTTCAGAGCTAAGAGATAAAGATTATCAGGTAAAACAAAGATTTATTGAGACAGCCTCAACAACAAAAGCTGAAAACAGACACTCAGAAAATGCAGCCCAAGATATTTTCTCTTGTCCAGCAAGACTGAGATAGGTACCTGGAGAAGAAACCAGTGCCTAAATTCCACTATTAGAAGAGAGACAACCTCAGGTGTAGGACTTCTGCACTAATGTGGTTCCCAATTTCATTAGTGACGCCTTGAGATTTTTTACTATCAGGAAGCAGATCTAAAGAAATACTGCCAAGAATAGCCAGGAAATTTTGCTAGGAAAAGAGCTGACCATACAGGCTCTGTGTACAGATGAGCATTTCCTCCCAAGTCATCAGTATCTCAGGCCAAGAATATCACCAAACACTCAGGAAAAGTTATAGAGAACAATAGAAAGATTTGAATGTGTTGAAATACCAGGCCAATTCTTGGCAGATACTTAATTGCAGTAACCTGTTCTTTATATGTTCACTTTAACCAGCCTCAGCTCTTCCCTTACACAGGAGCATATAAATTTTTAAAAAAAAGGCAACCAGACAAACAAATTGTCAGGTAAGAAGTTCATGTTTTATCCTCACAGTCAGCTCTACCACACCCAACCTCTCTAAGAACTTAGTTCTAAGTATTTCCTGGCTATGTTTTTGTTTTCTGATAAAAATATAAAATGAGCAATAAATGTGGGAAATGCACATTTTCCATCTCCAGAAGCAGAACACATTTCTTGTAAATCATGGATTGCCACTTTCCACAACTCCAGCCAGAGGAGTAGCCCACAAAAATCAAGAAGGAGCCTTTTACTGAGGTTTGGCTTACTTAGACAAACAAATCAGAAACATCCTGGGAACAAAGCACCATGTGTCTTAATATTCTTACTTGGAACCAGGCCAGTCTCTTCTGTCTCTACTGCAACCAGTGAAATAAATGGTGAGCCTACATCCACATCAATAAAAGCTATTCAACAGTTCCAAGAATCATAAGTTATCAGGGAAAGACTATGAGAGTGCTAAATATTTAGTGTCACTTGGCCTTCAGTAAAAAGGAATTGCTTCGATTAGCTAGTTAAATTGGGTCAGATATGCCAGACCTTCCCAAGATCATAGGAGAGAAAAATGAGTCAGAGCAGGGATGCTTTCTTGTGAAATTACCTACTGAACTCTCCAGACAATGAAATTACACTCCAGGCAGATGAAGTAAGTTTCAAACACTAAAGCCTCCCCCTAGGAATTCTCTAACTTGGAGTGCCAGGAGTGCCCCTTCCAGAAGGGCACAAGTGCCACAGAAAGCACCACACTGCTTGCTAAATGCCTCTCACCTGCTTCATGCTCAAGCACTGGCTGAACACGTGCCACCCTTACAAGCCCAGGGTATTTGAACCCTATGTGAGATGACTCAGTCAATGCCAACCAGAAAGGAGTGCCAGGCAGTCAGATCAGGCTGATCTGAAGGGCCAGAATATCTCATCAGCAGCTCCTACTCCTGTGTAATCATGTCTTATAAAGAAAATTAAAATTAACTGGAAACAGTACTATCAGGTTCCTTGCACAAATAAAAAATGTTATACCCAAGGCAGGGTCACCTGCAGTGAGAGGTACAGATGACAGCACCTTCAACACAATCTACACACAATTAGCTGTTCACATAGAGGGGCCATTTCATCTTTGCATATCCTAATAAGAAATTCAGTTCTGTTTCCTGCTGCCTGTTGTGTTCATGGTACCTTCATTAATAGCTTCCAACTCTCATGCTGAAAGGGAGAGTGAATTCATCCCCACTCGGTTCTCTGGCCTGTTATGGCTTTGCAGGACTGTCCTCATTTACTCTGCTGCTCCTTGCAAGGAGGCTCCTCCACACCTCTGGGCATCTTCCAATTCCCACACTTTCACCCTCACCACAAGCAGCAGGAAGGCAGGCTGGACAGCAGGTTCATAGTTACATAGAAGCCCTTTTGGTTTTCTTCCTTCCCTACAGATCCTAATGCTGCATCCACTTTTATCTCAACTGCTGTCACCTCTCCAGCTCCATTCTCAGCTGGGACAGGCTGTGATGACAGCTCTTCCCCCTGAGGGGTCACTGCCAGCTCAGAACCACCTCATCACCACCTGTGAGGGAGACAGCCCACCCCCATGTGTACAGCCCTATTTCCTAACAAAGACTGTCACCTGTGCTAGGGTGACACTTGTGCCTGAGCTGCCAGAACTGAGGACCAAGGCAGGGAAGGCATGGGGAGACCATAACATTGTCAGAACTGCCATAATTCTCTCCAGAATGCAGGGACAAGGGTTCAGGTTCCAACCTGGGGACTATAAATTCGATTTGGGGCACACCTACTCAGTTCCCAGACAACACAAAGTGCACAGTGCATGACCCAGAGCACCAGCACCAAACAAGAGAAAGAATAACCAGCACAATGGTAAGAATTCATTTCATCTTAGCAAATGGCTTTTCAGCCTCACACTATTACCATGCTAAATCAGTTTTACCTCAAGCTTGACTACAGCATTATTTGTATCACACACAGTAACCACCAGAACTGAATGAGCATGTTTATTCAAACACAAGTTACACATAACCCTTCAAGAAATACATTGCAACTAAGCCTTTGCATATCAGATTTTTTCATTTAGCTTGTCTACAAGACATACTTTGCCAAAACAGCATAATCAGACTAATTAAATGGTTACAACAGAGAACTGCATGTGATGAAAAAAAAACAGTTTAAGAACAAAGACCATACAGAGAACATATTACTGGATTACAGCCCAGCATGGATCATTCAGAAAATGACAGGAGGAAGTTTTATCCAACAGAACACAAGTGTACAGCATCATTAGTATACATTTTCCATTAATAATTATTAAAAAATAGAAAAACTGTTAACATCAAATATTACTTTGCTAGCCACTATACCTATAAGGTAAAACCATAAATGGACTAACTCTGCTTAGGAGGTGGAAAACCTTAAGTCTCTAGAATTAACTAGAGCCCAATTCAGCAAGCTACTTATGCATGTGCTTAAGCCCCACCAACACCAGTAAGGCTTACACATGTTGAAGTATTATAATTAACATTGAGAGATTTCAGCATGCATCAACAGTGAAGTGCAGCCAAACACTTGCACTGAAGCAGGTTTAAAAGTACACGTTACATACATACTATAAAAATAATGATCCTCCTCTCTCAATCTATTGTTCTATTACAAGAAAAACCCTTACTGGGTATGAGAAAAACTGACACAGTCCCCTGAGGAAGCACAGCTTTTCATGTTTTATTACACAACTCCAAAAGTATGCACAAATCAGTGCCAGGGACAATCTATCATAACTCTACTTTCCAACCTCAGTCTTTCAGAAAAACAGAATTTACCCAATTTGCACCAGTGTAGTATTATAACTCTGTATGCAATTTGCAAGTTCAAGATCAAGGAACTTGTTTCTTCACATCCTTCCCCAAGTGATCAATTGATTGACAGAACTATACAACTGTACAATAATGTCAGTGACTATATACAATCCTGCACAAGATACTGGAACAAAGCCGCAAAGTTACATAAATAAATGTTCAACTTCAAAAATATTTAATTTCTCTTGCATTTAAGTGTTACTAAAAACACAACAACAATCTCTGCAATTTTTGACCTGTATCAGCCCTCTCTAAAATTTGAAAAAAAAAATCCCAAAGAATTTCCTAGTCTTCCTTGTCTAGAAGTTATCTGTATGGCTGTTTAAATAAAACCAGTCTCACCATAGCTTTGAAATACAGGAAATACAGGTAGCCAGGAAAATGTTCCATATATTGGGAATGAAGCATTCCCTTTTGGCTGGAGGAATTTGATTGCTGGGTTTGGGGCTTTTTTACTTTTATGTAACCCACTATATAATAGTGAACAAAATACTTTTGTTTCATAGAAACAACTAACATTTGCCCACACCAGGCAAATGCTCTATTTACAGATAGATTAGGACTGCCTGACTGACAGTGAGTGTAAGTTGCTGAACTCCAAGAAACATGGAGCCTAAAATGGCGACACCCTCTGCTGAATCGCCTTCCCTTTGAGGATACGTCTTATCTGGAGAAGAGAAAAAGACAGAAACATCAGAATTCATCATCTTCAAGTGAGTCCTGAAAAAACCCCACCCTAGATCCAGTTTTGCATTCATTTATCCAAGCCTAAGTCCTGAGTTCAGTCACACCAGAAGTGATCGCACTTTACAGCATTTGAACCAATGAAATGCAACAGTCAACAACTCAGCTGTGCTTAAGTTACTAATCTTAGGTCAAGAGTCAGTTTTTTCATCAAGTACGAAAAAGGGATTTTCTTCCTCTGTTACTCAGGCCTAAGAACTGTCATTACTAATTCTGACAAGAGCAGTAAAAGCATGAACTCAGGCCACAGTGAGATGAGCAAGAGGAGGAGTATTGCCTCCAGTACATTGCAGGGTTACAGAAACAAAGCCTATCTTTACAGGTAAAATCTTTTGAGATTGAAAAAATAACGTGAAACCTAAAATTTCAGGTCTGTATATTCTGATCTTGGTGTTGAAGCTAAAGATCTAAAGAATAAAAAGGTATTTGCCAAATCATTTCCTTGAAAGCTGCAACGCAACACCCAAAAGAAAGTTCTGGAGTGGAATGCAGCTTTTGTGTGGACAGGGACAGAGGGAAGGAGAGGGCTGCTGTGAATTTTTTACCTGTTCCCCTACAAGGCCATCAGGAACCAGATGAACTGGCTGCTCGTTCTCCAGGTTCCTGGCACTGGGATCGGCTCCCCTGCGCATGAGCAGGCGCACAGCGTCCAGCTGGCTCACACGGTACTGCAGGCTGGCCGCCACGTGCAGGGCTGTGTTGCCGTTGTAAGCCTGGGGAGCACAAAGCCACTCCATGAAGGAAAACCTGGGGCATGAGCCTCTCTTTTCTCTGTCTGTATTATGGAAAAATCACCATACCTTTG
Organism: Zonotrichia leucophrys gambelii; assembly: GCF_028769735.1. NCBI lineage: Eukaryota > Metazoa > Chordata > Aves > Passeriformes > Passerellidae > Zonotrichia > Zonotrichia leucophrys. Next base: position 99,800,875 of record NC_088169.1, read on the forward strand.
CATTAACAAAAGAGAGATAGTTGGGCAGCTCCAAAAAGAGGCGAATGAGCTCCAGGTTTGCTTCTTCTGCTGCCAAATGTAAAGCGGAGCGACCACTTTTGCGATCCTATCAAAACAAGAAACTGTTTAGTCTTCCCTGCAGGTGCTTCACCTATCCAGGGGGAACATGCAGACAAATAAAAATAGAAAGCAAAGTAACTGCAGAGTGTTGAGCAAACATACTTGCACTACAATTCATCAAAAGTGAATCTGAATATATTTTAATATCAACATCTAATGAACAATGGAACCTGATCTCATCTGCAGGTAAGCTTACATAATGTAATATTTGATATTTTGGCTAAGTAATGGTCTGGCACGGCACAGACCTGAACTGCACAGCTAAGCAGTTTTTAATTAAAATTTGCAGCTCAAGAACACAGTGTCATCAGCACCCCACTACTATGGGTACCTCAGCATGCTCCAAACATATTCCTACTTTTACAACACTCACTCACTGCAGCCGGCGTAGCATCATTCTTAGTCTAGAGATTAGACTGTCACCTCCCTCTTTCCCCAGGGTTCGTTTGCATTGATAATACCTTGTTCTGAATAAATGGAGCATTCTCATCCCATCTGGGTAAATTAAGCTGTAGGGAAGCTTTCAAATTAGTCTTCTTCCCTTGTAATAAATGCAGCATGGGAGCAAGGGACACAGTCTGCTTCCACATTCTCTCTGGATCTGGCACCTCACACTAAGGCATTTTACTTACTTTCGCTTCAACAGAGGCTCCCATTTGTATCAGGATCTTGATGGTTTCTACCAGGCTCTTGTTTCTCAGCAGAAGCTCCTGGACCTCAGGGGAGTGAGGTGGCTGACAGTTCTGCAGTTCATGCAGCACAGCATTATGGGCCAGAACTGCACAGTGCAATGCTGTCAGACCTGAACAACAAAAAAAAAAAACCATAAAAATCATCATGAATGAACAAATTCAATACAGAAGTATTGACTGTCTGCTGGTTTCAGAGATTGGATAAAGGAGCTTCTACCCCCATTAAGCCCAGGGATGGTTCCATATTTGTAGGTGACAGTGACTGGTCCCAAGCAGCCTGAGATCTGGACTGTCCATCTACAGAACAGTGAAGCAGCAGCCTACTCTGGGCCCTCAGCCAGCAGATGGTGAAAGAATCCATTTCAAATGTATTTTTGTACAAACTGTAAGTTAGAAAGAGCTGGTTTATGGAGAAGAAAACAAACAGAACAGCCTTCTACTGCCAGATTCTGGCTACTGTATCCACTGACAACACTGGCACTCCAATGTTTTAACAATGGCCAGTTACAACCTAAGCTCTCCATGCCAAACACAGCAATCACGTGTAAGAGGAAAGAGCTCCTGACGGACACAGACTAATCACGTTTTCATCTGACATATGTCAACTGCACCTGTAAATTTCCATCTGAAAAGGAAATATTGCATTTTATTGCATTACCATCAGTAGCTATAAAACACTGTACTATCCAGTAACTCTGTAAATTATAAACTCTTAACTACTCACCATCATAGTTTGTTGCCTCAAGGTCCACATACTGATTGCTTCCCATAGCTCCCTTTTGGATTGCCTACAAAAGTGGGAACAGGCACACATTTACATCTTATCCAAACCACATACTGCTTCAAATTTGTTTATTGTCTTACTGCAATAGCTGCAATAAAGTTGCAATAAATAACAGTATTTCTGGAAGTGTTCAAGGCAAGGCTGAATGGCCTCTGAGCAATCTGGTCTAGTGAAAGGTGTCACTGAGCACAGCAGGGGCATTAGAATTAGAAAACCTTTGAAGTCCTTTCCAACCCAAACTATTCACTGATCCTATAGCTAAGAGGAGACTTACTGTTTTGGTTTGGTAAACTAGAGGATTCCCCCAAAATTACTCAAAAATGTTGATGAGAACCTTAATGAGAAATTCAGTCCCGCTTTAAGCTCTATGTGTAGACAGACTCACAAGGCTACCCAGAGAGAAAGATAAAGGAGGGATTTTTTTGGTGTGGTGGTGTTTCCAGAGTTTCCCAACAGAGCTAAGGGTAAGAGTCAGTGGCTAGGGCAGAGCTGTGTCTGCCTGGCTCTCACCTGGAGGACCTGGGCATGCCCCTTCTCAGCGCAGACATGCAGCGGCGTCCTGCCCCAGCAGTCTGTGGTGTTCACCTGAGCCCCCAAGCTAACCAGGTCCTGCACAATGAGATGCTGGTTGGCAGCCACAGCAACCTGGAAAGCACTCTGCAAACATCAAGAAGAAAATTTAAGCTATTAGTCATCTGATCTCTAACAGGAAAGAGCAACTAAAACAAATAAAAACCCTAGGTACCTGGTATTATTTAAGCAGTGATCATGAATACTAGGAAGCCAGGACAAATGAAGCAGAGCACATAGTTTTACCAGCTCAAGGTGATCCCAAGAAGTATTAATAGCTCAAGGTTAATATTAGTATGCAGGCTAAATCTTGGGGTTAATATTAAATAAGCATTTCACCACATCTTTCCCAGGATTCAGACATGCAGAAGCATTCAGGTGCAGAAAGCAGGTGCAAAGATTTTTTTCAGAACCTCACCTGGCCATTGTGCTCCTTAATATCCAGCATGTGCAGGGCAGCCATCTTCCTTGCAAGAACATAGGAGAGTGCTCGACGGCCCTGGGCCACAGCGATGTGGAGGAAGCTGCAGGAAAGAGAGGGAACAGAGTTACACCACCCGACACAAACCAGGGCTCAACACAGCAGAGAACCAAATGTCTACAAGAGGTATTATGCTGCCAGTTACACAGAGGAGGTCTGAAGCTAAGACAGGAACATGGATATTTTCTTACCAGGGCAATTTAAAGCACCTAAATTGCAATGTTTTACTCCCCTTTTAACCAAGCCTAACAATAAGCACCTCAAATTAGAAAATACATCTACTCAAGTGTACTGGAGCTCTGCATGGCAGCCATCAGCAACACCACACCTTTCCCCTGATCAGCGAAAACACTGCACTTGTGACACAAACACCGCTATTGAACTGCTTCACTATAACCCACAGTCTGCCAAAACCCAAACAGAAACACTCCCCAACCTCCCACAGAAGAAACACCAAGATAAACAGCACTCACGTGTCTCCATCGGCATCCTTTGCAAGGAACTGGTCTTGAGAGATGTTAGCCAGTTTGTTCTCCTCCTGCTCCACTTGCCACTGAAAAAATGACTTGCCCAGCTGCGTCGTGCTCCTGGCAACGTTTTGGTCAGGCAGCGAGACATTGAGAGTAGCCAGAGAGATGCTGCGCTCCAGACTGCCACAGAGGTTGCTGGAGAGCAAGCTGAAGTTGGGGCCATGAGGGGCAGCCTCAGCCTGGGGGTGGGCACTGCTCAGTGTCTGGAGGGGAGCGGAGATGCTGTCCGAGCCCTCGGAGTCGTTCAGGAGGGAGGAGAAGCTCTGCGGCGGGCAGTACGGCAGCTCGTGGCTCTCAAAGGTGCTCTGCTGGTAGGCAGGAGACTGATCACTGCCAACAAACGGCCTGTAGTCCAGGGAGGAGCCATCTGAGGGGTAACTCTGTGACAAATCTTGGCTCTGGGACGCAGGGAACTGGTAATGCTGTGGAGGATCAAGCATGTGCTGGCTGGTGTGGTCCTGGAACGCTTGGTACTTCTGGGACGGGGAGAATGCCTGTGTTCCCGGGCTGTCCTGGTACTGCTCGGCAGGAGAGCCGTGGCTGGAGACTGAGTGCAGCCAGCTCACCTGCACCGTGTTCAGGGAAATGGGGCTCGACTCGTTCTTGATGTTTATAATGTTCTGAAGCAGATCAGAGCTGCTCTCGTGCTTGGGCTCAGCTTTATGGGTCTCCTCCATGCTATCCATAGAAGTTGGTGTCTGGGGTGGGGTCTGACGGAAGGGGAAAAAAACCAACACAAGGCAAATCAATACAAGCCCCAGAAAATTAGAGGTATAGCTGTATCTGGTAGTTTCTGATCATACAAAGCAAACTGAAAAATAAAGGCATGGAAAAAATTACTGCAGACTTACCAGGAGATGTGGGTGAACATTTGCTTGGCGCTTGAAAGAAGGTCCATCAGAAAGGAGTTCAGGAGCCTTCCTTTTGCCACTGTGGCCCAGTATGCTCTTCAGTTCTGATGAAAAGAAAATAAATTTAGAATCCATTTAGAGGCTACTCTCACAATTGATTTAAAATGTTACTGCAGGGTATGTATTAAAACATGGTCTACCTGTGTATGGTTCGTAGTTCACCAATCCTCCTTGTGCCTGTTAAGAAAAATCCAAAATTTTCTGTTATTATAATGTTATTTCTGAGGGGAAAACAAACAAAAACAAATAAACACAAAAACAATCCACCGCAAAAAAAACACCCAACAATAACAAGAAAGCAGCCATGACTTCCTTCTATAAACACAGAATATACCTTAGAATAATTCTAGTACGTGGTTGTCTAACCCTAACTTAATTGCTTTTAATTAAGGTTAGAAAATGGAAATAGTTTAATGAAACTTAAATAAAACCCACTGTTTTTCTTTAGGCTTTTCAAGCCATTTGTTATAATACCACAAAACTCCAGAAAATCTAGAGAAATACATTATTCCTTCCAGACACCAGAGAATTTTTTGAAACATTAATAAGCCAGCCAATTTTACAATTCTTTAATGCCATGAACTTTCCTATGCAAATATCTTCCTCTGAAAACACTTATCTAGGACGCTTTCAAACATACACTCACAAAAAAAAAAAATCTAATCAAACCAAAAACAGCCTTTAATCTTCTCAGAATTTCCTGTAATTTTTTGTCCTTTCAGAGTGAACGGGCCTACCCTGTGTGCTTTGCACAGAGGCGCAATAGCACGACAAACAAATCTGAGAAAGATCCCTAACCCTTCCAATGAATGATCTCATTCCAGCCAACACGGAATTTCTGCGGTTTTGCAACACAAATGTATCTTTATCCAGACTCCCTTTAGAAAACAAAGCTTAGTATGAACAGTTTTAAATGCCTCCTTCTCTCACGGCAAACATTCTTTCTGATTTCTTCCCAGCTGCATTTTTCCATTATGCGTTGAAAAGGAAAAACACTGACTCCATCCACAGGAGATAAAGCTCATTTCTAGCATTACCGCAGAGTGCTTTCTTGCCAGCTTCAGTAACCATTAAAACCAAGCCTGTCAGCGCAGAAAGCTGCCGGTTACCTTGCTTTCCTCGGTGGCAGGAGCCGAGGACATCTGCTTGCTGCTCCTGAAGTGCAGCAGGAGCTCCTTCACGGAGTTCTTCACACGGACCCCCTGGAAAGGTCCTCTGTGCTGCTTTCCCCCCCCCATGTGTTGTTCAACTGTGGAGACACGAAAACAAAACCAGAATTTAAGCCACCCACTTCGTTTACACATAAAGAATAATAAATATAGAAAAAAAACCCCAAACAATCTAGAAACTCTCGTGGAAAGGCACCTAAAGCTTGGTTTAGCAGAGAGGAGCCAAAGAGCTGCTCCGCGTACCCTTTCGCCGTCCCACGGGCGTGCGGCTCCTCCGCTGCCCGGATGGGAGCACCGCGGCACCGGGCACGAAGCGCCGGCCAAACGCGCCCGCTTTTCTGGGCTTCGGCCGCTTTCCCATGCCAGAGGCTTCACCCCCGAGGGGACGGAGCGGGACCCGCGGCTCCGCGCTCTCCCCGCCACCCCCCGGGGCCGGGGCCGCCGCGGGGACCCGCCGTACCTTGCAGCGCGGGGCGGGGGCCGCCCCGGGGGTCCCTCCGGCCGCCGCCGCGGCTGCTCACCGAGAGGTCCGAGTCGGATCCCGGCGAGCCCGGGGCGGAGGAGTGCGCCGGCGAGCAGCTGCCCTCGCTGGAGTGGGGCGAGGCCCCGTAGAAGTAGGCGAGGTTGATGGGGCTGCTGAGGGCGCCGCCGTCGCCGCCATCGGGCGCCGCGTCGCGGCTGCTCTCCACGATCATGGCGGTGCGGCGCGGCGGGCGGCGGCGCGGGGCGGCGGGCGGCGGAGCGGGCACGGGCACGGCCAGGGCTGGGCGGGCGGCGCGGCGGCTCTGGGGGCGCGGGGCCGCGGCCGCGCTTATACCGGGTCCGCCCCCCGCGGGAGGGGCCCGCCGGGCGGGGCCGCGCTTCCCGTCAGGGCGGCGGGAGGAGCCTGCCCGTGAGGGCCGCTGCCTCTGCCCGGGAGAGCCCGGTCCGGGGTGCCGCCTCACACCTTGTCGGCCAAGCTGTCCCCCCGTGGGCTTCGCGGGATAACAGAATATCCTGAGTTGGAAAGGCTCCATCAGGACCATCGAGTCCAACTCCTGGCCCTGCCCAGGACACCCCAAGAATCACACTGAGCCTGAGAGCGTTGTACAGATGCAGCCTTGGCAACCCTCGCTTACCTCTGCTTGCCACCCTCTTATGGAGCTGCAGAGGTGGGGATGAGCAGAATCTCTGTCCTCCCACCACTGCTGATGCCACCTCATGTCCCCATTTCAGGCATCCCTTACACTTTGCCCCACTCCTACCAGTCCTTGGCTCCAGGACGCAGGCATGGAAGAACAGAGACTTTTTGGTCATGTGCATCCCATGAGCAGCATCCAGCGAGAAGGGGAACGTGAGCAGTTACTCACAACTGAGATGAGTCATCTCTGTTCCTCTTACCCGGCCTGGAGCAGGCAGGGGCAGACAAGGAGTGATTTTAGTTGTAGTTTGCACCATACTGTGGTGGCAAGAGCCTCTCGGTCGAGGCCACCTCAACCTTCTTCTTGGGGAGAAGTGGGAAAGCAACATGATGCCAAAACAAAAATGGGTGAAACCATGCGATTACTGTTAACATCACTGAGTTATTTCCAACGTTTTCAGGAAGACTTCTCAGGTTTCTACTTTTCAAACAAATATATCTGCTTTCACACTTCCGCTGAAGTCACCATCTTCTAAAATACAAGTGAGCAATTTTGCCCACAAAGTTGAGATTAGGATGTTTTTAGCACTGTGGCTGTTCCAATAAATAGGTAGTAAAACAACATGGTCTTACATGGTCTTTCTAAAGTATATTATGCAAACTGGAGGTCTGTAATTTATATGTTTTAATTGTATTGAATACCATGAATCAGTGCAATATGAAATTATATTAATCAGCCCATGAGGAGGCAGGAGGGAATTGTTTTATATTATTCAAATATTTCTCCCACCATCAAGTGAACAAAGGGTTTTGCTGAGAACTGTCTAGGCGGATTTCTACTCCAAAGACTGTTGTTTTACACCATAGATTGAATCTATGCAGCCAGAGTGAAATTTATAAGTAGAACCCATAAAACAAAATTAGATGCCAAGTAGTGGCAGAAATACCCCAATAGAGGTAAAAATTCACTTGCTCCCTGAGCAGAAACTCACCCCCAAGCGCACCTCCTCCCTCATTTAACAAAGCACTTTACACAAGTGAGGATTTATTAAACCAGGCTGTGTGTTTTAAGAAAGGAGAGGATTTGGTGTTCAAGCCTTAGACTTCAGTTATGATACCTTAACCTTAAGCAGATGTTTTTCTCCTCATTGAAAAGCACTTGGTGCTCAGAGATCCTGGAGCCCACAAATGCTCTTTGCACAGTCAGTGGCTGTGAGAAGGAGACACAACTCAGCTTCCAAAGTGGATCCAACTGATGGACCTTTGTGTTCTCATCCCTGCCAGGGAGCCCAGAAAGCCACTCATTTCAATCTCACAGGAGGCTCTACAACTCCTACAAAATGCATCTTGTCTTTCAACAAGTGGATGGTAATGCAAATCTGAGAAGTTGATAACCCAGAAAATTAGATTTGTCATTGCAGTTGCCTTGAAAATGTCAAGAGTAAAAGAGATTTCAAATCAAAAGTGGCTTTGTCTCATTGCAGTTCTTCTGTGTTGTAGAAGGTTCCTAAACCACATGCAGGCAGGGACAGGCAGCACCTTTATCCTTGCTATTCAATAACAATTTTGGAATGGATTTAATTAGAGATTAGTCTCAACATATGAATGAAAACTCTTCTGTAAAACAATTTAATGAGTTTGTGTTTGGTTTTTTTCCCTGAAGAGGGCATAGAATTTCTTTTTCTCTTCTATTCCAAACTCTCTACTCTCCTGAAAGTTGAATTGCTGACTTGCTCTCCTTTTACCAAGCAAAATCCATTTCAGGCAACAATTTGATACCTGAGCTCATACTTGTTTCATCAGTGACATCTTATTTATCAGGTCTCCTGGCATAAATCTACTCCCAGGCAAAGCAGATTAAGGCAAGTCTAATTCCACCAAGCTCCATAACAAAAGGCTCTTTCAAAAATATACACACACCCATTGGTTGCACAAGATGTGCTGGCTCACAGCAGCCCTGTGTTCTCAAAGTGCTTCTCTGAGAGTTACTGGTAAATTATTGCTACATCCACAAGCTGTAATTATTAATGCTGCAGACCTTGAGCATTAATGGGTTTTGGGTTTTGGCCCAAGCACTACGTAACATCAGTGGTGACCAAAACCCTGTGAGGCATCTTCAACCAAAGTAAGTTCCTCTGGGGCAGGGCGGTGACCAAAGAAAAAAGCACTTGTCCCCTCTCCTCCTTGGGAAGGCATCCGGCTGGTTTCAGCCTTCTTTGGCCGAGCTGTAATTCAGTGTAGCCCACCAGCCTCAGAGCTGGAGAAGGCTGCGAGGTGAGCACAAGGCAGCCACCCCAGCTCCCCGATGTGCCGTCTGCCCGTGTTTTTATTGCACCAGTTCCCTGCTGGGATGTATCAATAATGCCAACTAGTGGCCGTCGGCAGCAGCATTTGTCCTGAAACCACTTTTCTGTGCACCTGCAAAAAGTGAGATAAGCCTATCTTGGTATCTCAAATAACAACAGAAAGGAAACAGAATGCACTTGTTTCTGAAAACTCTGTTTCTTCTCTCTCTTCAAAGCACAGCCCACTATTGTAGCATTAAAAGCAATCAGTTTTGGTTTAGGTTAATCCAATATACTTGATTAATGAGATAACTTTTGAGAGTGTGACTTGTGCACATGTATGAGCTACTTCATGGGATCTGGAAAAAACTTTTGTTAAGAACAAAACCAAAATCCAATTGTCTTCAAGCTTGTGCTTGCTGGGTAAGGGGTCTCATAACAGAAAGCAAAGAGGCTGAATACCAGCACCTTAGACTTCAACCACCTGCTAAACACCCAGGCTAACCAAGGTCATGTTTATCCCCTTTGCCATCCTAATCAGAACAAGCACAGAGAAAAGACGCAGTGTGCCTGCGCTGCTTGGTCCCCGGGGCACCTACTGGGGTGAGCACTATAGGGATTGTAGGCTTTAAATAAATAAATGAATGAATAAAGCAAGCCCAGTGAGTGCAGCTTTGCCTTCCCTGTGGAGCAGCACGTAGTCACTGTGCCAGGCACACTGTACAAGCTCCCTGTGTGAGTGAGGAACATGCCAGCTCTCAGAGCAGCCCTTGGTTTGGAAGGTATGGGAGCAGAACAAATCTCTCCCCTCATCTGTCTCCTGAGCAGCAGCATGGAGTAAGGGACAGCCTCTAGGTGAAATGTCAGAGCACAAACTGCTAGAAACAAGTACTTGGTTTTGCAATGTTTCTGGAGCAGCATGACCTTCGTGGTGTTTCTTAAACTGGACATAAAAATGGTAGTTTACAACCCAGTTGCTTAATGCAAGTGAATATTTGCTGTGTTGATGTCAAACATGCCCTGTCCTCCACTGGGTGTAATTGAGGCTCCTGCTGCACAGTGAGCTGAGGTGTGCAAACACCGTGGCCACACCTCCCCACCCCAGCAGCGTTTCCAACAGCACACACCTCCCGAACCATGCAGCACAACACTCACTTTGCTTCTAGACTGGCATTGAGAAAAACACAGGTAAAATCTCAGGAACAATTCCACTCCTAGAGAGCATTTGGGGTCTGTACCTGCATTTGCTTTAAGGGTTCTGGAGAGCACTTGTCAGCAGGTTGGAAGTGGTCCATGACAGGGTTTTACTCTAAAAGCTGGTACAGACGAGTTAGTGTTTCTTCCCTCTCTGCTATACTTGTATTGCTACATTTTTCCTAAACTTTGGTCTCCAAGACTGACATTCTAGGATTAACCTGAACATCAAAAGGGGGCATGTATAATTCTTCATATTAAGGAAAAACTTAGACTTCTTATTTAACATATTTCTTTTGGGCTTTACTCCTTTGATCCAGAGAATACCCTCAATTCAGCTCTTTTTCTCTCAAGCTGTCTCATATTTAAAAAAAAAAAAAAAGGTAAATTAAAAAAAAAAAAAGTGGGTTGCTCCTAAGTAGATCCTTCAACACTGTGTATGTAAACCAGCTGAAATCAGTACACAAGAAAGGAAACCCTAAATCCAGCAAGTGTTGCAAAGCTGGCAGAGAGGACCTGAGTTCTGTGAAAGCAGTTTCCTTGTATATATACCTCGTGTCTGGGGACATTCTTCCCAACATACTCACTACCCTGGTTAGTCGTGTTTTCTCAGCAGCTTACCTGTCTCATTAGTTCATTAGTGCCTGGCAGCAGGGGAGAAATGCACACAGCACTGATGTCACAGCATGTAAACAAGGAGCAGGAGGCCATTTCCCCATAGCAAAGGGGAACATCATATGTCACCTATCGTAAAGGATGCTGTGTGTGTGCATAGGTGAGGTGGAGAGTGCATCTTCTTGCCTCAAAGGGGCTTGTTGTGGTATTCCAGTTTGGAAAGGGAGTTGTCACAGTTTCTCAGTGCTGCTAGGGAGACTCAGTGTAAGTTTGGAGGGGTCAGCATCAGTTTTCCTTGTTTCTCATGCTGAAGACATTTTTCTTCCTAACCAAGATGATCATCCTGGGCCAAAACCTGATATTCATAGCTCACAATAATTTCATGTTCTGCTATCAGATGCAGGAGCTTGTGCTGCAAGCACAGTAGATGAGCTGGGCTCTGGTGTACTTTGATTTCAACGTTCCTGCCTTCCACAAACAAGTGGTTGTTCCACTTCAACCACCTGTAAAACAAAACCACTTTCTAACATGGACTGCAGAGCTGTCCCAATGCACATTGCAACACTTCAGCACAGGAGTGGGAGGAAAAAATCTCAAAGTGAGATTTGAACCTAGAAAAACATGATTTTTTGAACTGTCTTCTACCCAGACACTTGCATTCCTGGACTCAGTTTGTGTGTAGTAGCAGGTAACCCTATCTAAGATTAAGGTTGCCATACATAAGGTTTCTCAAACATGCATTTTTCCCCTCAAAAACATTGCCTAGGCAGATTTTGAAAATTTGTGCTCTTCTTGGACATGGCAAACCAGTCACATCTACCAGACAGCAGGTCTAAGAGCTGACCAGTCCAGAAACCCCGGGCACAATGTCAGTATTTCTGCAGCCCACCTGTGCAGCACTTGCGTGGCAGGATCAACACCTGCAGGAAGCCTCAGCACTGATTTGCACAATCCTACACATCCTCTGTGCATACCATCAGCTCAAGGGTGCAGATTAACGAGCAGGAAAGTCCAGGCAGAAGCAAGACAACCAGTAAAAAGCGCTAGTAGCATGTTGACACTGTAGAGTTCATTGAAGGGAATGGCCTCATCTAATGTCTTGAGCTTATTTCACTGTGCTTTCCACTGATAGAGTCTAAATGCTTTCAGTTCAGACATCCATTCACTAGAGAAATCCCAGCTTTCAAAATACATGTCTATCTGACCATTGGGAAAGTCCTGAAACTCAGCTACAGAGCTGTCCTTCATTAGTCAGACAATAACTCAATGAACAGGAAATTTTCTCATTGAAAAAAGCACCTAATTCAAGGCAGACAAATAAAATTTTGTTATAGCAGGGAAAATGTTAGGTCACTTCCAAACAGTGACACAAAAATTTTCCTGGTGCTTGGGATGAACTGCATCTACTAAGGCAGGTTTTTATCTTCAGTTAAATGTGTGCTGGAACAGCTGGGACAATGCCTCTCCACCTGTGGGTCAGAATTTGCTGTCACACAAGTCTCAATCCCAGATGTCTGCGTAAAAGATCCAAATATCACAGAAAGGATCCAAATACTCTGTTCTTTCTATTGACTTAACAGCCACCTGCTACAGGTTTAGAAAGAAATCCATTACAGTAATGACAACTTCACAGTAATATGTAAATCGTGCACGAGTTAGCATAAAATATCAAGAAAGTTGGAAATAAACTCTTTGATTTGGTGGGGCACTGTGCAGAGCTCTGTTCCCAGGCGTTGGCTCCCTCCTCCAGTTCCCAGCTGGGAAAAGACACCTTCCAAAGCCAGACACATCCTGTCTGACAGGACGCTGCTCTCCACAGAAGCCAGCCCATGGATGTTTAAGTTTCCTTTTAATTTCCTGCCAATTTCTTAAGAAGAAAGCAAAAGTAAAAGCAGCTCCTTTTTCTGCCTTGCACGTTTTGTCTGGGGAGTTTGTGACTGGGTACACATAAAGTCACACGGGGGTTTCTCAGCAGAGTTTCTTAGCAGCACCACCAGGACTGAGTTTTGCTGCTCTTGAAAGTCCAGGTGAGAAGAAAAGACAGATCAGAGCATCGGGGCTGCAGCAGGAAGCAAAGGGATGGGATTGTTCCTGCCACCCTGCTGCTCCAAGCAGTCCAGGAATGGGAAAGGAAGCTCCCCGGTGCCCAGGACTGCTGCTGCAGACCTGTTTCCAGCGACTGATGATGATAATCATGACAATGACGATGACGATGATGATATCCCAACCACGACCTCCAGGGTGGCAGGCTGCTAGGCTGCCCTAAGTAGCCCAGATGGTGCTTAGCTGGTGCTTGCCCCCCGTGACAGAGGGCATTTCCTCCCTGCACACACCCTGCTCCCACCCACTGCCACCAAATGCAAGAGGAAATGTGGCTTGCTGCAAAGAAAGCAAATAGAAGCAAAATAGAGCAAAAATAAAAAATCACTTGCCAGAACGTGATCACAGAGCTGATACTGGAGTTTTGTTTGAAGCAGAAATACGGCCCCTAGGTGACATTAGTCCCTGACTGCTGGTCACCCAGTCTGGCTGAGGGAGAGCCCAGGGTGTCTCCCTTTCCCTGCCCTCTGTGTGCCTCCAGCAAACCTCCACGTCTCAGCTGAAATCACCTGGTTCCATCTGAAGTACATGCAAGCTACCCACCCCCAGTAGCACACACATCTCCAATGTCATCACAGCACACACCTGCCCCCAAACATTTGGGGTCTGAAAAGCAGACCCCATTTCACCCTCTGCAAGGCTCTTCCTGCTGAGCTGCCCTCGTTGCCTGCTAGAGACAGGCACAGTTAATGAACCGGGTGCTGCATAATCAGCCCCGTGTGGTAAGCCAGGGAAACCCTCACCAGGTGATGAAAAGGAGTTTATGGTTTGGTTTAATAAACCCCTTAGCATAACAAAATTTAAAGTGAATTTTAAGCTCATTAAACTTCATTCTTTTCATTCCCACTCTTGCTTTTTTTAATTACAAGAAAGGAGGTGTAGATCCCTATTTTTATATGCTTCCCTCTGCTGTCTCACACTGCACCATGACAGTGTAGTCCTGTCCTGCTGAACCTGGCAGGCTCATATGCTGATGGTGCTCTTCTATCCCAAAATTACTGATGAGTGCCAGGAAAGAATTGTAATCAAATTATACAAAACACCTTTTCCCACTAACAATGTTTCTTCCATTCAGTACTCTCAAAGTTAGCTTTCCTTCCATCCATCCATCCTCTGGAAAGCTATTACACCCTCCCCCAAAAATGCAAATTGTTTCAGAGAGAGTCACCCAGAACAGCTAATCTATTTAGGAGTATTTTGCCACCGGATTCACCAAGGATTTTCAAAAATCACACCATTCTTTGTGGTTTCTTTGCTCTTGGCTGTTACCCATTACCTTCCCAAAAGCCAATCATTCTTCCATATTCAACCCCAAAACACACAGATTATTACAGCACAAGCCACTTGTGAGGCTATTACAAATAAAAAGCCAATATTGTTTCAGTCAAAAAGATTTTCTAAGCAATAAATCAAATAAAATTATACCAGCATACCTTCATGTTGGAGGAGTGAAGTTAGGAATAGTTCTATGGAAAACAAGGCAGTTCTTGGCACCCCATTGGCAACTGATCATTCCTTATGGCCATGCCTGTGTGAATGACTGAGCAGTTCCTCTGAGGTTTAAAGGTGTGAAACAGAGAAGCAGTGGTAAGGAAATTTTTCTTCCCCTCCCTCACAAAAGTCCTGCTTACTTTGGCTTTCTGTTCACAAAAAAAGAAAAAAATTAGAAAAAAAAAAAAAACTGCATCACACAAGTTTCTTTCACCTTCTGGCTGAGTACCCACAGGGCACCTTTAGTGCAGTGGCTTGCACACCACTTATCTTTTGGCTCTGGCTGACAGGAAGCAGGGATGTTGTGACATGTGAGAGGAAGCAGGGTGGAGGAGGACAGTGGCGTGAGCATGGCTCCCTGGACTTTTTCTGCACGGTGGAATTTCCCAGGTGGGGTAAGCCCTGGTTGAGGACATTCCCCTGCCAAAGAGGCTGGCAGGAAATCCCAGGCTGGTGTAATACTGCCAAAAAAAGGGTGTAGAAAATACTGATATGAGATAAGAATAATGAAATAGTGCTGGGCAACAATTGGGGGAAGAGAAATCTGCAGGTTTCCCAGTGGGGTTTCCTGCCTGCCAGGGTCAGGTTCTCATTGCCCACCTCCTGCCTGCAGTGCTGCCTGTGTGGCCACAGGCATTGAGCTGCATCTCACTGTCCCTTTTCTGTCTTGGCTAAACTGGATAAGCACAGCATTCACATAGGAAAAAAGAGAGATCCAGAGTCTCACAGGAAAAAAAAAAATAGCTCCAGCCTTTGGGAGGTGGTGCAGGACAAACACCTCTCCTTGGCAAATGGCTGGCTTTCAGCAGGACTTTGCCCTCAGAAAGGTTGGAATGAGTTTCACAGGGTGTCAGTGTGAAAGCTTCATATAGCCAGGAGCCTGGTTAAAATGGGAAGGGGGTTATTTGTAAAATAAAAAAAATAGAAAGGAAAAAAATTAGTCTCATTTTTCACAGAGGTACCAGGTGTGAAATAGTCACCTGCTCCAGTAGATAAAAACAACCTTCAGTGTAAAAAAAACAGTTGTCCTCGATTTTCCTAAAATCTGAGTCGATCCATCTTAATCATAATCCCTTTTCCTTTCTTCTGTCAGCACTGGCATGGGCCAGGACTCACCATGCATATCAAACATGGTGAGCAAAGACAGGACACCCAAATCTCTTCAGAGCAAACACCTGTCACTTTCAGTGCCTTGTGTTGCCCCTTCCCAAATGCAGCTAACTGATACAATTTCCAGCAGCTGGCACCAACAAGGCAAAAGCACTGGACCACAGGTCCCCCTGCCTGTTGCGTGCCCAGTGCTTCCTGCACTGGAACATAGATGTTAAAACATCCTCAGACTTTATTCCCACCCTTGCCCTGCCCCAGCTAGCTGCAGGAGGGAGGTGGGAGAGAACATCTCCATCCCAAAGG
This sequence comes from Zonotrichia leucophrys gambelii, assembly GCF_028769735.1. Taxonomy (NCBI): domain Eukaryota; kingdom Metazoa; phylum Chordata; class Aves; order Passeriformes; family Passerellidae; genus Zonotrichia; species Zonotrichia leucophrys. The sequence continues at coordinate 99,816,350 of NC_088169.1, forward strand.
TGATACATTCAAAACCTTCCCCCTGCAGGCAGGAAACTCTGCGTGGGCTCCACCTTCCTGTTGGCAGATGTGATGTATCACTGGAACATGTTCAACTGATAATCTTGATGGGCTCGATATTGTCTTTGAAATCAGGATGGTTTGTTCCATCTGGGGCTGCTCTTTGTTTGCTCACTGAATGCCCGTGCTGCCCTCAGTCTTGTCTAACAAGTGTCAGGGTGGGGCCTCATCTGGACCCTTGCCCTGCTCTCTCCTGCAGCAGCTGGGAAGCAAAACCTGCTGCCTTTGGGGACCCAGGGGCTTCTGAGTGCCTCCACAAGGGGCCAAGATCTCTCTTGGCAAAGAGGGGAGGCTGCAGCCCCAAAGAGGCACAGATGGCCAACAGCACAGGCAGTAGGAGCAGCACCTGGAGCACCATGGAGCCCATCCATTCTCCCAGGTGTCACTGCCTTTGGAGTTAGGGAGCTCAGGTGCTTTGACTCCAGAAATCACAGGGTGCCACAGACATGGTTTATGAAAAGATCCTGGCAAAAGGATTTTTCTCCTGAAAAGCTGAGAAGCTTCAGCTTCTCCATGTTTTGTTGCTTTGGAATGTGATTTGGAGAATTGTTTACCCAGCATGTGAAATGGTTTTTACTTGATGACCAATGACAACCACCTGTGTCAAGGCTATGAGCAGTCACAAGACTTTATTATCATTCCATTCCTTTCCTTTGCTAGCCTTCTGATGTCTCCTTTCTCTTTTCTTTAAGTGTAATCTTAGTATATAATTTTCTTTTAATATAATAAATATCATAGAATAATAAATCAGCCTTCTGAAACATGGAGTCAAGATTCTCATCTCTTCCCTCATTCTGGGACCCCTGTGAACACCACCACTTTGGTGACCCTGAGTGAGGAACATTGCCACAACAGGGGACATTTTTAATGAGCTGAATATGTGATGGAGGTCAGCCCCCTCCTGTGCAATGAGGGAGTACCTGCTGCAAAGAAAAGGAAAATCCAAGTCTGACAAGAAAGGAAAGACAGGAAGAGTAAAAATACCATGGCTGATGTGTGCCAGGGCAGGATGAAAAGTCATGACTCCAGCCCCGAATGAAAATACCTACTTGTAACAATGTTTGTTGTGCACAAGAACACGGGCAACAGGACATTAGGAAGAAATGTGTTAACATAGGGAACTTACATTTCAACCAGCAGATATGAAACTTCTGGGATTGGAAGATACACATATGTTGAACAGAGTTTACAACAATGTAAAGTAATTATAATATCAGCTTGTTACTGGAGCACCTGATATTTTTAATTGGATTTTTAAACCAGGATATTTTTTCAGTAAAGTAACTTTCTTTTTCTAATGTTACTTTCAAGGCAAGGGCAAAAGAAAAGCACAGAAAAAGCAAATAATAGTAAGACTACACAGGGGAAAATACACAAATGTGGAGCAGAAAGATATGAAACCATTAGAAGGAAGAAACAGCTAGAGACAGAAATAGCTGCCTTGCCAAGAGCAAGCGACAATTCCCTGAGAGAAGCTGACTCAGAAAAGAGGGCAGGCAGGACTGGAAAGCATGACTCACCCAGCGCAGGGAAAACCAAAGGGTAGGAAGGAGTGGAAAGAACTGACTGCAGGATGGCAAGAGGGGAAAAACCCTGTCATTTGTCATGGTTCTTTCACTGCAGGTCCTCCTTGTGCCATGCCTCTCACCTACTGCACTCCCACAGGCACGTCCCACCTGGAAGCTCTTCTGTGAGGTCCTTCAGAGGGACCTGCCACCCCACAGCAGAGGAATATCATATAAATACTCCTTTCATTGCAAACAGCCTGCAGCAGAGATTTAGGGAGCAGAGGGACAGCCTTGTACCCAACTGAACCAAAAAACAACAGGTGCCTCCAGAGAGCGCAAGGGCAAAGGGTGAAAAGCATTTGTCCATTTTCAGAACTGACCAGGGAAGGAGAGAGTAAAAATTGGAGGGGACAAAATGTTTAATGGGTGGTTGACCTAGAGAACACTGACTGCCACTGTCTTGCTCTCAGACCACAGACACTGCTTAATTTTCTATGTCGCAGAAAAAAGTAACTTGAGATATATTATTCTAGCCTGGTAAAGTTTACTCCTCTCGATCCTTTTGTGGCTCAGGATAAAAAAATCAGATTTAAAGGAATATTTTTGGGGGAAAAAATAACCCTCTTTAATCTAAGAGTTATCAAATCTATGTCATCAACTGATTTCACTCACAAACTTCAAATCAAAGAGCCTCAGTGGTATTTGTGACATTTGTTTTCATAACACAAACTATACAGGAGTTAGAAAACAAACCACCACCGAGACAAATATGTTGTGGCTTATGTTTTTCATTTGAGAGTCATCCCAGCCTCTTTTTCAGTGCCTCAAAGCCCTCTTCTGGCCACAGTCATTAAGGGATTAATCTATTAAACCCAAGCTGACAGTTGGGATGTGGGGGAGGACATGTTGCACTTTCACTTAGCTTTAGTGACTTGCTCACTCCTCATCTGGGGCTCACAGAAAGTAACTCACACACTCAATTCTCTAGCATTCCCCCACAAAATCCCTCTTTCCCCTTCCAAGCAGAGAAGCTCTTGTACAATTCACCATGACAGACTTACAGAGCAAACCCAGAAGGTTACTGAATATGCCCACAAGAGGCTAGGAGCACCAACAGTGAAGGAGGACACAGTAATTAGGAGGATTTTGGAATCACTGCCCAGATATAAGCTAGGTTTTCTTACATGAGTTCAGATCTGGGCGACAAGCACTGTGATGAATTAACAATTCAGGAAGACTCACAGATCCAGATTCAAGGACATAAAACATTTCCCTGGTTTCAAACACGTTGATCTTGCACTGTAAATAGAACAGCTAACATTAAAAGTTGTGTTATATGCTGCTAACTGGGGATGCAGGGCTAAACCATGGGATGAACACAAGAAACCCCATTCCAACCAGATCAGAAACCATGCAGCTTTAGCTTTTTGCCAGCCCTGGTGAGCCTCCTGTCTCTGTGTCTGATGGATGAGGCTCAAGCCCCTGCCTTGCCAAGCAACCTCTGCCATCTCAGGCAAGCTGCATGCCTCCTCTGAGTCACCACAGCCCTGAGGAGCACTTGGCACATGATGAAAACCTGCCTGTGCACTCCTCCTAAGCTTGATTACACATGCTTTGGGTTTCTTTTAGAAAGTTTCCCAGCTATGATATCTGTCACATCCACAGTCATGTGAGAACATGGTACACATGGCTTCAAACCAACTCTGCAAGCACATTTTGGAACTGCACCTAACATGATTGCTGTGTCATTGCTGTCAGGGGCATAGAGGAAGAGGTGGGTGAGCAGCCTAGGTGGGAAGAACTGTTCCTTTTTTAAAACATGTGGAGCAGCACATCTATGTGTATTCTCAGAGGAGTGAGTCTGTCCCACACAATTGTGATTTCCAAAGGCAATACATCTCCACATGACCAAATCCCTGACCTTCTTCCTCTCCTTGGTGTCACAGAGCAAGACCTTTGTGTGTTGCTTTTCCTTAACTACATCCCACTTTTTTGCTTCCCCTCTCTGTCCTACTCATCACTCTCACTTCCCCTCTGAAGAAGCCTGGGGCCTGACCTAACACCAACTGAGAAACAGCTCATACTTAGCAGCCTCTCACATTCATTTTTGGCTGAGTGAAGGCTGATGTGGGTTGGACATGGTGGCAGCACAGTTTCCAGAGCTAAATGCTGGGAAGAAGCTGCTTTGCCTTTGCCCTGTCCCCTCAGGGCTGTTGGGATGGCCAGAGCAGGCAGGGCCATGGCCCCGCTCTGTGCTCAGCAGGAACGTGAGGGCAGCACCCAGATCACAGCCCTGGCCCTGCCCCCTTCAGCAGCCAGCGCAGAACAAGAGGGGAACAAAAAACCAGAACAAATACTTGGCAGTAGTGCCTCAGCACTCTCTCCTGGCTGTCAGCTTTGTCATTCAGGGATTTTTAGCCTGGTCAAACAGGATGTTTTTGGCTATCTACGTCAGGAACCAGCACAAAGGGCATTGTGCCCTGCTTGCTACTTTCCCAGCTGTGAACCCTGGCTGCAAACTAACTCCAAGGCAAGCCAGGGGACATCCCCCAAATCCTCCAGCCTTGGGCCATCCCAGAGACTCCCCAGTGTGTGCCAGGCAGCCAAACTCTCCCTCTCCATGACCCTGCACACACAGCAGCCCCTGGGCTCACGGGGCAGTGGACACACAGCCACCACTGTAGGATGCCTACAGCCCGTGAACACTCTGACTGACTCACAGCACACATCTCTCCTAAATTTATCTTCCATTATTTAAGTAAAAATTGTTCACAAGATAGAGAAGCAATGACCATGCCTTCACTCTTTTTTAAATGAAGTGGTTTAAGGGTGTCCTGTGGGTCAGTCAGGCTGCAAAAACCCTCAAAGAAGGAAGCCTAGATTATGGACGAGCTTTTATTATATGTCAGGCCTGACACACCAACAGAGAGAAACATCGGGGGCTTCAGTGCTAGGTCTCATATCAGGCACAGATTACCCCTCTCCAAATACAAATCACATTAAAAAAATTACTTAGAGTGAATTTATCTATAAACCATAGCATGAAACTCCTACCCAACACACAGCACAAAATATAATAGGTAAAACTAAGGGAATTACTATGCAGCTAAAAAAACACAAAGGACATGTGGTTACAACAAACAAGATAAACTGAGACTAAATCAGATTAAATGGTTCAAGTAAACTTGCCCTCTTTATTAGGAACTTTTCATCCTCTGAGCTTTTTGGCTATTTAAATTGTTTTTCTGATTGCATCAGGAAACAAACAAGACAGTAGAGCCTTCTGTATATTGTAAGCATTACAATAACATACATATATTAGAAAAAAACAAGTTCTTTGAAAACAAGTTCTTTCTCTAACATACTTCACTGCTCCCAACAGAGAGTAAGAGCCTTCCAAACAGTCTAAATATTTATTAAATTATCTGGACTTAAGGAGTAAGTGCTTTATAAATGAAAAACACATTTGTGACTGAAGTTTTTTGCTATTACTTAAACTGTCATGAATGGAAGAATGTTCTAATGCACACTTTTGCAACAAAACCAAAGCAAAACTCCAGCATCCTCCACCCCTCTAGGAGGCAACTTCAAACCTTCGTCTTTGAAATGTACCCATGAAATTGTCACCTGCAGTACATAAAAAGTTGTACAGACACTTGTGGTAAGCAAAGTTTCCCTGTTTAATTGCTTACCTATAACAAGTAAAGCAATGAAAACTGCTAATTTAAATCTCATGAAGCAGTGCTACATTTGCAGATGAAATTAGAAGCAACTGAAAACTTGAAAAAGGGAAGCTTTTGCTTTTCATCCTCCCTTCTCATCAACAATTCAACTAACATTTTTACTAAATTTCTAGAAGGAAGAAATCAGCCTAAGAATATACACATGAGAAACAAGATTCAAAATATTACAGTGCAACACTAATATATATAAAATGGAGTTTACTTACATAATAAATAAATTACTCTGAAATCCTCTAATAAAAACAATAAAAGTCGTTTCTTTCACTGGAATTTGAGAGAGCTGGATTTTGAATGAAGAAATTAAAAAATAAATATCTAATGAAAGATTAATAATCAAAATTAGCAGTACAAAAATGAAAATATAAAAAATAATACAATGTCTTCCTTTCAAAGGAAGAAAATGCAAAGAAAGGGAAGACAAGGCTTTGAAAACCTTGTGAATTAATTTTTTATGTGTTGAGGAAGATACTTAACAGATGCTGAGAAATTCTTTTCCAGTCCTGTTTCACATTAAGTAACTTCAAAAATAACCAACCTAAGTCCCTATTAAAATCCATTTAGAAGTTTAAAGAAACTGATTTAAAAATATTTTATTGCTTCTGTGTTTGCATATCCCATACATACACAACTGGTAACATGAGGACATAGATGGTAACAAGATGAGAAAAGAAATGAAAAACTGTCCATAGATCACCTGAATGACATCTAAAAGCACAGTGTCCCCAAACACAGGTAAATCCTCAGATTCTTCATTTCTCTTCCCAGTCTATTTCAGAGCCTCATTCTAAAGCAACTGGCAATTTCCCTGAAGTTCATTACCAATAAGTTAATTCATCTGTTGTTAAAAAATTAATCTAATTAATCTAAAGGATGAGGTTCTACCAGAAGGCAATTCGACACCTTTTCTAATAGCAGTTCAGTTCTCTTTTGCTCAACTGTCAAAGCACTCAAAATAACATTTTCTTCTCTCTCTGTGCTTGGTAGCTAACAGTGATATAAAGCTGCTGTTGAGGAGCAGTAGCAAGCACTAAAACACCCAGAGGAGACACATGCAGCCACAACATATTCACACACAATATGGCTTTATGAGTTAAACCTAATGGTCAGTCCACAAATTCAGTAGTTTCCTTCAAAGAAGTCTGAAGTCCTATTTCCATGAGTATTATTAGGATAGAGTTGTTATTCAGGATGAAAGCCTTTACCTGCTATAAAAATCACAACTGGAAAAGATGAAAGTTCATTTTTCATTGTGGTAGTTTACTTTCCCAGACCTGAATTGGTGTGGCCTCTTTTTACCAGAGGATAAATTGCCATTACCATATTAAAATAAGCAACAGTCACCTAACACTAATGCATAGGCAGATGCTGTGTGAGGCAGTTGTCAGTAGGAACCAGCAAACTGGACCTCTTAACTGCTGATTTGAAAAGCTAAGAATGGGTGCCATTTCAGTGTACACAATTCCTCCAGACATGTTTAAAGATTTTTAAATTGTAAAGTTTATAGATGGATAGTACTGATGCCTTTTACATGCTAAAATAATTTGTATTTGTTTCTAAACCACTTCTCAGTTGCCTTTAAAATGAACACAATAAGAAACACTGTTGCTGTAGCTGGCAGCATTGGCTCTCTTAGGGCTCTGGCAATAGGAGAGCAGCAAACCTAACAAGGAGTGAAACTTTTTTTAACATAAAGACATTTTGATAATTTCACTCTGTGCAACCTGCCAATTTGCCTTGTTAATCTTCTCAGTTTGCTCACAAAGACTCAACTTGGTTTTGACACCAAGTTGAGACTGGCTTTGGCCTGAGTGGGACCAACAATAAGACAGCATGGAACACCTCTCTGTGTCATTGGGAGTCATTTGGGAGTCAAATTTATCACAAACTGTTTTCAAAGTGCTTCTAGTTAAAACTGTAGGCAGGCTCAATCAAGTAAGCAGCAGTAAATGCCAGGCCAGGAGGCAGAGCCACCAGCTGTCAGCCCAGCAAACCTGGGTCTGTGCCAAGCAGGTACATGAAGGCAGCCCTGGGCACGCTCGGCTTTTGGGCGCAGGGTGTGCCACCTTTTATACTGGCAGCAGTGAAGGTCATGAAGAAATGACAGAACTGCCAGACCCTGAAGAGGAGTCATTGTGTGGCCACTGCCAAAGCACAGCAGGGCCCTCGGGTCACTTGGCTCCCTGTCCAGATTCGGGGTACGAAGGACACAGCAGAGGGCAGCCCGCCTTTGCAGGACCTTAAGGGAACGGCTGCAGCTGGCAGGCAATGGAAACACTTTCATTGGCAAATGAAAGACTTTCACTGCTAAATGAAACACTTTCACTGCCAAATGCTTTAAGCTTCAAGCAGGCAAGCCTGCAACTTGAACTTGCAGAAACTGCCTGAAACACTGTTTTCGCTGAGGTTATAAAACATACACATCCTCACTAATGATAAATCAAGGAGTAGACAGTGTATCAAAGCTCAAAAGAAATTCAGTAGTACAAGAAACCAAACTAAAATACTGGTTATTTGCACTATTAAGCAGCCATCTGTAAACAAAGGTACCTAACTAGGGTGCTCAATTAGATTTCAGCAAGTTCTTCATGACTTAATTCTACAGATATTGTGATTGTGCTTCTTTATTGGTGACTTTGGTACACACCCTTTATGTTTCTAATTAGGACTTTGACAAGACACTGTGTTTCTCTGACACACAGCTGGAGTAGACATCCCTTAAGCTCTGGAATGCTGAGAGAAAGACCATTCCCAAAATCCCTCCCAGGTTTCACACACTGTTCTGAGCAACAAGACCCTGGCAACAGAATCAGTGTCACACAGATTAAATTAGGCATACAGTGCAGATAACTAGTAAAGCTAATAACCCAAATAGTCTCTTATTGAATCCTGCCAATTTAATTTAAGGTGCTCTCGAATAATCTCAGGTATGAATGATAAGCTTGAAGGAATCAACCTTGCAGGAAGATATGGCCTGAAGAGTCAACTCCTCTTTACCACCCTTTCACAGCTACCCAGACTTTAAGGCCACCCCACTTATCCTGCATGCAAGTACAGTGTCCAGAGTTCTCCATATCATCCAGCCTCATTCCACAGCTCAAAAGAGCAGCTGTACTTGGGCTATAGCAAAAGGCGACATAGGGACACCCATTTGTGCTAAGTTTGCAGAGGACACACGTAAGATAAAAACGCATCTATTTGATTCTTAACAATTATTTCATTAGGGTGCAGGTTATGTGGCGAGTAATGAGCCACAGACATCTCCCAAGCATCCACAAAGTGCACAGCAATTCCTGAGAACATTTTCCTCATGACAGAATCAAGCTGAAAGGAATACCAGTCACTGTTGAAGAGGCTCACTTCCGGCCCCAGCTCCTGCACGTTGGCTGTTCTGATGACGATGGCAGTCTTGGGGCTGCGGTCCAGCAGCCGCAGCACGGCCCTGCGGATGTTCCTGAGGCGGCGGATGTACACCTCCACGGGGAAGGTGCTGAAGTGGGACCAGATGGTGATGGCAACCACGGTGTTCCTGCCGCCCACGATGCTGTCGAGCTCGTTGGCGATGTAGCGCAGCTCGCTGCTGAACACGGTGGAGAAGCGGATGGGCGGCCCGTGGCAGCGGAACTTCAGCAGGATGTTGTGCTTCAGGTCCACCGACATGAAAGGGCCCACGTTCTTCGGGCTGCCCAGGTTAAATTCCACCAGATCTGAAAGGCCAGGAGCGAGCATTAGACAAAGACAGCACTGTTGGGGAAGATGAAACTGGAAAGCTTTACAAATATGATTGTCTGGCAAAAGATTATGAGAATATGGAAACTATAAGCGAGATTGAAATGAAAGCAAGCTTTGAGATCTTTTAGTTACTGAACAATGGGAAAACAATAGTTTGGCCAGCTGAAGGTAATCCCCTTATGATGAAACAACACCCTCTGCAAGCAGGCAAGTCTAAGGGTCTGAGCAGACCCTACCAGTTTAGCAGAAGGAGTCCAAAGAGTAGTTTTTAAGGTTTAAAATGTAACACAGTATAGTAACATAGTGATTTTTATAAGCTGTATAGAAATGCTAAAAGATTTGTATATTGTACTAAATTAGTTAGTGAGAATCAAAATATTCAACACAGAAGAAGATTTATTGTATTGTAATGAAAACTTCGCTCTCCTACCCCTTTAACTCTCTTACACTTTTGCTCTCTTCCCTCTCATCCTCTCTCCCCCTCTCTTCTCTCAGGCCTGCCCTGAGCTGTGGCTGCAGCTCCCAGCAGGGCCCTGCACCCAGGCCCTTTGCAATAAACCACAAATTCCACGACCTGGCTGCAGAGATCTCTCGTCTCCGTCCGTCCCGACCGTGCTGACCCCCCCATGCTCCTACACAGCACAAGAACTTCAAGCTTTCAACAAGACGCTCAGACCACAGGGCAAAGCAGGAGTAGATAAGGAAACCTGAACATATTTCAAAGAACTCTAAAACTAAACAGAAGTTGAGCATCATTTTTCAGAGTGGAGTTTATGGGTGTTGAAATCTGCAGGACAGCACATTTGGATTTCAGAAGGCTGGCAATGCCTTTTCCAAGTTTCCCAAACTATTTCCTTCTCTCTTGTAAAAAATAATTTTTTTACAAACAAATAGTCATTGTTACTTTCTGAATCCAGGGTTCACAAGAACCCTTCTAGCAATTTTAGGACTCCATTAAATTTAAAGATTACTTCAAGTTGTAGGAATTAAGGCAGCTCAAAGACTATATTCCAACACAACTGAAGTGGTTCAGAGGAAAGAGATGAGCGAGGCAGGAATATTTAATTTTCTACTGAAATTCTTCTACTTAAGTAACTTGAATAATGAAAAGAGCCCCAAAACCTATAAAGAGCAATGGAGGTAATTTGCTACCTCATTCCAAAATCTCTCCTGTGACTGGGATGTTGCAAGGCCTTACAGAGGCAACCCAAGTGATTTCCTGCTGCCTTAACTCACAACCACAGCAGCAGTCCTGTTACAAGGACAACTTTGCAGGGGTGGCCCCATTTACAAGGCCTACATGTTTTCAGTATCTGCTCAAACATTTGGCTGTCTGCCAGGGCTTCTGATGAGGTTTTGTCTTTCCTCGTCCTTTGTTTTGTCACTGTCACTCAGTAAAACCAGCTCTGTGTCTGAGAGGTGAGAAATAAGGCTTTGTAAAGGCCCTTAAAGCTAAATAACAAAAAATTACCTGGAACAAATGCTGTCAAATATTCAAACCACTGCCTTATTGTAGAGTCTCCAAACAAGTGGATTACTTTTCCTTGTAAGCACTCAGTTATATCCTCTGATTTGTTAAAATTATGGATCCAATGTGTTCTGGACCTCCACTGGTCTTCATAATAATAACCAGAAGGGGAAGCTGTGGGATCTTCAGCTCTGCCCATACTGCTTGAATCTGGAAGAGAAAAATCCTTTGAAATTAATATGCAACCAAAACAGCCTCCATAATCTTCACTGACATGTAGTCAGCGACTGCTGACAAGAGCTGGGTGGCCAACTGTAGTTCAACTTGCTTTTAATTAAATGGTATCTCTGCTGCTAATGTAAAAATGTATCTGCCACCTTTCTCCGGGCGCTGGAGGCACTCAGTGGCGGGTGTTTGCCCTGCACAAGGAGCGGAGGCAGGAAGCCGGCACAGCATCCTCCCCGTCCCGCTGCAGAAGGAGGGAAGGCAGGGAGGCCGGCACAGCATCCTCCCCGTCCCGCTGCAGAAGAAGGGAAGGCAGGGAGGCCGGCACAGCATCCTCCCCGTCCCGCTGCAGAAGGGAAGGCAGGGAAGCCGGCACAGCATCCTCCCCGTCCGCTGCAGAGAGGAGGCAGGAGGCGCAAGCATCCTCCGTCCGCTGCAGAAGGGAAGGCAGGGAGGCCGGCACAGCATCCTCCCCGTCCCGCTGCGGATCCAGCACGGACGCCGCCCTGCCGCGGCGCGCTGCTGCCCTCCAGCGGCCGGCCCGCGCACTGCAGCGCTGCTCGGCGGGGACAGCCTGGCAACACCCAGAGAGACATCCAAAAAAACCAAAACAAACCCACAAAACCCCCACACAGACCGAGACAAACCCCCAAAGAACTACTACTACGGAATAACACATACCTCGGCACTCTAGAAGAGTTAAGTCTGAACCATAAGGCCTCCAAAGCCAGAAAATGCCAGAATTGAAGCTATGACCAAAAATGGTGTATGCGCCATTTGAATAGGATAACTAAGAGAGTCCCTAATTCCATGGATTTCGGAATTTATCTCTGCCATCCAGCCCCCTCCCCATTTACTGCCTGAGGGGCAACTACACATCAGGGAAGCTCTGCTCCATAGGGATGCCCTTTTAACTTGCAGAAATTGAGCAATATCTTGCAAGAGAAGTATCAGGATTACAGGAGATTACAGGAAGAGAAACTGCAATCTCATGGTTATATCATACAAATATTGCCATATTTCTCTTAGTAACCAGGGTGATATTAGTACATCAAAGTTCTGTAATGCTGTTTCAGGTTCCTCCTTTGCAATTTGTGTATTCAAATACCTCAGCTGAACAAGCATGGAGATCTTCCCTGGCACAAACACCAGCTGCATGGAGCAGACACTTCCAGATGTTAAACACCTCTACTCACCTTGGTGTGGGAACTGCTAAGAACTGTCCTAACTTACAGCTGTTTCATAAAGTTGTTTTTGCTGTGGCCAAAATCATGCCAGGGGCTGTTTGAATGATGTAAAAGTACAAACACTGGAATTCCAGGGCCCAAAAGTATCCTCTGATAGATGCTTGACTATAACACAGATAGAGCCAACCATAACCATCTTTCCAATAAGCACTTTTAATTGCTCTTTTTCTATTCAATATCCTCTGCATGTTGTATTAGACAATGTTAACCTCTTTAGACGTCACAGGGACACTAAAAAGCAAACTACTATACAATTACATTTGTATAACACAAATAATATAATAACAATTATCACAGAACAAAGCCATCAGAAAATTCTATCTCTGGATGATTCTTTAAATCTGACAGCAGGAACAGAGAAGGAAAAAAAACCTAGCTAATAATGTGAACTCATCTAATATTTATTAACAGGAGAAAGGGAAAAAAGCCTTCACATGATCATGTAGTTAAAGACTAACTCATAATGTGAATTCACAACTTGAGTTTGTTAGATTTTAAGTTTTGATGCAAAAGCAATTCAATTTTTTACCTTTAGACACTTTTTAAGTATCCTTTAAATGGATACTTATATATATATGTATATATATAGATAGATATATAGATATATATAAAACAGTGGTACTAGAACAACTTTTTGGTGCCCCACAGTAAATCAGCATTTCAAGTCTGTGTATAGTATCATACCAGTTTTGGCCCAGAATTCAGAACTGGCTCTTACTTTGAGATTTTATAAAAGAAAATAAAAGCTCCAATCTGAAGTTAAAAAACAAGGATAGAAATAAAAACTTGTATTTCAGAAAAAGAAATGTTTTTAAAAACTTGATCTACATTTACCACAATGGAGAAAAACATGCACAGAAAGAACAACAGCAGAACAATGAGTTATGTGTATCATCAGTCCTAACCAATCCACACATTCAAGAGCATTATAGCAATGAGTTCAGTTTATTTATTCAGAGACTGCTGTACTTGGAAGGAATTTCCCTGAGGAAATGTGCTATGCCTATCCACCCTTTTTAACCCAGCATTAATTGCCAGGACATTGTAGGCAGGCTTTGATCATTCTTAGCTCCTGGAAGAAGGGTGACAATCAAATTTTGAATTTGCAGCAGTTTCTGCCAGGAAACATACAAGACAAAAAAAGCCAAAAAACCACTTCAGCTAAAGGATCTGGACAAAGAAAAGAGGTGGAGGGTAAAATGCTGCAGGTCTAGTAGCAGAACTGTTTTTTTTTTAAGTGAACAGTAAAACTAAAAGCAAGAAATGCTCTAAGTTGCCTTCTGTTCAGACTTTATTGCTCAGGTCAGTAACTCTACCTTAAAAGTCTCTTATAACCTAATGAAAAAAATACGAAAAGTTTTCATTTAAGAAATGATTCTCTGTTTATCACATTTTATGCAGACTTTTTAGAAGAATAAAAAGCTTGCTTTTGGATATGAATGAGATAAAATCTCTGAGTTCATTTTAGTACAGACTGTCTTTGTTCTGTTCTTAGAAAGGGCACAGAACAATTAAGTTGTAGTCCAGAACTGTAGATTCTGACATCCTGTGGTAACACAAATTATAGTAATACTTAAATGCAATCAAAATCTGTTAGACAACATTCTTAACAAAGAAAGAAATTAAGAAACACCACACAGCTGTTTTCATTAGATTGAGAGTTTGGTAAGCAGTTACTCTAAGAGATTTTAGACTGTGAGTAAATGCTAGGAGATATAAAAGGCATTTTTGGCAAATGAACAAAGTTGTCTCTTCTTATGATTTCTTCTTTTGCTAATAATCCCATTTATGTATGTAATTTCAGAAAAAAAATTCACTATTTCTGAACTTGTATTAAAGTTAACACACAAAAGCCTTCATCATCTTAATAAAAATCTGATACTGATTTTTTTGCCATGTTAAAAAAACCCCAAATTATTATTTGATGCCTATAGTTCTTTTTATAAATTTGATTATGAATTACAAACAAGAATCTTATGCAGTTCAGCTTACCTGTAAATGCTGTGGGCTTTACAATGACTGAATCAGGTCCACTGGAGAGTACTGGCCTTTTGATATTCACATCACTTGAACAAAAAATGAACACAGCAATATTTGTAAAAGTTACTGTGAAACTTGGAGGCAACATTAGTCTCATTTTTTTTCTTCCTCCACTTCAAATAAGCACATAGTACTACAAATTTTTACTCTGAGTTTACTCTACTTCCTACAGCTGAATTCATTCCACATTTATTTTGAGACTACAGTTGCTGTTCTCGATCCAAATTCAAAATTTCACGGCACTGACACAAATCTTGTGCAAGCTTGTACTGACACAAATCGCAATAAAGCAATCAAGCTGTCAGAGGTGCAGGAAGCTTTTGGGAATCTGCCCCAAAGATGTTCCCAGCCTGCAGAACTTGTGGGGACAAATCACTGCAAGGGTACAGGGCCACAGCAGCAGCTCCCAGCTGACTGATACTGAGATCTTATTCTGTCCTTTGCTACAAGAGAATCCTTGTCTTTTTTTTTTTTTTTTTCACTATTTAAGAAAGAAATTATTTGGAATTTCTTTAAGCCACTTCAATGAAGGATCTCAGAGCTGAATGGAACAAACAAACAAATAAACAATCAAAACTAAACCAAGAAAAACAGCTTTCCCATTCCCATATGGAAACACCACCAATAAATATAAGCTATATTTTACAGGTGGACTGACAGAGACACAAAGTCAAAAGATCCACTTGCAAACTTGATATGGAAGAGCCAAAAAAAAAAAACAAACTGATGCTTACTTTTTATTTCTGGTCTTGGTTATGAATATGCACACATACTTTCCTAAATTACACTATTTGGAGTTGCTACCCTAAAATCTTTCCCAATTTAGACCTAAAGTGAACATTGTGCCAAAAGATTTTCCTACAACATCTTGGTTGGAGAGCAAGGCATTAGCAAGGCATTGCAACTACAACTCTGACACTACACAGTAACTAACTTTATCTAAATTCAGCTGTGTAATATCATACAGAAGCAGTTCTGTCACACATACACAGGCAATAAGAGATGGTTTGGGGTTTTTTTAATGCTGAATGCAGAAATAAAATATGACTGTGAAACTAATTTAGTTTGACACTTGAATAACATGCACAGATAATTTCCATTTGCATGGGTATTTCTCAGCTATTTGTTCCACCAGGTGTTTCCTTTATGAAAATTGTTTATAAGATTTGAAAGTCATATTGAGCAACAAGGAACACATTTAAGACAATTTTTGATGAGGACAAAAACAATTGGTAATTTCTGTAAAAATGAGCCTAAAACCTGGATCCTTTTTGGATAGTTTATATTTGGCCAAAAATACTTCTCAAAGCATTGTTATTAATATTGCAAGTGCAGGTATGGAAATAGAAAATAAGGAAATAGTCTCAAAAAACCAGCAACAGATTTAGACAGCATGCTCTTGTGAAATTCAGCAGGGTTGAATTCAGAGCACAGAAAGAGAACTACATGCCAAGTTTCTTTAAGATTGCTAGGATTCTTGCACAGCTGAATGGAGGGGAACACACTATTCAACAACTAATACCCAACACCTGGTCCTGCAGATACACTCCACCTCTAAGGCAATATGTCTTATTTAAACAATAGGTTTAAATAAGCCTATTGACTTGACTGAATATATATAAATCCAACAACATACAAACCTTTGGAAAAAGAGGCTTTCCTCTTGTGTCAGAAGCCCTTTCAGATATCCGCCTTTGGCATGGTTGATTCGGCTGGCACAGGACAGTTTCCGAGGCTTGTAACAGAACCACGGCTCACCCGTGTAGAGATCTGTGAAGTTACAGACTGGGAGACCTGCAGGCAGGCAAACGTTGCACTCTGTAGTCTCTGAGTACCTCCCAGACTTGAAGGAGCTTTTGAAGTAGACTCTGTCCGGCCTTTCCTCGCGCAAACGCACGAGGACTTGGATGGCTTCACTCGGATGGACAAGCGACACAGAAACTTTGACCTCTCCTGGCCAAAGCAAGGTAAAGAAGACTTTGTAAAGGCCATTGTGGCAATCTACAATCCTTCCTGCTGCTCCAGCTTTCAGGCCAGGAGAGTGAATTCGTGCTAGTAAATAGTCTCCACCGTACTGTTTGGGTTTTCCTTGGAAATCCTTCATGCGAACGAGTACCTCCAACTGATCACCCACCTTGAAGAACCTGTCGGGTTTCACAATCACAAAGTCACTGTGTGTGGGATCAGTGCTCTGCGCAAAGGGGATTTTGCCATCAGGGGGCTTTGGCCACTGTACTGCAGCAAGCAAGGATTCCTGCTCTGCTTGTTCCCGTTTGGACAAGGTCTGCTCCTCGTACCCACAGTAAGGCTTCCTGGTGGTTTTGGCTGCCTGGGACAGAGGATGCTGGACATTGTTTTCTGTTATCCAATTCGATCCTGAAACTGTGTCATTATCCAAGTGCTGGGGAGAAAAAGATTACCTGAAGCTGTGCTGTGGAATGAAACACTGGGAATAATGGATACTTTGTTGGGAAATGGTCCCAAGAACTGGGCTTTGCTTTACAGAGCTTTCAAACTGACCAAATGAAACAACTTCACTAGAAGACCCAAATCTATTACTTTGACCATGAGATTTCTAAGGAAACAGGTGGGCAACCTGTAGTTATCCTGCTTTGGCAAACAAGCATTTAAAGAGCTTACATCCAATGCATGGCAGTGTTTCAGCTTACCAGTACACTCTCCAAATATCAGCAATGTGAAAAAAAATGACAAAAGGTGTCACAGACACATTTTAGGAAAAATCCTTTTGCTAGGATTTTTTCTCCTGAGAAGCTCAGGAGAAGAGGCCTCAGAAATGAAATGTAAACAATGATTATCTGCTGCAATGGAATGCAACAGGTGCATCTGTGATTGGTCCATGTTGGTTGTTTCTAATTAATGGCCAATCACAGTCAGCTCACTTGGTCTCTCTGAAGTCACAAGCTTTTATTATTCATTCCTTTCTATTCCTTGCTAGCCTTCTGATGAAATCCTTTCTTCTGTTCTTTTAGTATAGTTTTAATATATCATTTTCTTTTAATATAATGCATATCATGAAATAATAAATCAGCCTTCTGAAACATGGAGTCAAGATTCTCATCTCTTCCCTCATCCTGGGACCCCTGTGAACACCCCCACAAAAAGTTTGGATGATTAAATTATAAATCACATTTCCTTTTCTTCTGCAGTAACATTTTAGCCTTGGAGCACCATGGGTTCTAATAGCTGCCCCATGTAATGCAGGGAAATAGGTTTTCTTTGAGATGTTACACTGCAGGTTAAGCTGATGCACCCCTGCCTTGCAGAGAGGTTTGCTGCATGTGGAAGCTGCACTCATTTATCTGGTCACACTCACATCTCTTCTTGGCTAATTATCTGAAATGCGTGTTTCCCTGTAGTGTACACATTAAAAGAAATAAAAGAACAAAAGCCCAATCCTCTGGGGCAATGAATTCATGAGCCAGTGGGCAAGTAGAATAGTACAGGACAAGCTAGGACTAAACAGGCAAAAACCCAGCTTGTTTATTTAGAAGATTTTAAATAAGCTGTATACAGCTTCTTCTAGCACCAAACAAAACAGCAAGCAAAGCATCTCTAATCATACAAGAGTTTAAAAATTAAATTCCATAAATACAAAACTAGACTAAGAGTTCTGCTGCAACTTGATAAAACTGTATTTTGTGCAAAAATATCAGTGTCCAAAGCTGTATTTGCATGCAAATGACTGCAGATACCATCTTCTTTATGACATCACATAATTTTGCAGATTTGCATTAGGAAAATTTTAAAAATAGCACAGTCTAAGACTCCAGAGGTACCCATGAGATTTCTAATCAGCAAATTAAGAAAAACTCCTTCAAATACACATAAAATCAGCAGTTAATGACCAATTAATTACCAGGTATATGTAGTAGAACTTATCCATAGTTCCATTTCACAAAGAAGGAAAATAGTCTTTCAAGCAAAGATTAAAATTATACAGCGCACCATTCACATAGCATCAGATGATATGCTCATTTAGATTTGAAACATTGCTAAAAAAATCAAACTACATTATTTGAAATCTTTAAAAATATCATTGTACTTACCAATACCTCAGTGTTTTCCATTTACTTCATCCTTAACTAACTACTCACTACTAGCTACTTTTAAATGTCATGTACTAAAATCACAACACTCATGTTAATGCTTTATTCATTGTTATAAACCTTTCTTAGGCCATGGAAACATCAGCAGTGTCTTAAAATCATTTGAACCACACTGAGATTCAACACACTTATTCAGAAGAAAGGTAAACCTAACAAGCAATAAAAACATACAGGCTTTTGAAGTCTGTGACATAAATTGGTTTTGATCAGCTTTAGAGTAAGAGGATGAGCACAGGAGGATGTAGCATGGATACACAAAATCTTTGTTTGATATCCAAGTTAACTATAAAACCTGAAACTGTAAATTGCTACACTGTAGCTCTAAAACACAAATTGACATATACCCATCTATACACCAGATGTTAACATCACAATAGAAGCTTTTGCTTCTGTTTTATATTCCCACCCAGGATTTAATAAATTTTCCCTGAAGGCCATAATTCATAATTATTTTTGTTTTCCATCACAGCAAGCCAAGCTGCAGCAAGCCAAGCTGCAGATGTAAGCTGCACATTACTTTTATTAGTCCAGTAAATTTCAGCCAAAGCTGAGAGTGAATCTCAGGCACAATTCTACTTTAAATCTTGCCTACATGCACTCTTGAATTAAGCCAAGTTTCTATTTATGGACACCTTCACAACTTCTTCCCTTCACTTGCTCATGCATAAATATATACACACACATATATACATGTAACACAGAAAATACTGCATGGAAATATTCTTAAAATATTTGCTATATAAAAGTTTGCTATATATTTTTATGCATCCAATAAGCCAGCAACAATGTCTCAGCAAAAATATTTATCTATTTTCCTAAAGAGGAGTGGGAAGGGAGAATATATGTTAGGATTAATTGCTGTTTTCAGTGTAAGTTCCCAAGAGAAAGTTTCTGGTTTTCAGTTGGTTCTTCAATGGTTGGTGGACATGGGGAAAAACAAATCCTTTCAATTTAAGAAGAGATGGTCATCTAAGACAGCTTAAAAACTGATGCATCCCTAATTTTAATCTTCTATACATTTCCTGGGGGGGTTTTAACCCAGTCTTTCTGTCAGAGATGTAGAGATGCCATTCCTGGCCCAGCTAGGCTTTCTGAAGTCTTTCCAGAGGCATACCTGTCAGAGAATTTTGCTCAGACATGGCTTGAAGGAAAAAAGGCCATGAAAATATACAGCTGATGGAAAAGTAAAAGGCAGCTGTGAGGAGCAAATTCTCAAGCCTGTTTCTGTAAACAACACGATTCTCAGGCACGTTTATGCAAACAGCAGAAGTTCTCAGGTTGTCTTCAACAACAAGTAAATACCTTGTCCTTGGATAAGGTATGGGAAAGCAAAAGTGACAAACATGGAGGCCTTGAGAATCTCTCATATCAGGGTGAGAACACAAATCTTGGTTTCAATAACAAACCACAGGTATTGAAAACAAAAGGAGGGGTTGGTGTGTAATCTGTGACCTATGATGAGCTCGGATTTTGCAATATGCATGAGCTTAATTAACACTGTTATAAAAAGTGACTGATTGAATCAATAAATTTGGAGTTCGGTGCTGATCAATTAAGATGGGTCGTCTCCCTTCACTTCAATACATACCCATATCTTTCAGTGGGGAAGGGTGCAGAGAGCACCAAGCCAACAAGCTCATTCAGAAAACAGAATATGGTTTGATGGCTGCAAATCAGTCCACCTACAGAGATTTTTAGCAGAGCATAAGGCCAAAGCTCTTCCTTGTATGCAGCTGAGAGCAAGGACATGCACTGTCACTTCAGCATCTCCAGGTTATGTCCCCCTAAGCAGAATAGATCATATCACAAATATTTCCTCAGTCTATCTTCAAAGGGCCTGAGGGGGAAAGCTCCATGAAGGTAAAAGCAGAGCTTCTTCAGCATCCTGAGGAGCATTCTTTCTTCAGCATCCTTGATCATCTTTACAGCCCTCTTTCAAGCCTAACCAGGACCCTGTATTGTTGCAGAATTATAAGCTTTTGTGTAAAAATAGCCTAGACCACGGATGCTATTCACAGGAGATGCTATTCACAGGAGATGCACAGATTCTCTTTGCCAGTAAAGGCAGAAAAAGCTTCAGAGTCAATTAATACACCAAAGATCCCTGACTGGAATATAAAAGCTTCCAAACCATCTTCCTTTCTTAAGTGTTTCCCAGGCTCAGCTCCAAACAAGTACTTAAGTTCTCCTGCCCCTACAGATACACAAGGCCTGCTCTGAGGTAAATAATTAGCTGAGTTTGTCCCCACTTCATTTCCTACTCCCTCTTGGCATTTCCAAGTCTCTCTGGCTCCTCTCTGTCATCATACTGAGACTGTGCAGAATGGAGGGCTTTCTATTGTAGTTAGTAGCTAAACTAAACAAAATTCCTTTATGAAAAGCAGATAGAGAGGATTTCTCAAGAGTGCTCTTCCTTTATGACACAGATTGTTTTAGTGTTGATGACAGGCTCCATGTTGGATAACACCTGCTTTGCTTATTTCCACCTATACACCATTCAAGGTGTCATGTATTTTAAGTGCAATTCCCAAGGGGCATTGTTTGTTTGTTTGTTGGGTTTGAGGATTTTTTGTTTGTGCGGGAGGAGTTTGTTTAGATTTTTTGCTTTTTGGGGTTTTTTTCTATCATTATTTTTTTAAATTTACTGCATTTTGAAGCTAACCAGAACCCAAATGTGAGCACAAAGTAATTTAATGGCTACCTGCCAAGTAACACAGGCAGGATAGAAGAGATTACATGTCAGTTAAGCACAAATAAATCCATTTGCAGTTCCTGCACTAGAGATGTCATAAAAAGGAAAAAAAGGAAAAAGTATTTTTATGAGAGCTAATGGAAGTTTCAGCTCATCTCCTCAGCTTTTGGCATTCTCACCACCAACTAAGCAAAAATTAGATACAACATATAGATTAACCCAGGCAATAATGCTCTCAAAGATACTCTAGATGGGTCACAGAGTACTTGGGGAGATCTGGAATGAACACCTGTCCTCAGTTAAACACCACAGTGTTTAGTAGGTGGCTGATGAAAACATTGAGGATTTCCATTGCTGCTGGAAAAGTGGAACTCCATCTCAAAGCCCAGTATCTTCCACCAGCTGTTAACTCCTGCCTTGGCCTCAGCAGCTGCTGCAAAGCTGCCTAAGTCACTGTCACTAGAACAGGAAACAACACAGCAGATTCCCAGGCCACAGGCACAGTGGGGAAATAAAAGCTCCCGGAGACAGCCTCTGAATCTGAACAAATACCAATTCCTGAAAGGTCAGCCATCTTCTTTTCAGTAATTTTACACTCCAGGTACTTTATTTGTTGTCTGTGACAGAGATGAAATCAGCTCTCTATCATTACCATCTCACAGCACTGAGGGGCTGCTAAACTACTCTAAGTGTCAAAGCCAGTCCTCAAAAGCCATCACCTGGCAGTCAAATGTTCCAGAAATAATTGGAATAAGATAAAGTTATCTTTTGGAGGCACCTTCAGTTTAGCAGCAAGAATTTAAAACTTTGTTACAGAGTTATTTTGCTCAGTTTCAGCTATCTGATTTCATACTCTGTTCTGGCAAGAAACTTCCCTTATCCCCATAAACTCTCTCTTCTAGGTGTTTTTAAATTAAATAAAAACACTCACAACCAATCCCAAAGTGGTTCTGTCACCCTAAAGGCCACTGGTAGAAATACATAAACTCTCCTGCAATCTGAGAGTATGATGTTTGGACAAAATCCTGATACTTCACAAAAAATTACTGCACATTTTATCTGTCCGGCTATATTCACAGAAAAAAAATTCTAATAAAATAAAACCACATTTCTTCTGGTACTCTATGATCAACTATGTGATCTCAAGGGAATAGTTATTCCATTAAAAAAAGCAAAGGAAATAATAAGCAGGCTACCAAACTTTTTGTGGACAGCTTGTTGGGTTTTTTAAACAGAAGAAAAGTAAAAATCTGACATGGGTATGACTACTGGGAGGATGTCATTAGTAGTTTAAGAAATTAAGAGGAAACATTCTAACATGAAAAGGTATAAAATCCTAAAGCAAAACAGAAGGGAGACTAGCTGACAATTGCCTTAGATCTTGAGCTTTAACCAGCTAGATTGGATGATTTGGGGATGAGAAGTATGTCTGATGCATTTACAAACACATTCTCAACAGTAACCAACAACAAGCTCTCCTTCCAGAGCCTGAACAGATTTGGTTATAGATATTCTATGAAAGTGTTATAAGATTTTTTTCTGGCTTTGATCTCTGACTGAAAAGAATCAGCATAAATGCCCATATTAGACTGCCTAGAAAACTGAGCCAAGACAAATACAGGAGCAGGTCCATTCAGAAAAGTCATGACAACAGAAGGGGTTAGAGTTGCATGTTATAGTGTAAAGATTTACCAGCAACACAATACTTAACTGAGGTTAGAATAGCAGACATGTAAAGGGCAACAAAGCCACAAAGAAACTTATCATGGACAGTGGCCAGAAAAAGCACAGAGTGAACACCCAACCTGCATTTTCCATTTCACTCTCAAAGCGCTGCCAGAGCCCTTTTCTCCAAGAAATGTAATTTTAAAATGGAAAGAAAACAGTTTAAGATTCTAAATATCAACACTCCTCAAGCAACATCCTAGGTCAAAACCTAAAACAAAATAAAACCACAGAAAGAGAAAACAAAAGCTACCTCCTACAAACAAAATGGATCATGCTAATTTGAACCAAAAGTCCATTAAACACAGTATTTTGATTGCCAATAGTTTCCAACAGCAGGTATTTGGGAAAAGAAAACAGACTGAACATGCTGTGCCATTTCCTCCTGCAGACTTAACCCACTTTTTAGCCCTTTATGGTTTAGATTTCTTAAACACTAGGGTAAATATCTTAAGATCCAGTACCCCCAATGGACTTTTCTTCTGTGCATTCATCCAGTTTTTGAATATATGCATTTAGTAACTACAAAGACTTACTGCAAAGGCTTCTGCAGCTTTGCTGCAATCCTTAAAAAAATATCCCTGCTTCCTTTAAAATCAGCCTCTACAGTTTTTATTTAATGTGCCCACAAGTACTGGAATATGTAACAAACACTCATTCTTCAGTTATTGATCCTGAATCACTTGTGGTTTTAGACTTCCCAAACATCTTCCTCACCCTTATGTAATCCTCTTCCAATTCAGCTGTATTTTGTGTGGGGTGAGGGGGCTTTACAGCCCCTCTTTTGGATCATTTCACCTGGGCATCACTAGCCAGGAGGAAGGAAGATTCTGCACGCAGCACATACACAACTTAAAAGCATAAAGCACCTACTGACTGGCTGACATGCACAAAGGACAGCTATAATTTAACAAGGTGTTAGGCTAAGCATTACCAGGCTCATCCACCAAATGCAGCACTGGAATGCCTGGCCAGGCAGGCAGCCAGAGAGCAGGGTCAGCCTCCAGGGCTCCTGCAGACACATCCTCATCCTCCTTGGCTTTAATCTTATGGGCTTACTGACTAAGCAGTTTGAAAGTACCTCTGCACTGAAGTGAGAAGTAAAATGAAGAAATATGCAAGACAGATACAGCAGAGGGAAAAGGGGAAAGGTAAACAAAAATTGCATCAGACAGGCCAGAGATGAACAAGCCAGTAACAGCTCCGCAGAAAAAGACCTAGGGACTCCAGGAGACAGCAAACTCACCATGTGTCAGCAGCACAGCATTGTGGCAAAGAATTAACAAGATCCTAAGCAGATGATTGAGCAAAGTTAGAGTTCTCCTAAATTAGACCATGGTGAAGTCATACCTAGAACACTGTGTCTGGCTTTTAGACAACCCATGCCAGAGTAAAGCTGGCAAGACTAGCTAAGACCCTTGAGATGCTTAGGGAACTGGAGTGACACTAAGGGAACCAAAACATCTTTTTATAATTCTAGGGAAGACCAAAAGGGAACCTAAGTGCAGTCTTTCACTAACCACAGGGGAGTCACAGAGGAACTGGAGTTAAAGTACATTCTAACAGGATAAAAGGCAACTACTTGTTGCACTTAAGGCAAACATTTTTCCCTCTATGAAGGATGCAGCATTGAAACAGGCTGCCTAGGTATGTTGTGAAATATGAGTGTCCTTGAATATGGTTGAAAGTCAAAACACCCTGTTGCAATCCAAGCTAACTCTGATGCCAGCCTTTTTAGGAGGGTGTTGGATTAAACACCCCCAGACATGCCTTCAACTATGAATTTTCTGTGATTCCTATTTATAGCTAAATGCTGTCAGTCAGACAATTCTAACCTCACACTCAAAAGCCAAAAACGTTGCTCAAGCCATCTTGGAGAAGAAACAGGCTCCACTTACCTCTAACTGGAAAAAGTTATGGACCAGCACCACGACAGCCAGCACTGCCATGAGCAGGCAGAAGAGCTGCAGTCTGAACGAGTCACGCCACATGGTCCAGCCGTGCCTTTCCCTCCCATGTTACACATGGCCATGGCTTCCGTCCGCCGCAAGCGGGAATGGCATTTCGTCTCGGCAGGGCACGAGAGAACTCAGCTGCCTTCCACCTCATCCCTGCAAGTGCATTTACAAAAACTCTGTTAAATCTCAGAAAGTCACTAGAACTAAAGTCAAGTTTTGCACTGAAAGCTTACAAATGGTGGGGCAATAACCAGTACAACAGAACAGTCAATACAGATTATTTCTGTGGAACTAATTTGAACAGCGTTATCTGTAATTTTACATAATTCTCTTGGATCTGCCAAAGCAAACCCTTATCATAAAGCTGGTCTCACCTGCAGTGGATTCCAAAAAAAAAGGCAAAAGAAGAGCACAAGATTTCATTCTGGCAATCAAAAAGACCAAAACAAATTACCACCCCCCTATTTATCTGTTAGGCCACACCACCACTGTCCAGACTGAAACAGAAATTCATGGGTTTGGAGATCTCTCATTAACTTTCATAACACAAACTTGTGAGTTTGGACATCCCTCATTAACTTTTATAGCAGAAACTTGTGGGTTTGGACATCTGTCATTTACCTGTTTACACATTCCATTAAGTTGTTATTAAACACTGGTGTCTGAAATAAATTTGGATAAGCAAGGTAAGACTTGCTTCCTCCAGTTTGCTGCTTGGGAAGAGGGGAAAAATAAATCAACTGTAAAGAGGAGATACCTAAGAGAGTTGAAAGCACTAAAATTTAACTTCATGCACCATCCATAACATTACATTACATCTTCCCTGTTCTGCTTTTTTATCATTGCTTTTATCTCAGGTACTCATATGCAGCTCTAAAAAATAAAAAAATAAACTTTTGGAAAGAATTCAGTGTGTTGGGATTCAGTATTTCAGGTTCTTTAAATCTAATAATAGTACTGTCTTTCATAAACTTAACTTTCATACAATATCATTCCTTTAAGGTTGCTTGATAACAGATCTGCTATAAAATCATAGACTTTACAGCCACTGATAAAGATCTCAATGCTTGATCAGAATGACTCTTAAGCCTTCCTTTCCTTCTGAGAAGGACAATTTTGATGCAGTCTTTTTGCAAACAAAAAGGGTACTGTTCTTGCAGAAGCTCTAAACTTGGAAACAGAAAACAGATGGCAAGAAGAGACACTCAAAAGACACCAATCTCTCCAAACCAAACATCCTCAAAGCAGCATTACTCATACAACCCTGCACCAAGCGCAACAACATAATCAAATGATTACATAAACTTGGTACAACTTTCCATAAATAGTATAACTGAGAATTTACACAGTTAAGATATAATACATAGTACCTATAGTTTCAAGATTATATGAAAAATGCTGTGTAAATTTAAATGAAACACAGTGATACATTAAATATCAAGATTAAAAAATTATTTATCAAATGAATACAGGCTAGAAAACTGAAATACATTACTGGTATCACCAGGACAGCCTCAAAATAGACCACACATCAAATTGCTTTACAAGGATTATAGGGATTATAACTTCAAATGCTTTGCTGAGAATTAGAGAGATTGTATTTCTGACCAATGAACTAACATTGAAAGAGCAAGGCATCCATTAAAGTGAAAGTATCAAAATGCCAAAAAAATGCAGCTTTTTTGGAACAGTTCTGCACTAATATGAAATTTGCATAAAACAGCAGCTTAGGTCATAAATTGATACTAAATATACCTAGAGTACATGAAAATGCTAATTTAAGGACATATACATCCATTTGAGGAAGAAAAACAAATACATTAGACAAAACCAGAATTTTCAATTCTGTTGCTGAGAGTTCTTTCCACATCACTGAAAAGCACAAGACATTGAAATTTAATTTCATATGCCTAAAATTTCAGATGTAATTTCAGATACCACAAACACTGTTCCATATATTTTTTATTCAATTTTTTTTGTATTCTGTAGATGTCACATGCCCTAAAACATTTAAATGTACAAGTTTAGAGCTTTCTTTATGCTAAAAGCGTACTATACTGCCAGTGTCATCAAAATTGGTGAACAATTGATCCTGTTCATTTTTTGTACAAGGGAAGCCCATAAATACACTAAAAAGCCTTAGGACTTACCCTACTCCTGAAACGTTCTCTGAAGCCATCCACACAGAAGGCCAACAACCTTGGAAACAATACATTAAAAAATAAATATATTTATAGAAACACACACAAATATTTCTTAGTAAAATTTATACATTGGTGGTTTGCTTACAGTGGCACAAAATAAAATGGCAGTTACAACTTTTTACCTGTAAAATCACTTTAGTTTCTACAATTACCCAAGGATTTTGTTGAAGTATTTGATACTTTTAAACTTCAATGCTGTGCACTTGAATTTTCTGCTATTTATTGCTAAGCACTACTTCTCTCAGCTTTTTTCCACGTTACCACAAGCCCCATTTTACCCAATGTTAAAAAGAAAAAAACGATTAAATGACATTTTTATGAATACGTCATTAAATTATGCCGCATGCTCCATTACAGGATTGTTGCTTTGGGTTTTTTTACAAGTTGTCAATTCCTGTCAGCTCTCTATCCCCTCAGCTCTCTGAGCCAGCAGCGTTACAAAGGCAAGTGTGAGTGCAACCTCTCCAAATTCTGCCGTGCAAATCTCCGAGGCACAGAGCAGCCGCTACCTCTGGCGATGCCCAAACCATGTCACTGGGGCACAGGGGCTGATGCTCGCCTGGCTGCCAGCACGGAAAAGCAGATTTGCTGCTGTTTTCCGCAGATTCCGCCCTGGTCCCCGGGGCACGGGGAGCCGGCGGCCCCCAGCCCGCCGATATCCCGGGGACAGCGCCGCAGCCCCCGCGGAACATGGGACCGGACCGGGACCCACGGGCCTGGGAAGGGGACAGCGAGCAGGAAGCACCGCTGCCGGCACTGCGAGCCGCACAGCTCCGCTTTATTGCCTCAATGGTACTTTCAGGATGCCGCGGGATGGGCATCCCCGGGGAGCGGCACAAGGCAGCCCCGGCGTGCCCGGGGAGCGGCACAAGGCAGCCCCGCGCCGGCAGGAAGCTCCCTCAGCCGCCGCCTCGCTGCGCCCCGAGCGGCGCGGGCAGCGCGGCCCTGCGGGCGGGCGGACCCGGCCGCGGCCACGGGGGATCCGAGCAGGGCATCCACCAACACCGGGACCCTGCACCCGCCTCCCGCCCCGGGCCTCCCCCTGCGGCCCCGAGCCCGCCGCCCTCCGGCTGCCCCGCTGGGCTGTCCTTTTCCCCCCGCTCCCCAGACGAGCCGCGCCAGGCCGAGCCGCCCGCGCCCTCTCACCGCAGCCCCCGGCGCTCCCCCGGGCCAGGCGGGGGCCTCGCCCCCGGCCCGGAGGCGCTGGCTGTAAAAGCCCGGCTCCCGCCGCCCCTCCCTCCTGCCCGCCCCTCACACAGCGGCTGCCGCGGCCGCCGCGCCTCCTCCCGCCCCGCCCCGATAGCGGCGCTGGCCCCGCCGCAGCGGCCGCAGCCGGGAAGGGGCAACGGAGACGGAAACAGACACAAAACCCAACAAAAACAACGCCACCGTCCCTGTTGTTTTTGAACCACGGCAGGTGAAGCCTAGGAAAGCAGGATGTGGGAGGGCGGCGCGGAGCCAAGCGCTGTGGCCTGGGTGGCATCACCACGGTCCCCAGCCAAGGGAGAAGGCTCTGACACGAACCATCGCAGCAAAAACGCTGCCGGGCCTGAGGGCGAACGGAGCAGGAAACAGCAGAGGCGGCTCTTGGTCAGAGAGAAGGCTGAGAAAGGAGAGCCTGGACCCAGAGCAGCTGCAGGGGCTGAGCGGGGGATGCAGGCACGGCCCGGCACAGCAGAACCGGGCAGAGGCTGCTGCAATGGGGCAGGACTTCACTGTGCTTGATGAGAACGTGACACAGTCAGGGCTGAGCTTTGCACCCTGCACCAGAGCCGGGTGGCACTTTCAATCTGCAGGACATCTGCAATTAGTTCTGTAAACACTGCATAAGTTTGGGAATGCCAAAACACTCACCTGCCAGCAGTTCTTTGAATGAGTGCAGCTTAAGGGCTTAAGCTTATTTTTACTAAGGAGTATGTGGGTTGCTTAAAACCAGAAACAAGCCAGAGCAGCTGAAATGTTCTTGTGAACACAGTATTTTAGCCATTAGAAATTCCTACTTCTGACTTCTGCCTCAGCCATAGCTATTTTGAAGAAGTGATCTTACCTCTATTTTTCTCCTTTCTGCATCTTACAACAGTGGTTACCTGGTAGAGATAGAAAGCAAAATCTCAACAGGCCCCAGCTTTTATTTCTATTATACACTGTAGGTCAAGAATTGAAAGCCACCTGTCTGGACAAGCAGAACACATTAAAAAAGACAGTACTTTGAAAGATAATTGGTACTGATTTTTTTCCCTCTCAATACACAAAGTCTATCCGTTCTATAGCAGTCTCATTTCTCTTCACTCTTCCTTCATGAGCCTTGCAGTGCATCAAATTCCCTTACAAACTCTGCAGCTCAAAGTGCAACCTAAGGCAAAACTTGGGTGCCAAATGCCAAGCATTACCCATCTCTTAATATATCTGGAGTGATGTTGGGGGTGAAGGTATGGAAGGTGGCAACAGTGAGAAAACCTGTCACATCTAAGGAAATAGGTACTGCCATGGTATCTTTTGCCACATTTTACATTTCACCTCCCCTCAGAATGAGAAAAGATGCCCACGCTACTTCTCTCCATAAGCTCTTCAGTTACCATTATAGTCTTGATGAAGGCCTAATAATGAATTAAATATGCCTTTCTAATCTCTAACATGGTAAGTCCTTTAGGACAGGGGCCAGACATCAATTACTCTGTGTTTGCCCCCCTGCTCTACAACAAGTCCCATGTAAAAGGCTGTTTGGGTTATTTGAGAGTCAATGGCATTAGTGAGGTCTGTTCCACCTCATCACCATGCAACATCTAAATGTCATTAGTGCCAAAAGAAGTACAGCTTAAGCAGCTGTTGCTCACCTTACATCCCTCCTTGTTTATCACGCCAGGAGCACTTGCCAGTTATTTTGATTTGAGCACAGAAAACTGGATAATGAAAAATATTCAGATTTCTTGATTTTTTTTCCAGAATTATATGCAGTAAGATGAAGTTATGCTGGGCCCTTGGCCCCATTGCCCTTTTCTCTCTTATCTACAAAAAATAGTCAATAAAACACAGCATTTTTGATAATATATATGGGACTACTGAACCCATTCTTGATTATAGGCAAGTGTTGAGGAATGTTTTGGTTTGCTCCCTGAGGCAAATTAAAACACACTTTTGTGCTGAAGTATGGTGAGATTTAACAAACAATGCATTGGACAGTCTGCAAAGAACACAACCCACATTTTCCCTTTCAAAACACCTTTGTTCTGTCTCCTTTTGCTACATTACCCTTGTACCACTTCTCCAATGTTTTTTCCCTTCCACAACCATCCAGGTCTTGTACTTCTGCAGTCCTTAGAACAGCAAATTTCACTCTCACCTTGCACACAAGTTCAGCATGGCCCCTGGTTTCAGGCAGAGCTGAAATTTAACTGTTGGAAAAACTCCTTTGCTGACCTGGTGCCATCAGATGGTTTTCACATCATCTAATGCTTTAAAGGGATAACGCCTTTGTTAGAAGAATCATCTTACAGCTTCCTCAAGTCCTTTTCCAAAAGGTTACAGAGAAGCTTTCCTATAGGCATCAGCCTTTCCATGAACCTGCCTCAAGCAGCTGTGCTGCATTCCCACTCCAGGGACAGGCAGGAAGGAACACAGGTTTCCATTTCTTCCAGGTGGCTCTGCTTACCTTTGGGACTAAAAGAAACTCTTCCTGGTCTTTTTTTCTACTTCTCCACCACACAATGGACATGGCCACAGCCATCTCAGCCATGGGCTGCCCAGAATAGATCCTGCCAGTTTAACACTGACACTGCTACACCAAAGGAAGGAAAGCATCAGGCAGCTAGGAATATGAGAAAGCCAGTGAGAGATAAAAGCAGCTTGTCTGTCCTACTAGTAAAATAATACCTAGTTCATGTGTTTAACAATTTCCCTATCTGTGAGTAAAGCCAACGAATCAGAGACCAACAGGAAAGCCAAGCTGCTGTCAAGCTACTGAGCCTGGGAATGAGCAAGCTGCAATGAGGAGAGAACAAGTGCATCTCTGCCCTGGAGAGCTCAACAGTACAAGACAGCTGGAGATGCAGTCTTGAAAACACGGGCTCCAATACCACATGCATTTGCCCAAAACTTCAGGTTGAAGGGGCTGTAGGAACTACTGATGGAAAGATGAAAGGTGAATCCTGGTTGTGGAGTTTCTCAGTGTCTCCTGTTTCTGCCCAGGTCCCACAGGCTCTAAGGCATAAGCACTAGAAAGCTGCTCAGCACATTTTCCATGCACTTCCCACACCAGAAAACATGCTGCTAATGCTCAGGGGACTGGATAACTTCAGCTGGTGTAACAATGGATAGGAAGAGATTTCCCAAAGGCTGCTGCTTGAATGCAGTTTAGCACAAGGCTAAGCAAACATCCCTGACTGCTAGACTGCTCAGTACATTGTCTGAGAATTGTTTAGGCTTTTCTAATGGTTTATGGCTTTCAGTCCAACACATGAGCACTTTAAACAATGTGCCAGATTTTACATTTTCCAGAGCATTCTTTATGATCACGGGCTTCTCAATTTTCACAGTTTAAATCATCTTAAAAGTCAGAGGCAGCTTGTTTGGTTTGGGCATCCTGAGCACAATTTTCTGATATTCCTTCCCTTGGTGAATATCATCTTGCACACATCAGAAGGAGCAGCTACACTGGTTGTGGGTGGAATGGAGGTAATTTTCTTCACAGTGGCTATGGTAGGTCTGTGTTTGACTGTGCTGGAAACTGTGATAACATGGGGCTGTTTTAGCTACTGCTGAGCAGTGCTTACAGAGTCAAGGGCTTTCCTGCTTCTCACACCACCCCACCAATGAATGGGCTGGGTGGTCCTAGCATAGATAAGGATTTCAGCCCATAAAATTAAAAGTAACTATTTCCATTTGATCAAAATGGGCCCATTCACTAGTCATCCCTTTATTTTCCAAATCTAGCCAAAGATTTTAAGGTCTGATCTTATTACAAATATAAATAAAAGCCAGGGACAAGAGTGAACTTCAACCTGAGTCCCTGAAGTGCTGTGGTTACTATCCCTACAACACACAGCATTTAAAACTTACTAGTACAGCTTTAAGGCCTTTAAAAGAAAAGGACACTGCTCTTCTCTTTTCAGACCTGAAGTGAGTTATTTTAGCTATGCCTATTCTTGTTTTTCAAATAGAGTCCTAGAATGAGGTGGAAGGGAACTTAAAGATCACCTAGTTCCCACTCCCTTACCACAGGCAGGGGCATTCCTGCCCATGGCAGAAACCAGACCAGATTGCTCAATGCCCCATCCAACGTGGTCTTCAACACTTCCAGGGGTGGGGTATCCATTCCTCTGGGCTACCTGTTCCAGTGCCTCACCACCCGAACAGTAAATACAGAAGAGTCCCACTTAAAAAAAAAAAGATTTCTTTGGTGTAATGAAGTGGGAACACATAGTAAAGAGTTTAAAATGTCTACAAACCTACATGTGTTACAAGTTGAGTGAAAACAAAGTTAGCTATGTTGTTTCAGTTTTGTTATTGTTGTGTTTTTTTTACCTTTCACAGAACTGTGCTGCAGTAAAACATGACTTTCATGTATGTCTGAACTCCTCAACTGTTTCTTTTTGCTAAAACCTAAAAGATGCTTAATTAGCCTTCATTTGTTTAAGAAGAGAGCAGGTATCCGACCAAACCAAGAGAGGAAACACCACACATTGCAATTGTGTTTCTGAATTCTCTCTCTAGAAAACTCTGCACAGAACACTGCCACATCTTTGAATTCAAACTCAGCAGGTAATTAAGAGCACAAAAGAGGGCCAGCATTGGAAACAAAGGGCTGCAAGTCACAAAGACCAATTTCAGAGTCGTTGGTGAACTCATTTCACATACCCTACTACACTCTTACTGTCCCAGGCACTGGAACAGTGGCCATCAGATGTCTCAGCTGTGCCAAGGAAAGAATGTCAG
This sequence comes from Zonotrichia leucophrys gambelii, assembly GCF_028769735.1. NCBI lineage: Eukaryota > Metazoa > Chordata > Aves > Passeriformes > Passerellidae > Zonotrichia > Zonotrichia leucophrys. The sequence goes on from NC_088169.1 coordinate 99,849,007, forward strand.
TTCTTATCTTGCCATCACTTGCTTTCTATTCTTGAGCTTCCCGTGCCCAGGAGAGCTCTCCAATTGTAAGATTATGATTATAGCCATAAAAGTCAATATAAGGTACACCTTAAAATTTTCAATAAATGTACAAATCATTTATTTAAAATTCAAAACTCAGCAATACAAACAAAATACTTAAGAAACAATAAATCCAAATTGTAAACACTTATAGAAAATATATTAACTGTACCAATTTAACCACCCACCATTCTTCACAGAAAACAGCAAGAAATAGAGAGACAAACCAATACCCAATTGTTCTTTTCTTCTCAAATTCTAGTTTAGAGGTAGAATACCACTGTGAAGTCTCAAAAAAATTAATTCAGTAGAATTATGCTACACATAAATTTGGCCCATATACTTATAAACGTAATGAAGCCAGAAAAAAAGATTCTTACTGACAGCTCTTGCACAATAAAATTTGGCATGGCACTTTCCAAGAGATAAAGCACCTTTCCTGATAAATACTGGTTTATGTTCTTGCAAGAAAGGGATCCTGTGCTTTTTCCACTACTGACAAAGAAAATATTTAAAAATAGACAGACCAACTTTTTGGTAGGCATATAGAAAGCAAGTGTTTCTCAGTAACTTGTCCTAGAAAGCTAATCTGGGAAAAAAAGAAGTGTAACTAGTAAAAGAAGACATTTTGAAAGACTTTATGAATACTTGATGCATACTCATTTGGGTGGCACGTCCTCAAGGGGGAAGGGGGGAAAGTTAATACAACAGGAGAGGGGGAGAAAAAAAGGAAGTGTCTTTTCCACTAGCAGGGAACTGACCGGTTTTTACGGTTTTTTGTCATTTAGTCAGTTTCCCCTAACTGCTACAATTTTATCCTCTCAGGAAAAAGTGTATCTATGTGAGACACACTAGAACATCAAGTGCAGTAAAAATTACCCAGGTAATCTCAAAGGAACATATGTTCCATTTTTGTTCATCAGATAACCTGCTACAAGTAGAAACAAAATTGGAATTCTTCAGACAATATATACAAAATCATAAAAAAAAAACCAGGAACAGTTTGCAAGCTCAAATACAAACATTATTCAGAAAAAACCCAACTGTTTAATATAGAGACTGGCTGCTAAGTGCATTATTTAAACTGCTGCATGCAAATAGTGGAATCTATGGTTGTTTAAGAAACTTAACTATCAACAACTGTTAGGCTTCTGCAATTTAGTTTAGCAAGGATTTTCTCAAGTATTTGCTGAAGGACATTTGTGGTTTAGAAGCAGCAAAATAAAATTTGCAGTCTTAATGCCTTCTTGCATTATGGTATATAGAACTACTTGTCCCAGCCTTCAGAAAAAGAGGAAAAAGAGTCATTTCTACCACAGACTAGCTGAAAACAGGCCTTCATGTGCCAGCTACCTCATTTGGGGCAAAACTACTTGTGTGGTGCAGTTTAAATAGCCTAAGCTATATTTATCTGATTTTTCTGAAGCAAATTAAAGAAACATTTCAACTGTACTCACAGCAGAGCTGGCAATATCACCTGGCAAATAACCAAGGGATCTCTCCCACTAACACTGGAGGATCAGCCCAGGACAAAACACAAGAGATAAGCTTTTCTTCTACAAAGTACATTCTTCTGCTGATCATGAAGCCTTTCAAAAGGAAAGAATACAACATTAACACAGGAAAGTTTCAGATCTATTTTAGGCATTCCAATTTCTTTATGAAATTTCCATCACCTCCAAAGCAAAACTGTGCATCCCTATCCAGCTAAAAGAATATTGCACACCTAGATTAAGGAAACTTACTTAAACAAAGATGAGTAAATGCTAAGCCATATATTAAACTATGATACTTCCACATCATGATTTTTTGAGAGTTCAAAACAGGGCTGAAAGAAGACAATTTTAAGTATACATTCAGTTTTACTCCTTATTTTTCCACTGTATCCCTCATTATGTCTTTCCCTGTATGTATTTTAATGGTCAGGATGAAAATATTTTCTGTATATACAAACTAATTACATTTAACCCTGTAAAAACTAATCCAAAAACTTCACCATTCTTTGATTTCTCTATATTTAGGCAACGCATCTTCTACACATGCAAGATACTTTTCAGAACATTAGAAAAAAATTTCTAGTATTTCACTGTTTCCCAAGAAAAACTAAGATAAAGCTGAATATTCGTTGGTACATGCTTTGCTGTACCTGCATAAAACCATTTTTGTATGTACAGGTTGCACATTAATAAGGACAACAGCTGACCTCAGCATTAGTTAAAGCAAGTTGTCTTGTCTTTGTGCTTGCAAGTTCTAACAAGAAAAGGAAATATCAAGAAACATCTAGGGCTTCCATAAAAAATTTACTTGCACCAAGTTTTCCCCCTGTGACAACTCCAAAATTAAAGATGTTTCACCTTTAAGTGCACAGCAAAAGTGACAATCCAAAACAGCAAAATACATGTGCTCCCTCAGAGTCTCCAGTAAGGAAAACATTGTTATCCAGGCAGGGGTCTGGTTTCTTCCAGGTCTGGCAATAAAACACTCTGCCATGGAAGAGAACTTACACCTGGCCACTGGATCCAGAGTGCAAGATCCAGAACTGCTTCAAACACTGAAATAATTCCTCTCTCAATCTGCAATTTGACATTTGGGGTTTTATATAACATACTGACATTCAAAGAGCTAAGTCCTATGAACTGCAGATCCCCAGGCACGGCAGATTTAAAGCCAAGTTCAGCACCTTCAGAGGACAAGGCTAGGATCCCATGGACTCCACCCTGCTTTGCCCAGGCAATCAGGCACTGTGACACATTAATGAACCTGTACCATTTTCCATACCCAAGCACAACTGTGCTCCAAGATCTAATTATGAATATGGTCATGCTACCAATGTGTTGTGACTACATTCAGCAAGAAGGACAGCACACTCAGGACCTACCACCTCTGCTGTTCTGGGTTTTCTTTAATGCTCCCACATATGCAAGGCACAGTCAAAGATCAGCCTGACTGCAGAGACAGCCCTTTGGAGAAGTTGGTGCCCTAGAACTTTTGTGGGGTGGGAGAAAAAGAGATGATGGCTACTCTAAACACAGAGGCAAGCTTTATTCCTCCAAGGTGAACTTCACCACTGGGAAGATGGCTGGTACAAGTCCAAAACACCATTTATGTTCTAAATAAAGGATATTTTGATGCCTCAAGCAGATATTGGCCTCATACCAAACTCCTGAGTAGTGGCAAATTTCAGCTTGGAACCAAAAGCAGACATGCAACCAAAGCTTTCACAAAAACTAAATTATTTTACATGGTAATGTGGCCATAAGAGTCCTTTTAAAAGAGTGCTAGTTGGTTTTAGGGACACCATAGCATCAGAAGTTAACCTGTGGATCCAGAGAATTACAAAAGCATATGTCTTTGTAACTGAGAAGTAAACATTAGCAAACTACTGCAACACTGGGCTTCCAGTACATGTTGCAAAATGCAACTGACCCCTGTAAATCACAACATTAACTTTTATTTCACTATTGTCCATCACAAATCAGGGGCAAAACAGATTTCCCTTGTCACTGTTGATGTACACTAAGATACCCAGTAGTTTTCCATTAAAAAACCCAACATAGCAATGGCTGGGTAAGATACAAACCCTGCTGCTTTCCCAGTGTTTAAGTGGAAAGCATAGCCTAGGTATCTCAGCACACTTCCTAACAGGGAAGAAATACAACTTTTTATCCACATTTAATGAAAATGTCCACTAGTGGACATACAGGGGAAAAAAAACCAACCAAAAAACCCAACAGAGATATCAGGAAATAGTTAAGTCATGGCATTTGCTTTTAGTATTTATACCTGTAGATAAAAGTAGTTGTGATCCATCAAACTCACTGATGTCCTGAAAGCCACTGAAATCCAAATCCCAGACAGACAGTAGCATCCTAGTGGAGCAAAACACACACCACCAAATCTGCTGCTGTAACCCAGCAGGGCAGCCCTGGAGATGATGTTCCCAAATCACATGCTCTTCTGAAATTCTTCCTTAGTCCTGGCTCCTACTAGTTCCATTTTGAGTCTTACCTGAGAAGGCAGGGAAATTCAACCCCAGGGCAAACAAAGTCAAAGCTTGTTTGAAGCTCCCTGAGGTTTCTCTCCTGAAATTCCTTGTTTCAGTGTGTATGTAAATGATCTAATTCCTCACCAGTAGCTTCAAGTTATTTACAAAAAAGTCACTGACTCAGACACTGGTTTTCTGGAATGCATCTTTGATACCCTGACCAAGTTACTCTTGTTTAAATGAAAAGAAGTCTGAAAAGCAACTTTTCTTTTTTCTCAGGGGGCTGTATCCCACCTATGACAGGATATACTGCCTGTATTGACTCAATTTCTTCCCATATTGTTTTCTTCTCTTTGCAAAATAAGAATTTAATCTTTCTTTGCAGGAAAAAAACCAAACAAATACTTACTAACACATTCACCAAAGTGAATTCACAGCAAACACTACCACCACCACCACCCACCCACCAATCTTCAGAATTAATTTAATGGAGGCCAGTTATTAAGATACCAGTTTTATGTTTGAAAATAAAGTGCATAATGATTGTCACTGAGAACTTTGCTGATTTCAGGTTAGCATAGTTAGTATCAATTCTCAGCAACATCAATAAAATAGTAATTACAACATAAATTCATAACATGAGTCAGAATCTGAAACAGCACACATGAAAAGTAAGTTTTGTATAAACAGGAAGAAGAAAGAGAAAGTGAAATGGAATCCCTAGTCCTTTGTGGAAACGATCCTATTATACAGCTATCCCAACATGCAGCATCTGGAATGAAGAATCACAGTCTGTTTGCTTCCCTTCTACCATTCCTGAAGTCAGTTTGTAGCTTCCTGGTGGTATCTGACAGATTTCACCTTGGACTGGGGAGGATGTGTCTTGAGGGAGCTCTACAGAGACAGTGTCAGAGGAAGAATCTTGGCTTTCTGCTGACACAGACACTTGTAGACAGCTGCCCTCCATTTCCTCATTGCAATCTGTGTCTTCATCAGCCTCTTCCAGCTGCTGAACAGATTTTAAATACTGTTCTATCAGTCCGTTGTCCTGCCCATTACTAGAGCTCTCTTTACTTTGCCCACCCTCTCCATCTGAGCAACATGCTGAAACACAATTGCCATATTGTTTGATGGTTTCCATGGAAAGGGAGCTCTCACTTCCTTCAGCTGAGCTCTTTGCAGAGCTGCACAGTTCACTGGCACGAGTCTGATCAGCTGCAGAATGAAAGCCAGAATCTGGGAACTGCAACGAAGACTTTTCCTGGAGATCATCCTCACTAGCTGGAGCTAACAAAGCAGAACTAACAGCGGGTGGGGTTTCTTGCTCCCTTGTGGATGACTGAAGAGGTGGTTTGGATAAACATAAAGTATTGGCTGAAGGGATCCCAGCACCACCTAAATTCTGCATCACTGAGAGCTGCCATTGTTGAAGGGATTTAACCTGTATAGAGAAAAATTTATTATGAAATGCAGATAAACATATTTTGATTTCTAGTGGATTTATTGCATTCAGCAACCAAGCTCTAGTATAAAATCCAAGACCAAGTGACAAACAAAAGGTTTCCTGTATCATTAGGGAAATTTTGTTCTTCTTACTGTGAAATCATAGCTTTTAAACCTACATGTCAAACACTAACAGAGCACAAAAGCTCCCAGTTCAAGTACCTGAAGAAAAAGCAATCTGTTCTTAAAGCCTGAAAGGATTTATCCATTTTTAAGAAAACAACCTTATTGTTGGAAGAAAAGCTTATTAAAAGATGTAGTAACAACTTTCCTTCCTAAAAGTTGTATTAACAACTTTTGAGTTGCTCACAAGCAACACATCTTGATATCATTTCATTTGCCATGGGTATTTACCAGTCACATAATTCTTCACAGTCCTGCCTATGTTTATTTAGCTTTTCTTGCATTTTGCCTTTCTTCTCACACCAGGCCACTATTTAGTCTTTAGTGGTAAAACTAGTGTGCTTGCACTAATGTTCTGAGGGTTATTTGCCCCCACAGTATCAGTATAGCAGGCAACACAGCAGTAAGAGTCTATTAAACCACTCAAATCATTGGAAAAACTGAACCATATTGACTGTCTTCTCCAGGATCTACAGTAAGAAATAATGTGAATTCACACATAGGCAGATTCAAATTTGAATTCCAAATTCACATTTAAGCAGAAAAACAAGAGGACTAAAATTACTTACCTGGTTCCAAAGAAATTTGATAGCTTCCTCCTGTACAAGCCTTTGCATTTTATCTTCCTCTCTTTCTTTTCTCAGTCTGCAAGAACACACATCCAAAATTTATGCAGCTTAAATAAGGAACATTTGAGTAACAAGAGCAACAAGAACACATAAAAATGCCTACTTATATAACAGCACTTTTGAAAGATACAACAGAGCCTAACATTAAGAAATTACTGCAGTCTGGCTTGCCATAAATACCCAGCTGCTGACTTGAAGTTTCTTTTTCAGTTACATTTAAATTCTGCTTCCTTTTAGTGCACATTTGTTGGCTTGGCAATAAAGTGTCTTTTTGTAAACTGAACCTGAGCTCTTATTTTTTTTCCTGCACAGCTATCACCCCCTCACACACCAAATACTACTTCTTCATTTCAAATTATGCTGTCCCACTGATGTATGGATGGAGTATGATGTGTAAGCATTGGGAGTTTCTAGAGGTTCACTGAGCACTCAACTTGATTTACAGAGCTTTTGTCACTTGTGAGAGTGAAGAAAAAGAGCCTGTCAGATTGACTGATCCAGGCTGATCCAGGAAGACATTAAGTAAATCCAGAATTTTTGGCTAACAAATTGAGGAACTTTGACCATGATTTCTCCAAACATGAATTCACAGGATCAAAAATTAAAACAGAACCAAACACAGTCACATTTTAAAATGTATCATACAAGGTAGAGGAAATTCTTGCTTTTACCAGCAACAGAATAACGACTCCCAATATGGACACTTCATTTATAGACTCTAATTGTGAGGAGACAAATAAATAAATCCCACTCAGCAATCTCTATTTTGAAATATGCAAGTCCTGCTAAAATAGAAATAGAAAAATGTGTTCTAATCCAATCCACTTATAGAAAGCACTTTGAGAGTATGAATAGCTATGTGCAAAACTGTGCTTACCTTACAGGAAGTGAACCTGTAATGTAATCACTTTTATGTTTCTGATGCTAGGTTCTACTGTGAGTAGTTATATCATCTATATCTGTTCTGAAATACTCTGGAATGGTGGTTCTATTCAGACAGAATTGCAAATACACAGCATGACCTCAACTTACTTTTCTATTTCAGCTGTTAAATAAATGATGTGCTGCTGCATTCTGTGTAGGCGAATTTCATTCCGCACTTCCTTGGCTTGAGGGTGGTGGTTCCTGGTGTAAAATCCTCTCCAGGAAGCTTGGAGCTTGGTAGCTGCTTCAGTCATCCTTTGCAGCTCAGCTGCACCTCGATCAGCTGCTGCTGCACCTTGCCCAGCCAGTGAAGCAGACCTTTCTTCTGTCACCTGCTCAGGACAAAGAGTTTTTACTCCTGATTCAGCACCTAGCAAGGTTCTGGGGTGACTGTGCCGAACTTGGCCTTCAGCAGCCCCTAAATAGTGGCCAGTCCTTGCAGCCAGGCCAGCTGTTACCAGCTCAGGAGCAGGAACCTGCAGGATTTCATTGATATTCTCTTGTGTTTCCACACTTCCTGCTGCTCTGTTAGGGTGCTCTCCTGTAACAGACACAGCTTCCTGCTTTTTAGTTGTTTCCCTTCTATTAATGTCTCTCACACCTTCAATCACTGTATCATCATCATCTTCTAGGCTCAAATTGATTCCATGTAGCTTCAGGTCTGAAGCAGGAGACACTGGAGCCAATCCTGAAGCAACTGGCATGAAAGTAGACTCTGAGGATAAAAGGCTGCTGTTTAGTTTATCTTCATCTGTCTGTACATCTTCGAGGTGTAGCTCCTTGGAAAAGCTTCTTTCATGAAGAAAAGTGTTCTTTACTGCATAGGAATGATCATTGTTTGCACTTGGTCCTACCCAAGAATTCCTCTGGATGACAGGTTCTAGATGGGCAGAAAGGCACATTATAGAGCATTTCAATAATATGAGTACTTTGTTTAATTCATAGGGATTCCCAAATTTCCCCATTTTGACAGTTAGCACCTGGTGGGTAAGATGATCTAACATGTTAGTAACAATGAGCATTATTTCTGTATCAGGACAATATTTACCACAGTAACATCCAAACTTGGCAAACACCAGGTACAAGAAATGGCATAAACTGCACTTCCTTGGAGAATAAACTTATATAAAATGCAAAAGTCAAAGTAGTAACTCTCATTTTGTTGGATTGGGCTTTTTGCCTAACCAGCCAGACACAAATAAGCATGGACTGGATTTTTTTTAGAAACAATCTACAACTTCAGTTGAGAAAATAGAAGATCAATAAAATAAAACAATAACAGGGCCTTGTTCTGAAATTCCTTCCATGAAGTTACCTATGCTCAAAAGAAAAATATTTATTTCCACAGGTTAGAAACAGGAGTAGATGAGCTACTTACCCTTTTCAAGACCCATCTGAGATGGCTGGGCCTGGGCACTGTGTTCATGAGCAACTGGCACTGCTTTGCTGGGAGCAGAAAATGTCCGTGGTTCCTCGTTTTGGTTTTCATGCATCAACTGCCTCTGGTGGAGTCTAAGCAGAGAGGGCCAACAATAGATTTTGTGCTTTATTTAAACTTTGTTTTGTACAGAAAACATCTAAAAGAAACTATGAGCTATTTCAAAAGAAACAAGTGATCAAAACATTCTAAAGGAGAGACTTGTTAGGCAGACTCCTATACACACAAGACACTCACAAAGGAGGAAATTGCAGTCTTTTCCTGCTCCCCTTCCTCCAGCCCCTCTTTCTTCATTACATGTTAAAAAAAAACCAAAAAAACCCCACCAAACAAACAAAATATCCCCAAAAAAACTACCAAATAAAAATGAAAAAAAGCCCAACATGCAGTTCTGACTATAAACTGAAAACCATGAGGTATTTCTACATATGAAGAAGGTATGAAAATATTTTAAGTTTGTAAAGTGGAATACATTATATGTGTAGGTATAGAGGAGTTTGAGAAATCGTGGGAGTATCTTTCACATTTCAAAGTAAGTGAATCAAGGAATAGGTGCTCCTGTTACTAACAGCCCAAAATCCTAGTACAAATCAACAAATATTGCCACAAAAAAAACATCATCCTTTACAAACTCAGAGAACACACAGGTTGTCTCAGCCCAGCTAAATTAGAAGCTCAGGAGACAGAGGACAAAGTCAAACTGTCCTATAAACCATATATGCATGTGTATATATAATACAGGTGAGGATTTGGGGAGATTGCTTTTTCTACTCAGGTTTTTTTTGGCTTGGTTGTTGAGAGCTTTTTTTAATTTTTGAAGAGTTATATTCAACAGAACAACTTCCTGGATTTTCCCCAGAAAGATGTGAATGCTAGAGCACTTAGCTAGAGATTCCAAGGTCGAGATGCCTTGACTGCACCTCCTCCTCAGAAACAGCTAAAACATTTCCATCATTTGCTCCTGGAGATCAATCTACACTTGCAAAGTGAGCAGTAACTCCTTCTAGATGCTTCCAAGTTTCTAGTCCTTCTTTTGAGATATCCTTCTGCTAACTACAACACTTTTGTTGCTCAGCCTTTTAACCACACTATGCCACTTAGGTAGCCTGCTCCTGGGAGCTGAATTTTCTGCTCTTTCAGCAAGAAAAAGTTTGTCAATAGGTCCTAGGGAATAGAACAACCTGGACTGCTTTGTTTTCTGGCTTCTAACCAAAATTAGCTCACCTTTACATGGACAAGAAACACACCATGATAACTCTGCTCATCTATTTGCACAGACCTTAGCAACACAGCTACCAGAACCAGCAGGCTCTCCAGAGGCCTCTGCTGACAGACCTCAGGTGCCAGATACAGATGGACAAACGCATCACTGGGAACAGTGCCCCCCAAAGGACAACTTTAAAACCAAGAAAGAATATTCCAACAATAAAAAAGTTGCTAACACACCAGTGTACCACAACAGTCCTCATTTACAATTAGAACAAAAGCTAAGCTCCTTCTTGAATTTTTCATCATTTTTTGTGTGGCAATAAAAAAAAAAATCCCAGTTCATGGTTTATTTTAATCACAGTTCTAACACAAAATACTTTCAGTGTCCTACAAAGCACAGGCTGAAAAATACAAAGGAATTTTCCCCTAGTTGGCCCAGAAAGCACAAAAACACTCCTGCTGCTGCTGCTGCCCTGCCTCTCAATCCCATCTAGGACACATCCTGTACTTTCATGGCACTTTGCATCTCCAGCCCTCACTGCTACTTTGAAATACTTAAAATGAAATCTTACCACATCTAACACATCAGATATATAATTATGTTCTCAATTACATTCTCTAAGAAAGAAACTAAATTCTCACCTTTGCTTACTCAGTATTTTTTCCAGTTTGGCATCCTCTTCAGTCTGGAGTCCATATACTGATGTGAGAGGGCAAACATTAGCCAAGTACTGAACTAGCTGAACATGCTGCCCAGGCCGAAATGACCTTCCTTTCCCTTGACTGTAGAGCCATTCTGCTTTCAAGCTGTTAGGAAGGAGGAAAATGGTTTAATAAATGGCACCTTTAATAAACAGCATAGAAACAGTAACTCTGTTTTTACTACAGTTCTTCTAGTGGGTACCAAAGAGCTAATCTACAAATCTAAGCAAGATTTGGAACATGTGCAATGCCCAGGTAAGAGCCAGTAAGACTGGCTCAGCAATTCTCTTCTTCTATATCAAAACTTGCTTTCATTTCTATTCCTTCTTCAGATTCCACATTCAAAAATCTTTCTGCCAAGCATACATATCTGTGAGACTTTCTTGCCAAACTTTCATCCTTCCCAACACCCAGGGAAAGTGGCAATACCATTATCAGAACAATGAATTATGTACTAATTCACTTAGGCATCAATTGAAACAAAAAAGAAAAAACCCACTTGTCCAAAACTGTGCATCTCTGCTTTGTGTTATCTTTGAGCACTGAAAACACATCTGTCTCAATGAACTTATCAGCAAAGCTTTCACAGAAACAGAGAAGTTCACAAAAACATGTAAAACAGACACAGAGAGCACATATTCCTAAAAAGTATTCAACAAGTCTGTTTTAAAAATTAATTTCTGTGCGAGATTATTTAATATAATACACCCACATGTAATAATATAGTTAATACAGAACATCCCATGAAAAAGTCATGAAAAAGAAGTCTAGAATTCCAACAGGCAACTCTCCTGGAAAGTCATAGCAGGTTATGGTGAAACAGAAATAGAATTGGTTCACCTCTGACCAAGAGAAAGGCACCTTTTAATTTTGGTAACAGGGTAAAAAGGACATTAATGTCCTAGGATGTGAGTGTCCTGGACTGGAATGTGCTTATACTGGATAATATTTATGCTTGGGCTGTTCTGATGTCAAGAACTTTGTCATACAGATATCATAGGGATATAATGAGCACAGTGATACAGTAACAAGTGATTTGAGCAAAATTATATTTAACTAATTGATAACACAAAAAAGCCGAATCTAGAAATGCACACACAAATCATGCTTATATAAGGGCAAGTTTGAGCTTCCCCCAAGACAACAGCTTTAACTCCTGCTGATTGTCACATTCTGCAAAGTCAAAGAGGCTGTAAAGAAAGGCTACCAGACCACTGATCAACTGCTATCACAGTTTTGCTTTGTAGAAGTGCTTCTGTGATTTGAGCAACAAAACAAAAGCTTAACTTCATATTTCTGTCTAAGCTAACTAAATAATAATTCCAGTGTAACAGATGAAAAATTTAGCTATAGCAATTTTAGCTCAGCCGAACTTGATGTAATAATTTTAGAGATTTAATAATACTATTATGTCACCTTTCCTTCTGAGAAATCACATATCCATCAAGAACTTTAAGGTTCAGACACCAGCTGACAATATAAGGCCTGTAGTCAAAGCCAGGGACAGAAGGTGTGGCCATCACACAAGGATTGTTCATAATTGACAGCTGCTCCAAGTGGTGAAGAGAGGCCAGGAAAGAAACCTTGAGAAAACAAAATACATTTGTTAACTCAGAAAAACATTCCACATTTCTCCTAACTACAGCTGGACAACCTGTGTAAAACAACTGAATGACAAATAAATCAAAAATCACATTTGATATTTGAACACAAATATCTACAAAGGACCTTCTATCACTTACTGCTATTTCCCAATGATTCTTCTGTACATGCTATTAGTTCTAGGAAAGCATTATCTTCTCTTAAAATTGGGAATGGGGCTTTATGTATAGAAAGATGTAGTATGAGTCCAGTTTACTATAACAGCTATTGGATTTTGAAAACAAACAAAGAAAAAAAAAAATAGGCAAGCCAAAAAGCTGGAGAAATCCTGCCGTTTAGAAGAGAAATTATTACCAAAACATTTTCTTCCAACATGAAATCCCAACCAAGAGTTTTGGCTGCTACTTATAATAAATCAAACAAACAAAACAATAAAGACAAAATCACAGGCAGATTATTTGTTTCTCTTACACAGTTTGAAAAATAGGTCAGTGGCAACAAGTGCAATTCAAACCTCTGTTCTAATCCCAGCAGCTGCAGAAGGTCTCTGCAGCATTTAGTCAGCTCAGCTTTCAACTTTCAGACAACTAGAAAAGGTTAGGCCTAAAAGTAACATCCTTGAATAACAAAAACATAGCAGAAAAAAGGCAAATTTCTTTTCAGACTAAATTTTAAAAGATACCACTAGCTCGTGCAGATAACGCAAATATGCTTATTACATATAAACAATTAAACTATTACAAGTTAGGTTGTTTCAGAGAAGAGAGCCCATTTTCAGTTACAATCTCAAAACAATTGTTCAACTTCCTTCTTTCAGTCTACCTAAAGACAAGGTGATCTATCTTCTATATCTTACCTCATTTAAGTCTCTGATTTCATTTTCTGCCAAAGAAAAAACAGTCAAACTCTGAGGTAGGCAAGCAGGGGCAGGGCGAAGTGAAGTTATAATATTTCCATGCAGCAACAGAGTCTATAAAATAAAAACACATGATGAACACATGATGAAATGAGTGCTTGATCAGAACCCACAGATTTCTTTTCCAGGCATCACCTGACAAAAACACATTGCAAAAGAAGGATAAGAAAGACTTTCTGGTCACAGTTACCAAAAAAAGTATTTGGAAACATTTTTCTCTACAGCATGCATGTTGGAAGAGTTAGAAGTATGTTTTTGATTTGTGATAGGATAAGAGAACAAAGAGTTATGAAGAAGATATCATCACCATCATATCTTTATCAAAATCATTAGAGTGGCTATAGAAAAATCACTGCCTCAGCTCCTGCAACTTCAAAACAAGGAAGAGAACATTTACACACTTCTCTCTAGAAATTACATTTAATGAATTAAAATGCTCTAAGAGCTAGTGTTGAAAGAGTGAATGTCTAAAGGCAGCAATTTTCAAAGCAAATTTCTTTCTGTACAGAATGCATTAAAAACAGAGATAGAACACCTACCTTCAGTGAGGTAAGCTTGGAGAGATCACCTAATTGAGCTATGTTATTGTCTGACAGATCAAGATGCTGAAGACACAGACAGGAATTGACTTGTTCAATGGCCTACAAAAATAAAGAAATCAGTTACTCACAGTAACCCTTTTTTAGCTACTAAATAAAACCAGGTATCAATAATTATAAATTCTTTTGAAAGATAAAAAAAACCCACTAGCTAAGTAACCCAAAATAAACACCATATTTTAATACAGTTGTATTTTATAGATAATAATTTTGGAGACTACTTCCTTACTTGCATTTCATTTTGATATCAAACCTTTCATTTTTTCCTAGACAACTCCAAAAGCTGCCATCTTCTATTTCATAAGCCAGTAGACACAAAATAGTAACATTGTTCCAATCAAAACATATTCAGATTTCTTTGCAGCATGTTCCAAATTTCTACAACAAAAGATTCTGGTAAATGCAACAGAGTGAATACTTTACCTTAATGTTATTTCCTGCCAAATTCAGCCATTCCAGGTGCACCAAATCCTTCAGCCCTTCCACATACCCAATACTGTTATGAGGCAAGTTGAGCACTCTGAGCTTGGTCAGTTTTGCCACACCCATCATTCGCACCAGACGGTTGTTGGCCACAGAGAGCTGCAGATGGACACACAAAAGAAACAGCTTTAACTGGCAGACAGAGTAAGGTCTTACTTCTAGTAGTTAAAAATCTACTCCAACAGATACTTGTTCAATCTATGTATTTCATTTTCAAGTAAATGACACCGACAAAAAACCTGCAAGAGCCAGGAAATAAATTACTGATCAAAGAACATGAGTCCTCACAGCTCACTCCACAACCTTAAGAGGAAATTCTCCTAGCAACAGCTAAAAAACAGAAAAAGAATGAGGAATTGTGTCATATGAAAATAAGGTTGTAATATCAGAACTGCCAATTCATTGTGCAAATTGTTGCCCCATTCCTGGTGTAAAATTGCACTTACTGTTGATATGGCAGAGGACAAAATGTATTTCACACAATTCTCAGACAGGTCCTGTGCTAATAGGACTGTAAACCACAAAGTTTTTAAAGGGTAAATCCTGACTAGACACACACTTCAGTAACAAGATCACCAAGCTGGCAGTGTGGTGAAGGTTTGTTGTAGCAACAAACCCCACCTCTGCCAACTCAGTGTAAGCTGGTCTGTAAAAGTTATCAGGCAGCTTCGAGTCTATCCAGAAGGACTTGCAGTGAAAATACAAAGTTATTTTTAATGTTACAAAGCCCATGCACTCAAAAGCTAAGAAGTATCAAAATTTGAGTTATCAGTGACTTTTCTGTGTTCTCATCATGTCCCTCCCCCATTAGGATTTACTTAGCTCATTTTTAGTTACAGCCCCCTCCACTATCAACTGCAGACCTCCACTGAAGGCAAAGCTTTCTACTTTAGCCAGCCATCATTTATTTTCCTGTGAAGACAGTAACTGCTAGCTTACTTCAATAACATAATAGTGCCTGAAGGCAGAAGATGCTAACATCATAGCACCATTATTTGATAACAATTTCAAATCAAACAATACTGACCTGCATCAGATTCCTGCATTTTTCCAAGTGTTCCAATTTAATTATCTGATTTTTGTCCAGAATCAGAGTCTGAGTATCAGCATCACAGGGTAAAGTTGGACCAAGCTTTTGCAATCCTTGACCTGAGCAGTTGACTATCAAGCCTTAGAATAAAAAGGAGAAAAAAACAACAAAAAAAGCACCACAAAGTTTATATATGAGAACATGTACTGGAAAAGCAATGCAAAATAAAAAGATTTGTTTTATAATAGATGCAGATAATTTGAGAAACAGATTAACTTTCTTTTCCATGTAAAACTAAAGCAAATTACTCCAGATTGAACACTTTAAGAGTAACTGATCCAGTTACTGGAAGATACACATACCAGACACTGTCCCACTTAGGAACTCTGGCAGAATTCTGGGAAAGTCACAAAAATCCTTTGAAGTGAGATGCAGCAAAATTCTGGTAGCTAAATTTAAAAGTGCGATCCTCAAAACCCCAAATTTCAAAAGAACCTAAATTTAAAAATTCTTCAGAGAATTTAAGTTTTGAGCAGCTTGACAAGTAACTATGTGTAAGCATTCAATCTAAACTGAGAAGCCACTCATGCAGCCACACTACAGTACTGGGGCACTGGGAAGAACAAACTGTAAATGGGCCAGCACACCATTTACTTAGTGCAACACACAATTCAAATGTTCCATGCAAAAAGGGTCACTACATAAAGTTATCATGAATAACTTGAATCACTGGGTACCCAAAGTGACACCTGACAATGGTAATAATTTTCATACACTGAGCCTCTGCAGTGTATTTGATGTACAAACACCACTGTACTGCTTCTTGTTCTCTTAATATTATTCAGTAAACAATGCTTCCTTTTTCAGCAACATATCCCAAATAGTGTTCTCACTCTAATATGACTCTCATATTAATAGTACAGTTTATAGTTTTTAGGGTTTAGTTACACTATGGATGGAGACAAACATTTTTTGTGTACCATTTTGTCAGCTAGAGAAGATGCATTTCTAAAAAAAGATGTCTGATGACATTTATTATATTCCCATTTTTTTCAAATCCACAGTTGCCCCAAGGGCTTTGGAGAGCAGCGAGGCCAGAGCCAGAAACCATCACACTCCTGTCTTTGCACATTCAGGGAGAAAGCATCACTTGTTTCTCACTCAAGCAGTCACTCCTACAACTGCTTGATCACTTTAATTGACCAGACAAACTTTGCATCTGCTTATTTATCCAAGGGTTTGTTACAAAAATCCACAACTAGCCCCTCCAACCTAGGAGAGAGGCAAGGACCCACAGTACAGAATTGCAAGAGTAATCCTTTTATTCATGCATGAGGTGTCCCATTCAAACTGGGGCACTCAGAATGTGGCTTTACACACGGTTCTCATAGATTTCCAACATTCAAGTATAACATGATCCAACTGCTACTTAACACACACAACTATCTGCAAAGAACCTGTATTTCTATGGCAACATCATCCACCTGCTTTGCTACTGAACTACACATCCCTGCAGTCAGACTTGCTACAACCACTTCTCCATGATGCTGACAAAGGAAGTTTTCACACAGGTGTTAAACGACCTGGGGTGCTGGCATTATCTCCCAGTCTGGGGGGATCCTTTATGAGCACATTCAGGATTCAGAGAAACATAGGTCCCTCTTTCAATATTGCCTGTCCTTCTCCTTCCATCAAGCTTTAGTTTGCTTGCTTAAGCATGGCAGTTCAGTATACAGCATGAATTATATATACACGTGGAACTCTACAAAATTAATATGATTCCATTCTATAAAGACTCATTGATATAATACCTGGGGAACGAGATTTTCCTAATAGGCTTTCAGGACCCAGGAAAACATTCAAATTTGCTTATTTCTCGTTTGGCAGGAACCAAGGAACTACACCCTCAGAAGTGGCGCTGTCCCCAAGACCCCTCAGCCCTCCCCTCTAGGGAAACCGGGCCCTATATCATTGAAATCCTGGCCTATAAATGCTCTACAAGGCGGCGGGACTCTCCAGCACGATGGACAGTGCTCCGTCCTGCCCCGAGCCAGCGGCGCTCCTCAGGGCGGGAAGCGGTGCCCGCGGCGCCCCCCTCGCCCCGCGCTGCCCCGGCCGCCTCCAGCCCGCGGGCCCTCGGGGGCCGCCTGACAGCGGGGGCACCGGAGCCGCCGAGCCGGCCCCGAGAGGAGGGGGCGCCGCCGCCTCCGCAGCGCCGAGCCCCCTGCACCCCTCCGAGCGCCCACAGCGCTTTTCGGGACCCGCAGCCCCCAACATCGCGGCCCCCGGCATCTGCCCGGGGCTGCCCTTACCGGCTCCGGCCGCCTCGTCCCCCGCCCCGGCCGCCGCCATGCCCCGCGCTTGACAACACCGCCAGGCAACGGAGCGCCGATGGGCCGGGCCGGGCCGCTACGGGAGCGCCGCGCCCTTTATGCTGGCTGGAGCGGCGGGTCCCGCGGCCGGGGCTGCGCCGGGGGAGCCCGGCCCGGTGAGCGCTCCGTGAAGCTGCCGCGGTGCGGCCGGGGCGGGGCGGGGCGGTGCTGCCGGCCGGGCCCTGCCCTGCCCTGCCCTTCCCGCTCCGCTCCCGTCGGGCCCCGCGCGGCGCTGCCGACACCGCCTCCCGGCGTCCCCTCCGCCTCTCCGGCCCCTCGCAGCCGCCGCCATCATGAAGTGAGCGCCCCGTCCGCCGCTATCCGCGCCCATCCGCCGCGGGGAGGCCGCCGCGGGGCCCCGGCCGCCTCCCCCGGGCACCCGCGCCCTCCCCTAACTCTTCTCTCCCGCGCAGGGTCGAGCTGTGCAGCTTCAGCGGCTACAAGATCTACCCGGGCCATGGCCGCCGCTACGCCCGCACGGATGGGAAGGTGAGGCCGGGGCGAGCCCCGAGGGCCGGAGCGGGCCCTGCGAACCGGAGGGCGGCCGGGCGGTGCGCGGGGAGCCGGGGCCGCGCCTCTGGGACTGTCCGGAGACTCCGGTAGTGTTGATGTGGCCCGTGCCCGGGTCGTTCGTATCGAGCTGTGTGAAAATAGCATCGCTGTGCAGTTGCCGTGGCTGCTCCGCAGGAGATCCGTGCTGTAGCTCGGGGTTGAGCTTTAGAATGCAGTTTCTAAAGGCAGTCTTAAAGCAGCAGGTGTAAAGTACCAAACTTGTGTAGAAAATGCTGCTTAGACGTCCTGCATCAAATGCTGAGATTCGCTGGAGACAACAGCTGGTCTCCCAAATTAATTGAGTAGAAATCTTTGAGGTAAAATAGGGTGGAGAGCCCTTTCAGGCTGTCATGTCATACGCAGACAGGATTTGTCCCTACCTGTGAATGGATGGCTTGGCTTTTGAGTATCCCAGTACAGTCATCTTTCTCTGCCGAATTCCCGGCAAAATAACCAGGAGATAGACTGGCCGAATTCTTGTGAGTGCTCCTGGGAATAAGGTTGTACTTTAAATGAATTATATAGCTAATAACAAACCGGCTTGCACGTTCTGCCTGATGTTATAGACAAACAGGTTAGTGTCACTAGGCAGGGGGGAATCGGGTGGAGCATTGGTCTCCCTGTGTTCCCTAGGCCAAGTTCTGAATCACTCCCACGTACAGGAAGTACATAGTTGCTTGAGGATGGACACTTGGGAAGCATGATGCTGGACACAGCTATTCATGCTGTGCCTGAAGTACACAGCAGCACGGGATGCAAGTGGTAATTTGAACTTTTTTCAGAAAAATGAAGATACTTCAGAATGCCTTGCAATACATCGGTTTGACCAATCTAACAAAATACAAAACTTGAGATTTCTTGAATTACCTTCTAAAATTTTGACTAGTCAAAGCTGTGTTTAAGAACTCCAAAACCATCAGTGTCAAAAAACGCTGACTCAAAGAATGCTTAATGCAAACTGTGGTAATGTCTTCCATGGAAAAAAAGTTTACACAAAACATTTTGCCTTCCCAGGTTTTTCAGTTCTTGAATGCAAAATGTGAGTCTGCATTCCTTTCCAAGAGAAACCCTCGTCAGATCAACTGGACTGTTCTGTACAGGCGTAAGCACAAGAAGGGACAGTCAGTAAGTACATACCAGCCAATGGCACTGGAAGGTGGTGACCAAAAGATGATGTGGTCACTGCTCTGTCAGAGGTCACTTAAGTGTGCCAGTGTTCAGCAGGAGCATGACCCAAGTTACCAGGATGAAGACTAGTTAATAATGGTGAAAATGTGACTGCAGTCACATGAGTTTATACACCACTTCAACAAAATCATTGTATTGTGTTGTAGCACTTCTTTGGGAGACCACTCAGACCCATAGTATGTTCAGTAGATCTTAATAATTGTAGGAATAGCTTGTTTTTAAAAGTTAGTTTTAGGGAAGGTGGGCAATGCTGTTTAATATGCAGACTTTGTGAAAGTTTGGTCTTGTAAACTTCCTCAATGGTGACAGCATAGGGAGCTGATTTTGGGGTTAGAGGGGCAGGGATGACTCTCCTAATATACTCTCCTTGAAAACTTTGGGCTGTAGCATGAGGTCTTTCCCTTTGTAGCTGTCATTGGATGAGAAGGATAAATCATGAAACATGTAGCATGAGGTATGCTGCAGTGCTCTTCTTTAAACTTGCACAGCAGAGGAGCTTTGAGAAAGGCTTACAGCAGTGCAATAATGGTTGAAGAAAGTTGATGCATGATAGCTTACACTGCTCCCCAGCACCTGATCCACTTGAATAGGTGTGGAGTGTTTTCCTTTCAGAAAACACCATCAAAGGTTTATCCTTCCCCCCTTTTTTCGTCTGGGAGTTACCGCTGGCTGAACTTGTAACATTCTTTCAAAGTATTTTTTTTTTTTTTTTTTACTTGCTTAGAAGTATAGAAGATACAGGGTCTAATATGTGTGTCTCCAGCACTGATAGTTGGACAGCTGGGGAGCCAGCCAAAGATTGTTGGTAGTAACACACAATGAAAAGTACAGGATGTGGCTGGAGAAGGGGCCGTGTGGAGGTAGGGCAGCACTTCTCTGTACCCAACAGAAGGATTCTCTAAATTGAGGAGGAAAATTCTACTGCAGTATTCAGTTTTAAATAGCTTCAATTTGAGTAGCAGCTTGTTCCCATAATTGTCTTTAGCCATGTATTTGATGTCTTGTGATGCTAATTGTGTGTGTTTGTCTCCTGCCCTGTTAGGAAGAGGTCCAGAAGAAGCGCACGCGCCGTGCTGTGAAGTTTCAGAGAGCCATCACTGGTGCCTCTCTGGCTGAGATCATGGCCAAGCGGAACCAGAAGCCCGAAGTACGAAAGGCACAGAGGGAACAAGCTATCAGGTGAGAAGCCAGATCAGTGGAGCTATCCCAAGCTTTTCAAAGATTACAGTACTATCCCAAGCTTTTCAAAAATTACAGTACTATCTCAAGCTTTTCAAAGGTTACAGTACTTTTCATACAAAAGTTTAAACTGTAGGTGAGCTCTGTGTTTTATTTTTGGTTTTTTGTTTGCTTTTTATCTGTATATTTGTATGTAATACTGAGTAATCTTGGCAAGCGATAGTGGCAGCAGAGAAGGATCTCTCCTTGCCTTTTCCCTTTGTACTTTTGTCATTCACAGTTCTGTCATCTCTGTAGAAATTCCTTCAGGGGATAGTGAATATAGAGGAGAAATCTGCAGTAATGCATTCCATTCCTGATCTCGGGAAGCTTACAGTGCTGAAACAAGGAAACTGTGTGTGGCAGACATGGATAACTTCCACTTTTTCTGTGAATTAACAGGGCTGCAAAGGAAGCCAAGAAGGCTAAGCAGGCAACCAAGAAAACAGCTGTTTCTGCTGCAAAGGTGAGATGCAGTAGGCAAATAGAAATTGTAAAATGGAATACACCATGTTGTAACATGACACACAATGTTCTGCTGTGGCACTTAATTGGAAATTCCTGTTTCTGTGTTGAGGAAGCATTTTATGTAACTTTCTTAATAATTATAATAATAATAATAAGTATTACAAGAAATCCATTCTCTGACCTAATATCAGAGATAATTAATAGATAAAAACTTGTCTGAATGTGGTATCTTCACTATCTAGGAACTTGGTAACAATATATTGATGAGTGCTACCCTGTGTTTCATTATCACTTGTGAATTAATACCATGTGTTGGCTTAGTGTTATGTGTGTAAACAAATCTTAGCATGATCCCAGTATTATAGTTTGCAATTCTAGTCTGGTCTGATTTCTGCCAAGAGTACATACAAGGACCCTTTTAGAACTGCAGATAAGTAGCTTCTTTTCACTCATACTTCATTATTTCTCCACAGGCCCCTACAAAAGCAGCACCTAAGCAGAAGATTGTGAAACCAGTCAAGGTTTCTGCTCCCCGTGTTGGTGGAAAGCGCTAACTTGCCAAACTGTTGCTCATGCTGAATAAACATCTGATGGAATTCCATTACTTGTGCCATGGTCTGCTCTGCTGTGTGAGATACACTGAAGGGAATGAATCTGTGAAATGACAGTGTCTGGGTATTGCAGACTGAAAAACATCTTCCTGCCATAAAACACTTTTTCTTAGCCAGTCTGCTGTATTAGCACACGCTTCCCCAGTGTTCACTGGGTGGCTCAGGTAGCAGGGAGGATGGAGCAGGTATTTGAGGAGTGTTCTTGCCTGAAGGACAGAGCAGCATCTAAGTTTTTTTCTACATCTATGACAAATGGCATAAAAAGTGGTTTCTAAGATCAGAGGTACACACAAGCTAAAAGAGGGTGTGAAGCAATATAATCTGTATATTACCTACCAAGGTTCTGTGTTGTGGAATGCATGTAGCAAGATACAGAGAATCAAATGTGGAGAAGGTTAAAAAAAGGGAATGGATGGTTTCACAGACTGCATAGCTCTTGCACACAAAGATTCAGATGCAGCTTCTGTGTAGGGAAGTTACAAAACTATGAATTGTTGGAGCTGTTGTCAGGAAAAGGAAACCTGGGAAGACTGAATGAGTTTCAAATGCAGCTGTGATGTTAAAGCTCATTTAGGTTCATATTTAACTTGCTGAATGCATATAGAGGTTCCCTTAGTAATTTTCCACCCTCCCACAGCTAGAGGGATTGAAATTTCTCATGGGAGTTCCCTGTCTGCCTAAGGAACTGCACTGTGCAGACAGCGTGCCCGGACTTTGCCAGCAATAGCCTTGGCAAAACAATGTCCTGATTTAGCAGAACCAAATCAGAAACCAAACCTTCACTATTTCCCGGATCAGTTACTTTTCTATTGATACTTTGAGGACTTGATTTGTTATCTTACACCAGTCAGGAAGACAGCTGTGTTTCAACTTCCTGCAGTCCTTCTGGGCTTCAAAAGCAATGGCTGTAATGGGCACTGTGGGTTATGGGCAATACCTACACCTTTTTTGAGTTTTAGTAAACTAGGGGTCTGAATGAGAGCAACCCATTAAAAAAGGTTTAGCTTGAAGTTATTAATGGAATTTGCACCATGATCTTCCAAACAAGGCTGCTTTTTGATATTAAAAAAAAAAAAACAACAAAAAAACCAACCCAGTGCTGCTCACGTTTAGAAAGAAGGCTTTTAAACTGGTTAACATATTTGAAAGCAAAGGAGACAGAAACTGGAGGGGAAAAGAGAGGAAGAAAAATTGCTTGTGGTTAACAGGGAAAGAAATTTTTAATAATTTAAAACTGAAGGCTGAAAACACTTAAATATTCCATGTGCTAGTGGTGATTATACAAATCACATCAGTGTCTTGTACAAGCACCTGGTACCCCAGATGTGTCCATGTCAATGTTTTCAGCTAAGAAGCTGAAAATAAAGATGAGCTTTTACCATCTGCTTGAAATACCATTAATGACATATATAGAAACTGACTGGCAGATATGACTAATTAATAAGTTATTATTTGTTAATGCTTTGAAGTTTGCAGGCTTTGGCTGCCTGGTGTCACTGCAGTGGTGCACTAAAGTGCTTCACAATTACTCTGCCTTGATGTTTATTCCTGAATTCTGACTGATATGGTGAGAAGAAGTAAAGAATAACAGCCCATCAGGTTACTCCTCTTGCAAGCTATGCACTGGGTGAGACAGGCTGTTCAGAGCAGGGTGTAACAGCACTTTATTCACCTCAAACATGGATGTAATAGAATGAATTATGGAATTTAAATAAGCCCTTGTGTTTGCCTAATGTGATGTAATTGATCCTCTATCAAGTATTTGTCAGAAGAAATTGAGTACCTAAGTTTGTCACAGACCCACAAAATACTTTGGGTTAAACAGGACCTCCAGAGGACATCCACTCCAACTCTTTGTTCAAAACGTGTCTGTTTATATGAGATTGCTTAGTATCCAGCTGAGTCTTGAATACAACTGCAAGGACAGAGATTCCACAACCTCCTATGGCCACTTGTTCCACTATTCCACCACTGCCATTGTTAAACCGAAAACCTAAACACAGCACCCTTTTTCTATATAAGCAGCGCCTTTGGCCGGTGCCGCTCGCTAGGGTCGGTATCTCGGTGTTCGGGGCTCCCTGCTCCGGGAACGTCCCGCAGGTACCGAGCGCAGGGCAAGGGTCGCTGCTGCTGCTGCGCTGTCCTGGGCACGGCAGCCCCGGCTCCCGCCTCGCGTGTCTGTCACGGGTGTAAGAGCCAGCGCAGAGCTCGGACAAGCAAAACGCGCAGTTCACTTTCCTTTCTTGGCCCTTACAAACAGCACAGCGCGCACCGAGCCCTGAGGCGGGGCTGCCCTGCCCGCGCTGGTGCTGCTCCTGCTCCTGATGGGCACGAACAGCCCCGCTACTCCCCTCGCCGCTCTGAAGCAGAAGCCGCTTCAGTTTCGGAGCCTATGCTGCGCTGGGATTCCCTCGGGAACTTTCCCGGCTCCCGCCGCCACGGCCGCGCCCCGCAGGAGGCTTTGCCCGGCTCCAACATGGCGGCCCGCCCTTGCGCCCGGGCTCTCCCCTGCCCGGTTCCAAGATGGCGGCCCCGCTCCCCCGGGCGCTCCCCCGCGCCCCCGCCCCTTCCCGGGCCCTCCTGCGCGCGCGCGGCCCCACCTCACTTCCGCTTGTGCAGCAGCCATTTTGTCTTTCCGCCGCCGCTGCTGCCCGAGCTTCTCGCTCCCTCCCGCCGCCGCGGGCCGCGACACTCAAGTTCCCCCCCGGGCGCGGCTCCCGCCGGGCCGGGGCCGATCCCGACCCCCCTCCCCTTATCCCGGGAGGCTCCTCCGCAGCCCGGCCGCGGGGGCGGCTCCCGCGCCCCTTGCCGCGCGATGTCCAGCGAGGAGAGCTACCTGGCCATCCTGCGGTACCTGACGAACGAGCGGGAGCCGTACGCGCCGGGCACGGAGGGCAACGCCAAGCGGAAGATCCGCAAGGCCGCCGCCTGCTACGTGGTGCGCGGCGGCACCCTGTACTACCAGCGGCGGCAGCGCGACCAGCAGCGCTTCGCCGAGCTGGAGGTGGTGCTGCAGGCCGAGCGCCGCGCCCGCCTCATCCGCGCCGCGCACCTGGCGCCCGACGGCGCGCACCGCACCCGGCTGCAGACCTGGCAGGGGCTCTCGCAGAAGTACTGGTGGAGAGGTGAGCCCGGGGCGGGGGCGGCTGTGGGCACCGAGACAGCGAACCGCGGCTGGAAGGGACGCGGTGGGTCCCTGGGTCATCCCAGGCATGGCACAGGACCGCGTCCCGACGGTTCTCGAGCGTCTCCCCCGATGGAGACTCACGGCCTCTCGGGGCAGCCTGTGCCGGCGCACAGCCACCTTTACAAATTGCCCTCGTGTTCACGTAGAACTTCCAGTGCTTTAGTTTCTTTCTGTTCGTTTGCTCTTGTGTCATTGCTTGGCACCGCCGGGACCTTGATCCATGCTCCTGACACCGTCTGGTTAGATGTTTATACACAGTAATGCGGTGCCCTGTCAGTCGTCTCATGTCAAGGCTGACCGGGTGCAGTTCCCTCAGCCTTTCCTTGTAAAAGAGATGATTCAGTCCCTCAGTCATCTTTGCTGCCCTCCTGTACCGGCTCCAGGAGTTCCATGTCTCCCTTCTGCTGGAAGGGTGTCCGTGCGCCCTCCCTGGCGGCACCAGGAGGGGACTGTCCCTTGCCGTGACCGGTGCCTTTAAAGGCCACCTCGAGCACGTGCTCTGTGGGCAGTGACACTGTGTCGCACCCCGAGGGGCAGGGCTCGCTCTGCACCGTACCTCTTGGTCAGCAAATTGTCCAGGGCTGCTCATCTGGTGGTGGTACCTTGTATATCTGCAAACAGAGAGTATAGCTGTCCCCTCCAGGTACTGCACGCAGCCCAGGTAAGGCGGTGACATCTCAACAGTGCCCTTGGGATAGGGTGATAATCCAGTCCACATGGGCTGGGTTAGCTCTGTACCTCATTCATGCATGTGCTGGTGTTCGTGTTAAAGTACTACAGCTGCCAGTGGTGGCAGTGCTGGCACTCATTGTTTTATTTGTCTCTTTCTTGCAATGAGAAGCTGAAAAGACCAGACTAATTCTCAGCTGGGTGCTGAATGATGCCACAGCTGTTACAAATAGTGTTGCCTGAACAGCAGTAATTCCCAGCTGGGACTTTATTTTGTCTGAGAGAATGACTTGATATCTTGTTCCCTTTGGATTTGGTGTTCTACTTTTAGCCCTAGGTATCCATCAAACAAATAGCCTGCTTTTCACTTGCCATGGGCCCAGTGTGTGTCTGTATTGCTTCTCTTGCTCTGCTCTCTTCATCCATTGGCAAGTTTGTAGTTTCAGCTTTAGTTTTCCCTATTTTCAGTTGGAGAGATTTTGCTGTGGCTACAGCCAGTCCCTCCAGTCCAGATCTCATTGACTTGAAGATCTTTTCTTGTGAAGAAGGGATTTGGCATCTCAAAGCTGATATACCCATTCTGGATGGTGGTTTCTTTGCCTTTATCTGCATTCTCATTGTCTGCCCAGCATTGCACTGTTCTGGCATCTTCCTGTGCTGGAAAGTTCCTCCATGGGTCTCAGTGTAGCTTCTGTTTGTCAGGAGAAAGCATTCTGTGTTCTTTTGATCTTATTGGTCACCTTTATTTGCACACCCTAAATCCTCTTGCTTCTCTTACACTGAGAATACTAAAATTCATTCCATGCTTTCACTTCAAGTTTTATGTTTCTTACATGTGTCTCCCTTAAAACAATGTTTTCCCTGCATTACAGTATTCTCTGGCTGCTGGGGACAGCAGCTTTGGCTGCTGTCAGCCTGAGGTGGACATCAGCCTGGTGTGTGTTCTGTAACTGCAAGGCCATGGGCTGGAGAATGCCTCAGGGGCCAGGAGGGGTGTTAGGGATGTGATCTGCAGGCCAGAGACCTCCTTCTATTTCAGATGAAATCAAGGAGATGTACAAATTGTTAAAATGGACATTAATATCTTAGGTTGCCTTAAGTCTCTGTTTTCCTGATCCTTACAGAGAGAGGTATTTAATGATAGTGCAAGTCATGCTCTGAGGAGATGTGAGCAAGCAAGTCTTGGTCTGTGTCAGCAAAGTTTTGAGCTGTGCAGGATTTTAAGCCAAGAGGCCCAGCTGCTGTATATGCTTTTATATTGTCCTAGTGAAGAGAACAAATTTGGATTGAAAGCCACGCATGGAAAATGCCTTGGGATCCAGAAGGGGACTCTGCACTCGGGACCTGCTGAGGATCTGAAATTATTTACAGAATTGCAGAATGTGCTGAGTTGGAAGGGACCCACAAGGATCACTGAATACAACTCCTGGCTTGCACAGGACCATCCCCAGAATCACAAGAGTCATTCCTGAGAGCACTGTCCAAACACTCCCTGAACTCTGCCAGGCTTGGTGCTGTGACCACTTCCATGGGGAGCCTGTTCCAGGGCCCAGCCACCCTCTGGGTGAAGAACCTGTTCCCAAAATCCTACCTAAACCTCCCCTGACACAAATTCAGCCTATTTCCTCAGGTGCTGTCATTTGTATTTGGCTCCACTGGTTAAAGTACTGGTGGGAAATTGATTTATTTAAATTCCAAAATCATAAGCAATTGATTTAAATCTGTGTTAATAGTACCTATCAGTGTCATTTTATATAGCACAGTTGATCCCAATTTTGCAAAAGCTCATAAGTGAGCCTCCCAATTTTTGTCCTCTTCAGGAGGAGCAAGCCATTTGTGTGGGCTAAATACAGGGTTGTATTACATTTGTCATTGTGTGGGATGATGAGACTAAATGTCTAAGAACCTTGTTTTTTTTTTTGCCTTAATAGTCTTTCTAGGAGGGTTTGCTTGATGTAGTGACATTCTAAATGTTCTGTCTCAAAGTAGCAGTAGAGACAATATTATGCAATGGTGTGAGAAAATCAGAATTGGTAATATCACATCAGAGAGGGACAGTGTAGGTGGCTGACTTTATTTTTCTTGGTTAGTATGTAATCTTTTTGATTATTATTTATGTTTAGCTAATTTTCTTCATAATGATTTGTTTATAATAAATTGAATTAAGATCAGAAGCCTAATCAAGCTCCATTAATTTTTCTTAGGTATTCTTAAGCAGGTTAAGGATTACATTAAAGAATGCAGCAAGTGCCAGGAAAAGCTAGACCGCTCCAGATCTCTCTCAGATCCATCTGAAATGCTGGAGGAGCTGGGACTGGATGCAAAATCTCATGAAGACAGTAATGAAACAGATGATGAATTGAGTAACACAGCATCAATCCCAGCAGCATCCCCAAAGCCTGTGAAGAAGAAACCAATAGCAAAGCACGAGCTTGTGTTTGTAAGTACCATGGTTTGCATCTGAATGGATTTGCATTTTCTGTTACTGCATTCTTGGTCATGTACTTCTTTTCTATTGTTGTGATAATCTTGTAATAATAAGACCATACATTTTGCCAAAGATACTGAATGTGTAGAAATGGGATACTGGTGTATATGTTATGAAATTAATTATAGGACATAATTACTGAGAAATAAAATCATGCTATATATTATGCATCTAGAATCTAAGATAAAATTAGTGTCAAAATTGCCATTGCTTACAATTGCCATCACATACAAGATTCTTATGAGCTCTGTATTTTTCCTTAATAAATGATGATATAGTAATATATAAAATTCTTGTTCATAATTGCAAACCCACATGCACATAAAGACATTTGAATTTCTAACTTTTTCAGACTGTAGCATAGAAAAATACAATCAAAGAGCTGTTTGAATGTGTCTTCCCATTTTTCCAGTCTGATTTAATTGTGTTTGGAGGGAGGGTGAAACTTAAAGAACGAAAGCAATAGTAAAGTTAAGCTCTATATTCTACAGGCTTGAACTGATTGTATGGTTGCAGAAAATGATCCTTTCTGTGTTTCAGTGTGAATGCTTGAAAAGGCACAATCTAAATGTAATGAAGTTCTCAAATGTTGTTTATGACAGGTTGACAGTAAGGGCCTTGTGAAGCAGTCATCTTCCAAACATTGTCTGTCAGTCTTAAACCAACTGAATCAGCAGAGGCTTTCCAATCAGTTCTGTGATGTGACTTTGCTGATTGAAGGAGAGGAGTACAAAGCTCACAAATCTGTCTTGGCAGCCAACAGCGAGTACTTCCGAGAGCTCTTCATTGAAAAGGGAGCTGTCACTAGTCATGAAGCTGTAGTGGATCTGTCAGGTGAATTGCTGTGGGTTTCAAAGCTAGAAATCATAATATCCTAAGGTGTACAGTGTGTAATTCAGTCTTTTTTGGGTGTTGAAGACAACCAAATTTTATCTTGCTTTTTTCTCTGCTTTAATCTAAAAGTATTTTGTGTGGATCATAATGCAAAAGTGATCACTCTGATTTTGCCTAATATGATTTTCTATGGACTGTGGTATTTAATCTTAAAATTTCTGAGAAGCTTCTGATGGATTTTTACCTTGCTTAAGCCTGTTTCCTCCTTGTATTAGTCACAAACGTTAAAAAGGGAACAAAATCAAATGCTTAAGTACATCAAGCAGGGATGTTGACAAGCTGCTTGGAGAGTTGTTTAACTTAACAAATGCTAAATTGCTTCTTATTTCTGTGAAGCAGAATTTTCCATGTCTGCTTATTTTTTATACCTGGTACATGCAAGACAGGAGCTAAAATATATGTTCTAAAAATAGCTTTGTAGTGATGAAGAGTAGTGTACAAAACATAAGCCTTCTGCGTTGCTTTCTCATTTATTAACTGTCTCTGCATGAATAATAGGCATGCATGAACAATGATTTTCTAATAGGATGGTCCAGAAGGGTCCCAACATTAAATATTTGATTTATTATTTATGCAACTGTGGACACTTCTACCAAATTCTTACATTTCAGCATTTCTATCTACATGTCCATATTTTTATTGTTTTCAATAGCTACTTCCTTATTTTTCTGCCACATGGCTTGTTACTTATGACCTGAGTACTTTCTGAATGTAACAGATCCAGAAAGACTTTGGTTCAATTCATGTCCTCCAAAAGTATGGTGGCTCTCCCAGCATCTTGAAATATTCCTCAAAGAATTTTATTGTGAAACTCTTTAAATACTACTTAGTTATTGGAAAAATTGTCTGAGCTTACCCACATGGGCAAGAAGCTGTAGTGTAAATGATAATTAATTGAGTGCCAGTGATGGGCTTGTTATTTCCAAGTGTGTTTTGCTCTAAATTTCAGGCTTAACTGTATCAAAGGTGAACTCTTGTTGTATTCATCATGGGATATTTTGGGGTGATTTCAGGTCATCATTATTTGCTCTAATATCTTGTTTATTCCTGGTAGGTTTCTGCAAGTCCAGTTTCCTGCCTTTATTGGAATTTGCTTATACTTCAGAATTAACGTTTGACTTCTGTAGCATGGCAGAAGTGGCAATGCTCGCCCGGCATCTCTTCATGTCAGAGGTCCTTGAAATCTGTGAGAATGTGCACAAACAGATGGAAGAGAAACAAATTACAGTGTACCAAAAGGGAGATATCCAAACAGTAGAGTCAACACAAAATTTAGCAGAGCAGGCTGAAGTGCAGGTGCAGCCCATGGATGGTGTTGAGCAGCATAAACTCACAGCCAGTGAAGTGCCAGTAGCTGTGAATGGAGCTCCTTCCTCTGCTGGGACAGAGGAGGCAGCAGCGCCCCAGCCCGACCTCCTGCCCCCAGAGCCTCTGGAGGCCACTGCAGGTGATCCTTCCAAGCCTGTGGAACGGTGTGAAACAACTGAAAATTACATCAAGATCCAGCTGGTGGAGAGCATTTCAAACAGCCTCTACAACAGACTCAGCACTGAGCCATCGGCTGTGGAAGCCATGGACACACAGAGCCAAGGGGAAGCTGAGGCAGCTCAAAATCAGAGTGATAAGGCACATGTGGACTCTGCTTCTGAAGACTCCTCAGAGACACTCAGGCAAAAAAGTGATGAGCAGAGCAGCTCCATTTCCCAGCCAGAGAGCCTTGCCTCCAGCCAGGATGATACTTACAAAAGCAAGCTTCGCCAGCGCTCTGTCACTGAGGGGGGATACATCAGGCTGCATAAAGGAATTGAAAAAAAACTGCAGAATAGAAAGACAAATCCTAAATCTGCAGTGCAGCAGGTATTCTGTCTGTCATTGGAGTAATTTCTAAGCTGTCACAGTTGGGCAAACAAAATCCCAAAAGTATTGACTTGGCATCAGTATTCCTTCCATATTGAAGGTTCTTAGAATGCTCAGTGGCCACAGTTTAGGTTGAGTATCTTCTCACAGCTTCTTATGGTTGGACAGAAGTTGTATCAGCTCCCCAAAATCCTCAATGATCTGTGAATTTAATTCTAAGCTAGCTCATGTGTATGTCAGTCATAGACACATAAATTTATCTATTAGAGAAGTGAGATCCTACATTTGTTCAGACTTGAGAACAACATTGGGAATAAAAAATTTTACATCCCATGTAGATCTTAAGATGTAGTAATGAGTCACAATAATGCATTCCTGCTGCCTTCTGATTGGGGTCAGTGAGAGGAAAGGTCCAAAGAGCAAAAAAAACTTGTTAAAAACTCTAGCACCTGAACATACTAAATGTTAAGTAATTGAACTAGCTCCAATTACAATTTTCTTTTTTTTTTATGAAACAGTCTTATTACTCTTTCCCCTTTGAGAGCCTTTCCTCTTTCAGTGCCTTTGGATAGTTGGCAGTCACCTCACTGAGCATCATGCATTTAGTTTGTGACAGAGTGCACTTCACTGCATGTTGGCCAAGTCTTCTGAAGAACTATTAATAATTATATTATAATTTCCAAAGGAGTCCTGAGAGTTTTGTGTACCAGAGCCACCAGTCCCACACACAGAACAATAATTTGGTATCATTACAGCACCCTAGTAGAAACAGTAGAATTAGTATCTTTTTACAGAAGGACAGCTTAAAGCCCAGATGCTAAAAGCAGCACAATCAAAATACTTGAGCAACCTATTTATGCTGGTTGGAGAGCACCACAGTTTTGTTCTCTTGGGAAGGGGAATATGGAATATTTACATTTGGGAATAGTTCCTGTTAATGTATTTTGGAGTTTTTAAATCCAGATCCTTGGCAGATGAAGTGCACAGATCTATGGAAAAAATAAATTAGTTTGGATGATTGCTCAAGATTGGAGTCAGGAATAGGTTTCTGCTTTCCTAACTTGTTTTGTAGCCTCTAGTGTTTTGTGCATCCCTCAACTTCCCCTCTGGCATGGGATGTCATAAGTTTTGGGAAGGAGACACTCTCCTGAGTTCCCAGTTTTGATGCTGGGAGAATAATGGGAAAGAGATTGCAGTGAAAATGCTTCTGGTTTAAATTACAGTACTTGCACCTGACATGGAGATATTGGAGTGAGGTGTGCTTTGTAGGAATTAATTATTTTCCTAGCTCTTACTAATCATGTACTGAATAAAATTATTTTTGTGGCTTCACAGTTTAGCCAAGTTTGCATAATTTTTCACAGCAACAGGAAATTTTTTTTAAAATACATTAAAATTTTGAGTTTCAATTTGGTTTTCAGAGGCATGGAAGGGCTGGCATGTTTTCAAAAACTGCTAGATACCTCACTTGTTGGGTATTAGAAGAAGTCATGTGAGACTCCATTTTCTTAATGTGGGAAAAGCTGAATCTTTATTCACATAACTTATTTTATACAGTTTTCATAGACCTTGTGTTTGACTCCCATTAGTTAGTAGTTTTCTTGCCACCTAATTCATTGGTTAGTAAATAGTATTTTACCTGTCTATCAAACCTCTCTATTGTTGGATTGTTTACATACTTTTTCTGCTGGTTCTCATTGGACAAATCCGTTATTATTGTAGGTGCATTTGTTTTTCACCCTTAGAATAGATTGTTAACAAATGTCTCATTCTCAAAAAAGCTTCATATGGGAACTTGCTCGATAGCTGCTCTTAGAAGTGACAGGGTAGCTTTGGCAATTTTGCAAAGTGAGGCCTTGATTTCATAAGGCCTTTCTTTTATAATTTTCTACCTGTGTGCAACAGTTGGGAGAACAGGATGAAGAAATTGGGATGCCTGTACTTCCTTCCCTTGCCTTATTCTCAGGAACCCAAAGGGGACACATTGTATTTCAACCTGCTCACTTAGAATTTGGTTTCTAAAGAATTTGGCAGCAAGTTTCTGCAAAGGAAGATGAGATTATCAGTTCCAGGTAGCACTGCCAATACCACCTAAAAAAACCCCATAGTGCCTTATTCCTAGATAAAAATCTCTAGGAAAGCTGGAATGCTCTCAACTTGATAGAAATCCTGACTGGCAGTACTCTGTGATTCTTCTGTAACTATCCCAGAGCTGTCACTTAGGGAGTGACTCAGGGCTGGAGAGTTCATTGTCCCTGAACTGGTAGATCACTGTGTGACCATCATCATAGTAAGCTTATGGTTTTAAAAAAGAATGATTTTTCACTCACCTTGAGATCTGTAGTTTTGTAGTGAACTGAAACAACTTTCAAGAAGTTAAGTCAGCTGAGCAAAATTAAGAGGTATTACAGGAAAAAAGTACATCAACTTCTAATACAAACTTTCAGACAAGGTATGAAGTACAATGCAGTAAAATTCATTAATAGGTTCTGGTTTTCCAACTTAGGTTGCCATGAAGCTGGTACAAAGAGGGAAAAAAATGAAACAGCCCAAAAGAGATACCACGGAAAATAACGAAGTGGAGGCGCAGCACAAATGCACTGACTGTGGAATGGTGTTCCAGCGGCGCTATGCACTCATAATGCACACACTGAAACATGAAAGGTCTAAGGAATATAAATGCCCAGTAAGTTGAGGGGTTGGGTTTGGTTTTTTTCTGTGTAAATCTTCCTCCTTATGAAAATTAATTCTGTAATTATATTAGTAATTATTTTTGTTGGCTTTTTTGGTATCTATATTTATTTTAGTTACCAATTTCAGAGTTGGATATAGCCTTGATCTGGCTGGGGTGAGGTAGAATGGAGTGCAGCCACTTGGCCTGACAGTAGTGTGTGACTTGCTGCTCAAGACAGTGCTAGCATGGGATTTGCTTTTAACCCTACCAGTAAATTTGTGTTTAGTCTAGACTGGAAGTTAATCTCACTGGGAAGTGATCGGTGGTTCTGTCAGTAGCCATAAAATAAAAATATACAACTATTCGTTAACCTCAGGAGTTGGGTTATGGATTTAACTCATCATATTAAATCACGTACTTAAAACATTTGATTATTTCTGTTTATTTTTCAATACTTCTGAGTGTTACATGCAAAGTGAGTTTGTAATCTCGTGTGTCGCAGCTGTGTAAGAAGGAGTTCCAGTACGGCGCGTCGCTGCGGGCGCACCTGGTGCGGCACACGCGGAAGACGGAGGCCGGCGCTGCAGCCGGGGGGCCCGAGGGGAGCGGCGTGTCCTCGGTGAAAGGCAGGACCAAACGGGAATTCGTGTGTGACATCTGTGGGAGGACTCTGCCCAAGCTCTATTCCCTCAGAATACATATGCTTAAACACACAGGTGTCAAACCCCATGCGTGCAAGGTAAAGTCCTTTCGCTCTCTAATCACATTTGTGATGTTCTCTGTTATCAATGTTTTGGTATTGATGCTCTGCCTAAAGTTTATGTTAATCTTGTTCACTTCACTTGGTCACTTCAGTAGGGAAAACTAGTGTAACATTCATGATGAAATTGCTTACAGTCCAAGAGTGAGAAAACTAGAATGAATATGAGTAGTGCAAGTTCATATTCTTGTGTCTAGAAGAATGTCTTCCTTCGATTATTCCTTTTTTTTTAGACCAGTTCTATCACTGCTGCAGAATCACAGACTTGTCCATGCTAGTTCCCAAGAGATACAGGAAGTTTTGTTCTGTTTGAGGTTAAACACCTATTACATAATTAGTTTTATTTGTCCTATTCCACCACGTGTGGATTTCTTTAGGTTTGTGGAAAGACCTTTACGTATAAGCATGGATTGAAAATGCACTTAGCTCTCCATGAAGTGCAGAAACAGTTCAAGTGTGACTTGTGTGAAAAGTCTTTTGTCACAAAAAGAAGTCTTCAGGAGCACATGAGCATTCATACAGGTAAGTGATGAGAAAGGGAATCCTTTTCCTTTGCTTGGCTATTTTATGCTGCTGAACTTTAATGTGGTCTTCAGTGTCAGAAGAAACTGTTTAAAAAATAAATGGTAGTATGTTTTTTTTTCTTCTGGTCAGGCAGCTGAGATAGAGATAAGTGGTCATTTGTGGTCATTTTCTGGGGCTAAACCATAGTTTAGTGTTATTGTGCAAATATTCTATATAAGAATGAAGAATTGTTATTGGTCTGTTCCTGTGGTTTTGTGTATGTTTTTAATGCCTGTATCATGTCAGTTCAACAAGAAATAGGCAGTAAGCTGGAATGTTCTAATGCACTTCATCTCCCAGCCTGTCCTTTTACAGGAAAACATGCTAAGTTAAATCTCTCAGAATCTCCAGATATGTTTTACAAGATTTTCTGTACTAATACTGACATTTTGTAAAGCCTAGTGTCTTGAAAGATCTCAGCGTGTGAAAAATGGCAATCTAATAATTCAGTGCAAGCAGAGTTTTAAAATTGTAATTTGTAAAGGTTGTCTGTGTTTCTGGTTTTCTGGGCTGAGCAGAATCAAGAGAGATACTCAATTAGGATAATTTGTTCCTGATATTAAGGAGTTTGTATTACTAGTCATCACTCCTGTGTTGATGAAATGGAGTACAAACCTTTATTTTAAGATGTTTTTCCACAAGTGCAAGATATAAGCAATAGTCCATAAGCAGTGCTGTGTTTCTGGAGAAGTTGCATAATACACAAGCACAGGCAGTTGTGGTTTTTTTCACACAAGAAGGCAGGTTTTTAGGCTGCTCACTTTTCCTCACTAAATCATAGTAGCAGCAATGTACCTATGTTTAAAAACATAAAATAAACTAGAGTTGCTACTCCCCACTTGTGTATTATTACATTAGCACACATACAAAATACACTTAAGAACTCCATCAGTGTGTAATTAAACAAACTTCACTTTGTAGTACTGCTCTGATTACTTCAGGTAAGTTATATATGAATTAAAAACCTGTCTCACAAAGCACTCCAGAGAAATGGAGGCATGGCTTGGTAACATGTTTTGTTTTGTTTTGTTTTTGCTAGGAGAATCCAAATATCTTTGCTCCATCTGTGGAAAATCTTTCCACAGGGCATCAGGACTCAGTAAACACATAAAGAAACATCAGCCAAAGCCTGAAGTTCGTGGATATCAGTGCACTCAGTAAGTCAGGTATTGGGTGGGTTTGGTGGGCTTTTTTCTTGGTGTTAATGATCCCAGTCATTTTCAAGATTAAAAGCAGCTCCTTGTTGTAGCATAAAACTGTTCCACTGGCCTGGGATAAGACTTGGGGAGCATGAGAATAAAAATGCATTTTGTAAATACATGCTGGAGAGCAAAGGCTTGGCTTTAAGCTGTTACCCAGCTCTAATTTCTTGCAGCTCTTCTCTAATGACTTTGCTCTGTAATTGGTGCTATAATCAGTAACTGTGTGGGTATACAGCTTTTTTGTACGACAGATAAGAGTGTAAGGTTGTGAGAGGCCAAGGGCCTTCAGCCTGGTTTGCCCTCTTGTATGTGATAGTGGATTTAATGGATTTGAAGCTGTAGGGTCTGCAATGTCCTGCACTTGTGTTCAGTGTTTGCTGAAACGTGGCTCTGTTTAGGAAGATTGCAGACTGAGACTCACTGACTGTTGCACTTCTCTTGATTATAAAACATATATGACCACTTCAATACTGCAATGAATAACATTTGTTTTTATTCTTAATTTATTTTTATTTTATTTTATTCTTAATTTACTATTATTTACATGACAGCATTGTGGACTTTAGCAAAGCAGAAACAGTAACTGGAAAGCGTGATCTTAGTGAATTAGCAAAACATGGATACTTCTTCCATGACCAAGCAGACTATAGGGAACTTTTTAAGTGCCCTGCAGAAGGACAAATAATGTTTAATTTTGGAACTCACAATGATTCTCTGGGAAGCTCTGTCAGATATTAAGAGGAGTGGTACAATTTATATTACTGTAGCAACTCAAGGTTTTAAAGAAAGCAATAATCTAAAGAGTTGTTTATAGTATCTCATTGCTGCTGCGTGCTAGCAAAAATAATATTTTCTAAATTATGAAAACTTATTTCAGTTCTGTCAACAATGTTTATATTTAGTGATTTTTAATACTAAAAGCATTAATTCTAAAAATACAAAGAACAGAGCTAATAGGGTGCACAGACACTGTTTCATGAAACGTACTATGGAAGGGATTTTTAGTTTTGAAGGTGAAGTATATTTATAAAACAAAAATTTTTTTACTCAAGGCAGTAGGACCATGGATGCAAGAGGTCATCCTGACAGAGAAGATATTTTGACTCCCCAGCTTCTTCAAAACAGAGACAGTCCTTGCTGCTTCTCCAGCAAAGGTCTCTGCTAAGGATGTAATTCATGTTGTCACCAGTGGTTTAGAGAGCTTCACTAAGCAATAACCAGACTTCAGTTTTTAGTTTGGTGGCTTGGAATGGAAACCTCCCTGTCAGGCTTCAGTCTGAACTTCTGGCCCAGCTGAGCAAAGCTGACCATGAATTATTTTCCTAAAATGTTCCTGGAAGTTTTGCAGTGAAGTATGTGTTTGATTAAACTGCAGTAGTGCATGACAGCGTATGGTGGTTGCTTGAGTTTTTTACTTCTCTAATGGCTTTTCCAAATACACAATTCTTGGGGAGAGAGCACCAAGTGCCAACCCCATTCAAGCCCCTGAGGGGTCTTTCTGGTACTATTTTATATGGATAGGAAAACTGAGGATCCCTGAGAGCCCCATTTGAACTGGAGTGGTGAGACTTTCCAGCCTAGGAGGAGGTTGGTTGTGTGGCTCAAGGACTGTTACCATTTTTTTTTCTCTCCAGAATGCCCATTATTCAGGCAGTGTAATATCAAATGTTTTGTTGCTGTATGGAAGTTTTTCTCATTTTCAAATTCCCTCATTCCAGTGGTTGATCCTGTAGAAGCTGAATCAGCCACCTTTGCTTGCTGGTATTGTTCTGCCTCTGTCCTTTCTTGAGTCATGCAGCTGTTTGTTGTTACATGAGGAAGAGAGAGAGATGAGCAGCAGAATTTCTTTCAAAGGGAGACACCATGTTTTTGATGAGATCAGACTGTGGTCTTCATACCAAGAGGAGCTGTATAGTCCAACTATGGCAAAGTATAAGTGAAGGAAAACCCTAATTTAGCCTGGGTTAAGATGTGTACAAGCAGCAAGCTAAAGAACAAGTATTGATACTTTCAGATGCTTTCTTGCAGGATTATGAATTTGGGGTTTTTTATTTTCTAAAAAAAACCCCAACATTTGAGCATTAGAAACAACAAATTCTAGCAATTTTTGTGTCAGTCCTCTTTGGTTAAGGAAAGAAGCAGCTGTTACTGTCCTCATAGGTTCATATGGTATAATACAAATTTCTCTTGTCTCCCAGTTGGTTTGCCTTTGAATATTTACCATTAAATCTGCAGAAAGAATATAGTTACTCAATAACAGACAAAAGGGTTTCAGAGGTCCTCAAGTTTTATTCCAGGCTTTCAAATAAGCTGCTGTTCTTTTAAATTTTTCCTAGTTTAGAATGGGATTGTGTTTTACATAAATACTGACGATGCAGTAGGTGTTCTCAGTCTTGAGTTGCTGTTAAAGAAGAGGGTCCCAGTGCCTTTGAAATCAATGCCTTTCTTGTATGGGATGCTAAAACCTCTCCTGTTACAGGTGTGACAAGAGTTTCTATGAAGCTCGGGATCTTCGGCAGCATATGAATAAACATTTAGGTGTGAAGCCATTTCAGTGTCAGTTCTGTGGGAAATGTTACAGCTGGAAGAAAGACTGGTATTCTCATGTAAAGTCTCATTCTGTCACAGACCCTTATAGGTAAGAGGAAATTAATTTAACAACTGAAATGTACCAAAATATACATATATATAACACTGAAATATACATATGTAACACTGAAATATACCTCAAAGTGAGGCTATAGAGATCTGCAGCCTGTCAACAAGGCACTGCCTAGTCCACTTTTGAAGTATCAATGGATTGATGGTGATTAGGGTCTTGAATATTTGAGGATGCTTTACATAGTGTGGGTTGGCTCCTAACTTGGGACACAGTGCTGGAACTAAGATGTGAACTCATAAGAGGATAAATACAATCAGAGCAGTGAGAAATATATGTGATCTCACTTCTCTAGAAGGTTTAGTGGAAGCTTTGTGGCTGTGGATAAGAGGAAATGTAGTTCAGTCCAACAATATTACTTCTAATTATGGAACTACTTACCATATAAGACAGTATTGCCCTTAACCTTTGCCTACCGTAAATAAAGTGCATTTTGGCTTAAAACACAGAAGTGTACAATAATGGTTTTAATAGATTTCTCACATTAACACATTTTAGGTGTAATGTATGTGGAAAAGAATTTTATGAGAAAGCTTTGTACAGAAGACATGTAAAGAAAGCCACACATGGTAAAAAAGGAAGAGCAAAACAAAATCTGGAACGAGTTTGCGAGCACTGTGGAAGAAAATTCACACAGCTCCGGGAATATAGGAGACACATGAACAATCATGAAGGTATGTAGAACACAAATAGTCATTACATCCCTCAACCCCTAAAAACACAATGTACAAGGGGTAATTGTTTCTTTGAGTCTGTGTGTCCTGTCTGGCAAGACATGGAAGAGTTTTTACAGATTCTCCAGTTCTGTGTGAATCCTGGTTTGGTAACTTGCTGTCAGTGATTCCCAGAAGTTGCTGTTGGGGGCCTTTCTAAAGCTCCTGTCACACACAGGGACTGTGCCAATTTGTCCTCAGTACCTGATAGAAGAGGAACATTTTTACAAGTGACTAACAGGGGTAAATCTGGCAAAGAATTGGATGCACTAAAACATTCTCCATTTTCAAAGGCACACACAGTTAACAAACTACTCTTCAGACAGGAGAATGATTGGCCTAAATTTAAAAAGAAAAAGAGGACCAGTGTTGGAAATGGATCAACTTCTTAATTTATGACAAGTGATAAATTGTATGATGTTTGGAGGAAATATGAGAACTTTTTATTTCTTGTTAAAGAATTATGTGCATTTTTACTTTAGAGGTAAAGTATGAAACTGATTTTTGAGTATTTGGTTCTTTCAGCTGTGTTGGGAGTCTATATTCTCCTGTCCCAGGGCAAAACCCACTTTTCTTTGAAGCATGTCTTCTTTTTAAGCACTCTTAAGAGTAAATCTGACAGCTGTCTAACTATTGAAATAGAGATTGTGTTTGTTTCGTAACAGCAAAAGTGTCCTGTAGTAGGTACCTAACCTAAATCTACAGCAACTGTCAGAGAGGAAAAGCCAGTAGTGAGATGGTGTTTGTCACCACCACAGAACTCAGATGTTACAGGGGAAAATAAGATCATACAAACATCAGGTGCTGTATTTGAACATATGCAGTGAAGAGGAGGGTAAAGCTGTAGGTGTACAGAAGGATTGGCAGAAGCAAAGGATGACTAGAAATGCAAGTGACAAATTCTGTGAAGTAAAACATGGCTTCAGAAAGGCATCAAAATTATCAGAATTCCATTAAGCATTGTGCACTTAAAATGAGGAAGAAACTGCATTAAAAGGAATCTTGACAAGTTTTTCAAGTGTTGGATTGGACTGGGCACTTGTGGAGAATCTTAACTACTGAATGCATTATGCTTGCATTACATGGTTACACAGAAATGGTAAAATGATGTTTTGCCTCACAGCAAACATCACAGCATTGCTGTGAGATCTCTTACTTACATGGCAAACTGTGACGGTGTTCACAGGGGTCCAAGGATGAGGGAAGAGATGAGGATTTGACTCTATGTTTCAGAAGGCTTGGTTTATTATTTTATGATATATATTATATTAAAACTATACTAAAAGAATAGAAAGAAAGATTTCATCAGAAGGCTAGCTAAGAATAGAAAAAGAAGGAATGAATAACAAAGGCTTGTGTCTCAGAGTCTGAGCTAGCTGACTGTGATTGGCCATTAATTAGAAACAACCACATGATACCAATCACAGATCCACTTGTTGCATTCCACAGCAGCAGATAATCAATGTTTGCATTTTGTTCCTGAGGCCTCTCAGCTTCTCAGGAGGAAAAATCCTAAGGAAAGGATTTTTCATAAAAGATGTCTGTGACAGCAAACATCCCAGCATTGCTGTGGGATCTCTTTCTTACACAGCAAACATCCCAGCATTGCTGTGGGATCTCTTTCTCACATGGCAAACATCCCAGCATTGCTGTGGGATCTCTTTCTTAAATGCAAACATCCCAGCATTGCTGTGGGATCTCTTTCTCACATGGCAAACATCACAGCATTGCTGTGGGATCTCTTACACAGCAAACATCCCAGCATTGCTGTGGGATCTCTTTCTTACACGGCAAACATCCCAGATTGCTGGGGGATCTCTTACACAGCAAACATCCCAGCATGCTGTGGATCTCTTTCTTACACAGCAAACATCCCAGCATTGCTGTGGGATCTCTTTCTTACACAGCAAACATCCCAGCATTGCTGTGGGATCTCTTTTTACAAGGCAAACATCCAGCATTGCTGTGGATCTCTTCTCACACGGCAAACATCCAGCATTGCTGTGGGATCTCTTTCTCACATGGCAACATCCCAGCATTGCTGGGATCTCTTACACGGCAAACATCCCAGCATTGCTGTGGGATCTCTTTCTCACATGGCAAACATCCAGCATTGCTGTGGATCTCTTACACGGCAAACATCCCAGCATTGCTGTGGGATCTCTTTCTTAAATGCAAACATCACAGCATTGCTGTGGGATCTCTTACACAGCAAACATCCCAGCATTGCTGTGGGATCTCTTTCTTACACGGCAAACAAACAAGCATTGCTGTGGGATCTCTTTCTCACATGGCAAACATCCCAGCATTGCTGTGGGATCTCTTTCTTACACAGCAAACATCCCAGCATTGCTGTGGGATCTCTTTCTCACATGGCAAACATCCCAGCATTGCTGTGGGATCTCTTTCTCACATGGCAAACATCCCAGCATTGCTGTGTTCCCCCCCTGCTGCTCTCCCTGTGGCTGCAGGCCAGCCCTGTGACCTTGGCTTGCTGTGCCCGCAGGTGTGAAGCCCTTCGAGTGCCTGACGTGCGGCGTGGCGTGGGCGGACGCGCGCTCGCTGAAGCGCCACGTGCGCACGCACACGGGCGAGCGGCCCTACGTGTGCCCTGTGTGCAACGAGGCCTACATCGACGCGCGCACCCTGCGCAAGCACATGACCAAGCTCCACAGGGACTACATCCCCTGCAAGATCATGCTGGAGAAGGACACCCTGCAGTTTCACAACCAGGGGACGCAGGTGGAACACGCCATCAGCATCTTAGCCTCGGACATACAGGAGCAGGAAACCGAGATCAGCTTTGGCGCTGGCGAGGGCGAGACTGTGGTGGTGACAGGAGAGACGCTGGAAGCCATCGAAGCAGTTGCAGCTACTGAGGAGTGCACGTCGGTCTCCACCCTTTCTGACCAAAGCATCATGCAGGTGGTAAATTATGTACTGGCACAGCAGCAGGGACAGAAAATGGCCGAAGTGACGCAGGCCATTGAAACTGTAGAAGTAGAGGTGGCCCATGTAACAACAACGGAGTCGATTTAGTATATGAGGGAGCAAGAGTGGTGAGGCTGTGTATCTGTGAGAGCCAAGTGTAAAATGGGTTACCTGAGGCTTTCAGTGATGCCTGTTTCCAAATGGTTAATCCTCAGTACTGAATGTTGTGGTGACAGAATACTGCACCATGCATTAGATGGAAAAAGTACCAATACTCCAGTGTGGGCCAAGGCTTTGAAAACTAAGATTTCTATAGTGGCTGTAACTTTAAAGAAAACAAAAAGGTTATAATAATGTTTTTTGTGTCATAAAGTATCATACTGTAAATTTGAGAAATTAAAAAAAAACATATAAAAAGGCTGCACTAAAAACTAGAAATGCACAGCTATTGGTAGTTTTTTTGTTTGTTTTGATGTGCATTTCATCAAGTTCGTGAGCAAATTTCCTATATTGGATGCTGTCTGTTTACTCCCAAGACAAGGGAGGTGGTAGAATGCTT
This sequence comes from Zonotrichia leucophrys gambelii, assembly GCF_028769735.1. Classification (NCBI taxonomy): domain Eukaryota; kingdom Metazoa; phylum Chordata; class Aves; order Passeriformes; family Passerellidae; genus Zonotrichia; species Zonotrichia leucophrys. Next base: position 99,891,776 of record NC_088169.1, read on the forward strand.
TGTGTAGGCTTGTGCTTCATGTGACATACAGAAAAACTGAAGCTTTTTTCTCTGGGCAAATGCACCATTGGTAGTTAGTGAATCCCAGTTCTGAAGAACTTACTTAAATTCCAGGTGTGAGGGTGGCTGGTCCAAGGTTCAGCAAAATGCTGTAAAATGTTTTATAGATAATGGGCAGGTAGATGGTTGTGATCTGGTTCTCCAAGATGGTTGTGAATTGAAGTTGACCAGAGGACAGCCCACCCCAGGGAGGCTGCTTAGAGAAGCAAACTCCTTTTCTTTGTGAGGGAGGAGTTTGCACCCCAGCCTCTGCACAGCCGCGTTTAGCTCCATGTTTGCTTGGAAGCTGTTGCCAGCACTGATGTGTGACCCCAGTGCAGGCAGCCTCATGAGGGATGCTTCTGTTTTTGCTTTACATTTGATGTAGAAACTGTCAAAGGAGAAAGGTCTAATGGCACACTTTTTCAGGAACTAAGGAAGGTTATGGACTGATCTTGTATTGTATTGGAAGGAGGAGCCCTGCTAATTCCCAAGCAGGACACATGACAGTATCAGGGTAGGGAAATATAAGTATCTTGGGATGGGGTAAAAATTAAATGGTCTCAAAATTACCAGAATCTCTAGAAGACCTTATTACTGCTGCTTTAAGAGAAATACTTCTAGATCCAGTTGATAGCTGATGTTACACCACATAGTTGGAAAAATCCCTACTGAGTGTTCCTGCAGGTGAGTGTGAGTGACAGCTGTGCTTGGCCCAGGTTTCTGTGTCCCTGGTTCAGTACCACAAACAGGGCACACCTTAATCTGTACAAGTGTAGGTTCCTTTGTTGCTGTGTGGCTTTCTTAAGCAAGCAGCATGTCTGTCAAGGAAACTGAAAGTGCTTTGCATGTGAACAATCAGAGCTGTAGTCTTTAAATTCTTCTCAGTCTATAGTGGTATCAGGTTGCCTAACCTGGACAGCAGTAAGATACCTGAGCAGCCAGAAACTTGTAATATTGCAGGGTAAATTTCATAAAGAAAGTGACATGCATATAACTCTGCTACCTGTGAAACAGATACACTGAACAAAATTTCAGCAAACCCTGTGGCACAGTAACCACCTCATTTGAATTAGTATTTCTACTTTTCATCTTATTTAACTATGTGGATATCTGTCTACTAAGCTACAGAATGGACTGTTCTTTTTATACTTTGCAATTCTGTAGATAAGCAGTTGTTGAAAATTTTTTATGTTTGAGTCTTGGATCCAAATTAATTTGTAGATGCCTATTTCAAAAGTCAGGATCTTATTTCAGAGAAATAATGTAGTTATTTATATATCCTGCACCCCTTTACAATTGTATTATTTTCTGATTACCAAATGGAGTAAAACTAAAATGAATATTAAAAAAAAATGACTGCTAGCTGTAACTTGAATTTTTGTATGGTAAAGAATCTGGAGATAGCCATCCTGCTTAAAATTAAAATACTGCCATTATGATGGAAAAAGATTTAAAAGCACTAGATAAACTTGAAAACTTACTTCAATGTTTGTATCCTAAAAATAATTATGTATTACTAAAGTGAAAAAGTGTTCAAGGAAAAATAGCTGTAAATAGTGCTAGAACATTATTTGTATATTTAGTGTGTTACCCTACAAAAAAAGAATATTATCAGCACCTTAGTTTAATCTTTGGTGCATTTATTTATTTGCCCAACCTATGGAAGAAGCAAAAGTGAATCTGAATTTTGGAGCCTTCTTATCCACTGTCAGAATGCTTTTACTGACTCAATGATCTGCTGTTTAAAAACAACCACCAACCAAACTAATAACAGAAGGTTGTTTTGTAAAGGAGAATCAGCCAGGAATGTCAAAGCTGAATGTTGTGGCACCCCTTTCTTTACATGCTGTGCCTTACCTTTTCAGAACGGTGTGAGGTAAGTGGGGAGTGTCACTCTTGGCTTTGCTGTTCCCATCTCTGTGGGGTTGCCTTATGTTTTTCTTTGGACTTCAGCACTTAAGACATTCACTACCCTCCTGCAAAGTCAGACTGCAAATATGCAGTTGGTATTTGATTTTTTTTTTAAATAAAGTTAATGAGAAGTGTCTGTTCATTAAGTATTCCTAGTGAATTCCTGTACATAATGAATCAGATTTGTACATTCTGCTGTTTTTATTTAGTGTTAAATGTATAAAGTTATGGTTATTTCTGTCATCAATAAACTGAGCTCTGCCATGAATTGCTCTTTCAAGAAACTTTCTTTTTCTCTGGGTAAAGAAGGTGTTGCAGATTCCTCTGCAGTATTTCACTTCCCACATACAGACAGAATCTGGCCTGGATAGTTCTAGTAACCCCGGCTTTTTAATTCTTGCCTAAGGCCCAAAGAGTTACATTGTATGGGGAAAGGAAACACACTGGCCTCCTGAATTGTGTCAGAACATGGCAGCACAAGAGCACAGTGCTGATGAAACACCGTGTGTATTGATACTGAAATTGCTTTGGCTGCAAGTCCTCGGGTGGGTGAGCTATCTGCTCAGCCCCTGGTACCCAGCTGTAACCAGTCTGGTTTCTTTCAGACCTTATTTCTCCTGACTTGGGTGTACAACACTGCACCCACAGCAAGCACCAGCAAGCACTTCCATCTCGGCTCTGCCCTGGGTGGGTGTTTGAGAAGGGGTTGAGGTGTGGAGCCTGTCCTCCAGTGGCACTCTCCTGGCTGAGGGATGGGCTGTACAGCTGCCTCCAGGGCTGGGAGCAGCGTCCCGTGCCTTTCCCTTTTCTGTTACAGGAGCTTCAAGGCAGCACTGATGTTGCAGAAAGCCTGATTATCTCCTGTGCTTCATCCTAAGGGAATGCAAGGAGCTTTTAACTCCTCTGGAACCCCTGTGAGTAACCAAGCTAAGTCTGTAATTAAAGAAAAGTGGGGGTTTCAAAAGGCTGAGTGCTGAAGGAGTAAGGTAGGCTCTGTGGAGCAGCTACTGCTCCACAGGGGTGCAACTACAGATGCACAGCAGCCAAGTGATGTGTGGACAATATTTTGTCCCTTTGTTTCCACAGGAGTTACAATCATGTCATTCCTTGCTGTTGAAGGGAGCACCATGAATTTCTGCAGCACCAGTGTATAATGCTAACACTCAGGAGCCAGCCTTACAGCTGTGGCCAACAACGTGGTGAAACCCCCCCAGCATCTCTGGAGGAGCTCTTAACCGAGGCCTGTGCTCCTGCAGAAAAATTCCAGCTGCTGCAGGCAGAGGCCCTGGTCACTGCAGTCACCCTCCAGTGCAGGGCTCTTGGGGAGCACCCTCACAATTCTCCAGTGACCTTTGAAGGACTTAGCAGAAAGGAAGATTTTCTTGTTCCCAATGGCAAAGTTCTGTGCTGTCTCTCCTCAGGGAACAAGTGCCCTACCTCCCAGCATTGCTGAGTTAGGTGGTGCTTTTAGAGGTGGAGTAGTGTAAGCTCTTCTTGTCATGGCTTTAAATTTCACATGCGAACAGGATTGTCACAGTTAGCTGTTCTGTGCCTGCAGCTGTAGAGATGGCAGCTGCTGTCAGTGGGGACACTTCTGTCACCAAAGCACTGCTGTGATTCTGTAACATCAGCCAATGCCTGACATGCAACTACCATCTTTACAAATTAGGGGATGCTGAGGGAGAAAAGTAGAGATGATTACATTTTTAATATAACTTGCATTAACTTTAGATTAATAACTTGTACTCCCAGGAAAACATCAATATGGACTCATGACTTCAAGTTTCAGTGGAACTTTTCCTACAGAACCACAGAGACTTTTGCATATCCATCTCATCAGGAAATCTGTTCCCAAGAAACAAATTTAGGAACTGAGCCACACGCCAAGCAGAGGTTTTCCAGACCATGTTCCATGAATCAGGAAGTCCATGCTCTGATTACCAGCCACCCTGAGGGGCAGCTGCTGCTGGAGTGCCCAGACATCACAAAGTGCAGAGGTTTGGGCAGTAAACCCTGGGCTCCCACCACTGCAGACTGCTAAATGCAAGTCTGCAAACACAAATGGAACATGCTGTGTTCAGAGTTAAAGTGTAACAAGTTGATGTTCCCAGCTTTTAATTCCATGGATAACTATGCATCTACCCCCAAGCAATGGCTCCACATTATTAAACATGAGCAGCTTTCCTATGGAAGTACTATATAAGATGCCAGTATTTCAAAATTAGAAAACAGTAGATCTTTTTGCTAACCAGAAGAAATAAGGGATGTGTTAATAAGATAAAGTAAAATAGCAAACTGTTAATTATCCAATATTTATGGTGTTCTAGTGAGTCATGACAGAGACACTAGACAACAAATTCTGGTGAGTTTAGAACATAACTTTCCCTTTTGGAGCTTAAGAGCAGAACTACTCAGCATTCCTCAACTTGTAGTTATATAGGGAATTCAAAAAAGCCAAACCTCTTTGCAGAACACCCTTTAAGGCTACTAAATTGACAAAAAGCTTTCTTGAAACCCTGTAGTTTCTTCAAACAGATTTATCTTATCTTACAGCAACCTGTTCAGAGTACTAGTGACACCAGTGAATTCCAATAGCTCAAAACCTGTTTGCCTCTTCAGGGAACAGAAGTTGCCATTTTGTCAAAAGCTGACTTTTCCTCCCAAGCATCTTTGGAAAGCCAGCTTTGGAAAAGCCACTGGCAGCACACAGAGCTCAGCAGAGCCCAGTGAGTTCTGACAAAGGGGTGCTCTACAAACCTGGCAGCCGTGGAAGCTCTCCAGGCCCCATGGCAGCTGTGGCAGCTGCCTTGGTGCTCCCAGGAGCACAGCTGCTTTTGCACAGAGCTCAGTGAATGCCAGGATTGGGTCATCTCCAATGGGGCACAAGCTGGGAAGTGGCACCGCTCAGGTACCTTAGAGACAGGCTGGGGACTCCCTCCTGCTGATCAAATCTTCATTCTGAGAAGCTTTAAAGGAATGAACTTAGGTGAGGGGCCACACCCAGCACTGCCTGAAACATGGCCATCAGCAGCTCACTGCACGGTTTGGTGGGGCTGGTTTGAGTTTTTGGGAGGGGACTTTTCTTGCCTTTTGTTTTTTGTTTGGTTTTTTTGAGGGGAGGAGGTTGTTGGGCTTTGTTATTATTTCAATACAGTTAGATGAGTTTGGGTCTGTTTGCAAGGCAGCAGAGAGAAGGTCACTGGGTAACTGCTCACACGTTCCCCTGGTGCCAGCAGTGCTCTGCAGCTGCTCAGGGCCAATTCCTGCTCAGCAAGCAGGAGCCCCACGGGACAAAACCACACAAGCTGGCATTTCAACCACTGCCAGGCACACACAGCGTGTGCACTGAGCAGTTCAAGGTCTCAGCACTTCACCTAATCAGATCATTTATCATGAGTTTCAGGATTCTTGGAACATCCTTACAAAAGAAAAAGCCAAGTCAACTAAAAAAAACAAAAAAAAACCCACCAAAAATCACACCAAGAACAACAAAAAAAGGGGTCTGTGCATACAAAACCATGACTACTCTAAAAGAGCCTACAGCTCCAAGTTAATCCCAGCTAACATTCACCTTGATGATATTGTTCAGACCAGTCAGTTTGTTCTTGCAAGTGTCAGACACTGAACAGCAGCACACAAATCCAGCTTGTTTGACATCAAGTCCTGAGGAAACTGAAGCAATCCTGCTGGATTGCCAAGCCCAGAGAAGGAAGAGAACACTTGCACCAGGTGAGGCAGGATCACTGCTCACCTTCAGCTGAGATACAGAAGTTTCTGCAGTCTCTCACAGGGTCTGGGATTATTTATTGACTATGGAACTAAGAAGATAATTTTTGCTCTCTCAGTTGCATGGAAGGTATTTCATAGCATGTCTGCTCTTCTGCCTAGCAATTTCCTAAATGACTTTGAAGTACAAGGAGATTCTGGTATGAACATCTACTTCAGACAAAGATGTGAAAGAAAGTAGTGGTAGGTTAATGAAAACAAGGAATAGATCTCTGAGTCATTCTTATTTGAAGTTCTGTTTTGCTTTGTTCCTATCCAAGTGATTGATATAGCATGAACCAGCTACTGAGGAGCACAAGAAAATAGCTATTCACTATGGATTACCACTATCTTAAAGGGATTTATTTAGACAAACATAACCACATGTGATGAAAATAAGTGAAAAGTTTGTCTTGCCTAGTTCCAGTAATGCCCAAATTGGTTTTGGAAGTCCTGAAAATCAGTTTTGAAAGTGTGTTTTAAATAAACCAAGTATTTCTGCTATGAAAGAAAAATAATGTATACATTTTTATGTTAAGTTTATAACAAGGCTTTTAAAAGAAAACAGTTACAGGTATTCAACTGCATCAGACTTCAAAAGAAAAGAGATTACACATACAATACAAAAATACAAAAAAATATTTTTAGAACTTACAAACTCAAAAGTCTAAGTGGTCAGAGCTTTCCTAAAATAATAATAATAATAATAAAAAAATACATTTCAAGATGCACTTTCCTTTCTGCACTTGCAAGTTCAACTTTAGCAAGAAGACAGTTTCAGAGGCAGGATGAAAGCAACTAATGTATTGAATGCTACAACCATTTCCCAGCTGAAATTAATTTAGTGTTGACACTATCAGGTATTGGAGTTTAAAAAGAACCTTATGCTTATGTGGGGTATGGGAGGTGCTGCTGGTGGGGCAGGTGGTGGTATTGCTGTTGATGATGTTCTATTTAACCAGTTCTGTTAATAAAATGTTTTTACAAATACACAATCTAAATTAGACTGAAATTTAGATGGCCATTACTAGCACTGAAATCCCCCAGCACTGTCCTGCAGTATGGAAGCTAAGAAATAAACTGACCAGATTCATGTCACTGCTGAAAATCACTGCAAAAGGAAGACAGACAGGGAAAGGTCAAGTTTTATTTCTGAAGCTGATACTTGTTAGAACATCAGGACTGCAGATGCAGCACTCTTTGACCTGATAGTGTCCACTGAGGTCATAGGCATCAAGGCATTTTGTCTTAAATGGCAAGACAGGGAAAGTGCATCTTAGATTTTTCATACTTAAGCAGTGAGTTACTGATTTTTGGTGTGGCTTTTATTCCTTCTAGGCATAGTAAAGAAAAATATTTCAATCAAAGGTGAAGCTTAATGTACATTAGCTCATATTTTTGGTGGTGGCTTTTGTGTACCACTAGGAAATGCTAACAAGCACTACTCAAGGCTAATGATTTAAAAGGAGCACACTGAAAATACTGATTTACCTTTGTAATGAATATTCTTTACAGACTGTATCTAATATACAGACAAGGCCCATTTCCTTAGGACAGAACAGGCCACTGAAGGTTACACACCCTACATGAAGTTTTAAACAAAATCAGAGCTAAGTTACCAGAGCCACTCAGAGCAACATAATTCCTATTTGCAGAGACTTAACAAAAGGTGACTGCAGGGAGAAAAAAAATCCAAGTTCTTACTATTTCCTGTGTAAGATTATATTCAAAGTAATAGTCCAGTAACACTTCCTAGTACAAGACAATGCTCACTCTCTTTAGCAGAATTCATAGGAGTCAGCTGTTTCTCCTGTTATGAAGAGGGAGCCAGAAGTGAGAATGCAAGAGCATTCAATTTTAACCTGATTAAAGAGACAGTAACCTTTTTCATCCACCTTATTTAATCACTGACAAAAAAAATTATCTTAAAAAGGTACCACTCCAATTTCTTTATTATCTGTAACCTTTTGAAACTAATCACATGAACTACAAAATTAGCAAATGCCTTGAAATCTGTATACAAAACATAAATTACCTCTAATTTCAAACTCATTTATTAGTGTACCACTCAAAGTCTTAAAAAAGTGGCTCCAAAGATAGTCTCATACCATTCTTAAAAAAGGAAACTGTTCCTTTAATGTTACACCCTCCCCTCCCCCCAAAACACCCAACTTGTAATCCACATCATTTAGTTATTTTCTTGGTCATGGACATTTCCAAGATGAGATTTTATATTTCGTTCCCATAGCTTCTGGTTGTCAGAAAATCCATGCTTTCCTTTATTGAACGAATTTGGTCCTGCTGAGGTTGGTGTATCCCTGTGAAAAGTGAAACAAGAGCAGTTGAGAAAGCCAGCTCAACTACAGCAGACTGTGCCACCTCACACTGAAAATGCCAACTTCAAGCCCAGTCTGCCCTCTACCACACAAATTTCCTTCTGTGACATCAGGAGCCCTCACTTTTAGCAACTGTGAGCTGGCCACAGAAGTGATCTGTACCCAGTATGTCAAAATACAGCAATGAGATGGGGCAAGAGAGGACGTGGCAGTGGCAGTAACTGCTGCCAGCTTCGAAGATTAAGAAACTGAGGATCTAAATTTGTTACTGGAGAAAAAAGGAAAAATCACCAAACTAGAGGACTTTCAGAGTGACTGACTTTAAAAGCAGCCTATCATGATTAACACCTCTGAAATACAAATTCTCAAAATTCATCCCTAATTTAAGTGAAGCCTCCTCTGAAAAGATTCCTACTCATTTTAGGACTGGTCCCTTACCATCTCAAATCTGTGACAAGCAGAAGAATTATACTATTTATTATAAAGCAAAGAAGCAATTCTTTGTCTTTCTGAGAGACGATTCTTATCTTCAACTTGCACATGAGTTTAAAAATGTGATCAGACTACCTACTTCAAGGGAATTTATAAAAGGGAGAATCAGAAAAATACAAGGTAGAGACAAAAGGGAATTCCTACCTATTACAAAAAAAAAAAGGGAAAAAAAAGAGCTTCTATTTAATGCAGACTCAATTTTTTTCCTCAAAAGATGTAAATAAGATTCAAAGTTCAAATGCAAATGTAGTACTTTTAGTCTGTGGATGACAGGCTAAAATTGAAATGCTCCTTTAACCTACTCTGCCTCCCTGTACTCTCAAAGCACCCTCAGGATGTGCCCTGAGCTGGGCAGGTGCTCCCCACTGGCCCTGGTCCACAGCAGAGCTCAAAGCTGCCCTACCTTCCGATGTTCTTCATGCGCATCTTGGCTTCGGGGGGCATCTCCTCGGGCTCGCTCTGCGGGGACAAAGGAGGTCAGAGCCTGACAAGGGACAAGAGGCTGCACTCTGCCCTGCAGCACAGCCAAGGCATCTGCACACTCTGCAGGTCCTGCACAGCTACAGCACAAAACACAAACTCCTTTGTTCAGCTCCATGAGAGAAGGAGCAGTAATATGACAACAAAATATTCAGCAACCCAGAAGCACAACTTTCCTTGGCCTCCCCCTAATCAAGCCTAGAGAAAGCAAGTACTAATTCAAATTATGCTGTGCATCTTATTTTCACGGAGAAGTTATCAACATTTTAATGATTTCTTGAACCAACACAGAGCTATTGTGCATTCTTAATCAGAGCCAAAAGAGATGCTTCTAGGTTGAAAATTCCTGACATTTATGTTAGAACCATAAATAACCCACTCTCCCTGCCTACCACACCAATGATATTTTGTGCTCATCACTGGCTTATTACTCACATCTTCATCTTCGTTGAAAGCTGCTGCTACAGAAAGGGTTTTTGGAGCCAGGGTTGGAACAGGCTCTTTAGGCTTCTGGAAAAGACAAAATGCACAAGTAACATTAGTCTACTAATCAAAAAAGCTACCCTTGGCTTTTTAAGCATTTTGGCAAAATTAAATCAAAGATCTTCACTGAAATGGGCAACCAGGGGAAAAGTTTTTGTCTGAATCAAGCACATGAAGGATTCTCTAATGACAAAGGAAAATGACTGCTCATTTATGTGTGATCATTCTGAGCAGCAAGCTGAGCCCTCTCATATTACAACTCCCCACATGCAGGTCTTCACTTTCTAGCACACTGCAGGGGTACTCAGCCACTGGGGCATGACATGAACAATTAAAACAGAACCTGAACACCTTGTGGTATTCAAAATTTTACTGTGTCACTACTTCCATTATTCTTTTGGGATATTCTTATCCATCAATATCAGAAACAAAAGAATAAGTTTATTTTCTTCTATTTTAACAATGTCACAGCTTTCTGGCTTAAAACAATTCAATGCTTTTAAACTACTATCAGTATCTAGCACACAGTCTGATTAATAAGTTCCTTTAAAGAGTATTTATTTTATTTTTAATTTTTTATTCCTCTATTTAAAGTGGAGGAAGCTGTCAAACTCACAACTGTTACATGTGCTACAACAGCGGTACCAAGAGTTACTTCAACACCACTGTGAAAAAAACAAGTAGCTAGTAACAGATTGCTACTATAGTACTAAATCAATCACACACAATGCTTTCTCCATTTTACTGGTAACTCTTTAATACACACTCCTAGAAGCTGCTACTGCAGCAGAGCCCTTATGCAACTGCCTACAGCTGTTCCTCACTGATACTGCACAATTCCACACCATTTTTAAAGCTTCTGTTCCCAAGGAATGGGGAATGTCCTAGGGGAGCAAAAATGGCTGAGGAGAAACAGGTAAATTTCAGCACTGTCACCCACTAAGTTGAGTGAAGCAGAAATCCTGAGCCAAATTTATTGCCACTTTGGACATGAGAAACTGAAGCATGCCAGAGGCCCAGAGAAGAAAACTTTGTCCATTTTCCCAAAGTCTGAGCTGACCTGGCTGCATTTATACCCTAGAATGCTGCCAGCCCACATCTCCTTTCCATGTCAAAACAACAGAGCATCTTTTTAATCCTCTGTAGGTTTCTAAAATGCTGGCATTGCAGTGCAGGCCTTTCATGATCACAGTCTGAATTTGGTGCAGACAGCTACTTACAAGGTATCCATCACAGTGACAGGTGGGAAATGGAAATGAACTGTATTAAACAGAGGCAGCCCCTGCCTGGTCCTTGGCCAAGCCAGGGGAGGACTGATCTGGAGGTACAGAGTCATCAGATTCCCATCTGAACAAGCACAAGGATACCTTGTGCTGGACAATCAAGGGGATCAGAATTCTCAGAAACCTATGTAACAAAGCCCCATCACCTGCATTAAACACTAATAAATCACACTGACCTTGCAAAGAACAGGCAAAGTCATGGAAATATGCTACAATTTCCCATGCTAAATTAAGATCTTTGGAGTGGAAGACAACCTACTAAGCCATCTAGATGCTTTCTTCCAGCTTTAAGCATCCTATGCAATGAAGCTCCCAGCACTCATTTCAAAGTAGCCTGAACAGCTTAACAAGTCTCCTCATTTCCCTCAGGAAATTACTGATTTATCAAATCTCATTATAAAATTATTCTGCATCTTCAAATATCTACAGTTCATTTCAATCAAGGCTTATGATTCCTGACCTGTTATTAATCACCTTGAAGTAGTTACACATGCACGACTAGCTGGCCAAGTTAAGCTTTACCCAAGTTACCCCCACGGGAATTCCAGGTTTCCTCTGCAAGGAAGCCTCCTCAAAGCACTTCCCTTTTCCCTCAGTTTCCCTAAAATGAAAAGCCCTCAGTAAACTTACATTTGCTCCCAGTTTGATGGATATTGCAGATGCCTTCTTTGTTGTCTGACTGCCTATGGCAAATCCAAACTTGGACATTTTGGCAGGAGCAGGCTTTGTGGTGAAGTCTTCAGCTTCTTCATGAGCTGCCCGTTTCTCTGCGCTGCGACTCGAACTTTCTCCTCCATTACTGGAAGAAACAGTCTTAGTTTTCACAGGTTTTTCTGCCTCTTCTTCAGGTCCTGGTGAAGTCGAAACAACTTACCAAGATGAGCTACTTTTACTGAGCAGATTGATGGGAGCAGCAACCTCAAAAAGCATTATACTTTGGGTGCAATAGGTAAGGTGTTTTTAGTGACAGCAGTTTCCACCAATGTATATTTAGTGGACAGCAAAACACAAAGAGGAGAAGAAACTGCAAGCACTCCACTACTTGTAAAGAACTTCTTGTATGAGCCAGGAAAACAATCTTGAAGCACCATTTCTTTATTTAGTATGGAAGTCAAAGTTCACATAGTAAATTAAATGTAGATGACTAACTCTTTTTAAAAAGTTTTTTAAGTTGCCACAGATAAGCTTTCATAATTGGAATCCCAATTCCAAATCTAGAGCAGATAATCTACGTTAAAATTAATTCTACTAAATTTCTACAAAATCATGTCCATGCCAGTCTCTAGGCTTGTCTGGCACAACCCTAAAACCATGGGAGTGCCTACAGTGAGGCCGGCTGGCTCAATCATCTTTCAAGTCACTGCTTGTCCGCATCTCATCTGTGATAAATCTGCCAAGCTCTGCTGAGCAAGGAATCAGCACTAAAAAAGCAAATATATAGATTTCCTCTTTTCTGCTTCTGTATAGCCATGGAAAACACAGCAGCTGAACAGTGATCCCCAGAGAAAAAACATTCAAGCAACACTTCCATTCCTATAAAACCAGCTTCTTCAGCTACACCAAAGGACAAAGGTGTCCTTGGAAAACTCACACTGAACAGAGCAAATGCTTCAGCAAAAAGCCACTGCCCTGCTGCTGCCATAAGCAAGGCACTGCAGCAGCAGGAGGGGGAAAAACAAACCCACACTAAGGAATGGCCGGGGAAGTGCTCACAGCAGCAGTTTAAAGCTACTGGAGCTAGCACAGGCTCCTCATCACACCAAATGCAGAACAGCACCTTCCATGCACCGCAAATTCCGACCATCGGGGGAAAAGCTCTTTGCACTGCTAACGCAAAAAGCTGCTAGGTAAGGTGAGGCAATGGGAGAGAAGAAAGTCTGAACTGGGGGCCAACAAGATTGTAGCTCTGAGAAAAAAAAAAAAAAAAAGAAGCAAACAACATCAGGAAAGAGAAAAACTAGGGACTCAATCTATATATAGATATTTGTCTGCTATGTCCCAAATCAGAAGCAGCAGAATATACCAGAATTCTACCCCACTCTTGCAGGTAACAATAAGTGATTGAAACCAAAATGGATTTATCATTCAGGGCAGATCACAAAAAAAAAAATGTAACTTTAATCAGTCTGACTGTATTAAAAAATGCTACTAGAAATTTGATCCAGAAAATATAGATATAAAAATGAAAAACAAAGGAGGAAAGAGAAACAACCAAAATTTACACAAGTGACCTTGGGTACTGGTGGCTATCTTAGCAGAGTTTACCAAACAGCAGTCTGCAGAGACTATGAGAGCATCCTTATAGTTAGTGCATAAAATGACATTAAACAGTGCTCCAAGTGCAGCCTCAGTACACCAGAAACTGGTTCAAGGCTAGGTGGAAGCTTCACTGACCCTAAAAATGCTGGAATTGCAGAGCTAAGTCTTCTTTTCCATAATACACAAAATCAATAGCAGCCAAAATTCAGGGCACAGGGAAGCAGGGCCTAGACTAGTGCTAGCTTGAAGGTTATTGCACTACTGCTACAGCTTACTTCTTTCAAGTGAAAATTCTCAAATACTGCTAGGCACAAGATGAAGCTAATACAATGTACCAACATCTGTTTTCTCACCAGACTCTAAAGAGCACCTCTCTCAGAATCAGCTCCTGGCAGCACTGCATTCTGAGCGCTATTTCTGCTGGGCTTGCCAGAGGATGAACACCAGACTGCTGAGAGAAACACTCTGGCTGTTTGTCAAGAGTGTCAGGGGCACAGGACAACTGGGGAAGGTGGGGAGGGAGCTGCTGTGCTGCTTGATTTCTGCAGGAAACAGAAACTCAGGCATATTAACCATTAAACAGGTCTCCACCACCTCCCCTGCCAGCCCATAGATATATTCCAAGATCTCAAGGCTGCTTTATCATTTCCTGCAGGTCATATTTCACCTCCAGAAAGCACCAGCACTATTTCCAAACTAGACTGGCTAGTGCCCTGCCCATGGATTGCAGACATGGAAGGTTGTCCTCCTTCACAGCCAGTTTTACTCATGTGAATCAACGAGCCACACGAGGGGACACTTCCACAGCCCAGGTGGCTGAGGTGACAGCAGTGACAGTGCCAGCTGCACAGCATTTCAGGGTCTGCTGTCCCTGGGAACAAACCAGTCACAGCTAAATTAATTTTCAGATAAGCCCCAAAAGCTAAGAATTGCAAATTGCTTTCAAAAATCCTCAGGGAACAGCTATTCGTCCTTAGGGCCAAGGTACCTCAAGTCATTCAGATCATGTTTCAGCACACAGGGCAGTAGGAATTACTGATGGGCTGATGCTGTCCAGTTACTGTATTACTAACACAAAAAAACACCCAATACCACCTCCAAAAAATAAAAACCAAAATGCCACCAAAGCCCAACAGAGAAGCAAGAGTCAAGGAACTATCTAAAATCAATACTCTTCAAATGTCAGCAATTATGAGAAATAACATTCAATGCTGAGGCTATCCTGATTGGTTTACAAGCCTGATTTAATTTTTCAACAGATCTAAGAAGTGCACTCTTTCTATAGATATATGAAAATAAACAAAAAAAAACCCACTAAAACCCAACTAAAACAAACAAAAAAAAAGGAAATACACCAAGAAAGAAAAGCTTTATCTTTGCAACGATACTGTCCTCTCAGCTTTAAGGGAAGAAAGAAGAAAAGAAACATTAAAATTTTCGAACCAAATACTGCAAAAATTACAGGAATGTCCAGTAATAATGTAAATACTGTAGGACCAAACAGCAAACTTACAGATTGCTGCCAAGCAAAAAATCCCCAAATGCTTAAAATTGCAATTAAAGAATATTCACTGAGAGTGAACATTCATTTATAGAAATGGTACCATAACTGTTGAAAGTTAATCTTTAAGGCTCTACCTTCATCCTTGCAGACAGCAACAGTCACATTTCTCTCAGAACACGGAGCAAGTACTCCGTGCATTTTTACGAGAGAGAAACAGCGCATTTGCCCGGCCAAGGAGCAGCGGGTGTGTTTTTACCAAAGCGCCGGTAGGGCCGAGCCCAGCAGGCGCCACTGGCCTCTCCCCCAGCGCAGCCCCCTCAGGCCCAGGCCACCCACTCTCCCCGCAGGGCCGGGTAACTCACGGCCGGCTGAGGCACACCCGGACCGCCCCACCCCCGCTGCACCGGCCCAGAGCCCGTTCCCACCCCACAGCTCCGCGGCGAGAGACGCTACGTGTTCACCTCCTGCGGGCTGCCGCCGCTTCGCCTTCTCCCCCTCGGCTCTGCCGTCCGCCATTTTCCCCCGCCTCCTCCGCCGCCTCACGCGCCGCGCACGCGCGCCCCTCGGGCCCGCCCCCGCGAGGCCCCGCTCGCGGCCAGGCCGGCCCCGCCCCTGCGGCGCGCGGGGATGGCGCGGCGGGAAGGGCGGGAGCGCGCCGGGGGCAGCGGGAGCGCGCCGAGCGGCGCCCGTCTGAATGACGGCCGTCCGGGGCCGCCGCGCACGTGGGCACGGCTTCCGTTCCCTCCCCCGGGGAAAGCGGGGGGATCAGAGCCACCCGCGGCACTGCCGGCATCGCACCCTGAGCCTCGGCGTCCCGGGGGTGCGAAGGAAGCGCGTCCGCTGGCGCGCCCTCCTCGGTGCGCGTGGTTTAATGATGCCTGCCGTGATTCACAAACAGCATCGCCTCACTGCCTCCGCCGTGGGTATGAATAGCTAAAGCGGGTGGAGGTGGTGCGCCAAGAAATAGGATCCGGTGGTGCCAAGCAATGGGACAAGAGGCAACGGGCAGAAACTGAGGCCCAGAAGTTACACCTGAACATGAGGAAGAAATTCTTTCCTGTGCAGTGACTGAGCGCTGAGCAGGCAGCTCAGAGGGGCTGTGGAGGCTCCCTTACTGCAGATATTCAAGAGCCATCCAAATGCAACCCTGTGCCACCTGCTCTGGGATGACTCTGCTTGATTCGGGAGGTTGGACCAGCTGACCACTGTGGCCCTTTCCAACCTACCCAGTCTGTGATTCTGTGTGAAAAATGCATGTATTTTATGATTGGCCTTTTGCAAATATTAAAATGAATATTATATGTGTTCTGTTAGAAATTAATGCTGTATTAATTCTCTTAATGTGAAAAACGCTAATCACTTGTTTTTAAAATTTTTAAAATTTTAATAGTAATAAAATGATTAAAAAGAATAGTAAGACAATTAGAGTAATAACATTTTGGACAAATTGAGTTAAGACAATATGAGACAATAAAACCAAAGAGTTTTGGACGTCCGGGTACCTTTTTCTGGGCATCACGAGCCCGGAAAAGGACACCCGTTAACCCTTAAAACCTGTAGCCTGTTGTATATTCATACAGCTCATACATGATGCATAAATTCCATTCAAACCCAGGATTCTTTCTGGTCATTGTCAGCTTCTTCCTTCTAATCCTAACTGCGCCTTCGAAGCGGGAAGAAGTTCGTTTCTTCTGATAAGAGGGCAATAAATTCTTTTTCTCTTGAAAGATTTAGGTGTCCTGTGGCTGCCATCTCCTTTCTTTTAAACAAAGCATCTTACATAGCATAGTTTCTATTTTAACATCTTTATAACATAAAACTATATGTAACACACTACTTAAGCGTGAAAAATGCATGTATTTTATGATTGGCTTTTCACAAATATTAAAATAAATATTATATGTGTTGTGTTAGAAAGCAATGCTGTATTAATTTTCTTAAGTACTGTGTTAAATATAGTTATAGATTATAAAGATGTTAAAATAGAAACTATGCTATGTAAGATGCTTTGTTTAAAAGAAAGGAGATGGCAGCCACAGGACACCTAAATCTTTCAAGAGAAAAAGAATTTATTGCCCTCTTATCAGAAGAAACGAACTTCTTCCCGCTTCGAAGGCGCAGTTAGGATTAGAAGGAAGAAGCTGACAATGACCAGAGAGAATCCTGGGTTTGAATGGAATTTATGCATCATGTATGAGCTGTATGAATATACAACAGGCTACAGGTTTTAAGGGTTAATCCTCTGTTAACGGGTGTCCTTTTCCGGGCTCGTGATGCCCAGAAAAAGGTACCCGGACGTCCAAAACTCTTTGGTTTTATTGTCTCATATTGTCTTAACTCAATTTGTCCAAATTGTTATTACTCTAATTGTGTTACTATTCTTTTTAACCATTTTATTACTTTTAAAATTTTAAAAACAAGTGATTGGCGTTTTTCACATTCTGTGACATGAGTTCAAGTGAGCAGTGACACCACCTCCCATGTGCAAGCCAGTTTGCAGATCAGAAGAGGCTGTGTGTGTGGAGGAAGAGCAAATGACAGAAGGGGCATGGCACCCACATCTCCAAAGTCTCTCTCTTGGATCTGGATGAGGCCCCTTCCAGCCCAAACCATTCCACAGTTCTATGTAGCTCCATTGTTGTCTCTTCCCCCCTTGAGGAAAGAGAGTCTGAGTGAGGCACACGCACTCACACAGCCAGTCCTTGCACTTCAGGCCTTCGCAGGCAGCTGAAGGCAGCTCTCAAGCATCACCTGGAACACCACCACCCTCGGGTGAAGCTTTGTGTACTTGCCAACCACACACAGCTGAAAGGAACCAGGTCTTTCCCTGTGCCAGAGGTGATCCATGCCTGCAGGCCCCTGCCCCTCACAACAGGCAGTGAAGGGCAGTGTTGGGGTAGTGAATCTTCCAATCCCCACCTTACAACAGCACGTGGGAAGAGGTCACCAGGGAGTGGGTGACCAGCTCCTCATCTGCCATCACTGACTTCAAGCATCCACCACAAAGAAAGCCCTCCTCATCCCACAGACAGCAGAGCTGTATTTAGCTGCCCATGGCAGCTCTGCAGCCTGAACACAGACTTCCAGAGAGACACCAATGTATTTTGAGTTGTAAGAAATACTAAAAGGCTCTCTGCTTCTCTAAGTATTTACTAATAGGACAGTTTACCAACTCAGAAGTTCCAGCACTTTGGGAAATCTACATTACATGGCCTGAAAACACAGGCACTCTGGGATAAAAGTCTTACCCAAAAGTAGGCAAGATTATTTTTTTTTTTCAGCACAGTCAAGAAATTTGCCTGATTCCTTCCAAACAGGGACTTTATTTGTGCCAGATAGAACATCCAGAAATAAACTGTGCAGTTCCCCAAACTCACACAAGGTTTTAACCATTTAAGTCAGTTATCAAAGTCAATTCATTTGCACACAAGAGGATTCAGGAAGTAATGGAAGAGGTCTCTTCTACTTCATCTTAGTGATCTTACAGAATAAAACTGTAGACAGCCTCCAAAGCAGTCTGAAGACCTTTGCATTCAGTAACAATCACCCTTGCCCCAGCACAGTTCAATGGAACAGACTGATAGTCTTCATGTAGACTTATTTTTTTTACAACAGATTATCTCATTTCTCTTACACAATTTCAATAATGTGTGAATAAATTTAAACAGCTGGACTACCAAAGTAATTAAAAAAACCGAACTCTTAATAATGGTAATTTCAAATATAAGCAACAAAACATGTTCTGAGATTAAAAGCTGAACAGAGCACCAAGAAGTCGGCACAGTTTGTGTGTAAAAAATTCATTTTCCTCCCCACCACTCTACTTTTGCTTTAGTTTATACCTCTTGGGGTAGTTTTTGGCAAATTGCTTTTCTACTTTTTCCTGTCCCTTTCCAAGTTTGAGTGTGCTGATCAGGTCTAATGTTTTTTTCAATTCCTTTACAGGCTTGTTTACGAAGTCACAGTATTTCCTTTTGGGAACAAATTCCAGAGCCTTCTTCCAGTCAGCTGTATCTTTCAAGGTTAATAAAATATGCATCATTTGATCCAGTGTGAGATTTTTGGCACCAGTACTCCACAGCAAATACTTGTCCAGTGGAAGGGCTGCAGTTTCCAGCCCTAATCGCTTTGCCCGTGCTAAGGAGACTCCTCTTTTAATGCTCTTGTCAACCATTGACCCAACAATATAGATCTTATCGTGGTCAAATGCTTTCATTACTTTGGGAGAATCTGCTGTCAGATAGATGAGCTTCTCCTTGGGAAAGATTTCTGTGTAGCACTGGTCTGTCACTGTGATAAGCAGTTTGTCCCAGGCCTCTCTGTAATTCTTGACAAATTCCCTGTGGTAGAGGCTATCATCTTTGAAGTTACAGAAGTGGATGTGGAATGGATCCACAGATCTGCGATTGCTGCTTTCACTCATTACTATCTGCCTCACTGTGTTTGAGACTTCTCGCACAGACATGTCCTTTTCATAAGACATGTCAAACACCAGAGGCTGGCCAAAGATCATGGACTGAGCAGCCCTCCAGTTGTATGCTTTGTCCATGGTGCGGGACCATAAACACACAAATGGACTCTTCTTGGTCTCCTCTGTTTTTGAATCTTCATCTTGTGCTTCCAGCCTCCTTTCCCTTTTCTCATCCATCTTTCTCTTGTCATTTTTCTTGTAAAGTTCTTTGAGATGCAAATATTTTAAATACTTCTTTTTGGCTGACTTAGAAGGACACTCCATAAAGGTTTTTAGCTGGTCTTCACTCATATTTTCTGGAACTGCTCTGCCAGCTAGCCTCCACATCTCCAAAGTCTCACGTGCAGCAGCCAAACTGGAAAGCTCCTTAGGCTCTGAAACCATCTCACTGACCTCTTCTTGCAACCCAGATTTCATTACCTTCTTCCACTCATCCAAGTCCAGTTTTTCTGAGGGTTCACATGACTTGTCCTGCTTCAGACAAAGGGATAAACTCAGAGTTCTACTGAGTGGAAACAAATCCTTTTTCATCCCATGTTGTGTGGCAAATGGAAGGACAGAACTTCTTACAATTCTTCTCAGAAGCATATTAGCAGACTGCATACTTAGGCATGTGCTGTGTTGCAACACTTATCTGCCAACTCCAATAAGAGGGGGAAAAAACTTGTCAGAAATCACAGAACACACATGCAGATTTTCATTCTTATTAACACTGACAGACAATAGGTTACTTCTTGGAGGATGCAAGAAATTCCTCCTTCTATTATGAATTTTTTACTGATTCCTAAATAAAAACAGCTTAAACCAGCTATACTTACTGCAATTCAAAATGCAGTCAAACAACCTTCAAGAACTGTCCAAGACCTCTTCAAGTTATCTGTATCATATGATGAGCCTTCACAACCAAAGTTAGCGAAATGCTGCATGCAAACCAGAAGAATTTTTATGTAGTTTATCTATCCTGTGAAAACAGGAAGAAGAGAGGGAAGAATAACAATTTGTACAAGAAAAAAATGTCTTTTTTCTTCTTGCTAAATTGTCTGTGAAGTTGGCATAGGCAAATAAAGCTGAGGACATAAATTTCCCCAGTCTCATTAATTTTATCCACACTTGTATTTACATATGAAAGGTGTGCAGAAAGAAAAACACACCCAAGAACATTTAATAGTTTCCTTGGCCTATGCACACTGCTGAACTAAGCATCAGTGGAGTTTCAGTCCTTGAGGAAACGCGATTTGGACAAAACTATAATTAATTCCTAATTTTTAAATCAAAATTCATTATCTTCCTAATAAACTGAAAATAATGTGATATACAAAACAAGTTAGATCTAATATTGGGTTTGTAGACATGTACCTGCTCAGATAAGAGGCATAGAAGGAGCAGTGTATTATTTAGAAAAGTTATATAACCTGGCATGTGTTTTACTACACAGTAATTAATCAAATTGGTATCATGTTCTGCCATTATTAAGATAAAAGAAACAAGAACAACCAAGTAACCTAACAATGTGAAAATTTCTAAGTGCTACAATGGAAGCACAATTATTACTTTTGCCAGTAGTTGAATCCTTCAATGTAAAACCGAACGATTTAACTACTGGCAAAAGTAATACTCAAAGAAGCACGGAGAAATGAAGGGGTCAGTTCCTCAATTAACTTACATGACTGGAGCTCCATTTAAGTCAATACTGAGCACCAGATTTACACTATCAGAATACCTGATGACAGCTTTTGATAGAGCCAAGCAGTGTGTCATTCAAGCTAACATCATTACTGCAGGAATCCATCTAAGGCTCTTTGAAGAACCTAGATTTGTAGCACTGAAAGTATTTTTCTTTTTTATCATGAATTCACTGCAACTCATCTCAATAACAAAAAGGCTCTCCACTGATATTTCAGAGACTGAACAACTTGCCTTACTTCCCCAGCCTAGCTGCCCACTCAGAATCACGGACTGTGTAAGGTTGGAAGGCGCCACAATAGATCTGGTCCAACTCCTCTGCTCAAGCAGGTTATCCCAGAGCACATGGCACAGGGCTGTGTCTAGACGGGCCCGGAATATCTGCAGTAAGGGAGACCCCACAGCCCCTCAGGGCAGCCTGTTCAGTGCACAACCGCCTGCAGAGTAAAGAGTTGCTCCTCACGTTCAGGTGGAACTTCTGTGCCTCGGATTCTGCCCATTGCTTCTTGTCCCACGGCCTGGCACCACGGGCAAGAGCCTGGATCCATACTCTGGCACTCCCTTTAGACACTCACCGATGAGGCCGGCTGCAGGGCAGCAGCCCTGCACATGTTTAACAACTTTTAAAGCAGCCCACGAGCACCCGAGCCGCTGAGCGCAGGCTCCCACCCCACAGCCCCGCGCTGTGCCCCCCAGCCGTGCCGGGGACACCGGCGGGGCCCGCGGCCTCCGGGGCACCGCTCCCCGGAGAAGCACCTGCCGGATCTGCGCTCCCGCCCGCGGAGCTCGGTCGGGCAGGGCCGAGCAGTGCCAGGCGGACCCCGAGGAGCCCCGAGCTCAGCCCCAGCCGCGGCCGCGCCGCCACCGCCGCTCACCTCGCGGAGCCGCTGCGCCTGCGCGGGGCGGGCCCGCGGTGCTCCCCTGCGCTGTCCCCGGCGCTCCGCGGCTGCACCGCCGCGTTCCGGGCTGTCTGCGCCCCACGGCGGGAGCTGCGGCGGGCGGTGATCCGAACTCTCCCGTATTCCGTTCCCGGGGAGCCCCGGGCACCGAGGGGGCTGCCGGTGGGTGCTGGCGCCGCCCGGGTGCGGGTCAGGGTCTGTCCCTGCCACCGCGCTGGGTTGGGGCGTGAGGCGGTCGGCTGGGGCCGAGGGGTTTGTCAGCCCCGCCTGCTCATCTGTGATCTCTCTCTTGCTCTCTTCTCTCCCCTCTTCCCTTTTTTTTCCTTTAAAAAAATGTAATAGCACAGAGAAGTTTTCCTTCTTTTCGGCCCGCAGATTGCTGTTGTTTGATGGTGCGTTGTTTTGTTGTTTTTTCCCCTAACTGGAAGGCTGGGATTTTAGTGTGGACCGTGATCTGTCGCGATGAGTTTCCTGCTGCCCAAACTGACCTGTAAGAGGGAAGTGGATCAGGCAATTAAAAGCGTCGCTGAGAAGGTTTTGGTTCTCCGTTTTGGAAGAGATAATGATGCTGTTTGTCTGCAGCTCGATGATATTGTAAGACCTTTTTTTTTCTTTTCTTTTTTTTTTTTTTTTTAACGGACTGTACAAGTATATTTGGCGCATAGAAGAGAATGTTTTTGCTACGATAGGCACTCATGGAAAGTTTGGTGACCAATATAGAATGAAATTACACTATATTTATTAAAAGGTTTGAAAAGTAAGCATCTGTGTTACTACTGTAGTGGCTGAACAAAGTGCTTGAGGTAGACAGGATGTGATATTCTATACCTGCTTAAGCTGGTAACACAGAAACAAGCTTTATAAAGCTTGCTGCCCTCTTGTTCTTGTTTCTTAGTCTGTTTGTCATCTTCCTTTCTCACTCTTTGCAGCTTGCAAAAACAGCTCATGACCTAAGTAAAATGGCAGTCATTTACCTGGTGGATGTGAACAACGTCCCAGTGTACACTCAGTATTTTGACATCAGTTATATTCCATCTACTGTATTTTTCTTCAATGGACAGCACATGAAGGTTGATTATGGGTAAGTCATCCCACCATTGTCTATTATGTCTGTAAATTATCAGTCTTTTTCTCTGTTACCATGTCTGGGGAAGGTAACATTTGAAAACTATAATGTTGTTACCAGCATCTGCTTTGAGAATTCTGTAGGAAGCCAGAAGGATGTAAATAGGGAAGTAATTTGAAATATGCCCTGATGCAATAAGTAGGTGAAATACATCTGAATCTGCAAGAATTAGTAAGAAATTATTAAAATCTTAAGACATAACACTGCACCTGTTTGACCTTTGGAGGTCACAGCATATTCCTGACTTGGTTATGCCCTTACAGAGTTAGTTCATTCTTTCGGAATGACCAGATCAGAACTCCTTATCTCATTTGGGCATATTTTCACATTTTTAGGTGGTTTTTCTCTGAATACTTTAATGTTACAATTCTACCTTTATCTTATGCTTATATTTAGGTCTCCAGATCACACCAAATTTGTGGGAAGCTTCAAAACAAAGCAAGACTTTATAGATCTGATTGAAGTGATCTACCGTGGAGCAATGCGGGGAAAGCTCATTGTGAGAAGTCCTATTGATCCCAATAACATTCCTAAATATGATCTTCTCTACCAAGGAATTTAATGGGTTAATCTGAGAAAATAATTACACAAATGGACAATGTTGTAGATCCCTTTCTCCTTTGAGCATTTTTGGCCTCCTCTGACACTGTGGGACAGTTTGAGCATTTATCCTGAAGGATCATATTGGTCTCCTTCTGAAGACAGATATTCTGTCACCTCATGCTTCTCTCATAAATAAAGCTACGTGTTCATGCACAGAATTCTTTGAGTTGTGTGCTGACCAGCCCTTAGAAAACAGGCAGGCTGTGTGCATCCTCAGCTGTGGCATCTCCAGTGCAGCCTTCTTCAGGGAACCGAGGCACGCTGGTAGTTTTGTGTTTAGTACCATTTTCATTCAGATGTAATAACAGCAAACGTGACATTAATAAAAAAAGCTGTGTTTGCTCTCAAGAACATTCAATTGAATGTGCCTTTCTTATGAAGAATGTTACATTTTACCCATTGCTGCATAACAGGACAGAAGTTTCTTCTGAGAGATGATGACTGCAATCTGAAATGGATATAAACACAAAGGCAAGTTGATGCTCTCTTTTCTCTGATACCCATTATTATTGTTCAACAGCTTTTTGACTGAGATTGGAATGTTCTACACTTGTAGGAGAAGGTTTTGTCATCTTTCAAAGGATCCTTTTTTGTGGCCATTGAACACTTTTGATTCCCATGGGTTTGAACTGGAGATGAAGAATAATTCTTTTGTTTATATTCACTTTAAAGATTATTTGAACTTCTGCTTGTACACATTGCAAGCCTTAAGTATGTAAATTTAAAAACTGTATTTCCCACCTCTGTCTAAAATTAAACAGCTGAGAAGAAGCAGCAGTGTCATTCCTTTGCATCAGTTTGGTCACTGCAGGTTGCCTGACTAGTGTATCTCTATAGCAGCTTATGGCCAGAGTTGGCTTTAAAATGGAAATGATTCTCACTGGCTGAGTTGGCTTTAAATGGAAATGATTTTTACCTCCATGTGTCATGTTTGGGGCACACCAGCTCCAGCTGGAGGGAAGGCAGTAGTGTGTGCTTCCCTGAAGCATTGTTCAGCTTAACAGTAAATGTTTCAGGGAGGACGGTGGATGTTCCAGGTCTTGAAAGATTTTAAACAATACGTGGTACATAGGAGGGAACAGATTGTTTATAGATGCTTTTGCTATTTCAGATTTGGCCTTCTAATGAAGCTAAGCACTTAAACAAATGTTTTCCTGATAGTTTAGTCTGATTATAGAGCCAAAACTACAGAATGTTTATTATAGAAAATGATAGATGAGAGTTGGTATACCTTAACATCTTTAATTCAATTTTAAATTTCACAGCTAGCCAAAGGGTTGTGGCTTAAGGCTTTCAACAATGCATCTTTCCTAATAGTTAACTTTTGTGTTTTTCTTCTCTGACAGAACTCAGTAGATCCCTCTGGGTGTCCAGAGTTGCTGGACCCCACTGGGGGGCTCAGAGACCCTGGCATGCTGCCCAGAACACCTGGGGATTTGATTTTGACCCTTGGAGCAAGCTGCCAGCTTTGTATGAGGACATGAAGGTCACATAGGTTTGAACAGTGTAATAACAAAATGATCACAGGATGAAAATGTAGATTTTAGGATTTTTGGTATGGGGGTTATGGGGACAAGATGGAGGAATCTGGGTGTGTCTAGCCTTCCTTCTTCTTCTTCTTGTTCTCCATTTTCTGCTGTGATGTTGGCACTTTGGGATTGGTTTAGAGTACAAGTGCACTGTCTAACATAGGTGATAGGTATTGGGAATTAAGTGTAAATAGGAAATACGTAGTTTGTAGTATAAAAGGACAGCACCACCTCGGGGGCGGTCAGAGTGCTCATGGCTGCCCTGCAGAGCGGATCTCCGCTGGGCAGAAAGAAAATTTTATAGATAAGAATTAATAAACAACCTCAAGACCGAAAAGTGAGGAGTCCAGACTCGTTCTTCAGTTGTGCAGAGACATCCTACGCATCTCGGGGCACAATTACCAACAGCAACCTAAGATTTGGCATCCCTGGCTGGGCACGTTCCAAGGGGGCACTGATAAACCTCTTGGGAAGCAGCCAGAACAGCCTGGGAAGCAGCAGCCACTCTCAAGGCCATCCAGAGAGCTGCTGCCGAAGGGATTCGCAGCAGACCAGTCCGGAGGGGAGCCAGAAGGTGCCCTGGATCCACTCTCCTGTGAACTGCTGGCGTTTCCAGCTGGACCTTCAGACTGACCTGACGACTCGGACTTGGTAAGAAGGTCAAAATTAAGAACATGGGGGGAACATCTTCCCAAGAGCAGTTAAAGATTTTGTCAGCCTTACAAGGCATGGCAGAGGCTTGAAATTTCCCGATGGAAATTTCAAAGAAAGAACTCAGAGATATTTTGCTATGGGTACACTGTAATTATCCATACTCAGAGACACGTCTATTGTTTGAAGTGGGATTCTGGCAAGAAATCAACAGACATCTTTATCATTCGGCCACAAGAAAGGATGAAACGGCCCTGAAACTTTTACCATCTGCACAGATGATGCTGGAAGCAACCTCAGCAAGATCTGGGCAGGTTGCCGAACAGCAGGTTGCTGAAACTCCCACAGGAGCAGAGGGAGGGGAGCAGAGGCAGAAGCGGAGGGCAGCTCTTGTTCCAATTGTCCCAGGGGAAACAGAAACAGCGCCCACAGAAGGGGAGCAGGAGGGAACTTCATCACCTTCGATTCCCTCATCACCCCGAGAGCCCACGGGACCTCCAAAACGCCCAGAAACCCCAGATACTTCAGGGTTATCGGGCTGAGACTCAGACACCCTCTCACTCCTGGGAGAGCTCAGGGCTGAAATTTCCCCAAGCGAATTCGAGGAATCGGACTGTGCCATTATCGGGGCGCGCCCTCCCGATTCGCAGGAGCCACAGGGAAGGGAAAACAGCAGAGTCGGGATGGGGGGCCGAAGTGGGACCAGAGGGGGCAAAGCTCTCTGGCGGCGGGCGCGGTCCCGCGGGCGGCGGCCTCAGGCGGCGGCGAGGGGGGAAGGACCCGGTGGGAGACTCGGGAGCTGACGCGGTTTGCGCGGGCGCGGTGCCGGCGGCAGCTTCGACCGGCGCGGTGCAAAAAACGCGAGCGAGGGGCAGAAATCGCGAGGCAAATGTGGCGCAGCCACCCGGGGACAGCTCTCAGACGGCGGCGACAGCGTCTGGGGACAAACCCGGCGGGGCAGCGGCACAGTCCCAGCCGGCACCCGTAGGCAGGCGCGCGGTGATGACGCCGTACCCGGATTCGGGACGCGGAGATCTGCCCGAATCGCGGCGCGGGCAGAAGCCGAGCGGGAATTGCGCGCGCCGGTGGGGGTGCGGATACAGTGCCGGGGGGAGAGGAGGGGATTCAGGAACGGATCAAACCGGGGGGAAACATCGGAGGCGGAACGGGAAGGAGACAGTGACGTCAGTCTAGGGGAGGAAAGAGGCGTTCCCGAGATCGCGCGTGCGCGGAAGCCGCGGGCTGAGCGCGGGCGGAGGCGGGTCCGCTCCCCTGTGACGACACGGGCAGGGGAGGGGCGTGCTTGGGGCTCGGTCACATCCCGGGGCTCCGCCCTCTCTCCGGTTCCCATCCCTTCAGTCCCAGTCCCTTCGGTCCCGATCTCTCCAGTCCCGGGGAGACACACACGTGTCCAGTCTCAACTGCTGGCTCAGTCAAAAATCGCACAGTCTCGGTCTCACTCAAAATCGCGAACGCTGCAGTCAGCCGAACGGGAGCCGATCGCGGTCGCGCCGCCATCGCGGTCAGCCAGGCGGGCGACAGCGCCACCTTGTGGTAGGGTCACCACCTTGCAGGACACCGTCCAGACCTGCCCGGCCAAGCCACAGCGCCGTCTGGTGGCGGGACAGCAACATTGCAACATTTTTTCCAACTGCATACAAAAGGAAATCTAAATCAAAGACAAGTACAACACAGCAAATGGAGTTTTCATCAGCTTCTGAATCTCATGAAGCTCAAGACACTTTGATGAGGAACAGCAACAGGATGATACAATAGGCATTACTGCCTCAGAGGGTGTTCCAGCATGGATGTTTTCAGCAGCAACAGCAGCCAGTTCTTCAGGCAGGAAGCCAAATACCTTCTACAATATTTGAGCACGGCCATGGGAACACAAGCACGAGAATTTCAGATTCCTGTTCCGGATTTAGGAGCAAGGCCGAAGACTTCATCAAATCGAGGATTCCAGAGACAGCAATGACTTCTACAACTGCACTGTACATGCAGATACCCATGGAGCTGCAGGTTCCAGAAGAAGTGGAAGTTGAAACAATGGATTGGACAGATATTAGAAAAGAATTAGGGAAAGAAAAAGACATTGCAAGGTTCAGGAGACATGACAATGCCAGTGACTTACGATGCACAGGGTGAGAATGCAAGGTGGGATAGACTGGATCATGAGGTGGTTAAAGAATTAGCTGAAGTCATCAGAGACAATGGACTGAATTCACAATATTTTAAGCAGCTTCTGAAGGAAACTTTCAACGTGTATGACTTTACACATTATAACATCAGTTGCCTTGTGCCAATGATTCTCACCAACACGCAGAATCTCGTGTGGAACACTAGATGGAGAAGATCTCTTGCAGACCTGAGGCTCAGATACCAAGGTGGACCAAACGCAAAACTCACAGTGGCACAATTAGCAGGTGATCCTCCAGATGACAATCCAACACAACAAGCAGCGAGGCTTCCAAAACAAATGCTGAATGACATCAAGGAAGCAGCACGAAGAGCAATCCTGCAGATTGCTCCAGCAGGACACAAGATATCCCATTCACAAATGTCAGACAAGGTCCCATTGAGCCTTTTTCCTCATTAACAGATCGACTCACACAAGCTGTGGATCAACAAGTGACAGATGACGTGGTAAAACCACATCTCATTGAACGTCTTGCCTATGCCAATGCCAATCTGGATTGCCAACGGGTCATCAGTCCGATGCCCGGTCAGCCTTCTTTGGCAGAAATGGTAGAGGCATGCAGCAAAGTGGGAACACCACAGCACGTTGCATCCATCGTGAAGCAGGAATTGTGAGGAGAGTTGGAAGAACAACTGGGAGGGCGGTTGGGAGAAAAAATGGAAAGAGTGCTTCAATTGCAGAATGAGAAGATCGACAAGATGGACAAAGTTCTAGTTAGCATTGAAAAGAAGAGCAACTCATCGGGAGGACAATGCTAGAGGTGAGGAGTATTTGGACCCATGAAGAAGAACTGCCCACAAGCACAAATGCAAGTGCCAAAGACAGAAAGGCCACTCTGTCCAAGATGCAGAAGAGGAAGACAATTTGCAAATGAATGGTATTCTCAAATGGATGGGGATGGAAAACCTCTACCGTGTCCGGGAAACGCCAGAAAGACTGTGCAACATCGTCAGCACGTGTCAACACAAGTGATGGCGATGACACAAGAGCAGACAGGACAGTCATCAAAGAATGTCGGGCAGATTCCCTCAGCAAAGTCATCAGCAGAACCCTCAGTGATCCAGAACTCCTCCCACCAGGAGCACAGTGCACATTGGCAGCTTCCAAGTTAATGTGCTTCTTGGATGGAAGTCACGCAGTGATGCCAACAGGTGTCAATGGGACTTCGCCCAAGAGACAAGATTTCTTAATAATTGGTAAAGACAAAAGCAGTACCCTTGGACTTGTTGTTTATCCTTCAATCATTTCAGCAAATCAAAACGAAGAGTTGACAGTTTTAGCCAAGGCTCTTCAACCACCATTGATTGTGGCAGAAAATACGCCGGTAGCAAGAGCTTTCGCCTTGCCACTACACGCCATGGAACAGGTCATGCCAGTGTTTGACAAAGAAGAGTTTCCTATGAAGGAACACGTGGAAGTACATACCACATGGGTGAAACATACAGGCCGAGATCGACCCACTCTCACTTGTCAGTTGACTTGTGGGGACAGAACAATCGTTGTCAGAGGAATGCTCGACAGAGGGGCAGACATCACAGTTATATCCTACATCTTTTGGCCTCGAGAATGGAGTTTGATTGCACCCTTGGGTTCCCTCACAGGCATAGGGGGAAGTTCTCTGTGTCTGCAGAGTGAGAATTCCATTGTTGTCACAGAACCAGGGAACAAGACGGCGATCATTCATCCCTTTGTTGTGCAGAAGCCCATCACAGTATGGGAAAGAGACCTTTTGGCACAATGGGGAACGAAGTTGGAGGTGGATTTTTAGTGGGGTCACTGCGGCACTCGCCACATTGAAGTTAACCAGGAAGACAGATGATCCAGTTTGGGTGGATCAGTGGCCCCTTCGGCAAAAAAAGTTGAGTGCTTTGAAAAACCTGGTCCAAGAACAACTGCAGAAGGGACTCATCAAGCCAGCAAATAGTCCATGGAACTCTCCAGTGTTTGTCATCAAGAAGAAACTATCAGGCAGCTGGAGACTGTTGCATGACCTCAGGAAGATCAATGAAGTCCTCGAAGAAATGGGATCACTTCAATTGGGGCTTCCATCTGTCTCGATGATTCCCAGAGATTGGCCACTTGTGGTCCTTGACCTCAAGGACTGTTTCTTCAGCATTCCGCTCCATCCAGATGATGCTCCAAGACTTGCCTTCTCCATTCCAAGCATCAACAAGGAAATACCTCTGCAGCAGTACCATTGGGTGGTCCTTGTTGTTGTTCAAACAACTTCTCAATCTGATCACAGATGTGTTGCGGGTGTGGTCAGATGATTGGAAGGTTCACTTTTGAAAGAGACCAGCAACAAAATTTTATATTCATACTTGTCGGGCGTGAAAATATTGCTAGAAAACAGAGAACATAAATACTTCATCACTCACATCAGAGCACACACATCGCTTCCAGGGTTTCTAGCAGAAGGGAATGCTCAGGCAGACAGGTTGACAATGCCCATTTCACAAACCCTTCTGGACATTTTTGAGCAGGCAAGATTAAGCCATGCATTTTTTCATCAGAATGTACAGGCACTGATGGAATCCTTTCATCTTTCAAAGAGCCAGGTGAGGGAAATCATTAGTGCTTGTCCAGATTGTCAGCTTGTGCAGCCACCTGCTTCCACGGGAGCAGTCAACCCACGGGGACTGCAAAGTCTTCAACTGTGGCAAGCTGAAGTCACAAAATATCCGTCATTTGGAAAGCTGAAAAATGTTCATGTTTCAGTGGACACATTTTCAGGAGCAGTCTTTGCATCAGCACATACAGGAGAAACAGCAGAACATGCCTGTTGACATTTCTTGCAAGCATTTGCATCATTAGGTGTACCTCAAGAGATAAAAACAGACAATGGCTCAACATACACAGGGACGGTGCTTGACAAATTTCTGAAAAAGTGGGGTATCAGACACACATTTGGTATTCCATATTTCTCCACAGGTCAAGCAATCATTGAAAAAACACATCATTCCCTGAAATCCTGTGGGATCTCAGCATCTCAGTCCTGAGGTGCCGAGCCACTGAGACCACCCTTGGGGGGCTCGGGAGTCCTGGAATGTTGCCAGAAGTGTCTGGTGGCTGGACTTTGACCCTACATGGGAGATGACACCTGTATGAGGATAGGAGGACTTCACCGGGGTGAATGGTGAAGGGATTAGTTAATTAGAGGGTGAGACACAGGGTTTAGGATTTATGTACAGGGGGGTTTAGAGAAGTAAGATGGAGGAATTGGGGCGTGTCCTGTCCTTCTTCTTCTTCTCCTCCATCTTCTTTGGTGATGGTGGCACTTTTGGATTGGTCATTACTGAAAGTGCACCCGACAATAAAAATAAAAAGGATTGGGGAAAAATGATAAATATTGTACACGTAACAACGGGTATAAAGATAGGTGGCTGTCCGGAGGGCAGCACAGTGTGCTCATGGCTGACTGCTGAGCAGACCTCTGTCGGGCCGAAAGAAAATCTTTTAGATAAACAATTAATAAACATAAAGACCGAAAGAAGAACTGAAGCCTCTTCTCGTTCTTTGATACGCGGGCTGCCCCAAGGCCACTCCGGGCCTTTCCAGGCCCTTCAAACAGCCGAAAACCGGACAACTGGCGTCCCTGGGTGGGCACGAACCACCAACCTTTCGGTTAACAGCCGAAAACCCGACAACTGGCTTCCACTGGGTGAGCTCGAACCACCACAAAACCTTTCGGGGAGGGGCAACCTCAAAGCCCTGAAGACCAGAAGACCGAAGGGAATAGCTCCGATCTTAGATGAGGTCCCAGGAGAGCACTGATAACTCCTGAGGAAAGAAGCCTGAAAAGAAGAAAAAAAAGAGAGAAGAAGAGAAAAAAAGCCAACAGAGTCTGCAAAAAACAGCAGTCACTGAGAATTCCATCTCTCAGCTTCTGCCAAAGACAATTCGTAGCAGAACAGCCTGGACCGGAACCAGAAAGGCGCCCTGGGACCACCTCTCGTGATCTGCTGGACAGAGACTGAGACCTCCGGACTGCCCTGACGATAGATTTGGTAAGAAGGCCCAGAAATAAGAACATGGGGGGCACACTTTCCCAGGAACAACGGGAAATTTTGTCCGCCTTACAAGGCGTGACACAAGCATACACAGAAGGAATTCCAAAGAAAGAATTAAAACAATTATTGCTATGGGCAAGGCTAAACTACCCACTGGCAGAAACGTGCCTGCTATTCGAAGTGGGGTTTTGGCAGGAGATAAACAGACATTTATATTTCTTAGCCACTAAAAAGGATGAGACAGCGTTAAAGCTGTTGTCTCCTGCAAGAATAATGCTGGAAGGTATTTCTATGCAAACGAAATGCCAGGAAAACCAACAGATGCAGCAGACATCTGGAGGACCCTCAGAAAGAGGGGGGGAGCGAAGCTCCGCGAAAAAATTAGCTCTGGCCTTAAAAGGCCAGGACGAAAGGGCTCTCGAGGAAAGAGGGCAGGAAATAATATTAAAACACCCAGTCCCAAAACCCAGAAACCCCAGAAAACCCCTAAAGCGTCCGGAAACTCCAGAGAGCATGGAGGACTCTGGAGCAGAAAGGGGGGAGCAGGGGGGAGAGAAGGGATCAGGGGGGGCGCTTTCTCCACCGCCGCGGCGGTGGAGCAGGGCGGCCAGGCTGCGGCGGAGCAGCCGGGGAGCGCGGGTGAAGAAATAACAAGGGACACGTGTTCAGATGCGGCTTTGCTTAGCTCAGGGCCAGGGGCGGCTGCGGTCCCGGCCGGCAGGGATGCGGAAACACGCGCGGCGGGCGAAATTCGCGAAAACCCGGGGGGAAAGCCACAAACCAGCGCCGCGGCGTCTGACATAGGCAGCGAAATCGGGGGATTTGCACAGCCCCAGAAGGCTACCATGAGGAGACGTAGGAGGCGCGCATTTGTGACATTAGACCCCGTGCGCAGATCAGCCCGAATCGCGGAACGCGCGCGGGTGCCGGCGGGAGGGAGGCTGCACGCACCGGCGAAGGGAGGAGTAGACACAGCGTCGGAGGAGGAGGAGACAGAGTCAGGGGCAGACCGAGGGGGAGATATCTCAGGGGTGGAACAAGATGGAGACAGTGAAAGTAGTTCGGGAGAGGCAGGGAGCGGCTCGGAGAGCACGCAGGCGCAGAGAGTAGAGCGTGGGCGGGAGCAGGCCACACCCCCTGTAACATCTCGGGCGAGGAGGGGCCACGCCAGGGAGTTCATATCCCGGGGCCCCCCGCCTTCTCCAGACTTGGTGCCCTTGGTCAAAACCCTCGGAGTCCAAGACTCACCCCTTCAAGAGAGACGTTCTGGTGTTCAAACCCCAATTTCAGCTGAATTAAAAGCCGAGCAAACACGGTCTCAAACGGGGCGGCCAGCATGGCCGCCGACAGGAAGAGGAGCAGTCGAGCACGCTTCGTAATCCGAGCACGCTTCGTCATCCGAGCCAGGGAGGCCGGTGACAGCGCCATCTGGTGGCAGGAAGACAGAAGTGCACGACATGCCGGATTGGCTCGGCGGAACCACAGCGCCATCTCGTGGCGAGACTGCAACAATGCAGCAATTTTTCCCAACACTATATAAAAAGAAAAGCATTTTAAAGAAAACAATGCCAACACAACAAAGGGATTATCCATCGACTTCAAGGTTTCATGAGGATGATGAAAGCTCAGATGAAGAACAGCCACAAGAAGGAAATGTCATAAGGATCACAGCATCGGAAGGGGTTCCTACATGGATGTTGTCAGCAGCGGAAGCAGCTAAGAGCTTCTTGCATTCAGTGGACACAACAAAAAAGAAACATCAACAGGATCCTCGAGCTTCCTTTTCGGATTTGGGAGCGAGGCCAAAAACCTCAAGGCGAGGAATGAGACGTGATGAATCACCAACGACATCCACAATACCATTATTTATGCAAATTCCAACGGAACCTGAAGAAGAGGAATTTCAAGAGCCGGTGAAGACGATGGATTGGAAGCGAATCAGAAAAGCATTGGCAAAGGAAAAGCATTTATTTCCGGGATCAGGAGATCTGACAATGCCAGTGGCATATGATGCCCAGGGACAGAACCCAAGGTGGGAAAGGATGGGTCATGAAATACTCAAGGATTTAGGGAAGGCGGCTCAAACTTTTGGGCTGAATTCACAATACTTCAAACAGCTACTAAGAGGGACATTCGCTACATATGATCTCACACCATATGACATTCGAAGTATTGTGGCAATGATTCTCACTGACACTCAAAGCCTTGTCTGGGAAAAAAGGTGGAGAAAATATCTTGCTGAATTACGGAACAGATACCAAGGTGGACCAAATGCAAACCTCACAGAAGGGCAGTTAGCAGGAGATCCTCCAGATGACAACCCAGGGGAACAAGCAGCACGGCTCTCACGAAGAGTGTTAAGTGACATCAAGGAAGCAGCGAGGATGGCAATTATGCAAATCACACCAGCAGGAGCTCCAGAAGTCCCGTTCTCTTGCATCAAGCAAGGTCCCACAGAGCCATTCATGTCGTTCATCGATCGACTCACGCAAGCCGTGGATCGACAGGTGACGATAGAAGAAGCAAAGAGGCCTCTCTTGGAAAGCTTAGCTTTCGGCAATGCCAACCCGGATTGTCAACGGGTGATTAGCGCCATGCCAGGACGGCCATCCTTGGCAGAGATGGTGGAGGCATGCAGCAAGGTGGGAACACCTCAGCATGTCGCAGCGATTGTGAAGAACGAATTGAGAGAGGAATGGGAGAATCAATTAAAGGGACATTCAGAAAAGCAAACAGAGGACAAGACACTGGAAAAGATGCTGGAAAAAATACTGCATCAACAGAATGAGAACATCAACAAAGTTCTTGCGACGATGCAGAAAAAGAACAATCCCCCAAGAGGACAGTGCTATAGATGTGGGGAGCTTGGGCACATGAAAAGGAATTGTGCACAAACACATACGCCAGCGCCAGTACAGAAGGCGGAAAGGCCAGTTTGCGCACGGTGCGGAAGAGGAAGACACTCTGCGAAAGAATGCTATTCCTGGAAAGACGTGGATGGAAATCCGTTACCGTATCCGGGAAACGCGAGGCGCAGCGCGGACCAGCGCGCTCAGACACAAGTACTGGCGGTGTCGCAAGAGCAGACGGGGCAATCATCAGTGAGCAACAAGCAGACGCCCTCAGCAAAACCCTCAGCCGATTCCACAGTGACCCAGACCTCCTCCCACCAGGGGCACAGTGCGCATTGGCAGCTTCAAAATTAGTATGCTTTCTAGACGAAAGTCATGCGGAAATACCAACAGGTATCCACGGGGACTCATATAAGAAGCAAGATTTCTTGATAATTGGACAAGATAAGTGCAGTATTCTTGGACTCATTGTCTATCCAACAGTTATCTCAGCGGACAAAAATACAGAGTTGACAGTATTGGCAAGAGCACTTCGTCCACCATTGACTGTACCAGAAAACACTGTGGTTGCGAGAGCCTTCGCATTGCTGCCACACGCAGTTGGAGAGGTCATATCAATCTTCAATGAAGAAGGTTTCCCTATGAAGGAACATGTTGAAGTACATGCAACATGGGTGAAGCACATAGGTCGAGACCGACCCACGCTCACATGCCAATTGACATGCGGGAACGGAACAATAGCGATCACAGGCATGCTCGATACAGGGGCGGATGTAACAGTGATATCATACATCTTTTGGCCACGCAGTTGGAGCTTGGTTGCGCCATTGGGTTCTCTCTCAGGCATAGGGGGAGCATCTCTGTGTCTGCAAAGTGAGAATTCTGTCGTGGTCACGGGACCAGGAGACAAGACGGCGATCATTCGTCCTTTTATTGTCCAAAAGCCGATCACAGTCTGGGGTCGGGACCTTTTGGCACAATGGGGTGCGAAGATCAAAGTGGATTTTTAGTAGGGGTCACTGCAGCACTCGCCACACTGAAACTGACATGGAAAACAGATGATCCAGTTTGGGTGGATCAGTAGCCCCTTAAGCGGAAAAAGTTGAGTGCTTTGAGAAACCTGGTCCGAGAACAATTGCAGGCGGGACACATCAAGCCAACAGACAGCCCTTGGAATTCTCCAGTGTTTGTCATCAAGAAAAAACTATCGGGCAAATGGAGATTGTTACACGATCTCAGGAAGATCAACGAAGTCATAGAAGACATGGGACCGCTTCAATTGGGACTTCCATCTGTCTCAATGATTCCCAGAGATTGGCAGCTTGTGGTCATTGACCTCAAGGATTGTTTTTTCAGTATCCCACTCCATCCAGATGACGCTCCGAGATTCGCCTTTTCAGTTCCGAGTATCAGCAAGGAAATGACTCTGCAGCGGTACCATTGGGTCGTTCTTCCACAGGGTCTAAAAAACTCTCCGACAATCTGTCAGTGGTATGTGGCACGAGCTTTGGCACCAGCACGGAAGAAATTACCAAAGGTAAAGATCATTCATTACATGGATGATTTGCTCATTGCAGCATCAACACAACAGGAGCTGCAAGAAGCTCGTGACTGTGTGATCGCAGAGGTGCAAAAGGCAGGTCTGGAAATCAGCATTTCGAAGATTCAAGAGGTTGCACCTTGGAAATATCTAGGGTGGAAAATTTCAGAGAGAACAATAAAACCTCAAAAAATGGAGATCAGCACCAAGATCAGCAATTTGCACGATTTGCAACAGCTTCTGGGAGAAATCAACTGGATGAGGCCGGTTTTGGGAATCACAAACAGCGACATCCCAGCGTTGCTCGATCTTTTGAGAGGAGACACAGACATTCGGTCTCCCAGGACGCTAACACAAGAAGCGAAGAAGGAATTGGAGAAAGTTGCAGACGCAATACAGAAAAGGCAGGCACATCGATTTGTTCCAACGTTGCCTTTTCAGTTGGCAGTGCTGGGAAAGAAAACACAGTTCCATGGTTTGATCTTCCAATGGGACGAATCGCAAAAGGACTCTTTGATAATCATAGAGTGGATTTTCCTACCACACAGGCCCGCAAAAACAATTCTTACAGATTTGGAGATGGCAGCACAGATCATCATAAAAGCGAGAACAAGGTTGCTGACAATGGCAGGAAGAGAATTCTCAATCATCAGGTTACCCTTGAAACAAGACTATTTCGATTGGGCAATGCAACAATCGAAAGACCTGTTAATCGCATTGTTAGCGTTCCCAGGAACTTGCACAATCCACTTTCCGCAACACAGAATACTGCAATCGCAAATATGTTATAAAACAAAACCAAGGATAAGTGAAGAACCTTTGGACGGGATCACAGTGTTCACGGATGGCTCAGGGAAGACACACAAGTCAGTGATCACGTGGAGAGACTCAACGAGAGGGGATTGGGAATCTGACGTGAGGAAGGTTCAGGGCTCTCCACAAATTGTGGAGTTGGCAGCTGTTGTCCGGCATTTCAGTTGTTCAAACAACCTCTCAATCTGGTGACAGACTACGCATATGTTGCGGGTGTGGTCAAGAGATTGGAAGGTTCGCTCTTGAAAGAAGTCAGTAATGGGGTTTTATACTCCTATCTGACGAGCTTGAAGGCATTGCTAGAGGACAGGGAAAGAGAGTATTTTATCACACACATTAGAGCGCACACGACACTTCCGGGATTTTTAGCGGAGGGAAATGCTCGAGCGGACAGGTTGACAATGCCCATTTCGCAAACACTGCCGGACATTTTTGAGCAAGCAAGGTTAAGTCATGCGTTCTTTCATCAGAATGCGCAAGCGCTGATGGAGTCCTTTCGTCTCACAAAGAGTCAGGCGAGGGAGATCATTAGTGCTTGCCCAGACTGTCAGTTTGTGCAGCCACCTTCTTCCACCGGAGCTATCAATCCGCGGGGGCTGCAAAGTCTTCAGTTGTGGCAAGCTGATGTCACGAAATATCCATCTTTTGGGAGGCTCAAAAATGTTCATGTTTCTGTGGATACATTCTCAGGTGCAGTCTTTGCTTCAGCACATGCAGGGGAAACAGCAGACCATGCTTGCCGACACTTTCTGCAAGCATTTGCAGCATTAGGTGTGCCTCAGGAGATAAAAACAGATAATGGTCCAACGTATACAGGCAGGATGCTTGACAAATACCTGAAAAAATGGGGTGTCAGACACACGTTTGGTATTCCACATTCACCCACAGGTCAAGCGATCATTGAAAGAACACATCACACCCTGAAATCCCTTCTGGACAGACAGAGAAGGGGTGAACCAGAGGCAACACCTCACATGAAATTAAATAAGGCACTGTATGTGTTGAATTTCTTAAATAGCTCATCCTCGGAACCTAATCCACCAATCGTGAGACACTTTCTAAATAGCACACAGGCAAAGCTAAGCGAAAACCCTTTAGTTTTGATCAGGAACCCAGAGACAGGACAAATAGAGGGTCCTTTCAGACTAATCACTTGGGGCAAGGGTTTCGCTTGTATCTCCACAGATCGAGGTCTAAAGTGGGTGTCGGCGCGGCACGTGAAGCCATTCCGAACGCGAGAACGCGAGAACGCTGATCCGAGAAACAAAGAGACGAGTACTCAGACAGAAGTCGAGACTCAGGCCGAAAAGAGCGATTCCGAAGAAAAATAAAAAGAAACTAAGGACTTTGGGGATTTCTGTATAAGAGCGAAATAATGAGCATCATGATGCTTATGTGCATCATCCTTTCATTCATTGCAGCACGCAATGGAGAAGATTTACCTGTAAATCAGCCAAGGCAAAATCTATGGGAGACTTTAGCTCAAGCAGCGAATCTAGATAGTATTTGCCTGACACATTCGAGGCCAGGAAAACCATTTTCTGCAAGCATGGTTGGATTGCCAGTGGACGAATGGCCAGTTCCAGGGCATTCCGCAGTTAACATTTCACAGGTCATTGAAAATCCTGTGAAAGAGTGGTGTGCTTGGACACATCTACTTCCTGTGGCTTCTACAGAACCTCAGGAATTGGAGATTTTTGGGTCCATGACAATGGAATTCTGCATGCAGTTTGAAGTTCCGAAGGCCACAGAGGCAAAAACTATCGATTTAACTCCCATTCATGAGTTTTATAAGAATGCATCAGCTTGGTGCAAATATACAAAGAGAACTACCAAAGGATCGATCCAAGTCCCAGTGCAATTGCCACGGGGTTTGTTTTTAATTTGCGGGGACAGAATTTGGCACGGCATTCCTGCTAATGCCACGGGAGGTCCATGCAGCATTGGGGAAATTTCAATGCTGTCGCCTGATTTGAACATGCTAAGAGAGAAAAGGCACAGAGGAAAAAGATCAATCGAAAAATATGCGACAGATTGCAATGACGAAATATTTTCTTGGGATAAGAAAACAAGCATTGCTACAGCAATTTTCTCACCTCAAACAGCATCAGGGGTGGCTTTGACTCAGATCGACCACATGGGTTGCTGGTTGAGCAAACATGCACGGTCTGTGTCTGTCGCATTGGATGACATGTTAAAAGACGTTAGTGGTGTAAGACAGGCGACTCTTCAAAACAGAGCTGCAATCGATTATCTATTGCTCGCTCATGGACATGGGTGTGAAGAGTTTGAAGGGATGTGCTGCATGAATCTCTCAGATCATTCAAAATCAATTCATGAAAGCATTAGAAATATAAAAGACAGCATAAATAAGCTTGGCGAGATCACAGGATCATGGATCGATCAGCTGGTAGATTTCTTTGACATTTCTCCTATTTGGAGAGGAATTTTAAGGGTAGGGTTTTATGTTTTAATAGTCCTACTAGTCCTCATAATTGTCGTCCCGTGCATCTTTGTATGCCTGAAATGCGCCATGAATCGGGTGATAAAGGAGGTTTTCTTGGTGCAAACAGAAGGGGGAGATGTGGGATCTCAGCATCTCAGTCCTGAGGTGCCGAGCCACCAAGACCACCCTTGGGGGGCTCGAGAGTCCTGGAATGTTGCCAGAAGTGTCTGGTGGCTGGACTTTGACCCTACACGGGAGACGACACCTGTATGAGGATAGGAGGACTTCACCGGGGTGAATGGTGACGGGATTAGTTAATTAGAGGGTGAGACACAGGGTTTAGGATTTATGTACAGGGGGGTTTAGAGAAGTAAGATGGAGGAATTGGGGCGTGTCCTGTCCTTCTTCTTCTTCTTCTTCTCCTCCATCTTCTTTGGTGATGGTGGCACTTTTGGATTGGTCATTACTGAAAGTGCACCCGACAATAAAAATAAAAAGGATTGGGGAAAAATGATAAATATTGTACATGTAACAACGGGTATAAAGATAGGTGGCTGTCCGGAGGGCAGCACAGTGTGCTCATGGCTGACTGCTGAGCAGACCTCTGTCGGGCCGAAAGAAAATCTTTTAGATAAACAATTAATAAACATAAAGACCGAAAGAAGAACTGAAGCCTCTTCTCGTTCTTTGATACGCGGGCTGCCCCAAGGCCACTCCGGGCCTTTCCAGGCCCTTCAAACAGCCGAAAACCGGACAAAATCCCTTTTGGATCGACAAAAAGGGGGGGAACCATGAGGTTGAACAAGTCATTGTATGGGTTGAATTTTCTCAACAGCTCGTCTTCCAGAGCCCAATCCACCAATTTTAAGACACTTTTCGAACAGCTCTCA
Organism: Zonotrichia leucophrys gambelii; assembly: GCF_028769735.1. Lineage (NCBI taxonomy): Eukaryota > Metazoa > Chordata > Aves > Passeriformes > Passerellidae > Zonotrichia > Zonotrichia leucophrys. The sequence goes on from NC_088169.1 coordinate 99,932,044, forward strand.
GGCAAAACTAAAGGAGAATCCTTTAGTTTTGATCAGAAATCCAGAGACAGGACAAATAGAGGGTCCCTTCAAATTAATTACATGAGGCAAGGGTTTTGCTTGTGTTTCCAATGTGGGGGCCTGAATGTATGTTGTATTGTAAGATCTGTGTGTGTCAATGTGGGGGCCTGAGTATATGTTGTATTGTGAGACCTGTGTGGGTCCGAGTTGCTCCAAACGAGCTGCAGCTGCAGGGTCCTTAGTTGGGCAGCAGCTGTAGCTCATGAAGGCAACTGAAATAAATAGGGGTGGGTCGAGAGCCCAGGAGGAGCCCCAGAGAAGACAGGAAGGACTGTGCTGCAGAGAATGGAGAAGAGCCCCAGCAGAGAGGCAAGAACAACACTGCGGCGAAGATTACAACATTCCACAGGGCGAGGTCTGAAGTGGGTGTCGGCGTGACACGTGAAGCCATTTCGGACTCGAGAGCAAGAAGACACTGATCCCGGAAACAGAGAAGTGAGCACGCAGACGGAAGAGAACCAGACTCCAGACATCGACTCAGAAAAGACATAAAAGAACAAGGACTTGGGGGTTTCTTTTGGAGTTTGGGTGTCAAAAACATGGCAAAGCTTCTCACCAAGGGTGAAGCCATGAGCTTCGTAATGCTTGTGTGCTCATTCTTCCACCTATTTCTTTAAACAATGGGGCGGATTTGCCCATTGTCCAACCAAAACAGAACGTTTGGAAAGCTTTGGCTCAGGCAGCAAATCTAGACAGCATTTGCTTGATACACTTAAGGCCAGGAAGACCATTTTCAACATGCATGGTTGGATTGCCAGCGGACGAATGGCTGGTTCCAAAACACACTCCTGTAAAAGTCTCACAGGTCATTATGGATCCTGTGAATGAGTGGTGTTCTTGGACAAAACTCTTTCCTGCAGCTTCATCTGAACCTCAGGAATTGGAAATTTTTGGGTCCACAACAATGGAACTTTGCATGAGTTTCAAAATTTCGGATGTGACAAAAGCAAAAAATAGGACCATTGATGTCACTCCAGATCATGCCTTTCACAAAAATGCATCGGCTTGGTGCAAATATACCAAGACGATGACCAAAGCATTGCTCCAAGTTCCAGCACAATTGCCACAGGGGACAGAATTTGGGGGGACAGAATTTGGCATGGCATCCCTGCAAATGTCAAAGGCGGTCCATGCAGCATTGGAAGAATTTCATTGTTGTCAACTGATTTGAAATCATTGAAAGAGCAAAAACGTAAAGAGAAAAGATCATTGGAACAGTATAGTCCAAATTGTGATGATGAGGTAAACACTTGGGACAAGGCAAGGAGAATTGCCATTGCGATTTTCGCACCTCAGACAACGTCGGGGGTGGCCTTGACTCAATTGGACCACATGGGTTGTTGGTTGAGCAAACATGCTCAATCCATCCCTCTTGCACTGAGTGACATGTTTAAAGACATTGACAGTGTGAGATGGTCAACTCTTCAAAATAGAGCAGCAATCAATTATCTGCTGCTGGCACATGGACATGGATGTGAGGAATTTGAGGGAATGTGCTGCATGAACCTGACAAATCACTCAGAGTCAATTCATGAGAACATCAAAAAGATAGGGGAAAGTATAAAAAAGCTTGGGGAGATCACTGGATCTTGGATTGATGATGTAGTTGGATTTTTTGATCTTTCTCCATTGTGGAAAGAGCTTCTAAAAATAGGGCTTAATATTTTAGTAGGACTTTTGGTTCTAATGCTCATTGTGCAATGCATCTTTTTTGTGTGCAGCAGGTCATGAATCGAGTTGCCAAATGTTACAGTGTGGTTTTATTTTGCAGGTAATTGTTTGATTTGTTGTTTGGTAGTTTGTTGGGCTTTTCCCCCCTTGCTTTTGGAGTGACACAGACTTGTCTTTGTTATTCAATTGAGCCAGGTATCCGTTTATTTCTTTGCTACTTAGCTACTTTTCTGCCAAGTTTCAAACCCTTTCCTCCCACATCCAGTTGTTAACCCCTCCAGTCCGAAGCAGTTTTCCTCTCTTGTATCCTTTGCCCTTATGTTCCACCCCCAGTTCTCCCGATTAGCTGAACATTGTATCCTCCCTTGAGACCTGCTCCCCTGTATCAGCTGTTGCTTGCCCCCAGCTCATTGCCTGGGACCCCAAGACTCGGGGAGTGTAACATCAAATAAAGTAACCCAGTGCCACCCCAAGCCAGTGCTGCTGTGGCCTCTTTGTTCTGTGTGCACCTCCTCTGGTAGCTGGGATTCTGTGGAGCCCCGAAAGGGGGACCGTCACCCCACCACTGTCACCACCTAGCTGGGACATGCAACAGCCAAAGAGGAGTTTTTGGTGCAAACAGGAGGGGGAGACTTCTCAAAACCAAACATAGCTTCAAACTTAGAACTGTGATTTTCTCCACAGTGAGATGAAAGTGCTTAAGTGACTGAAACGTGCAGAGGCACTTATGAAAGGAAGAGATCACTATCAAGAACAAACCAGTGTTACCTTTATTAATTGCCTGTCTTCTTCCTTGTGCTGCTTCTGGTTGCAACAGGTGAATTCCTCAAGGCTGTTGTGATCTTGGCTTTCAGCATGCTCTTCAAGTACTTAAAGATGGGTTGTAAGCAGCAGGAGGGTGCTAAACCATACTTTTCTGTTCCAGCAGAGAAAGTAGGACAATTTACTCTCATGAGACAGTGCACAGTTTTGTTTAGGGGTTTGCTGTTCGACACCCATTCTTGGCAGTTTTTGTGTATCCATTCCTGTATTTCTGGATCGTGTCTGCTCTGGTGCTGTATGTTGTGTGTGGAGTCAATGAATGCCACAGAGTACACTTTATTCATCACCTCACGTTTTCTCTGCACCAGCAGATCAACAAACACCAACCCACCATAGCCATGGGCAATGAAGGCCACATTGCTGGCTGCACTCCTTGCAATGAAATGATCCCATACATACACGGTGTGCTCTTCGGGGCTGCTGCTGCCCCTTTTGGGGATCAAACAGGCAGACTGCCTGACAGAAAATGTCTCCTTTTCAGTTTTCATATCAGTGAAATTGTCATTGGGGTTCAGTACAATCACTTCCCAGTGGCTCTTCAGGGCCATTTTGATGAATGGTATTTGTGTTCCATGTTTCAAGCCCTCACTGACAATTGCCCTTCGCCCCCACTGTCCAGCACAAAAAGCTCCATGGTCTTGAAGAAAGATAATTAGGCTAGAGGAACTTGTTAATGCATCCCTGCTCATGAAAAAGAAGCTTCTTGGTTCATCCTCTGTAGCATCAGTAGGAATATAAACCTTCTGCAGCATGCAGACTCTTCCCAGGAGCTCATAAACATACTGGGTAATAGAATGTCCCAGAACTTCGTAGCGTTCATGATTCTGCTCATGTTCATTCTTGTAGTAATTGAAAACAAAGGACTCATTTGTATCCAGGTGCCTCAGTTCCCCTTTTATATTGAAGTCATATCTTAGTTGCTCTTGATACTTGGAACCCTCTGTTAGTTTCCTCAAACTGAGTTCACGCTGTATTTGTAACCACTACAAATTAAGAAGACTATTATTGTCTTCTTAAGTAGTGATAGACCTCCACACAACACCTGTCTACCCACCCCTCCCTGCATTAGAATTTAGATTTAAAAGCTGTTACAAATTAAATACCTGTTGAACCAGAGTATTTAATGGTAATGCATAGCAAACCAGCTGCTTCTAAAACCTCTTAGAGATGTCACTTGCAAAGTTCCAACAGCAGTAACTCCTCTGCCTTTAATACGCCTTATTTCAGTTTGGTAGTTAAAAATTTTTAAGTAGCATGTTTATTTAAAGATCTGTTTAAGGTAGTTTGAATTAAGGGCTTTAAGAAGGAGACACATGTACATGGTTCATTGTTCACTTGAACAACTTTTACTGTGCTGTCTCCTAGCCGTTATCTTGGAACTCCACTGAGTTTCAAGGCCACCTTTGAAATACAGGCCTAGGCAGCTGGACATAGGCCAAGTGTCATAACTGCATCCTGAGCTTTTAAAGAAAATAAGCTGTGTTTACTAAGGACTTAAACCTTCCAGTTGCTGGTGTACCAGCATACACTCCATGTTCTTCTACCTTCAGCTGCACTAGAACAGATAATAATGATGTGTTTGCTTTCTGCTAATCACTCTAATTAGTCATTCGTCCTTGCAAGAACTTGCCACATGGAAACAGAGGAATGGATGACAGAATAAAGTAGCCACTGTGATCCAGGAGCAGGAGAAAACAAAGTCCAGGCAGCAAACTATCATGAGGTTGGACTGAGATCTCCAAGTTTAGATTATCTCTAATGACTGAAATGAATTACACCAGAAAGCGATTTTTGAGTAGCTGAAAAATTAAGTTTAGCATAACCTTCTATTTTCCTAGTAATTCTTCAATCTACTACTGACTATCACTGGCTGTAGAGCAGCAAACAGGGTATAACCTTTGATGTGGTCAGAATCCTACCTTTACAGGAGTTAGTCCTGATACAGTAATATTTTTTTCCTGCAAACGGTCTGAATCAAGTAACATTTGGCAAGTTAGACTGTATACCTTTACGTTTTTCTTGCTGAACTAAAAGAAGTTTTATAGAACACAGTGAATTACATTCTATGTTAAAAGTCATTGTACCATTTGATAAAACCAATTACTAGGACAAAAAGTGATCTGAATATTTTCATGTAAGCGACTTGATTTGGAACCCAAATCTTTCAAGGAATACAAGTTTCCTTGACGTGCTTAGCAAAATTATTTCTTACACTCCTAAATTAAAACAAACAAACAAAAAAACACCCCAAACAAAACCAAACTAAAACATTTTTGCTTTTCAACACATAAAAGACCATATGTATTTTCTTTTTGAGTAATCTCCACTGGGCCAGTGTTATTAAGTTCTCTCTTCATGGTCATTCCTGTCTTGTAAATAACAGAAAGCAGGCTAGAAAATTATGCCTTCTCCTTTTTTAGGGTTAGGGTTAATCAGTACACATAGAAAAAGGGGAAAAATCATATGCTATGATATATAATCCATTTATTACTCTCTTGCCAGTTTCTTGAAATGGAAACAACGCAAAGAAAATGCAAGGGCACCCATTCATCTATGATTTTTTCATTCTGCAGGAAGGCATGAAAGACACAAAGGAGATGGGAAAACAGTCTGCTGTACTACTGAAATTGCCCATTAATGGGCAATTAATGCAAAAGAGATAATACTCAGTGGGAAAGAAGCTACTCATATTCCAGTTGTTGTTCCCATGAGACAAAGTGGGAGAAAAATGGGCATATTTTAAGGAAAGATGCATTTGAAGAAAGGCAGAAAGCTTTCTGTAAGAATTAGGAATAGGCAGGTGCAGCTTCCTTGGAGTGGCATGCTGGGGACCACCTCTCAGTCCCTTTCCCCCCTCACCCCTAAAAGATTGGAGAGACTAATTTCTCAGCATACTCTGAACAGGAGGTTACTATTCTTTTAATGCAGCTACTAACAGCAACATTGTTTTTTCAGTTCTAAAACAAGGATGTGTGATTCCAAATTAAACCCTGAACATCTACTTTACAAAGCATTGTGAGGGGTTGCTGAAGATTTCAGGAGGCATAAACAAACACAGTTTTACATAAAGTGCACATATGACTTTCCTTCCTAAAATTGCCTTCAGGATGGAAAATGAGAAGTTTTGAGGCAATTAATGATAGGTTATAATTTTGGAGTTTACTTAAATAGTAGCTTAGAATTATATACTTATTAGTCCAGAGAACTGATTTTATTGTAGGAACACAATTAATTATAGAATTAAAAAGTAGCAATTAAAGGTTAAAGATACAGCTGCATAACACATGCACTTCTTTGTTGTAAGTCTGCATTCTAAATCAGCATTGATAGCTGTTTCTACTTCATTGTCTGTATATAAATGCAATATTCAAGGTTGTAAATGCTGGCAGCCTTTACAATTGCTACTTTAGTTTTAAAGATTTGCTTTTGGGGAAAAATAATCCCTCTTTCACTTCCTCCCACTTTTCTATTCAGATTCTAATGTGCTTCAGATGTAAATTCAGCTGGTGCTTGTTGCAGCATTTGGCATATTGTAAATACCAATGCAGAATAAGTACTACATAAGATCCATAAAGATGACTTTGTTTTCCATTTAAAACCACTCCATTCTAGTTAAGCCCAATATTACCGTATGCTCTTCTGTAAAATCTGTCATCATCATAGATGGAAATCTTTTTCACTCTGGGAGTGTAGACAAGTCCTCTGCATGAAAAAAAATAAACCCAATCATGGTTTCAGTTTTCATTACTTCAAGTACTGGGGAGTATATCTACAAGATCTGTCACTAGCTGATGGTTTGGGGCGACCTAAAGCGCTCCAGTAGTTCCAAGTTACAAACTAGCCTCTCACGTTTGTAATTCACACCTGAGAGTTAGCTACAGCTAAACCTCGAGTATGAAACGAAATATTCGTCCATACCAGCTTTAATTCCCACGACCAAGAAGAAACAAAGCAAAGGAAAACTTACAATTCTGAAGCTACCCTGAAAAAAGAAAACACAGCAAAAAAAACCCCCAGCCAACGAATCTTCCTCTCCCCTCGGCTGCAGGAGGATTTCTAAGGACAGCAGCTGCAAACTGCGGCCAGCCGGGGTTATAAGGGCTCTCCCCGGCTGCGCATCCCCCCCGGGCAGGGCGTTAATTTGATTAATTTGGCAGGGTCTGGTGTCAGCTGAGGGGGCTATCATTAGCACGGTACAACTTAAACCTGGGCCGGCCCGGGTTCATTATTGCTCCTTTACAAGCAATGCGGTTTATCGGCCCTTTAGTGGCTCTCAGCGAGTCAGTACCGAGCTCATTCCGAGCAGGTTAAAGCTCGGAGGGCCTGAGGGGCCGCAGGCGGCGGCTCCGGCACGGCCCAGCGGGGCGGTGCCCGGCCCGGAAGTAGCCGGGGAAGCTGCGCAGGCGGCGGCGGCGGGGCCGGCCCGGGCGAACAGCTCCGGCAAACAGCTTCGGCGGTGAGGGTGAGTGCCGGTGCTGACACCGGGGCCGTTCGGTCCTGTCCGGTCCTTCGGCGGGGGAGGGCAAGGGCTGCAGCCGGCCGGCAGCGTTTTGGGGGGGCCGCGGTGTCTGCCACGAACGAGCGGAGCCGGCAGCGCGGTTGAGCGGAGGGAGGGGGGGAGGGCTGGTGGCGGCGTTGCTGCGCCTCTGGGAGAAGGCTGAGAAGATAGTGTGAAAGGGTAGAATTGCTGGCTCAGTTCGCCGGGATTTGCGGGTTTGTCAGAGGGAAGCTGTTCCCTTCTCAGCGGGGGGAGTCGGGGCCCGGAGCTCGGGGCCCAGTGCCGGGCCGGGCTCGGTCGGTGCCGCTCCCCCGAGCTGTCAGGCGGCCCCCGTTCCTCCGCGCGTCCTCCTCGCAGGCGTCGGAACAGGCACTACTTTGGCTTTTCTTTATCGGTCCCTTCCCCACCCTGGGGGACTATGGCTCTAACTGAAAAAAACCTCCCAGATAAGTAAAAGTCCCCGAACTTGGCTTCTCGAGAGACTGCAAACTAGCTGTAATCTTTCAAGGTCTTATGCTAGTGTCATATAGAATATGTATCAAGAGAATACCTATAAATGCTGGAATCTCTGAGGCTGCGTTCTTCTAGTGATGAAGTTTGTAGGTTTAACAGGAATCCTTGACTATTACTTGTTCTGGGAGCCCTTGCAGTGGTACAGGTGTCCTCTTTTACTCCTTTTCACTCTATAGTCTAAGTGTGAGCTTCTTATTAGTTGTGTGCCTGCAGCAAGGAGTTAATCAGTCAATGTCTTAACTAAGAATAGATTCTAGGACAATTTCATTAAAATTTATAAATAAAATGTCTATACTGACTATCCAGAGCCTTGCTCAGGTGTATGGCTGTCAATTGCTTGTTACCAAGGCCTGTAGTGACAGGGCAAGATGGAACGGTCATAAATTGAAAGAGGGTAGGTGTAGATTGGACACAAGGAAGAAGTATTTTTTACAATGCAAATGGTGAGACTGGAACAGGTTGCCCAGAGAAGCAGTGGATGCCCCATCCCTGGGAGTCTTCGAGGTCAGGCTTTGGGCAACCAATCCATGTTATGAATGTGGGTTTTTTTTTTGTTCTAGATTGCTCAAAAATTATTTTCTTGTTCTTTCTTAGTGCCTACTACTGTGGTTCTACTTGCCTCTTAATCAATAAACCAGAAATTATTAAGTTTCTTTTTTTTTTCTTTGTATTTTTTTTCCAGTAGAGAAAACAATGTCAGGAAGAACATCCTCTTCAAGTCATGCCAATGTAAGTGTTCCTGAAATTTTCACCATTTTATTTTGAGGCTATGGATATCCTGGGGTGTTCTGATGTGTTTGTACAACCAAATTTGATTCTTCATTTTGTTGGAACATGCTTTCTTGGGAAACTGTTTATTGTGGTAGCAGTCAATACTAATGTCTACTGTTGTACATTTATTAACACATTATAGGCTTAGCATTTGGTTACACATAAATAGTGTTTTCCAAGTTATTTTAACATCTAGGCTACCACTTCAAATTGTAGAATAATTTGAAGTAAGTAGAACAGCTACAAAACTGTGTAAAAGTTGGTTATCTGCAAAGATGTACTCAGAAGCTTCTTATGCTGGTGTGTATTTTTCCTAAAATATCCCTCTCAGAAGCAGTTTCTAGTAGTGGGAGTACTGGAGAGAACAAATGATGGACATAGGAGCAGGTATGATTGGGTGAGGTCTGGGTGATCTAGTGGTTTAGAAATGAGCTGTTTCCGGCACTGTGTTTATGCACTTTCTCTGGCCCTTGCTTTTACAGGTGGGAACCTTCAGGAAAGTATTGCTGATTTAGATGAGGCTGCCAAGTGTGTATGCACATCTATGTGTAGAGTTAGTCACTTTTTATTTGAGAAAAGCTGAGGCAACTGCATACCTTGTGTTTAGCATAGATTCAGACCTCTCTTTGTCTGTTGACTTTGTGCTTGCTCTGTAAGTTAATTGTGGGTGCTGTAAACCAACATCTTCTTAATGAGTGCAAGCATTGGGAAGATTCTGTGTGGTGAGCTGAAAATGTTGTTGGTTAGTGTATCTTGTGCTTTTTATCCCTTTCTGTCAGTTGTCTCTTCTTTTTACTGAGTCTGACTTTATCTGTACTCTGTGTTGTCTGTTATGTCATTACAGAATTATCAGAACCGCTTTAATTTTAAATGGATGTTAAAATTCTAGATAACTGTGTGTTCTTTGGAATCTCATGACAGAAGCTGCTAGCCAGGCAGCAGGTGGAGGTCTGAAGTAAGAAATCTGTTCCTAGCTGTTACAGTGCAGATCAGAAATATGCGTTCTGACTGATAAACATGTTTGTAGGCCCCTTCTAAAACAAAACCAACCAACCAAATTTGAACAGTCTACTTGTAGGAGCTGCTGAATAAGAAAATGTCTTGTTTCAATCCTTCTGTGTTGATTGAAAAGGGTGGTACTTGTCTGAGATGTGTGTGACATGAGTATCCTTTAGAGTTTGAAGAAATTGTTATTAAAGGAATGTTTGTTACAGTGTTTGACCATCAAGGGCAGCCCGAGATACTGTATAGAAATTTGGGTCTAATTAAAAAAACTTTAATCTGAGTTTCAAAGTGTAGAGAAGGAGTAAGAGCACTCAGGATTTAGACTGAAGGACTGAAATATTCTCTCATTATGGTGCAGCATACTTCCTTATGGTCTGTCTGAAGGACTACCTGCTGAGCTAATGAATGCAGTTAAGGTGCTAATAATTAGGTTGTTGGAGTCACTGTTCTGGAATCCCTGCTTTTAATTTCATGTTACAATGCAAGGCATCTGGTGGCTTGCAAATCAAGTTCATAGGATGCTTTACAGTGTCCATCATATGGAGTAGCTTCAGCTTTTTCCTGCCTGAGCTAGATTCAGAGATGTGTAACTGTTGCATTCCCTCTCTGATACATTCTCATCTGGTTGTATTTGTAATGTAAGGTTTTGCTTCTCAGGATGCCTGGAGAAATAGCAATGTTTGCACTTTTATTCTTTCAGTTGATACTTTATTGGTTTAATTAACTGATAGAAAATATCATCCTGTTTCCTTGTCTTATGAACTAGTACAAATTTAGTTTGGTTATTTTTTTGATTTTCAATGAACAAACCTTCTTTCCTACATATGTTTTTTTTCTGAACTGGTGAATTCATGTGAGTTATTAACTGCTTTCTCTTTCAATAATTATTTTCAAAATGCTCTCTCCATTTCTGTGGGAGCTGGCAATGACAATAGCTGATACCATTTTGAGAACATTAAAGTCTGATGCTAAATTATCATACCAAAAGACTTGTACTATTATAAGATGTAATTGTTCTTCATACTAAATTTTTTTCTTTTGAGAAGGCAAACCTGGTCATGACATTCAGCTATTGAGTTTTCTTTTTATCATTCTCTAAGCTGAGACAATTAAACTGGAGTGTAAACAAATGAGAAGGAACCAAGAAGACAGTGCCAGTGGATTGGTTGTCACCTTTTTGTTGCCTTGGAAGATGTAAAGTTAATGAAATAGAACTTTTTCAGATGGTTTCATGTGTTAAAACTAGCTCATCATGTGGTATGACACATGATTTGGGATCAGGCATTAATGAGGAATGCATTTCAAGAAAAGTCACAAGTCAGGGTTTCCCTTACAACTTTATTTTGCCCAGTTAATACAACATTGTACATGGAGGTATGTCAGCTCATAGCACCAGTGGATAATTTAGTTTTACCATGTGTAACATCTATTTTCAGTTTCGTATACCAAAGAAGAAAACAAACACCAAGTCAGAGGATGTCCAAGTTCAGTCCCCTTTGGCAAGGCTCCCAGGCTCCCACCATTGTGACTACCCTTTAAAAGAGGTAAAGAGAAGTTCTTCAGAGTGTAAAGTGTGTAGGAGAATGTTACATGAGGTTTTGGTTTAGTTTTGGCTGGTTTTTTTCAACACCAAGTGCTGCCTTGTGACCAATAACTAATCCAGACTGTCTTGAGAGAAGCAAGTGTGAAAGTCTGTTAGCTGTTTACAAGCATACATTTACAGACATGGGAGTCTTAGTCTAAATAATTGAAAAGCAGTTTGTCTTTGGGTGTAGTTTGAAACTATCTTGAAAATCATTAATATAAAGGTAAATATGATATTTAATATTTTTTTAGTTGATTGTCTTCTGACTGCTGAACTTTTAGGTTATATTCAGATCACTTACCAAACTTTTTGTTTTATAGAAATAACCTTTACATTGAGTTTTCAGTTATCCAGGAGCTTAAGCTTTTAAGAGAACACATAAAGCACTCTATGCCTCTTGACAGAATTTTAGGTGCTAATACAGAAATAACTGTATTAAGACCAAAAGACTGTAAAAGTCTTATGGCATTTATCATAACTGAGTGTCTGGATCATCTCAGTCACATATAGAAGCAAATATTTGCCTCTATAAATCTTTTCCAAATTTCATAAGCATTTCAAATATCAAGTGTTGGAAACATACTTTGCTACTCTTGTTTCATTCAGCTCAGCATCCAGAGTTTGTTGCTGGCTTTAGTGCTTTCAGAATCATGGGCAAACAGAGCTCCTCCCTCTCAGAGGAGGCTGAAAGGTGTAGTGAAGGAAGGTAGGAATTTCTCCTGACTTAGGGTAGTGGTATTGTGACCCAGGTCTCTTGGTAGGCCAGGTCATTTGAGAATGCTGCAGTAGAGACTTGCTGTGGGCCTTGTGTTCTGTACTGGTGATGCTTTCAGTGAGCAGAGCCTCCAGTTGCAGTCAGGTTTTGAAATGGGAGCTGGTGTCTCCTGTGGCTACAAGCAGCAACATGTCTGCCTCTATAAAAATTGATTTGAATGGTGAATTGGAAAATTCTTTATTTCCCAGTTATTTCCTGGATGTTGTCTAATTTTCTGTTTCTTATTTTTCCTACCTATGTCTATACATATTTCAAACTTCCCATGTATCAGGGGATTTCAAATGCTTTTAACACTGCCTAGTTCTTATGTTCTACTTTAAAAGACTTGGTTGTGAGTTTTCTGAGTTTGTACCAAGTTTGAGAAACTTTGTGTGGTTTTCAGTGATTTGGATGTACAGATCTCTCCTGTGCTTGAACACCAGTGGTAAAAGATGAACTAGATGGTGTTGGAAGGCAGGAAGAGGGGAGAGCCCAATCAAGTCAATTTCTTGCTGCCAACTTTAATAATGGATTATTTTGCATTAGAGTTAATCCCTATGGTAGTGAAAAGTTTGATTTGGGGATGTGTCTTTCAGAATTGATTGAAGTTTATAGTATACGCACAGACATGAACTTTCCAGATGCCCTTTCAAACGACACTTAGTCAAAAACGAAGATAAGTTTGTCTGCTTTTAGCCAGAGTGCCATAATTTTCAAGCATCTCTTGGGTTTGTTATATTTTGAATTTTAAGAAATGAGGAAGATTAGAAGGAGGGCTGGAGGATTCTGGAATAGCAATAACTGTTTTTTGGTCAGGCTTATTTTATTTAATTTGAAAATATGAGTACTTACTGGTAAGGTAAGGGTATGTGGAAAAAATTAAGTCTTGCTTTTCTGGTGTTTGCCACCTAAGTCGCAAACCTTCAAATTGCTTTTCTATCTCAGAATTTTATATCTTTTATATTCATATTGTAGCCTAGAAAATTTGCCTAAATGCACAGCGTTACCCTCTACTTTCTGCATCTTGTGTATTTGTGATTATGTGGAACAGGCCTAATATTTAAGTCTGTGTTTGGTATAGTCCCTCTTGAAATTGGGAAACAATGGAATTGTCCTGTATAGTTCTTCAGGAGAGAAAAAATTCTGTTCAAGATCAGGTGGTATGTGGATTCTTTAAAACAAGCAAATTAATTATTTGCAAAATTGCTGTGTATGCTATAGATAACTTTGATATATTTGGTCATTTTCATTGTTGTAGTGTCCCATTTTTCTGGTGCATTATTCATGATGACATAATCAGGTTTTTTAGAAATCTGCCAATTTTATTTGTTTTGTTTCAGTGGAGATTAAGTGCCAACAACAGAAAGCCTTCCACGAAAGGAAAAAGGCAAAGGGAATGCAGCAGACACAGCTCTAATGATGAAGAATCAATTGGGTAAGAAGTCATCTCAAAATTAGTTTATCTCTGTTTGCATATTCAGAGTTTCACATCTTTCTTGAAGATGAGTGTCTCTGGTCTCTAGCTAATTATTTGTCATGCAGAGATGGTTTTCAAGCTGTTGGGTGGCTCACTTTCAGAGAACCATGCTTTAGTGGTCTAATGGCAGCTGTAGCCTTTCCTTGGTGTAATATCACAAGATCTGTGGCATTAGAGTGAGAGTGCTTACTAGAGGAATTACTGCTTGTCAACCTGCTTGGGGTCCTGAAAGGTGTTCATTGCTCTCTAAGTGTAAACTGTCATTCTAGCCCTAGATATCTTTAGATCTGTAAGAAGCTTCCCAGAATTCTTTTTCTCATCCTTTTTTGTTCTGTAGGTCACACTCATTAGCCAAAGCTTTATCAACTCTTTAAAACAATTAAAATATCCCTTAAACAATATGGTGATTAGTAGTGGAGGGAAGTAAAAAAAAAAAAAAAAAAAAAAGAGAGCTTTTTCACCTCTGTGTTACTGTCAAGGCACTTAATAAATTAAGACTGCTGATGTGCCACTTCTTTCTCTGTTGCCAAGAGCAAATGTCTTGGTTTCTTTGCAATTATGGCAAATTATTGATATGGTATTATAAGATAAAATCATCATCTTCAGAGTTATCAGAGGTAATTGTTTTATCCAAGAAAATTTTGAAGCTGTAATTTCTACAACTGACAAATAGAAATAAAAATGTAGAACTAGATTTATTAACAGGAGCTGGGAAACATAATGACTTTGTGACAAAATGAATATGTTTGTCATAATGAAACAGTTGTTATTCCCCAAATCACTTAATGCTACGTAAATGCATAAGCATTCTCTGCTCTGTTTTCTGACTGCAACTAAACTTGCCCATAAGTGGTTTCTTATCAGGAGAGGCTGTTAAAAACAAAGTGCACAGGTAATGAAAATGCAGGTGATTTTGGCACTGCTGAGTTCTGTAGGTTTGTGGTTTATGAATGGCCATTATTTAGCCTGGTCTGTATATTCAGAATGCTTCAAAGTGTTGCAAGGAAGAGTTGAAACTGTAAAAGATGCTGAGTTTATTTTTCATACATCCTCAGAGGCATAGCTGTCAGTTTACATGCACTTACCTCAAAAAGCTTCTGTCAGTAACTTTTAACTGAGGGAGCAGCTCACAGGGTCAACCTAACAGAATTTAATTGCAGTTTCCTGAATTTTATTTATGTTTTGACATGGTTGATGTGTGATGTCAAGATATCAATCTCTAGAAGTCTTTCAGTAAACTTTGAACCGATCTTTAAACCTTGAGAAGTTTGGTTTCTTTAAAGCTACCTTTAGATCTGTTGTGTATTAATTTTCTGTTTATTTCAATATGCAAGAGACTTTCAAATAGCATTTATAGGTATTCCATAATTTTTACACAAATAGTTAGCAGCACAGTATTGAGAAATTATTTCGACTGCAAAGAGACAGCAAGTATTTAGATATTAAACCTGTATATTTTCCAGTTCTTTGAAAAAAGATGTGTTTCTAGAGACTAGCTGGAGCCTCTCTGTAAAGTAAATTTACTCTCCTGTCTGCAATGAAGCTTATACTAAGTGTTCCACTTGGGTACTCAGTGTTGTTCAGTAAGTCAGAATCAACATGGGAACTTCATTGTGTAATAAGTGGAAAGAGCACCCAGGTTCTAAAGAGGTGGTGTTTGTTGAGCAAGAGTCTGAGAACTGACAAAACTGTAAAGAGGAAGGAAAGAACTAGTGTGCTGCAAGTCTTTCTGATGCAATAGTTTTTATTCCCAGTGAGGAATTTCTCATTTGCATTACAAAGTAGAAAATAAATCTTTATTACAAACTCCTATTAGCTCCTGGTATTTTAAAAGCAGTCTGCTTTATTGATAGGAGCTAATATCAGGTGTTTAGGGAGATGTGTTGCTTTAGGACTGTTACTGTCACCAAATTTTAGTCATAAAGGACAAAGTAGATATATTAGCACAAACCTACAACTTCACATAGGGCTTTTTTAACTTCTGGATTATGAAATTTGGTAGTAATTTGCTTCTGTC
Source organism: Zonotrichia leucophrys gambelii (assembly GCF_028769735.1). Lineage (NCBI taxonomy): Eukaryota > Metazoa > Chordata > Aves > Passeriformes > Passerellidae > Zonotrichia > Zonotrichia leucophrys. Next base: position 99,947,217 of record NC_088169.1, read on the forward strand.
AGCTGTGCTGTGGTGTGCGATCATGGGGGTCTGTGGCAGCAACTGCAGCTGCTCTCACTTGTGCAGCTCTGCTCCTGGGCTTGTGAAAGGGGGAGTGTCAGGGGGTTTGTCTGGGATCCCAGAGAGGGCTCCTGGGTGGGTTAGTTCCCTAGTTAGGAGGGAGGGTGGAAGTTAAGATGTGTGCAGTTCCTTCAGGTCAAATTAAATTTGGTATTTCGTTACATGTTCAGTGAAACACGTGTTACAGCTGAATCAGGTACTGACCTTGTAGCAGTCAGGTTTTTGTGGCAATCATTTACATTTACCCTCGCCCTGACAAGAGCATTTGGTCAGTAATAACCTCCTAGTCCAGCAAAGCAAGGAGGTTCATAGGGATGTTCATGTTTGTGGGTCACTGACTTCTCATCAGTTGGTGAAAGGACAGGACCTTGAAGCTGAAGGAGGACGATCGAAAGGTTTCCTCACAGCAGGGTGTTGTCAGTGAATGCATCAGTCAGAGATTCCCATCATGTTATTCCTTTGGGCTCAGAAAGGTCAGGGAGCTGCTGGGCTGTGCATGTGCTGCAGAAGCTCAGATAACTGAATGCACATCAGGTCTATCAGTGGCTTTATTCTGTAGACACAGGACAGACCCTCAGCTTGTCTGAGAGCTGAGGGAACAACCCTCAAACAGTACGTGACGTCCCGCTGCCAAAATATTTATTTCCCAGAACCTGGGTTTGCTAGTAAAAGAATATAGCCATGAAGACAGTGCTGTAGACAATTAATAGTAATTTAGTCCCAAATGAGCCAGTAGTCTCCTTGTCTCATTTTGATCACTTTCTAATACAAATTTGAATGAATTGGAGACAGCAGTTGCAGCACTGGTGTGTGTACACAATATGAACATTGCGTAGGGAGCTATATCAAGCAGCTGTGACTATTGTGTGAAATAAGGTCAAACATTTTTCCCCAAAGAGATATAAACAATAAGTTTTGTTCCTGTGGTTTATAAGGTAGGATATTTTTTTTTATTGCCTGTGAAAAGCAAAATGAGACTTGTCAGGAGCAGCTAACAGCATTTTTCATAATATATTTTTGTTTATTCCATCATTACATGCATAGCTATGTTTTCATTACCTTTGCTTTTGTATTTTTTTCAGTTTTTGGGAGGTAGATGGGAGACTATGGTAGGTACTTGTTTTGGAAAGTAAAATAATTTTCTTTGGTTTTCCTTCACCAAGATGCCTCCAGTGTTACTGTTATGCAAATTGCTTGCTGGGCCTGCTTGTGGGACTTGCTTTTAATGTATACTTTGCTTTTTTCTGTTTGACACTTACATTAATATTTTGAAATGTCTTTTGCTTGAGTTGCTCGCTTTATTCTGTGGACAGTTTAACAAATAATTTAGGGATCTGTGTCCCAACCACTGTTTACAGATCTATGGGCTGGCTTAGGTTTAGACTTTCCCTGAGTCTATTGTACTCCCAGTCTTGGTGACATGATTTTCAAGAAACACTGCCAGAGGCCATACACCTTTTAGAAAGGGAAGCCATTGAAAGCTCTTATGCTCCTTTTCTGCTCTGAAGGTTTGGTCATAACTGGTTCAAAACCTTCAGTCAAAACCTGGTGCCAGATACGAAGTGATGCCTTGGCCTGGTGCTGACAAGTGTATACCATTGGCATCCTTTTTTGTTGAAGGTTCCTCTCCTTGCATGGATTTCCAGTGCAAAGTTTGCTTCATGGTATGTGTGTGCTTGAAATTATAAGATCATTTTTGCTAAAGTACTTGCCAAAAATCTAGAAATCAAGAGATTTCTAGATTAAAATTTAAATCAAGAGAATGGGGAACATCACAAGTTCAGTTCCAAGTAACAATCAGTAAACCAAATTATATAGGAACCTGGAGCCTGCTAAGGTCTAGCCTGATATGTGAGCAAGGGATGTCAGACCTGAATTTTCAAGGTGGCCAACAAACTATAGTGTGTGAAATTCTGATTCTGACTCCTTTGCCTCCTACTGTGGACTTTTTCTGTCATTATGTTGTTTAAACACTCAACCTTGGAATATTTTCTGGTATCTCTAGAAGTCTTGATCATGCATGGTCACAGTGTCTCTATTTTAATTATGTGTTCCCACTGGACTAATTAACTTGCTGTTTGAGCCTAAATTTAGTAAAATTTCATTCTGATATCATGTGTTTGAGAAATAAAAAAAAAAAAAATCTGTGAGGTAGAACAATGAAAACTGAAATAATTGAGATCTGGGAAATTGATAGCCTTCGTTTATTTTTAGTCAGGAGAGCTGAAGTGTTTCGTAGAGAATAGCACATTTATGTTGTCTCATGATCCCCTGCATAATTGTTTTAAAACATATTTTTTAAAAAGAAGAAATTTTCTGGTTCACATCTGCATATTGCTATGGCTTATTTCTATGACTGTTCTCTATTTGGAGGAAAAACATAATTTAGTTACTTTAAGATTTGATTTTTATTTTGAGTCCTTTTGGAGGAGAAAGGGAAATAGCTTGGTTTTTCATTGCATCATCTGTTCTGGCATCCCAAGAGCTGAAGTGACTTCAGTTCTTTAGTCTTCAGTAACTGGCCCTATGAAGTAGTTTGGCTATTTCTTGTCTTTAGGGGGAACAATTTGAAAGCACAAGAGTGAATGTCTAGTTTCAAGTGATAACTTGTACAAATTTTTTTCATGAATTCTACCTTGAAATTTTCCTTAACTGCTTCAGTTACTGTAACTTTTCTTAACAGCCTAATAAGTTCTTGTGTAGCTGAATTTTTTAACTGATCATGTTTGTTAAATATATATATATATATATTTATATATATATTCTCTAATTCCTTAGGTACTCCTTATTTGTTTCTTATTTCTAGTATGCATTACAGTGGACAAACAACAAATGATGTAGAAGTCTGATTGCTATAACCTCTTCTGGGGTATTAAACTGTGGTTCATGTGTGAGCTCAACATTGGAGAAGTCCAGAAGAAAGCCAGAAGTTCTGATTTAGTGGGGATTTCTATAAGAAAATAAGTCTCTTGCTTCCTGAGCTGAATCAAGAGACTTGCCAGATTGGGATGTGCTCACTAAGCTGTTGCAGTTGAGCTCCACCGTTTAAGACATTAATGTTACTAAACTGACCCCAGGACCTGTGTTCACTTTTTAAGCTTTTCAGTGATTAAAGCATATCTGGAAATGAAACCCTAGTCTCTGGATCCTTGCAGTGTTTAACAAGCCTGTCTGACATCTACAATATTTGAGGCACATTCTTGGAACTCTTTTTTTGCATTAGGATTCACAGACTGTATGCAGAACTAGATGAAAGAAAAGAAAGGGGAAAGCCTTTTCCAGATTGCATAAAACATTCTGGAGCACTACTGTGCTTTAGGTTGGTATTCAAGTGAGACTGTCTTTGCACATGTGACTTTTTATTGCCTTCTCAGAGCCAATGGCTCACTTGATAAACCCAGGATTGTTTTTCCAACAGCTAATTAGGACCAATCTGCTACATAACACTTTGTCCATGTTCTTGGCATCAGAGTGCCTTAAGTGGGTTTTGGGGTTCTTTTTTTGTTGGTGCCTTTTCTTTTCTTTGTCTTTTCGGATTAAGCCTTAGCTCTTTTCCATCAGTTTTTCTTTGAACTTCTGATAGAAGTTTGGCAGAGATAAAAGGAAACTGCCTTTGCTTGAGCTTAAGTTAAGGAACCATTTAAATTTATTGTGCATTGTCTAGCTAGTGGTCTCCAAAGTATGGTGTGTACAAGACAATTCGCTGGGATACAGGAAGGAAATATTTTTGTACAATTACTAAAGGTTTATATCATCTTATGTTCCTTTTTAAATTTCTATTTCTGTGTTTTACAATCACAGAATTGAGGTTGGAAAAGACCTTTAAGATCAACCTGTCACTAGTACCTCTCTGGAGATTTTAATTAAATAAAGTTTGTAGAAGGTATGTGCTCAAAATACTTACTGCTGGTAGGGATGTGTGGCCAAAACACTTTGGAGACTGCTGGTTTGGGAAAGGTGTAGCAGAGCTCTAGGAGAAAGCAGCTCATGGCATACATATTATGGCATTCAGGGGTGCAGAGATCTCATCAGGGTGACAGCCATCCTCAGCTTATGGGCAGGTTGTCCAAGCTGTGGGTAGGAACATTTGTCCTTTCAGGTTCAGTGGGGGGTTGTGTGCCTTGTGAATATGGTAACTACGGAGAGGAAATCTCAATGTCAAGATTGAAAGAGTAAAATAGAACACTTACGTGGAACATCTGCCTCCATTTCATTGTATTTCACTAGCATGGCAGTTCCAGACCTTATTTTAGGTGCAAGCATGTCTGTCCTTCAGCAACAAAAGTTTCCATGCCACACCTGTATTTGCCACTGGTACCATGTAACCAGGCTGCTGAGCTGAAGGCAGCATGTCAGTGGGACAATTGCAGCTGCTTGCAGATGTAAACACACTGGGGAATAGCAGCCCTTTGCTTAAGAAATGTTACTGTACCATGTGTGCAACAGCTATGTGAGTAGTAAGGTTTTTTCCCTAGCTATTAAAAAGAGACTTACTCTACAGCGAGAACATTTTTTTTTTTTGTTATGCAAGACATGCAGTAGGAAAAAAACCCAATTCTTGTTTCAGTAATCTTTAAAACCCAAAAAATTAGCCTGAACTTCAGTGTCTTCACAGGACCAGCTCTTGGAAAACAAGTCTAGTTCTCAGAGGTTTGAAAATAAAGTAAATACTGATGAATCATCTATGATCTATAATGCTTATCAGCTTATAAATTCAATAAGCTGGAGTTCAAGTCCTGCCATTAGGTTGCCACCACCTTATGCAGCACTACAGGCTGGGGAAAGAGGGGCTGGAAAGATGCCTGGTGGAAAAGGCCTTAGTGGTGCTGTCAACAGCAGGTGAAAATGAGCCAGAGTTTGCCCAGGTGGTCAAGAAGGCCAGTGGCACCTGGCCTGTGTCAGCAGGACCAGGGCAGTGACTGTCCCCCTGTGAAGGCCACACCTTGAGCGCTGTGTCCAGTTCTGGGCCCCTCATTAAATGAAAGATGTTGGAGTGTTGGAGCAAGTCCACAGAAGGGCAGTGGAGCTGGTGAAGGATCTGGAACATAATTCCTATGAGGAGCAGCTGAGGGAACTGGGCTTGTTCAGTCTGAAGAAAAGAAGGCTGAAGGAAGACCTTATCACTCTCTAAAACTGCAGGAAAAGAGGTTGTGGCAAGGTGGGTGTTGGTTTCTTCTCCAAGACAACAGGACAAAGGGACACATACTCAAGTTGTCCCAGGAAGGTTCAGGCTGGATATCAGGAAAAATTTATTCACTGAAAGAGTGGTTCAGCACTGCCTAAGGAGGTGGTGGAGTCACCATCCCTGCGAGTGTTCAAAGGCAAGTACATGGCACTTTGCAGTATGATTTAGTGGGCATGGTGGTATGCAGTTGAAGATTTGTTATCTTGGAGATCTTTTCCAATCCTTATGAGTCTGTAAGAAAACTGTCCCAAGGTACTGGCCATAGTGCAGGTTAATTCTTTATGTCAAGACTTCAGTACCCATCTAGCAGAACTACCAAAGTATAGATACTTTTTTAAAAGAACTTCAGTAGAGTGTTTTTACTGACTTTGTAATTCAGAGTTCTAAGTAATTTGTTTAGTGAAATTGAATAGAGATAGTTGGAGCTTCGGAACTGGGAGATTTGTAATAACTTCTTTTTTTCCCCAGCAACATCATAATTAATCTGTCATATGGGAACAAATAATATTCCTGGCTTTAAAATAAGATGACACAAAATGAGTGTGTGTTTTCATGTCCTGCAAATGGTCAAGCATACACTTTCAGAATAGCTTGTAAGGCCATAGTGACACCACTTGCAACATTTTGTGATAACAAGATGCACCAAAATTTCCATTTCAGTGTTTCTGCACTGAAAGTTTACCTCTTCAGAACGGCATATGGTTATTTTAGTCATTCATACCAGAAGGAGAAACCTTGCAAGGCTGCCCTGATCAAAAGATGAGTTTGTGATTGCTCTTCTCCAAAGAGAACTGCTTTGTAAATTGCCAGGGAAGTGACCTTAATTCTCTAAGGTATGATGCAGAGACAGCATACTCACAGAATATCTTTGTTGAATTCATGTGACTTAAAAAGTTCTCAGCACCCTATTATTAATGTATTGTTATATGTATGGCAGGCAACCCAAAGTTATCTTGACGAATGTCCTGAGGATGAAAATAGGAAGAAAATACATACAGGCGCAACCTAAAACTGGTGTTAATTTTTCTGATGCTGGCAAGCTGCAGTCAGATCAAGCACCCTCATCATCTGCTGCCAGCGTAAAGATATGGCAGATTTTAAACCCTACTCTCCAAAGTCTTTTTCTGTCTAAAAGGTATGTTGTCTTTGCCTTATGTCACTAAACAAAATAATTTTCCTTGCAGTTATTTCTTGGTGAGAAAGTGTTCTTTATTGTGCCACAGTTTCCTTCTTCATGAACTGTATTTTGTCTTACTTCACTGAATTCACTTGTACCTGGTTCCTTTTGATAATCATTGAGAGAGATGGTGCCAGGCATACTTTAGTGTTTTTTCTGATCAAATGGCTTCTAGAGGGTCCTGTACTGTCAAGACCAATTAATTATTGTTTAGCCATTGGACTCTCAAAATGGTTGGCCTTTTTTTTATTCTCATGAAAAGAATACACTTGAATATAACTGCAGTGCTTTTCTAAGAGGAGATACCAAGGTGTATTTTCACTGTTACTGCTTTAGACTACTCATGAAAATAGGAAATTGGCATAAATGATCAGAAGAAAAGCATATCAAGTCTAGTATCTTCTTTGCAGCCCTGCAAGCAATGGTCAATGGTCAATTGTAGATGTTCAGGGTAAAGTATGGCTAGAGTGAATGCTTTATTTCTGGATTTTCTGTTGAGCTTCTGATAACAGTTTAGGGGCTTCCTTTATTGGAGGTTACATCCAGTCTACATGTTCTTCAGTATTAGAATTTTCATCTTTAAGTTGTATCTCTTAATTGTTTATCTCCTGTGGGTCTCTGCAATTGTGTCTGGAAGGTAGCCTCCTGATGAAAAGCAAATTTATGTCTTGCAAGAGGAGATCTGAGTGTTCTCCAGACATCACAGCATCTGTGCTGGAGTGTGCTCTGTGGATTCACACAGACAACAGGAGAATTATGCAGTCAATACTCGAAAGGCAGTGTTGTTCAAAACACATTCAAAAAGGCCATAGCCTTACAACCTAATCCAAAATAAATTGCAATGGAAGGGGTAGCATTTAAATCCCAGTCTGAGAAAGGAAGTGGATATGGGCTGTACAACAAGCTGGCTCCTGTGACATTGTATGAAATAAGTTGAGCTGCTCTTACACATTGTGTGCATGTTCAAGTAGGAATTGCATCTTTATATTTCTGCTTGGCTTATTTTTGATGCTTGTCTGTTTTAACACCTGCAGGTATTTTTCTGGGTCTTACAATACTGTAGAGTGCTACCTCATACTTGAGGAGTGGAATAAAATCTAATGCTACCTTTTGTGTGCATGCTAGTTTTCTATCTGTTCACTAGGTGCTTTAGAAAATATGTTCTGTTTTACTGGAGGCTTCTTGTTCACAGGAAAATCAAGATTGTTTGTTCCAGAGTTCTGACAAATGTGTACAGATACTGCATGAAAGCTGCTTAGAGAGAAATATTTACCAGTTTTTAAACTGCAGGATGTGTTAGAGGCAATGCAGTGTGCATAGTATCTGGCTAAGGTAAAATTATAAAATTACATGGCTAGTTTTCTTACCTTTTGTGTTTACCTGTTTTCCTTGTACTTTAATGGGATTTTTTTTTTTTGCCTCTAAGGGACTAAAAATATTGATGTTTAATTATCAAGCTTGTAGGATACATGAATTTAACAAGAAGCTTGTTTCTCTAGATTGCAGTGCAGTACTTATGGTTTACTGTTATATGTATGGCAGGCAACCCAAAGTTATCTTGACGAACGTCCTGAGTACGAAAATTGGAAGAAAGTACATAGACAGCCACGTAATAATTGATGCAAATTTACCTGCTGCAGACAAATTGCAATCGGGTCAACTCCCCTCATCAGCTGTTGCCAGCCTACAGACATGTCAAATATTAAGTTCTCCTCATGAAAGTTCTTTTCTTTCTGAAAGGTATGTTACTCACTGCTGATTTTGCCAGTCTTCCTGAAATGACGTAACTTCCCAATGGAAAAGAATTTCCCTGAAACAGCTTTTGTTCTATTCTTTTCTTGAATCAGGAGATCAGTTTCCTGACTGCAAATTAACATGCTTCTCCAATGAGACATTTTAACATTGCATTTATTCTGGTTTGCTGGACCTGGTGTTAAAAGGCTACTTTTCTTTCTTAGAAGGAATTTCTGTTTGCAGTGATTGCACTGCTTTGATTTGGGAAGAAACACAAGTAATTCTAACACATCTAAGTTGGTTTTGTGTCCAGAACCAAAATCTTGCTTTCTTGTTGGTGTTGCTGTGTTCTAGCATGATTTCAAGTAACTTTTTTTGCAAAATATCTCCAAATTCCTCTCTGTAATAATTAATTTCTTACCACATTAACCCACTGGTGGTGTCAATATTCCTAACAGGGTGGCATTGGTTAAGGGCTCTGCGTGTCCTCCTACCACTTAACATCTACTCTTCATCTTTTCCTATATTTAGGTTGACTGAGCATCACAGTAATGTTTGACAAATAAAACTAGCAGAAATCAGGTATTAGAATTAGATAACACCTGTTGTGGTCTAAGGTGGCTGTTGCATTCAAAGCAAGCTGCCTCTGTTTGTCTTTTATGGTTACAACAGCAAATTTTCCACAGGGAAAAATAGCAGAAAATTCTGAGGAAGACGGTAGAAGGATGAAGAAGAGAATAATGATGTGAGGTTTTTTTTTGAAGGCAGGAGTAATTAAAAGTTCCCAGGTTGAAACTGAGATAAATCAGTCATATTCCTCATTCTGATACATCAACATCTTAGGGAACTGAAATTAGTAGCATTTTTTTTTTCCTACAGAATTTCCCATTGCTGCTTACATTAACCTGACAAAGCTGCAATTTAAATGAGATTTAGAGAGAACAGTTTATTAGGCCATCTCATTTTAAAGTATCATATTTTTTACTAATAATTTTCTGTGACTTAAGGCTGGCTGAAGTGTGGGGTGTTCATTTGGATTGTTGTGCTTTTCGGTTTTTGGGTTGTTTTTTGTGGTTTTTTTTTTTGTGGTTTTTTTGTTTTGGTTTTTTTTGTTTTATTGCAAAATAAGACTAATTTTTAGTATCTGATTTTTTAACTTTGTAAAGTTTGGATGATGGGAGGTAGTGGAATTATAGAGAGAAAAACATGAACTCTTGTATTTAATGCTCTAAATCTGAGGGTACATCTTGTGTATTTTTTCTGGCTCATATCTGAAGCACAGTATTCTATATTAAGCACAATAATGGTTCGAGCTAGTAATTTTTTTAGTAGTTAGGATGACTTTTCACTCTTCCCCAGTGAATAGCACTTTATTGCAATTTCCAATAGATACAATATGGGAAATGGAGAATTGAGGAGTTATTTCAACAAAGTCATGGCTTGATCCTGGTCACGTGTCTGTAAGTAAAGTCAGTGCATTGCATACACTTGGCACTGATTCCTTTGGGGTCTCTTCTTTGGAGGAGAATAATAAAAGCTCCCCTCTTGTAAGTGTTATACTTATATATGCACATGATCATACAGAGAGGCTTTCACTCCATCAGAGTAGCCAGAATGCATGCTGAAAATTGTGCTAGTTTTGTACTCTGGAAATTTCAGCTCAAGTTAAAGAATTGTGTGTCATCAGAACAGGATGGTAGTAAATTAACTTATCTCTACCAGGTAGAACTTACTGCCAGCTCCCCCTTTGCATTCTTGCTCTTCGTATTGCAGAATTGGTGGATTTTTGTTGCTTTACTGCAACCCAGTGTGAAATGCACTTATTTAAGTGAGCACAGACCTGTCAGTATAACTAATGAATTTGAGGTAGATTTTAAATGTATAGAAACCCAGGGTTTTAAAGTGTTTATAGTATTTGTTTCTCCTGATTGTTAAGGACACTTTACAATATATATTGCCATAGCTTCATAGGTGTTGCATATTAAAGGGGTTAAGGGGTGCATTTTAAACTGAGCTATCAGCAAAGCTGGCATTGAAAATAAAATGTGCAGAATTTATACATAAAGCAAATATGTTTAGGAAAATCTATTAGCTGAAACTTAATTCAGGTGCTTTCTGCTGTTAAAGTCCCTGAATTGTGATGTTGGTATAAAACAAATGCTGAAAACTACTTGATAGATTTGTAATGGTCTTTTAAGACAGTCAACTCTACACAGCTGTTATGCATACAAATATTTTAGTTGAGAGAGAAGTGTGGGTTCCAAAATCAGGTTTTCTATAGCGGCCTGCCTAGTTTATGTAAGACTGTCTTGTTCCATAGACAGAATGAACAATAGCACTTAGTGGAAACTACTTCTGTATCTGGTCCAGTTTATGATTCTTTATGAATGGAAAGATAATCAGTTATTTTTTCACAATGCTCATCACTGTGGTATTGGAGCACTCCAGAAATCTTTGTCTGTACAGAATTCCCAAAGAGCACTCATACTCCAATTTACAGATAGATCACTAAAGAGTAGTCACCTGTTCAAAAAGTGTTCGACAGTTTTGGTTGTCTGGTTAGAGATGTCAAGAGTGTTTTTTGCCATGGTGGGTGATGATTTTTAGGAGTTGAAGCTTGGCTGTCAGCGATATCAGGCATTGTGATGATCACTTAGCTGTTTGAAAATCTGAGATCACAACACTGAGTTGAACATATTATAAAATGATAAACACAAAATCCATTTGGATTAAGTACTGTAATTCTTTTCTGTTTCTTTCTTTCGTTGTCCCATCCCTCTCCACCCGCCTTGAAGTTACTGTTTCAGGCCCTTTTGAGCAGGAATTTCTATTTCAAATAATTCCACATTTCAGGATCTTACTCAATGGATTTTATCACCAGCTCTGAATCTAAGTTAAAAATATACTACACTCACTGTATTTGTTACAAAGGCAATGATCGTCAACCGACTGTTCTCTCTTTTTTTCTTGTGTTCTTGTTGCAATCATTCCTTAAAGCAAAATAATGTTTCAGTGTCTGATCCCAAGTGTGTCAGATTCTAATACTGTGCCTTTTATAAGCATCTGTTTCATTTATCTGTGTATTGCCACAACTGGACTGAATTAATTTGTGTTTCCTTTGGCAAGGTTCACGTGTTTATGGGAAGGACAGAAGTTTGAAGTCTGATCAACTCTTGTTTCTGTTGGGATTTTTATTCAGTATTATTTCAAAATTAAAGATAAGTCATAGTTAATATTATTTACAGGTCTGAGCATTGCCTGAGAAAGACAGATGATGAAGTGTGTAAATTGACCAAGGCTTCTAAGGAACCAGAAAAAGTTAATGCTGTCACTTTAAGAAGACGAGAGCTGCAGAAGAAAGGTTTGTAGTTAGCAGTCATCTAGTGGTTAAGTATGCATTTTGGAGATTGTTGGGATATTTTCCTTTTTTAATCTAGTATTGTGAGGAGAGTACAGAAATAAATTGAGGTGTTGCAGGCAGTGTATGTGTTTCCTCAGAATACTTTTTTTTTTTACAGATACAGTAAAAATGTATCAGATGCCTGGTTTTAAATAGTTATAAAACTATGGTGAATCAAATCTGTGGAAGAAAAATTAGACTGAGTACCACCTCACTGCACTGTTATAATCTTGATTTTCCAGAAAAGTCTTATAATAAAGAATGTAATCCACTAAGAATGCTCAAATAGTTTGTGATCCCTGCTAAATTATTCATGCTATATGGTATTTATTTTAACTGCTGAAGAATTAGGACCTCTATGCACATTCTCCAGGGATAATGTGCGGTCTTTTTATGCTAGCTACTAATATTTGCAGATTAGAACAGGAAATTGAGAATATTACATTTGGCAGAACAGAAAGAAAGATTGTGGAGTATAAAGTGCTAAATCTTGTTTGAAAGGGATCTATGAATTTGGTTATACCCTTGACTAATTATGCAAAAAAAAAAAATTTGGAGGAATATATTTTGGCAGTCATATACATTAAAAAAGGAAAGAACTTACTGTGTAGAACTTATTACACCTACTTCCATGCATTTTATATAAGACATAAACAATATGAAGAAATATAAAGGTTTTTAAGGATAATATATTAAATTACTTTTTTTTTTTTGACACAGAAAACAAGCACTGTGGTGAACTGGAGAAGAGGAGCAGACACATGAACAGCACTACTCTTAGTCAGAAGGCATCAGGCTCTTTTGATTCTGAGAAAAGGAAAAGAAGATACAGTGGCCATATTTCTGATGATTGTAATGCACACATTCCACAAAAGTCACTTGCATTCTCTGTAAGTTGCCCTTAATTTTAGCATACATTCACACATACTAACATAGCTGCAGTAGCAACATCCCAAATAAAAGGATTATGCCAATAAATAGGATTTATCATACAGGTATATTAGCAGATATTGCCTGTTGAGGTAAATTAGTTCAGAGATGCATCACAAGGAGTGAATCAATGTTCTTCTGTCAACATCGTCACATTCTGCTTATTGTAGCAGAAAGGTAGAGAAAGATGAATGACAGTGTTTCTTTCAGGCAGGAGCATAGATTCAAACAATTTTGAAAATAAGGCATCCAGCTTCTTAAGATTCTTTCACAGATGATCTAGAATTTGGGACTAATTAGGGGCATCAACAGCAAAACTGCCAAATATACCTAAGGTTGTTGAAATCTTACAGATGTCATCTTTTTGCTTCCTCCTTAGTCTATTTTACTTTGCCCTGAAGTTTTGTTCTTACCCGTCCTTAGGATTTGGAAAAAACCCAACAAATAAGACTGAGAGAATCAGTCAAGTACAAAGTGGATTTATATTCAAGCATTTGAATATAAACAATTAAGACATCTCTGTAGCCTACTGATTTAAACCCTACAGAGACAAGGCAGTTATCAAACCTGTAAAACCCAGTTGACCAAGTCACACTTTTGGAAAGTAAGGAAAGCACAGATTATTGGCCTCCATGTCTGACACTGACAGAGCTGCTAAAATCAGAAATAGTTCCTTGTTCAGTTTGAATAGGGGTCACTGTAGCTTTTTAAAAGATTGTATTAATACTCTTTGGAATATGAGGGGGGAGAAATGATCCTGAATTGAGCGTTCAATGTCACTGTGTTAAGCTATAATTATATTTTCTAGCACATAGCTAATATCAGTGATCACTGCTCTGAACCATCTAGAAATGTCAAGAAATAAACTTACATCCTGTCTCTGATTCCTGTTTCTAGGAAAATAAAGGTTTGAGTTCAGCTCAGTCTCCTGACTGCAGAATACCCTGTGAGGATGGACAAGACCACAGATCTAATCCTATTCTGGTGCCAGATGGTCCAGCAGAGAGAGACTCTAAAGACACCTCCACCCACAACCACTTAAGGCCTGCTCACAGCCACACAGAGGACTCTGCCTCAGAGTCTCCTTCCAGAAATGTGTCAGAGAAACAGCTTTCTGCCAGCAGTGGGGATGTGCCTTCCCCACAAGTTAGTACCATCAGGAGATTAAAGCTGAACAAAGCAGAGTACCTGAGCAAGCTGCGGAGCAGAATCTGCAGGGGTAATCAGCACCTTGTTTCCATTGACCCAAGTATGTACTGTGTCTGTGCTGGTGACAATTCCTGGTGGTACACTTAGCTACTAAAACTTGAGCATAACTGGCTAGTTGAGACAGAGGGAACAAAAGACTGAAGACTGCCATCCTGTTTTTAATGCATTGGGCAGGTTAGAGAACAGTGCCTAATGTCAGAACCTTGTATCTGAGGAACAGGATGAACAGCAAGATTCTTGAAATCCAATCCTCTTTTTCCAGCTGATTTTGTGGCTATGGAAAAACACAGCTTTTACTTTTTAATGAGCTAAAACTGAGAGAAATTACTCTTTTCTTTGAAGCAGCTGTGCTGTGTCCTGTTTCATTTAACTGCCAAAAAATTTGAGGACCTGGTATAAAAGGTGTTTGTAAATATACAGAGCACTACTTGTTGCATACAATTCCATGCATGCAGATCTTGACTGGTTTGAGCAGTGTGCTTTGATATCATGTACTGCAAGTCAGAATTCTTTACTTGTCTGAAATCCACAAGGAATGAAATATTCACAAGTCTGTACTTTGTAGTTTACATATACTTCTTTTTTCTTTTTCAGTTATCCTTTCCAGTGATGATGAAGATGGACCTTCTGAACCACAATGCACAGAGCTGATCGAGGATAATGTCACTGAAAATAAAGAAACACAGTCTGACTTCTGTTTCTCAGCTAAGCAATTAGAAGACAAGACAAAAAATCACACAGAGCAGGTAGTCCAGTTTTTGGCTGATGTATTGTTATGCCAATTTATTTCTGTAATGCTTGTTATAGAAAATGATTGCTTATTATTGTCCCAGCCACAAGCAGAAGCTGCAGAAATTTAATTCACAGATAGAATACTGGACAATGTTCAGAGAATTTCTCTGGTTCTGAAATTTCTCTGGTTCTCTTGGGTGTTTTTGCTACACACAATGTATTTCCTGTTATGACAATAAACATTTGAAAATATTTAATTTCAGAAAACAGGAAGATCAAATAGTAACCTGAGGTAGAAACAGACATGATAAAGATTCATCTGTGGAAGAATTTGTTTCCACACACTGTTGTATGGTGATCATAGTTTTTTTGTCATCCAATCCTCTGTTCTAATTCAGGGCTTAGAGAAGTTCAGGGTCTTTGTTGACAGCAGGCAGAGATAAAGTGAAGTTCCCCTTCCTCTTGGGCTAGCTGTAGAACTTGAATCTAAAAGTAGCCATAAAGGTTGGTTGCCCTGTTTTGGACTTGATTATCCCTTGGCTGCTTGCTTTGACCTGGATAGGGGGTATCTCTATAATCCTGAAGCGAGTCAGAAGAGCCATTGCTGCCTCTTCTCACAGGTGAATCAATTCAATCATAAGCACTGAATTGGATCCTGAAGGTCTGCTGTGAAATAGAGCTGTTGCTCTGTTGTTTGAGTTTTTACTATTTGGAACCAAATGAGAGATTGTGTCTTGGTAATGGAGGTGAAACAAGGTACTGTTAGACCCTTAAGGAAATTGTCAGTAATGAATGTAATAACACTTGGAGCTTTTTAAAATTATTTTTTTATGTGGAAGCTGGCTTTGGGAGTCAATTCTTACAATCGTGAATAAAGGTATTCCTGAAGTTACAAGAGGGGCATATCTAACAAATACAAATTTTTTCCAGTTTTTAACAGAGTCAGTTGAAGATAAATATCCTCTCAGCTTACCTTCTAGAAGCACACCTAAAAAGCAGACAAATCTGGATGTTGAATTTGATAGACTACACATTGGGAAATTTAAGTGTCTATCAACAGGTCCTGCTAGGGTAAGTTGTTCTATTATTTTGTGAATACTTAAAAATTAAAATTCTGGTTGAACAAAGTACCATACTGGTACTTAGTGTGGAAGCACAGAGTTTTTGTTACTGTTGCATTAAATTCTTTTGGCTCAGCATTGGAGTATGTGGCCTTGTGCATTTGGATTGCTGTCAGTAGAAAAGCTAAGTGTGATTTGCTGTGGCCACAGTTTTCACTTGTAAAGGTTCTGTATAAATGCTGTACTGGAACACAAGTCATACTGAGGAAGTTTTTAATGGATTCTAACAGAAAACAAGGGCCATATTAATGGCCAATTAATGTCACTTTAAATAAAGACCAATTACTTTACTCAGAAATAGTAGTTGTGTTCTAATAAAGTAATTCATAATGATCAGAGTTCAGATGTATACTATGCTCTTGCCTTTTAAACAGAAAATTGCTTGCTTTGTGGCTTCAGAGAGCATAAAAGCAATACTAAAAGCTTTAGTGTGTAGCCAATATGCTACTCACAGGGTGTGGAAACATAAGTGAAGATGTTCTTTAAATGGAACACCAGCTCCAGGAGTTTCAACAGGTCTTTGAACAGGTTCATTCTGTATATTGCCACTGAAAAAGATGTTTGAACGTACATATCTTTTGCCTTCAGCAAAACATTTTGAAATCTTGGATTGTAATAACAATTTCAGCATCTCATAAAACAGCAGTTACAGAAACATTTAATGGAAATTTTCTAAATTAATAGGCAAAAATCATTTGAAGGATGAGTTTCAATAAATTTAGGATCAATGCTCTTAAGTGTAAAGTAGAATTTTTCTTGGGAAACACAACTTTGTGCCTACTGTGGTGCCACAGGGGAAGCCTCCTTTGTTAATGTGTAACCTTTTCTCGAAGTGACAATAAAGCATTTTTCATTTAGCAAAGTCTCTTTAAGATAGCAGCAGTGCAAGTAGAATCTTTAAAGGCCTTTAATTCATAAGGAAATACCAGCACAAAGTTGAACCACTTCTCTCATGTCCTTACTGCTAGCAGTGCATCTGACAGCTTCTCCCAGAATGCTTTACCTCCTTCTGTCCCAAGTGTTCACCTTTTCTTTTTAAGGAGCCTATTGGCAGTTCTGCAACTTTGTGCCTTGCACTTCTGAAAGTCACTTGCTGTTATTTATGTTCTGCAATGCCTTTAAGAATGTTTTTTAGGTGATATAGGCAATGTGAAGTCTCAAACTTCACAAAGCATATTTGACTTCAACTTAATGCTTTCCAAACTGAATTTCTATTATATTATTTTAATATAATATTCTGTTATATTATTTTCAGTTTATTTCAATGTAAGGAAAGATGTGAAGATATTTAAAAATTCATATATTGTTTTAATAATTTTGTAAAATGCAAACTAATTTATGTTTTTTAAAATCTTATTTCAGTTTACAATGAGAAATATTGTGATCCCATTTCAGGGTAAGAGAATTTTCTTTAGCCTTTTCTTAATTGTATCTTTATAGTATTGCATTAAAATACTAAGTATGTGTTTCTGTTATCAATAATTTATAATCTTTCACAAAGATATTAGATAGTTTTTAATTTTTTATGTTTTTCACTAAATAAAAGTTTAGGTGTCGATAGTGTAAGCATTAACAACTTACCAGCTTCTTGTACTTTTAAGATGAATTTGTAGTTTTAATGGCATGCCTCCCATATTCCTGCATATTTTAGGTGTTGAACTGTAGTAGATATGACTTTGCATATTTTTGAGGTGAAACACTGAACTTTTCAAATTAGCATTTTAGATCTTTAGGTTTACAAAAATTTGTGATTAGACTAAAGCTAAGAGAAATATAATGCTAGAGTTGCATTCTGTTGATTTTCCAAGATGATGTGTTGTAGGAAAAGGTTTATGAGCAGTTTTAAGTGGACTTGACTTAAAGCAAATAGGAATTAATGATTTGCAGTATTCTTTTTTCCATAGTTGTAGGTATTAACTGTGGTTATTTTGACAAAAAAAACCCCAATTTTTTTTCCAGGAAGCATCCTGCATGCAGGTGTTTAGATTTTTGTGTTACAGTTTGATAGTTTTGTTTTACACAGCTTGATGTAGCTGACTTAAATATTGAATCCTCAGTATATTATGTAATGCAAGGAATAAAATCTATAAATATTGTGTTAATACACTCCAGTCACACCTCTCAGCATGTGATTACTGTGGCATGTATTACTCTATCTATGGCTGTTAAGGGCATGTTTTTTTGAATTCTGTTTTCTACAGTGTCTCTTAAGAACATTCAGCTTACAGTGGACACACTGGATCTGAGAAGATTTGGCTGGTGGAAAAGTGGTGGTGGCTGTTCTTCAACAATTATTTTTCTTTGGTTGTCTGTGGATTATGTAGAAAAGATTGAAACCCAGATGGGAAAGTTAGTAACCAGTCAGCCATGTGAGTAATTGCTTTCCTTAAGTGCAGTGAAAAGGTCATGTCAGTAAAACAGCTGGGTTTTGGAATGCAGAGGAAAGCCTATAGTGTTTTAAAGATCACACAATCAGAAAATACACTGAGTTGGAAGGATCATTGAGTCCAGCTCCTGGCCCTGCACAGCACCATCCCCAAAAATCATACCATGTGCCTGACAGCATTGTCAAAATGCTCCTTGAACTCTGTCAGGCTGGTGCTCAGACCACTTCCCAGGGGAGGCTGTTCCAGTGCCCAGCCACCCTCTCGGTGAAGAGCCTTAGGCTGATATCCAACATATATCCAATATATCCTCTCTTGACACAAATTCAGGCCATTCCTGTAGGTCCTGTCCCTGGTCACCACAGAGAAGAGCTCAGTGCCTGCCCCTCCTCTTCCCCCCATGAGGAAGTTGTAAATGCAATGAGGTCTCTCCTCAGTTTCCCCTTCTGAACAAGCCAAATGATCTCAGATGCTTCTTGTACGACTTCCCCTCAAGACCCTTTACCATCTTTGTGGCCCTGCTCTGGATGCTTTCTAACAGCTTAATGGCATTTTTATATTGTGATGCCCAAAATTTGCAGACGTACTCAAGGTGAGGCTGTACCAGTGTGGATAAGTTGGTTACTTCTGCATTTCTAAAATTCTTCATTGTACTTTTATTTGAAAGAAAAAAACCTAATCTTATCTGATTCAAACTTACTGTTGCTTAATAAAAAGACATCAAAGCAATTTAATTGTAGTCTGTCAGAAGGCCTTCTGCAACTAGACTTGAGTACAAAGCATCTCTCTCTATAAAATATATGGATGTGTTAAATATCCATACTCTTGAATATTGTCTGTGCTATACAAAAGGCTTGGCAAGTAAAGATTGGCTTGACCTTTGACAATACTGCAGTGAGCCATTGATTATTATTGAAAAAAATTTCCACAAAAGGCAAAATGGGCTGTTTAATCTTTGGGTATTATGGACTCCTTGTATTTGGTATTCCAGCATGAGGCTCTGTAAAAAAATAGAGCATGGTCTGTTAAAAATAGAGTATAACTGTGGCTCACACATTCAGAGTGGCGCAATCATACAAGGTTTTTTTCATAGGTGCAACAATTTTGCTTTCATAAAAGATGATGTCAGCATTGTCTGTGTGAGATTTAATAATCACCTCCTGTATGAAAAATTATGAGCAATGGCAGCTTTACACAAGTAGTTTGGAGCAAAATACTGAATAAAATTTTAGGAGAGAGCTCCCTTTAGTTGATGCAAGTTTGTTGTAGCTACTGGTACCTTCTGTAGACACAGTTCCCAGTAAAATGAATGGAATGTGAGTATGAAGATGCAAGACATCTTTTAATATTAGGTTTATTTGCACTGGTTACATTCTTGTTGGAGAAACCATCAGTAATTTTAATTAGATTTCTGTTAGATTGTTTTATACTTCTTAATTTTACATAGTAATGTGAATATTTTGAAGTGTTTTCAGAGACTTGTTGAAAAAATCAGTAGTGGTTTTGTGGATTGTGGAAATGGTTACTATGGTTCTGCTCTGCTGCAAATATATTTGGAAAATGTATTGTGGTGGATCTGACAGCCTGGGAGGGGTCAGAGTGGTTTCTCAGCCAGGAAAGTTAGAAAGGACTTTAACAAGAAGACAGGGTAGGCTGTGCTGGTCTATGTTCATGGCACGGCCACACAAGTGCACTGACCAGCAAAGTGTTTAAATGTGACTGGTTCTTGTTATGCCCTTAACCTTTCTTTGCCCATACTGCTTCTTCCCTGAATTACCTGAATGACTCTCTTTGCTGCCTTTAGGTCTTTCCCTAAACAATCCTTTGGGATTCCTGTGCAATCCCAAAATACTCTTCCCCTGCATCCCATCATGTGTGCTGTTCACCTCAGCAGTAGCCCCCTTTCAGTCCAAAAAGTGCTCTGGCACTGACTTATGGGGATGGGTTTTGGGTCTGGACCCTTGTGCTGAGACTCTCCTGGGACAGCCCTGGGAAGGGCCCCAACTGTGTGTCTCTTGCTCAGTCTGTATTTTGGGTTCTTACCTGCCATTTTGCTGTGCTCCTCTGGGCTGTGAAAGTGGGACTTCTGTGGGCTGATGGCTCCTGTGATGAACCTGGCAGGGCTTGTTTGGGCTTCCCCTCTTGCCATTGTCTCTCTTAGCTCCTTTGTGGGTGTTCAGACAAGTTTCTATCATTTAATCTAATAGTTAATATTATCCATTGTCTCCCTTTTCCAGCCAGATCCAATGAATTTGTATTTTTGGAAATGTCTCAACCACTCACAGAATGGGAAGAAGAGAGGCTGACTGAACTGATTACCGGTGTCAGCAAGAGGAACAGAGCACCAGATCTTGCTGAGATTTTGTCTTTGAAAGAAGCATTACTCTTGTTTAAGGATCTTTCTCCCGAAGAAAGCTCTTTTGTGAGTTGCAATAAGGATCTACTAAAGCAATACATGCCAAAAGAGAATACCTCAGATGGTCATGAGCCTGTAATTCAGGTGAGTGGATAGCTGTTGCTTTATTCATCACCACTGCTTGGCATTCACACATTTGAGTAAATTTTAGGTCAGCCTTCTTCTATAATTCATATCAAAAATCCCAGTCAGGATTACTCCAAAATTTGCAGTCAGCTAGATAGTGCTCACAGTGGGATAGACTGTAGACCTCATCAGTCAGTGGCACGTACCAGTGCTTTAGATCTATTCATGGTTGTGCAAATTTAGAACCACAGGGGTGTTCTGCCCTTGTGGTGTCTCTAGGGCAGCAAGCAGGAAGTTAATCAAATCATGAGTAATGGAACCATTTTTTTTGGTTGAGCTGGAAGTGCAGCAGAGCAGGAGCTGTGTAGGTGGCCCTCCAGACCCCTTTAGAGGTACTTGTGGGGTGTGCACAGCTTGAAAATGCTGAATTATTCCTCAGACTGCTGGGGAGATGAGTCTGTACAATTAATGTGTTGTTTTGGTTTAATCTCTTGAGGAAATGTCTAAACCCAGCCCCATGTCATTGTCACACAGAAGTAACATATCTTTGTTGCCACCAGTAAAAAGCCAAGAGATAGCAGATCAATCTGCAGGGTCCATGACCTGGGGACTTCAAAAGGAAGCCAGCCAGCTCAAATATGTATTGTTTTTAGGCAAATTGTTCAAGGACTAGATTTTCAAATCTTCCGAGCATATACTGCTCCTGGAAAGATAGTCTGACGCTTGTCTCCTTTCTTTTATTTTTCTTCTCCAAAACCATTTCTGGTTTGCTTAGCTAAATAATGCTTGAATAGTTTTAGGGAGATTATTATGAACTAAGATCTGTCATTATTTTTTAAAATATTCATAACTTTTTAGCTGTCTGAACAGTGGCATGTTTGCCCAAATACCAAAGTTTATACTTTGGATCTCCAACAAGAATCCTCTTCAGTAATGCAGGCTACTTCTGTGGTTTTTTGGCTTGGGTTTTGTGTCTTGTGTTTTATGTCTCAAGCTGTATAATGCTTTTTACAATTGTTTGTGTTTTTCTGGTAGGAATCAAAGCTAAAAGTCATCAGGCCCAGTTATGCTCTTGCAAATAAGCAGAATAGTGGCTGCTATTGTATCTCTTTGTCCTCTGCACTGAATGAAGAATGGAAAGAAGTAAGAGAAATGGGAGCAGTTAAGAAGTAAGTGTATTTCATGTAAATGAGAAAGGGAAAATATAAGAAATTGAATAAATTAATTACTGGAATAAAACCCCTCACTTAGCTGCCATTCTCTAGTTGATTTGAAAGTGTTGTATGAAAGTCAATCTTCAAACCGAAAATATCAGCAAATATTAGTGTTACAAGACAATATGGATGTGTTATAGGATGAAATTTGGGCAAATCTGCTCTATGAACTTCAAGGTCATGTCATGAGTACATCAACAGGGAGTGTGGGGATCTCATGGGTTCTGTCAGTATCCATTTAAGTCTATCTTAGCAAAGCTTACTAATTTAAGCCAGCTTTTTATAAAATCTGAACAAAGTGTTCTTGTACTGTTCTGTCACACTCAATCTTTTTATAACCATTTGTCCTCTGGTATTTCTTCACATTTTGTATACCTATTTTTCAAATACTTTGATCAAAAACAGAAAAACAGGATGGGGGCAAAAAATAGTCTGCTTTCAAAAGTTTTTACCAAAGTTTCAGGGTACTTTAGGGTGATACTTGTTTTGTAACACCTAAATATTGGAGGAGAAAATGGTAAAGTTTTGAGAACTACTGCTTTTCACAGATTTTCTAGAAAATATTCTGCATATAAGGCAGCCATATTCATAACAATATCATGTAAAACAGTTTGTCACTGTTATTATGATATGATTTGTTTTCTAGTTTAATTGTTTATCCACCCCCACCTGCAAAAGGAGGACTGGGAGTCACGAGAGAAGACTTAGAGTGCTTAGAATATGGAGAGTTTCTCAATGATGTCATCATTGATTTCTATCTTAAGTAAGTAATCTCAGCCCTTCTTGTATCCTTCACACTCTCTGTGGTGTGATGTGGACTTGAATGTTACTGGAAATGTTGGTCATTAAATAAAACAATTTCAGAAGTAACAATGTGATTAATTGGATGTTGGATGTTTTTTAAAAGCTTTTTTGTTCTTAGCAGTTTCATTTGTTTTAATTTCATTGGTTTTATCCCTCTCACAGGCTATGATAAAATCCAGACAGAATAACAGGAGGAAAAGAGTTTCTTGTTGACCTTACAGAAGAGAAAGTGCCATGTAGGCAGTTGAAAAAAGTAGGGGGTCTGTAGTAGTATTTTATTTATTAAGTTTGCGTGAAATGGAGCATCCCCTTCTATGCTGTGCAATTTCAGGTATTCTGATGCTGATCTGCAGAAGGGAACACAGCTGATACATCTTGAGGAGGTTGTGCTTGGCTTAGCTACTCCAAGCCATCCTGCTAAAGTTGCTTGTAAAAGCAATTTTTCAAGAACTGGCTTTGTGTCCACCAGTCCCTACACCTGTGTTTTATTTTCACTCTGCTGACTTAGACCTAAGAAGAATTCTGGTTCTTTTAAAGCTTGGGAACAGGAAATGCATTTTACTTGGCATCCAGATGGGTGTAAGAACTGTGAGCAATAGGAAGACTTGTCTAGAGTCTTCCTATGGGAAGGGAAAAGGAAGTGTGTGACAGTGTTTCAATGGGGTTTTACAGTAAAGCCCTTCCTATTTTGCTCTAAACTAGAACCAAATAATGGATCATGGTCCATAAATAGCTATAGCTTCTCAACAGAAAAGGAAGATTTAAATAAAAGAACTTAATGCAATTGTTGTAGAAATCCCTCTGCTTTTAAAATTTCTTAAGACTTCCCACATTCTCAGTTTTCATTCTGTTGCAAGCAATGTCATGTATGACTGTGTTGCCCAATTCATCAAGTGAGGCTGGAGGTACCTTGTGTAGGATAACTGCAATTATGAGGGCTTTGGCTTTCTAGAATGACAGAATAAACTCTCAAGTGATGTTTATAATAAAATTATCAGCAGTAATAGATATTTAGCTTTTACATGCATAACCTGCAAAAGTGAAATGGACAATTTAACTGTCCTGTTCCATGCTTTTTGAATATGCACAAGTATAGCATTCCATAGGTTTATACTTGGTTAGATTTTCAAGTCTCTTTTAATTGTAAGGGCTAGTTACCAAACCTTTGAAATAAAGTCAGAGGACTGAATACTGAAGAAAAAAATCAGGGACAAAAAATAACTGCATTCTTTGTAGGTGCTTGGCTGTTACATACTCTGATGAGGTAGAAAAGTTTGGTGTGATTAGTGGCTGTGAAGGCAGCTGATACTAAAGCATAACCTGAGTATGACAAGTCATTAGAATAACTGCCCTTTTTTTTAGCAGTAACAGTGCTTTCTAGAAAAATAATTTAATAATTTTGGTTTCTTCTTTGGTAGGTATCTGTTATTGGAGAAGGCACCAAAACATGTTGCTGACCGTACGCACATTTTTAGCAGTTTCTTCTACAAGTGCCTGACCAGGACAGAAAAAAACTCTGAGGGGGATGTCAAAGTTTCGTAAGTTCATTTTAGATGCCATTATGACCAGAAGCAATCTCTCTGTTGGTGCCACTTTGAAGCTCTGGAGATCATCTACTAATCAGCATATAAAATAGTTTTTGGTGTTTTCCAAGAGATTAGTGATTAAATATTGTAACTCACAATTTAAACATACTAGTGTTTTACCTTAAAATCAATGTGTTTCATACTGAATATGAATGAAAATGTTATCACCTTTCTCCAACTTTTTCTGAATATTTACTTCAGGCAATTATTTACTTGATATTTTTATCATAAACGCACGGTTTTGCAAGACATGCATAATTTAAAGAAATTATGTTACTAATAATTTTTTTATATTTACCATGTATTTAAACTTACATATTGGTAGAAAATTCTTGACCAAAGTTTTAGTAAGAAAATTTTATTGCACACCAAGCTTACAGATTTGTTTTTTAACACATGAGCTCACTGGATTGGAGAGTTTCCCAAAAAGATATCATTAGCAGCTCAGGAACCCTGTATCACATTGTGTTTCCTGCTAGCTCACTGAAGGGCAGACCTTACTGAAACTAACTTCCAGTTTCTTCTCAACACTGGTGTTTGAGAGCAAAGCCACCAACATTCATTCTGTTTTCACAGAGCCACAGAATCTATGAGGTTACAAAAGACCTCTGAGATCGAGTCCAACAATTGTTACCCAGCACTACCAAGTCCACCACTAAACCATGACCCCAAATGACACATCTACACATCTTCTAAATACCCCCAGGCCTGGTGACTTCCATGGCCAGCCTGTTCCAGTCCTTAGAAAATGTTTTGGTGAAGAAATTTTCCTAATAGCCAATCTAAACCTTCCCTGGCACAACTTGAGCCTGTTGGCTCTTGTCCTGTTGCTTGTTACCTGGGAGTAGAGAATGACACCCAGGTAACAAGCAACAGGACACATCAATAAAACTATCCAGGTTGTTAGAGAGATCAATAAGCATCATCATTCAGCTTATTGAAGGCTTTTTTGTTTCCCTCTGAAGTGATTGGTTTTTTCTTCTGTTATCCATGAAGTCCCCAGATTTTTATTCTACTGGCAAACAAGGCCAGCTGCACAGAGAGGTTTTATAATTTGTTTAGGGGACTGTTATTGCTGGGTGAAAGCTGTGTTGATGGGAAGAAAATTGAGACTTCTGTAATATTCTCCAAGATATCTTGAAAATTCATGTAACTGTATTTGAAGGGACATCTTCCATGATTTTATTGTCTTCTGACTTTGAATGTTCTGAGGTGAGGACAAAATTATCCATCATAAGAATGCTGTTGTGCCTTGATCTGATTCCTTTTACAAGGCTGGACTGTCCATAATCTACTGGAGGAATAGGAATGGCACTCTTAGTTTATCATATTTCAAGGACTGGGGCTTTTCTGGATTAGGAGATACCTTTGGAAGTCCTAGTTTTGTGTTTGGGCTTAAATGCTCACCTGGTGGTTTGGGATGTTAGCTTGTTTCAGTTTTTTTTTTTTTTTATATTAAAAAAAAAAAATCCTGGCTCATACTGTTGTAAATTAAATTAATCCCAACTGATGTAGCTACTTAAAGTCCCTTTGCTTCACTTTGCTCACACAGTTCAGGCACTGGATTGAGAATGTTGCTCTTGTAGGTGCTCTCCCAGGTTATAAACAGGCCTTCCCTTTGAAGTTCCCAGTGCTTCTAGAGTCATGTAGCAGAGGAAGTTTGCAGCAAGTCTTCACTTAATGCTGGCTCATGCAGAGTCCTACACCAGCCTGATTTTCCACTCCTTACTCATTTTCTCCAGTTCCTACTCCTCTGAAGTTGTGTGGATGAGGATGGAATCACAATGATAATAGGGATGTGTGCTGAGTGAATTTTACTTCCATATTGGAGCAAAGTTCTGTGAAATGTTACTTTCTATTTCAACTTGTGCAAACTAGACTGAAAGTCTAAACTTAAATATCTTCTCTGTTTTTTCTTGTTCTCCTCACATTGTGTCCTCATGCTTTGTCTGTAGAGCTGGAAATGAAGTGTGGCAGCATTTAAACCTCAGGATTGGAGGGCAGGTGTTTCACCTCTGTGTTTGCTGCAGGTGTGCTGCATGACCCTGAGCAAGGCATTTAGCTTTTTCCCTTCAAAACATGTTGTTCAGATAGGCTTTCAAAAGTGGTATTGTGAAGCTTAATTAATGGACATTTTAAATTATAGATCTGTATTTACAGTGACTAGTATTTAAAAGAGTTTTTTGTGTTTAGTGCAGTAAATGATAATTGCAAGAAATCCATTCAGATCTTTGCATGATTGTGTTTTTGTTTTTTATTTTCAAGAAGAGCATAAATGGTTCAGAAATGGCTCATTAGTCACTTGTGCTCAGTGGTGTGCTGATGTATTTTTAACCTGTCTAGGAAATTTCTAGAGTAAATGGAAAACCCATTGAGGGACTGGGGAGGTGTAGCAGTGCTAATCCCTATGCTTGCTTTAAGTGAAAGGAACAAAACCAAACAACAATTGTTACTTGTTTTTTCAGAGCAGCACAGAGAAGACACAGAAGAGTAAGAACATGGACTCGCCATATAAATATCTTCAATAAAGATTATATCTTTGTGCCTGTGAATGAGGAGTAAGTCTATGTTTCCAACACCTTTTCTGCTATTTAAAGTTTTCAGTTGTGGTGGTAAAATTTTATGGCTGATCATTGCCCATGATAGATTAGATTTGAAGAAGTAATACAAGTGGAAGGAGTAATTTTTGAAAACTGTGCAAAAGATAAAATGTTTATTCAGCTGTCAACTTTGTACCTTTGGTATTTGTTTTACTGAAAATTACTGTTATGTATTTTTCAGAATAATTTGTGTGTCATTAGGATGATTCCTGTGCACTTCAGTAATATTTCTATAAAGAAATCACAGCAACTCATAGTGTCAATAGATCAAAGTAGAACTTCCATAATCTGTGCCTTGGCCTGGTTAAATAACTGACTTGTACAAGTAAACTCCTGTAAAATTTAATCATCATTGAAAGGTATATAATGGAAAATGGCTGTGGAAGGGTGCCACATCTTCAGCTATATTCAAAACTGGGATCACCATCGCTGATTATTAGTGGTTTTTTATTTTGGATTTTAGTTGAACTGTGGAATGAGTGCTCAAACACTGATAAATTGCTGTGGTGGGTTTCTTGGGATTTTTAAAGTAATTGATACTTATTTTTGCTGGTATGCCCCAAGACAAAGTAAAAAATGAGGGACAGGATTAGTATGAGATGCCGTGAAAAGAACATGGCAATGATGGTTGTGTGTCACAGAACAGTTGTCATGAGCTCTCAATATTATTAAAGCTTTTCATAGCGCTTTCAGAACCAAATGTTCAGAATTCTGACATCTTTTCCTCCCTCTCCCCACTGCTGGGTGCAGGTCTCATTGGTACATGGCAGTTATCTGTTTTCCTTGGTTGGAAGAAGCTGTGTATGAGGAGTGTCCCCAGCAGAATTCATTATCCCACCACCCTCTGCAGTGTCCCCTGGAGCCAGAGAGTGAGAGCACCAGAGCTGGCTCAGTGCTCTGCAGGGATGAGGAAGAGGGGGATGGTAACAGAAGTTTATTCTCTAAAGGTATGTAATCTAGGAACAAGTTATGTCTAGCCATGAACAGTTCTAGGTGTCTTAGTCCTTGGAGGCAGGAAATTATGTGAAAGATGATTTCTAAAATTTCCATATCGATGTAGTATGTTTTTATGTACCCATGTGTAGTAAGGACTGCAAGTTTTCTGCAGCTCTGGAAAATAGTGGAAGAGACGTAGAAAATAAGGGATGATTGGAAATTTTGGTTTCAGTAAGAATTTTATCAGGAGGGAAGACCTTTGGTAACTGCTGTTTCAGGTTTCAGAAGGGAATGTTAAAAATTGGTTTATAAATTGGTTAGTTACTTTCATATTTGAATGTATTTGTATACTAATAATCATGAACTTG
This sequence comes from Zonotrichia leucophrys gambelii, assembly GCF_028769735.1. Classification (NCBI taxonomy): domain Eukaryota; kingdom Metazoa; phylum Chordata; class Aves; order Passeriformes; family Passerellidae; genus Zonotrichia; species Zonotrichia leucophrys. The sequence goes on from NC_088169.1 coordinate 99,975,139, forward strand.
AAAATAAAAATACTTTGCTTAGGCATTACTTTCTTAATTTTTTTTTTTATTTGTTCTTTTGTACTAGGGCACAATGAGATTGCTGCTTCTGCTTCAGTTCTACATTCAGCTATTTCTAAAGTAAGTGCCTTTTTGTATTGACAGAGAAAACATATTACTGAATTTCTGGAGGCTGTGAGACTTGACCAAGGGATTTTGTATCATCTTTTTTGCAGTATTTATTGATGTTTGCATAGCCTGCATCATGTGCGAGGCATTTTGAATTAGCATTGTGCTTACCTATTTGCTCTGCTTTGATGTTTCTGACTTTGTAGTTTTGTGCTGCTTTTATATTGACACATATGTCAGTATGATGTCAATATGTCACATATTGACTACTTGTGTGTATTTGGAGCCTATTGGTGTATGCACTGCTGCCCTACAGATTTTTTTTAAAAACCCGTTTTTAAAGTTGATTTATCAGTTTCTGCTTTTCATAAATGAGACCTTCTCTGACTTTAAATTTATGAAGATCTTATAGTTTATAACTGATGTTGGTTTTTTAAGATTTATTTTTATTTTTTCTTTTGTCTCAGATCTCCCTAAGTAATTCCAAAAAGCAGATTTGTAAAAGGTATGTTTCTGTTTTCTTTCTAATATTGTAACATTAAATTATGAAATTCTGTAGTAATTCAGGTATTGTTATAAAACCACATCTGTAGGTACTTCTCCATTTTTACCACATTGGTTAAAATATTCACACTTTTGGGTAGGCTGAATGCAAACAAAATACTTCTTTCAGTGGTGTTCGTGATGAAAGACTGCAATGACTTTTTCTTGTTTTTGTTGTGTACAGGCCTTGTATACTCATCTTAGATTCCTTGAAAGCGTGTTCTGTGCAGAAAACTGTTCAAGTTTTGAGAGAGTAAGTAGCTACACTTTCTATCTTTTAGTAATAGATACTGCTGGTCATATTTCTATATACAAAGTAGTTTTGGCTAGAAAGGTGTATAATTCTAATGCTAAAGGAAAATCCATGAAGAGTCATGACTAAGGAAGCACTAATTATAGTACAGAGACTTCCTGAAAAGCTTTTCTATGTTTTGCAACACAAAGATGATGCAAAAGCTGTCAAGTGGAGAGTGGAGAAAAAAAAATAGAGAGGTTTTTGCTGGTGTTGTTTTAGTGGGGGGAGGATTTATCCCATCTAGTCTACCAACTGAAGATGTTTTTAAGGGTAGAAAAACACTTAAAATGAATACTTTGAAATCTGAACAACAGTTTTCTAGGGGACTGATGTTCATTTTTTGATGATGCTTACAGAATTAGTGTTAAATGCATTTCTATGTACAAAAATGCAGAAACTAGACTGAAGCTCTCTAAAAGCCTGATGTGTCAGTAGAGTTATAGTGAGATAGTATTTGTTTTGAAAAGTGTAAAAATACATTCAATTTTGTACATGATAAGTATGTAAGTTTGGAGGAATATAATAAAAACTTTCAGTACTTTTGCATACTCCTGATGACTTTGTCTATCAACAACTTTAAAAAATATTTTTAAATATCTGAAGATAAATGCAATTGTTCTTTCTGTTTTCTGAGCTATTCCTGTCACTGAAATGTACAAAAATCTGTAAACTAAATAGCACCACCTTCTTGTAAAAGTAAATTCTTCAAATTGCTATGTAAAGTTTAGATGAGATTTAGAAATTTTTGTGAAACCATCTTTTCCCTAAATAGAGAGATCTCCCTGCCATGTGTCTTGGGAGGAAGAATAAAATAGCAACTTCTATTTATTTATTTATTGATAAAGTCTCTGTGGGATGTATTATTTTAGTGCACTATTCTTTGAGCTACTCCTAAGATTGAAATTCCAGAGTGTGGTTTCTTGGAGTTTAGAGAGATGTTACAAAGTCAGAAAACAAGTGGAGACCTATGGAGTTGTGAGATAAGGGCAGTTAAGCAAACCTCTTTTTCCTTCAATTTCCAGTTACACCCTGCAAGCAGAAGTTTAAGGAAAATGATGCAGGGATTCTATGACATTTTCTTTTCTCTGAATTGATTTTTGTTGTGTTTTGGGCAGTTTGCAGGCTCAAACAAATGAATTAGAAAGTCTACAGTCATAGGTTCTTGCAGTTTCTAGAAAGTGTGCTTCACTGAAATGTCTTCATCTTTGAATTGTTGCATATTTGGTGCCTTTTCACAGTTGCCATTTTCTCCAAAAGCTGCTTAAGTGTTCTGTATGTATTTTTATTCTCATGACTGCAAGGACTTGGAGCTTTTAGAAATCAAACACAAGGTCTGACTTAATGCCTATATTTATTCTTTTAAGTCAGACCTTATTTTTGCTTTTCAGAAGCCCCTAGACTTATGAAGTCTAGCTAAAGCCAGGAGAAAAATATAGGTAACTATTGCCTTTGAAAACCAGACCTTAAAGTTTTCCATCCCATCCCTAAAATCAGCAGCCCACTCTGAATGTGGCGTCAGTGAGTTGCTATGGAAGCATGAGAACAATAGAAAAGCCTGATAACAAATCCTAATCACTGTAGAAAAGCTTTCCTAAGGTTTTCATCAAGTCTTTAAATACCTTGTGCACTGTTAGATTGCAAGGGTTATATTGGTGCAATTATTACTGAAGTTTTTTGTAAAGTGAGGTTTAAGGGGGTTTTAATTAGAAAATTATTCCTTTAGTTAAGGTATAAAAATGTCCAGGTATCCTAATTACTTATAGAAATTCTGCACAAATAGCTGATTTTAAATTATATAATGTATATTTGTTTTGTATATTGCTTGTTATGTTTTGTATATTGCCTATTATGTAGAAATGCCTCTGAATGCAATAGAATATTGGATATTTGGAACAATGCTGAGTAGTGTCCCAAAAGGTATTGAACTTGGGAGTTATTCCTCAAGTATTTCCACTGTTTACTTTCTTCTGTAGGTACCTTGAAGTGGAATGGGAAGTGAAACGAAAAACCCATCGGGAATTCAGTAAATCAACAATGATTGACCTATGTCCCAGAGTGCCTAAACAAGATAACAGCAGTGATTGTGGGGTGTATTTGCTGCAGTATGTGGAAAGCTTCTTCCAGGTACAAATGCAATCTACCTTCCTCTTTCCCCTAAATTATCTTAAACCACAAAAACCCATTTTCTTAGTGAAATAGCCAGACACAAAAAAGCTGTCAAGTGTCAAAAGTGTAAAAACCATTTGAGAAAGGGGAGATGAAACCCATTCTAAAGTAATGGCAGGGTTCTTTCTGTCTGGTGTCTCATATGTGTCTATCCTCAAATGTTTCTGACTTTGTAGTTTTGTGCTGCTTTTATATTGACACATATGTCAGTATGATGTCAATATGTCACATATTGACTACTTGTGTGTATTTGGAGCCTATTGGTGTATGCACTGCTGCCCTACAGATGTTACAGAAGTATCTTTGCATCTCTTCTTGCACTATCTAAAACTTTGTCAGCTTGTGCATTGGCCTTTGAGTGGATCTGCAGGCAGCAGTTTCTGTAGAGAGAGGGAGAGGGGAAATTGTTAAAAGGGAATGTGCAGAGCTAAGGGAGTCTCTTTTTCTTTTCCAACAAATACATTTAAATATCTGCAGATCCTGGGATCCAGGCACTATCTTTTAGGGTGTCCCCAAGTCTTCCTCCCCCTGGTCAGCACACTGCCCTTTACCCTGTCCTTTTCATGGCTCTGCTTGTTTGATGCATGTGGTTGCATTCTCTGAGATTCCCGTGCTTGCAGAGCCTTGTGTGAGGCCTTGGGCAGTGGACTGGCTTTTCTGCTGTAGGAGAACAGATCAGATTGCCATTCCACAGCACCTGTACACAGGTACACCCACTGGGGGAGCATGGGGAGATTGGAGCTCTGTGTGCAGTTGCAGGCTGTGATCTTGTCCAGCTCATGGGAATGTTGTTGGATGCATCATGTGGGATGTACATTCATAGCAGGAGTGCTATGGATGGATATGGGCTCTTTGGAAAGCACAGGCACAGACCACAAGGAGATAGAGTTGTCTTTCATGTGGGCAGCTGGAATGCATGGATCTATGCCTAGGGCTGCATGAGGAGCCATCTGAGAGGTTCTGAGAGCAGAGCACCATGGGTGACATAGCAGTGGCCATCTGCTGTCAGCCACCTGATCAAGTACAGGTGCACAAGGCCCCTTTGGACAGGCAAAAGCAGCCTCATATTTACAGACCTTTGGGGTGACTTTAACCTGACAGCCTCCTGGAGAGTTCCTGGCCTGAGTGACAGGTGATCCAATGAGGAGAGGTGCTCTGCTGGAAGCCAGGAACGTCTGGTTGGATACAAAACTCCAAAAGTTCCTTCAAACCCCAACCATTCTGTGGTTCTCTAATAGATGGGTTGAGCTCATGTGTAGGGGAAAAATGAAATTACTTACCAAGGCTTTTGAGCTGTCCATTCTCTAACAAGGGGGTCTTGTTCTTCTTGAAGAAGCAAGGTTTGAGGTAAGGTCTTTGTAAATTGTCCTAAAGACTCATAGACTGCAAATTATGATGTGTTCTTAAGTTTACTGTTTCAATATATAATATATTGCTTTATTCAAAGGAAGGAGAAGGTAAAATATAAGCATGGCAAAAGGCTGAAGAGGGAAAGAAGAAAAGAAATTGGTTTTGGCAAATCAGATGTGATATTGTAGTCTTAACTACCAAATCTGCCAGCACCTTTCATCTATTTCATTTTGCCATCCTCTTTTGTTCCAAATTCTCCCCTTCTCATGTCCTGCTAAAACTGTTATCAGTATTCTTACTTTTTGTTGTCCTGTCAGAAGACCTGCTTACAACAGAAAAACCACGTGCTTGAGACAGCAAAATCTCAGGATTCTGAACCACATGAGATTGATTCTTTGCTATAGTTTGCTATATATTTGTCAAAATATGTGAAATCTGCCTTTAATATGAGTTAATACTGATGTATCTTTAAGAGAAGTGATGAAAACCTGTTTTGTGCTTACCTTTTAGCAAGGGCACATATATGTGTGATTATGATGAAGGAACTGCAATTTGATTTTAAGGGCTGGCAGTCTTGTATGGAAACTTATTTGTGCCTCCTCAATCTCAGCAGCAATGGAAGGGTTTGAAATCCTTTCTGAAGCTTGTGTTAGGAAATTCATTCCGTAAATATTCCTTTTTCTCTTACCAGAATCCCATAGTTAATTTTGAACAACCACTGCATCTGGAGAATTGGTTCCCTCGTCAGCTGATCAGAAACAAGAGAGAAGAAATTCGGGACCTGATCTTGCAACTGCACTTTCAACAGCAGAGTGGCAGCAGCAGCTAATGAATCTAATAAGGCAGTCCTGGCAAAGGATACTGCTGTATAAAGTAACTGGAACTCTGCTTAGTTTGGTCTCTTCCTGCCTTTTAGAGAAGGAAAAACAAAAGGCACAAGGAGTACTTTTTGTTCAGCATGTATTTATTTAAAGGTTTTTTTTTTTTTTCACTGGTGTTGTGTGGTCTTAAGGTGCTGGAAGGGGGAAAGGAGAAGGTTGTAGATAAGAATGTAAATATGTAAGTTACAGCTAATGCATATGAATTGCTAGTTGGTTCTTGGAATATGAAAGCTGCTTACAGGTATGCCTCAAGGCTGTAAAAATACTTGTGTCTTTTGGAGGCTGTTCTTTATAATTTTATATAAACAGGGATGGTCCTGTAGGAGTCAGGCCTGAAGACAGGATCTGGATCTCGTATTATGTCTCTTGATTTGCAGCTGATACAGATAGAATGAATACTATGTATTTTTTTACTTTAAAGATTTAATGTTGACTCTATTTAGAGATGTATTTTTTGTTTTGTTTCTGATTATATACAGAAGTAATCTGCATGTGTCAGAAAATTCTGCCAAGATTTGAGGCTCATGAGTTTTGATGATTTTTTAAAAAAAAATATTTTCCCCCTTCCTAGCATTTTCATAAGTGTGTTTCCACAAGAGGAAGACATTTGTTTGCGAGTGACTGTTGAAATACTTCAAAACTGGGAGTGTAATTTCTTTTAAGTTTTTTTTTCTTATCAGATTTTAGAAGCAAACTTGCTCTCAAAGTACATACCAATACAGTATGTGTAGGTAGTAGATTTTTAATGCTGTTCATCTGATTTTGGGGAATAATTCCTGCAAATCATAAGGCATCACCTGCATTAGCAAGGCAAGCAGGCTGTGGCCTAACAACCTCAAAAGTCTGAGGCATTTTACTGAAAAATTAAGGTCAATAAGATATGGGATTTACATATAAGACAAACAGGATTTTTATCTTGCTTAGGAGAATTGAGTAATGATGGCTGAATATTGAGTGTTTGAACTCAGACTTGATTTGATAAACTAAGACAAGTTCATTATTGTCTTAATTTGTATTTATGTAGCTTTTCCTTGAACAGTGATCACATTTTGCTGTGTGCACTTTTTCTGTACTCTCTGCACGTTAGAAGGTGACTGTTCTAAAAGGATGCTTTCCCCTGTTCCCCACTGTAACTTTACTGAAGTGTCATCTCACCCTTCAGAAGGACTGTGTGTCAGATAACCAACAAAACCACTTACGTCATAAAATAGTCTACAAAAACAGAGCTCTTAAACCTGGAAATACAGCAGGAAGTTAAAATAAATATTGAGGGCAACCCAATGCAAGCATTTTTGTCATTGCAGAATTCTCAGGGCCCCTTCCCTCAAGACAACTCTGAAACCTGGCTTCTGGAAAATCCAGTTATTATTTCAGGTTCTGTACAGTCATCCAACACCCCTCCACTGCCCCTTATTGTTTCTCAAACCAGGAAGCATTCTTTCTGTGGGGGAGAGAATTTTTAAACAATTTGCTGAGCACAGTTACCTTCTGTATAGCTGTGAGCAGCCTTGTGCAATGACTGTTTTTTGCCTTTGTTTCTAGTTTAATTCTGTAGTTTGGCACTACCCCTTCTTTCCCTGCCTCCCAACATCTTTCCCTCCCATCCCAGCACCTAAATCACAACACCAGCATTACTTACAAGAATAATCTGTGTATTTATTGTAAAACAAAAGATACAATGCAGAAGTGTGTTCCCTTTCTCTACACCTTTCTTAACTGAATAATGTTTTCAGTGCTCCCTTATGAAAAACAAATTGGGCTTTTCCTTATGATGAAGTTAAATTTTATCACCAAGCAATTGGTTCTTTTTTACATTGACTGGTTTATAGATATGTAAAAGAAAAATAATGTATGCAATTTTCTAAATTCATTTTATAACACAAAAGGATTGCCTTTTTAGATTTCTTACATATGTGCTATGAGAATGCCAATGCATTTGATATTAAAATTATCTCCAGAAGTTGCTGACTGTGGTTGTCACCATTCTTTTCCCAGCTGCTACAATTAACTCACAAGATCAGAGTAACCCAGGCCACCTGACTGCTTTTAAGGTACATGCACAGTGTGTGTGTCTCGGGTTCCTTGTTGCTGAAATGGCTCCCAAGGTATTAAAGAGCCTTTTTTTCCCAGCCCTGCGCTTGAAGAAGTCATTGGGATTGCTCAGCTCTGGTTTTCATGGTTGTTTATTTTCTCTTAATCTATTACATTCTCTTTTGGACCTGCAGAGGTTTGTCCAGAAGGTCAGGTTGAGGCCCTCTGACCGCCCTCAGGGCAGCGTTCTCTTTTTATACTAAAAACTACATGTACTTCATTTACAATAATTTTCCAATACCTATCAACTGTGTTAGACAGTCTGTCTCTACTCTAAACCAATCCAGAAGTGCCACCATCACAGCAGAAGGTGGAGGGAGGACAAGAAGAAGAAGGACAGGACATACCCAGATTCCTCCATTTTGCCTCTTGAACCCCCATTCTAAATCCCCAAAATTCTACTTTTTCACCCTGCGATAATTTCACTGTCATTCTATTGAAACTCTTGTGGCTTGTAACTCCTCACACAAAGTTGGTAATTGTTTCCATGGGTTAAAATCAAAGGCACAGATGTCTTTGACTCCATACCAAGGTCTCTGTGCCCTCTGCCAGGTCTCGAGTCCTCCAGGGCTTGGAGGAATGTCCTGGGTTCTGACATGTGTGTTTTAAACCCAGATGTCTCACCCAGTGATTTATGGGGCCATCAGCTACAACCCACCCCATTTCCAGCCATTTGCATTTACCAGGTATGTGGTAAATGCTAGGAAGTATCTCTAGAGGAAGAAGCTGCATTCCAGGTATCTTCTTGCTGGAACTCCCCAAAGTTAACTTTTTAACCAGACTGACTCAGAGACCTTTTTTGCACATCTCTTGTATTTCTATTTCCTGTATAAAGCCCTGTTTAACTGAAAGAGTGGAGTGACAGGGTATTTCAAAGCAAACCAGTCTCTGTAAGGCTCTTTACCCAAAGCTGTGTAATTTTTGTTTTAAGGCAATCAGTTGTAGCAAAATGCACCCTTCATTTTCTTTAAAAAAAACTGCTGCATTCTGTCTGTGTGACCAGAAAATTGCTTCCATGAAGACATCTGAGTCATGGCGATCTGTTTAAGGTACTGCACAACTCAAGAAGTAAGGTAGAAGAGAAATAACTTGTAGGAAGTAAATCTGCCAGGAAAAATATAAAAATAGACACTTAGTTTTCATTAAGACCTGGAGAAGCAAATCTGCAAGTAAGTTTTTTGGGGTTTTTGTTCATTTTTTAACTATAAGGGGACTGCTGTGTTTTAGCAATTGAACTGCAGGCATGGAATAATTGCAGTTCATCTGGGCTTTTGTAGTACTCACCTGCTGGAACTTGATCCTGACATGGGCTTGCAGTGCTCTGGAAGTACTACATCTTAGAAAATAATAAAAACTTGAGAGCCACAGTAGTAACACTGTTAGGACAGAGAAGCAGAATGCTGCTTCTGGCACCCATCCCCCACTCCACAAAAAAAGAAACCCAAACATGCAAAAAGAAGACAACCATTTTCCAGATGGAAAAGCAGGAGTTGCAGCATGAGACTTAAAAACTCTCAAAATTGAAAATGTGTTGAATATAACCAACACAAACAGTAATAATTCTGCCCAACCAAACTGAAGATGGAAATTGAAGTTCAAAGAGAAGCACAGACACTGGGATCACCTTTGACTGTTCAACAAGGTAAGAGATTTCTGGTCAGCAGTTGAGAAAAGGAGGAATGCTGGGAATAGTTTTACATTACATGGACAGCATTGATAAGCATGAGATTAATTTGGTTGATCTCAATTCCTAATTCTTTATGATTCTGTATGATGGAAGAGGTGGCAGTACCACAGGCTATGGTGGGCTGAATTTCATCAGCTGGAAGTTTAACCAGCCTCAGAATTTGTTTATTCCTGGGAGGTGTTTGCCAGAGCACAAGCAAAAAGTGACAATGCTTGGCCACAGCAACCACAGAAACTGAACAAGTGAACAGGTTTTTTCTAATCTAATTGTCTCTGCTAAACTGACTGGGAATTTTGTTGGTGAATCCTGTCAAAGGCCATAAAGCCATCTTTTTTGTACAGTCAGGGAGACAATTTAGATTCTGCATAGTAAGAATCTCATGAGTTTGGAGATAGTGGGTATAGGCCATGGTGTGGCTCTTTATTAGAGGCATTTTCAGTAACGTAATCCTTTATTTGACTTTTTTTAGTTAAAGGTGGATTCAGCTTTTTTAATAAATTGCATTTGAAAAACAGGGACATTATTTTAAATGGTCTCTGTGCTGTAGCAGTATTTCAGTGAGCATTGCTCTGTAGAGAACTGTAATTCAGCTAATCCCATTTGCTATATGAAAATACATGTTTCTTCTCAGAAATGCAAACTGTCAGAAAACTGTCTTTATTTTGGGAGGTACTGGGATGACTTGGTGTGTTGTGTCACTAGAATTACACTTCCCTTTTTTTCTCATTCAGCAAGAGTGCTTTGCTGGAATACTTTTGAAGAGATGCAACTTGGACGCTGAAAATGAAGAATTTTCTGTTTTCTGATACAAAGTGTTACTGTAAAGACTTGTCAAACCAAGGAAGGAGTTAATTTTCCACAATTATTTTGGAAATCTAATGCAAGAGTTGTTTTGCTTATTTTAAGAAACTTTAAAAGATTATGTTTTTATATATACCTTTTGCTATAATAAATGTAGGAGATTTTCAGCTGTTGCAAGTCTACATTTCAGGGCTGAAATCACTTGAATATAAAATCAATAGCAAACTAATATTAATAAAACTGAATTTACAATTTTAAAATATTTTATTTCACAGAAACTGACATAACCATACCATAGAAAAAAAATTTTGACAGAAATTATTTTTATACTCTTCACATTTTGAGTACCTTTGAGTACTTTGTTGATGAAAGAAACAACAATACTGTTAATCTAAAAAACTCTCCAAGAAAACTTTTAACTGGGATTCATATTTTTATTGAAGTATGTGTGTTCTGTAAAGGAATTAGTTGTCAGGTGTTCTGGAGGTAAGATAGCTTTTACCTTTGTAAATGTGTGGATAGCTTTTACCTTTGTAAGTGTGTGTAACATTTCTAACCTTGATCCAATTGCATTTGTGCAGGGTAATGCAAGCCAAAGCATTCATGACATTGAAAGCATGAGTTTCTACAGAGGATTAAAAAATAAAGCTGCTCTGTGTTGGATCCAGGGTCACAGTAAAGATACCCAAGCTGGCCTCAGAAGTTGCTGTCTCTACCCAGACATGCTGAATAGGACTGTGGAACAGTGTCTGGGCACCAGTGCAGTGTTGTCTCTGTGTTGTTCCGTGTATAGCTCCAGCACAGTGCTGCCAGCATCATGGTGAGCTTGGCAGAGCCAGACCACCTCTGCAGTGATGGTTTGATAGATCCAAAATGTCTGATTCTAAGAAAACTGGGGGTGTTCAAGCAGCTCAGTGGTTAAACTTTAAGTGTAATTTAATAATTTTGGGATGGAGAGGGGAGAACCAAAGAAAGTATGCTGTTTCGAAAAATATCAGCTAGAGTCTGTTAGATGTCAGAGACAGAGCATAAAAACAAAGGTCATTTCATTTGATTCCTGTGAGTGTTGTATGTGTAATACTGCTGATAATTCCTGATATGTGAATTGCTGGCAGTTCAGTAGAGCAGCTAGAAGAGAGAAGTGAGCATTGTACTGCCTAAGGAGCTCTGTGTAAAAGCTTTGCAGGCAGACACCTGGGAATCCAGCTTTGAAATACTTATACAAAACCACTACCAAAAATAGTCACTATAGCCAAACCAGGAGTTTGTTCACAGTAACCAGGAACTCCTGAATAACACCATGCAGAAGACAGCCCTGAAGGAGATTTCCTGGGGGTCTGAATGCAGTCTGCCATTGCAGGGCAGCTTCCATACACGTTTCCACAGTGAGCTGACCCTGGATGGGAACTGAGAGTGCTGCTGTTTTCCTGTGCTCTGTCCTTTCTGTAGTTTCCTTTGCTGATCATCAGCTATCTGTAATCAATTCTTGCTGCTGCTCATGTCAGGTAATACCTGAACAGAAATGAAAGGGTCATGACTTGCCCTGGCTTTATGTTTGGAGGAAGCACTGCTTTTGGGGTGCAGGGGATAGTGGTGGAACAGCACAAGACTTTCTCCTTTAGCACAGACTTGACAGCAGCCCTGTAACCAGAGGAAACAGTCCCACTGAGAGGTAGCCTCAGTGTTTACATATACAGTGCTGCTTAAGGAGTAATGTATTTATGTATGTGTTTATATTTGTGCAAGCAGAAGACAAAACACACGAGACTTTCTGCTGGAGATTAGTGTGCTCCCCATGATGTTTTGTGGCCAGCAGGATTTTTAAAAAGAGCAGAAATTGAAAGGCCAATGAAGAAGCGTGGTTAATTAAATGTGAAAGGTGCTGTCCTTGTTTGGACTGTCTGTTAATGGTATGACAAGCCCTGGTAAAGAGCTTAGCTGGCCAGATTAAAATTAAAAAATTGTGTCAGTCCATCTGCTAGCTCCGAGGAGTCTACTTCAATCACCTTTTCTTGTTTCTTCACTAAAGCAGAAAAGTGTCTTTGAAAAGAGCAGAGCCAGGATGTATTGGTTGACTTTTTTTACCTAATGCTTTCTCCAAAGATAACAATATGTGACATCAAGACGTTTTCAAGAAGTGCAATGCTCTTGGTTGGGTCAAGGCTACGGTAAAGACAACAGCTCTTTTGCTAAAAGGAATTGGGATTATTTTGCTTTTTATATATATATTTTTTTTTACACAAATAAATATGTTTGGCTTCATGTGGAAAATCTTTCTTTGCCTTCCGGGAATGATTAACACAGATCTTCAAACAGTTGCAGGTAATGCAGACATTTTTCTTATGTTCTTGTTTACAAAATTAGCTATGGCTTGGATAGAATTAGAAACACCTCTCTGATTTAATTGTAACAAAGGGGGCTAATACAGAAAAATGTTTGGCCAAATCTGTGCTGTGATAGCAGTGTAATTATGGAATACTTAGACTGATTTCCAGGTGGCATAACTGCACGTTTGTCTTGCCTTGAGTGTAGAATTAGCTATAGGAGGCAATTTTTTTCAACTTTGAGATCTTAAATGCTGGTAATCTTTTCACTTTTCTTTTTCCTTTATTAATTTTGTATTAAATCTTAAAAAGTAAGATTCTGTCTTCTGAATGTGGGCACTGAGTATGTGTCAGTTTGGGTAAAGATTGGGGGTTTGCCTTAGAGATGTTTTTTGATGTTCTTTCTACATCTGCTGTACTATCTGGTGATCTTCTGCAATAGAGGGGATTATTATTATACCATCAAAATAATCATGCCTTTCATCTTTCAGTCATAAAAGTCAAAGGTCTACCGACTATGAAGCTGCAGAATAAACCCATAATCTATTGGATGACAAATGCCGTAGAGTTATTACTATTCCTTCTCTAATAAATGATCGGTTGTGATTGTTTTTCAGGCATGTTTTCCAGGAAAAAGTGAAAGAAATTGAGCTAAATAATTTCAGATCAACTGACTTTAAAGGGTGGAAAATTAGACTGTCAGACTAAATCTCAATATACATGTTCTTACCTCAGCTGTTTCCTCAAATTTCCTCTGGAATGATGTGGAACATCTAATATAAGAGGGAATTAAAAACAAAACACATGTGCACACAAAAAACAAACAAAAAAAACAAACCAAAAACCCAAACCAAAAAAACCACCACCAAAAAAACCCCATCATAAAGCTGATGAGGCCTTTTATTCCTCTTTTTCCCCCCCTTCTGTAGTAGAGTGGAGACCTGTCTCTACTGACGAAGTTTAAGTGTCAATTCAAGCAGCTTTCTTTTTGCAAGGTATAAAAATCAGTTATGGCAAGAAAGTATGGAGTAGGATTATTTCTCAGTTGTTTCTTTTACTTTTGAAAAGCCCTGAAAGCTTCCAAACACATATTTGTTCACAAATATAGTCCCATTGCCTTAAGCCTAATGGCAGGTGGAAAGTTAAACACAAGGCATTAGAATTCAAAGGGTTAGAGACTTATGCTATTTTACCATTTGATGGGGTATTGTAAAGAGCTTAAGGTTGTTTATAATATCACAGTCAGGGACAGGTTCTGTTAACAGAAAAAAGCACAGCAGTCTCCTTCAGAGACCACAGAAGTGGCATGAAGATAGGGATGGTTGCATCATTATCTCATCTGAGAAATTTGTGTGGTTTTAATTTCACAGCTGCAGGAGGAGGACAGGCTAAAGATGTTTCACCAGCCCCTCAGCTCAGTGACTTGCAGTTGGCAAACCCTTCTCTGCCTCCTGGCTTGGAAAAGCCTCATGGCATCATGGATGCTGAGCAGTTCCACAGGCACGTGCAGCTACGGAGGAAGCGATCCATTCTCTTTCCCAGTGGAGTTAAGATCTGCCCTGATGAATCTGTTGAGCAGGCTATTGCCAACCATCTCAAGTATTTCAGGCTCAGAGGTAAGTACATCTCATGGCTAATTGATAAAGAACATTCACCTATTAAACAATATCTCAAACTTTTAAACATAATACATACCAGGCCATAAGAAATACATTATTAGTGGCGAAACTTATTTTTCTGTGATAATCTTGCTTATGATAGCTGTTCTGGGCTAAAACCCTACCACTATCTGTCTACACTCATGTATTATAAGAACTCTCTCTCCCTGAAACTGCATTGTTTACTAAAATAATCCTTTCTCAGAACAATTTGAATGCTAACAAAAATAGAGAGTCTGCTAAATTACAGAGTTTGTTTGGTTTATTTAGTGTTCCTAAAGTGCCAGCAGAAGTCTTTGTGGGGCCAATCAGAAAAGTTAAGTCTGAGACACTGGCACTTCAGCCATGTGACTTTTGGCTATGGCTGGTTGTACAGAGTGTGCAATCTCTGTGTGTCAGGCTGTACTATAATGGACAAGCAACCTTTCTTTCAAGATATGGAAGTTGGTGTGGCACAGCTTTCTCTGCAGAGCTTGTCATATTCCTGCTAACATCTTTCACTTGATGAAATATTACAGTAACATGATGTGTTTCAAACCCTTCTGTGCGACTGCATTGGAATGGGGCATCACAGTCATGCAGCACTTTCTGCTCTTTGTATCATAGAATTCAAACAATTTGTAGTTATCTTAATGTGTCTGCACAAAACTGGCAAAATGACAGAGCTGTTGTCAGAGTAGAAGGAAGGGTGTTCAGAGAATCATGTTTGATGAGATTTGATTGCCTGTAGAGAAACTCTCAGTGGTGAGAGTTTATTTACTTAGACAAGTGAAAAACACTGACAGCCACGAATTGCTTAGTGTTTGCATAAAAATAAACAATGTATTTGAACAACAAAGTGGAATTTTATGGGGTTTTACAGCCTCATTCAAATATGAATTGTGCCCAGCTTGCAAGGGATGTTGACACTGATGATGATGCTAATGGTTTGACAGGCTTTGCCAGTTTCTTATTTCCACCCAGGAGGACTCAACCATTCTTTGTATGTTCCAAATGATCCATACATACCATGGGCTTTAACTGCAGTCACCTCTCAGTTTTCTGTGGTAGGGGTACATTAGGGCAATACCAACTAAGCAAGGGTGTGAGTGATAATAAAGAAGAAAGAAATCTGTAAATTAGGTTGCAAAAGTATATTTAGGTCTTAATAATCCTAGGCTGAACCAAAAATCCACCTAGTCCATCTGTTTCCTCACTGGATTTAACAGCTTTCACAATCCACAAGGTTTTCTTGAGCAGAGAGGCTGTGATTACCATTAGTGCTTTTAAATTAAAACTTTTGAAAAAGATCTCTGAAAATGATAGAGATGACTAATTAGCAGCAAGTCACACAAGGTCTGGTTCAAGCAACTTGTCATTGTCATTCTGTCAGCAGCAGCTGCTGCTCCAGGAGTGTTGGGTGGTGTCTAATTATGTCCTGAGTAGGCTCCTGAGGTCATGAGAGTTCATGTGCTGTGAATTGGGTTTGTGTGGCAAAACTTTGGTAGCAGAGGGCTACAAGGGTGGCTTCTCTGAGAAGCTGCCAGAAGCTTCCCCTATACCAAGAGAGCCAGGGACATCTGGCTCTGCTGGTCAAGGCCAATCCCATCAGCAAAAGTGGTTGCACCTCTGGGCTAATAGATTTGAGAAGGAAAAAGTTGCACAGCAGCAATTGCAGTTGAAAGAAAAGAGTGAAAATAAAAGAGAGAAAGAGCTTTGCAGACACCAAAGTGAGTGAAGGAGGAGGTGCTGCAGGTGCCAGAGCAGGGGTTCCCCTGCAGCCTGTGGCGCAGTCAAGGGAACTGCAGAGATCCACCTGCAGCCCACGCAGGACCCCATGCCACAGCAGGGGGATGCCCAAAGGAGGCTGGCACCCCATGGGAAGCCCACACTGGAGCAGGCATTTGGCAGGAGCTGTGGCTCCACAGAGAGAGGAGCCCACACTGGCGCAGGTTTGCTGGCAGGACTTGTGACCCCATGGGAGGAACCCATGCTGGAGCAGCCTGTGAAGAACTGCAGCCCATGGAAAGAACTGTTTCCCATGGGAGAGGCCTCACACTGGAGCAGGGGAAGAGTGTGAGGAGTCCTCCCCCTGAGGGGGAAGTAGTGGCAGAGACTGCAGTGATGAACTGACCACAGCCCCACTCCCCCATTACCCTGCACCACTGTAGGTGAGGAGTTAGAGAAAATCAGGAGTGAAGATAAGCCTGGGAAGAAGGGAGGGG
The DNA here is from genome assembly GCF_028769735.1 of Zonotrichia leucophrys gambelii. Taxonomy (NCBI): domain Eukaryota; kingdom Metazoa; phylum Chordata; class Aves; order Passeriformes; family Passerellidae; genus Zonotrichia; species Zonotrichia leucophrys. The sequence goes on from NC_088169.1 coordinate 99,991,247, forward strand.
TGAGGGCAAGGTGTTTCATGATTTGGTTTCATTTCTCCGTGTCCTGCTCAGATTTGATTGGTAACAAATTCAAGGAATATCCCCAAGTTGAGCCTGTCTTGACAGAATGTGGTGAGTGATCTCTCACTGTCATTATCTCAACCCACGAGACTTTTGTTAAGTTTTCTCTCCTTTGTCCAGCCGAAGAGTGGAGTGATGAAGCAGGTTTGATGATGTCTGAATTCAGTGTTACTGAATTATGTGCAAAGATTTTAGTAGCCATCCAGATAGTCACAGTCCACTGTCAACAAAATAATCCTAGGAAAAGGTATAGTCACTGTTTAACACTCACAGATCAGCTGCTCTGGGTCACTAGGAAAACATCTGACCCCAGAAGGAAATAAATATAAATGTATACAGAACCTGCTGATTTTTCAATCTCAGTGTGTATTTTTAGAATTTTTTAAAAATTCTGTATATGTTGAAGTAAGAAAAGACTTTAATATCAATATTTACTTTCTCTGGAAAGGATGGCTCTAATCCAGTCTATTCTTTCCTTGGTTTTGCTGTACTGCCAGCAGTACCATGCCACTACGTTGGAAGGAAAGGCAGATTGAATTGTGATGAAAGAGCTTGTTAGAAAATAAGAAAAGGTTTGCATGTGCTGATTATCCAGATTGTCTGTTCTATCTGTGTCTACCTTAGAAGAAAACAGGTGGGAATATAATTATCTGTCTGTAGCTCCTATAGCTTTATGTACATTTGCTCACTGGAAAAAGCCTCTCTAAGTATCAGAGACTGAGAGATGAACATTCCTGTCATGGGCTTTAAGGAAGTGCTTCTGTCCTATTGCTGTAGGCTTAACAGTGTACAGGTTTTTTTCTTTTTTTTTTTTTTCCTGGCTACAACATATGGATTTTTTGAGCCTTAAAAAGATGAAGATGAAGAATATGATAAATACATATTAAACCATTAAAAATATCAAAGTGCAACAAAATACAGGGATCTGGAGAAAAACCAATATTTTCTAAAACAGCCGTATCACACTTCAACATATGAAAGTCTAATTAATGATATGATTATTGGTGGTTGTTTTATTACTTGTGATATTCACAAACAGCAGCTTGGAATGGGGTGGGTTGTACTTGCTTTTCTACACTTGCAGTCTACAAGACAAATTTCTGAAGTGCTGCTTTATTCCTACAATCAGAACAGAGTTTTGCAGTAGCAGATGATGCTATTTTCACTCTTTTGAGATGAATCCTGGATTATGATTGTCTCTGTACTGCCCTGTCTCTGTATCTCTTGTAGCTATCTAATGAGGTTGGTGCCGTTGGCTGACTTTGCATTTCATTTTTTGGAATGTGGGGATGGAAATCAGTCATAAATGTTTTACAGACTGGGTACTGTAAGCCTGTAGGCTGGGTCTTAGAGTGTTTTTGAGTGATGTCCTTTTAAATGGTGTAACATTATGGTTGCTGATGGAAGAGTCATGTAAATGTAATGGTGGTTGGTTCATTGCTAGACTGTTGTGACAAACAAAGTGTGTCCAATGGCAGCTGGAAATTCTACAAAAAAAATGTTGTGGAAATCTAATAGTGTGATTTCAGAAAGTGAATGGGCTGTACATGTTAGTGTCTGGTCTGATGTTCTTTACTGCTGTCAGGGAAATGGTAGCCTGAGCAATAGATAAATAAAATTTATTACGGAAAAAACAGGCACGCCTACCCAGACCAAGCCTTTTGTGACCAGTTACCTTATGTGCACAATTCAATGAATTTGTCCATTCTCTGTTGGGTAAGTTGTTGGTAGAGGATTGTAGTAGTTGAATTAGCATGTAAAACAGAAACAATATAAGGATTACAAGATGGGTAAGCAGTACAAGCCATGCTATCCCATGCCTCTTAATTGGGCTGCTGGATTTTATCACCACGGCTCAGGGTAATATGCTTCTTTGCCACCTCTGAGATGTAATTACTCTGGTGGCTACCTTCCTAAATTGTCTTTACAATTTTACCCTACTGTGAACTTCTGTCTTAAACTATCGGTGTATGTTGTGAGTACTTTTTTTTTTTTTTTTTGTGGGCACTGATCATTTCACATGAGTAGATCAGATAGTCTCTCTGCCTGAGCTGTTCTTGTCATCCAGAGCTTCAGATAAGCCAAACATCTAAGGATAGCTTTTAAAGACTATTTCCTTTTAAAGGAAATAGATGATATTGTAGTGAGCTGTAGCTGATGAGACACATGGATATTTTTGAACTTTGGAAAGAATTCTGGGTTCTAGGGAATTAAATTCTATGCATGAATGTGATCCCTAGATTTGGCATAGCACTATGGCTGCTCATTTCCCCCTTTCTTTGGTCCCTTAAAATCTGTTTGCTGAAGTATTAAAAATAATGGTGTTATTTTCTGCACATGAACATAGTTAAGAGTAAAGTTTCAATTTGATGCTGAAGTCATAATGTTACAAGTTATTCAGATCTTGCTAATAATGTTGAAAGCAAAGAGCCAAAAGTCATGAAAAGTACCTGGCTAAAAACTATACATTAAATAAAGAATCTGTCTGAGTGAGCCTTTTTTCCCTGTTTCCCCTGCATCCCTGGCACATATTACATGTACCTCATACTCAGCAATGAATTTCTGAAGTTTATTTGTAAAAGGTCCATCTCCTCTACATTTGAATTTTCAGATACTGTCACATGCTTCTAAGAAACTTGCCTTTTCCCATCAAGGACACTCCTTAGTTTTTACTGAAATATTATTGATGAGAATAATTTATGTGCTAGAGTTTAGTATGTGAGTGTTCAAATCTAAAATCGTTGATGTGAATTAACTAATTTGCATTCAAATCTTTTCTCAATTTAAACCCCTTGTTTGTTTTGTGTATTGTTTAAGGGTTGCAGGCCTTGTGTTACAGGCCATACACAGCAGCATTCCAGCAATAGATGAGTGATTTCTCTGCATGTGTGTGTTAATTTGTTTAACAAATATTAACAAAGCCTTTGCAGCAATGACCTCTTAGGAGGTGTCTGTCCCTGTGACTGCATTCTTCATCAAACCCCTCTGCAATTAAGCTGTTCAATTGTGCAGAAATTGTTAGAGAGGATGGGGAGTTGGTCTCACGTTGCCTCAAAATAGAATATTTAGCCTGATTCAGTGCTCCTAGCTACCACAGACGATTCAACTCTTAAGAAGCACTAATGAGATTTAATTGGGATTAAGCTCCAGCACTGCCCACTTACACAAATGGCCAGAAAGCCACCCTACCCCCTACAGGGTGCTCAGTGCTGTCATGTGGTGCCCCCTCTGTTAACCTCAGAAATCCCTGAGCACAGACTGGGTGTAATAGGCTAATTCTCTCTCCTTGGAGAGATAAATGCATCCCCAGTGGTGCAGCCTGAGCCACAAGGATGCTGTGTCCTACCCAGGTGCATGAGGGGTAGCCAGACTGGAGAATTTCAGAGCAAGAGAAAGGTCATCTAATCACATCATAGATCTTAGCTGGAGGTTTTGAAAACAGTGACCATGCTTCTAGGAAAGGAAGCTTCAAATAAACTGTTTTTCACTCATTTCTGTAGATTAGTAGGACTGAAAAGAGCTTGTGTCTGCCTATGAGGATTTTTTGGTTTGAAACAAAATTATCTTAAGGTTTTCAGGATATTTGCTATTAGTTTTGAGTATTTGAAGTAGATAAGCTCCCAAGGGCTGGGCTTTTCTGCTTTTGAAGCAGATATGCTGATAGACAGTTCCATTGGAATTGTCTTATGACATGTCTGGCTTTCTAAAGCATCCTTTGAAACCCAATATGGCCTTTAAAGGTTAACACATTACTTACTTCAAGGGCCTGTGACACTTGGCTCAGTAGAACCTTGAACAAGGGCATGGACCAAATGTGCCCATCTTTTAATTTTTTTCCTAGCCCTTCTTTCACATTGAGGATGATTATCTCAGTGATGAGTTAAGTGACTTCTAACTTGTGAGGTTTTTTAGGATAAAGTACATGGAAAATGTAGTATATGCATGCAAAATATATTTTGGAGACAAACTGCAACCAAGCTGTGTGATTTGCATTCTTGGTTTGAATTCTGGTTTATTGTGCCAGTCACTTACATGTCTTCAGCATAACAATTCCTTTTCCTGTAGTCAGCTGGACCTGCTCACAGCCCTTGTAGCAGGGAGCTTCTCTTCTCATAAACCTTCATTCTTTTTTTAACATTTGAACTCTTTGGAGGAAAACTGCAAGGTAGCTGAGAGGTCAATTAACTTAAAAATACAAGTTATTTATTACTGCAGCCATGGAATGAAGGAAACAATTTTCCAGGGTAGCTTACCTTCACACTCACGTGTAGCTTCAAGACTCTTAGCTCACTGCCTTAAAAGATTGATCTCGATGTTATGATGCTTTTAATCAGTATTGTTTGCTGGGGATTAGAGGCCTCACCACAAATCCTGTCTCCTCCAGGGCCTGGTGTGGCTAATGCTGTCCCACATATCTGTGCCCCTGTAGCAGCCCAGTGAAAGTCTGGAGTGAGATCCAGGCATGAAGAGCAGCTCTTCGCACATGGCCCGAGGGCTGAGCTGCCCTTCAGGTGGCAGTGGCAGGGCTGCTGGGTTGTTGGAATTCAGGACATCCCTCTGGCTGTCCTGGATTGCCAAGACCCCTGCCAGGGGGCTCAGAGAGCCCAAGAGCCCTATGCCTTTGATCTTGACCCATGGAACAAATTACCAACCTTATATGAGGATCTGCGAGCCATGACAGTTTAAGTAGAATCATAGTGAATTTGCCACAGGGTGAAAAATAGATTTTTGGGGTTTTTAGAATGGGAGTTCAGGGGGCAAGATGGAGGAATCTGGGCATGTCCAGCCTTTCTCCTCCTTCTTCTTGGCCTCCATCTTCTGCTGTGATGATGGCACTTACAGATTGGTTTAGAGTAGAAGCTCACTGTCTAACATAGGTGATAGGTATTGGGAAGTTATTGTAAATAGTGTACACGTAATTTTTACTATAACAGAGTGCCTCTGACTGTCTTGCTGAGCAGGCCTTGACAGGCCAGGAGAAATAATTTTATAGATAAGAAACAATAAACAACCTTGAGACAGAGAAATTAAGAGCTCTGACTCCTTCTTCGATCGCCGTGCTGGGAAAAGAGACTTTCTGACATATCTCGGGGTCACTCTGACCAGCTAAAGTCCTGAGACTGGGTCTGCTCAGCAGGTCTTCTAGCAGGTCATGCTAGCAGGACTGCCTGCTTTGTTTTTTTTTTTTTTTTAGATTTTGTAGCTGGTCTTCAAAAACTAAATCCTGGAAAGATCATAATGCAAAACCTGCCTCACAGCTTCAATCATAACTCTGAATAAGTGGGCTCATGGCAATTTATTATAAGCTCTCATGCAGCAATTTTTTCCCCATTCTCTATCTCCTTTAAAATCTCTATAATTAAAAATCAGAGTAGCATTTCTAGTTGAAAAGCTTGGTGGTCAACTTTTTGGTCCCCCTGCCTCTCATTTTGTTTCATTTTCTGTTTAGGTGAGAAGGAGCTGCTATTTTAAATCTTAGCCAAAAGTTGTTTCATTTATTGTCAGCATATCTAGGTAATGTATTTGACACAGACACTGGCAAGTTTCTGGAAGGACAGAAAGCAAACCGTGAATTATTTTAAATAGTAAGCTATAGTTATTACGTGAAGCTTCCAGTCAAGTCCGGTTTAATTTTGATTTTATGCCTCCGACTTTTTTCTGCAGTCTCAGAATGCTTAAAATCTAGTTAATGAAAAATAAGTTTTTCTTTATGGGAGTGCTCCAGAATTTGACAAACTTTGAAAAACCTCCCTCACCTACAGATAGCTGAAAACCCATCACGGGGTGGGCTCCACCTTCAAGTTAGAAGAAGGTCAACCACACTTTTTTAGCCAACTTAAATGCACTGATGGGTCGTGTCTTTTCAGTTCCCTGGGTGGCCATGTCAAGTCAAGATGAGATTTGGCTCCCTTTTTGACATTCCTGAAGGAAAGGTGGAAGATAGAATTATGCTTGTCTCTTTACATGTGTGTGATTTGAACCCCACTGAATAAATTGTGTTGCTCACTCTCTGTGTGTAAAATGGCAACTCTCTTCTAACTGTAAAACAATGAAGATATTTATGAGAAAGAGAGAGAACAGTTTCATTTCAGTCTTTCTTAGCCAGTCCATTAATTTACTCTTGAGCACCCTATAGGTAAGGACATCTGAGGGTGGTTCTTGTGTTGAGCCCTGGATTTGTTATCCTGCAAAGCAATCCCCTGCTTTACAAACTGGCCAGCTGGAATAAACCAGACAGGACAAGATGGACTGTGTGTCCAAGGTGGTGCAGGGGGACTGTGTTGGCAAGCAGCTCACCCGGGCTGAGGGTGTGATTTCCTGGACACAGCTGACAGAAGTGTTCAAATAGCACTTGTGGTAGATGTTTGATTGGAGGTTTTAATCCCTGCCTGTGTGTCAGAGCTAACACACTCTGACTGTGGGGATGGAAGAGAATACAGAAGGAATTTGCCCTGTGTTGTCCATCTTGTTGCTCACCTCCGTGGAAGCAGCTAGATAGGAGGGGCTAGAGAGGACAAAATGTGACTCCTTATCCCCATCTCATTTCCTCCTTTTGCAGAATACATGGCTGTGTTGACAGCTTAGGTCTAATTAATGGGCTTGGAGCCCACAGATGGCACAAAGCCTTTGCTGCTGGAATTCAGTGGGGTTTCTAATTCCAGATGAAAGGACACTCAGAAAATCCTTAATCTATTGGGAGCCGATTGGAACAACTGTTTATATGGGAGCAGCTTGTATTCAGGCAAGACACTGTCTCATCACATTTATTTTAAACTTGTTTAAGAGCATTAAGGAAAATTATCTTCAATTACTTGCAACTGGAAAGCCAGTCCTTTGCCTGTTGGTATTTGAAAACTCTAGGATTAGACAGTATCCCAGAAATGTATTTACAAGCTACTGCTGTGGCTTCAGTGGTTGCTGAGAGTCTGCTGAAGATTTACCCCAGCCACAGGGAATAATCTCATTGCAGGATTTTTGCTGCACAATGTGGCACCTGGAGTGAAAGGTATGTAGGATACAAGTGCCACGAAAAGAAACTTGAGCAAGTGCTATTCCTTAGTGTAGGCTTCTGGATTTGAAACCAGACTTCAGTCTTTTCCTGGATGCCTAGCTCTTACAAGTGGGATAGTAGAAAGAATATTATAGATGTTATTCTTCTTCAGGAAGCTTATTAGTACTGCAGCAGGAGCCAGAAATCCCAGAGCAGGATTATGGCGCCATTGCCTGAAGTTTGTGCAGAGGCCAGATGGAAATGTGGTCTCTACCTCAAAGTGTGTGCAAGTGAAACTCGAGGGGGGAATGTGAGATGGTGCATGGATGTTTGTCAATTTGGCTATTTGTTTCTGATTAATAGAGATGCATACACTGATTGGAAACATGGACAATACTTTCCAAATTAGTGTGCTTTACAGATAAGGTTAACTGCCTAGAAGCTGAAGGGTGCTAGAACAGGGATATACTACTGACAGTTAATAATGCAGAGTTTGGGGACTTTATTGTTCTCTGCTCATGCATACCACATGAGCTACAATGCTAATCTCCATGTCATAAACCTGGGAGCATGGCGTGGAAATGAGAAATGTCTTTGTATCTGTAGAGTTCCACAACAGAGCAATGGTCTCATTTGCTCTGATAAACTAAAATTCAGGGTGAAGAAAAGGACTTTTTCTGCATGGTTCTATCCAATGTGCCAGACTCAGCTCAGCTTTAAGGGTGGTGCTGCATAGCAAACTGATCCTTAAGGTTGTTATTTGTAAACCCTTTGCATTTAAGAAAAATGCCCATTTCTTGGTTGAATAAAAATGTTTCCATGTGTGATCTACATGTTAAGTTTTACATATGTACATTTCAACAACTTTGGAATTTGGAAAACAAAGCATAGAGAAGAAAAAACATCAAAGTACTGCAATGTACTGGGTTTGGCAGCCCAGAGCTAACTTTAAAGCTGATTGAAGAAAATGGCATTCTAGGGACAGATTCAGTCTCCTGTAAGGGCTTGATTGTGATGTCAGGACTTTCCTGGAATGCAAAGCATTTCTCTGCTGAACTGCATGTCTGAGTAGTGAAATCAGATGAAGGCCAAAAACCAGGTTTGTCTGCTACTCCTCTAGGATGGCATTTGGTATGAATGATTTTGAGAGTTCACTTTTTAATGTTGCCCTTTTCCAGGACACAAGGAAAACCCTATAAGTCTTTCTGTCTTTGAGTTATCCTGGGTCACAGAGTTGTGCTTGCTTGAGCATCATGAGACCAACTGCTCTGACTGGCAAAAAGAGCCTGTGCAAGGTTGGGAGGTTAAAGTAGGCAGTGCAGTGTATGATACTAGACCTCAATTCTCAGGCTGACTGTTCAGAGCTGTCCAGTTCTTTCTCAGTGAACATGTAACAGTACAGTTAGAGCTGGACTTATTTAGTAGAACATTCTTTTGTCATCATCCTGCCTTGTTTTTTGAATTATGAATGCAGCTGTAATTTCTGAAATGTATTTTAAATTCTGTGTAAAGGTGAATCTGAAGGAATTGTTACTGACTGAGCTTACTAGACTTTGATCAGTGGCACCCTCTTTCTTACAACTTAAGCTCCACCTCTACTTCCTATGAGGACATTTGCCATAGTATTTTATAGGTTAAAAAAATCCAGTTTTCTAGGTTTTCTAAAAATCCAGTTCATTGATCAAATTGCTGTTTCATTCAGTGTTGTTCAGGGAGAGAGGTAATATGAGTGTGGAAGATCCACCACATCTTCATTTCAGTCGCCTCAGTCCTTTCCGCAGTCCCATGTAGATGTCAGGTTGCTGTTTCCTATATGTTACTGTGCTGACAAGCTCGCAACATTGGGACAATAATAGCCTGGCCACCTGTGCCACAGAAGCATTCCTGTTGTACTAACACCAGACCTTTCTTGTGCCTGTAGTGTGCCAGGAAACAGTCTGGGAGGTCTTCAAGACGTTCTGGGACAGACTGCCGGAGCGGGAAGAATATAACACGTGGATGAGCCTGTGTGAGGAGGGCACGATGAGCATCTTTGAGATGGGCACCAACTTCAGCCAGTCTGAGGAGCACCGGAGCCTGATCGTGAAGGTGGGTGCAGCAGCTGCTTGGCAGACTAGTCTGTGATAAGAGAGACCAAATGCTGTCACCTCTTTGTATTACAGCGACCTGATGAGGGTCTTCAGGGTGAGAGGACGAGATCTTGGTTCATGATCAGAAGGCTGGATTTATTGATATATGATATATAATACATTATTACTATACTAAAAGGAATAAAGAGTGAAGTTGCAGAGGCTGCTAAGCTAAGAATAGCATAGAAAAGAGTGAATAACAAAGTTCTGTGTCCAGCAGAAAGCAAGGACAAACTCTCCTGTGAGTGGTCAGCAAATCCAAACACTCACAGAAGCCCAATCACCGCTGCACTTGTTGCATTCCACACCAGCCGATAACAATTGTTTACATTCTTCTTCTGGGGCCTCAGCTTCCCAGAAGATGAACAAATCCCAAAGAAAGGATTTCTATGAAAAAATGTCTGCGACATCTTTGCTCCACGAAATGTCACAAATCTCCCTGTTCTCATGGGCAAGGGGACCGTGTCCCACTGCAATGTGCACCTTTGGCATTTGGCGGTGATGGACAGAGCCCTCAAACAGGCAGCAGTGGGTATTCCAGTTCTGGGATCTGTAGCTCTGAGATCAGTTCCAAAACAAAGTTGTGGGTGATCCAATGCAGAGAAAAGCAGCAATGATGAAGAGATGTCATCAGTAGAGGTGTTCCTGACAAGTAGAAGGTGTTCAGACCCACAGTGTGGGCCAGGCTGAGGTGCCTTTTCCCCTGGGGTGTGCAGCAGCCTCCCTTCTCTGAGCTGCACATTGAGGTGCCTTCACACAAATGGCACTTGGGAGCAGGAATTTCTGAGCTGTAGCTCTACCAAGCCCTATGGCACAGCTGCCTGTTGGATGTTCTACAGGTCTGTGATGTCTGTGCACTCCTGCCTGACTGAAGTTAGTGTAGTTATAAATGTAAAAACTTTGGTGTCCTATGAAGGTAATTGTGGCTATTTGCAGGAAATCCCGACATGGGAAGAGATGAGAATCTTGACTCCATGTTTCAGAAGGCTGATTTATTATTTAATGATATATATTATATTAAAAGATAATGATATACTAAAACTATACTAAAACAATAGAAGAAAGTATTTCTTCAGAAGGCTTGAAAGGAAAGATGTGGAATGGAATGATAATAAAATCTTGTGACTGAGCAAGCTGGACTGTGATTGGCCATTAATTAAAAACAACCACATGAGACCAATCTAAGATGCACCTGTTGCATTCCACAGCAGCAGATAATCATTGTTTACATTTTGTTCCTGAGGCGCCTCAGCTTCTCAGGAGAAAAATCCTGGCAATGAGATTTTTCAGAAAATATCATGGCTGCAGGTAATAAATAACATTAGGTAACTTGCAATGGGAAGCTGCAGGTTAAAATCAGTGTACAACAAGGGTAAAATGAGTCAATAAAAATGCAGACTATCTCTGTATGTTTTCTGTTGATTCAAGTTTATTTTAGCTTAAAGAAAATAAAAGAAATATGAAGTCAAACTAAAAAAGCCTCTCTCAAATGAAATACAAAGATGTAATTTCAGGAGTTTGTGAATTTTAAAATAGAGTGCTTAACTTTGTATTCATCTAAGGTACAGTAGATATCTTAATTTCTCTAGATAAAAGGCTTCTTAAAATGTATTTGCCACACTTAAAAGCCTTTGCCATATATCTTTAAGATTCCTTTTGCAAGCTAATGAATAGTTTTATGAAACTTGTAATTCTTAAATGTGTAACCCCATAGAAACAGTAAGTTCTGTCAGTGTGGATGCACTGATTTTTTTTTTCCTTCCTGCTTTTTATTGGACTTCTATGCTAGGAATGTTCACTAAGGAAGGTGAATATGGAAACTGTTGTGGATAATGGAGAGAAGGTTTTTTTCCCTGAGCCTGCATGTTAGTCTTAGCAGATGCTAGCCAAAATTTGCTTCTGTGAAGTCTGGTGGTGTTGTTGCCCTTAGAAGTCTTTGCAAAAAGATAGAGAGAAATAAAATGAATGTGATTTTTTAATGCACACAGTGCATGTAACTGTTTTGTGTTCACAGTAAGATGATCTATAGTGGGAGTTTAAAAGAAATCAAAATTACTCTTGGAAAGAAGATGATGCATCTAATTTCCCACTGCTGCTCTCCCCTTTTGGGTATGGCTCTGCAGCATTTAAGTGGAGTCAGATAAAGTTCTCTGGGTTTGATCTTTTCAGAAAGTTTATATTTTTTTAGGTTTCCTTTCTCCTGTAGGTGGATATATTGCCTTCAGCAATACCATGTTCTGGAAAATATTCTGTTCATTCTTCTGTTTTCTTTCAGCACAGGTGGTAAAAGGTGATGGTTCTTGGGCTGATTTGATAGCAGACTAGTCTGTGATAAGAGGGACCAAATGCTGTCACCTCTTTGCTCCACAAAATGTCACAAATCAGTCAGGTGACTTTTTTGGAATAAGAACCTGAACTCAATTTGACTTTGAACCAAAGACTGAAGGCAAGAGCACCCTATGCCCCAAACAGCCACTATCAAAAGATCCAATGGTACTTTTAAATGCATGGGTCAGAGAGTGGATTTGATTGCTGGCTCTAATACTGACTCACTTTTCTCATAAATGCTTGGGCACAAAATTCTTGTCAGTGTGTGAAACCTTTTTAAAGCAGCTGTGAGCATGTTAAGTCCAAACAGATGCAGTGGATACATCTCTGCTTTTAAGAACATCCTCCTTCCTGCCATCTGCTAACCCAGTCCAATGTGGTGGTAAGAGCTGGGGCACAGCCTGAGGGACCAAACACACTTTCTGAAACCCTGTGTCCCACCCCCTTGTTCTTTCCACTCTCACCAGCTAAGAAGACCAATCTGTATGGTCAAGCCTTTCCATTACTAGTGGGATTTCATTTCCCTCTCATTACAGACTGTTCATTCATTTGGTCACAGCTGTTGTTATTTTTTTCCCCCTATTCCTTAGGTTTGATCTCTAAAGCCCAGAGCCCTTGTCACCAAGGGGCTGCTGGCATTCACTGCACAGGACTCTCTTGTGGGCAGGTGTGGTACATGTGGATGGGCCACACTGTTGCTTAAAAGGAAGATTCTCTTCTGCTGTGGTTTTTTTGTTTGACTATTACACTCCTCATTAAATACTACTTGTTTCTAATCTTTCTCTGCTCTCCAATGTCTGCAAATCATCTGGGGTTAATTTCAAGAGTTTAGTTGAGAGCCTGCAGCTGATGAAATTCTGCTTTTCTGATGGGAAGGATGAAAGTTTGACAAGGAAGTTCAACAGATATGTATGCTTGGCAGAAAGATTTTTGAATGTACAACCTGAGAATGAAATAGAGACCAAGGATAAACCCACCTCAAACAAAAAGATGTTTTTACCAAGCAGAGAGATTCCACAGGCAAACAAATCTGCTAATGTTGCAAGTAGAAAAAAGATCTCAGAATTTTCTACTGCAAGAAAACTGAAAAACTTCTAACTTAATCTGTAACACACTAACTTTTAGTGACTGGAGAATAGTAACATGAAAATGGTAATTATAGTAGTTATGATAGGCCATACGTAAAAGTATAGATTGGCTCTTCTGTATAAAATGCTCAGCAAAAAAATTAATGCTCAGCAAACACATTATATACATAATGTGTTGTAACCAAAACTAATCCGGCCTGCCTGCAGCTGGAGCTGACAGCTGTGGGCACAGGCTCTGTCACCCACAACCAGGACTGCTGTAACTCTTGGATGGAATAAACTGCATTTTGGAGAGCAGCCTGAAGTCCAGCATCTCTCATTCAGGCTCTTAAACTTTTCTTTTTGTATACATTGGCTGATATTGTCACAGCATTACTCTGCTGCCTCTTTTGTATAGGCATATTGGCAGATTCTGGCAATTTTATTTCAAAGTGTATTTCTGTATTACTTTTTGCAACATGAAATTTAAGTTTTAGAAATGTTGCATGTGCTGAATTTCCCCCCTCTCTCTCAAGAAGTTCAGGGTATCTGAAAATTAGGCAAATTAATTCTTTGAGATTTGCATTTAAAAAACAATAATTCAGGAAAATTGTTGCTTTCATGATGCTTTTGTTGTAGTGTGGAGGGTCTGTTACCAGCAGTGTAATTAAATGCCATCTTATTAGCCTTCCTCCTTGGTTTTCTTTCTTATCCTTTCCTCTAATCCCCAGTAATCACTGTCACACTCCCACAGATGCTGAAATGTCTGCTCCATCCTAACTTAGAGAATTTATCTCAACGTGAACTTTCTCTTACTTTTAACATACTTTCTTAGTGGATATCAGTTGAAGCTTAGACCAGCTTGTCTCAGCTTTCTTTTTTTGTCTTGGAGATGTGAGGTTTGCCTTTGTGGGTTTCTCTGTAATATCTATATATATACATGCATGCTCTGTATGTGCTTATACAGAATATATTCTGAGTTTCTTTAAGCAGATCACCTGCCAGGTTATCAGAATGAGCAGGTGGACATATTCATGGCAAGCATAAAAAAAATATTTTAAATATCTTTTTTTCTCCCTTGAATTTTCATTTTAATTTGTGTGATCATGTTAACTGACAGTACATAGAATTCTTATCCCAATTAATTTCATTGGATATGAAGTAGATTTACAAATTGTGTGATTGTTAACCCATCTTTTTTTTTCAATTCCTGACTGAAATGCAAATGGAGGAGGTAACTCAAATCCATAAGGTGGGGGTTTTCCAGTATAAATCTTCATGTAAACATTCCTATCTATAAATTAACATGGCTTGTGTTCCTTACTGTGTAGCTGTATTCAGTTCATAGAATGTAACATCCATCCCATTCTACACTTCGAGACATATATGTTTGGAATTCCAGTATTGCCAAATTTGCCCTGACTCTGCCCTGTGGTCGTGGCCATGTTCCCACTTGTGCCAGATAATTTTTGGAAAATCCAAGTGAGGAGAAATGCAAGCCAAAGTAAATATTGGTTTCCCAGGAACCATGGATGACTTGCTATGAGATTGTAACACTGCTGCCAAAGCAGCACAACCTGTGCTGCCCATAGGAGAATTTACAGCTGGCATACAGGACTCCTTCCCAAATCCATAGCAAAAAGCAGCTTAAAGCCTGATCCTGCAGGGCTTTCAGTGTAAAGTTTTGTGTGCAATCTGCATTTCCAATGTGGGCATGCAAATCCCATCATAATTTCAATTTCCTCAGATTTCAATCAAATTTCAGAAAATAAAGTTTTGAGGAGCTGCTGTTCCTTACACATCTGATAACAACCTACAATGAAAAGAGATGTTGAGACAAGCTGTTATGAGAAATGAAGCCATAAAGGAACGCATGCAATTCAATCTGTTGAGCAGATTCTCAGCCATACCTGCTGAGGGCTCCTGTACCAACCCACACCTTTAACAAAGTGTATCTGACAGTGTTGGGCAGATGGGACAACAGGAACTGGGTTATGAATCCTTCCCAAAGGAAGCAGGTCTGTGAGATTTTTTTGGTTGCTGATGAGAGGGAAATATGTGCTCTGCCCACTCTGGTGGGTGTGAGAGGCAAGAGTTAAACTGAGATTTAACGTGGAAAGGAGTTTGTAGCACGGCTTTCCCTGAGAATTTGCTAACCTACCAAAAGAGCAATTTGAAAAGTTCCTGGGACAAGACACAAACCCTTCAAGGTGTTGACTCAGCAGTACTTTTGTGTAGTATTGACTTTCCATGAGCAGCTCTATCTTCTTCACTGTGTTTGCACCACAAAGTGCTCAGTGACAGATTTGGGTGAGAAGGGAGAAGGCAACCCTGCCTGAGGATGCCTGAATGGGTGGCATAACAAAACACCTCCTTAGCATGTTGAAATGGGTACTTAGCAATGTAAAATGAGTGATTTTGCCTCATTTTCTGAATTCTGAGAGCAGTATTCGAAGGTGGGATGGAGCATCCCAAAGATATGAATTATTTGTAACCCCTTACTCCCTGTGCTGCTGTTTGAATACTTCACAGAGGCAGATTATTTTGTATTCCTCAGGTTTCTGTGGAAGATCTCTTCTGCTGTCTCTCCTCTTCCCCTGTTGTGTGACCTTTCTTGCTAACCCTTGTCTTTCTCGGTTTAATTAAATGTTCTAACCACTCTTTCCAGATCTTTACATTGTTTTCTTTGCATAGAGCACCTCCTTTAGCTTCTTCTAAATCTGGAAAAAAGCAGATCATATCTGCTCCTTCACATCCTCCATCCCCTTCTATGAATGCAAAACAAAATTTCAGTTGCCCTCCTTTCAGCCAGTCTCAGATTTCCTTCACCCCTTTTCTTATCCATGCCCTTACTGTTCTCTTATTGACTTTCATTCTTTGCATTTCAAGTTTTAGCCTCCTCTAGTTTAAAAAGAAAACCCTTTGCCATATATATATAGCATTCATTTTAAGTTGCACATAGTTGAAACAATATCTGTTCCACTAAGCTGCTCCTGCTATTTCTTCTTTAACTCACTGTAGGCAGTATTTGTACCTAACCTGTCAGGGATGTTCCTCAAAGCACTGCTCCCTATTCTGACCTTTCTCTATAACTTCAGTTCTGGCCATTGTCCTCCATTTGCTTGAATCATCATCCCCAGTGCTGTGGCCTTGCCTTCATGACAGCGTGGTGGGGAATCAGGACAGGCAGATAGAGAATCATTTCTTGGCATCACTTTCCTGTTGCAAATGAAGTGTGTTGGTAGGTTAGATCAAATATGTTTTGTACAGTACTACACAGATGGAATGAACTAATATGGGATTATTCCAGATCTCCTTGACATTTCCTTTGCCTTTTTCTCCTGCCTGGGATTACCCTCGGGATATTTTGTCTTCTGTGCATAATGATGGTCTCAGAATCAGGCAAGAATGTCCTATATAATTGCTTTCCTGCAAGATCATGACTTGATAGAAGGTCATCTGGTTGGTACATGTGATTTGCTGCAGTGCTGTAGCCTGTATTAAATGTACTTGTATTAATTCATGGTAACTTTCCATTATGTAAAATAACTGTTGAGGAAGGCAAGCACTAGAGCTTCCAGCATCAGGAGAATTGGTATAATAATGTCAGGAAGGTCTCACTTCAAGAGAACTAATTTTGTACAAAGCATCTGCTAGAGAAAGCTTCAGTGAATAAAAGCTTCCCTTAACTTTGGTGTGGCTGCTGCTGTTATGGTGAACTATTCATAGATCACTTCAAGTGTTGAAAGGGTGAAGACATTAAATAATATTTGCAGTCTGCGTGCAGTAGGTAAATTTCGAACTCCATCTTAATGAAGGAACCGAGTCAGAAAGGTGAGATGTTTTGGCAAATGCTATTCTGTCCTAAATGATTAAACAGGCCAGTATTAGAACTCTAGAGCTCTTGGCTTCTAATTAGGGGGAAAAGGTGATGTTTACCATGGAGTTCAAATGTGTCATCACTTGCCCCCACCCCAGGCTGGAAAGCAAATTGAATGATTGAGAGAGAGAGGAAGAGAGTCACACTACAGACTATTGCAATAGAGGGTGCTAGTTTACTATGAAATTATATGAGAATTCAGTCATTTGATGCCTTATTAAAAATGTGGATGTGGAGACTGTGTAGTGTTTCTTATTCTAGACTTTGGCCATTAAAATAATAATTTGACATTTCAGGTTTGGTTTTATAATTTGTTGAATAGGTGACTTGGAATAATAAGACATATTGGTTAAATCCAGGGACCCAGACTCAGGGAACTTGGGAGCCACCAGCTCCTCAGGCTGCCCTGCAACAGAGTTTTGGCCCAGGCACCCCTCACTGGGGTGTCCCTGTTCCTTTCTCTGGGAAGTCAGGACTGCTCTGAGCTCTGCTCTCAGGGGCCTTTGAGGAACAGTGAGTAAAGCTGCTGGGTACAGACTAGCACTCGGTACTGAAAAGATGTGTGAGGCCTCTAATACCTGGGGTTGGTTTTAATAGCACCTACAAATCATCCTGACTGGCTGACTGTGGAAGAACATCTCCTTTCCTAGTGAAAAAACACTTTTTACTGAGCTACTACTTACAGATAACTTTCCAAAACCTTGTATAGAGGGAATCAATCTCTAGATTGATTCCTTGTAGATGCCAGTGCACTAGGAGTGAATATACAGGCACTGTATAGATCAGCACACTGAGCCCTTAATAAAACTACCCAAAGTCCAACATAGCTGTGGTGGCCCCAAGTTAGTTTCCACTGTTGACTAACTGTTTTATCTGCCACTTAAAACTAGTCTTGCTGTGTCTTAGTTTTTCACACTAAAGAATCACCAAATGCTTCACTAAATGGAGTTGTATAATAAATGTTGACCAAAGAACATGCTGAAAGGCAAGCTGACTGAAATTGGTATTTTGGCAAGCCCTGCTGGGGCTGATATCCAGGCTGTCTGCTGTTCTAGCTGTGATCACAATGCCCTTGTGTCCTAGAAAGAAGAGAAGGCTACTCACTGACATGGCTCCAAATCAATAACAGCTGAATTCCTTCACTTCCTAGAAGCACAGGAAAAAACAGGTGAAGAGAGTGAGCAGGCTAACCTGCTCAAAAAGTCTGTTTTGCTTTTCAACTTTCCTTCACAAGAAGAACCATCAGGATAGTTTAGGTCCTTAGGTCACTGAATACATATGGGTGTTTTTCAGAGAAGTTTGCAAATTGAAAATAGTATGTTTATTCATGAAATTCAATTTCAAAGGAGATACTTGAGTTGATTCACCTCCTGTTGTTTTTATTGAAAAATATACCTGCATTGATTATACAAAGAAAGCCAGCACAATAAGCAGTTCACCAAACAATCCCTTTTTGACCTCCTAAAGCAGGAATTTTGCAGATGGGCATTAATTTTCTGTAAGTATTTGCTCTTCTCTTTATTTGGGTATAGCAGCAGGATCCAGCATTATTTCTCAACAGTTCCCATTATTTCTCAGGACCTCCTCCACTTCTTGCAGTGTTCCTCATAGAAGCATCTCTGACTTGCCTCTAGAACTACTGGCACTAATACCTTGAGAATTTTGATGAAAAAAATATGAGCCGTGTAGCCCTTCTTTGTCTTTTCACACCAATACATGAAAAAACATCATCCTTGCCACTTGTGTAGCCATAAACAAAGTCATCAGATTAACCCTGCTGTGGTACTTTAAGCTGTAGCTTTACTTTGAAAAGATGCTTTTAAATCTATAGACAATTAGCAGAAGTAACATTGAATTTCTGAAGACTGCTTGCTTAAAAGCTTCTTATTGTTGGAAGTTGTATTTTGGAAATGTCAGACATATTTCCTTTTCAGCAGGGACTTTGTTAATAAATTTTGAACTTAGCAAATGACAGTACAGAGAATAGAATTATTTCAGTATGCAGAAGGAAATAAAGTGGTATAAACTGCATTTCAATTTCTTTCACTTTATATTACTCAAATATATTTAGGATTTCTTTTTGTTTTCCAGAAACTGGCCTATACAAAGGAAGCAATGGGCAGGTGAGTATCTGTGTTGTCCTTGCATTTTATTCTCTCTGGAGATAACAGGGCTGAGCTGTGACATTTTGTAATCTTTTCTCTCTTTTCCTTGTCAGTTCCTGTGCTGATTGGTCATGTGGGTGAGTAATTTTCCCTTTCTAAAGGTTAGTGGTAGATCCTTTCTCTGGTTCTTGCTGCTGCTGGCATTGATTGGTGTACTGAAGATGGACAGCATTCACCTTTGTGCAAAATATGTATAGAAAAGTGTGGTGGAGAAATCTGGTGGTTCTTGCATGTGAACCTCTGTCCTGGCATGCTTGGCATGCTCAAAATATCTCAGCCAATCTGAGACTTGTACTTCTGCTTAAGTGTGTCATCACCTTGGCTGTCAGGCACAGACCCAGGCCATTTACCTGAAGAGGTTTAGTGGGGGAAATCTATTCTGGGAAGGAGGTGTGTCCATAGTTACTTGTGTTAGTGTTCTGGTTCTCTTGAAAATCTTTCCCAAAGGCTTTCAGGTAGTCCTGGTCATCATTACAGAAACAAAAAGAAACTGGAATATTTTGAAATGCTATCTCTTGAAAGTCTTTGTTTTGAAAGACTTTCAAGAGATGTGTTCCATAAACAGGTACAAGGGAACTGGCTGTTTGGGCTCCTCACACTTTGAACAAGGCAATAAAACTGAAAACTGATTTGTGGCATCTTTCTAGCAAAGCAAACCTGAACTTGACCTGTTATTGTCATGTCTCTTATTGAACTGAAAACAAATTCAAATTATTATTGCTCCATTGCTGCTCAGAACTTAATCTGAGTTGTTATTTTTAGGGTAATTCAAACCCAAACTATCTGGTGCTGAACTCCTCTGAAAAACTGGCAGGTTCAATTCTCTGCTTAAGAGGGCACATAAAGCTATGCTAAATAGGAGTAATTAAAATACCAGGAAGAGTAATCATTTAACACACTTCTTAGAAAAGCCCCCAACTTCTCAAATTAGGTATCCTCATTGTTATTTCATAACCACAGCATAAGTTAAAATTAATAATGTGGGATGATAGTGGCAAATGTGATTCCTAAAAGGCAGGTGTCCCTCTGTCCTTTGGAGCTGAGTGCTCCTTTGTCAAGAGCAGTCCCTGAAGCCTCCAGGTCAGCTGGGTAGTGTCCACCTGCTCTGAAGAAGTTTGAGTTTGAAAACCTAAACCTACTGCATCCCCCTATGTGAACATTCAGGAAATCTAGTAAATGTAGAGATACATGAGAGGAATTGGAGTCAATGCATCTGGAGTCTGCATGTACTGGGCTAAGCAAAGGAACAGTGCAAAAAGACCAGCTTTTGAGTGAAAGGTGGATCAGAGTGATAAATGTTGTACTTGTCCAAAAGCCATCCTATGAAGTGTTCCATGGCAACATTAAAGGGGTTCCAGTAGACAAATGGCAAACTTTGCCAAACTCAGTTCATTCTGGGGCTGTGCTGCATCTGTCTCAAAAATACACTGCTTTTATTTCAGTATGTATTGCTTCAGATTGTTTATAGCTTCAAGTTGGGATCTTTGTTATTGCCATCATTTTAAACTTTGGGTTTACTGTATCTTTTTTTCTATAATTTGTTGTTTGTCTTGTGCTTGAAAATTGTAGTGTTTTATAGCATAAAGAGGGTGATAGAGGGTGAAGCAGTGACAGAAACAGGTAGGTATTACTTGCCCTGGGTAATGAAACATCAGGAGAAATTAGTAGAAATAATTTTTTACATTATAAAATCCAAAGTTAATCTAAGACCATTCTGGACATCTTAGAGCATTTATGGTTTAGGATGTGAGGTTTGAAGGCCAGAGTCCTGTACAAAACAAAGCCATGATTTTCTGTCATAGGTAGAAGATATCTAACTCCAGATGTCTTGTCCCATCTCAATACTGCCAACAGCCAATGTTATTCCCTGAAAAATTACCCACACCTCCCAGTAAAGGTCAGAATAAATGTTCTTCTAAAAATGTTCTGTAAGAAATTAGCATAAATACCCAACCCAGGACCACCATCAGCCTCTAAGGTGCAGGATGGTAAATCCAGTGTCAAGTTCTTCCAGCAGAAATGAAAAGTGAGTGCAGTTCTACCCTCTCCTGGGCACTGCTGTCTCACCTGCTGACCCAATTGTGCAGAGAGAGGCTGGTTCAGTGCAGGGCAATGCTAGGATCTGACCATTGTCACTCAGCTGTGCCTCTTGTGTCAGAATGGATGACTGTTCTGGTCTTGTCTTGAGGGAAGACAGGACTGTCCTCAGTATCTAGCTGAGAGGTTCAGGTGAGATTCCCACACTGCCAGGGACGAGCAGGCTTCTCCAGATGGTGCCTTGAAGTGTGGGTCTAGCTGAAGTCTCTGATGTGTCCTGTGGTGAGATCCAGTGTCTCTGATGACTGTACAGATGCAGCCATTTCACTTTGGAGGCCTGGCACTGGGCATATTTCTCTGTGTGTTTTCCCACTGATAACAAGAGAATTTTTGCCATAGGTTCTAGAGCATAGCCTTCACACAAGAAACTGTTCTATAAGCTTTGACCAATCTCTTTTCTGTGAAACATTTTTTTTCTTTGAAACTATTCATTAATTTGGGGTTAATCTGGAATGGAAGACAGGCCCTTGAAATCTGTTAGTCATTTTAACTATACTACCTCTCTAAATCAAATCAAAACTGTGCTGAAAGCTATAAACAGCTGTAGAATCGAAGCTGTGACCTGAGTAGTCTGATACAACTCACACAATCCTACCTAGATGTCAATATAGTGTCTCTCTCTAGCTGGAAAAAGCTGACTTCATCTAGCTAAATGCTGGGATAGTTTTACAGCAGCCTATGGAAGGGTGCCTTGTGCTCTGGTGGTTTAGTTCCTGGAATAATTCCCAATCCGGCATTACCGACGGTGGCGTAACAGCGGGACGGAGGTTTGTTCCCGTAAGGTTTAGAGTGTGCATTCACAGAGGTTAAGTGCCCAGCTAGCCTGGCCTTTCAGGAACTGAGGGATTAAACTAAGTACCACCAAGGAGAAAGCCTCCAAAGGAAAAGCAATATTTGGGACACAATCCACATGTGTACATAGCAGCACAGTGGACATTGTAGAGTTTTTGCCCCCAGTTGGAAATGTCAGAGCACTACATCAGCTAAAGACTTTTGCTGATTGCTTTATTCAGTGGGCCACTGGCACTTCACACAATGAAGTTCTGTCTCTTAATATTGGAGTCTGTCTCTTGACAATAGGGCAGTTCTTTTGTCTGATTTCTGGGGGATCAAAAGCCAGATCTTGAGAATGAGCTGCAAGCAAAGACCTAGCACAAAATTGTTGCAGCGGAAAGCAAGAGCTTTTATGTCATAGCCTTGCTCGAGTGCTGTATGCACAACAGCATACTGAGGAAAAGATAAGGAGCATAGGATAGTTGAAAAGGAGGGATATAACAAACTACTTTTTCACTTATTCAGGAGCATTTTTTAATGTAAAATGAAATATGTAGAAGTATCTGTCCTTTCTGATGATACTTGCTGATTCTAACCTCACTGAAATTAGTTGCAGTAAATCTTGTCCAGACCTCCTGTGTTCTGTTCATGTTCTCTGCCTTGGCAAATCTGGAATCCCTATTTTATCAGTGGTGGTAGCAATGGATGATGATGTATCAATTTGGCTTTTGTACTATTTATCTAAATGAGTAAGAGTTTGTCTTCTGTGCTGGGATAATTTCATCAGTTCAGCAGTTCTGCCTGCAGTGACATAAAAACCTACCTGAGTTTCTCTACTGTTTGCATGTGGACTTGGCAGTGATATTCCTCATTCAGATGTTTTTTATCATCTGCACAGCTTTACCACATGTGAAGAGTTCCACACTCTTCTTTTTCAGTTGTATATTTTCTTTTGTGCTCCCTGCTGTCTGGTAGCAAGTATGAAAGGTTTGTCCTATTTTAATTAGAACCAAAAGAGATGAAAATTCAAGAACTACCTAAATGAAAATTAAGATAAATGCATGTAAATTTTAAAAGGAAGAGAATCTGAAAAAAAGGCTTTGTCTTGCATTTTGACATTGCATAAAAATACTTAAACTGCATGCTAGTTAGTTCAAGACTGTGTGACTGAAATATTTAAAAATGAAAAAATCAGACAATAAGTTTTTCTCTCCTTTATGCAGTATGAGAATTGAAGTAATATTGTTCAAGCAAAATGCTTGACATAGACTTTAGAACATTCAAATTGGGCAACAATCCTAAAAATAATAAATAAACTGGTGGAGGTCCAGAACACGTAGTACAAATCTGAAAATGTTACTTTCTTCAACCACAGAGTTGGGTTTGTTGTAAACCTTGAAGAGAAATGTAGAGAAAAATCTAACTAATACCTTCATAGAACTTCACAGGGAGCTGTGAAATGGTATCACTGATGGCCCATTTGACAGGTCCAGAGTGTTGTTTCTCCTTAACAACACAGTATGGCTGCACATAAAGAACCAGTTCAGGCCTATGAATCAGTGGAACTCTGTTCATGCTTTGGTGGACCGGAACTTGTCAAGTCTTCTCCTGACATGACTGATGTCACATAGAAGTACGTACCATGGGCCTTGACAAAAAGAGGAATGTAGGCTGTATTTGTGAGCTGTGACTGCTGCATTAATATCTATAGGCTGTCCATAAGCACTGTTTGCTTCAGATCAGCTTCCTAGGCCCTCATGGATCTTGTCTTACACCTGCCCAGATCCTGGTGTCTAACAGAGCTGTGTGATCTGAAACTGCTTGTTTCTGCAAGGAAACATAAGTGCAGTGTTGTTTGTTCTGGTGCTTAGACTTCTGCTTGTCCATATTCCTTCCTGCCTCTCCATACATATGTGTATGTTTTTATATTTTGCTTACTGCTCAGCCAAGATGATCCAGGGAATCATTCATGCAGGTAGGACAATGGAAATTGCATTTCATGTGTCTGTGTCTCAAATTCACAATAAACTCCTGTTGGAATACAGTCTCTCTACCTGGAGTGCCTTGCTTGTGTAGGTAGAATTAAAAATCAAGTGTGGGTCTTGGATTAATCCTGGGGCAAAACCATAAAAAACCCCATGTATTTTAAGTGGTGCAAGTGAGCAGGAATTTGAATCTGTGCTTACCTTGAGAAGTGATGTGTTCAGACAATCCAGTATATGCATTGCCATGCGCATTTTGAGTGACTGCATTAGAGGTGCCCAGTACAATTGATGCATTTTTAGGTGATCAATAAAGTAGCCATTTGAAAAATGTTGAGGGGAAGTAGAAGGCAAAAATAAAGCGAACCTCATTGTTCGGGTAATATAATGAAAAACCAATGTTGTGAGTAAAGTAAGCTTGGTTACAACGTGTCCTTAAAACTATATTTTTATCCTCTTGATTAAAAGTGGTAGCTGATCATTTGACCAAATTTGGTGCTTGACTGGTTTGGTTAGATTTATTAGGATTTTAGTAGGTGATGTTTAAGTGCTTGGGTTTTAATTTTCAGCCAGCTGTGCAGTGGAATTCTGTCGGAAAATTTGGTAGCTGCAGAGGACTTGTATTTAAAAGCCCCTCAGCTTAGGGCTTTTAACATTAAGAATATATTACCAAAGAGTGTGGTCTGTTGTTGCTTAAGGTCTGTTGTTTGCTACACAACCTTAACTGTCCCCTTGACACTGGCCTTACTCTCACCTCACCTTCCAGTGCTATCCTGGCTGCCCCAAGGCCTGGCCTGGGCTGTGGTTGTCACCATGTGGCTAAACCAGTGCCTAAGGTGATGCTTGTGACAAGCACCCTGTTGGAGAGCTGCCATTTGTTGGGTCAGTGACAGAGAAAGTCCTCTTGGACTTTTCAAACTTGGAGAACTTCACTTTGATGTGTCCATGACCCATAATCTGACCTAGAAATAGAAATTGAGAAAGATATTAGGCCTTTCCATTTGGAAACTGCTCCTCTTTTGAAAGTGTGATTAATGCCACAGCATTTTGTTTGGAGTTTCTTGTCTACTTTGAGGATTTTTTCCATTAAAACCTCAAGCAGCTTAGTTCAGAGGGCTCCTGTCTGGGTGGGTCTGGGGCTGCCCTGGGGTGGTTCCAGACACCTTTGATGGGCCCGGCTGAGCCCTGCACTGGGGGCAGGGGCAGCTCAGGGAAAGCCTGTGTGAGAAAGGGCAAAAACATGGCACAGGGAGAGGAAGAGGGAGCAAAAAGAATGAGAAACAAGTGGTGTGGGGAATGCCAAGGGCACCACACCATGGCAAATCATGTATTCCCTGCAGCTGAGGGAGGACTCAGACTGGAACAAGCAGACTTTTCCTGAAGGAAATGCTGCCCCTGCAGAGTGTGCACTGGGTAGAGGAGTCCAGAGTGAAGCTGAGCCTAGGAAAGGGTGAAGAAGAAGTGGTGTTTTAATGTTAGTCTACTTTTCACTACCCAAATGTACTCAAATGTGCAATGAATTATTTTTCCTTAAGCTGAGTCTGATTTTCCCATGGAAGTAATTGGTGAGTGATCTTCCTGGCTTTATTTCAACCAAGAAGCTTTTCATCTTATTTTCTCCCCTGTCTTATGGAGATGGAGGGAGTGAGAGAGTGGCTGGGTGGGTGTTTGGCCCTTGGCCAAGGCCAACCCACCCCAGAACTGAGTGCTCAGTTGGTCAAATAGTAATTTTGGTCCTTTTGAGATGCCCTGAGTTGCAGCACAAGTGTGCAGAAGGCTGGCAGGGACAATGTGGGATGTGTGGGTGACCTGTGCCTTGTGGGGCAGTAGCCGGAGGTCAGGAGTGCCTGGAGGCCCCTCAAAGGATACTGGGGACCAGCCTGTGGCCGCCTGGATCAAGCCCCACAAGTCTCAGGTTGGGATCTGGGCTTCCCACAGCAAATCGTGTCTTGTTGTCTTCTTCTTTAGAAAAGGGAATGGATACAAGACTCAGCTAGTGGCTAGATTTAAACAGACCAGAATATTAAAAATCCCATAGCAGAGTTTTTACTATTCATCACTTTCCTTTTGATGAGTTTCTATTCTGACCCTAGTTACACTGAACAGTTTGTAAGAAATAAAATCCCAAACTGGTTCACCTCTCCTGAAAAGTAAAGTCATTCTTGCTTCTGAACATTAAACATGATGTACTAAAATGCTCTGATGCTGTAATTTGGTGACACTCTGTTATAAATCAATATACTTTCTATTGAAACTTGTAAAAGAGGTATCTTGAAGTTAGGTGAACTTAATTGGAAAATGTTTAATCAGACCAATTAATAATTAGGCAATAGTTTTTACTGCAGTTCTAAGATGACAAATGAGTAAAGAAACTAAGTCCTTCCAGAGCATAACCAGCATTCTCAAGAAAATATCCTTAAGAGAGTCTAAATTACACTTTTTAGTAAAATTTTCCAGTTTTGGGAATGATTCGACGATTTACTGAGTTTGCCAAAGAATTGGCAAAGTCAAAAGCAGTTTTGCACTGTGCTGGCTGAAAACAGGTACCAGTGTCTGTGAGATGGTAGCAGGCACAAGTGCACTTCAAAGCTTACATGGAGTTCATTGATTTTATTTGTGCAAAAAATTACATGAAGGTACTCTTGAAATTGTTGAATAAGTATTCTGGTTTTTTTCATGTGGAAGTTTTTATTTTTTGTTCATATTTTAGAATTGTTGTGGAGATCTCACCCTGTCAGTGTAACATTCCCTGAACTATGTTTTGGTATAGTTAATTTTTTTGTGGAGGATTGACTGTGCCTTCTGGGAAAGGATGGGTGAAAAGATTCTTGATTGAAATAGAAAGTTCATCAGGTTTGCCTTCAGGTCTGTTTATTGGCACATAAGCCTTATGTTTCTGTGAGGGGACACAGAGAAAGTGTTTCAGACATTAACTCAGTGAATCTATGGTCTCTGATCATGTGCTGGTGCTCTGGTATCTGTAGAATGTAACTGTGAGTCTGGTTGTCTGGCTGGTGCTGGAAGCCTTTTTTGGAGTAATGCAAAGACTGACTAGACAGCCTGAAGGAGACAAGATATCAACTTTGAGTGGAGTTTTGCTGGAGGATAGGATGGACTGCAAGACCAGTGGTAGAGTATGTGAATCATAAACCTGGCAAGGCCAGGAAGCATGGCTGACACTGCATATATTGCTGCATATACTTGCTGCAATGGGTGTTTCATGGCACAAGCATGATCACCAATAAAAAAGGAGATCCTTTAGAAGTGAGAGAATTATCTCAATACAATGAACTTCAGCAATGTTCATGTTCAGTTTCTCCCCAGCAGTTAAACCTCCAGTCTTACTGCTTGTGCTGTATATATTTACAATATGGCAAATTTCAAAAATAATTTTCCCTTCATCCAGGAAAGAGTTTCTGTCAGAGCATGTCTCCCACTCTTGGTAACTTGACAGTTGCTTCAGGCTTGCAGAATTGGCTCCAGGCAGCTTGGGTTCACTGTAAGAGTTGTCAAAGCTGTTCATTTTTCTTCAGGCTGACAGTCTTCATGTGATTGTTCCTCTTTTCACATTTGGCCCAGAGTCATTTTATATGTGTGTGTGAATCCCACAACTGTGTTTGGAAACTGTTGGGTTTGGAAGATTTCCAAATAAGCAGAGAAAAATTAATTATGGAAAGAACCCATCGTCTTGCAGTGATTTCAGTGCAGTTATGGTGTTTTAGTGCACTGGGGGAGTATTTTAAAAACTGAGTGGTTTATAGGGTATTACCAGTTATCTTCACAGTTTATCTCTTTGCATTTGCTTTCTTTACAGAACTAGAAGGCAAAATGTATTTTTGTATGTGACTCCAGGTCATTTGGGATATAAGAGGCTTAACAACCTATAGATGCACATGATGTGTTGCATGATGCAAATGACCCAAAATCCAAGTTGCAAAATATAACCGAAATACCATTAAACCTAATTTTTATGAAGTTATGAGCAAAATAGTACCATGAAAAATTTCTCCTGCACATGTGCTTCTTGGTGTATTATCAGAATCACAGACATATCAAAAACTACTACATTTATCTTACCACATCCAGCTTCAATTTCTGATTTGTTTTTTATCTAGTGGGACTCCTACTCCACCTTCGGATGCTGATGTAACCACACTGAGAGGTCGGTTTTTATCTAACTGCTGTTAAGCCTGATTCTGAATTACCAGAAAATTGAGGAATTAATGTGTTTGGATTTCAGAAAGAGCTCTGAATTTTCACAGCTCTCTAATGCCATTTGTAATCTGGAGATCATGTTATACGTTGACATTTTGTTATTTCATGAATCATGAAAATCCTGCTCAAGAAATTATTTCTGTGCTGGTTTTACTGCACCTAAGTTCATGTTTCCAAAAATAAAACTGCTTAACAGAATGTCAGCATCTTATAGTGATTGGTGTATTTGATACTTTTTCTGAGGCTTTTCATGTGTCTCGTATGCTTTTGCTGTCATGATGATGGGAATTGGAATCAAATTTTACTATTGGCTTATGCTTGCTGAACTGCTTCTGTGGGTGTATAGAAAAAGAACAACAAACAAACCCAAACAAAATAACTGCTCTCTTTCAAACTCAGATGCAGCTGCCAATGTTCCTCCCCCTCATGAGGTCTCTGTTGAGAGTCCTGCGGGTGACACCATCCATGAGCATGACAATGTGGACACCACTGTGAGTGAGGTTTTTTCATTTGGTTCAGCATGATACTGTTTATGGTCATTTACACATTAATAGCAATTAAAAGTGTTGTTAATATGGTGTGTTAAGACAAACTAGGATTTCATAGTGATACCATTTTCTAGGTCCTAAAATTAAGAGCCAGATACGGTTAAGGGATAAAGGGTTTTTACCTCAGTATTTAATAAGGATTGTTATGGTGCAGCAATTTGCCAAGGTGGAACACACTGAAATGCATACTCATGGTAGATCACATATACAATCTTACAGACCTTGCAAATTAGTAAATCTAACAAGGACATTCCAATGAGAGGTTTGAATGAATAGTGTGACATCCCCCTATCCTCAGGTGTTTTCCTCTAGATGGGCCTAATCCTGGTCTAGGATCTGTTCTAGAGGGGGCCTTGGTTTCTCAAGACAGTGTAAGGCTTTCTGGCCTCCAGCTGTGAAGCCTTGAGGGTATTTGGTCTACTGGCCCAACAGAATACCAGGGCTATGCTAAGGTATCAGACTTAAGAAATTATAAATATGCATGCCAAGGGCACTGAGAATATGTAAGAGGTATATTTTAAAAAAAGGCAAAAAGTCATCACAGCACCAATAAAATCAGGATGTGAATTTCTAAAGTTTTAAGACATTTTCCTGGGCAGATATTTTTTTCCATTTGGAGAGGTATTGAAATACCTCTTCCCCCACAGTGGGAGATAATATATCAGTTGAACAATCAGGCTCAGACAGCCTTGACAACTCTGATATTCTGCTCTTTTTCCTCTGTTGATGTAGGTGAACTTGTATTTAACATATTACAAGCTACTCTTTCTGTGATATTTAACCGAAGCTCACAACACAGGGAAGTCTAGACCTGATATTTAAAACATCTCTCTAGAAGCTGACCACCACATAGGTCCCAGGGCAGTATTTGCTTCTAGGAAACAGGTCCTCCAGATGAAATTTTAATTCCACACTCTAGAATCCAATTGCAGTATTCATGGGCCAACATGACTGAAGAAAATTTTGTAAACCAGTGTAATCAATCAGCTGGCTTTTTTTTTTTCTTATCAAAATGAAGCTCTCAATGGATCATAGAGAAGCTCATGAAGTTTCACATGCTGATTTATTGTAGTGGGATTAACTAGGCCATATTGTTCAATAACCTAGTGTGGCCCTGAAACAAAGCTGAACCAAACTGTGCATTCTCCTAGAGATTTCAGTGCTGACTGGAGCTCTGATGTTGGAATAAATACAGAATATGGAACAGACAGCTTCTGACTCAAGTGCAGGGTCCAGCCTTATATTATGTACCAAAACCACTTGTGGTTTGGTCCCAAGAACAGCAATTATTCTTTTTTTGAAACAGAACTGCCTGGAATCTTTCTACTGTAGCAGAGAATAGGACCACTCAGTAAATGGGAAAGGAATCAGATTTAGATTGCTGCTGCTGCTACAGCATTTTTACTCTATACAGCTACATCCCACCTCATTGTTCTTAGCAGCCAAAATACATTGCTGATTACAAGGCTAAGAGTGAGCAAAGATCACCTTCTGCACTTTGTATGCTGACTATACCAGGTTTTGGGGAGTTGATAAATTATTTAAACTACATGGTGTTGCAAACAGCCAAATGATAGCACTATATATCTGCCTGATAAATGTGGATCTCTCAAATGCTAACTAACTTTAAGCAATGTACCAGTCCTTATGGTCTTTGGACAGAGTTATCCAGTGAAAAAGGAATGTGAGGGGCTGGAAAGAGAATTTAACTAAAAAATTTTAGAGGGTTCCTAAACAATGTAGAAGTTGCTCACTGATGGCAGATAAACTTTCAGGAGAAAGTTTTTTCCATTTCCTGCATGATGCATAACATAAGACTGCAGCTTCATTGAAAAGATCTGTTTTTCTGGCTCTCTATTTTTACTTTTTAATAGGAAAAAACCAAAAAATATGTATGTAAATAGTCAAAGACAAAACCTCAAGCAAAAGACATTTGGCTAAAGTTAACAAGCCAGCCTTCTCTTCCCTCCCAGACAAATCTCTATTTAAAAAAAAAAAATAAAATTCTGGTATCTTTTAGCATACCACAAGGAATAGTATGCTATTTTAAAAATACTAGGGAAGTAAGCAGAAAGCATGCTCAGCCATTCAAATTGGATTAAAACTTGGCATTCACTGCTGCCTGTGGCAGCCATGATAGCTCCATGCATCCCTGATGCCCTGCACAACCACTGCTCTGGGGCTTTTTGAAATAAATACAAAAATGAGCAGACATTTTTGTAGAAAGAGCAGTTGAAGCCCACTGCTTTAGCTCAGCAGAGCTCCCATTCCCAGTGCCCATTGTATATCTGGGGGGGATCCTTCACCTCCTGAGGCTGAGCAACACAGAGTGTTATTGCAAATGTAGAACTTGGCAAAGGCAGCTTGTCTTCCAGCTGGAAGAGTGAGTAGGAGCCTTGTGATAAATGAGTAAATTTTGGATAAATCAGCCTACACTGGCTGTGCTCAAGTGAGATGTTTGAGTAGCCATGGTTGCACTTTAAATTGCTTTGTGAACATCCCACACACCTGTATTTCACTTTGTACCTGAGGTCAATGAGATGGATTTGCAATAAAGGTGTCCAAATGGAGAAGAGAATTATCTTCAATATTTGAATTCTCAGGAAGTATTCTTGCTTAGTAGACTTCCTCATTAGTGCTGCCTCTGTCCCTGAGGCTTCAGGAGCTCTCCATGTTAGTGCCAGGCAAACAAGTGTGCTGATGGCTCCAGCAGTGCACACACTGTGCTCTGCACCGCAGCATTCACCTGCCACTAAGTGTGTCTCTTCTGTCCCTTCTTCCTTCCCTTACAGATCAATAACGAGATAAAGAAGCAGGATGAGAAGATAGTCAGACCTGTAACTGAGCAGATGATTGAGTTCAACATTTTGATTGTTGGTGAACAGTACAGTGAGGAGCTGAAGGACCCATCTGCTGATGAGTATCAACTGCTGTCTGAACGATTCATTTCTCAGGTGATTCCCTTCCCTAACTTCATTTTTTCTTTTGCTGGCTCTGCAAAGCAAGAGCAGAAAAAAGCATCTGTGTCAGGGCTGCTGATTTTTGTCTACCTATGATTTCCAATATTTGTTTTTTATTTTGTCCATGACGGTTGTAATTATATTGCCATAATATTTTGGGAGCTGGGTGTGTGTCTGCCTTTTCTCTTTGGAGAGGCATCTAAGTTGTCATATGGCTGCTTATCATGAGGCTTATATTTTCTCTAGCCCCATTTAGTTTGGGTTGGTTCTTTGAATCCTTTTTAATAGGGCTAACCCTGTGCCAGATCCTGGGCCAAATGGGAAAGAAATGTACTCTTCACTGCAGCCAAAAAGCATCACCATGACTTTCACGACTTGCTAGCATAGGCTAGACATCTTAGTTATCCTAGTTGTGAGTCCCAGTAGCAATGCCATGGTATGTGTATGTGTAAAAAATGTTGGATGGGACAGAGTCCACCTGGCACATGGATATCCCACTCCTTTGATCCCTTGCCTGGTTTTCTCTGAGTTTGAATAAAGAAGCTCTCAGGAAAAAAAGTCAGCAGCATTGTGACTGTTTAAGTCTCACCAGAGACAATTTAAAAATAGGGAAATGGGGGAGGGGAACAAGAATTTACAGAACGAAAAATAACCCTCAACTGGCAAGGATCTTTGGAAGCCAAAAAACTTTCTAAACCAGCATGAACTTTCAGTATTCTCTGTCTTGGTTTTGTCTCCTGTAGCACAGTTGATTATCTTGGCAGTCTCTTTCCATTTCTCCCCTTGGAATGTTTCTATGTGGTTCTTGGGGAACGCTGGATGTTGTTCTTCATACTTTTTATTTCCCCTTTTTCTAATAATGAAACAATGTCACCAAAACTACTCTTCCATAAAGAAAAGAATATTTAACTCTTTTTCACCTACTAGATATAACAACTCAGATACATTTTCGGACAATGCTAGAAATACTTCCTAACTTTTCACCACATGAACAGAAGTGAACAGAATCTGTGTTAATTTTTTTTTGTTTTTCCGTCAAAATAGATTAAAAGTGTATTTGAAGGACTACCTGGATATAAAAGCATCCATGTCCTGGATTACAGGTAAAAAGATCCTGATGCATATATGGTGATTGAACATGATCATGTAGGATGGTGCAATGAGCTGACACGATGCTTGGCAGGATGTCAGGCATGTGTGGGAACTCAGTATTAACTGAATGCTCTCATATTTGGTACCTCTATATATGCAACTGAAATAGAAATACAGAACTGATTTTGTTTCCTACTGGCATTTTTCACATTAAATGTTTGCTGTGATTTTAAGACGTGGCATTATTGTTCAAGATTCTATCCTAAAATGAAAAGATATATTCATATCTGCTACTTCTAATCTATCCAAGTATTAAACAGGGAAGGACACAGAAATCCTTTTGGAAAAAAGTGGTGTATTTAAATTTCTTTTTCAAATTCTTAATGTTAATTTTGGATGGTTCTAAAGGTTAGTGTTTAGGATATGTAAAGGTCTCTCTCTCTCTCGGATCAAAAAAAAGAGATCCGGGATAGTTTGATAAATTGATGTTTTCACTCTCTGTATTCCTACAAATATACTTTTAAAACCATTTGTGCTTCACAGTGACATTTAAAGCTAATTTGTTAAGTTAATGCATGAAATGCAAAATGTCTGTCTTTTGGAGTACAGGGCTCACAAATTGTGATTTTTCTAGAATGGACTGGATGTAGCTTTTAGAATCCAATGAGTGTTTTCATGAGTTAATTTAAGTTGTGTTTTCTTTGAGACTGTAAGCTGTATTTCTTAGAATTTATTGTCTGGAGTATTTTAATTAGCATACATGTAGGTACCAAAGCAATGGTAGTGAAGAGAGGTCTCGTGATTGGAACCCTAGGCTACATCCAGTTTTCAGCCTGGAAGGCAGCAAAACCTTCCATCTTGGTATTTGCAGTCCAGGTTTGCAAGCACTAGGTTCATGTGAGAAGACAAATAAAAGGCTGATATTTCTGGCAAAGTCTGCTCTCTGCTGTGCATGACAAAAACCCATTGGTTGTAAGTTAAACCTTTAGGTGGAATAAGTGAGCATTGATCTTCTTGATACTGACAGCAATTTACCTGCATTATTTACAATAATCTGAGATGGCTGTGCTCTGCTGATTCCTTGGGATCAACAGAAAATATTTCAGTTCACTAAAAGCAGGACAATTTGTTATGTAGCTGAGTAACCATGAATAACTATGCAACTAAAAAGGATTTTCCTGTATGTGTTTTCAAATGGTTATGCTCTGTAGAATACCAAAGCAAACATGTTAAATTTTTAAGACTTAAAGGAAGTTATGACATTAATTTAATGAGTTTTGCTGTTCTGTTTTGTTTTTATAATCAGCCCTTCCGAGGAAGACAGGTAAAGACAACTTTTTTATAGATATTGTCATAATACAGATGGGAAAAACATGTTTGGCTGGAGGGTATTGTTTTTTGGGATTTGTATTCTTGTGTTCAGAGCTAGATAGTTATTTAACATAAATATTGTGAGAGAAAGTTCTACCAGGAACTGCAAGTAACTGACCTGTTTCAATTAAGGATAAACCTAATTTGCTTATTTGAGTCATAATTTGAAAAGAAAAACCAACAGAACCCTCAGGAAAATCATCCTGAAACACAAAAATCACCCTAAACACAAGTCAGCTACTGGAGTAACTTTTGTGAAGAAAACAAGATTGCTGAATAATGACTCAAAGTCTTCATACTTTGCAGCAAGGTCTTGAATAGATATGGGATTATTATTACTGAAATTGAAGTAGATAAGAACCCCACAGTTCTCCAGCAAAGGCTGTTGGCTTTGCTTCAAGGCCAGGGGTGCTGCAGATCTTAGCAGAACTTTAATAGATGTTCTTTAGCAGAACATGGGATTACTCTTGTTTTCCATCATATGCAAGTTAAGAATCCAGAATTTTCCTTCTTTAGTATGTTAAGAATGTCACAAGACAGAAAAAGAACTGTAGCCTTAATTTGCTGAATGTATTAATTTGTTCTGTGTGTGTCTCAGCATAGCCAGTTTCCAGGAACAAGTTTAAAGAGAATGAGCATTCTAACCTTTCAAAAAAGGTTAGAAACACAAATCTCTTTGCAAACTATATGCAACTGTTCACAAGGGCTATGTTCCAGGCACCAGATGCTCAGCCCTTTCCAGAAAGAGGATGGTGTTGTAGTTATTTGTTAGGCATTATGAATGGCAGCACAGTTGCATTAAACCTAAATGTTATGTTTGAGGAGCACACTCTGTTCCATCTTTCCTGTGCCTTTTCACTACTGCTGTCCTTTTTAATCTCCTGTGCTGGCAGTCAGTGCCCATGGTGAGCCTATGGTGGGCTCAGGTCAATGACGGAGCCAGCAGCACAACCCCAGGCTCCTGGGTTTAGCCAGTGAGTTTGTGAATTTTCTCTGTTGTATCTGGAACTGGGGTTTTAAAGACTTCTCTGAACAGAACCATTGTTTTAGAAATCCAATCCAGCTCTGTGGAATCAGGGAAACCTGTGTTCAGAGCACATGTTTAATGCCTCAGAGGTTACTTAATTTTTCTTGCTGTGTTCTGTCTACAGTCAAAATGTGTTGTATCTTTTCAAGCTCCCTTGTGCTTATGCCCAGTGTATGGTAAATCTGATTGCAGCCTAATCTGTCCTGTGGAAGAGGATATCCAGATGTATTAAGGAAAAGAAAATTAAGAAAATGGAGGAGAGTTAATATGAAAAAAACCCTAAAATGTACACAGATATGAAACTGAGTTACAGAATACATGATCAAATGAGCCTAGATAAATTTTCCCAATTTGATGAATGAAATACTATTTAATTGCCATTAAAAGCATTCTTTCAAGCGGGTTAACACTGCACAGTGACAGAGATTAGGACTCTCACTTGCTACTATAGATTGCAATGTGTTTTTCTTGTGTATTTTCATACCTCAGAGATGTTCCTACTATTAATATGATCTTAAAGTCACTACTCCCTCCACTACATGCTGGTGGACCCACTAACAATGCTTGCAGAAAGTCAGTGCTTTGGTCTGCCTGTGGTCTGTCTGCCATTCACTAGCAGAAATATGGGGCTGGCACCAGAACAGGTGTCAGTTTTGGGTAGCATTTCCCTTGAGAACTTTGTGAAAAGAATCAAGTTGTTTTTATTGATCCTTTAAAGCTGTGTATTTTTATATTAAGAAGGGTATTGGCATGGGCCCTTGTGAAAAAAATATAGTGACTGCTTGCTTAGAAAAACCTGGAATTTCTCATCTGTATTCTTTCTCTTTGTACAACTGAAGTGGGGTGGAAGTTCACTATGCTGTCACATTTGATGGAAAAGCCATCAGCAATGCCACCTGGGACCTGATTAACCTTCATTCAAACAAGGTGGAGGACAACTCCTTCATGGGCATAGAGGACAATCCAACAGTTGTGTACACCATCAGTGATTTCCGAGATTATATTGCTGAGATCCTCCAGAAAAACGCTCTGCTTGAAAATGCTTCCATCTCTTTAGACCCAAACTCTCTTCAGCTTACTAATGGTGGGTATTAATTGCGGTGCATTGGTGTGCCACACATCTGACTTCTTATAAAATAAATCTCAGATGAGTGAATTATTCAGCTGTCCTCTGAAAAATTAAACAGAAAAAAATCAACTGTGTTATAGCCTGTTTTGCTCTGATCTTAACCAGGTCAAGTCATTAGCAGTAACACTCTATTCTTGATCCATTAGCCTAGCCCCCCATTTTATTTTAATTTGTATTTTGAAACTGAGGTTTGTGGCGTACAGTTTCGGTAATACTTTCAAAAATTAATAGGAATAAAAGGGAGAAACATGGTCCACATGGTGCACATTGCATCAGGGTGACCTCCAATTTAGTAGCTCTGTGTTAGCCCTAGCCAGCGCAAAGGGAATACCCAGATTATTGTTGAATATTCAGTGATCTGCTAGAGGAGATGAAAGAGTGCTGACACCCCTTTGTTCTTATCTTTCCCCTTCACTTCCTGTCAGTGATTTGGAGACTTTTCCAGAAACAAAATCATTCTGGAAAAATTTTTGATAAGACTTTACTTACAAATCTGAAACCAGAGAGGGTTTTCCAGTCAGTGTTCCAACACAACTTCCTCACACTGTTATGCAGCCTTTAGATCCCAAGTGTTTCTATTTCCACAGTGAAGGAAATCCTGCACTCCACATCAGAAGACCCATCCTGGATTACTGAGCACCCAGTTGTGCTGGAGCGCCCGGAGTTTGATGTGAGTATGGTTCTGAGCAGTGGCCTTTGGATGCATCTGAGCAGCTTAGTTCAGCAAGGTAGAATTGTTGCCAGCTACTACATTGTAGGGCTTCTCTATCCTGTTGCTCATGCAAAGTACTAATGAAGGCACACCTTATATTGGAGTAAAAACAGGTGAAACCTCTCATGTGACAATTCTGGTGTGTACTGCCCAACAATTTTCTGTGATCATCTTATTTTGATTGTAAATCTCTAAAGAGGTGATTCTTCCTTCTATGATACTACCTTTCTTTGGAAAGAAGAAATAGATGTAAATCCTACAGCTGGCTGCTAGAAGAGATAAAATGCTAAGTTTCACAAGCTCCTTTTGTTACTGTATTTATTTCAAACAAAGTTCTCAATTTGGTTTTAAAATTATGTCTATCTTCCTAATACCAGGAGAGGAAAATGACACTGACACTGTGTGGGGTTTTTTGTTTGGTTTGGTTTGGTTTGGTTTGGTTTTTTTTGTTTTGTTTTGGTTTTTTTTTTGTCTCTTGAAATTGTAATTGTCTCCTCTGACTCCCTCTGGAATAATCCAAGGCACAGACTTGAGTTCCATATTGGGCAGGAGACTTGGTGTCCCTGACCATGTCTGTGCAAAGAGACTTTAAGCAAAGATACCGAGTTAGGTGCCAGCAATGCTGAGATCAATTCAGTCAGTTCTGCCAACAGAGAGATCTTCTGAGTGCTGAATCATTGTCTGGGCAGTTGGTTTCTGCTCTCCACTCTGTTCTGTAACACAGATGTGCTTTCAACAAGAAATGAGCTCAGATCATGCCCTAAAATCCAGATCCACTTGCGCAGGATGGCAGGTTCTCACTCAGTCCATCATGAGATAATGTTATGAACACAGACACATTTAATTTTAACCAGCTTCTGAAATGTTTATGTAGGCAAAATTTGTTTTCACAGAATGCAAATATTGTTAGAATGGACATAGGTATAATGTTCTTAATTTCATGACAGCTTTTGCTGAGTCTTAAAAACTACTCACTGATGTCTAAAATGAAAATTTGTGTGGATTCACCATAATGGATTAAACATGGTGTAGATAAACATGAATTTAGGTTGGCTTTCAGAAAAAGGTTTTCTCTTTACTGGATGCATCTTATTGGAGACATCTAACTAGTCTAAAATGTTGTACATGTTTATTTTAGTAAGACAAAGAATTCTGCCATTCTGACATGTGTGAAGGCTGGAAGATATTCTAGAGTAGTGGTAGCTTTGCAATAATAAATTTTAAACTGGGTTTTGGGACTATTATTATGACAAAAATTGTGGAAGTAATATTTCTCCAATCATGACTAAAGGCTTCTATACCTTCAGTCAAAAACTCTGATTATGTAAAAGGTATCAAGTAAATCCTCAAACCAGCTGTGTACAATCTGCAATACACAGGTAATTTGCCAAGTAGCTTCAGATAAATATAAGAAAATCCTAAATATGCTTAAACAGTACAAAATTGATCAATTATTTCCACAGATGTCAAACCTTTATGGTTCAAGTAGCTGCTTTCAAGCAGAACTGTTACCTATAGAAAAGAATTTTGCTATAGTTTTTCCCAGGGGATTTGAGAATATACTGGATTTGTATTAGCATACCAATATCATGACATTACATGGGACTGTCATGATTTCACCATCCAAATGCTACTAGATGGTACAATTGATTCTTTTGAGTTTTGCACTTCTCTTTAAAAGTAAAGCAAAAATCAGCTCTAGTTTTTGAAATCTGTATTTTCTTGTTTATGTTGAGTTGTAAGAGGTAGAACACTCTGGCTTGAGGAAAGGACAATGCCTTTCTGGCAGCAGAAAATGAAAAATCAGAGAGAAGTGTTCTGTGTTTACAGCCATCTATCATATTTGTAAGCCTTTTACATTGGTGAAAACCAGAAGTAGCCAATATAATATTAAACTTGTTAGTATAATATATTGCTCTTACAGAGATATATATATATACAATATATACAAGAATCTTTGAATAATGTTAGTTGCCATAGGAGCATTTATCCACATTGAAATAAATGATTAGGTGAAATCCCTGGCAACTAAATGCTTACATTAAATAAATGTATTGAGGAGAAATTACTGGTAGTCCTAACCCATTCTTTATGGAATTTATATGTGTAATTTATTTCTAATTTTGTACAGTAACTCTTTTTACAGCTTTATTTATAGTGGCTAGTCTTGCCAAAAATAAAATTGCTGGAGTACATGTCTCTATGGTACATATACTTTTCAACTGATTGTCACCATATAAATTAAAAAATTTGATTAAACTGTGGTGGCATAACAACTGGCATTTTTAAATATGATCATTACATGCACACAAGTAATTTAAGAACAGAAATTACCGTAACTGGCCTCTTTCCAAAGCATTCAAACGCAGTTTGAATGAAGCTGAAAATTTAATTCACCCACATTTCAACCTGGAGTAAAATCTCAAATTGAAAAGTATTTGGCTTCTTCCTATTACTCCTGCTGATCAAGCAACAGAAAGTGATTTGACAGGGACAGTGAGCTACAGGAATTATTACAGTGGTTTTGAATTGAAATTACAGAAACCTGTGTCCACTGTAACTTTACTTAACTTGTCACCACTGGCAGTTTGTTAGCCCTCAGCAAATTGCTGCTTTTGGAAATTGCTTGACAGTGTTTCATAATACCCTACAGGGTTTTTGGTCCATATCCCACTGCTGCACAGCATTTATATGTGGGCAGGTATCCATGTAGAACACTAATTCCTGGGTTTTAGGCTATCAGCTTGCTTTCCTAGCCTTGACCAAAAAGCTTATTATCTTTATTGCCTTTTTCTAGTATCATCAGACACCATAGTAGGAGATTATTTTTCAAAGATGAAATATGCTAATTACTTTAACTGTAAACCAACTAATGATTGGGACATGGAATAGTAAGTAAACATTGTGGAAACTGGAGATGTAATGACAGATTATTTTCGCACATTTCAAATAATTCACAAATTCATTCTGCATGCATTTTGTTCTTCATCATTACTGCTGATAGATTTTTTTTTTTTTGTGCAAAGGTATCTTGGCTTTGAGAATAAATTATTCCAAGTTCTAAATGCTCTTCATTACGTTCTGGTCTCTCTTATTCCTCTGGGTTCTCATACCCACAAACTAAAAGATATCAATAAATGATAACTGGGCATGCATCCATTGAAGTTCACCTTCTACATTGTTTCATGTATCACGGTAACTGAAATACTACAATTACTGTATTGGTTGTGTGGCTGATGAATAACCTGAATAAGCTGTTAGAACCTCATCATGCTTTAGGAAGGCAGAAAACATTTGTCTTTGATTTAGTTGGAGATCGACAGATTGATTTTTTTCAGTATAGGAAAGGAGATGGGGTTGGATATAGATGGTAAATCTCTTAATACCCTTTGGGGTTCTGCACACCAAGCAATCAGAATGGCGCCTTTCCCTTTTTGGTGGACATGACTGGACGTGGCATTTGTCAGAGGGATGTGCATCTTCCACGTCTATTGCACAAGATTAGCAGGCTCTGTATTTGCCCCTCACCCTGCTGCTGTGCATTGCTCCCTCAGAGGCAGCAGTCTGAGTTCCCTTAACCCCTGCCTGCTGTTAACCCCTTCTGTGTGTCCAGCCCAATGCAGACAATGTTTCCCCTGTAACAGTGGAAATATTAACAGTGGCTTTGTGTTCCAGGACAGCACCTTTTTGGCTGAACGTCCTTCTGCAGATGAGTCAACAGTCAGCAATGCCTTGCCCTTCGATCACACCAAACCAGACCCCAGCTCAGACAGTGAGCAGGCCAGTGACAATGAAATCCAGCCAAGACCAGAGAACATTGACCATGAGGCTGCTTTGGCACCTGAAGCTCCACTTTCCTCAGAGGTTGATGTCACTTCTTTGCCTGATGGGCAGAATTTAGAGACTAGTCATTTAGTCACTGTACCGGTGTTGGAGCATGATGCTGTGGACTCTCTGGAATGGCTTTCAGCCCCTAGTTCTTTAGATGGTAAGTTAATGCTGTTGACT
The DNA here is from genome assembly GCF_028769735.1 of Zonotrichia leucophrys gambelii. Classification (NCBI taxonomy): domain Eukaryota; kingdom Metazoa; phylum Chordata; class Aves; order Passeriformes; family Passerellidae; genus Zonotrichia; species Zonotrichia leucophrys. The sequence continues at coordinate 100,031,782 of NC_088169.1, forward strand.
GAAGCTTAAATTTGGGTACAAGTATTTCGTGATACTCACCAAATTATAGTTCACTGAAATGAGTTTTCAGAAAGGTCTAAAAATTGAGTATCTTTCAATGCCAGTTTTTACCTTTTGTCTGTGCCTGTATCCAAGAGCTATATACCAAGGTAAAATGCTTGTAATAGGTAATAATACCTGTTTCTCTCTTCTGGAAATTATACATACATGGCACATGTTAAATAGCATAAAAGTAATTTTCTATGTCTTGACTTGGGCCATAGAATATATCTGAAGGGAAAGTGGGAGAAATTAACAGGGGTCTTTATGACTTTGGCATACAAAGGCCGGAATATATTATGGAAAATGTGAAACACAGATCTGCAGATAATAAAATTAATGAAATTTGACACTTTTTATCACAAACAACATCTAATTGTCAATTTGTTTTTATTTTTAATGTTTGAAGACACTGGACTATCTGAAGAACTTTTGCCTTTAAGTCCTTCTCACCTTGTGCCTGAAGAATCTCCATCTACCGATGACTATGCAGTTCCTTTGCTTTCTGCACCAACAGTGGCCTCTTCATCACTTGTAGAGACTGATATTAAAGAGAAGGAAGAAGTAATCCAAGGTAGTCCTGAGGGCAGTGACAGTGCAAACTCTGTGGAAGAAATTCCTTTTCCCTTAGAAGTGCCCCCTATGGAAGATGAAACTGATGTATTTCTTGGAGATAGAGTTATATATGATGATGGGTCTGGTTCAGCTTTTGATGGTTCAGGAAAAGAAATGGAATCAAGTATCTGGCCTTGGGAAGAAGCAACCCTGGAACCAGTTTTCTACCCTGGTCCTGATAGCTGGCTTGAAGATGACAATGAGTCTTTATTAACCAAAACTGAGGATATTCCTGAAGGCATGATTTTAGACTATATTCTTAACTCTGGTAATAAATTAGATTATGATCTTTCCAAAGATGAGAATGAAGGGATAGTCAATATGAAAGATTTCCTTGATGAGTCTGAAATATTTGTCTTTCCAGAGACTACAACTCCACAAGTACCTCTGTTACAGCCAGAAGAGCCATCATCTGTGGAACCATCTACACAGACAGAAACTCTGGGCATGTATGATTCCTCTCTTGTCATGCCAACTGGAGAGGCCCCTGTCTCACCACCACATACAGATCTGTCTGTGGAAGATAGTCTCCATACATCTACAGGGACTGTCAGTATGGAGCAGCCCGAGGAGTCCAATGTAGGCCAGAACATAATCCCTGAAGGAGTTGAACACCAAAGTGAAGAGAGGGCAGTGGTGGAAGAGCCATTCACAGTGAAGCAGCCAGATGTAATGGAAGCTGCTACAATAGGACACTTGGACACAATCTCTTCAGAAGCTATTTTGACTGCAGATCCTTCTGTGGTAAAGCCTGTTGCTTCCACAGAAGAGCAGCAAGCCCTAGACTCATCACTGGCAGACCAAGACACCCATGGATCAGCAGTGAAGGAACCAGCTGATGTTTGGCCGACTGACAGGGCACTAGAAACCTCCTTAGATCAGACAGTGCAACCAGCAATGCCAGCAATGGTTACTCAAGGTTCAGCTGCAGCTCCTTCTGCAGTAGATCACACCCCTGTCCTAGAGGGCTTTGGTGGACAGGATGGTACAGACCATGGCACACATATTTCCATGAGCTTCAGCACTGTTGTGGAATATCAAACAGTGAGTGTAACAACAAGCACTGTTGAGCTTCCGTCCCACCTCCCTCCTGTCGGATCCACACCATCATTGTCTGCGGCTACCTCAACAAAGCTGGGAGATGAAACAACAAGAGTCCTGGATGTTTCAGTAGACCTGGGTCATGTTAGCACTGCCCAGTTTTCTCCTGAGCAGACTGAGGAGGGAAGGAGAATGACTGAAAGTCACGTCGAGCTAACCACTCGTGTCCAGTCCACAGAGATGGCCAGTGTGGCTTGGGCCACACACGAAACTCACTACAGCAGCACCGTCCCATCCCGAGCTCTGGTTGTGTTCTTCAGCCTTCGGGTCACCAACATGATGTTTTCAGAGGACCTGTTTAATAAAAACTCCCCTGAATACAAAGCCTTGGAGCAGCGATTCTTGGAACTGGTAAGAGTCACTTCTGTGCTAAATGTCCATTACCAGATAGACAAAACCTGTTAGTAAATTATATTTAGTCATCCCTCACAGAGAGCAGCTCAAAACTGGTGTTTACATATAAGACTTGTGTCCTTCTGTGGGGAAAGTTCTGTCTGGAAATGGGTGGTGGGATGCAGTTCATCTTTTATTCAGATGATAGTCTCTCTCTGCTGGTGTTAATAAATATAGCAGTGTAGCTGAAGTCACTACTTCACTCCCCCTACTTGTTTCCAGAGTGCTTTGTATTTACTGTATAGAGAGGGAGAAGCAAGAAAACCTGGGGCTGTGAGCAAGTAACTTTTCTGCCACACATTCAACCTGTCCTAATTAAGAGGTAGCTCAGAGAATTAAGCTGTTCCTAACCTGACTGATGACTTGGAAAGCCTCACAGGAGTTACACAGCAACAACTGCCAAATTTTAACTGGGGAATTCTCCTCTTCTGAGTGAAACAAACATTCTCTAGTGAGAGATGAAGGAAGAAAAGCAGAGAGAGGGAAGGGGGACATGCTTGAAGGAAAAACCCTGTGAAATGGCAAGTATTCCAGGTACTTAGATCAAGGGAGAACACGTGTCTTGAGAACTGTATTTCTGAATTGTAGATTTTTAGAAACTCCTTGAAAATTGCTATACTCTTAAAAACTGCCTGAAATACTCAGGCTCCAGCACAGACCTCAGCTGGGTAAAGATTAATGCCCTTGATGTAGGATTTGGATAAAACCATTCAGACTCTAATTGTCCACTGCAGTAACAGTGCAACTGGCTTGAGCAGAGAGACTCAAAGATTCAGCTTTTCTGTCATATCCCCTGTGTTGCAGCTGGTGCCCTACCTTCAGTCAAATCTGACAGGATTCCAGAATCTGGAAATCCTGAACTTCAGAAATGGCAGCATTGTGGTGAACAGTCGAATGAAATTTGCCAAACCTGTGCCTCGGAACGTCACCAACGCTGTGTACATGATCCTGGAAGATTTCTGCAACACTGCATATCACACCATGAACCTGGCCATTGATAAATACTCCCTGGATGTTGAATCGGGTAAGGACAGCAGGAAAATGCAGCTTAAAGCAAGGGATCCAGAAAAATGTCTGGTTTAAGTGCTAAGGATCCCAACAGCTCAGAGGCTGCCCACTGCTTTTCACAGGCTGGGCTTTAGAAAGACAGTCTTTCATAGAGTAAAAACAAACTAATGAAAATCTGCTCTGGTACTAAAGAAATGAAAGTCAAAGTGGGACCCAGACAGAGAAAGCTGTATGGGGTCCATATAGATTTATAGAGAAAAAATAACTCATGGAATATTCTGTATAATGCCCCAGTATTTGACGTGGGGAGTGGAGGAGAAGACAGCTCGGGGAGAACAGTGGTGCCCATCTCTCTTGTGCTTACTTTCATGTGTGGTTTGAACTTACTCCACATGGTTATTCCCACAGTTGGTAGCCAGTTTACTTGCCAGGTGGGCATCTGCACAGGTAACAGTTGCCGCCTCAGGCTTGGGGTAAGCTCTTGGTTGCACTAAAAAGTCACAGGCCCTCTTGCTTCACTTCTCTGGTACAGGGAGAAGGTTGTTTTGGTTTTTTCCCCTGTCCAAGTTAGCCAGTAGTTTACCACATAAGCGACCCAGGAATATCTCCTGTTTTGAGGTTAGAGAAAAATAAAAATGCTGACCTGTTGACATATGGTAGCTGTTCTTCCCAGATCGATTTCCAATAAGGATGGTCTAATTAGCATGGTATGTGTTCTGATATTGATTGTTTAGCTGTATGCCAGCCTCTTAAGCCTGATACAAGTGAGATGTCTGAATGCTACAAGCTCATGCTCCTTGCAGACAAACAGGCAAATCCCCTTACAGCAGACGGTGAGTGCCTGAAATCCCACTGCCCTTCCTCATATCCTGCCTAGGTGTTCCATAGCAAGAAATACTGGAGATCACCTGTGGTTTACTCATTTGTAAGGGAGAGTTCCAGCAGAGAAAATAGGAGGCACTCTCTGTTACAGTATGAAAAAGATTACTTTATACTTGCTTTTTTGACTGTTTTTTGGGTGGTCTTAGCCATGCCACTGGCATGTGCAGACAGAGAAATATTTGCTAGTGCTTGTTCATCTCAGAACTTTTTGTTCTCAGGAAAGGTGCACACAGGATTTTTGTGGATTATCAGGACACCATTAGAGAAGAAGGCAGCCAGCACCTCTCAGTTAAGGCTCTCCCCTTTCATTAATAGCTTTTGCTCTGTGTATTGTCAGGTGAGCAAGCAGATCCCTGCAAGTTCCAGGCCTGCAACGAGTTCTCTGAGTGCTTGGTGAATCGCTGGAGTGGGGAAGCTGAGTGTGTCTGCAACCCTGGCTACCTCAGCATCGATGGGCTGCCCTGCAACAGCATCTGTGACCTGCAGCCAAACTTCTGCCTGAATGACGGCAAGTGTGACATCAGCCCTGGGCAAGGGGCCATCTGCAGGTAGGGCACCCCGCTGCTGGAACTTGTGCTTCCTGGATGAAAACTCCCATTGTCCCCTCTCTGTTGTAGCATTCCATAGGATTTGTCCAAAATTCTGTGCAGTATTGTGTAGCAAGTGAGTAGATTGTGATACTCATTCATGTTGTGCTGCTCAGTGCAAGTCGCAGTACTAACACTAGTTTTCCTATGTATATATCAGAAATGAGACAGTAACAAATTAATAGAATAGAAGCATCAGAAAATAAAACTAACAAGGGATAGAGGTTGTAATGGAACACACTCAGTCGTTCAAATCACTTTTATTGGCCTTTGGGGAGAGAATTCACCTCCAGAGGTTTTCTCAAGTAGCAAAGTGTTTGATGGTGTCATGTCACCTATGAGAGTTAATTCCATAACAGAAATTTATATCTGAACATCACATTGATAGTGCATAAATACATTAAATATACTGCTTTTGGTCTGGAAAAAAGCATAAAAGTAAATCATTGTACATTTGGGAAAAATCATGTGGATTCATAAAAGGATGAAGGAACGGGCCCCAGATATTTGCTTAAAAAGAGATACAGGATTGCTGTATTTTGCAGGTAATCAGCAAGACTTTGTGCAAGATGCAGACAAATTGGTGATGCCCCTGACACAGCATTTTACTTTTTACTTTTCAAACAATGAAATAGTCTATTTTTTAAAAAATAAAATGTGCCTGTCAACAAAAATTAAGAAAACGACCACAAAAAATTACTACTAGTAGCTATTTATGTTTCTTCATGTGATTTTTTTTTAAAGTTCACCTAGAACTTTAAAAACTTCTCTAAAGTCAATCTTAGACTGTTAACAGAAGAAATAAAAATGGTTTTAAAACTTTGAAATTGGATATTATCACAGATGCATCATACATTTAAACATTTGTGTGATAGCCTTAATGAGAAGCAGGTAAATGTCTGAAACCAAGCCTGTTCCAGTTCTACCTTTGCAGTGATGATACATCATCATGCAAGGCTCATGCTCAATTAGGGCAGTTTTTCCTCAGTCTAAACACCTTCCAGTTTTAACTCCTCACAAGGTACTGTAAATTTCATAAAGCACAGGTGTTTTCCCCCACAAAAGCATTACCCTTTTGCTATTTTTCCTACCTTCATTCAATTCTGTGATTGGGGTAGTTCATCCTGGAGAAGAGGAGGCTCCTGGGAGACCCTTTCTGTGGCCTTTCTGTACTTAAAGGGGGCTTGAAAGAAAGGTGAGAACAAACCCTTTGGCAGGATCTATTGTGATAGGGCAAGGCCTAATGGTTTTAAACTAAAAGAAGGTAGATTCAGACTAGATATAAGGAAGAAATTTTTTACAGTGGTGGTGATGGAACACTGGAAGTGGTTATCCAGATACATGGTAGATGTCTCTGGATTGGATGGGGCTCTGAGCAACCTGATCTAGTTGAAGATGTCCCTGCTCATTGCAGGGGACTAGATGGCCATTAAAGATCTCTTTTAACTCAAACTGTTACATGATTATCTACCAAAAAAGCATATCCATAATAATAACAATAATAAAGAAAATTAGTTATTGGACAATGCAAAGATATTTATTTGGGATGATTTAACTGAGGGCACATCATAGCAGGAACTTAAATACATTAACCAAAGCTTTTGCTGGTGTGTAATTTCCCTGTGTTTCTTTGTGGCAGGTGCCGTGTGGGAGAGAACTGGTGGTACAGAGGGGAGCACTGTGAGGAATACGTGTCTGAGCCACTGGTTGTGGGTATTGCCATTGCTTCTGTGGCAGGATTCCTTCTTGTGGCATCTGCTGTCATCTTCTTCTTGGCCAGGACCCTTCGAGATCAGTACACAAAGAGTGACACTGGGGACTCCCAGGGGTAGGTGACACCATCTAATATTTTAAACGCACTGTCTACAATAAGGATAATTCTGTCCTAAGTCTTATATCACACAGTTTGCAAGCACCAGGACGTACAGGCACCTCCAAATGCCAGGCTTCCTTAGTCTATCTGCTGCCCTGGCAGGCTGCAGAGAAGCTCACAGTGTGTTTATTGCTCCCCCAGGCAGGGTGACAGCCTCTCGTCCATTGAGAATGCAGTTAAATACAACCCCATGTATGAAAGTGACACGACTGGCTACAGCCATTATTACCGGAGATATCCGCAGCTCACGTCCTACAGTTCCACCAGTGCAGAGACATCCACAGACTACAGCAGTGAAGAGATCAGGCACATTTATGAAAACAGTGAGCTTACTAAGGAGGTAAATGACCTTGTTTTCATAGTGGCATGGGAAAGATCATGGAAACAGTAAGCTTATTCCACACTTCTAACATCAGAGGTGGGCCCGATCTTTCCCCAGTGTCTATGCTCCATCCAGATAAACAGGTTGCAGCTGATGGAACTATTTAAAAGAAGACACAAAAGCTTGCTTTCTCTGCTTGCTTTCAGAGAAAGTTATGGTTTTGTTCTGTAATTCTGTAATGAATTTCATATAATAAAGGAGCTAATCCCTTAGGTAACTTCATGGGAGCTGGGGAGGTTTGATGTATTACTTGACACAACATTTACCTTTTAAACCCAACTCTCTTATGTAAGAGTAGTTGCACAGTGAAAAATTGGTACATCCAGGCCTTTTCACTGCATGCTTTTGTTTTGGGTGTCTTCTGATTGTTTTTAAAGTTTAAGTCTTTCTATAACCTGCAAGTTAGATCCCATCTTATTTCTTCCTGTATACACAGTATCCAAGGTTTACTCTAGAAAACTAAAGGAAAGGGATTTACATCCCAGAGCTAGCTACAGATCCTTAAGAAACTGTGAGAGGTGTGAATCCAGTATGTAGCTGGCAGGCTGACTGGTAGGCAAAGTATAAAGAGAGATAAATGGTTTTGTGAAAGCTTGTTGAAATGCTACACTCTGTCAAAACCCTGGTTTTGGTTTGAAAGTGAGGTATTACTGAAGTCAAATGAAGTGCTTCACTTATTCTTTTTCATTAGAAAAATGATAGTAAAATAAATAAAATAAAGAAGAATTTTAGCATTGGAGTGCCCAATTTCAAGCTCCACTCTTTGAAATAGCAACACATAGGAGCTTTATTTTCCAAAGCCCAGAAATAAGTGATTTCAGTAGCATTCTGATTTCTATTATGTACTTACAATTCTGTTTATTGTGTTCCAGGAGATTCAGGACAGAATTCGAATTATAGAGCTCTACGCTAAAGACCGCCAGTTTGCAGAGTTTGTTAGGCAGCATCAAATGTGAGTGAAATGTCTTGTCTGGATTACCAACTCCTTTGATGTTTTGTCCTATGGCCTTTACATTACTGTGTTATTTTTTAAGGTTCTAGATAAGCTAGGACACTAGAGGCTAAGATTTCAACATTATTTTTGAAGAGGTTCAACCCTTTTACAGTATTTAATAATCCCAGAAGTCCCAGGGGGTAAAAAAAAAAAAGGCAGTGAAGAGGAATCCCTGAGTTAATGAGTGTCAGACCTCAGACATCAATTCAGGTCTGTGAAAGCACAGACAGAATCTTATTAATTCTTCTGGTGTAATTCTCATTGCCCAGTGCTTTGTTTAAAACCAGAAATTTTAAAAAGCCAAAACAAAAATGCTGATTTGTGTCGAGTTCTCGGGATTTGGCAACTGACCAGCACTGTGCAGTTGGTACAGTTCTGTCTGGTATGGTGGGCACCAGCTGTAGCAGAAACTTTACAATTCCAAACAATTAATCAATCTGAGCGGTGTGCTTTGATGAAAGCCAAGCACAAGGAAGGTCCTCAAAGACTGAATAGTTAGCATGAACTGTATTCCTGCTGTAGGAAGCAGCAAGCCACAACTTGCTGGGTCACTTTGAACAATACTGGAGTACAGTTCCTTGGCTTCCTATTAAAAATATATACAGTAGCCAAATCTCATGTTCCCAGATCTTCAGCAATAATTTTTTTTAATTAAAAGGAACAGCAGTTCCCATTTTTCCATGTCAGTTGGTCATTTTTTCGTCTTGAAAAGGATAAGCATCTAGATTTTCCACAGCTGGAAAGCAATAAGGGCTGCCTTGTATAAGCCTTGAATCCAATGTTTGAAAGAGCTGAACTTAACCGCTGCTTTTCTGTTTTTCATTTTAGGAAGCTGCTTTAAGAAAAAAAGAAATTGATAGAATACACATGGGAGATAAATGCTACCTTGCTGCCCCAGCAACGGGCTCAGATGTAACTGCAAAGTTACTCATAGACTTAACATTGCATGGATGGATACAGATGTTTTCTACATGAATGGCTAAAACGTACAGATGATGTCTGTTTGTCTCTGGCTTTTCCATGTAAACTAACACTTTTGAGAGGTAATCAGAAGTGGCAGAGGTTATGAAAGTTCATTTTTCTTTAACTTCAAAATGGACATTGAAAGATTTTGTATACAAAGGCAAAAAAAATAAATAATCTCCTCGGATAAGACAAGATACCTGCACAACCAAAATAAAATGCGTATTGAAATCCCTGCCTGGCATTTTATCCCCTCACAGGAGCTTCCAGTGGAAATTCTATGGGTATAAAACACTAGCAGAAGGAAATATTTGATTTGCAAAGGAATGAGTTGTAGGGGAGAGCTATTGTGCTAGAGTTATGTTAGCATTATTTTAAAGCATTCACAAACGAAACCTCACTGGAAAAGCTTTTCTTCTGTACAGATGCCTGATGTCCATTTTGCTAGCTGGCATTAGCAAAGCAGAGGATAGCACTGAGCCTGCAGCCCCCTGAGGGCTCTCCCTGGGATACAGGGAGCCTTGGCAGGCAGGACAGTGCTTCTGCAGCACACTGCAGTGTCTTTAAAGCCAGGATGGGTGGTTCTCCAGCTCATTCTGGCAGACACACAAGCTGGGGCACAAGAAGGGCTTCTATTGTACAAATGTTCTGTGAAGCTTACTTTTGATTTTTACTTTTTTTTTTTTTTGTATGTAGACATTTTGTTTCATATTTTGTAAGTTAATTGCATTATTTATCTGTTGTGTGTTTCCTTCCCAGCTTGTTTTCATAAATGGATTTAGTTGTTGAGATAGAAAGATGACTAGTTTTAATAATGAAATACTAAACTGGCATTTGTGCCCATTCTTTTATATCTATATTATATTTAGTGTTTACTCAGTGTTGAATTCAGCCAACTAATATTTAAATTACTGAACCGGGCAGTAGCCTGCCATGAGCTCCCTTTCAAAATCAGGTACTTAAGTCCATGCACATTTGGTAGATGTCAGCACTTTCCTGTGGGGAAGGGAAAAATTGAATTATTCTTAGTTTTTTGGAAATCAGCATAGAATCCCTTAAATGGAAGAAGCCTAAAGCATTTTGAAATAGCTGAATTGAGAGGGGGACTTTCAAGTAAAGAAATGGAATTTTATCTTCAAGTGATGAAGAGAGTTCTGACTATATGTTAAGCTGTGTTGGGGCTCTGTTCAGTCCCCCAAGGTCTCTTGTTTAAGTCGTTCACACAGGTCTCAGGGTTAGGGCACCAATTACAATCACATTAGCTTGTGCTAGCAAAAAAGGCCAAGTGATTAATTTCTTAAACATCTGTAGTTCTCGGCCCCCATGTGCCAACAGTCACCTGATACTTTCCAGAGTTAAGTGACAGTGAGAATTACTTGGTTTTCTTTAGGCAGCTTAGCCAAACAACAGGATATTTCAATGCAATTTTTCTCTGTGTCCTGGAGAACCTCACTGGATCACTTGTGTAGTACCTTCTTGCCTTGAGTGGCAGGGGATGGGTATCAGAGCCACACATCTGTCAGAGAAATGCTTATATAAACCACTGAAAGCCAAATAATGCCAGACAGCAGGAAAAGCTATGGTGCTGCTGAACACTGTGAGCAGAAGTTGTGAGGCAGAGTTCTGCTGGCAGGCCCAGGGGCTGTCGGAGTCTGAGGCACAGCCCACTCCTCGTGGCCCTGAGCATCCCATAATGCCAGGGCTTGTGATTAGAGCAGATAATTCCTGGGCTCAGGGTGGGCAGCAGCCTGGGACTTGTTTCTGTGCAGCTCGGCTGCCAGCCTGGGAGATTTGGTGCTGCTCCTGCTGGGGTCACAGAGGTTTTCCAGGTGTTCTGCTGAGATGAGGCTTGGTTACACTGAGTGTGAGGTGTTTCAGTGAATATACAGTGATATTTTCTTTGTGTGTGTGTATACATATGAACATGATGGTATGTTTTCACTACAATAAAATATTATTTCCAAAATATCTTTTCTATAACATTCATGTAGAGACTATGAGTTTGACATGGAGAAGGTATCTTAGCTATGAGTATTTGTGTGTGTGTAAGATCAGAAATTAGAGTTGGCTAAGCTGTTAAACTCCTTTGCTAACAAAAGTGCCAAATAGAGTTCATTAACACTTGCAAGGTTACAGACTGAAAATTCATGCTGGAAAGAACATACCTGGGTGCTTTGCTTTCAGTTAAACTCTTTTGAAGATGTTTCATCTCTAATCAAAAAGCCAAGAACTTAATGAATGATTGACTTTCTTTGATACTTTCCTAATCCAAGGCAAAGATAAAGAATTCTAAATATCCTAACAAAGCAAACAAAAAAAAAAAAACAACAACCCAAAACAACAAAAAAGCCAAGCACAACCCAACCAGCTCTGTGTACAAGTCTATCAATCTATTATCAGTTAGCATGCACTTTTTCACAAGATAAAAGTAATGACTTGAACGACTTGGCTTAATTTAAGAGCATGGAAAAAAGCAGGTATTGTTTGCTAAATGCTGACAGGTCTATCAGCATCTGTGGCTCCCCGCAAGGCTGAAAACACGGGAGAAAATGAGGTCCCCCAGGATGCTGCCAGCTGCCCCTTTAACAGAGGATCTCAAACACACAGAGCCCAGGCTGGATCTCTCAAGGCCTCATTTTCAAACCTCAAGGCACTAATCCACAGTGGCAGAATTCTACCAGGGCCAGAAATTCTAAGGAAAACAAGTGTTCAGAGCTGCAAGTCTAGCACACAAGCCTGGCAGGAATTGTGTGCTTGTCCTGTATTTGCTTTTTCACATAGCTTAGAGCCTTTCCCAGCAAGAAGCTAAAAGATATCAAGTGACTGAGTCTCTATTCCATGAAGCCCCAGACTGTGAGATTCCTCTACTGCTGGATAACAGTTTAGTTCCTGAAAAAAAGGCTTTTCCAGGTTCCCAGAGACAGCTGAAACTACACATTTCTCCTATCTCCTCCAAACCAAGGAAGTGCATGAATAAACTTTTTAGGTTTTAAGAACTTACAGCTTAAATGTTAGAATGAAAAAAGCCTTTAATAATCAAGACTTTCATTACCATTTCTCATCAGGTTTGCTGGAATTGGTCCGTATTCTAAAGGGCTGCAGGAGTATGAGAGGACTGTGAGCCCTCTGCCCCATGGATTCTGTGAAGAGAGGCACACAAAGGTGCTAGAGCTCCAGCACAGGGACAGTCATCTCACCCTATAAAACACAAAACAATAATATTCACCAATCCCAATTCATTTGTCTATCTGTAAGCATTATAGGACAGACACAGACTGACTCTATACAGCATAGTAAATGGGTCAGGGCATTGTTGCTGTTTTAAATATTAGTAAAAAACTCACAGGGCTTTTGTGGTGTTTGGTTTATTTGAAGACCACCACAACACCAACAGCATTTCTGTCTTATCCTTCTGCTACTTGATCCAGCTTGGGAACAGATGCATCATCTTCTATATTACATTGATCCATTTGCTTTGGTTTTGCAGCTGGAAAAAAATTCCAAAGCTATTCCTGTGCCAGTTTTTTTTTTAATTTGTCAGACCAAGTGGGAAAATTTTGGTTTTGCCATATTTACCACTAATTAGCTCTCCTACTCCAGATTATTAATGACCCCCAGGAATTTTTGCTGAGTTCCTGTCCTCTTGGACTCCTGTTTGTGCTGCTACTCACCATCCTCGCTGGGTTACCCACCACACTGAGCAGTGCAGGCAGCTCTGCCTGGGGGATGGCAGCAGCTTGCAGGACTAAAATTGTCATCTTTCCTGAGGTGCTACAGCTGATCTGAGCCTGTTCTTTTAGTTTTCCTGTGTTTCCAGTTAAACACAAAAGTAGATTTCACCTCTTAGTTGTTTCAGGATGAGATGAGAAATACTCTCAATACAAGAATTTTGTGAGACAGATGCCAATTTATATTTTTTAAAAGTCAATTCTACCATCAGCATATCCAAGGACTTTGTTTCTCTACTAAATGTATAAGTAAATTACACTTAAAGCCTGACCTTTTAGAAGGGGACACTGCCCCAGCTCTCATTTATACAACTAAACCAACAAAATAGGACTATCTATCTTGAATCATTGGAGGTTTAAATGTTGTTCAAAATCTATTAAGCACAAATTAGAGTTGGTGTAGTTAGGCTTGCAGTTGCATATCCACAGCTGATTATCAGATGGGGAAATCATGTCTTTCTGGAAAGAATGACATAGCTTGAACAGAAATTAGAAAGGGAGCAATAAAGGATATGTCCAGACATCAAAACTTTATGTAGTAGCACAGGCTTGGGGCTGGATAAAAGAGCAAGTGAAGACGTAGATTTTCAGAGGTGAGCTTACAAGCAATCTGAAGTGGGGAAATATTTCCATTTTGAGGACATCCACTCAGCCCCACCTAAAGATTACACAGTGATTGTGTGGGATCTTGTCCCAGAAAGGGAGGGGGATGCAGACCACTCGCAGCAGCAGCAGAGGACTCCTCTCCTGCCATGACCTTCAGGCGACTGACTGCACTTTACTCTTTGTACATCCCATCATCTGCTCAGCAAGGCAGTGGCTTTTCTTCCCATCCCAGGTTTCACATGGAAAGATCAGAATGTTTTGGTCCAAAAGAATGCTTTATACAGCCCTCCAGTAAACCAGAGACTCCTACACAGTTTTTTCTTTTTCCTTTTTTATCCTTTATTATTTAAAACTTTGATTAAAAAATTAAACTAAAACAACCAGAAACAACAACAACGACAACAAAAGTCAACAAAACCTTCCCACACTTATCTTGAGTGTTTGCATAACATGTGTGGTATACAAACTCCTTAGTCATGGAGGCAAACCCACAGCCATGATGGGAAGGCAGTGTGGTCTACAGAACTCTTTCACATGGAATTCTCACTTTGCTCTTCTTCCCACCACAGCAACATTTACAAAGTCAGCACATGAATATTTGTTAAAAAAACCCATCAAGTTTCAAAAACAATCCCACACTGAAATGTCCTCCCAGGGCTGGCAGGGAATGTGAATGGGAGCCTCACAAACACAGAGACTGAGTCTAAAACCTTTAGCATTGCACACATAGCTCCTGATGGGACATGCCCAATGCACCATTGAATACACCAAGCTAACAAAAGCAGAAGCAGTGGGTATGTGACTTCAGAGTAAGGTGGATGGTAAATGCTTTGGGGTTATCTCTAAGAACATTGATGGACATTTTTCAAAGAACAAAGCACATGAGAGCTTTTCACTTATCTGCCAAGAAAAGAAAGGAAATAAAACTCCTGGTAAGGTGTTCAAAGCAGAGAACCAGTCCACAGTTTGCAGGCAGACCAAACCAGTTTCTAAAATCATTTAGCCTGGAAAGATGGAATAAAGTCATGTCAGGAAAAATAAAGTAAACAAAGAGGTTATATTTTAAAGGTTTTTTCCCTATATAAGGAAGAGGAGAAATACCCCACAACCATTATGATTTGATAAACCTTCTAGTCAAGTCAAGTTTTTATGCAATTATCCTTAATATTGCTTTGCAAAGGGGAGGGCAGAACTCTGAGAATTTTGCCCAGTCAGGCCCTGTTCAGCCTGCTCTGCACACAGAGATGAGCAGGGAGGATGAAGCATGCTGTGTGCATCTGTCCTTGGAGGTTACAGGGAAAATTTTACTTCTGAAATATTTGTAAGGGATGTGCATGACCCAGTAGAGCAGAGGGTCTGCAGCTTCACTGCTCAGTACCTATTCAAGAGCTGCCTTTTATCAGGTGCTCTCAGCTGCCTGTGAACAAACTTGTGAACTGTGCACTGTTCCTCTGAAGATGGAGCACTGCAGCACCCCTTGTCATCATATAAAAACCTGATTAACTGTGGTGACCTACTGGTCAGAATTGTTTCAGAAATGTTTCAGAAGCACTTAAACTTCCCACTCTTTAATTACTAGTGTGCAAAAACCAGGTGATTTTATAACAGGAGAAACTTGGTCATGGGGGAAAAACCCTGCAACCCAAGAAAAAATAGGAGAGCTTTTCAGCCCTGTAATATAGAAAACCAAAGAGGAGAATTCTCCAACACTCATGTGAACCTCTCATGAACATTTCTTAAACCAGCTCTAGGTAACTAAGCCTCCTGACATACAATGGTTGTGCCCTGTCCCCATTCTGCTCTGGAGAAAGGGAAATCTCAAATTTAGCAAATATCAGTCATCAGTCATCATTCCAGGACCAAATCTGAAAATCAGAAGTGTTTATCCAGCTTTAAATGAAAGATCATGCAAAATCCTACAGAAAATTAATGATGAAAAACAGAACTGGTACAGCAAAATGCCATTACTTTGGCTGCACTTTATAAGACCATCAGCTGTCTCAGGCATCTGGGATTATTTGATCATTTCAGGACATCTGCTGATCTCCAGGGTGCTTGCCTCAAAACCCTGCCACTCCGAGCTTTCTTCCCTCTAGTTAGTATCAAAGAAAAAGGCCTAATCAAAACTTGGTTCAAATTAATGAAGCAGCCCAGCCCAGTAGCAGCAGCAATACTAACTGCTCTACATCCATATCAATTGGATCCCACTTTGGAGTGCTTTTAAGGCTGGGAGGAAGGAGCAAAAGAAGGGGAGAAAAACAGAGAAAAGATAAAGCTACAGTCTGAGTCATCAACAACAGCTCAGATACAATTCTATGTGAAACTTTAGAAATGGAAAGACTCTCATCCACCTGTGTTTATAGGGTCTTTCCAAGGGCAGGACAAAGAACTGACACCAGCCTACTCTAGTTAAAAGATTTTTGGCTGATTTCAACTGATTACATCTCATTTGGAGCTGTTTTCAAAATAAGTTATGGACAAACAGGGTTCTCCTGAGCAAGGAAACCAAAGCAGCTCCAGCCTACCAAGCAAGTGTCAGCTCAATAAAGCTGCCATAAAACATGCAGACCACAAAAAGATATCACACTAAGAGGGAAGATTGCCAGCCTAGCTTGGGTTCAGGGCAGAGGTCTAAAGATCCCGTGCAGGGTAGCACAGACTGAAGTTCAGTGAAGGCCAGCTTGCCCTCTTGGGTAAGCTATTCCACATGGGCTGTAAGGTTGCTCAGGTTGCTGCCAGACTAGGGGACCTCACAGAACACACAAGTGATGGTTTGATCAATGCTGATCTGCTGCCCTGATCAGCAACTGAGCTCTGGAAAAGCAGGTTGGCTGCAGCTGGCAATTGCTGGCCTGGAAAGGCTCATGCCATGGGGCAGCCACATCACCCTGGTCATTTCACCTGCACTGATGGAGCTGTCCTCTCAGCAAGGCCCCTATCCACACCTTCCCACGGGTAGGGAGGCCAAGCTCCCTCCCCAGAGATGGCAGGGCAGTTCAGCTTGGCCAGGAAAGGTGTCCTGGCTTTGGTGGGTGCTCACATCTGGCACACACAGCACTGTACTAGTTCTCCAGATGGCACAGGCTGGAAGGGTGCTGGGCACTGGGCACAGCCAAGGGTGGAAACACTGCAGCTGTCAAACAGACATTTTCCAGGGTCTCCTGAGCAGACAGAACCACAAAGACAAAAGTGTTCCCTGGTTTCAGGATCTGACAGTTCACCTTGTACCTTATTATGGAAAGTGGTTTCATGACTGACTCCTCTGAAGAAGACATCAATTACTGGTACAGCCTTTGCTTCTTCAAGGAAGACTGAATAAATGCAGTCCTATTCCAACTACAGTCCTATTCCAAGTCATCATAAGGTTTGACATTTTACTTGTTTTGAAATTATTTCTTTAAATCATGCTGGAAATCTTACGCCTATCACTTTTAAAAATCAACCTGTTAACTCAGATATTGACACATTACTGAGAAATCTGCCACAAGGTGTTTCTAGAGGCACTGTGTTGTAGTCAGAGTGCTTCGTGCAGAAAGTTGGCTGAACATCACCCTGAACATTTACTAGGCTGAAGAATATCCAGCCATTGAACAAACCCCTGAGAGTTGTCCCAGAATTGATCATGACCCAGTCTTGAAAAATTCTGATCTAGGTAAACTCCTTCAACACTAATCCTTTCCTCCACAGCTCCCTCCAAAACTGCCATCTACCCACACAACCACCAAGGTCCAATCTTTATCTTCAATAAGTTCTGCTCCCAGAACCTCAGAGCAGTCTCATCCCAGTCTAGTAGGTCCTTCCCAGCAGTGACAGTAAGCACCACTGCTCACAGTAAAACATTTTTGGTAGTAATAATTGGCTATTATCCACCCAAACATGTATCACACCCCAAGTTATCACCTCTCTGCTGAGCTGCTGGTGACAGTCCATAGCCACAGGAGACTGCAATGATATGACCATTTCACATAAACCACCAAATCACTATCCAAGGAAAATTGATTTTCTAGTTGGCACTGAGTCACACAAAACCCCATGTACTCAAAGTTACACTTCATCTGAACATTTCCCACATAAATAAGCATGGATGTTAATAAAAGGGAGACGTCAGCACTAAAAGGTGTTGAAAATTATTTTAAGAATAATGAATTCTTTGGGGATTAACAGTAGCATATGGTACCTTTCACCTCCAATTTACTGGTACAAATCCAGCTAGAGCAGCATGGATAAAAACCTTTACCATCTGGTGACTTATTGCTTTATGGAAAATAAGCAAAATCCACCATCATAACTGGAAGCCTTGTTGGCTTTCTCAGCATACAGATCAAAGAGGGGTAGAACACTCTTCTCCCCCTTCAATATAACTGGTCTATTTACCTGAGAAATGAGGACAGCTGAATGCCAAATAATGCTCCAATCCAATACCAGAAATTAAAATATGACCATACTTTATTCCCTTTATTAGGGAACAGGAGGATTTATGGTTTTCAACCCAAAACCTCATCTATTTCTTTTGTCCATCACAATCCCCCAAAACAGTAGGTGAAACAATATTCTCCTTTTCTAAAAGCTTTATCTATCTTCTTAAATCATTACTGCTATGGCAGTGCTACTTTACCATGATTCACATTTAGTAGCTCTCATATCACCCATAACAAGGAAGCCTGAAGTAATCACCTTCCATGCCTTCATGAGTTCTTTTGAACATTATGCTTTTTGTATTCAAGAGTACCATCCAAGTATGAGTTACCTGGTTTGTTTATAAATTTTCTCTCTCATACTCCAATTTCTCCCCAAGAGTTAGAAAGGTTTTTTCCTAAAAAAATATTATCATTATTATTTTAGGAAACATGCAAGCAGTTACTATCAGTTTTTAAATTAATAGCAACAGGTACATAGATGTCCTCTGAATTACCTGCTAATTTATCACATGGAAATGTGGAAATCCCTTTATACATAGCAGAAGTTACTACCTATTTAATACATCTAATCTTTCTTAGTGGCATATGGGAGCTTCTCTGAATAACTTGAAACTGGGATAGTCAGAAGATAATTTCTTTGCCTTCTTTAAAGCTTTGTTTTTATCCCAGAGCATGTAGTGTGTTTTTGGCTAAGGCTGAGTGCAGCTACTTTCCCATCATGTAAGGACCAGGAACACAAATCCCATCAGAGAAATCCCTTAAGTTTCCTTGGCAAATCTGCACCTGTTGTTTTGCAGCCTCTTAATAAAAACCCCCAATAAGGGTTCTTATTTCATTACCCCCTGTACACTTTAAATACTAGTGATCAAAGGTATGACAGTGCAAACTGGAGACTTTCTGTTCTCTCTCCTTTGCCTGTTTTATCAGGATGATTAACACATGCCAAGTAAGACAAAGCTAGAAATAAATAAAAGGGATTGAGATCTGCCAGAAACACCGTCTTAGAAATCATATTATGTCTTTTCATACTCCAGCCACACCAGCTCCCTGCTCTGACCACCTGTGTCTGGATACACTGTCTGGCAGGGCTCCCCAGGGAACATTTTCATGCATCTGCTAAACTTTTCCAGGTATCTTTGGGCTCTTATCCTTAATCTGAGAAAAATAATATTAAAATAAAGCATCAGTAACTACTCAATCACCAAATATTTGGAGCCAAAAGTAGCCCTGTACAATAGAGAACAGTCTGCATCACTTCAAAGTGACCAAACTCCAGGCTGCAGTTTAAACACAGTGGTCTCTGCAATGACTTCTCCCTTCCAGGTCTAGCATGCTAATAATTATACAGATGCTGAACCACAGTGGAATTCCTGGCTGAAGGAATGTGCAAAGTTTCAAGGGGTGCTCTTCTGAAAATAAAGTGCAATGCATGAGGAGTTAACCAAGAATTTCAAGGGCCAGAAAGTGCAGGGGCCCAGATGCCTGCCCACACCTGCATGGCCTGCTAGAAAGACACCTCAGTTTAGGATTTGCTTGACACTTGTCCATTAAGATTTCAATCCACAGCCCTTGTCCTTCAGATACTTTTATGTATTTATGGCACAGACAAAAGGAAAGACTACCTAATTTTAGCCTTGCTTTCAGATAGTCCTGACAAGTTTCCTGTCTCTCATCAATAATGATCTGAATATTTTAGACTTGAGGAGAAACTGAACCTTTCTTTAGTGTCACATCTTATTTAAACAGAGTCATAGAGCATGGCTGTATGAATGGCAATATAAGTTTGATAGCATTATTTGTTATTGAATGTCTATTAATCAAAACAAATGGCTTCTTTAAGGCTTTCTGTCAGCTGGTGCACTGCTCTAGCAGGTTTTCCAGAAGAAAAACGACAACATTAACATAAATACAAAACCAGAATGAAAAAGCAACCACTTGACATAGGTTTAAATACAATGACAAGCTGGCTGAAACTAGATGGAGTACTAGAAAAGAGATAGAGGGGCAAAGTTTGCTTTGAAATGGACCACAAAACTTCAACACAAGCTTGTGCTCTTTTAACAAAAGGCAAACCAGAAGGACAGGGGGTACCAGAGACTCACTGCCATCCCCACAAAACCAGCTCAAACCAGAGTACATTGGCATTTGCAAGGCAAACCAGGTGTCTTATTGGATGCTGTGTAAAACCAGAGCAAAGATCCCAAGAGGTTTGGTAAGGTGTCCAATTCACAGAGTCTAAGCCAGCAGTGGCTTCCCACAATTTGCAGCTCCTCTGGGACCAAGCTTTCCAAAAGCCAGAGAAATTAATTCATGATTTGTGCCTCTGCACATTGCAAAGACTTCTGCAGTGAACTCTCAGAAGCCTTGGGGTCCATGTTGGAGCACTCATCATCACAGCCATGGATGCAGAAACATTCTTCTGGCTGAGCCTAAACCCAGTGTGCACACCTTGGTGCTAGAGTCACTTTTGGATTTACATTTGCAGTAATATATAAGGAAAACGGCCTCTAACTTTCTAATCAGCAAGCTTCCTCACTGTCAGCCTATGGAACCTGCTGAGTCTGCTATGCCTTGTTAAATCTTTTAGCTCAGTGTCCAAGTGAATAAATAAATAAGTAAAATAAAATATCAAATGCAGATTTTTTTTTAAAAAATGACACCGACTTCAATGTTATTAGATGTACCAGAAAACATTCATAGAAAAAAGAGGTGTGTGCTAAAATCTTATTCTCTATTTCTTACCATTTTCTGCATCCCAGTTTCTCTTTCAGTTTCTGATTTTTTGCTCCTTTAATTTTCTCAACTTCTCCCACTTCTTAGCTGCATTTCTTATAGTATGGGTAAAATCTAGTATAATATTTAATTTTCTCCTGTCATAAAGCGAGTCTTGAAGGTGTGCTCCACACTGAATGGTTTCCGATTTTCTCATGTGCCACAACTTTAAACAGTATTTTGTATCCCCTTATATCCAGTTGCCTTTCCTTGATCAGATTGTTATGCCCCAATATTGCTATTATCATAAGATAATAATTGAAAATAAGTACTGAAATGTGTCTGTCTTGCTATTCACCAGCAATAAAACGAGCTGTCTGAGACTGGAGGACTTTGCATACAAAGACATTTAACAAGATCCTGTGACCTGACAATGAACTTAAAAGAACTGGACAACAAATGAGAAATACTCAGGCATTTAAACACACAGTGGCTCTGGAGGGGTTGCATGGATTCTGGACTCCAACTTGGAGTCCTCAAACCTAAATACTATTCTCCCAACTTCCTGAAATGGGACAACTGAGCTTCACTTCCAAAAGAGAAATGTGATGGGCACCCTTGAAGGCATCTGACAGCAATGCCTTTGAGCATGAGCATGTATGTGGACTTCATCCTTGTCCTCATTTATACCCCTGACTGAGCTGACCACACCAAACTGATGTGCTGCTTTACTGCTTCAGTCATCACCATCTCTCCTCATCTGCCTTTGGCAATTCTGCTCCACATTCTGCACATGGCTGCTGTGACATAGCTGAGCCTCAGGGTACAGAAACACTTACATGAGACTGGGTTAACTTAGCATAAAAATCAGCATATCTGTGTAATACCCATTAAAAAATCATAACTTTGTACACACCCAGAGCTATCCCAGCCAGAAAGTGTGCATTGTCCTGTTGGAGAATTTTGCTCAGACATGGCTTGAAGGAAAGAGGACATGAAAAGATACAGCTGATGGAAAAGTAAAAGGCAGCTGTAAGCAGCAATTCTCAAGCCTGTTTCCCAGGCATGTTTCTGTAAACTGCAAGAGTTCTCAAGCCTGTCTTCAATAACAAGTAAATACCTTGTCCTTGGATAAAGTATGGGAAAGCAAAGTGACAAACATGGAAGTCTTGAGAATCTTTCATATCAGGGTGAGAACACAAATCTTGGTTTCAATAACAAACCACAGGTATTGAAAACAAAAGGAAGGGTTAATGTGTAATCTGTGACCAATGATGAGCTCGGGTTTTGCAATATGTATGAACTTAATTAACACCATGATAAAAATGTGCATGGTTGATCAATAAATCGGAGTTCGATGCTGATCAAAGGATGGATCGTCTCCCTTCACTTCAATATGTCCTGTTCTCTGAAACAAAGATGGAAACCAGTGCCAAAGAGAACAAAGCTCTGGAAAGTTAATGCATGCACATTCTGCTAGAAGTTTTCTCACATTCTCGTTACTCACATTCTTAGCTCTGTTAGATCCTAAGGGGGCTTCTTCCCTCAAAAATTGTGAATTTCACAAACTGTTCACAAAGAAAATATGTTTTGATCCATCTTTTGTCAGCTCCTGGATCCTGATAAAAGTTTCACTTTTTATTTTTTCCAGACATTCTGTAATGGTTTTAATACAATGTGGTCAAAAACAATCTTGGATTCTTCCTCTGTAAAGATATCACACTTGTGACACTGACCACAGCATTTTTTGTGTGTGTCTCATCTCCAGCCTGTGCCTGCCATTTCTTTCTTTGTAATACCTATAGAATCTGATCCCTCTCTTTAGCTTGATATTTTTTCTTTCAGCCCCCATCACCACTGCCCTTTCTACGCTCACCACATTTCCTCACAGCCATTCAGTGTAGCACTGTTTAGACACCCTAAGCAGAAGCTTCTATTACACTTTCTTCACTGATCAGTCATCCTCACAAGCCTGGGAGCTCTACCAGGACTCATCCTCTGCCTCCAGGAACCTACTGGAACATTCTCATACCCTGTACTGCTTTACTGTGCTGCCATCCATCCCATTTAGTGCCACCACCCTTTGCTGTCCCACTCTCTGTACCACTTCCAATAGAAAACTCTTGTCCACGGGAAAAAAAACTTTTTCCAATGGAAAACTCTTGTCCACATCTCTCTGTGGAGATTTTCCCGTCTTCCTTTTTGAAACACTTTTAATGATTGGGGTGACTGGGCTGATTTCCCAACCCCACAGACATGGTTTCCCAGTAGGAAATTTACCCAACAGATGTATCAAATGAGCGCTGCTGATTTAAAAAAATCCTACCAATCCCAACTTAAAAAAGTAAGAAAAGGAAATTTAACTTCCTTTTAATAACACAGAGAAGAGGATACCATTTCCAGTTTTTTATATAGTTATAAACACACTATTCTTATAGTTTGAAATTATGTCTGGCCTTGTACATTTAGTTTACAGAATCACATTCAGTTTCCTCTGCTCTGGGCCACATTCCTTGCTGTCACAGGGTTTCTGTGTTGTTCTGGGCAAGCTTCTAAGCTACTAAATATCTGGAAATCTGGAGCACTTACTTCCTCTTCCATAGAACCAAGAGAAGTACTCAGCTTTCCCAGGTTAATGGTAGGCCAAATTATATTTATCTGTATGCCTTTTCCTCGATCTTTTAATTGTTCTCCCCTAACAATTAGACAAGGATTATATTAGCAGCTCATTTGGGTGCTGAGGAGGCCCATTAAGCATTTGAGGAAAGTTCACACAGAAGCTGTACAAATTAATTTTGGTAAAAGAGCAAAACTAAAACCCAACAAAAGCCATTAAATCTGGCCAAAAGTAAAGAGAAAAGCAAATCAGTGAAACACAGTTATACAATCTTTCATGAATCTTTATTTGTCCTGCACGTCAATCCCTAATAGTGCAGGACCAATAAAGATTCATGAAAGACTGTATAACCAGTTAAACATATATTACCTCTACTCCAAATTACATGTAGAAAATTCTCTGCATTTACATGGTTCTCCTCGTGTCTCACTAACCACAGTGTCAGGGTCTTTGCAAGCTGTCAGCTGACATAAGGAGTAACAGTTGTCTTAAATTAAAATTGCATACTGAACTAGCAGCACGAGGGCTCATTAGAAAGAATGAAGGAGAAAACCTGGCCAAACTTCTCTTCAATTTTCATTTATCCTTTAAGGACAATCAGGAGAGCAGATGGTGTATCATTCCTGCACAGCTTCTGAGTAAAGAAAGCTGATCCATTTATTTAATAGTCTTACCTCCTGTCAGTCCTGTCTTTGGCAAATGGCATAGTGCAAGCTTTCCCCTTACTACAAGACTTCTTTCCTGACAGGCATGGAAAAATTTAAGCTTTCCTGTCAGTCAGATGAGTCCCTTTATCCCATTTGGCAACAAACCAGCAAGTCTGTAAAAATAGACTGCCATCTGACTAAGCAACTGAGAGGCTGTAGGACATGCTGGAATGCCAACCTGAATGCAGTTAATCAGCTGGTGCCTTTCCAGCAACACCTTCGGGCTGTTCACAAAGCACAGGAGACCTCTTTCAGTAGTGCACTTAACATATTTAAAGTGGGCATTTGCTTTGTGTTCTTGGGTGCGAGGATGTGTGTGTGTGTGTGTTTTTGTGGCTGTACTAAGCTTCCTGATTTTAAAGGTTTGTTAACTTGAGCCTTTCTCATGAGATCTCTCTAGAAAGTCTTGTGCTATTTTCTTTTCAGCTTTTGTGCTTTGGGACAAAAGGGGAAGATAAGAGACTCAAAACCAGACATAGTTCAGAAGGATTTAGTTCAGAAGACTTGTACATAAAGGCTGTGTGATGTAGTGCATGCAGGTTTGGCAGACAGGAATGACCATTGTTGGCTATTAGGAAGGCAGCAGACAAACATGGATCAATCTTTGTGAAGTATTATTGTAAAATCAGAACCCCTGATGAAGGAAGTGATTGGCATCTGACTCCATGGAATGCTGAATTCTCACTTTATTAAAAGTATATTATATTACATTATACTATAACTATACTACATCATACTTACTTCTCACTAATTACTGAAAAACTCACGACTGTCAGCCGACAGTCCTGACACCCACACGTGGATCCAACTGGTCAATGAGTCAAAACACATCACCAGAATCCAATCAAGTGATCACATTGGGTAAACAATCTTCCAAGACATTCCACGTGTTCAAAAACACAGGAGCAGCAAACGGAATAAGAATTGTTTTGACCATTCTTTTCTCTGCTTCTCTCTGTTCAGAGGGCATGTGAATACCACAAAGTATTTCGTGGTATCTGACAGCATCAAGATATTTTGGTACTATTGACAGAAAATGTTTCCATCTAAAATAAATTAAGCTCCTTCCATTCAGATCAATCACCAAGACAAGCTAGAAAGAGTCAATAAAGTAACTGGAGTGAAAGACACTCCTCCTTCCTCTCAATATCTATTTCACCAGCTTAGTCTCCTGAGCAGGGTAACCTTGAATAAAAAAGTAAAATGTAAATGACTTGCTGACATCAATCTATTCTATTATTTAAGGCTGAATAATAAAATGTGATGGCTTCAAATAAATAAAATTACTCTCCAGGTACTAAATGTAATAATTAATAATAACACCTGAGAAATTTTTGAGGTTTGTATACAGGCTCTACTTCGCTATCTGAAATTCACATTTTGGATCACAGGGAAACACTCACCTGCCTTTCCAACACTGCTTCTACTCCCTTACTCTCAAATGTACTCAAGCAGATAACCTACAGCACACTCTGCTGGAATTTCTAGGCTGGTACTTAACTGAGAATTTTTTCACTCATGATCTTCCAAGTAATTTACTTTTATACCTATACAAACGATAATTACAATTAAAAGTACTATATTATTACATTGTGCCCTAGAGATGCATTATAAAAGGCACTTGCACTTCAAATAATGAGCACACTATTTTAATTAGAAGAAAGCACCAGTGTGGGACAATAGGGAAGGAAATTTCAGGGAAGAAGTCAATTCCTACTGTCTTAGACTGTTACATCTAGACTGCTGTCCCAAATTACTACAGAAGACTTCACTTCAACGATAACTTTCAAGAAACATGGAAAAAAATGCTATGTCAAATATGAGAGGAAAAGCCAATTTCAAAGAGAAAAGTGGAGATGCAGTATTCATTTAATTCTTTTTTATCATGATTATCTGCACTGAAGGGAAGAGTGGAAAGAAGAAAGTTCCTAAACTTTGCTGTTGCCCACCCCATTATTTTATTATTATTATTATTGTCCTAAAGACATACCATGGTACTCCACAAGACTAGGTGATCAATTAAATTAATACTTCTCCAGAAAATAACCATGTATTTAGAGCTACACAGAAAAAAATGTTCATTATAGAGTAAAATATGCGTATCTCAGTCCTCTACTGAAGTCTTTGAGGAGAGAAACACATCTCTAAGATGTAACTACAATTAGGTTAGGAAAATTTGCCACTTTGTACTACACTCCCCAACAGAAAAATTCTGACTGGAAATTGTGCATCACTGACTGGTCCTGTGAATACTGTTAGAAGGCAGAGAAAGCTGTTCACCATTTTGCAAGTGGGCACAAACCATTTGTCATGTAGGAATTTTGTTTGCTTGGTTTCTTTTTAAAAACTAAAAATAACATCTTTTTGCAAACAGATGGTAGCAACTAGTTTGACACAAACATTAAATGTAAAATTTCCCTGTTTTGCCTACTCCCTGTGTAATTTTATTGGGGCAAATGTTCCAGATCTTGCCGAGGCTATGTCCATAGATCCCAGAGCAGACAGACAAAGTCCAAATTAACTTCCTTTTAAACATGGTGATTTGTTCTTGGTCTCAGCTTTTTTTAAATTGGGATACCAAAAAAGAAATCAAGAATCAAATTTTGCTACCTAGAACTGGAAAGCCTGTGAAGAGCAAGTGTATACACTAAAAAAGAAGAGATGTCTAAATCACAGCAAGAACGTGAGCTCCTCATTTCACCAGATCATACTCTAATCTGTTAGAAGGAAGGTCAGTTTAGGATTATTGTGGTATGTACTTTCCTTTAGCTGGGGGCCTCCTGCTCCCCCAAATGCTGTTTTTCCTTTTAAGTGCAGGAAGGAATGTTCATTCCAGTTGTGGAGCATGCAGTCAGTCTAATTTATTACATTGGGCTGAAAAGGATCAAATTAACATTTAAGGTCAAAAACCCTGTAGCTGTTAAGCTAATTATAGCAGGGGTGTGTGTGGGAGGAGAGATGAGAGTTGCTGGGCTTGAACAGGAGATGTAGCAAACCTGCATGAGTGGAAATGACAAGGGTTGGCTGCAATGCATTTGCTGGCATGGCAACTTGAGTTGGAGCTGTCTTCTAGACCAAAAAGACAGGAAATGTGAGCTGCTGGAATATCTTCCCAGCTCTCAGCAGCATGAGCAAAAAGAGCACATCCTATTGCCAGTTTTTCTCCCTTTTTCTCTGAGCACTTGTTTTTGGGGCATGTGCTTTCCAGTACCTATTTTTTGAGGGGGGTGTGTGTGTGCTTTCCATCATCTATGAAAGCATTCATCAGTGTGCTTTGAGAGACAGCTCCCCAGTCCTTCCTCTTATTTAATTTCATGTCCTAAATAACTAAGCATTCTTACCACTCACCAATATCTCAATCTTTATAATCTTCAATTTCCATCTTCATGTCGTGTGGAAAATCACACTATGAAAAGCCACTGTTCACAAAAGAGACACCAAAGTCCTGCACCTTTGCTCAAATAAAGGGAGAGAAAGTTACATTGGGGTGTAACCTCATGGGGTTTTTCTCCCAAGATTTCAGAGGCTGCAGCCTCCCTTTACCCTAAATTCCCAGTGCATATTGCTCCATTGGCTGAGGTACTGGGAAGGTACAGCCTTCCCAAACAGCCTAGCATGTATTTATAGTATTTGCAGGAGCCCCCAGTGAGGGGAGAGAATGATGCATCTGACTCCATCTGATCAGAAGGCTAATTAATTATCATATTATATTACATTACATCTAAACTGAATCTGCCAAGCACTCAACTCTGCACTCCACTGCACAGAATCTCATGACTGTGTTCTGGTTTGACATTGGCACAAGGCCAAATGCCCACATGAAAATACACCTTCTCTGGTGTCTGCTGTGAGATTTTGACCAGGAATAAACAAAGCAGGCTCTCACTTGAAAAAAAGAAGAAAAGTTTATTAACTAAACTACAAAGACAATTACTAAACACACACAAAAAAAGAAAAAGGGAAAAAAAAAAAAAACCACAAGGAAAATGAAACCTCACAAAAACACTCTCCTCCTCCTCCTCCTCCCCAAATTCCCAATACAATACAATCCAAGATCCAATCTGGGTCCAGCACCACCCTTTAGAATGCTCAACTTCAGTTCCTCAAGAGGAGAGGGAGTCCTTCCATGTGTCGTGGTGGCCTTTTCCGTCCTTGTTCCGGTGCTCTCACCACCGGACCAGAATCAGGGCTGCTTCCAGGGTTGTCCTTTTAAGGAGGCTGTGTCCAGTTCCAGAGAAGCTCAATCTGTCACCTCTGGGACATCTGTCCCCCCCATATTTTATATACCCCCTGGGGCCGAGGGGTACCCACACTGAATCTTCTTTGGCTCTGGGACATTTCTCCCCCTGGTCTCAGTCTCTGTATTCCAGGGGAACATAGCTCTGTCCATGGCTACACAAAAGAGTCCAGCATAAAATGCCACTCCCTCTTCTCCATCTTCCTAACATCTCTCAGTCTCTCTCTCTGGTCCAGACCTTCATCACTCACTCATCTCCTTCATCCTCCTCCACTCTTATCTCTCGTCTAGGAAGGGTTAGTGTTCTGTGAAATTTTCATTGTCCAAAGAAAGGGTTAAAAACTCCTCCAAGCGGCTGGACTCCTGGCTGCACCCCCCCCACCATCTCCTCAGCCGGGCTGCCTGCTGCCAGCACATGTTTACTGCTTTCAAGGTAACGGCACCCAAACACCGGCTGCACTCTCTCTGTCTGTCTCCAAGGGGGGAGGGGGGGGGGGGGAACAGGCTGCCCATTGCTTCCCGGCATTTCTTTATTTTCTTCCTTCCACCCTTGGGGCCAGGCCTACCTCTCCCAGGCCGGGCCACATGGCTTTTCCCCTCCCCCAGCCCAGCCAGCAACTGGGCCGGGGGAGAGACTCAACTCCTCCACCGCCGGAAATCCAAAGAGCAACTGCCAGGGCGAGAGCCCTGCTTTTACCCTGTGTTCTCGGAGGTGGATCCCATTGCCCAGTGGTTAGGCCAGATGGCAATATTCAAAACTGACCACTCATTGGCCCCATCCACACAGCATCCCAGAAATCCTGTTTCCGGGTCAAACCATGACAGACTGTCAGCCGACAGTCCCAACACACACACACACGCTTGGCCCTGATAGGCCAAGGAAGCAAAACACCATCACTTTGGCTAAACAATCTCCATATTGCACTCTACTTTTGCACAAACACAGGCACAGCAAATGATAAGAATTGTTTTTCCTTTCTCTGAGGTTCAGAGGATGCGAAACCCAGAAATATTCTTGGGAAGAATTGTGCCTTGATTTTCTCTGTGAAGAGAAATGTGGTGACACCTATTCCCCCCACAAACCTCTCAGTTTCCTCCAAAGTTTCAAAGTCCAGGTTATCTGGGTTCTGCAACAGACTGTGGGGACACATTTCTCCAATTACCCTAAAGTTCAGGAGCTCCAGCACAGCTTCCCTTGCCTCAAGCAGCAGTGCCTGGGCAGTGGCCCTGCTCCGCTACAGCCCCGAGGCCTCTGCGGGGTCCCTGGCTGAGGTGATGGCTGTGTTCTCTTCCTAATGGCTGATGCTGTCCCATGGTTTGTGGTGGGGTTTGCTCAGATGCTCTGAGGCCTTTTTGGGCTCTCAGAGTGTATGTGTATGGGGGGGAGTTGTGTG
The DNA here is from genome assembly GCF_028769735.1 of Zonotrichia leucophrys gambelii. Taxonomy (NCBI): domain Eukaryota; kingdom Metazoa; phylum Chordata; class Aves; order Passeriformes; family Passerellidae; genus Zonotrichia; species Zonotrichia leucophrys. The sequence continues at coordinate 100,061,038 of NC_088169.1, forward strand.
TTGATTTGGGTTTGCCAGCACATAGGATTGACACTGGGATGCCCGAGATGGAAGGCTCATTTGGTTGTTCGCTCATTTATTGATGCATGGCTGAGTGAATTTTGGGGTTTTGTGGCAACTGCTATCCTCTGGGCTTTGATTTCTGTGTGTGTAGCTGAAATTGCATCTGTGGGTGTGAAGCCCTCTTGTTTCAGTCTTAGTGATTGCAGGATCTGGTACGGGTTTAGAATTTTCATCGCAGGCTCCAGACAGAGGAATACCAAGAAGTTCACCTCTAGATTGTATTTTGCAAGGCTGGAAGAGGTTTGAAGGGAAACATTTAACAGCTGATGTTGTCTCATGGTAGCCTTGTGTATACTGCATGTGCTGTCTGTGCACTGTGTGTGTGCTGTGTGTCTGAGTGGAAGAGGAAAAAGAGAAGAAGGAAAAATAATAGAATGGACTTTTAACAGACACTGGAGCTACTTATTGAGTGCTAAATACCAACCAGGGAAAATTTAGCCAAGAAACTGTAAATGGTTTTGGAGCAACTGGTAAATTGGAAAAACAAATATTCTTTAACCCAATTAACTTTGAATTTGGCAAACAGTGGATAATACACCAGTTTTTATATATGCCTGAGTGTCTGGTTCTTCTATTAGGAAGAGACCTGAATATTTGTGGAGGGATAGAATGTAAGAAAATAAAGATAGTGCAGAAGGTAGTATCACCTGAGGAGTTGCAGCTGTACTAATCACCAAAGATTAGGAACAGGCCTGCCCTTAATAGGCCACAGCTGTGTCCAATGAGGAGGAATGCTACAAAAGAGTGGGTTAGCTGGGTGAGGGGGCATCTGGAGTTTGTTGGCTGTGCTGTGAAGAAGAAGGAATTAATGCTATGAGGAGCTGCCTATGAGCAATCACTGAGAAGGTATGAGAACTTTGCAATTACATGACAATGTATATTGGTGGCTCAGATTGAATTTAAAGATGGAAAAATACAGTTATTGGTACCCAAGACTAAAGCCATTGTGGCAAGGAATTTTATGTTGTAGGGAACACTGGAACCGGGCAATTGTGGAGGAATATCAGAAGACACAGAAAATGCAGCAGCACCCTTGCTTTGGGCTGGCAGAGGTCCCAGCTGTTCTGCTGAGCTCAGTCTGTGAACATTGCCCTAAAACCATTCTGCAAGGCACACCAATGTGGGGATTCCCAAATTCACATAGGAAGTAGACTTGCAGAGAAAGCTGTGAGAGAGGTTGTACAACAGGGCATCTTAGCATTGGTTGATAATTGGTACCCTGAGATGTGTAGGATGTCTCTGAAGAACAAGTCTGGACTCTTCACTTTTTGGTCTTGAGGTTGTTTATTATTTCTTATCTATAAAATTTTCTTTCTGCCCAGAGATCCGCTCAGCAGGGCAGCCATGAGCACTCTGACCGCCCCCGAGGTGGTGCTGTCCTTTTATACTACAAACTACGTATTTCCTATTTACACTTAATTCCCAATACCTGTCATCTATGTTGGACAGTGCACTTCTACTCTAAACCAATCCCAAAGTGCCAACACCACTGCAGAAAATGGAGAACAAGAAGAAGGAAGGCTAGACATGCCCAGATTCCTCCATCTTGTCCCCATAACCCCCCTACCAAAAATCCTAAAATCTACATTTTCACCATGTGATAATTTTATTATTATACTATTCAAACCTCTGTGACTTTCAGGTCCTCATACAGAGCTGGCAACTTGCTTCAGGGGTTAAAATCAAATCCCCAGGTGTTCTGGGCAGCATGCCATGATCTCAGAGCCCCCTGATGTGGTCCTTGGCAACTCTGGACATCCAGAGGGTTGTAGTGAGTTCTGACAAGCATTAATACATAAGAAAGTTCTTTCACTTCCAGAAGTTAGCCCTAGATATAGTCAAGTTGTTTCAAAATTAACTACTCAGCCCAAAGCCCAGAATAAAGAAGGTGAGTGGTTGGTGACTCCCACCACAACTGGTGTTGCAAACTGTGAAAGAGAAACATCAGCAAATCCACTGGGGAATCGATGCTATGGTGATTGGTCCATGGACTCAGATACTTGGTGTCTGCATGACAAAAATTGTCAGGTCTGTTACAGAAAAATGCCTGATATGTCTTAAAAATAATACTTTGAATTCAAAAAGACTCCCCCCCAGGAATTACTAAGAGAGGGAACACTCCTGGGGGTTACTGGCCAGTTAATTTTTCTGAGCTATCATGCCAAGGATGCAAGTATTTCCTGGTATCAGTAGATACTTTTTCCAGGTGTCCAGAAGCTGTTCCCTGCTGCACCAACAAGGTTAAGGAAGTCACCAAGGTACTCCTCAAAGAGTTCATGCCCAGGTTTGGATGTCACCTGATAGGGGACCCCATTTTATATCTGAAGTATTACATCAGCTTAGTAAGCAGTTGGGTATTAGTTGGGGTTTACATAGTCCATGGAGACTACAATCTAATGGAATGGTTGCACAAATGAATCAAACCTTGAAAGGGAGCATTAACAAAATGTGTCAGGAAACTTTCTTGAAATGGTTTTTCCACTGGCCTAGTTATAAATTCGAGTACAGGCCTGAACTACCCTGAAGGTGAGCCCTTATCAGTTTGTTTGGGAGAATATTGCCACCTTCCCTGGGTCCGAGGAGCATTTTGAGAATCAGGAAATAGAATATTTAATTTCATTAGGGAAATCCTTGAATTAACATGGAAGATTTATCATTCTCTCAGAATGATAAATTTCTCTTAGCCTACACACTCCAGTGCATTGATTTCAGCCAGGGGTCACATATATATCATGACCTGGAAATGTGAGCCACTTCAGGAGCACTGGGGAAGAACTTTTCTGGTTTTGTTGACTAGAGAGGAATTGCTGTGAAAGTAAAAGGAATTAACTCCTGGGTATAACGCACCCAAATCAAGAGGGCTCCCAACCCAGAGTAGACAGTGGAAAACACCAGACCTTGGTAGCTGAAAATTTCAAGAACAAAAGTAAATGAGCAGCAAAATGTATAGACTAATGTTTATGGGAATCATTTTATCTTTAGGTGGCTGTGGTGTTGAAGAAAATTTAATATTGACTTTAATCCAGAGGTTTGGCAAAATGTGTAATCTGTTCAGCATTACAGCCTGCCTCCCTATCCCCAATTCAGAAGGGGAATGTATTCCTTGGGGAATTATCCCCATAGATGTGTCAATGATTCAATATGATAATCTGACTAATGTAATGGCAAAGAAACTTGGTAAGTAACTATCCAAAGTCACAGAAAAGGGATTCCAGGTTTTAAACAGATACTAAAATAATATTACAAACCAGAATGGCCTTGGATCTATTATTGGCCCAAGAACATGGGGTTTGTAGCTAGAGATCATTGTTGTGCGCACATCCCAAATGTAAAAGATCTCCAAAGACAACAAAATAGAGCAAGTTGCTGACAGCAATGCTATCCAAACAGCCTCTGAAACTAAACCACTCAATAAAGTTCTCAGAGAAATAGGAGAATGGTCCTTGAAAGGATGGCTGGCTGAGGTACAGGAAACCACTACAATAGTGATTGCAATGCTGATAATTATTACAATTATAATGGATCATGTTCACAAAAGGATTGTCTTTAATCTTGCAGGAATATATGTACTTGGATAAAACCTGAGTTGAGACTTACCAAATAGCCTTAAGGAATTTGAGACGTTTCAAAGGGGGGAATTGATTTCAAAGGGTTAATTTAAGAACAAGGAGTTCTACTGCATCTGTGCTCCCTCAGCAAAGCAACAGGGTGCACAGGATGTGCTCACTGATCAAGGGCACAGTGGAGATAAAGGGACTTTTAAAGGGAGATAAAGGAACCTTGGAGGGGAGTGTGTCAGGCTTGGAATGCAGCCACAGCCAAAGACCATGAAAGGGGCTGAACCAGGGGAGGGTTTTATGGTAATGATCAATTATAACATGTATGGCTTTCTGGGAGTTGTGATGGCTTGCAGAGGATGGGAGCGCACGCTGGATGGAGCTGTGCCCCGCGGGTACAGCTGACAATGTTCGCTCCCTGCTTGGTGCTGCCCTGCTGCTCAGGAGCTCTGTTTACCCGGCTTTCCTCGTTTTCGGTGGCAGAACTGCCAGAACACCGTCTTTAATAATACTTCTGACAACACTATCAGAGCTGAATGTGGTTTATAATCATTCTAAAATGCATGTAAAACTGAATAATTGATGCAGCATGGTTTGCAGGGAGGTTCTGCAGCATTGTCAGTGCTGTCTAGGACACTTCCCACATTCTGCTCTCTTGCTGGGAGTCAGAGCCAACAGTAGTGATTCAACTAGTGGAAACCTTTGAAAAAATGATCATGATTCTACTTCTGTCATCTTGATTTATTAACAAGAAGTAATGCAGAAACAATTGTGCAAATGCAGATGTTGCTACAATTAAGATGATGTAGCATGTTTTTTTCAGAGTATGGTATAGTGACAGAGCACAGCAAGGGCTCTCTGACTATCTTGAGTATATTTTCTATGTTTGCAGCATGTTTACAGAATCTTTAAAGGATAAATAATGCCTGCAAGAGTCACTTCCACAGAAATCCAGCGTAGTGGCATACCTATGACATGATGAATTTTTGATGTGGGTGTGCCCATGATAACAGGAGGATCAGATTCTGTTGTTCTAGAGATTAGAGTTGAGAATTGCATTTTACTTTGTATGCTCTGTCAAAATGGTAGAGCTATCTTTTTGAGTTGCTGAGATAACCAGTATCTTGTCCAGCTAACTTGTTAGTTGGGTTTTTTTATAATTTTCTTAAAAGCTGTGAGAGTTAACAGCAGGAAAAGTTAGGAACACCTAAAGGCTCTGCTTGCTTCTATGCTGTTCTAAAAACTCCTTCAGCTTATCTGTTGACAAATAATGTAACATTAATTAATATCATGTTTTTGGCATGTTCCAGTTGTCAATAGGGAAGATAGTAAAAGAGCCAAGTTGTCTTAAGAGTCTTCTTAATGCTTTTTCTCATCTTGGTGTTGTTTCTGAAAATAACATGCACATTGGCATCCTCATGTTTCTAATACACATGAGCTGAGCCAGCTATCTTCTTTAAAGAGAGATTTGAACATCAAAAACTTTAAAAGCATTGTTACTTATGACACTCTCACCTAAAAATAGCATATGATGTTTGTGACAAAATATAATCTGGTGAGAATGGACTTGAATGTTCTCCGTTTTTTCCTTATTTAATCATCATTGGTTAAATTTAATCCATATGTAAGCAACGCCTACATTTGGATTCCTTTTTAACCAAACAACAAATGCTCAAAAGCAGTATATTGCTGTCACCTGAGTAAGATGCTGACAAAGCTGCAAGTGAAGAAAGCTCATTTTTTAATTACTTCTCTCCTCTCCAGGGTTTAGAAGTACAAAAGTAACGAAGAGGGAAAAGTGGCAGGAGCAGAAATAGCATTTGCTCTCTCTGTTAAGAATTGGTACCTTTTTCTGTATTAAAGTGATAAGGTTTAATTAATAGAAAAGCTGCTCTTTTATAGAGTCTGCATGTTATTTTAGCATGTTCTTCTGAGGGTGAATTTTAGAATGCTTTACTTCACCGCAAGAAGCCCTTAACATTGAACCATGGCTGTCCCTTAATATTTTTGGCTGTAATATATGAGTAATAGGATTGGGACCATACTATGGCAAAGAAAATTATGGATGTTAATGCTAAAAAAAAATCTCACATGAGAATGATAACATTTTTCATGCCTTGTAGATTGCAGTTCTTATTATGCTGCTCCAAAAGGAGTAAGAGGTGACATATTTTTCTATTTCCTGACTTGCTTTTAAATAATTTCAAGAGATTTATCCTTTTAATAATTGCGCAGTTTTCAGGGAAATAATGGTGTGGTGATGTATAGTGATTTGGAAACACTGAGATAGGAGAAAGAAAAATTTTATCTACGTGCATAAATCCCTCTGTCACCAATTCTATTTTTGTTACCATAATCACTTCCTTTGAAAACTGATTGAACTAATGAACATGGTATTCTTTCTATGTTTTTCTCTTTAAAATTTAAGGTATGCTCTTTGAGATTTGTTTTCAAGTTTGTTTCAAGCAAAACCATTTGTTTATAAAAGCAATCCTAAAATAACATAGAGGTCTTGTTTCTTTTGGGAAGGGCTCAAGGTTCCAAGGCTTGATGGCTGGTTCTTACTGCTCTTACTGCTCTTTGTTCTCTTGACATGCTGGACTGATAGAAAAAAGCCCCTAAGGAATAAGGCCCACAAGAAAGATGAGAGATCAGCCCAAAGTGGAATGTCTGAGCGCTGACTCGTTGGCTCACCATTTAATGGCAAAGTTTTCCTCTGCTTCCCTCATGTGCTGCTCCTTTCTAAGATGTCTGTATCGCACTGGTTTACTTCCCAGATAGGTCTGCCCTGGTTAATTCCTCTGACACAGTCTAACAGGGTGCCAGCCATGGTCAAACCTTTTTGAATCTTTAAGACCTCAAAGGCTTTTAACCTTTGAGAGTTAACCTTTGCAGTTTTACACAGGCTAAGCTATGCAGTAATCTTTTTTGTTTTTCCCTTTGGCATGCAGAAGTTGGATTGCGTATTGTGCTTGTGTGGACTGTGTTTTGAGACAATGTTCAGAGAACTTAATCAACAGCTAGTCCCTACATTGCCAATTACATCTATTTTAATGACAGAAAATGAGATGCTATGAATAGATATGGAGAGTACGTTAATTGAAGAATATGGAAGTATATGCAGAGAATTAACATCTGTAAGTTAAAGACTGGACTAATTCAATATCCTCAATTACTGATTTATATCTGGTGAACTTTGATAATCTATTAACAATTGCTTTACTGCAACTAGCGATGTTGAAATCCCATTCAGCCACTAACATCCATGAAACCCTGTGCAAATACAAAATTATGTCTAAAACAGTCTTTCAATGCTTGTTTTGTAGTCTGTTGTGTCTTGTTTGCATCAATTCCTCTCCCAGCAGGCAGCTCTCCAAACTGCACAAGTAACTGCTGTTTATGGTGTTGATATCTTTGTTGTTTAGCTTTTGCTAAACAAACAGCTGAGCTGGTTGGGCATTAAACCTGGCATTAAACAGGTAGTGCTGTCACATTCTGGAAGAGGTCATACTAAACACTGTGAATGTGTTCTTTCTGTATCAGCTTCTCTGCTGTATCTTCTCACCTGTCATATGCAGCTCCATGTGCATGTATCTTCTTGCAAATGTCATATTCAGCAAAACATATTAATGGAAGAAGACACTAATCCATGTACTCTGACAGATTCCAACAGTAATCTGAGAGTCCTGCATCAGTGAAACTCAACAGACCTTTTAAACTTAACATGTGGCCAAGCATTGAAATGCGGCTGTGCTTGATCTAGGCGTTTATCTAATATTTACCTAGTAGTTTAGCTATTTAAGTATACTGTATATTGTTTTATATCTGGCACCAAGTGGATCAAATCCTACACTTTTTTGTACTGTGCAAATTATTTTAGTCTTGACTTGGGAAAGCTTTAGAAATTGTGGTTCTTCTAATGGCAAATTGTGGAAAAAAAATCCTTTGAAAAGTCTCTGGTTTGGCACAGTAGCATATTTTTGGTTTTGATTTGTTGTGTTTTTCTGAGGTTTGAAATTTTTTTAATTTGGCTTGGTTAACTAAGTCTGAACTGCTGACCAAAAATTTAATGTTTAAATGCTTTAGTTCTGTCTATTTTCCTTCAGGGAAATATGAGTCAAACGAGGTATTTGATCTCTCTCACTCTATGCTAAATTAAATTTTTAATATAAAACTATGAAGTATTTAACTTTTTCTACAGACTTAGTTAATTACATGTAGTAAAAAAATGCAGCTAGCATTTTTAAGTTCATCTATAGGAAGTGAAATAATCAATTTTTGTAATAAATAAGTTAACATTTCGAAATGAACTAAATTATTAGCATTGAGAGATTGTAGTGACAGGTGCCACACTTTATTTCACCTCTTTGCTCTTTGTTGTTTATTTTTGTACTGACCAGGATGGCTTATGTAGTCACAGTGCTGCTGAACAAATGAACCTCAGTCACGAGTTGAGTAGACTGTGAATTGTTTTCCCTTTGCACCACCCCAGACTGTGAGTAGGGTGCCAGCAAGCTGTTACAGATGTTGATATGTAGAGCAATTGTTTTTACTACTTAGACCAGAACAGAGTCATTTCTGTATATACTTATGTCAGTTGATAACAGTGGCCTAATAAGGTTTTGTAAAATATTATCTGAAATAATGTATTTAATTTGCTGTCTTAGTTTTTTTTTGTCTTAGTTTTTTTAATTTGCTGCAAGTTTTAGTCTTGCAGATCATGTCATTCAAAATCCACATAACTATGAGAACAATAACATGTTTACAATTCTAGCCTAGGTTAAGGTGGTGTTGTTTGTGTCTAGTTTTACCAATGACTGTGCTGATGCACAACAGACTCTAAAGTAAAAGAAAAGTCTAATTAAATTTTTCCAAGGGAATTTCTGCTGAGTTGATTTCCTGTATGACTAAGTTCTAATCTTAATTTGTAAAAGAAAGATGGATGTATATGATCTCTTTAATTGGGTCAAACAACAGATGATAATTATGTTGATATGGTGCTGAGTTTCATATTTTCATTGCTTATCAGTCTAAAACTTTGATTCTCAATTTTATCAGTGTCTGCTTTTGTTGAGACTAATCTGTTTTTTCTTTAAGATTAATTTTTCTTTGGGGTGAGGCTGCTTCTTTGTTCTGTTTTTCTATTATTTCATGTGTCAGTTCTAATTTTTGATTTTTTTGGACAGTGCTGTCCACTGTAGTACAGCCATATGTTATGTCTATAAACACTATTTGTTAATGACAGGGCTTTCTATTAAGCTGAAGTGTTCTGAAATGAAACCTGGTATTGATTCATATGCTTAGATTGATTATATTTTGATACATCAGTAGGTGTAAAAAATGCAATGGCTATTTGTAGTACCAGTAAAAATGTTTTGCAATTTAAGTGTTATATATTTTTTGTTTACTTTTATTCTGTAGGTCTTCAATAATTCATATCCTTTAAAAATGTTATGAATGTAAACCACAGATATTTTCATTCTTTGTGACATAGCTTACTGTATTTTACAACTTCGGTGTCCCTCAAGAACTTTTCTTTTTGTCCTTGTCCCTGGAGTGAGGTTGAAACAGTCCCCAGACCCCTCAGAAGAGGGTGTTTCAATTAGGTAGATGTCTTTCAGAGTTAAATGACTTGCACTGGTTTCTTGTTCCCAGTCATCTCTGAGCCTAGCACCTCTTTTCCAGTTGTTAAGAAAGAATCAGGAGCTGCAGGTTATGTTTTGCTGTGGGTATCAACTGCATTTACATCAGAAGCAATATGGCCTTGGGGTTATTAGGTTACTTACTGAGAAGATGGAGTGCACAAAAATATCCCTCGCTGGTGGATCACCACTGTTCTGGAGGTATCTCCTTCCTTTTGTCACAGCCTCCCAGGAGCAGATCTCTACTATTCCCTTTGTCATGATATAGTATGTTGCCTCTCAGAAATTCACTGCTAAAACTTCTTGAGCACAGAGTGGAGAACTTTGCCAGTAATCTGAAAGTTATGTTTCTTCTTGTGTAGCTTCTTCCAGTTGCTCTCACAGTAAACAATACCAGCTCCTGCTGCCATGGCCCTTCACAGGGCTAATTTAGTCTAAAGGGGATGTAGAAATGCAAATGTTTCAAATGAGTATATGTGTCAGGAAATTACAAATATCAGTCATCTTGGCATTTATGATGCTTAGTAAGAAAGAATGCTCATAATATGGAAAAAAATTAAAAATGTAAAGGATAAATGGTATATCATATTTCATAATAATTTGCATACAGAATTGACTTGTCCTTGGTAGTTTGATCAGTTAACGTTGTGCATGTGATACCCAGTTGTTAGTAACTCTGTAGTAGCTGACTGTCTATTCCCCAGAATCAGATTCCCTTTATACAATCAAGAGGCTATTTAGATAAAGTTAGGTTCAGGAGTCAGTATGTAAGATGGTGCTATGCATCTTTGAGTTTTTATTGCACTTCTATTTATCTGATTGCTGCATAGATGAGTAGTTTTGAAATGCTAACTTCATGGTTCATGAATGAGTTAAAGTACAATTATAAAGTGAGATCTTTTTGATTATCTCATAATCTTAGACTAATTCAAAATTACTTCCATTTGGGATTCACTTTTGGCAATTGTTCTTGTAACTACCCCAAGTAACATTTTCTATATAAATAATAAACTGTGGTGTCTAGTGGAAATTTTCTGCCATTTATAACAAGCATGTTGTACCATAAGCAATACTGTGTAGAGTGATCTTTCATAAGTGGTACAAGTTGTTACCATGGTTATGCTTTTTCACGTTGACATCAAAGAACTGGCTCCATTGGTGTTTTTCTCCTCTAAAGAATTTCATGTGTAAGTAACAGTAGACAACTGTAGGCTCTGCATTTCATTTAAGCTTCTGTCGCTGCTTTCTGTGAATCTTCCCTAGGAAGTACTGCATTTATTAAAGCTACTTTTTACTATCCCTTCTTTGATGTGAAGTGCTCTTACCTTTTATTCAGACTTTTCCAGGAATATTAGATAATTTCTTTTTTCTATGAAGAATGTGCATGTTTCAAAACTGAAATTACTTTTGGAAAAGGATGATATATATGAATTAATTAACTTCAAGAACAAAGGAAATAATTCAAACCCATGGATGTTTATATTCCATAAATAGCTGTTGGGTTTTTTTAGTTTTTTAGCTTTGAAGCATAATGAAAAATTGTGCTGAAATTACCAGTATTACTATTTCTTAAAATGATTGGGTTTATTTTTTTTCTAGTTTAGGTATACACACTCTAAGAATTTCCTTATGGCTTTCTTTGGATTGGGTCCCACTACACACCCCCAAAGGATGAAAGTAAAAATCCACTTTGTGTAGATTTTAGAGTATGAAAACAATCCTCCTGATTTCGTTCACATTCCCTAAACAGACAACTTTGGGTCACACAATTGTACTTTTTTCTATATCTTGTCTGTATTTTTTTATCTTAATCTTTCTTACCCATTCAGAACCCCTTAAAAGTGTGAACACAGAACACCGATGAGATTTGTGTAAGAGATTTCCTTTGATCTACTCATCTTCCCCCCCACACACTGTAGATTTTTAAATTTAGTGTATTAATATATAATGATAATATATTAGTGCATTTAAGACTATTACCATCCACAGTACACTTGAATATGCACCAGATAAAACATGGAATAAAACTATTTTTAAGCACTTGGTTTACCAGAACTGTCTGAGGACCAATCTACCGTTTTTGGTCTGGTTTTCTAAGAAAATGAAGCTGTTATGAGCATATATTTTGCAACATTGTTGTCCTTTATGTAAATGTCCTTTATGCTACAGCAATATTAAGGTTCTGTAAACATCCAGGGAGAAAGTAGCAGTGAGAAATTGTTATATGCATGCTGTTTTGAATCCCATACTATTTTTTGAAGTATTTTAGGGGAAAAAAAAAAGAAACAAGAGGCATGTTTCATTTCTGCCCTTGAAAGTTTAGTTCAATGCTTTCTGGCCTCATGATTAGAGAGAAAGGAAACAATTGCTTCCCTTTCACCTTTAAGATTCCACTACTGATTCACACATCTTTAGGGTAGGAGCCTTCAGCTGCTGTTTCCCCTGTTGAAAAGTTTTGGGTGGGGTTTTTTGGTTGCCTTATTGACTCATTTATTTTGAAATAAATTTCTTCTTCTTGTGGATTCTACGTCTGAACTTTGCCCACTGTTGCTTTTTTTCTTTGTCTTTTCAGTTCTGCCATCTCCATTTTATTGAGTTTGGGGCATGGGGCAGAGACAGCTGCATCCCTTGTACCTTCTGTGCTTTAGACAGTGTTTAGGCACAGTGATATTCTTTGTTGCCTCTTTCTTAGTGATTTTTATTCATTCAACTATCTTTTATTGCTGATTTGTGTAGCTAGGTCAACAGCATATTTTGTTGAATTGCAGTTTATCTCTTTTTTTTCTTAAACTTATGCTTGTATTTTGAGGAACACAGGCTTGAAGGACTAAAGTTTGAAGGACATTTCTACAGAGGGTATTCTCTAAGTAGATAAAATTTATTAAATCTTTCCATTTGGTGTTTATGGTGCTCAGTTTTACCTCGTGTATTTAAATTTGTAATCAAGTTAGCGTAATTCCTGTTTGTAATGTTTCTTTCATTCTGGTTTAATTCAGTATTTTTTTCAGTCATTACAAATAGGCAAGACAAAAAAACCTTAGTAATGAATATGCTCTTTTTAAAAAGACAGTTTAAAAGTTCATGTGGGTGTTGGCTTTTCTGGGATTATTGTTTTGGCATGCTCTGAGGGGAAGTGGTGCTTGAGGAAGCTGTGAGCCTTTGAACGCAGTGTACTCAGTCAGGGGTGGGGTTTGTGAGGCACACATTGCACGTGCCTCTGGGAATTTGTGGGTTTTCCAGGGGTAGTAATGGCTTTTTGTTAAAATTGCACCTTCCCCCAGCTGCGAACCACGGGGGTGCCGGCTGATGAGTAAGGATGGAGAGCCAGTGCAGGGCTTGGCCAGGAGAGATGATTGGGATCTCATCTGCCACTTGCTTTGTGTGACCTGATTTAAGGAAAATTGTTCATGGCATTGTAATATGTTATAAAATAATTAGTCCTAAAAGAAATTAAAACCACAGCATTTTGTGTACTAAAGCCAGTGTGGGACAACAAGCAGTAACAGACTAAGTGATAAGGATGGAGATTCAAGCACCACGAGGACACTCTCCAGAGATTTCTATTTCAAGGGATTTTTTCATTTGACAAGACCCCAGCAGGAGGCATTTGATAGGCATCATCAAAAAGGTAATATTAGACACCAGAAGTTTGTCCCAAATGATTTTTGCTGACAGGATTTCAGCAATTATTCACCAGTTCTGATAAACGTGGGAGGAAGAAAATAAAACCTATGATAACATGCTAAAATATGCTAAAGAAGGGCCCCTTCCAGAGCCCAAAAGCCTGTACAAAATGAACACCCTAGAAATGACATTTGGAGACCCACGGGGACTTTGATGTGATAGAGGGCAAATCCTGGATTTCCCCAACTCTGGCTCAAAGTCAAATTGCTTGTGGCTTTTTGCAAATTTATACTTTGACTACTTAATACATTTCCTTATTATTTAATTGGAGTATTCATTTATAACAGCATTTTCCAAAATATGTTCAAATTTATTTTAGAAGGGCTGGCTCACTGTATTGAGGTCTGGAGATGCAAAGAAGCCCAAGTTAGTACCAAGATTTTGATACTGTGTGTCCAACCCACCATTGTGTTAGGTGATATGTCTCCTTGCCCTCCTAGACAGGTATAATTTAGATTACCTTTCTGATTTTTTTTATGAAATAAACTCTTCAGTGTATGTTTGCAGACTGTTCAAAAACTTAATACTTCATATTGTCAGGGCATAACAGCAAGGAAATGATGTTATGGCTTGAATAAGTAAATAATTTGAAATTTGGAGTTTCTTCATTACCACCAATAATGAAGATATTGTTTTGCACAATAGAAGAACAGGAAGAGGGTATTCAAAATCACTCTTGAGGAGGACAGTGTGTTTAGGAATATAAATTCTTTGTTGTCATTACAGGCCTTCTACTACACTTTCAGTAACTGGCCATTTCTTGCCACTGATCTGGTTAACTTTGTCTGGTTTAGTAATTCCAAACTGACTCACTTCAAGACAATTTCAGCAGCTCTTTGAACAGCAGAGCTTTTCATTCCCAAGCCTATTCTTCCACTATCAGTAAATTGTGGTACAATTTCAGTTTACTCCTTTGGTTCCTAGAATTGCAGTTTCTTTTTGCAATAGCCTGAATGTTCTAGATGCTGAAGGATGCCTGTTTCATATTTTGCCTGTATTCGCCTCTTATCCTAATAAATAGATTAATTAATTTATATCAATATTCAGGTCTGACATAGATATTGTTTATGAATGTTTCTTGTCTCAAGATTGCACCAGTTCTACTTCACTGCTCTGTGGCTGGATGATTTGACTTTACTTAAAAGAAAGAGATTTTTTCTACCAAGATTTACAGCTTGCACGGTTGACAGTTGTTTTACCTTTTTCTAAACCACTCAAACATCTTACCAACTTAGAAACAGAAGTATATAAATGAAGTGAAGACCCAGAAGATGTGAGTGGAAGGATCTCGTGGCTTAGAGAGTCTTTTCTACATTACAGAGACCAGCTCAAATCCTGATCATCCTCCCTTTCTTTGGCTCTCTGTCAAGAAAGGGACACCCTTAAATGAAACTTTTTTTTTTTGGTTGGTTATGTGTTTTTTTTTTAACGTACCTATCCAAATTCTAGGCAGTGCCAAGTCAAAAAAAAGTGCAAACTATTTACAGGGATTCAGGATGTTGTCAGCACTCAGTAAAATTTTATCTAAAGTAAAAAACCTATCATCATCATTGCTCCTGTGTTTTATCTTGAAAAATATAATTGGAGAAGATGGGGAAGTATCTTGTTGGTTTTGCAATTTGGCAGTGCACATCCATGTAAAATATTCAGGAGTGAAATGAAAAGGTTTCAGGAGAGACAAGTGAGATGTTTCTGATGTGGAAATACTTATTTTATGGCAGAAAATCATTATTGTATGCCCGCCCAAATAAAAGGATTCTAACACAAAGCTTGGAAGCAGAAATGGAGATACAGGAATACTCTGTTAAACAAGTACTCACTCTGTCCAGCCATCTCTTCAGGAAGCGACTTTAGATGGTGTAAATTTTACCCTGGATCTGGGCCTGACTTGGGGATTTGTTTTTTGTTGCTGAGGAGCATATTTATTTAAAGGACACTTGGGTTAGGAAAATTGTTGGACAGCTGAAACCTTGTAGAAATGGAAAAAGTATAAATAATTGAAAAACTGCTCAGCCTAATTCAGCAAACTGTGACATTAACTAGTATTCTTTTGCCAGTAAAAGCTATGTCCACATTAGGATATTTTGGAACTATAGCTAGGCCAAATATTGTGCATCTGAGTCTTTGCCACAGCAGAAAGAACAACTTTCATATTTTCTCCTCTAGTTGCACTGCTGAAGGAAAACAGTGCAAAAGATTATCTAAATATAAAAACCTCAAAAAATCAACTGAAGTAACTGTCAATTGTTCTTTGCATAGAAAATAAACTGTGGTATCACAAATGGATCTGGATGAGCTTTCAAGCACCTCCTGCTTGCCTCAGGCTGATCAAACCTCCAGGCAATTGTCCAAGCATAGCAGGCTTGGTAACTCTGCCTGGAGTTAAAAGGCAAGGAGTAAACAATGACATTTTTACTCTGGAAAGTGCTTGGTCTCTGCCAAAAGGCTCTTTCCTTCCCCATGTGGAAGTTGTATAGCAATGGAATTACGTTGTCAGGGCTTTAATCTCTGAACTGAGAGATTATTCCAGCAATTGACCCTTCTTAGTTTAGGACTGAAGCTGTGGGTTCTGTCAGGAAATATTAGTGGGTGGAGATTTGCAGCTTTCTGCAAACAGCACTGGTGTGAAAAGCTTCCTGCACACTCCACTGTGGTTTGCAGGACATGCCAGCAGCTGCAGTGGTGATCAGGAAAATGATCTGGAATCCTGCTATCTGTAATTAAAGAGAGAACAACCATGTGCAGTTAGATACAATTAACATTAATAATTCAAATTAAATAAGTGAAAGAATTCAAACAATACCCTTATCATCAAATGGTTGTTTTATATATGTGGCTTATGTCTCACATGGATACTGAAGACAAAACTGTTTAAAGTTGAGGGAAGCCCTATTGATGCGAGCCTAAAGCTGGAGGGAAGTAATTTTTCCCTGGGAAAGTGGTTATTGGTGTACCTATGTATAATTATGTATAGATAAATAGTTGTATTTATTTGGGATTTTTAAACATGCATCATTATTCTTGCACATAGTATCTTTCCAGACTAATGCAATTTTCTGAATAAGCATGTAAATGGTGCATATTAAGGCAGAGGACAAATTTTTTAGCAGATGTGATTGCTTCATGGTTTAACTTCTGCCTGAACATTTTGTCTTTGACAGAGTACTGGGGACAAAAGAATTTCCCAATAAATTTTAGTTATTTAGGGTGTTGCTACAAACACATTTATGTGAAAACTTCTCAGGGTCAGTTTGGATATGTAGCTCCTTCCCCCAAACTAGGTGAATCCAGGACTCTCTAGGATGAGAATTAGGCACTGATTTACAGAACTGCTACTGCCTCTACAATGAGCAGAACAGAAGACATAGAGTTTTGAATTAATGATGTATATAGCTCCCCTGCTGTGGATTTTTAATGCGGTATTTCTAATATCATGTCCTCTCTGTCACAGGTAAAAAACAAAAAAATTTCCCAAAGCAAAAATATATGTTCCCTCATACAAGAAGCATGTAAATAGCTAGGAATAACTGTGAATTTGTTATAAGCTGTTTTGCTTCTGTCATAAGTATTATTTTAAAGATATGAAAGATGGAGAAGTTCTGGGATTTACAATTTAACAATCATCATAAAAGACAAACCAACAAAACCCTAAAGTAGGTGGACAAAAGAAGACAAAAAATGTCTTCTGTGAATCTGCTCTACTTGGATATCAGATAAACTTACTCACTTTAAAATTTTTCTATTGAAACACAGGCTTTTCAAATTTGCCATGCATGGTCATTAAAACAAAGTAAATGAACATACTTTCTGTATTGTTTAAAGACTTTTGTTCCACATCTTGCCATTTTTAGAGTCTCTAGTTAGCAAGCCTGAAAATAGACTTTGAAAGAAGCAAATCTCTTGCACGTTTTACTCAAAAGGAGCCCAAGCTTCCAAGACAGAAACACTAGCCTCAGTAGGTGCTTTTATTTAAAGTCTTCATCTTATTTTGCTATTTTTTAGAGCTCTCTGTGTAAATCTTTGCATGGGCTAAGGTCTTGTTGCTCATCAGAATTGCAGTCCACAAATGCAGCCAGAATGTGGGGCCTTGTCAATGACCAGCTCGTTTTTAATATTGTTTTTTAAGGATTGCAGCTTCCTGTAGACTTGACCAAGCCAAAATTTGCTTTAATATGCAGGAAGCTATTTGAATACCACTCAGATGTGAGTTTTTGTGATGTTAACCTTCTCCATTTGACTATACCTTTTCTCTCTGACTTTTATATCTGAAAGTGAATATTATTTTTAGATTGTATCTGAATCAGATGCTTGAGTAGGAGTTTTTATTCACTGGCAAGAAGAGTAGTTTCATGTTAGACTAAACAAGATATGGTGACAGAGCAGCCAGATAAGCATTCAGGAACGTCATCAAAACAAAGTGAATTTTCTTTTTTTGTCCTCTGCTTTGCAGTCAAACTTCAGCATACACAGTATTATTTAAGCTGTGTAATGAAGATTGAAGAGTATATCAGTGGATTGCCTGCTCCTTTCAGGTTAATCAGCATGATCAGACTGTTCAACCACACCAATATTTTTGATTCTTTTAGGGTTCATCAAGAACAATGTTACACAGTGTTCTTCCCTTGCTTTTCATCTGGCTTGGCTTACTTGCACAATAAGGGAGTGTCAGATGCATCTGCTAGTGGAAAAAAATATATTTGAGCACAATATACAGGGTTTTTTCCAATTTTCAACTTTTAGACAGTGGAGTTGTTAGTCATTCCGGATTCAAGAAGATAAATTAATTCTCTTACTTTTGACAACTCTTGCCACGTAAGGATGGTGATTCTAAATACTACAGGCACTGTGCACGAGTAAGCCATGGGTTACAGCATTGTGCAAGCAGATGAAAGTCTGATGTTTAGCCCTAAATATGTTCACAAAAAATGGAATTTCTGGAATAATTTCCAGTAAGCTAAAATTTCCTGACTCTTACAGTCGCAATGCCAAATTAATTCAGTCTAAGATGAGAAAAAAGACCACATGTAAGCATCTAAAAAAAATCCTTGTGGCTTAATCGTCAATGATCAGAACTAAAACAATGGCATTTACTTGTAGGCTGACAAAATAATTCTCTTGTGGTAATTGAGCCCACGCTGGAAATTTAGGGGAACATAAATTTTATTTTAAAATAGAATTTGTATAACATAATACTGAGTAAATGTTCACGAGCTTGGGCAGGCATCACTTTGTGACTGTGTTACAATAAGTTTTTGTTGGTGATGCTGCTTATTGAAGTTGCTTTTATTCTGATTGCTATTATTGTATTCTGTGAGAAGAGGACAGGATCTTTCTGTAGTTCCAACCTAGGAAAACACTTCTCTTCTCTGTATGTGGCATGTCTAAAACTGGTTAGAATATGGATGTCTCATTTGAAATACATGTATTTAATGTATATGAGAGGAGAAGGAAGTGATCAAGCTGGAAAGGACAATTGTGTGGTTCACAGAAAATATCTGTAAAGATTTTAAATAGAACTTTTTTATTGTTTGGCTGCCTGTGGGGGAAGACTTAAAATGGTAAGAGCCATCTAGTCTCTTTTTGGCATTCTGCCCGCCAGAGAAACAGAGAGTGGCAATGTTGTTATGGGACTGGTGACAGTTTCTAATGCAAAATGTACCAGAAAATCAGTCAGAAAACTCTTAACAGAGCATCAATGCCTTGCCTCAGAGAAATAGCATCATGCTAGCATGCCTAGCAGTGTTTGGACCTGATGGATTCTCCCACTGGCAAATGAGAGCATCAACTTGTGATTGTTCACCAGAGATTCTGATAAAAATATCACAGTGTGAGTGTGGAAAGTCTGCACGTGTCCTAAACCACCTAGGGAGTTATGAGCAAGCAGCATCTTCCTCTTGAACTTGATTGTAAAATACACTGATTGTTTTGTTTGCTTGGGGCAGGGTACTGACAAGAAGTTCCTTTTGACTCATCTCTAGTTCTTTAGCCAAAAATATAGTAAGTATTCTTCAGTCTCAAAGTCATATCCACTGTGTTTTCTATTCATAAAATAATGTTTTTAAGATGATGAATGAACTTGTTTGAAAAGCCTTACCATGAGTATTTTCTTAGACTAAGCAGAAAATGCATGAAAGAACATGTAGCTGAGAAATTTCATTCTCTGTATGCACGGGCTGTTTCTGTCTGCGAGAGAAGGCAACTGGTTCAGGGAGCAGATTTCAGAGTGTGAATGTCATAGCTTCCCTGCATTTTTCAAACCCACTGTATTACTGACATATTTCATCAAAATTTACATTAAGATCAGCTGGTGCATACCACCATACCAAAAATAATTCTTTTCTGAGCCCTTTTTGAGTTTTTTTCTTAGTTTTCCTGTTGCTTTTGCATTCCTACATCTTGGATTTTTCGGAGTTCATTAGCTATGTTTTGTTTTCCTGCTGCTCCATCTCTGCTCCTTTCCTA
This sequence comes from Zonotrichia leucophrys gambelii, assembly GCF_028769735.1. Lineage (NCBI taxonomy): Eukaryota > Metazoa > Chordata > Aves > Passeriformes > Passerellidae > Zonotrichia > Zonotrichia leucophrys. The sequence continues at coordinate 100,080,446 of NC_088169.1, forward strand.
GAGCAGAGTGACTGAGGAACAGTTGTATCCTATCATGACTATCCAACACATTAAATAAAATAAAGGGGCAGAGGACTCTTGCTGCTACTACTACTACTATTAAGTTTGCAAACTAACACCAATTCTTTCAGCTTTTGTGTAATAAAGTCCCTACCTAGTTACCTGTCCATTTACCTAAGTATTCTCTTATTGTAACTGTGTCCATAGGCAATTACACTGTACAAAGATACATTCTTTTGCTACCATGCAGAAATATTTCCGTCATCCTGTATTGTCAATCCTCTTCCAATTTAAATCCTCTTCCAATTTAAATTGCATTTGCTCAGAGGGCTGTGCTAGAATCTTAAAATATTCCAAAATTTCTTATTGAGAAACATGTATTTCATCTAAAGCCACAGATCAGAGGGGATTTTATAATGACCTTATTTTGTTATGACTGCATGGCCTCAGGGTGATTAACACTGTTAGTCAAAAATCCTATCCAGGCATGTATTTAATGATGTGTAATAAATAAATGATGTGTTCTCACAGAGGGAAGTTTGCAGTTTTTGTAAACATAGGGTAATAGGCCACCAAATATGAAAATTGGACAGTAATATTTGAAAACACTAATTTGAAAATGGGTATTTGACACTCGGGTTTCTTTCGCATTATATAAATGATGTTGCATGGTGTAACTCTTTTGGAAGTCTTGTAAAATGCAGTGGGGCAAATTAAACATAAGCCATACACTAATTTTTTTGGTTGATTTTGCTCAAGAAGCACTTTGTGGTTTTTTGGTCCCTCATTTCTTTGCTAATTAGTTTAAATAAGTATTGGGTATGGGGCTTTATTGCCAGCTGAATAAGGTCTAAAAAGTCACAAAAGCTGAGTTGCGTTCATCCCTGGGGATGTACAAGCCTTTTGCTGCCCTTTTGCTTCTGCTTGTCACAGGTGTGACTCCTAAAGACAAGATTCAGGGATGATGAACATTGGGATGTTTTGCCTGAAGAAGTAACCACAGCACCAGTGAAAAGTCTCACTAGAAAAGATTGAAGAGGAAAGTGTAAACTGCTTGGAGCTGTAAGTATCAAATTAATTGGTATTTATGAAATCAAAAGTGCTACTTTGCTTTATCTTTTTTGGGTTTTTTTAATCTGTACCATTTTCTTCAAGAGATGTTACTTTTGTATCTTTACCTGTAATAGTACCACACATTCTTGTGCACTGGATGATTTTCTTGCTTTCTGTGATTTAAAGTCTTGTTTGTGACTTTTAAATTTTTATGTGCCACTGGCACAGTTTTCCTAAGGTTCAGATGAAACCTGTCTCTTATATGGGATCTTTGCATTACAGAAAAAGTCTTGCTTTCTGGAATGAATCTCAAACCTTGCTCCCAACATTGTCAGTTCAGCCAAATGTTAAATTTCTGTGTTCTGTTAGTTTTGCCATTCTGTCATAGTATAAGCTGTATGAGGTCTCTCAAATCACATTGCTTTACATCTGTGTCATCGTACTCTGGTGGAGGCATTACAAAGGATTTCCTCGCACCAGGGTAAGGGAACTGCCATAAGTGATCATACCCATGCTTAACATACCTTATCTACAGAGAAGAATATACTAAAAAGCCTCAAACTCTGAAGCATTTTCATAGGAATGCTCTCTCCTAATTCCTTTTTGGCTTGGCACATTTATTGTAAATTAGTATCTTCAGTGTTAATGCTTATGGTATGGTAAACTCTGAGAATTAAGGGAATTCTGAAATGGTGTTGGAATTGGAGTTCATATATGGTCAATATTTACTAAGCAGGTCTTTGAAATACATTTTTTTCCCAGCAATTTCATGTTGACAATTACCAGGCCCAAAATAGACAAAGTACTGTACCTCTGCATCCTTTAGAACTTTTTTTTGCTAATGATAAATTCACATCATCTGAGATCTTGACACTGGAATTTTAATTGTAAGTGTTCCTTTTTTAGTAACATGCCACTAGCTTCTGACACGAGATACTGTTAGTCGTATTATTTCTGGAATAACTTAACATGGGTCTCTTTCTAGTTTCAGAACCCTCAGAATTCTTTAGAGTCCTTTAAGTCACAACCTGAGGGACTGAATTTAAGGAGATGTTTGCTATTCATTAATTTTTTTCCCTTCTTAGAACAGCTGAAAGCCCTTCTCTGCAGTACCAATGTTCTGGCAGCAGAAGCAGGTGTTGAAGTTTAAAATGCTGGAATTCTAAAATTATGGATTGTTGAGCAGTAGCCTGCTTAAGGTTTCACACTATTACACCTCATGACTTACTATTCATGGCTTTCTTATGCACAGATTTTAGAACTACTGAGCACCAGTTTTGAAATCAGGAAGCCTTTATAAAGCTTGGAACCATCTCAGTCAAGGACAAACCCACTTTTCTCATTAACAGTGACTTGCAGTGCAACAGCTGATGTAATGATGGGTGCGTATAAACAAATTGCTCATTTCCTAGCAAATATTCTGATACCACTGCCTTGCCTTCATTGCTATCAGATTTCCTCAGGATGGTTATAACTTCTAGGTTGTTTTTTTTTTTCCTTTTCAAAATTCTCCTCGGATTCCCATAAGGAGCTTGCATAAGAGTCATGTGTATATATAATCTCATACAAGTATTTCTGGTATTTGTCTAGCTTAGTCCCAACATACACTGGATTTCAGGACTGCTGTGCAGAATATTTATGAACAAAATCAAAATTATTATGGGCAGTCATGTGGTCTCTAAGGCAACAAGAGACTATTACATCATTTGGTCTTACTGCCTTTGTATAACAAATCGTTTTCAGTTTTCAGTAAAAGCAGAAATTGCCTTTAATGAAAGTTTTTTGAGTGGGGAGGTCCTGTCCAGTTACTGTTTGAGTCCTAAATGGTGGTCTTTATTTCTTAATTTTTTTCTTCCTTTGCATTGAAGAGCAGAGCATAGCTGTAAGTTGATCTGAGCACCAAGGAGAGATCTGCTGCTTTGACTTTCCTCCACGTGATACCTGTTCAAGGTGTTTGATCCACAAGTTCTCAGTGTTGCAATGTTTCCCTGACACTGTGGATTTTGTCTGTGTGTGTGTAAGCCCTGCACCATGGAATCAGCAGGTTCTGGAAATACACAGAGGCCAGCAGACCCATCCACACTGTCCTCTTTGCTCACCTGAACCTGCATGTGGGGACAGCCTGCACATTAGTTTGGGACTGGTCCTGTTCCTGACCACTACTTTCTCCTCAGTATCCCCCTTTGGTAGGAGGAGGGTTATTGATCATCTATAAAGCTTGTTCAGCATGAATAGTAAGTCATGAGGGAGAATAATGTGGAACCTTAAGCAGGTTACTGCTCAACAATCCATAATTTTACCATGCCAGCATTTTAAACTTCAACATCTGCTTCTACAGCCAGAAACTTGGTACTGCAGAGAAAGTCAGCTGTTCTAAGAAAGGGGAAAAAAAATGAATAGCAAACATCTCAGCAAATTCAGTCCCTCAGGCTTGGACTTACCTGAGGGAAAGGAATCCCAGGAAACAGTGTCCAAAGCCTTACTAAAGTTGAGTTGGACATCTGCCACTCTTCCCTCATCTAAGGGAACACTATCACCAAGCTAATCACCACTGAAGATTTTTAGGCTTATTAAGAATGATTTCCCCTTCATAAAGCCATGTTTACTACTCCCAGTGGTATTAGTGTATCTGGAAATTGTTTCCAAGATGAATTCCTCCTTGCCTTATTGTGAACTGGCTTCCTGTTGCCTAGATCCTCCTCGCCTTTCTTGAAGACTGTGACACTTATTTCTTCTGATCATGGGGAATCTCTCCTGATCACCACAACATTTCAAAGATATTCAGGAGTGGTCTTGCAAATTTATCAGCTAGCTTTCTCTGCATCCATGGATTCCTGCTCTCAGGCTCCATGGACTTACATACACTCAGTTATTTTGCTGAGGTGAAGCCTCCCTTGTATCTAGGCATGATTAGATCATCAGCTCTGTTGTGTTTCTGCCAAATATGTAATTCAGCATTACCCCCTCCTCTCTATGTAGAAGTACACAAATATATAAACTCAGGAGACTCCAGCAACCTCTTCTAGACTGTTCTGGTCTCCTATCAAAGATCTTCTTTAAGAGATAACTTGAATTTTATTTTCAGAAGCATTTAGTAGTATTCATGTTATTAGAAGTAGTTACACAGAAAAGCTCCAGATACAGAAAAAGACATTACTGTAATAAAGACTATTAGGATCATGTTTTGGTCAAATCCTTATTTGCTTTCTCTTTAGACTTTAAAAAAAGTTCCCAACAGAAGCATATTGAGACAGCAATAGTTGTCCTGTGTATTTTTGATTAGCCCTTAAAATTCAACTAGAAAGAGAAAAAAATCAGCAGAAATCTCACAAATACCTTGGGAGGATGAACATCAGACAAGGGTAACAAGGATCAAGAAATAGGGAACAGGATTCTCACCAGAGATCAATACAAGCCGTTTTCAGTAATTCAGCTGCTAGTTCTAACTCCTTTTTGCCTTTCAAAGGATGCTGCAGACAATACTTCAAACACAGGATGGTCTGGGATTCCTTCTGTGTCCTGTGAAATCCTAATAGACCAACTGGCAAATTATGGCTTAGATAAGTGGATAGTGAGGTAGATTGAAAACTTGCTGAATGCCTGTGAATTTTTCAGCATTTGAACTTGAGTGTCCTAAATAATGAGTCTGCCCTATTTTTTTGAGAGACAGGAGTGAAGTGGAGCGTGGTCAGAGGAGAAGAGTTCCTTTGCTGTTTCAAGCCAGAACTGTGAGTGTTTTGACAGTTATTCATTGGATGAAGGCAGAGGGAATTAAATGTTATGTTCTAAATCCAGGACATCTTTGTTGCAGTTTGCTAGGATTATTTTGACTTTTGGCAATCCTCAAGGTGAATGTTCAAAATTGTTTCATTTAATGATTTTAAGTATTACTTAACAGAAATCTGCCTACTATAGTAAAATTCTTCATCACAGTTAAAAGGATGGTATGAAAAATTTCACAATGCAACAGAAGGACTATTGCCTCTGCATCAATAAAGCAGAGCAAGTATAAAATAAATGCTGTAACATGAGCATGTAAAGGACACGGTGGTGACTAAGTAGAATTTTTCCTTTTTAGAAAAGGAAAAGGTAAGATGAATGAAAAATAAAGGTTAACTTAGGCCCACATAACCAGGTGGATATATTTTTAATACTCATTTTGAATATGGGGATCTCAAGGCAGTTGTTTCATGGACATTTTTGTGTACTGATTTTAATATTCATCCAGCCATGCACTGCCCTGCAGGGGAGAACCCTGATCTAAGCCTGGCGTTGTTACTTTTGACTTCATTCTTTTGGTCAGTGCTGGAGAAGATAAAAGCTCTCTCTTTCTCTGTCTCCCCCAACCCCTTCCCTCCATTAACTTGATAATGCATTGAGTAACAGTTGGCAGCTTTGTGAGTTGTTTTGAAAGCTAAAAAAACCCCATTTTGTACCTTAGAGACTAAATGCTGCTTGTGAAATAAGTGATGCTGTATGCTTTGTCAGTTTATTGGCCGCTTTCTCACATGCTCTTTTGGAAAATCCCTGTAGTCCTCATGCACTTCTTCCCACCATTCCCTTCCCCTACTTGCACACTACAGAAGATACCTCCAGTTTTTCTGTTGTCATGTTGCTTGAAAAGCTTTTGTCTTTTAGCATCCAAATGCTGTTCCCAGGGGACCTTCTAGAAATTGTTCACCCTGACTCATGTGAAACTGAGCTAAATCTCTTCCGATCAAAAGAGTTTAAAACTGTTTTTCTGAGAAAATGATGTCTGACACTGTAATTTCCATTTGAAAACAGCTAACATCTGTGGAAAGTGCATAACCAATGCCTGAGGAATTTCTGCGAATTAAGTCCATGTCATGTTTGACTTTTTTCAGTTCTCCTATAGAAGAAAAGGGTGGGTGGGGGGAACAGGGGGAAGAAGCCTCTGACCCAAGACTGAGCTAATTTTGGTTTCAGCATACCCTGAGAGCATGAAGATGTCGTTTTTCTTTCTGCTGTTTTTCTCTTTTTTTGGGACTGCTCTACACTTGCAGCACTTGTTCCCTTGTCCCTGGTTCACTGAAGGTGAGCCAACATCTTGAATACTGATTTAAGAATTGATTCAGTAGATTAACTCCATGTTTGTACTGCTCACATGATACCACTGATACTTTGGGCTTTTCCCCTTGAGTACTTTGACTCATCATTGCCCACAAATTTTTAGGGACATGGCAAATGACAAAATATTTTGCTGTTAAAGGAAAATATTATTACAAAATGTATGCCTGTATGCTCATGTGTAGTTAATCAAAAGGCTTCTCTCCATCTTCTAAATTATTCCAGTAGCCAAGACTGGGTTTTAATTTGGTACAGCAGCAAAACTGATGTGCATTATGTTATTCTGTAACATTTTTATACCATTCCAGGAGTTCTGTTTGCAGACTTCTGAGAGCTTTTCATGCCCTTTTATGTTCCAAATTTTCTAAACCAAATCTCCTGGTATTATCAGAGTTGTTATAAATTATACAGGGGAATGCAAGCTATTTAGCTGTTCTGATACTATCCAAGGACCAGACACATCCCACTAGTAATTTAATGTTTTGAGTACTTTCCTGAGTTGGCTAGGGAAATTTTCATCCATGGGGAAGCATGCACACTGCTTTAATTGAAAAGTGATTTCATCATGTAATGAGAGTGGAATCCATTCTGTTTGGACAAACCATGACTTCTTTGAACACCAGTTATTTTGCACATCTGTCTCTTCATTTTATCATCAAATTAAACTAAGAAATGGTGGCACTGTAATTCTTTTCTGCCTTTACAGTCTGAAGAGTTTTCTTACCAAGTAGTATTCTTTTCTTTGTATGCTTTGATGCCTTGTCTTATGCCACACTCAAAGTAGGAAGTCTCTGTTTGTCAATTCTTTTTTAAAGATCATCTGTGCAAAAGCATGTTCAGCATCTGCTTATAAAAATGGCATATGCAAGATCAGAATATATTTCCAGTTTCATAGGTATGTGAAAGGAGATTTAGATCCATTTTGATCCATACTGCTTCTGATCTGGAATGTACATATTTGTAGCTAAGATTCAGAGATTCAGTTTCTCACTGTGTGCCAGTAAGTAGCTTTTAACTAAAATAAAAAGGGAGATTTTTTTTTCCCCTGTGCACTGGAGAGGTTATAGCAAGATATTTGCAATGTGAAAAGGAAGGAAAAGATTGAATGAATCAAATCCACAAATTATCTTCATATTCTCTCTTTTAATTGCAAGATTAAAATTGAAAATCTATGCAATGGTGAGCAGGCATGTGCTAATGTTTCTCCATATGTATTTAACTAGTATTTCTCATCATTGAATCCTTCACTTTTTCATTGGTGTAGCAGTAACAGCTTATTTAAAAACTTCTAGTTTTTCTATTAATTGATGCAAATTTGAACTTATTTGGAACAAATGTAATTTGCTATCCATTAAGTGTCCCAAAATTCTTATTTTTTTGTTATGCCAGGGCATAGTCATGTATGTGGTTATGTGGCTTCTTGTGCCTTGCCAGTGAGGGTTTTATACTGTCATGTAATAGCCGTCCAGAGGATTTGGTTTTGTGGTGTTTGTCATAATTTGAGAGCAGGTCACGGTCCTCTGCAAATATCTGTGTTGAACTGGTAGTGACTGCGGGCAGGTGCCAGGGCTGTAACATGAACACAGTGCTCAGGGTTCTCTGCAGTGACACCAAGGTTGAACAGCTTGAGAGAGGAAGTCTCCTTGCTTGGAGAATGTCCTTGCATTTTATGGCTGATGCAAACTGGCAGAATACAGTTACTGACCTAGTAAAGTATTTGTGCAGTGATTAAACAGGAATTCATAGTTGAGGGTCATCTGGCACTCTGTGCTCCATTCAGGAATCCTTCAGAATTGTCCTACTCTGGGCTGTCAACCTTTCTCTGCAAATAGAGAAACAATTTTGTGGGAAAAGGTTTTGAAATGAGCTCTGAGTTTGCGTGCATGTTTGTTCACTCATGTTTGCTGTAACAGAAACACAGATGCTGGTATTATTTGATAAATAGTAGTATCAACTGTTACAAAAATACCTCACTGTTGCACAAGAAGAGATTTCCAAAATGTGCTATTACAACTGGGTGTACTCCAGAGAGTGTCCATGTCTCTGTAGCAGTTCCCAGCTCTTACAGACTGTCTGAGCTCTCAAAGACTTGCATTTTGGACACTATATCTATGCTTCTTGAAAGCTTTTCAAGATCCTGAGGTACAACAGGTTCAAGAGGTTCTACATATTTTCACAAAATCCAATTTTATATGAAAGTCTCACAGGATTTTAAACTAGCAAAGAACTCAGAATTCAGTTACCCAGCCCTTCAAATTATGAGACAGCTCCCAAACTCTAGGTTTCCCAAATACTAGGGATTTTTAAAGATAAGTTATGTTAAAATGGTCTTTGTTCTGGACATGTGATGTTATAACTCTTCTGTGTTGCAGTTCCCTTTCATTTGGTGGACTGTTGGATTTTTTTAGCTGTCAATAGTACTTTAAATTTAGAAATTTACAGAATTCTAGATTTTTAAATTTACAGGAAAGATTGTATTCTCCAATATTTACTTTACATGCTAGGAAGTACTCTGGTTCAATTTTTACATACATATATATATGAATGCCTGGAAAGATACTCTCCTACTCATCCCCACTTAATTTTGTTGATGTGATGGGAATGTTTTGGACAGCATAGCTGGACTATTTTAAAGTGGAACTGAATTAGAAAGTAAGATCCACTTTATAGGATGTAACCCTCTATAGCCACTTGGGTTTGCATGGCTTGGTTTTGGTTGCAGGGATGGCCACAGAGGTAGCTTCTGTGAGAAGCTGCTAGAAGCTTCCACTGTGTCCAACAGAGTCAATTCCTGGCAATTCCAAAGACATATGCTGCTGGGCTAATTGGAGATGGTGGTAAGGCCTCTTTGATAATAGATACAAAAAGAAATCATAACAAAGGTGATGGCACGGTTTAAATGACAGTCATAGGAGCGGAAATGAGAATACGTGAGAACAACTCTGCAGACACTGAGTCAGTGGACAGGGAAGGACAGGAGGTGCTCCTGTCACTGAGATTCCTCTGCAGACCATGGTGAGGACCATAGTGAAGCAGGTTGTCCCCATGGAGGTCCACCAGGGATGCAGAGATTCGCCCACAGCCCGTGGAGAAGGTGCTCACACTGGAGCAGGTGGATGCCTGGAGGCGGCTGTGACCTTGTGGGAGACCCCTGGAGAGAGAAGCCCTGGCTCCCAGGCTGGAGCAGCCTGTCCTTGAGGGACTGCCCCCATGGAAGAGTGACCCACACCACAGCAGTTTGGGAGGAATGTTGCCCATGGGAAGGACTCTGGTTGCAGCAGTTTTGGGAGGGCTGTTGCTTGTGAGATGGAGCCACGTCAGAGGAGTTCATGGAGAACTGTCTCCCATTGGAGGGATCCCCTGAAGCAGCAGAGGAACAACTGCTCTCCCTGAGCAGCAGGAGAAGTCTCAGGTGGTGAACTGACCATAAACCCCACTCCCTGTCTCCTGGTGCCACTGGGGTAGGTGGCAGAGCTGGGAAAGGAGGGAAGGGTGAGGGGAAGGTGATTTTTAAGGGCTTATTTTACTTCTCATTATCCTGCTCTGATTTTGTTAGTAATAAATTCACTTTGCATCTCTAAGCTGAGCCTGAGTTGCCTGTGATGGTATTTAATGAGTGATCTCTCCCAGTCCTTATCCCGACACATGGACCTTTGGTTAAATTTCCTTCCCTCTATCCAGCTGCAGAGGGGAGTGAGTGAGTGGGTTTTTTGAGTATCTGGCGTCTGGCTTGGGTCAGCCCATGACACCACCACTGGCCATCTGGGCCACAGAACCAGGTTGAGACCAGTATTAAGTAATTTGTTCTGCCTTGAACCTAAAGCAAGGATGTTGGGTCTGATGCACTGCTTGACCATACAAAGCCATTTCTTTTGGGCTGCTCTTTTTGCTAAATCTACACAGAGTCCTTGGCATAAAAGAAATCTTCTAACACACATTTGAGAGGTACCTGTTGGAAATGTGCAGTTGCTGTTCATTTTTGAAGTGAAGCATAACTCCTTTCCTCCACAGATAATGTGCTTTGACAATAATGTTTCAGAGTTGTTTTGATTAGATCTACAGTCGCTAAATACTTGGTCCAAGAGTGCCGTGCAAATAATTTTGTTCTAAAGGCAGCATTTAGATTTTATTTAATCCTGGGTTTAATTTGCTTCAAATAAATTGTGCATGCACTGTTACATTAATCTTCATGTAATATAACTTCCTATTTTTTTATCCCTGGATACAGAAGACAATTATGACAAGTAAACATATGAATTTCATATTAATGTGTACAAGTTCTTTATAAATGTGCTGTGTACTTTACAATAATGTGTTTCTGTTACTCATTGGCTGCCTTTTTCAGCTTAAAGTGAAGTGTATAGTTCATAGTGTTTTTTATGTTTAAATCCTATGCACAGTAGTGACAAGCAATGACACTTGAATGTTATTCACAGCATTCTGACCTAGATAAGCCTGCTGATGTCGAGTGCAAACTAATGTAGCCAAATTCAGCCAAAAAGTTTCTGGAAGATGTGTTTTAGGCCAAAATGACTCATAAGGAGAGGAAAAAACATGAATTATTTCCCTCCTGTCTTTGCATGCATTCATCAAATCTGTGCATCCTAGCCAAAGAACTAATTTTCTTATGCCAAGAAAATAATATCTTTTATTAAAACTAAGAATCTGGTCCTTTTCCTTCATCTAACTTGGAGACAACTTTTATGAAAAGTGGAGAAGTTGACAGTGTTTTGTTTTTATTATTTGCTCTAGTTTTTGCAGGGCTTCCCCTGGCTTTTTGTCAGAATATTTGAGAGACTGGTGTAGAGAAAGGGAGGAGGGAAGAGAGAAATAAGCACAGTTTAGGGCTGCACCTGCTGTCTCTGCAGTGGGCCAGATTCAGCGCTGAGTTGTATTCAGTTCAGTGTCCCCACTGTAGTGAGGCAGAACTTAAACCCTTTTTTATTCTGTGATGAATCGAGCCAGCAGCCATGGGGAGAATAAACTTTTCTATTTTAAGTAAAAGAGCAACAGCCTTGATACAAGAGCAGTTTGGTGTCTCCCTTTATTCTCTCCTTGGAGCTTATGCTGGGAGGCGCCACGAAATAAACAGGGAAAAGCCCAACAGGCCACGGGCAGAGCCAGCAGGGCTTGGTGGCCGCCTCTCTATGTGTGTGGCTACAGGAGGGGCAGTTTGAGCATCAGCAATCCTCCCGGCCCTTCCCCTCTCCAGAGACACGGACTGTGCTGTATAGGGGCACACGTCGCTCTCCTGCCGGGGCCCAGCGGCATCGCCGAGCCTTTCCTTGAGGGCTCTGCAGAGCGCCCCGCGGCCCGGCTGGGGAGCCGGACGCGGGCCGGTGCTCTCCCCGCTGCCCCCGCTATCCTCGTCCCCGTTGTCCCCTTCCCCCTGTCCCAGGTGTCCTCGTTATCCCCGTCCCGCTGTCCCGAGGCCGCGCCCTGGCGGCCGGCGGCGGCAGCGCCCGGGCCGGGATCCCCGGAGCTGGAACGCTGGGAAGGCCGCTAAGGAGCGAGCCCAGGTAAAGGCGCAGGGCGCAGTAAAATGGTGGCGATATTGAGAAGTAAGGAAGCGTGTTAAATCTCTGAGATGGGAGCCAGAAGTGCTTGATAGAATGTGGCTGAGCAATGAGAAGCGGTAGCATAAGGGCATAGTAGTTTGTCCTATGGCAATAATCCAAAATAAACTGAATCTGTGTCAGATATGTGATATGAAATGTGGCATGTGGCATTTACTCCTGTACAAACCCACTATAATATAACTTGGCAAGCATCAGAGAAGTCAATCGTTAGCACTTCATTGTTATCTTCTGAGGTGAGTGCTTCTGCAGATCTGTGATACAGACAGATCTCTCTTCTTCACAATAGAATTGCCAATGGCATCAACAATCGTGTTCTAAATGTATAAACAGATTTTGTATCCTATCCTAGTGTGTAGTAATAGACTCCAGACTTCACATCTGAGTTCACTAATCTGGACTGTGATCTTACATTATCTGCACAAGTCAGAACATATTGTGGAAAGAGACTGAAAGAGATCAGGAGGTGCTGACTTCTGCAAAGGAAGATTGTAACTGAGAAAGACCAAGACTCACTACAGCATGGATTATGAAGCCCACCTTCCAAAGCAATCTGGGACAGGACTGGTGCTTAAAGTCTTTGCTCATATTTTAAGAATGTATAGAATAATTGAATTATAATTGAGAATAATTTAGACTATCCAAAATTCATTCTAATCATAGGAAAATCAATACATGCTAAGATTTATTTGATTCATGCAATTACTCTGCTAAAGGCTCATTACTGTCACATACCTTTTTGTGTTTTGCCCTTTGCTTCTGCCTGTATTTCAAGTTAATCAGATTGTGCTTAGAGATATAATGGTGGAAAAGGCTGAGGCAAAAGATGTTTGGAAGGCATGTTCAGGGGAAATCCAATAACAGAGAGGCTGTAATTGTGTTAACTACCTCAAGTGGCACAAAGGTATTGATAGAAGAGGAGAATAAAGTTGTTTTCTTCACAGAAGCAATGTCTTCAGAACTTAGTAATAACATAGTGCTTGAAAGGGCAGGCTTTGGTTTTGCTCTAGAGACTTGATGAGGTGGGCAGATTTATTTCTGTTAAGACGTAACAATGCAGGTGAGGAACCCATTTGATGTGTTGAGTGTTTGCTTAAAGAAGCTGGTTTCTAGATAGTGTTTTAAAATATAAATTGTAGCTGATGGAGTGCACATATTCCAAAAGACTGTGATGAACTGTCTGGCCAAGTAAGTGGTTGGACACTTGGGCTCATAGGGCAGTAGGTGGTGTATCATATACTACCTAGATGGGGGGAACAAGTGGAGCACCACAGCTGGGTATCTTAGGACCTATTGGTTTGACATCTTTGACACAAATTTGTATGATCACTTGGTGCTCTTTAGGGCAGGGATGCCCTCACCACACTGGAGGAATGGGCTGACAGGGACATCATGAAATACAACAAGCACAACTGCAAAGTGCTATATCTGTTTGGGATTAACCCCTGCAGTGACACAGGCTGGGGACTGGCTGGTTGGGAGCAGCCTGGTGAAAAGCAGGGGGATCTTGGTGGGCAGGAGGCTGCCCAGGAGCCAGCAGTGGGTCCTGGCAGCAGGGCAAGTCAGCAGTGCCCAGGGCTGTGTGAACAGGAGCATGGCCAGGAGAGTGAGGGAAGCAATTTCCCACCATTACTTACCACATGGTGAATTACACAACTAGGCAGCACCCAGTGTTGGTCTCTCACCACACCCCCAAATTCAGGACGGACCACAATAAACTGGAGCAAGTCTAGAGAAGGGCAAGCAAGATGGTCAGAGACTTGCTCAGGTGGGATAAGGGAACCTAACAGCAGCCCTTACAGGGTTTCCCAAGAGGTGGCCAAGAACATGGAGCCAGGCTCCTCACATTGCTGTGTGGTGGGAGCGTGAGAAAAAACAGGAATGAGCTAAAACAAGGGAGGTTTAGGCTGATTATAAGGGAAAAATGTTTTTCCGCTGTGTGGATGGTACCAGGAGCCTAGTGACACTCTGCTGAGTTCTTCCTTGGAGTCAGTCAAAACCTGATGGTTAAAAAATAATTTTAAAAGGCAAAATAAGCCCCAGATAAAATAATACAGAATCTTGGTAATAGAGAGGAGTGGCACTGTGGAAAACCTGGAATTGTGTTGGTTCTTCATGTGGCAGGTCATGATAATGTTACCAAAACTGCAGAACTGAGTGTGACACGTTACTTGCATTACGAAGGGAACAATAAGTCAATGCTTAACAGAGAAAATAAACACTTAATAGAGAAATTAAATAAATGGGATTTTGTTATTTCACTCCATGTTGTACAAAATTTTGGTGAAATACACTGCCTGTTAAAAAAGACGAGTCACTATCTGAAATGAGGTCAAATGAGTGAGTGCTGAAAGAGATTGAACTATGTAAAACATGTCACAAGAATAGGTTCTGTCCACTCCTTTTCACTAAATTTCTTCTTTTCACTTTGTTTCAGATCCTATTAATTTGGAAATCTGGAAATCAGTTTGGGATAAGGACACTAGAATGTCTTGTCTTTGTCTTTTATGCTATGAAATGAATATGTCTTACATTTGACTAATAGACTAACGTGTGAACCCTGTATTTTTGATAGCTTGAGAGCTCAAATATTTCCTTACCAAAATGAGAATGGAATATTGGAAAAAAGTAATTACAGACTTCTAGAAAGTAGAGTTACAATTTTCTTTTTTCTTCTATAAACAGCACATCTGAAAGAATGTTCTTTGGCATCTCTTTTTCCTGAAGGTCTTTAGAGGAGATCCCATGATATTTGCAAGAGAGAGTCCAACAATTGAGTCACCCATAAGAGAATGGAAATTGTAATTAACATTTATATAGCATATTTTATGAAAAACACACTTCACAAATAATTGAAAAACATTGCTGAAATGTACAGTATCAACCAGAAATTTTCTGAGAAAAAGCAGATCAAGTGTACTGTGAGTAAGTCTTTACCCTTGGAGAGCTCCACATGGCATTATTGTGCTTTTCAAAGTGAAGACAGGATTTTGTTTGTTAATGTTATTCTTTGCACATTCTTCCTGCTTTAAATTAGAACAGCAAGGAGTTGAGGCACCTTGGCTTTTGCTTGTCAAAATAATCAGGAATGATAGGTGAATTGGGACTGAACCCAAATCTCAACAAAAGCATATTTGTATTTGGAAACAGAATGTAAAATCTTGTCTCCTGCTCTTCTTCCTCTTCTTCCTCTTTTCTTCCCATACTTTTGTTTTTGTTGTACTTGCTAGTCTGGGACCTATTAAAAGAGGACTAGACAAGCTCTGCTTTGCCCCCAGATGTGCTGTGATACTATCTTGTTGGAATCTCCATTTTTTGTGATCTAAGCCACAGAGAACCAGTTGAGGTAATCAAGTAAACTTTTGAGTTCTTGATTTTGTTACTTAAACATTAGTTTGGTGCTGAAAAGGAGGAGTCACTCGAGGATCAGAGGTTTTGTCTTTTCCTGTTTGATCTGCCTGAGACTTTTCATTCCTGTGCTTATCTCAATATTCTCGACTTTTATGTTAAAGGTGTAACACAAAACTGTCATTAACTGAATCTTCTTGGTTTGATATTTTCCTTCTGTGGAGCCAAAGGATGGATAACGTACTTCCAGGCCTGTGTGAATGAGAGAAACCTGAGGAATATGCTAGGTTTAAAAACTTTGTGAATGGAAATCAGATTCTCTCTCTGTTTCAATGGAGGAGAGAACTGGATACCTGAGGAAATAAATTGGAGGAGAAATTGGGTACCTGAACAGCATTATGGAAGTGCAGGATAGTGTTTGAAGTCCCAGCAACTCCCTTATGTTCCCTTGTTTAGTTTTGCACTGTGGTAGTCAATATCCATTGACATGGCAGGAGGATTTAGGAGAAAGGAAAGCAGAAGCTTTCCTTTAGGAGAAAGAAAAATTTTTTCATTTTTCATGTAGCAGAAGTTTCCTAGGAAAGGTTAGTCCTGCAAGAAAACAAGTGGACAAAATCAGTGATATTCTATTTGTCATCTATGGATGGTGCAGATGAGGGGAACATATTAGAAAATGATAAGACGATATTATAGAACTGATTCTTGTACTCTTGACATATTTAATGGAAAGTTATGCTTGCATCTGCTTATACCAAAATTGTCCCTGTCAAGGCATATCCTTGATAAGACAGAAGAAAATGCATCTTGGCATGGGTTTTTGAACTCTGGGCTGGGGAGAGCTGTGTTCTACAGGGATCAGAGGGAAAGGGACCTGCACAGTCTGCCAGGGTCTCAAGGGGAAGGTTAAATATCTGTATGGAACACCTAAGCAGAGAACACATGGTTGGATAATGCACCAAGAAGGAAGAAGTAAGATGTAAGTGGCAGCAGAGAAGCAAGTGTTTGTGAAAACAGGGATGGGACCATATTTATCTACGAGAGGGCTTGTGAGGTAGACAAGTAATTAATATGTTTGTTTCACTAAGATTTCTCTGAGTAGAAGTTGGCCTTTGTGCATTTTTTTGGAAGGTGTTGTGTAATCTTTTGAAGGAAAGTGAGTTTGCCCTAAGACAAATAGGAGAGTCCAGTTTACACTAATACAAAGACAGCTCTGTGTGATCATGGAGCAATTTTTCCCATTATTCCTCCCAAGAGACAGTTACATCAAATGACTGATTTCTTATTTTTTAATTTTGAAGAGAAAAAATAGAATATGGTTTCTGGAACATTTTTGAAAATAGTACTTCAACTTAAAAAACAATAAGAATGACATGTTTGCTCTCTGTATCCATCTTTCTGCCATTTAGCACTCTTTTGGTGTGTTGTTTTGGGAGACCCCTGTCTAGCTGTATGGCCTTTCAAACATCTTTTCATCTCCTTCTAATTGTACCTGTCTCATTTATCTGTGCAGAGTGTTCATATTCAAGATCTGAATCCTCTCAAAGATTCTTCAGGTAATAGTGTTTGGGAATTTTTTGGGGTCTGTCTCAAATATTGACTTTCAAGTTGCTCTTCCCAGACTTGAGTTAGTGAATAATAAAAACGTTTCCTTATGTCCAAATTCAGATAGTATGATGAGTCTGGAACACATTCCCATAGTCCAGCTGTTTTTGTTATAGCTGTGTCCTGTCCATATTGATTAGAAGAGCTTGAAATTCCTCAGGTTTGCCTCTAAGACAATGACTGCTGGTTTCTTTGGTGAAGTTCTTCTTGAATTATGGCAAACACGGGGTCTTTTTAAGTACATGATTAATCTGATCTTTAAGAAATGTTCTCATATGTTTCAAGATATTACTTTTTTGTTTTAAACTACTAGTTTCTATTCCAGGTACGAGCTCTGTGATTTTCCCTGCTTATAAACACTATGGAAGCAGAACAATGTCAGGTCCAGTCAAGCAGGGAGTGGGAGCAGACTAAGCCTACTGAAGAACTTCACATATTGTAAGCAAGAGATATGTTTAAGTTTAGTTGTTGATGATTCTTTTGGTTTGGTTTTGGTTAGATTTTTTTGTAGTTTTTTTTTTTCCCCTTGGGGACAGTTTTCTTTGTTTGTTGGGTTGTTCCTTGTTTGGTTTTGGGGTTTTTATTTTGAGGGAGAAAGAGAGAGAGCTATCACTACTTAGTTGAATAGATTTAATCTCTTTGGAATCTTTTCCAGAGACTGAGACTAAATTCTTCCTTTTCTTCTGCTTTACCCTTTCCTTCCCATCTTCTCACTTGTGAGTGGGACCAAATGCTGTGCTTACTTGTCTCATTGTAAACCTGGAATACAACAGCTTTTAATGGAAAAATGGAATTTCTTTTCTATCTGAAGTTATGTAAGTGGTGAGAAGATCACCCTGGAATGAGAAGTGTTGCTTTATTCCTTTCAATGTGCGTTGTACCCATTAACTCACCAGACACTTATGAAAGGGAAAATTATGAAGTATTTTTAAATTGCCAGCACTAGATACAAGTGAAAAATGACATTTCGATTTTTCAAGTCCAGTTCTTTTGCTGAATAAATATTTACAACGTCTGTTTATAATGTCATGTCAAATTAAACTAGTATTTATTTTGCCTGGATGAAAGCCACAAGTAGCCTGAATTAGCCTTAAGAAAAATGTTGAGATTGCAAAAATACTGAGGTCAATATAGCAAACAGTTCTCTGAGTACTGCAAATGCTGTTTTTGCAGTTTAAGTCCAGCTCTCTTGGATAAAACAGTGAAAATGTCTCTCAGATCAGTTTTCCATTAACAGAAAGTTTGATATTCATGATTTTATTTTCATGAAATATAAGTAATAAAAGGGTAATGGTCTCACCCTTAGTGGTGGAAAAGAACCTGTAACAAACTCCAGAAAATTATCGCAGGGGGAGCCTGATAATATTTTTTTATGCTAATTCTGGTTTTGCAGTGGGAGTGAATGATGTCATCCTGTCTCCTCCCACTGTGTAAACTCAGCTCGTGTCAAAGTGTTGCTGCCTCTTGTCACAGAGAGAACGGTTCCCTTAAATGCAGCTGCAGTCCTTGTGTGTGGTACCTGTCAGAGCCATTCCCAGTGCGAGGTTGGGTTTGTGACCATCATGTCAAGATTTGTCTGTCTGCTTTTCTGTGGATATATTGCACTAAACCTGGGAAATACTCAGAAATTGCCAAGAGGCAAGTAGCTATGAACAACTTTCTGGGGGTTTGTTTGTTTTTCTGTTTTGGGACTTTGGGGGTTTTAAAAGCCTGTGTTTTGTTATGGAAATTTGCTTTCAACCTGTTAGAAATGATTGAGAGTAATAGACAAGATGAAAGAAGGTCAGGGAAAAGGGCAAATCCAGGTATAACAGCACCCTTAAAGCTCTTGTATAAAATAAGCTCAAAAGTTTTCATGGTATCTTTTGACTCTAATGAGAATTATCATGACTAAGTTACTGTATTTAATGATTTTATAGTGATTTGGACAGCAGTGTGCAGCTCTGTGGTTTAATATCTTAAAGACAATGTGACTTGGAGGCACCCTGTGCTGCTGGTGGAAGATTTCAGTTCCGTCTTTGAAAGAACTTGTATACTTTCCCTGTATCTCTATCCTTACAATTCAGTAGAAATTGACTAGTGTTTGTCACATTGCATGCATTTTGAGGGAGAGAAATATGACTGATTAAAATTTATACAAGTAGAAAAAGCCCTCCAAACCTGTGTGAATATTTGTTTAACCATTCCTTTCTCCCAGAGTCTGGAAGTACAGTAGATTTGCAAAGCTGGCAGTGATCTCTTCTTCTCCTTGGTTATATGACACATGTAACATTGGCATTTTAATGGTATTTTATTGCTTACTGCAGGAAGAGCAGTCATAGCATAAAATTAAAAGAATATTTCTCTATCTGGATGGTAAAACACTTTGTAGTGCCTTGGCATTAAGGCAGCAATTTCACAACTGTTTCTGTGCTGCACTTATTGCTCTCACTTTGTGGCAGCGCTTGCCTGAGTCCACTGTGCTTTGTAATGCATTTAACATCTGCATTCTCCTGCAGCCACCGACTGCAGAAGAACCTGTGATTCAGTTATGAGAGTGTTTATTAACAGATAAGCACTTTGAGGGCTTCCTAGGAGATTCGCTTTCATAGAAAGGAATAAAAGGTGTTTTGGAGAGTTGAGGTGATTTTTCATCCCCACCCCTCTATAAGATACTTTTTTTCCCCCAAAATTTCGGTTTTTTTCTTTCTTTCCTATGATGATGTTCTTTTGAAATTATCTTTCTTTTAATCTCATGTTCTGGAGCTAATGTGGAGGTTTTTTTGCATACTGCTAATAGTAGAACAGTGCGTAGTCTGCATGTAACAGATATGCAGTTCAAGTCAAGCTAACTCTAAGAATTTAGTTTTGTCAAAAAAGGACTTAAGAGAGAATTATGTTGACCAGACAGGAATCTTGTATGTGTTGCCTAGACTGAGGGAAGGAACTTTTCCAGTGCTTGTCTTTTTAAATGATTTCACTGGACTTTCTGCTCACTACTGTAGAATAGTGGCTCTAAGTTTTGTGCTAACTGTGAAATTCAGACAAAGCTTCTAATCCACTGCAAGATTAACTCTGGCATGCATTTTTTCTGTCCTAAAATAACATTGCAGAAGTGAAGTTCTGTTTGCCAAGTGCATAAAACTGCAGGTGGAAACTTCATTTCTTTTCAGTGAAATAACGTTTTTAAGATCCTCTCATTGCAGTCTAATTCTTCTGTTTGTAGCTGCCTCTCCAGTTACTATTTTCAAATAATGCATTGAAAAAGCAAATGTATTAGTACTTAGCTGCTATCCAGAAATGTTGAAAGGATTGTCTTCTACAGCACTGTCTTGTTTGATAGGGATTACAGACATTTTTTTGTAAGCAAAGCGAATGTGTGGATCTTAAAGTGTTTTAAAAATGAAAATATGTACTAGTAATATTCTGTTTTAAGAGGGCTTCTCTGCCTTGCTCTGCAAGCTTAAATTCCAGGGAACTCCTGTGCTCTCTAAGTCCCAAAGCATGTAACTGAGGTTTCAGAGTCACTCTTGCTCTCTGGGGAACAGTGGAATCAAGTTCATAACTTGAAGGAGAGCAATCTGGCCAAACTCGCCTTCTGGTGGTGCAGGTACTTGTGGGAACAGGTTATCAGAGCAAATCTTGCCCTTCTTACCAGCACTTTGCAATTCTAGTGCTTCAGTCTTCTCTCCCAGAGGTGAAACACATTGACCCCATATCTCATGGACTGGGATTTCCTTGCACTGGTACAAGGTGGAAGGAACATCTTGCCTCCTGCAGCTGCAAAGGAACAGAGCCAGCACAGTAACTTCCAGAGCTGTTTGAGAGACATGTGCAAATGTACTGGTCAGGAGGCTGGAACACAAATTGCTCCCTTTTCCCATTATTTTTTGTAGTTTCACCTCCATACGTGTGTTTTGTTTATGTGTGCTTTTCATCCTACGTACTAGGATGAAAAAGAAAATAATATTGCTGTTCTCAAAAGTTTTTTTTATTAATGAATTCTTTAATTGTTTTGACATCAAAGGTTAAGGTATTGTTGGAGGAATAATAGTGATAAGTGAAGTAAATATAATTGGGGAAGGAAGGCTGGTGGGTCGTGTGCTTTAGTATGAAGGCAGTGGTTTTTTTGCAGTTATGTTTGTATTTCATTTGAGGGATCAGCTGCTAAGAAATTCTGCAGTCTGTGCCTTTGGATGCTGAGTGAGGGATTACAGAACATCAGAGTGAGAGATGGTGGTACCATTACAGATGACATTTCATCCAGTATTTCAGCAGCTGTCTGTTTAACTTTGTCTAGCCTCCAAAGTTTTCTTCTAATTAGAATTTTTCTACTTATTTTTCTCAATATGCCATTTTGCCAGTGCCACCCAACATACATGATTCCAAAGTTCAACACTGCTGTGCTTTATTGATGGATGGAAACATGCTCTAATTTTTATGGTTCTGCATAACAGAAAAGTTTCATTCTTAAAGAGCTCAGTGTTGTCTCTCCAGACAGGAATTAAGTACAGGCAAAAAGACTTCTCTTTAGAGAATGAGTTGGTAAGCAGATCATCCCAGGTCTGAGACAGAGATGAGAAAACAAAGCCACAGAATCCAGAACAAACAAGTTACAGGATGTAATCCCCAAGATTGTACTGCACTATAAACCATGTTTCATTGTCATCTTTCCAGTTGGAGCTGATACAATTGTTGAAGGAACAACTGAAGAATAAGTTCTTAGTGTTTGGTAAAACAGCATTTCATGTTTTTGATTTTGTCACTTGGCTTTCCAGTTACAGCACAGAGGCACATGGAAATATGGTTTTTCACTAGAATCTCTGTTTCTGATAGCTTTTGTCCATCTTCAAGTTCTGTTTTACTTTGCTAGAGCTGAAAAGAATTTGGGATTGATCCCTTCTTATAAAATTTCAGTTTTAGGAAGTTATTTACAAAAAGAGTCTCAGTGTTTTTTCTGGTTTTTTTTTTTTTTTCAGGGGATTTTTTGACATGTTTCTGACCACTGTGGTTTTCCTACTATTTGAATTAGTCATCAGGTACAGTGGAATTCAGGTCCATCCTGGTTTTACTTTCCAGGACTCAGACCTATCCTACTCTGCTGTCCAGGAAGGGCTCAGTAAACCCTAATTTGGATTTCTCTTTGGGAAAGAGAATATGGACGTGACATGTCTTAGGGGACCATGTGAAAAAGCCTGATTTACAAACTCCTGTAGGGAAAACCAGATCCAAAACTTCCTTGTATCTACAGTTGTCAGCAGTGGGGTTAAGTGGAAAAAATAATTGTTTTGCACTGAGGATTTGTTTCTTTGTTTGGAAGTCCTGAATATGTTTGGTCTGATATTGTAGATAGCTACTAGCTAATATTTGTACTTAAGGTAATTATAACTGACATCTCCTTTAGAGTGAATGCTGTATTTACAGTAGACTCCCAAACTTTGACATTTGAGAAAAGGAGTAGACTAATTTTATTCCTAGCTAAGTTTGCTGGCTGTGCTATGTTACGTAATGCATCTTACTAAGCTGAGCATGTGTTTTCATTTACTAGTGTCAAACAGTTAAAACAATGTGGAGTTATTGCAATGTATCACAATTACTATATTGCAACAGCCAAACTTTAAACTTTTGTACTGCCCTCTCCCTTCCTGCCTTTGGTAGCAGTAGGGTGGCAGGGCAAAAACTGTAAGACAGGGAAAAGTCTCCTGGAAGTTGTGGGTTTTGAGCATGCAATGAAGCTGGCATATCAAAATGTCACAAAAGGATTGAAATGACATGTGGTTTATATGTTACTGTCCCCATGGTTTATAAAACATCTTTCTGTTAATGCATTTTTCAAAATGCACAATGCATTAACCTTTAAAAAACGTTCTTGTGAAGAAGAGCCAGTTTGAACCAAATTATTTAACTTAATTTTTTGTTGTGTCTGGAAAAAGAAGTGCAAAATTAGTTTGGGTTTTTTGTGAAATATTTTTCTTATGTTTAATGACACATAAGTGACAAGTCCCACAGGAAATTTAAAAGGTATCCTTTATCTGGTGTTATAGAGTGACAAGGGTTTTCAGTCACTAGATATGTCATGGCAAATTTGACTGATTCTTGCTGAGAGTGAAAACAGCCCATAAGAATGTAACAATTATAGCGGTTCATTTAATCAAAGTTATCTTATCACGCAGACAGTTGTGTCCTAGGCTTGCACATAAACATATCTAAACTCAGTACTGAGTGTCAGGCTTCTGAGTTCAAAGATAATCTGTAGTACCAGAATTCCATTTTTGTATTGGCACATGCAGTGGTGCAACATTGTGATGATACATATGGGTGGATTCTGCCAGAATTAAATTCCACTGCATATGAATGCCTCCAAATGATCTCACTGCTGGGTAATCTATATAACCTTCCACCTCTTCATTTTAATTTTCGTGTTCCCAAGTATCTCTTTTCAAACCTTATTTTTCAGCTCTCCTCCATATAATCTTTGGCTCTAGCTGTTCCAGAAGGACAAGCTACATAATTCACTTGAGGGGAGAGCTGTAGGCTAAATCCTGCTGCTGCTGTGGGGCCAGACCTACTGTTTATGGATGGTACAGTCTGTGTATCTGTTGACTGATGAGACAGGGAATGGACAATGGGTTTGAGCCTTCTTTGGACCTTTTGGGCTCACCAGGTGTGCACTGCACACTGCATGTGGAGACAGAAACCTCTGCCTGCTCCAGGGGGAAAAGATGGCTAGCAGTGACCTGCCATAGTCAGAACTGTTCATGCAGCTCCTAGTGGATTTATTTTCCTTGGGGGAATTCAAGTGCTGACTTGAAATTGTTTGTGAGCAAGACAGATTTGTTGCTGTGGAGCATTCTTGACTGCTACCTTTTACAGAAGACAGTTGGAGTGCTGCTCACTGCCATGGTGGATCTTGGTGAGAACAGAAACTGGTATTTGTGTTCTGGACAGCCTAAAATAGGTGTCATTAGCATAACAGCCCAGTCTACAATATCTTCCCAAGTGAAAAGGGCAGCTGGAAATAGGCCAGATCCTACTCAGACTTGATTGACAGGCCTTAGTTCAAATGGTCTTAGTTAAAATTGTTTTTTCTATGATACAGCATAACATGTATGTAATGCTAATTTGCATTGTGAGATACATATTTGCCTTATTGTGCTGTGAGAATGGTGCTTGTGAAGATGACTACTGGCAGCATCATGAATGAAACTATTGTGTGGGCAAGGCCTGGGCCAACTTCTCCAGTACTGCCATCCCTCAAAACGTAACAATGATGTGCCATTTTACTCTGGCTACATCAACTCTAAACCTCCTCACTTGAGCAAACCAGTGTGTGTCATATCAAGGAGAAGAAAAAACAGGTAAAGTTTTGAACCACCAAGTGAATGTCTACTGTTCATGAAATCTTGATTGTAGTTATGGTCACCAGAAGTGAATGCTTTTGCACTCACTGCTTCACCAAAGTGATGTGATCAGAGTGTGCAGGTATCCAGGCAAGGTTGTGGAAGGATGGTTGCATTAAGAATATCAACACAGAGTCTTCACCCATTCAGAGCTGCTGAATAAAATGCTGGTAAAGAGTTGAGGCTCTAGCTATGAAGATTCTAGACCTAAAGGCAGGGAGTAGGGAATGCTCTTCTATGAGAGGAAAACTACTTTCTTCCCAGTCTGGAGAGGAGTTTTACTGAACTTCTTCAGAGGTTGGTAGACAAAATATAACCTGTGTTCTCTAAAATGCTTTAGAGTTGTTGCTGAGGTCCATCACTTTGCAAGAATTTAGTATTATTTACAGCATCTTCTGGAAGAAAAATAAATGACAAGAGTGAATCCATAAATATTTTTAGGCTAATTGCAGCCATGGCTCTTATATACTGTTTACCTTGAACAAAGATGTCATCAGCGCTCCATGTGAATGAATCCATTTTGATAAAATCCAGCTTAATGACGTGCATAAACTTCTGCATGTGATTTGATTTTTATTTATTTTGTGTGTGTATGGAGTGTGCTAACACTAGGGTGTCACTGCATGTACTTAAAAAGAAATTGTAATTCTATACTCTTTCTCAAGCTGAAGAGTTGATGGCAAAATGGAATCTCAAAGTAAGAGGGAATAATTTTTAGGGCTATTCCAGCATTTTAATATAGTTCTAAGGTTTTGCATTATTCTTTAAATATGCTCAGGAATAGCACGATTCAATAGAGTGGGAAAAGATTCTTTTCCAATCACCTGCAGTTGTGGCATTAGTTTATGAATCTATAAATGGCCACAGAATGCTTGATATGAGTTTTACATAATTAATACTTTGGGAACCTGGCCAATTTTAAAGGACTGAGAGTGTATGTGGGATAACATTATTTTTAAACTCACATTTGGAAAACACTTATTTTGTCAGCTGCTTGCAATATCTGCTTTATATTAATTATTCACTTTCATTTTTCTTTCTGTGATGGAAATGTCTGGAGTAATTTTAGAACACATAAAATTGTGGTTGGTTCAAAAATACAAATATGTATGCTTGAAATGTCCAAGAAGATTGTTTTCTGACTCCGAAGTTAAAACATTTTCTGGCAATTTAGATTACCTCATTAGCACAATTCAAGCCCATACATGAACAAGAAAAATGCACACTGAGAAAATGACAAGACTTTCAGACTTTATCGCTTATCACTGGTCTTTTGAAAGCTCAGTGTCAGTACAACATGGACAAACACACCAAAAACAAAGGCAGGGGTGCAATAGTCTGAGAGTTGATAAGAAATTGAGCTTTGGGATAGAAATAATAGAAATAAAACTGCTGTGTGACCTGAACGTTTTGGCAGAGTTCCATTCTGTGGCTCATACAAACCCTGAAGTAGTTGGATTAAATGGCAGGGCAGAGTTTTTATTTATAGCACAGTGTGCAGCTTGTTTCGCAGTCAGGGAAGTGGCTGCAGTCAGGCTTAAGAGCCATGAATTCCCTTGGTTTGATGGAGACCTGACTCAGGTAAAAGTGTGAGGTTTCATATTCAGCTTGAATCAATAGGTCTCCTTCTCTCATAAAGCTAATTAAGAGATATTTACTGTGTGAACATGACTATGAAATTGCTCCACAGTGACAGCTCATCATTTGCTACCTTACAGATAAGCACCAGCTTTTAGCTATGGTCTGACAAGCACCTATACTGCATCTCTTCAGCAATCCTTCCTGCTCTTTGGTTTAGTTACAAGGAACACAAGAACAGGCAATTCTAATAGAAATGTCTTCTTGCTTGTGTTGGATATTCAGTGCTCCTTAGTAGCTAATATATCTGATGTAACTCAGTTGCTGTTATGGAGTAGGAGGTAATTTATGTCCTTTCTGAATCAAGCCTGTATAAACATAAATAAGATTTTTTCCCCAGAAGATTAAAATACTAATTATGCAATTAATTTTAGCTGAAGAACTTCTTTTGAATTGTTGGCAGATTTGGGGATTTTTACTCCTAACAGAAAATCTGTACTCACCTTGCACACAAGTAACCAAGTCATGAGTGTGATTTCACACAGACTCTCTGGTACACTAAGGCATACACGTACACACACAAATGCAGTGTGAGATCTTGCTCATTTGATTTTGGTAAATGCATTACATTAAAAATTTAAATGTTTCACACTTTGATCAATCCCCTGTACTCTCACAATTTTGGTAACCTGATCAAATAGCAGTTGATAAAAGCATTAGTATGTTGTTAATGTACAGCCATGAATTCTTAGAAAGCAGCTTCTCAGTAATGTAGCAGATGTTTATTGTGTTCCCTTTCCACTCAGAAATACATATAGCAATTAGCAAGGGAGATCATATGCTATTATTATACTTATTTGAAGGCAATGTGAGGTTGCTCATAGTATTAAGGATGAAGAAAAGTTACATATAGGGAATAGATAATATAGGGAATAGATAATCTCGTTTATGCCCTGTTGAAACTTCAGGCATTGTGAATAATTTTTTCCATGACATGACCCTTCTAAATTTTTTTTCAATAATTTGTTTTTGTAGTGTTAAAACACTTGTCAAAAAAACTGGCATAGGGAATACATCTCATTGTATTCTGTAAAATTTCTGAAGTCGTGAAGCATTATTTATGTGCTTAATACACTCTTAAGTGAGAGAGCATTCCTTGGGAATTAATGTAATCTACTGCACACTGGGTTACAAGATCAGTGAGAGAGACATAGCTTCCTACATACCATAAATTCTCCATGAGCATTTGGATAAATGCCTGAGAGAAGTACAAGTAAAAGTGCAAAGTCAGGCCTACAAAGATTGCTTAGCTGATGGTGTGCATAGATGTACGTGCCCCTATCCCACCCCAAAGTTTTCATAAGCCTTCCTTTTGTGTAGCTGATAGTATTCTTCATTGGCATTTTTCTTTCAATGAAACACCAGCTGGAGAATTTATTTTAAAAAATAATATAGACATAGGAAGGTAGGTTGGGAAGAGAGATTACTTCCTGCAGCTTTCTTTGATCTCTGTAGATAAAAGACAACATGGTGAAAATAGAGCAGGTGATGTAACAGATAAAGAATTTGGAAATATAGTCAGAGAGCATGAACTCTATGCCATGTCCTGGGTAGGAAGGGAAATATGTGGGAGAAAAGATGAAACACCTTCATTATAAAAAAAAAAAAAAGTATTTGTCTTATCTTAGTACTCTATTAATCATAGACATAGCTTTTATTTTACATCTGGTACACTTACTAGGCTGGTGTCCATTATTTTCTGCTATCCACTGATTTAGTGGATAGTAGATTTAGTGGAACCCTTTACTTCATATTTTAGTTTTCTTAAGATGAGTAAACAATGCCTCAGCTTCACAGTGTGTTCATAAAGCTGAAAAAGAATTTCTGTCAAATTTAGGAATTCTAAACATATGACGTATTTATTAGTACTTTTAAAATTAAAGATGTAATTCGTTGCTTCTTTTCTCCAGATGTGTTTGAACTGTAGGATCTTTCCTCTGATCTCTACAACTCAAAATGTGGAAGAATATAGAAGAAGATTAAAAGGATCACCTCTGATTTTTCTTAATCTGTTGGGGTTTTTGTTGGGTTTATTTTAAAGTAGTAGTAAGAAGCCAGGTCATCAGTCCTGAGATCTGTCTCATCTAATGGTGCAAGATGAGATACATTTTCCAGCTGGGAAAACTATGTGCAGTTGGAATCAATCCTTATAGGACTGGGCTGCATCCAGCAAGTGTCACAGACATGTGTGAGAACGTTCAGTTTGGAGACCAGGAACATAAGTGAAACTACTTTATTTTGACTGCTCTTTTGGAGACATAGGGCAATTTTTTAAAATTTACATTTTGTTTGTTTGTTTGTTTGTGTCTACAGCTTTCTAAACCAAAGGAAAGTAACTGGCTAAAAGCTTTTTTGACTCCATTGACTAGCCCGAATCACAGTTGTCCAAGCTCAATAGAATTTAATATTTCAGTACTGCTTTTGTTACTGACAGAGTTTTCTTACTCTTTCTGAGTTTAGCATTTAATATACAACACTGCCCAGGAATTCTTATGTGTGCTTCAGATATTTAATTGCTTTATCATCTGTCTGCTTCTTAAAAGTGGGGAATTTATTCCAAAGTTAACACAGAATATTGCAAACACCTTTGCCAAGTGCCATTCAGAGCTGTTAATCCTTGCTTTATTTGAAGTCCTGGGTGTTGGGTGTTATTTGGAGCCAAGAACACAGGTATTTTGGGTGATCATATGCAAGTTGCAATGCTGGAAGTGGAAAACAATTGTGACTTCAGAAAAAGGATAATCCCAATCCATTTCCATATTTTTGCATGTTATTTTAAAGATTCTTGCTTCAACTATACCCAGAATAGTGGGGGGTCTTAGAATGTCACCTATTTCTGAATGGGCGTCAGCATCTATTTTTCCTTCAATTCCTAAGCAGGTCATTGTGGACAACTCATCTGCTTCTGTTCTTTCCACAACCCAGGTTCTTTCCCCAGTGTACACAAAGCACAAAACATTCTCCCTCGCTGAAGTGAGTGTAGGAATTACACTGGATGTTGCTCAAGACCCAGAAAGAGCTTCTTAAGCAATTATCGAAGAGGTGTCAAAAGGGACTTTGGACTTTTAACAACTGACTGCTATTCTTTGAGCCCAGTTTTCCCTCTCCTCTGTAATGTAGGCATCCAGTCTGCATTTCTCCAGTCTGACAGGAAGGATACCTGTGGAAATTGTGCCAACATTGAAGTAAATGATGTTCACCCCTTTCCCCATTGTATGCAAAGCCAGGAATAACATTACAGAAGGCAGCAAGCTTTGCCAGACAGCCTGGCCTTGGTAAATTTGCTCTGGCTGTTCCAAATCACCTTCTTGTTCATCATGTGCATAGGTGGGACTGTTCCTGGTGACTGAGCCTAGGGACAACAGCTTGCAGTTTCCTGGATGCTCTTTCTTGCCTTTACTCAATTGATTGCACTGAGGTATTTTTCCCTTCTCCACAACAAATTAATCTTACTTCTCTGTGGCAATTCTCTTATGCTTATTTATATATTGAAGAGACCACACCTTATTGGATTTTCATTTTCTATGTCTTAGAGATAGTAAGTAGGATACTGGGATTCATGCAGAGCACTGAGGAGGGCAGCCCTCCTTGAGGCTTTATGGTATATACTTAGATGTGCAAAACAAAAGTGGTAGCCTTCAATTGGAAAAATAGCATTTTTTACTAGGAAACATAGAGCTGAAATGGGCTTCCTGAACTTATTTTAACCACCTTCTTATTCCCAAGACAGTTTGTTCCAGAGTGTAGTTCCCTGTATCAGTTTTCCAGGTATATTCCTTGCTGCAGTTTTTCTCTTCTCTTCACAAATATGGAGCAGAAGTAATTTATTCTGCTTTTCCTCAGGACTTTGTTTACCATATATATTTGGATACTATTTTCATATCGATCTCTTTTCCTCCAAGCTCAATGATTCCTGTTTTCTCAGACTTCTTTCCTGGGTAATATACTCTGTACCTCTAGTCATTGAATTTGAATTTTTTCCTGAATTTATCAAGATGATCTGTTTTGCAGTGCTCTATGTATTTGTCTATCAGTGGATGACCAACTATGTATCCATTAGTGATAAGAGACCTTTTTAGAAGTTAGAACTAACATAAAAGGACTGGGATCCATTTCTTCAGATTTAAAGTTCAAAAGGCAACAATTTTGAAACATACCTAGTCATGTTGGGGATTCTGAAGCTTATAGATTAATTTACAACTAAGAGTTGGAAGTACATGTTGGTTTCAAATTTATTCTGTTGCTACAGCTTGTAAATCCTCCTTGCTGTCTAAATACTACTGTCTTTAAGCAGGTTTGTCCCTAAAAAATAACCATGTGCTTAATCAGAGAAGGAGCTAAAACAAAGTTAGCTTTAAAATCATCTAACCCAATGTTACAGAATACTCAGCTAAAGACTTGCTCGTTCATTTTCTTGGATTATGGAAAATAAGGTAATACTTATCACAGAAGAGGATTTGAGTATATAACTACCTATTTTGTTCTATTAATGCAGATAAACATGCAAATTTCAATTTATTACTGTTTGAAGTTTTTTTAAGCTGTTGATTTGGAGCTGCCTTATTGTAACACAGTAGAATTTATACTTTCTTGCTGTTGCTTATTTTGATATTCTTCTTTTGAATGATTCCTCCCAAAGTGTTTCAAAAGATCCCCGATGAGTAGTCACAGAGTGAAAACAAAAATAAGTATTATGATGTAATAAATGGTGACATGTAAGGAATAGACTCCAACTTGGCTGTAGGAAATGAGTCCCTCACTACAACCTGGGCACACAGTAACCCATGTAGCAGATTACCTGTGTACTCAGTAATAAACGCTAACATCCTGGGTTGTAAAGTGCAGTGTCCTCACTCTTCTCACAGAACCAAAGGTGGCTGCAGTTCCAGACTGTTTTTTTATTATGCCTTTGATTTTCAACTCTTCAAAAATGCACTGATCTTTGTAAATGAGGGGTGCTTAAGGAAGTGGAGATGCCAAACTGTGCCTGGCACTGAGCAGGTAATGGCAGTGGTAATGCACTGCCTGCCCATGAGCACAGTCATAAGAGACTTCCTGCATTCAGGTCTGTGTCAGATACCAATTGCTTCACTACGTTTGAAGTTTATGGGCAGAGCCAGTCCAACAGCATCTGAATTCTTCACCTGCTGAAGTTCTTCATATTTTGTTGAGCTTTTCCTATTGAGGAGAGGCTGTTAAAGAAAGTCCGTGATTTTATTCAACTGATCAACTCTAAAGTATGACCACCTTGTATGAGGCCAGGTCCAAAGACCACATTTCTCTTTGGTGTTTCCATTGGCTTTTTAAAGGCTTAAAAAAAGGATTTAGACCTAGAAAATTTCTGAGACTCTCCATGCTCTGCACAGTCTTCTGCTTGCCTTTACGGAATATATTTCAGCAGAATCTGTCAGGTTCTTTGGCCAGGACAGTCTTCTCCATAGCCCAGCCTGGGTGGAGTTGCCTTGGACTTGTTTCCTTGGACAGGAGAAGGAGCCAGGATTGGAAAGACAGCTCTTCTGGGCTAGATGCAGTCACTGTCTCATCAGCTCTGTCCAGGTGAAATTACATCCTGAAAAATACATACCAGGCCAGTCTGGAAAAAGCAACAACAAATTGAGCTTTGAGAGTAAAGCCAGGGGAACAAGGCCCTGGATAACCTAAAGACATCAGATCAAAATTAAGCTTTATCCTACTACAAATAAGTGATCCATAATCTAAATTGAAATAAGGGTTTCAGGTTTCTTTGTTAACAAATCGTTTTTGTCTTGTCCTTTTACATTTGTGTACTGTTTATTTTAAACCTGTTATCTATCAAAAATTATTCAGCTTGAAGGAGTTTCAAAGGATGTTATGCATTGAAAATAATGAATAGGTTTGGTTTTGCCCCTATCCTTCAAAAATGTTGAATTGTTCAATGTTGAATTTCACAAATTTATATCATCAAACACCAAACTAAGTTTACTAACTGGACACATAAAGGAGCTGAATTTTCTAAGGTTCGAAATAAAAATTAAACAGAATCCTAAAAGAGGAGCGAGGGTCAGGTTCTTTTAAATCATACCAAAGAAGTTTTCAGAGGACTAACTCCTCTTCACTTTCCATCAGACCTGCAGGCTTAGTTATTTTCAAACAACAGTTTTCTTCCTTGTTTTCAGGTTTTTTTCATATTTTAATAAGTAATGAAGAATGACCTGCAGAATGAAAGGTGGAATTGGGGGTTGGACCACTGAAATGGGATCCCAACTTTAAATCCAGACTGTTTTCAGCTTTGCACCCTAAAAATATAGATAAGTACTTTACTAAGTCAACTAAAAAGTAATTTTAAACCAGCATGTTTAAGGAGCCTTCTGAAGGAGATAAAGATGGAAGTGGAACTTCAGTGAAGTTCTTGAATGACCCAAAAACTGGCGAAACAGATGGCAACATTTGAGCAATGAATTTCTTTTGTACAATGGTTTCTGTAGCTACATAGAAGCTGGAATTGCTAATAACTACATCTTTACCTCTGCATTGATCTAATTGGTCCTAAAGAACTAATGAGTACAGCTTATGCACTCAGTTCTGAACTGTAATAATAACTAGAGAGGGATTGGCAAAATAAGTTTTAAATCCTTGTAATTTTGTAATATAAATGATCCAACAATTCTCTTTCAGAAGTATATGTTTCATTTAGAACATTAAAGAGCAGCATGTTTCTGACTAGCATTAATAAAACTAAACATGCATAGCAACTGGAGGGAAAGGTGTGAGTAACCTTGAAATAGTGCTGTGAGAAAGGACACAGGAAGGGATGGGGCTGACCCTGGGCCCTCACAGGGCATCTCTTCTTTTTGGGTCACTACCTTTAGCTGAGCACCAGTATTGAGGAGTTTCCCTAGTGCATATTTCAGCTTCTCCTGAAATTCCTATTCATTTAGTAGTGAATTTCTTCAGTATGAAATTCACTATTCATTTAGTAGTGACTTTCTCTATCATTTAAATTACTAAAATGCCCCCAGATTTGAAAGAAATATGGAAGGAATTACAGTTTATGCTATTTTATTTGCTGTGTGCATTCTGTTAAGAATGTTGATACACCGAAGAAAAGTTGCTCTCTTTGAAATGAAAGTAGTTTGAAGGTGTAATTTAAGAGCTCAAGTGTTAGGTTTTTGTAGATAGACATCCTTGTTTTTGCTTTGCACAGTTAACTGCTGCATGTTGACAGCCAATTCTCCTGAAGCAATGTTAGACTTGTGTAGGCATAATAATACTTTGAAAAGAATGATTGGGGAACTTCATTTGCAAATGATGAAACTACATGCAAGGCTGTTAGCTCACCCTCCCCTAAAAAGGTATTCTTGGTTGCCCTCTTCATATGGCACCTACTTTCATCATTCAGAGTATTTCTGAATGTGAATTTTATGGCTAGGAACCTTAGTGTTTGATGTAATCTCTTATGAGAAAGGATCCTCAGCTATCTTATTGGAGAGTACAAAGATAGATTTTCTGCAGAAGTGCAGAGTAATTTGGCAAGAGGCACTGGGCACAAACTGGAATACGGGAAATTCCAGTTAGATATTAGGACTTTTTTTTTTAAACAGAAGTATGCTAAGCACTGAAACAGATTACCCCAGAGATGTTACGGCATCTGTGTCCTCAGAGGTGTTCAAGACTCAGCTGGATGTGGCCCTGAGCAACTTGAGGCTTTGAGCAGGGAGTTGAACTAGATGACTTAGAGAAGTTCCTTCCACCCAAAGTTCTTCCACTATTCTGTGCTTGTGGCTGCTTTAGAAGTGTCTCTTGTTTATTGTAGTACATAGAAACAGAACTATTTTTAAATGTTTCCCATTTTAAGATATATTTGGGTTGCAGCCAGACAACCAATATTTCTCCATGTTTGGCAGCCAAAATAAATACAAAAATATAAAAGAGCAGAAAAGAAAAGTTTCATAGTTTTAGATTATCATTGAAAACTTGCCTGGTGGTACTATGACACCAGATTTGGAAAAATCAAAGCACTGCTGTGAATGATTTGAATAAATGAGGTAGTGCTCGCAAATAGATTGTGCTAATATATTTTCATAAGGCACACTTCATTTGTCTAGCACTCTGGGAGGCAGAGCTGAGTCTTGCCTTCATGCCCCTTAAAATCTTTGAAATAGTGGAAAATAAACACTTTCAATGTAAGGCAAAAGGAATTCTGGCAACAAAGCCAAATTTGCTGTAATACACTACAGCTGTATTCACCCTCTAGTTCTGCAGGGCAGAGTTCAAGGATCCTCACTCTATGGATAAAAACAAAAAATAGGACTGTATTTGATCACAAGGGACCATGCACACCTAAAGCACACAGCAGACTCCTGGTGTGAGAGGAACATCTAAACTTTTCAAAGTTTCAATATATTCTTGCCTTTGTTTCCTGTTGCCTAT
Source organism: Zonotrichia leucophrys gambelii (assembly GCF_028769735.1). Classification (NCBI taxonomy): domain Eukaryota; kingdom Metazoa; phylum Chordata; class Aves; order Passeriformes; family Passerellidae; genus Zonotrichia; species Zonotrichia leucophrys. The sequence continues at coordinate 100,114,539 of NC_088169.1, forward strand.
GCATTCCAACTAGCCAAATGTGCTTCCAGCTGGATTCTTTGAGCCATTGGTAGCTATTTTCTTCTTTCTGAAGAGCTGGTGGTGGCTGGTCCTCTGATGATGCAGCTGATTTGTTATTAAGCTGTTTTTCATTCCCTCCTAGTACAGGCAGACTCCTTTTCTCAGAGTGAATCCAACACTCCAAGTGCTCTGATGCACTTAATATTGTGCTTTTACTTCAGATGTGCTTTGCACAGTTTCTCCTGCTGATCTTGGCCATCAGCTGACTTTTGTTGAAGAAAATACTTGCAGATCAGTGTGGAATTTCTGTTGGCAAGCATGAAGGGAAAGATTGTGTTTCAGAGGCAGCTATAGATCTCAGAATCTTCCATTTACAAATGGCCTCAATGTAAAAGAATTGCATTACAAATGCAAATTCTTAAGACCAGGGTTTCACTAATAAATGCCAAAACCTGACACAAACTAATGGAATTAGAAGGCATCTAGTTTATCATTTGAGTCTTTCAGCAGGGAAAAAAGGTCTCCTGGATTCCTAATACAAAAAAATATTTTCTCAAAATCAAATAGATTCTTATCACAGTATCATAAGAGTTAAGTTCCTATGATTTCCCTTGTCTGTTCAATTATACTTAATGAATATTTATCTGAGTGATGACTAAAAGAGACATATTACTCAGAATGAGAATGCTTTCCTGGTTAATTGATCTAACACTGTGAGATCAGCACAAATGAAATCTATATTGTTAATATGCTCTGGGAGCAGACCCCATTTACCAAGATAATTTATAAATAATTTATATCTGCCTTGCTCCAGGCTGGCCCTCTCTTCATTAGACTGGCAGTGTCTGTGCACTGTGTAGGATTGAGCTCTCCTTGACCTTGGTTGCTCCACTTCTGCTTGTATGCTTCCAGAAACTGTCATTTATTATTTTACCAGTTAATATTCATCCCTCACTCTCCCTGATTATGGAATGCACACAGCCTATGAATAGGAATGTGGTTTAGTCATATGTAGTGTGGCATCTGTGTTGTTGCTTTAGCAGTTATTTTCCCTGAAAAACACGCGGCTAAGTTAAAAAGAAGAAGGAGATTTGTCTGCTTGCTCTTTGCTGCTCTTTGGGACAGGTTTTAGGAAAGACAGCTCCTGCTTACCTGACCTGATCTCCTCTTATGACAGGGTCACACACTTACTGGATGAGGAAAAGGTTGTGGATATTGTGGATGCCTTCAGCAAGGCCAAATGCTGCACCTGTCTCATGACAACCCAAGCTGCCTGGTCAAAAAGGACCTGGGTGTGCTGGTCACCAGCAGCTGAGCATGAGCCAGAGGGTACCAAGGTGGCACCCAGGAGGCCAAGAGCCCAGTGGAAGCCCATTTATCAGCAAGAGTGTGCCAAGCAGAACCAGGGAAGTGGTCACCCCCCTGCACTTGGCACTCGTGGGCCTGCACTCTAAATCCTATATTAAGTTTTGGGTTCCTCTCTACAAGAAAGATGTTGAGGAGCTGAAGCATGTCCACAGAAGGGCCACAAAGCTGCTGAAGGGACTGGAGCAAAAGTCTTATGAGGAGGCTTTGAGAGAGCTGGAGAAAAGGAGGCTTGGGGGGACCTCATGTCTCTCTCTCTCTACAACAGACTGAAAGGAGGGTGTGGGGGCCAGGTGGGGGTCAGCCTCTTCTCCCAGGTAACAAGTGACAGGACAAGGGCAAATGGCCTCTAGTTGTGTCAGTGGAGCTTTAAGATGGATTCTAGGGAAAATATCTTCACCAAAACATGAAACACTGGAACAGACTGATGATGTTTGAGGCATGATCCTGGGAGGTATTTGAAAGTTGTGTAGATGTGGCACTTGGGGACATGATTTAGTGGTGGACTTGACAGTGCTGGGTTTATGGTTGAACTTGATGATCTTGATGGTCTTTTCCAACCAAATAATTTTGTCCTTTTTTTTTTTTTTTTCTAAAGTCTGCAATACTTTTTGCCATCGCTGTACTTAAAAGTAAATTAGCAGAAAATGACCTACCCTATCAAGACAGGGTGGTGAGGACAAGGATTTATTTTTTAAATTTCAAGTGCATCTCCTTTTCTTCTTTCCTGCCTTATTATCCTTTTTAAAATATATATATATTATTCCTGTTTATTTTCTTCTAGAACTGTCTTTGATTTTAGAAGCTCTCATGGTGGTTTTGATATGCTAGCTGTAAAAAAGAGGTCTAAAGGGTATTATCTCAAAGCTAGTACTGTTTTGGGATCCCATTTGAACTTTCTAATTGCAGAAACCTCACTGAGTTTTAATGCTTTAACAAAATCAAGACTCTTTGTCACTCTAATTGACTGCTTATGAATAAACAATGGTATCCATCTAACTGAAGTCAGACCCAGCTGAATATAATCTTGATATAGAATTAAGTCTTCAAATTGATGTAAAGTATAACAGATATACATAGATACAATTGTGGGGGGGAAATTATTTAAATTATTGTAAATTTAAAATTAAATAGATGTTCTCTAAATTTTTGTAATAAATTCAGGTCTAAGACTAATTAAGAAATTTATTATGGAAATCAAAATTACCATATTTGAATAAAGTTCTGTAAGTCTTCTTTTATCCTTAGACATGAATAATCAATAGAGATCAGGAGACCATCATTTCAATGATGCTTAATGGGTTTTGAAGAATCCATAATTTAAACAGATGTAGCTCACTGTCAGTCAGAGATAATAATCCTAAACTTTGTTACCAGCTTTTACTAAGTGTCTTTATGAAGCCTGTTTGGGGTATTTGAAGTGTGTTGTGTTTTATTCCTGGTTTGTGCTGTCTGGAGCCCTGTCAATATTCAGAATTGCCCATCCTCAGCAATCTTGTGTACTGAAAATAAATGAGCTTGGATGTCACAGAGATTAGAAGCCACTGCCACCCTTTTCCCTGTGAAGGTATTGCTCTGCTGAAAATGCCAGAGAACTGAATTTTCTAGAAGCCTTGCACTCTTCTGGAACCTGGCAGAGTTGCCTTTGGAAAATTGTGACAGTTTCCTGGCTGAATGATTTTTCTTGATCAGTCTTTAGATAAAGGAAGAGAGGCAGATGTTTTCCATCAATTTTACTTGTACGCTTCTTTCTGTAAAGGGAAGAGACATAAAGTGTTGGCTTTTGGCTTTACATTCTGTGTGCAGACAACTGCAGATGCTCAAATCATCTAGTAAAACAAAGTGAGGGTTTTGGTCTCTTGGCAACTCTAGTCGTTAGAATTTCTCTAAAAAAAGCAGGGCATGTTGGGGTGATACCAGAGAATCAGTATGTACTTGTCTAGAGTAAGTTGATTATCAGTCTGCAATCACAATTACTGAGAGAGAGAGAACGAGAGAAAGAAGAGAAAGCGAGAAAGAAAAGAAAGAAAGAGAGAGAAAGAAAAGGAAGGGAAGAAGGAAAGAAATAAAAAGTTTAGTATTGCTCTATCCTATTATTCAATGATATATTATTTATCATTTATCTCAATATATCATTTATTCAATGATATATTATTTATCATTTATCTCATAGTTGTTCTTCAGGGTTTAGTTCCCAAAGCAAAATGATTATCTGCAGAATTCTGGGTTTTCCTGATAAGTTCATTTCAACCCTCATGTTTGAACAGATGCCTAAAAATCTGATGGGAATAAAAATTTATATTTTGAGAATGAGAAGAGAAATAACAACACAAAATGTACTAGTCCAGTGCTGGTGTTGTAAGTTTGGGGGAAAGCCAGCAATTCAACAGTTCTGAAAATATGATAGGCCTAACAGTAGCAAGGGAGTACTAAAATTGTACATACCAAGGAAGGAAAAGGGAAAAGCCAATCCTCCCTTACCCCAGCAAGAGGAAGCCAAAACACCAACTTGTAGCCTAAAAAGTTATTTATTCTGTTGTGAAGTCATTCTCTGTTGCTACAAGTTAAATTTTTACAGATGGATATACAAGATGTTTCTTACTTTATGTGCTGTTCGCCTGGAAAGCATAAAAATTAATGTTTAAAAAGAGTTTCTTCATAGTTTTGAGTAAAGTATTTATGTTAGTTAGGTGTCCTGGTATAATTCCAAATACAAAATTACATTTCCAGCCCAACATAGCGGGAAAAATTTAGAAGATTTATTTGGATCCAATTGCTGTTTATTCTCTAACATAATTTTTGAGTGTGATTAACTGATTAACTTAGTTTTAAAACTTCATATTTTCTACTAATAAGCAAAAAAGAAAACAAAAAACTTGGACATTTCCCTCCTGTGGGTTCTACATATGGCTAATACTACCTTAACTCTTGCATTTAAAGGGAAAAACACTTGCATTTTTTCCACTTAGTTCATGCATGGTTTTACTACTGCAATTGTAGATGTTAAAGCAAATGATAATGCTAAACTAGTGGAAAAACAGTCATGTTGGCAACCACTCTTGTGCATGACTGTTAGTTCACCTTTATAAATACATTGTGTTTCCAGGAGACATCACCTATAAGAAATTTTTCAGTTGCACGCTATTAGCAAATTAAATTGTTATATTGTCATGTTCCATTACTGAATGATGGCAAGGCAATGCATTCTGATTTCCTCTTTTTCACTCTTTCCCCAGTGAAAAGGCAGAGCCTGAAGGTTCAGATCAATGCCACAGATGACACTGTTTGCATGAGGTATCTTCGACCAAGTCAAAGCACCAAACTAGAAGGTTTTGTCCTGGGTTATGGAAGCAACTTCTTTTCTAATCAGTACATCCCTTTACCTTCTGAAGGAAAAAACTATATAACAGAACTTGGTAAGACATATTTGTTTTGTATTGAATTATGGGAAGAGACTGAGGAGAATATGAACCTTTTGTTCACCTGATTTTTTGTTTTATTGGGATGTTGCTCACGGTTTATTTGTTTAAGGTCTGTTTAAGGTTTCCATCAAGAATTTCAGTGGAAAGTGGAATTAGCAGATCCTTCAAGTAGAATAACTAGTTCTTGTTGTCTGGAAATTTTGCTCACTGGTACTTGTTTTGAGGATTTTTGCTTTAGTGAGAGCCTGCACTATACTTGAACAAATCACGCATCAGATGGGATGGTTTGCCCAAAGATGCAGATATAAAGGAGAATACAAAGAAAGTGTACATGCTTTTAACAAACAATAGAAAAAGCAGTGAAAGAGTCTGGAGAATTGTGTGGTTGATTCCTTTTGACAGAAACATTCATATCAACATGATGCCACTTCTTGTAGGGATCTACTCCAGGATTGCATGTTATAGATTGACCTCTAACTTCATGTCAGAAGGTACCGATGGAATTCCATGAGCTGTTTTATGGAAGAGATTAAACCATGTCATGAATGCTATATCCTGTTATCTGGAATAGAGAGAAGGAAGAATGAATTATTAAAACATTGATGTATCAGGATTTGACCTTTTGAGAAATCTGTTAAATCCCTAAGGATTTTTCTATTGATTTCTTTAGGTTTTTCTAGCCTGAAATGAATCAATTTACCCTTGTCATTGTAATGCTTGTGATCTTGGTGTGAAACAAGCTGGTGGAAAGGATGCATGAGCATAGAAGTAATAATTGCCGTGTTTTTGATGTGTTCAGTTAAGGCCATTGTGGGTGTCTGCTCCAGACTGAAAACTGCAGAACAAAAACTGAAAAAATAAGATGTTAGATACAGAATAATTAAGATATTGGAGACTGACAGGATCACTGTGGCAAACCTTAACTTTCCTTTTCGAGAGTTGGTACTCCTGGGATCTCTCTGTAATTCCATCACCCATCTGGCTTACCTGATTCATCCTATGTGTAACTTTTGAATCAGTTCACTAAGAATGGTGTACAGGATTTTCTGTAGTATACTGTGCATTAGGCATAACAATGCCTGCTGCAGGAGTAGTGAGGATTAATTTTTGAGGATTAATTTTTTCGGGTACTCTGAGATCTTAAGGAAGAGCAAAAGCAGGACTGATTGTAACATTGTGTAAGATCATTTTAACTCCCTATGTAATAGAAAATTTTATATCCAATGTTTTGTAAAACTGAAAGTTCAAGGTCACCTGGAATTTCAGGTATATCGATATTTTGTAGCTTTAACCTTAACAGTTAATGACTGGACTCTAAGCACCTTTCTTTAGTTCCACAGTACATCAGAGCACTGACCATGTGCATATCCATTTGCTGTAGGGTGTCTGGAGAGGGAAAAGCACAAGTATTGAGGAATGCTCTTCCTTTATGGTTATTTCAAAGGAGAATAATGTCAAAATTTTATCCCCCATCACGCTAATAGAAATTTTCAGTTTCCTTGTGACAATAAATCTATGCTTGTGACTTCTGAACATCCAATAACTAAACATGCAAAATGCAACATAATATAGATAGCAAGACAAGCATTTCTAACCTTCAGAAAAATGCCACCTTTCAAAAGACAGGAATAAAAGAAGTTATCAGCAATATGTACTTCAAGTGGCAAACATTTATTTGAGGCAATTACCAGTATGTTTATTGGAGCTGTTGCTTTTAGTTGAGAGATTTAGGGTTTGATTGAATGCCTTGGGGACTTGTTTATTGGAAGCAGAGAGTGCATAATCATTCCATTTCACAAATATTAAACACAACATTAAACTGCAGCTTTGACTGAGCTTTCCAAATATGTATGGAACACGAGCTAAAGCAATAAACATCAGTTGTGCTTTTGGCTCTGCTTTAGAGTGACTTGTGTGGCAGAAATGAAGACAGAGATGATTGCTAGCACACTCCCTCCTCCCCATCATATTTAGGGATCAGTTGCTGGCAGGAACTGGAAGAACTGCAGAATGGTTCTCAATTCTAGGAACAATGAGTAAGTTTTATTGTGGCAGCCAGAGACCTCAGCTCTAGCATACACTTTATATTGATTTTAGAAAAAGCAAGGTGTTGGAGAGGGACAATAAAAATACTCTCAAGAAATATGCCAAAGATTTAAACCCTCTAGACTCTATTGCTGAAAAATTTCAGATTTTCTTTGTACTCCTAGTACAATGTGATGAAGTTGGCCTAGTATGTTGTCTTCATATTAAAACAATGTACTTTTAAATTTCACACTCAAGGTTGTCAATCCCATGTTCTAGATATTCTGTGATCCAAGTGCCACTGCACACTCTGAAAATAGTCTTCAGTGTGTTCCACACCTTTTTCCACAGTCAAAACAACTAGGTTTATACAAAAAACCCATTAATTTTTGCCCTGAGGACTCCTTTTTGGTCCTCTCATGCTTTGACTTATCTGAATTTTACAGAAAGCAGGTGAGTTTATAGGCTTCCCTGAACAGTAATAGGTGAGGCTTTTATTGAGCAGACTGTGGAAGAAGTGGTTCCCGAATATGAAAATTTATTGTGGTCTATTTAGACCAAGACTAATACAATTTTATGCTTCCTCCCTTGTCAGTTTTAGTGGTTCATAGAAAGAGAAACCTTTCCCAGTCAATTTAGGGACTGTGATCACAACCTTAAATCAGTGAAAGATAAAGATGAGAAATGGACGTTTAAGGGCATTTGTTACTCTCTGAAAGGTTTGTATGTTTTTCTAATGCATTAAGGAGCAATGCTGTGGAATATAATCTCCTGGGAAAGAGATTAGATCCAGGAAAATGGAAGATCCATGAAAGTGCTCTATTATTATTAAAATCATTTATTCTGTGAAAATTTTTAAGGAAAAATCGTACGGATACGCAATCAGCTGTAGATACTACTAAAAAAAAACCATTAATGTATGTGTTAGGCTAATGTAAAAAACCACATAAACCTCACATGTAAGTCATTATTCCCTTCTTAAAATGCATCAATCCTTTAAAATATAATTTCTCCTTTCTAACAAAGAGTGTAGGTCTACACGTAGAATGAAGTGCCTTGCAGACAGTTCCACATTTCTTTGATTTAGTTCTGCATCCATGGTTTTGTTAATGGAGCAGCATAATTGGTATTTTGTTTGGGATAATTGTCCCCTGTTGGAACTGGAATATGGAAGATGGCAATATACACAACAATATATATTTGTAAGGCCTACAAGTTCCATATTTCCAACACACCCATTGTAAATTAATATGAAATTTATTGTCAGCTTTTCTGCTAGGTCACATACCTTTTATGATCCTGTTAACAGGAAGCTTGAAGTCAGCAAGTATTTTCAGAAAATATATATAATTTTGTACATGTGACATTCACCTACATTTCATGCATCAAAATATTCAGCACCTCATTGTAATTCTTATCTTAAAATATCTGTTTTCCCTTTGTTATGCAAATTATACAGTAATTGAGGCAGTAATTGGGTAACATTATCACTAAATTGGGATCTGCCTGCAGAGGGCATGGGCAAAGAGAAAAGGATCCTGTTGGATTTCCTGAACTTGTAATGAGTTGCTGCTGGCAGAAAAGTCTTGAGCAGCTTAATTCTCTAGGAGATAAATCTGAATATATTGAAATGACAATGACAAGGCAGCAGCAAAGTTTGTTCCCAAGAATGCCTCTGTTTCAGGACAGCAGATGTGATTTGTGCTGACTGTACTTTATGTGCTCACATGACAGTAAACAACATTGGTTTTGGTCCTGAAAGATATTCAGTGTCAAAAGATATCAAGATGTTAGTTCCGCTAGACTGATAGAAAGGTGAATGGACCCATCCAAAAGCTCTGGGCTTGACTTAAAAATTTATCTTAATTTTCTCAGTCTTCCTGACTTGTACTTGTAAAAGTACTTGCTTAAGAGATTTGTGTTAGTCTTTTCTAACTTGGCTAGGAAGATTGCAAGCACACCTCCTAGAAATTGTTGATACTGTTGGAGAAACCCAAAAAGTTGGGTAGAGACAGGAAATTTTTGCAAGAATGAACAGCAATTACTTAACAGAATGAGCAAAATTATTTTCCCTTTCAGTTTCTAAAACCAGCTCAAAGTTGGGCAATGCTTTTACTTTTCCTTTTCTTGTAGAAGGTTGCACAGTGTAAGAGGAGAATGTATTGGTAACAATGCCAGTAAGTGTTGTGTGAATTTCGTGTTTATGTGTGCATATGAGAGGGGTCTAGTACCACCTTGAGCACATTTTAGAAAGTGTAATTCAGGGATCTGTGCTGGGGCAGTGCTTAGCTAAAAGATCTTGCTCTGCAGTTTCTTATCAGTTACCAGAAACTAGCATTTGTGTTAGCTGCATGCTTTTCAAGATGCCAAATAACGTGAATGTTAATTCAGCATTATGTTGCCTCCTGCTAACTTACCAGAAAGCAGGTTCTCATGGATAATGCTAGCAGAGCCTAGTGGAAGGGAGGAGCTGAAGGTGTCCAGCAGATGCCCCTTACTCTAGTGCATTGATCAGCAGCAGGTTCATTCATGGCAGCCTCTTTGTCCCACTTCTCTGTCTTCTCCCACGCTTGTTACTCTACAATACTTTCCATCCTCCCCTTCCTCCAACTTTGCCCTTGACAACATCCCATGGTAAGTTTTTAGCAATCCCTAAATACAGATTAAGGGCTTGCAGCCTGAAGCAAAAAAAGACTTTGTTTTGATTTCTGAATCCAGTGGTCCATGAATTCTAATGATGCATTTGTAACATTATTTTAAGATTTATTCTAAGTTCATCAGTCGGTTCATACTTATATTGTTTACTTGCAAGTGCGTATTGGCTGGGCCCTGAATAGGGTGCTTAGACAGAAGCAGAATTTCCTGGCATTTTGTGGTGCCTGTTAGATGCCTGCTGCCACTGATTTGATAGCCTAGCTCAAGGCATGTGAAAGTTCTCCCCTTAGTTAATCTGATATGTTAGCGGCATGTATTTTTCTTACATTCTGGTTGTCTTCATAAACTGTTAAGGTGGGTAATAGAAGCTTTATTCTTTTAATAATTTTATTTATTAATATAATAGCCTATGTTTGGGGAATTACACCACTAATAATTTGGCATAGATTTATGGAGGAGCACTTCTCTGGTACATGTGGGTGTTTTCCTAGAGTATTTTGTGGTTAAAGGATTGAAGGTGGTCACTCTTTGGACTTTATTTCTGATCTGAAAGGAGTTCTTAGCCAAGATATTTGTTGTCCTAGCCTTAATAAAGGGGGTTAGACAGTAATAGATTCAAACAAGTGGTCTTAGAGTAGCAGCCCTCCAAGAATGTGTTAGGCATCAATGAGCTACTAAGATTTTCATAGCAAATTTGCAAATGTATTTCAAGCTTATCTTGTTAAAGCTTGCATTGTTTTTTAGGGATCCTTCATTTATGAGATTTTGGATCCTCACTGATGAGAGACAGATCTATGTTTTGCATCTTTGTCATATATGTCTCTGTTATGTACTGATTAATGTTGAAATTATTTTGGAGGCAGATGCTGGATTCATGCATTCACTTCTTAAATATATTTTCATGTAAATAGCAATTCTATTCTGTGAGTCATAATTATATGCCACGAAACATCCATATTTTTTTTGACTATCACATTTTCCTACCTACCTCCTATTTCAGCAATTTATCTCTTAAGCATTACGTTTATAGTTTTATTTAAGTTCTAATATTCTGCAGAATTTTAATTTTCTTCTGCTGTGTGACTTACCTCTCCCCAAGATTCCTGCTTCTTATACACATGGATCTGTCTATAAGAATCCATGGAATGGATTATGACTATATAGGCATCATAAAAGAACACAGATTATCATTAAATATTTCCTGTAACTTGACAGAATTTAATACATGGGTGAGGCAGTGTTTGAACGCCCTGAAAATGAATTGAGTCATAGTAGCATCAGATGATTTCAGCTTTGTGATGATGACTGATAGTCATGTTTCTCAGCAAGGCTGAATCAGTGTAGAACTCAGTAGTCTTCTGAACTTACAAAAAGAAACGTTGATTTGCAGTGGAAGACTAAGAAAGAACTCCCAGTTCTAATGAGTCAGGGCACATTATGTGATATTGAAAAAGCTCTCTGCATTTGTTAATTTCATTTGTCTTGGATATAGAATGTATATCTGCCCAGAATAAAAGCACTTCAAGGTGTGTGTCCTCCTGTCCGTGCATAATGCTTTGGTACTGTGCATCAAACCAATGAATTTAACTTAAATTACAGTTGCTCTACTCTTAATATCTATATAGTAGCATGGGCGGTCGTGCTCAGGAATCATGGAATCATATTTCTAAATTAAGATATAGCTTAAACATAGTACAGAAACTTATTGTTGTATCCCATGTATTGAGTGGATTTGTTTAATGCGCGAGGGCGTACGCGGCCCTATGTCCGGCTAGCAGAGAGGGTATGGTGGCCGACGCCCCTACGCATCAGAAGGCCAGCCCCCCTTGGCATCTTGGCCTCGGGCTGGGCTGGATGTCGGACTTGGATTCGCGCTGGACGAGACGAGAGAGGAGGCGACCACTTGCTGGGGGTGACACGTCGGTTTATTGAAGTGCCGGTGGCAACCAACAGATGGACATGCCCACAGCAAATGGCAACCAACAAATAGGAATGGCACCCACAGCAAATGGCCCCGACTAGTGGGAGAGACAAAGTTTTAAAGGGAATGGGAGGAGAAGGGAGGGAAGCCCAGCTATCCAATAGGAAAACATAAAGGGAGGTGTTGAACATAATTGACATACATAACTAACCAGTGAATACAAAGTAAAGGAGGGGCCCCGGGACCACAGCCAACCACAACCCCCAGAGAGAAGAAGATTCTGGAAGGCTGGGAGGAGAGGGGGGTGATTGACTGGGCCCAGGGAGGAGAAAACTTTGCTTATATGGTGGGATAAGGGAGGAGCAATTATGTAACTTGGGAGATTGGCAACTGAAAAAAAGGGCAGGGTAACCATAGCAACTCAACTGTCAGGGCAACAGTGGCGGGGAAAACTGGGGAGGGAGGAACCATTTACAGAGAACAAAAGGGGGACATATATAAAATGGGGGAGCAAACTGAGAAACTTAAAAACACACCACAACAGTTTAACAAATTAATTTTCTGATTTCAGTTATAATGATCATAATATTGTTCTAAGTTCAGTGGTTCTAAAGAAGTGGTACTTTTTAAACCTCTCTCTTATTTAACAATTCTCTGTCATCCTCTGTCTCAGCCTGTTTTCCTAAATGCTTCCTTTTGCAGGTTGTATTACAGTGAGAAGAGCTATGAATTCTCTGGAAAATGGGAATGTGTTGTATTCTTTATTAAGGCAACATTTGTTAAACTCACCAAAATAAAGCTTAATGAACAGCCTATAACACAAAATATTTCCACAGAGAACACTTTGTTACAGAACAAAAACACCTGCTAGAACTAATGAACCCTGAAAACTGCCAGGTTTTGTAGCTGAGATGTCCATTAACATTAGCAGTGTTTATAACAATGACAGTGTATTGACATATTTTGTTTAACAGTAAATCTATTTGTATACTGCTACACAAGTCATTTCAGATTTCAGCCAGAATTAATTTTTCCATTTATGGAGCAGGGAAAAAGTGTTTCAAAGTATTTTAATAATTTTCTTTCAAAATTCTTGGACATTTTACTGATAAACCCATAAATTTTTAGTTTTGAAGACTGGCTTTGTAGTTCTCAAGCTTTCAAGGTCATGCTTTAAAATAATCCTGTTGAATACTCTGTGAGAGTTATAACATCTCACAAGTGGGCAAAATACAGAGCAAAACACTGGGTTTATAATACAGGGAAACAAAATTATTTTAAAGTGATGCTTATTTCTATTTTTCAGTCTCAATACAAAAAATATCCAAGTGGTTACACAACTCCCACGCTTGTTTACCCTTCTAAATATTAAAAAACATTTTTGTAAGTGAAGATGTATTTGCACTTTTGGGTTCATTTTTTTTAACTAATTCTTTTTCCACGCTGCTTTGAACAGCTATTTTCAGTGCTTATTTTGGTTATTTGGTGCAGATGAAACCCATTTAAAAAGATTAATTAAATAATTAAAGTACATCCACAGTATGGGTTTCGAGTGCTTTAGGTGCACAGAATCAGAGAAGTTAAGTTTTCCCCACACTGGCAGAACCTTTTCAGTAGTACAGCAAGCTTTTGGGTTTTCTGGTACTGCTTTTTTTTTTCTCTCTCTTTGCAGAAATCTGAATGTAAGAGAAAAATGAATGATTTCTTTGCAGTTTTGTTTAGTTGGTAGAGTTCTAGGTGCCTGTTGCACTGAAATACTCAGGAAATTCAATCTCTTATTTATACCATACATTTAGATAAATGTATCTAAACTAGAATAAAAATTCTATGTACAGTAATCCTGTTTTTTAAAAGCTATAGTAAAAATAATTTTGGTCAGCAGAGAGTGAGCCAAATTCTGTCTGTGGATATCTTTCTGGAATCTCCAAAGACAACTTCTCTCATGTTGCAGTTAAGAGAGAATAGAGATTGGTTTAAAATAATTAAGAAAGCCAGAAATCTCTGACATCTGGCTTTAAGTGTAAGGGAAAATCTTATTTCTGAAGAGGAATTCCCCAAACTAAAATAAATATCTCAACCTTGTTTTAATTGCATCATTTATAATTTTGGACTCAATGAATTTTAAAGAAAATAGCCTGAAGATCATGAAGATTGGACAATGTGTCAAAAATTCACTATATGACTTTTTCTTTAAAATTTCAGATTAATCTCTTTTTCAAATAAATAGCACATCTGTACTAATTCCTTTTTCCTTCATTTGCAGATGCAGAGCCGCGGTATTTGGTTTCAGTAAGACCAGCACGCGTTTCAAATAACAAGAAATCTTGTTCAGGTATTTTAATATTACTGCATCTCTTTCTTAAAATATTTGAAAGAAAACAGACCCTTGTGCTGGGTTTCTCTGAAAAGATGTTTCTACCTGTAGGCATCTCACTGGGATGCACAAATTCCGTACATGGAAAGGTAAAATATAGGACAGTGTTTCCTAGTCAGTAGCCACACACATGGTGCCCAAAACATGAAGATGTACCTAAAGATTTTGCATAAAGTTCTTACAAATGAGAATTTAAATTTAGAATACTAACTTCTGATGTTTAAAGACATTAAAATTATCCTTCCCAAACTACAAGTAAGGATTCCTTCATCCATAGACATGTTAATGCTCTTCATTCCTCATTGGAAAATGGTAGTGCAATCTACTACTAAGTTTGCTAATGCAAGAGGTTACAAAAAGTGATATTTCCAGCTGAATCTATACACGGCAGAATAGAAATCTGAACTTTGTTTTCATAGTTTCAAAGTCTTCCTATATGACCATAATCATATGGTTAATATTGTCGATTCTGAATTCCTTACTTTAATGTGGAGACTTCTTGCAGGAAGTATTTTCTTGCAGGCAGAATTTTTTGTAACTGGACGGTTACAAAAAATAAACTCATGACCTATCCCTGGGAGCACTCAAGGTCAGGTTGGACAGATCACGTCTGAGAAACCTGATCCAACTGAAGATGTCCCTGCTCATGGCAGAGGACTTGGACTAGAAGGTCCTTAAAAGTCCCTTACAACCCAAATTATTCTATGATCTTTGGATTATTTTTTTTTTCCTAACTCCTGGTAATGATTGGGATAAACCTTTTCTTGCTCTATGCCAGGTATAACACAATGTCTGGAAAGATTTTGGAAAGTGATTTAACCTTCAGCCTTCAGATGCAGCATATATATATGTTGGTTTTTAACATAGGTTTTGTAGCAACATATTCATAATCAACATAAAGTTAAAACCAGCATGGTTAACATTTCTAAATGTACACACATGTATTGGTTGAAAATAGGCTGTCGGGCTGTCACTGGCAATAGGGTTGAAAAGATGTCAGTAGAAAGTTAGTCAAATCTGGTTCACAACAGTGAGAAAAAACCCTTTAGATCAGTGACTTATAAATTTTCAGGAAATGTTGGTCACCTGTATGTTTTGAGGAGGTACAGATCCTTTAGATTTTTGAAGTATGTAATGTGATGTAAATATACTGATTTCCTATAGTCAATCATCTTTCAAACACCAGAGATTCTCCTTGGGCCTATAGTAGTTCATAAACTACAGGTTCAAAATAGAGTCTCTACATAATTTGTTCATTTCCATCTGTTAGCTTTTAAACTTTCTTTAAAATAAGTTATTTCTTCCCACAAGAACTGTACTCCTTTATACAGAGCAAAGCTGAAGTTCAGTATCATGCAAAACCTGATTTCAATATAGTCAGTAATTAAAGGAGAAAATTCCTGCTGATAAAGACACTGATTCAGATCTGCCTCAGTTAAAAGCAAAAGAACTTTTGTAGGTTTTATTTCACTCTTAAGAATGCCCTAGAAAATATTTATTATGTGTAGAAATATTTGCAGTGTTACTGAGAAACCTGCCAAGCAGTTACTATTTTTATCACATCCATGGAGGCTTTCTTATGTCCTGGACTCTGTCATGTCTTCTGTGATATAGTCCAAGATAGCCAGAGTTTTTAATTTAATCTACCTATACCAAGTGTACTTAAATCACCAAATTGCCTTTTCAAAAAACTAGTTTTAACTGGAATGTTAGGTTGAAAAAATGTTCATGTGACACTGCCACTTTTGTAAATCATATGTTAAAAATAATGACCATGAAAATTAGAGAACTGTTGTACTTTTCCCTTCAAGCTTAGAAGAGATCTTCATTTACTTAATTATCCATGTGCAAAAACTTTCCTTTGCATAACACAGGAGAGAGAAATTAACTTTATATGTTCCTTGTGTAGGTCGGAACAAGACACAGAAGCCCCTGCAGCTGGTGGTTGGCACTCTCACCCCAACCTCTGTGTTCCTCTCCTGGGGCATCCTGGTCAACCCTCAGCATGACTGGACAGCAACAAGTAACTGTGCTAGTGACAGGTAACAACAGAAATGGATGGGCTTTATTGCTACCATGAGTTCCCTCAGGACAGCTCCCTGCTGTGATTAATATAAATTTACAGTAAAAATTAAAGCGTGGCAAACAATAATTCTGAATGTGAAGTCAGTTTTTTCATTTGCTCACGCTAGTGCTTTGCAAATCTTTACTTGACAGCAACTTTAGTGAGACATCTACATGCTGAATTACAAATCTTGCTATTTCACACTGGATCCTTTGTTCTTAAATTAATGGCCTTGGATCTACCTTCGCTTGTATCTCAACCAATTGAAACTTTGTTAAATTACAGGAAATATTTTACTTTAGAGTTGACTGAAAAAGTGTAAAAGAAGCCTTTTGTTGTGCTGAGCTGGGGGAATGATGCCTTAACACCGTTTGATTTTTGGTTTTTTATTTTATCTTATCACTAAAACTGATACAGAACAGCTTTCATTAATTTTCTGTTGCAAGTAAAAAAGGATCTCTTCTATGTTAATATTTTTGGCATGTACTGGGCGACACAGTAGGTGGGAAACTCAGGAAGTCTTGCCAAGTAGCAGTTTCAAGATAAGTCATAGTGCAGAAGAACTTCTCAATTAAATGCACTATTATGGTTTAGTCAACCCTCTGTAGATGAATAAAATTATTTAAATTGCTAATGCAGATGTTTTCCCTCTTGTGTTTCTCTTTATATTCTTCTTTGATGACGGAAGAATATTTTTATTTTCATTTACATTGTATGAAGCTCTATTCTACTCAACAGTGTTTTGTAAAACTAAAAAGAAACATTGTGAACCCATGGGATACGTCTACATGTTTTGCAACTGTTATCTTTTGTGTTTTAAATGTTTTTTGGTTGGGTTTTTTTTTGGTTCAGAACATTTCTTTTACCTGTCTAATATTTTTCGAATTTGTAGCTATCTAATTTAGACTTGACTTTTCTTACTCTGGTGTTCATAAAAAAACTCTAGCTGACATGATTAAGCTGGATGTCAAACATAGACTATGTAGAAAACACATCCCATTTAGCCAAAATTACTTTTTTTCATACCTTTACAAAAGTTTCATACCTTTACAAAAGGACTGATCCTTTTCAAGCATCAGAAACTTCTAATGAAAAAATTTTGGATCTTCATCACCAATCAGAATTTCAAACATTATTGAAAACATGTTAATGTTTGTTAGGAAATAGTTATGAAATGTTAGTGAATGTCCATGGATGAAATCTGATCAGATTTTTCTTCAATAGAAATAAAAGTTGGTTAAGGCTCAGATTTTGCTCTTTCAGCAAAGGAAGCAGCAAATATTTTCCTACTGTGTGAAACTGAAGAAATGAGCTGATTTTGGATGAGCCTGTAAAGTGTTCGAACATAGTGGTTTTATCTTTGTGATGCGTCATCAAGGAACTTATCTTTATGTGATGTGTCAGCACCGATATTGCAGCAGCCATTGTGCAGTGGGAATGAAGAACACTTCAGGAGAAGCCCATATCCTGTATCCCTCTATCCTAATCCACCTGGAAATTCAAGGCAAATGGTATCCACCACCATGCCTTCATCAATTCTGTGTTTTCTCCTCAGTAGCTGAATGTTCTTTTTGGCCATTCATTGACTCAAAGTTGGAACAAAGTTTTTAATATAGTTTTTCAGTTAGGGCAGTGTGCTACTAGTGTCTTGCTACGTTTAGAATATATTCTGAGGTATTCCTCCTCTCAGGAATTAAAGTGTGCATTTTAGTGAAATATTGTCAGACAGGAGTAGCTAGTTTGAAAACATTTCTATCTGTTACAAATGGTCTTATCAAAGATAGGTATATTCCTATAACCAGATTTCTGTTTTGCAATCAAGCATAACAAGAAAGTTAATGAAGAAAAAAAAGTCACTTAAGTGGTGCTCTTATTAATTTTACCCTTACTGGACCAAAGTGCTTGTGATTTGTATAAATTATGAGAACAGTTGCCCAAGTGACCATGGTGTGTATATGTAGAATTCTAAAAAAGATTAGATCCACATATAGTTCTAGTCAGTGTGTAGAAGAAAAACTATTAATTTATTATATTGATTTGAATTGCTGTTGATAATGTACAATAAGAAAAAAATAGGAAGCAGCCCATTCTTAGCAAGTTAGTGTTGTGATAAAAGTACAATTCTTAAAAAGCCAGTAACAGATTCACCAAAATTTCAGGGGCAATCTACCTGGCTTGATGCTTTTTCATCTGGCATATTCTCCTTACTGTGATTGTTAATCATTCTTAAGATTTCTGGCTAACTTCTAACCTTTGGCATTGGCAGCACATAGCAGTACTCAGGACCTCTTAACTCAGTTCTGTCAGTCAATGTCCCACCAAGGCTTAAATTTGTAACTCCCCATGACCTGAAATGGAGTCACTGTTCTCAGCCTCAGATTTTACCATCTCCATGTGGATGTTAGGCTTTTGTACAAGTGTTGCATAATAAAAGTTATTTCAATGTGTTACTGAGTCAGAAGATAGAAACCACATGGAATAGCACAGTTCTGCTGGCCAAGGTTTTCTCCAGTGCAAGTTTGACCTCAGTGGGATATTCCTTGGAAGATCTGGATTTGTGAGCAAATGAGTTTGGAGTAAGAGGTGCCATATTCTCCAAGAGCCTTGATATCTTTTACTGCTTCAGTGAAATTACTGCTTCCTTCTTCAGGGAACATAGTGGTCTTCTGGATCTATGAGATTTTTAAGAAACTCCGATGAAAAAATTTACTGTGACATTTTTCAACAAGCCATTCTTTTGGCTTAACTCCCTAAAGATTAAGAGCATAAGCCAATAAAGTGCTACATATTTCCCTCAAGATAACCCCAAATGCTAATCCCCTGTAGAAACAAAAGTATTCACTGCTATTTTTGTGGACTGGAAATGGAAGGTGAAATTTTGAAGCATTCTTCAAGTGCCTAATATCTCTCATCAGAACCCTGAACACTAGAATTTAAACCAAACCAAAAATATCTAAATCAAAAAACTCAAGTACAGTTGGTGGAACCTTTCTCAGTATCCTCTGCTTTCTGACACGAGTGGAAGACAGTTGATGAGGGAAGATGGCAAAATCACAATATGCTGCTGCACAGTCATGTTCAGTTCCTCTTTTTATTATTTCCAAGAGAGTAAGAGGTTTTTTCCCTCTCTGCCTAGCTGTGTTCAAACAAATATTAGTGGACAGATCTGTCAAAATAAAAGTACTCATTTACTCTCCATCCAGGTCTGAAAAAGAGAGAATACTCTGTAGATTTTTCGTTCTTCATATTTGCTTTGATTAGGACACCTCTGTAGCTGGGGGTCAAAAAAGGTGCACTTGAACTTTCATTTCTTTAGGAAGAAAAGTCAGGGGATCGAACAAAACCCATTATTTTCTGTGTTAGATTAAAGCAGAGTTTATAGATACAGTAAAATATAATATTCTATTGAGTGGATTGTGTAGAAGAACGAAACATTTTCAGATACATGCCAAAATAGGAATTTAAAATCTGAAGGTATGTCTATTTTAAGTTAAATGCTGTGACATTTTCACATTGGCATTGTTTTAAATTGCTTTACCTGTAATTTAAATGTCCTAATGTTGTACTTGCAAGTATCAGAAATTTTGTGGTTTATTTTGTTTTTATCTGATGCTTTAAAAAGAAAATGTAAGAAAAACAATAAGGGAAAACCAGGGAAGAGTCCATACTTAGTCTTTGTGTTGCATAGTACATAGAAGTAGGGTTTTTAAAATCTGAAATTCAGAAATAAATGTGCCTATCTCCTCCTGTGCTTATTTACAAACTTCCATCATTATGCAGCTGCCAACTAAGTCATCCTTTGTCTTGCAAGTGTCATACAAAATGTATTTTAAACATAGCAGAATTTCTGAGAGGAAAACATACAGCAGCAAATCCACTTCTTGAGTTTCAGATGCGTTTGAGTTGCTGTTGTGAGAGCACATGCTAAAAGCTTGTTTAAATTGGAATGACATGTTCAGTCTCTCCTTTTTCAGATTCTCACTCTTCATTTCAGTGATTCTACTAAAAGTTTTAAGTGGAAGAAGTGAATTTTAGTGATCATGTAAGAGTCAAAACTAAATTAGAAAGTGCTTTGCAATCTTAACTGGTAACCATCACTGGTGTCATTCTTTCCGTTTTTTATATATGCCAGTGCCTGTTACTTTAAAGTAAACTTAGCAGTTAAAAAGGAAACAATATAATCAACTTCATAGGTCAATTTGGGCAACTCTCAGTGTATGAAAAATCATATTTCAAACCATTTCTTTTATTGCTTTCTAGCATTAAATGGATGCTGCACTTCTAATGAAGTCTAACTTTAAATAAATAAATACCTGTTATGCTGATAGTCTCTTTTAAAAAATTCTGATTACATTCCTTTGAACAAAAAAGAAATGAGCTTTCTAATCTATTGTCTCTGGCAACACAAAATCACAGAGCTGGAATGTTTTTATATCTCAAAGTCTTAATTGTTTGTTTAGTGTTACGTGTGACTAAAATAGTCATGATTAAGTTGTTTGGAGTTTTGGTTGGGACCTGGTTCCAAATAAATCCATGGTATTTATACAAACTGACCTAGTCTTGAAATCTCACAAAACCATCTGCCTTATAAGATTTCCAGTATCTAATTGTTTGTGTCTGAATATTTGACTGTGGAAGCGTGTTCTGGGAACCTGGCTGAAATGAGATTTGGTTTAAAAATGGAAAAATGGCACTGGAATTCTTGGCAAAACAGTATCATTCACACTGATAGATGAAAACTTAGTGTCTTGCCTATCCATCCTAGGATTCTACTTCTTTTAACAGTGGACAAGATTTGCTTCATCTCAAAAGCAAAAACCCTCTGTGCTCTTTCCTTAAAATTGTCATTTTATTTTGGTTTCTAGTACAACAAAAGGCTGTCTCTAAAGTGAGAGAGTAGAGTTTGCATTGTAGAGTTTTAAAAAACAAACTTTGTAATCTGAACATAGAAGAGAAACAGCCTTTTGTGTCAGGCTGAGAGTCTTTTACATTGACTCTGCAGCCACAGTAATCCCTGCAGTCATTGGCCTATGAGTAATCTTGTGCTCTTGTGGCTTCCTTTGAATTATGAACTTGGTCTCACTTATTTTATTTCTGCCATCACACTTTGTTTACATCTTATGTGGAGGCAAGCAAAGTAAAAATATCATCAAAGATACAGAGTTTCAAGAATGTAGACATAATACATTCTATGATTTTACACAAATATGTATGGAGGGAGGCTCTCTTGATGAATGTAGGCTCTTTATTCCTCTGCTGTGGCGGATTTTGCTTTTTTTCCCCTCATTATTACAGAGATTATTTCTGAGTGCAACAAAACCTCTCACCTGCTCATGCCACCTTTTGTTTTAAATTATTGGAGTTTTAGCTGTCCAGTAAAAAGGAAGGAGGTGAAATTTTTCTACAGTTCCTAGGGTGGCCTCATTGGTGGTATTTTCAAATGAGTGAAGCATTGCCTGTTAGTGGAGAGAGGGAGGAGCTAACTTTTATGGAGTTTGACAAAAGAGCTCTAATGTTTTATAGAGTGCTAGCTGGCAAACAGAGTAACCCCTGCAATCATTTGATTAATATTTGTTGTAAATATAAATACAAGAGTATTCAATAAACATTTTTCTGGTAAATTGTTCCCCACCAAAACACATAACAAATCAATTAATTGAAATGAATTGTTAAGTTAAATATTGTTAGGTCTTTATGCCTGCTGGGAATCTAGATTGAAATAATTTATCACCAAGCATAGCTGGGTGTGCCATCTCCTTGCTGAAACATCAAACCAGTATTCACAGGTGGGAATAGCATTTCTAGGAGCATTCCACAGTGTATTAGCTGTTAGAACCCTGTGGTGAGCAATCAGTTTTTCCTTTTCTTGCTTCACAGAGATAATGGGAAATATTTTATTTGAGAAACATGTAGTGTAGCTTTCCCTTCTGTGTTAGTATGACAGCGCTCTATTTCAGCCTGCCTTATGTTGTTCTGGAGGGGATCTATGCAGATGTTTTGCTGAATGTTTCCAGTTCAGCCAGCTGCACTCATTTTGTGCCTGTATGTCACTGCCGCGAGGGGATTGATAGATGTGAGTGGTGACTGGATCTTGCTGCTTACTCGTGTCTTCAATTATATGTGTTGACTGTTTGATATTGTATTTTTGATGAAAGAAAGGTTCGAAAAAGGGAGAAATTAAAATTACAACAATATTCAATCAGTACAGTGTTCTCAGGCAGACACTGAAATTGCATTTTATTTGGCAGTTTTTTGGTCTGGTTTAACAATGAGTTGTTGTTCTTTGATGACAAAACTTGGCATTTCTGAATTTTCACTCTATAAACAAATGATTGCATTTTCCCAAAAGCACATGTAGATATTTAGATATTTTTAATAGTCAAATGATTGTGACCTGCAAATTTTTACATGGAACTTCATTTTTATTGCTTTTTATTGAAATGGTTGAGGAAATTCTGTCATCACAGTCAGTGTTTTTAGTACTCACTATGGCAAGTTTCCACTGAAATAATTATACCCTTGGTGAAGTTTTTATAGGCTTGGAAATCTTGGAGTTGAGAGCACATTTCTTCTGTGCTGTATGTTTCTCTTTCTTTCTAATGGCATAGTTTGGCACAGTTATGAAAATCTTCTTTTCAGATTTTATAATAGTCTTGAGTTTAAGTGAAAGGTGGGGCCTTTTTTTTTTAATTGTGCATGTGTTCTTGGTATTTTAATTTATATTAGAGTGAAGAAATTTCCAGGTGTGGAGACAGCATTAAAAAGTAGAACATTTTGTGTGCTAGAAGCAAGTGGGGACAGCCACTTAAAAGCCTATTCATTATCAACAAGTTTTTAGTGTTTTTTTTCCTCCTTGTTTCTGATGCAGCTGTTCTTTTAGATTTTCCAATAACTGAACTGAAGCACTATACTCTCTTTTTTCCATCACATACAAACACTTTATTTCTATCCCATTGGATTAAAAAGGTAGGAAAAGGTAAGGATGAAGACGAAAGCCAATGAAAATTCTTCTTTCAGGCAAGGGAAGAAGGTGACTATTTCCACTTGAATTCACATCTGATGTCTGTCTATACTTATTCCAAATCTCTCTCCAAAAAACTGTATGGGGTCCAGTAAGAGGCATTTGTTTTGAAGATTAAATTTGTTTATTAAAGTTACATCCTTTGCAAGACAGTGACAGGGAGTTCAAATAAGCTTTTCCTGTTGGTTAATGTCTCTGTGACTACATACAAATAGATTAGGAGGACAAAGGAGAATAATTTTTCCTTCTTTTAATGTTGCCAATAATGGATTGTTTAAAACGTTCTTTGTCAGTTCAACTGACAATTAGATCTATTATTTGACATTTGATTAGATCACAGCCCACAGAATTAAAGAGGCAGATTATTACTTGGTAGTCCTGGAACTGAGAGTGGATATTAACTACATGTCTGTCTTTATTTTTCTCCTTGCTGTTTTCTTTCTTTCCTTTTCAAGTTGTAAGTTAGACTGTATCTTGTTTTGAACACAAAGTAGTACAGTTAATGAAGTTATGTGAGCCAACATAAATACTGATCTTGGAACCCGGTGAAGTACCTGAATTGTAGCTCCTGGTTTACAAGGAGAATCTGTATTTTTGGTGCCAAGAAAACAAATTTGACAGTTATGAGATAAAGTATGTAAACAAAGTGAACCATTATGTATGGAAATATTTTCCATGAGTGACACTTGCCTTGTCTTAGGTTGTGTTTTAATAGTGAAGTAGGAATTTCTGTCTACTCAACAGTCACATTTCATTAAGCTGTACTCTGAAAATGCTCTTCTGTAACTTCAGCAGAAGCAGCTTTATGAATTGGCTGTATTAGATTTGGTCCACTAAGTAATTTTAATCTGGACTTTTGAAAATTTTTCAGTTGTTTGAGAATCTTTTTTGGTTGGTTTGAGGTTTTTTAAGGAAGAGATTCCTTTGTCTCTATATAATTGCCAGTATAATGCCTATAATAAATCTCACAACCTTGTTTTGCATGCATTAAGTTTTTCTATTTGAGTGTGGCAAAATTCAATTTGACTGAATTTGTCCCTTTTCAGATGATGTAAATGTGAGATAGATATGGATGATGGATATGAGTTATTTATGTTATGTGTAACAATTTTCAGTAATACTTGGATTAAAAAGTTGCTAAATCTCTCTGAGATTTGATTTTCCAAGAAAAGAAACCTCCACTCCATTCTAGTAGTGATTCAGTAAGTATATTGAAAATGAGATTATGTCAGCCAAGGGAGTTCTTGTGCTGAAGCTCTCACCATTTCCACTACCTTGATTTTGATTGGTTAACAGTGCAGTCATGCTTTTTCAGGGTGGTGCTCCTTGACAGAATTGGGCAATTTCTGGAGAAATGTTTCCTAATTTCACAATCTGTTAACATTCATCATGTTATTAAACTGCTGGAAGTA
Organism: Zonotrichia leucophrys gambelii; assembly: GCF_028769735.1. NCBI lineage: Eukaryota > Metazoa > Chordata > Aves > Passeriformes > Passerellidae > Zonotrichia > Zonotrichia leucophrys. The sequence goes on from NC_088169.1 coordinate 100,138,799, forward strand.
ATGTCTTGGTTTATTTTTTTTGTTTGAAGTGGGGGCAATACATAATGGGATCTCTGAATGAGGAATGTATTATGCAAAGAACAGATATTACTGGTTTTCCCTGGATAATGTTTTTGGACTAATTTTGACAGGAACACCTTTCACTGGATGAATGTAGATGATTTTGAGAAATCAGTGAGGCTTCTTGACTAGCAGACTCATGCTTCAAATGACTGGTTCTGGCATATGTCAGAATTACAGCAACTACTTGGACAATGAACTTACACTTTGTGGTTAAAACCTTGCATAGAATGGATATTTGTGAATAAGGAGACTGTTCTTTTGCTCTTTGTACAATATTCCTAATGTCAGGGTCTATATGATGGGGTATATGTATGTGGAATTAATCTGGCTTTTCTGATATTTGGTGTCCATTAAAAGCCAGAAAGAACAACATCATCATCATTATTATTTCATTATAATAATTATTGTTATCATTATTATAATTATTATTTTCTCACAAAAATTGTTGTAGTGAGTCCTTTGCGTAGATTTATTTTTTTTCTCCGAGCAGGTTCTATACAGTTCGCTACAGAGAAAAAGGTAAAGACAAGAAATGGGTTTTTCAGCTCTGCCCAGCTACAGAGACAGTGATTGACAATCTGAAGCCAAACACACCTTATGAATTTGGAGTTAAAGACAATGCAGAGGATAGTGTTTGGAGCAAGACTTTGAATCATAAAACAGTTCTCTCTGGTAAGTATTTGACCATAGTTAATCAAATAGCTGCTGGTTTTGACAGTATTTTCCCCTCTACTATGGAATTAAAATAAGCTACTGATCGAGTTTTTATTGTTTAAATGTCATGCATTACGCCCCTAAAAATTCTCTTATGAATTGCTGAAACTAGAAATATTTTGGTTTTGAAAAACTGCCACCTAGTCTTCTGAAAGGCGTTCTCTTCTCATTGCAAATAGAGGATCTGCTGCAGGTTGATAGAATTCTAATGGTGTTTGGTACAGATACACATCAAGTGTTGAGTATGAATATTTAGACTTCTGACTGAATTCTAAGCTTTTTCCTTAGGCCATGAATAATAAGATGATCAAGTAATGAACTAATCCATCAACCATCACCCAACTAATCCACTGAATTTCTTTTCCATCATGAGTGATAGAAATGATTAGTGTTATTTGAATCTTCTTTTACACCTGCATTTGCATTGAAGCTGGTCTTCAAGCTAGACAGGACCTGTCCTGCCTCAATGGGCCCTTTATGACTCCACTCAAACGATGAATTTGAAGCTAATTTACAATCAAAGTATTATATGGATCATGTCTGAAGCATGCAGTGTCATGTATGCTTTTGTTTTAGTTTTCATGGAGCAGTGTATAACACCTATGGCTGGCTGTCAGTCATATTTTAAGATTCTCGTCTGAAATCCCAAGATAATGCAGGAAAAGTGATGTCAAATTGACCCTTGTAAAAGCATGTATTGCTGTAAGAATCACTCATACCTGTAGAGGAAATAGGCATCAGTAGAGTTTTCCTCCTTGTAATGAGAAGAGAGGACTTAACAGATTATCCCATTTGATTTATTTTCTCAAATATTTGCATAAAAGTATTTTGAAACTTGATGTTGCTCAGGAGATGGTGGAAACTCCTATGCTTAGTATTTTTAGCTTCACTCAAAATATAAAGAATGCGAATTCTCATTAGAGAGCCTTATTCATATGAGATTTCCAGCTGAAATTTAATTTGGACTTCACTTTTGACTTGTAGGTAAGTTACAGAGCTCAATATACTTGAGGATAGGCAGGGGAGCAACATGGTGGCTTGCAACACTGGGGAAACCTTCATACTCCCTAATAAACAGCTTTGTTGGCCTTAATTATAGAGTACAAAGCTTTGAAGCACATGCCCAGTGTCCTTGGAGCTGTTTTAGCTGTCCAGAATAATGCCATGGATATAGCACACCTTAGAGAGGATATTGGTGGTAGCCTTTATCTATACCTCACAAAAAGCTCTGCTTTGCAGCCTGACAGATATCCTACCAAGTGGTTTTTTTCTGTTTTTTTCTACATTTCAAATGTCTTAAAGTCATCTGTAGAGCAAGTGATGAAATATATTTCAGCTCTTAGAATAAGAGGGAGTGATGAGTGCAAATATTTATTGTTTATTACTTGTTAAAGACTGGTGAAAAAATTACCAAATTTTATCTTTCTATATGATGTATTTCTAAATTCTGTTTCTTACAGACATTTGACATTTTTAATAGGTCAGGAGAATCATTCATGTTAGCTTGTGGAGACCCATTGAGTTTGGTTGAAAGATTATTTCTTCTAAGAGTTCATATTCTATTTACATAAGATTTCTTCTGTCTGCAGTGTAGACTTGTGTATTCAGTGGATGCTTCTGCAGCAGCTAAATCCCAGGAGTTTGTAATTACCCTGCATGTCTATATTCTGATCTTCTGATAAAGAATCTTATAATAGGAAAATTGTCAACACTTTCAAATTCAAGCCTTTCATATTTTTAGTGGTAGATACAGAAAATGTGGGCAGTAAACAGAGTGTGTGTATTTATAATAAATGTACAACCAGATCCCTGTAAAGTTTATCAGTCAACATGAACAGACACTTCTTTTCTGTGCTAATTCCTTGTTCTGTGTCAAGTTCTTCTCATATAGGAGAAGCATCTGAACCAATACCAAACATCCTTCACTGTACATGTTCTTTATCCCTCTGAAGAATATATCAGTTATAGAAACTGAAAGTTCTTGTGCATGTTCCTGGATCTGTTGAATCCACAGGCTGAATTTTTGTTATATACTAAACATGTTGGGAGGGGTTGGGAGGAGAATCTGCTTTTAATTCATTATTTGAAAACACATTAAAGGCATGGCAAAAGTTCAACATTTATTTAACTGATTTTTTTCAGAAGAGATGAAAGTAGCTCATTTCAGACTGTCTTGCCATGATTTTCTCATGAAGTCATTGAGAAACTTCTGTCACTTTTCTCTTGAATTTAGGCCAATAGTAAGTCCTGTTATTTAGAAGTACCAAGCACTTTGAAAGACTTGTTTCCAACTCAAGTGTATCTCAATTGATATTTCTTTAGAGTTTAAATTTTTTTCTACTTCTCATTTGTTTAGGATGGAATTTGTAAAAAAATGTGATAACATGCAGCTTGACTCTTGTTTGCACATCCATTGTTGAAAGGGCAGCAGAAAAGTGTAAAGGTTGAAGATGCAGAGAAAGTTTGAAGCAGCGAGCTAGAATTGAGTAGGTGCTGAACAGGACTGTTTCTTGACTTACTCAACAGCTGCATCACAAGAAACTTCTAATACTTAGAAACTAAGAGGAAAACTTAAGAGAAAAAAATTCAGAGTTTAAGCTTGGAGTTTGTTGATACACTGAGATAAACAAAACCATAAACAAAACAAGAAGAATACGTTTCATTTCCTTGCTGTCAAAATGTGAAGAGAGGGACTTGCAGATATATTAATGGATCTGGAGACACAGGACAAAACAATTTTTCCATTATGTGTTTTTTATACAGGCTTTTAATTAAGCCTTCTAACTTTCCAAGCTGACAAATAAAAGATGAATAAACTTGGTTTGCTTTGCTTTGGACACAACAAAAAATTAATTCTGTGAATTTATTTTTCTTTCTGTCAAAACAGGTAAAAAAGTAAATGGACAACTCCAGAATATGTATAAGTTGGTACCCAATTCCCAAACACAGGTATGCAAAACGTCTCTTTTTTAAGCTGATTTGTATTTTATATGATCAAATTTTTTATTCTCTGTTAGTGTTCAGTGAGAAAGAAATTATCAAGGCCACAAACTGCCAATATAGAAAGCAATCTGTTAAATGCACTGTGTGGAAAATGTTTAAAAGGACCAAATAACTGAGAACTGTAACTGAGATGATTACCTACACTTTTTCCAACCTATCTAAGATAAATCTGATAATTTCCAGCTGTAGATTCAAAACCTAGACATTGGTTATTCCTTTGTAGAAATCAGGTTTGTTAAACTGTGATATTTGTTGTGATCAGTTAAGTTAGGGAAAACATGGTGATGTGATTTTATAGAGTTATTTTGTATATACTCAAGTTTTCTAAATTAGTCATCCCACTGAATTCACTGATAGTTCCCATATGTGAGGCAAGTGTTTGCAGAACCAGAGGAAGCTGGAAAGGGCAATTTAATCAAGTTTGCTAGGCTGTCCATTAAATCCTTTTATGTGGCATGGTAAAATTTTTACCATTTAATTTAAAAAAATTGACTTTTATAAATAAAGATTTTTTTTCCCCTCACTTGACTTTTTCCATAAACATTCTCAAACAACCATGGATGGATTTCATTTGTTTATGGGTTCATGTACCCAGATTTTTTTTTCTTCCAAGAGCTGAAGCATAAATGAAGGCTCTCTAGATCAAACCAGCTAGTGGGTTTTAATACAGTGAAAAAGAGACATTTAAGTTATTACTTTTGAGCATTACCAGTTCTACTATGAGATTAAATTGGTTTATTTATATTTCCTTTCCTTTTTTTTAATCAGAGTGCAATTTTCAGCATCTAATCTTCTGGAGGATTTTTTTTGTTCTGCTTCTTTTTAGGTTACTATCCCTGAGGCAGACTATGGGCTAACTTCCCAAGAAAAGTTGTAGAAATCCCTCTTTAAAGATTTTAGAGGGTTAACTCATGAGTGTTAATTATTACAAAAGAATAACCCATTCTTCACAATTCTCTTCTGTCTGAGATTTTCCAAATGTTTTCATGGTAGGAAATGGTAATGCATGCTTTCTCATTGTTTGTTTTTCATATTTCAGAATATTATAAATGGTCTGTAATTATCTATAAAGACCTCAAATTCCTTCAAGAATCAAATCATAATTCATTAAATACATTTCCTACTAGGAATAATTAGGTATGCACAGAATCATAGAATCAATGAGGTTAGAAAAGATCTCTAAGTTCCTCAAGTCCAACTGCTAACCCAGCACCACCACCATGTTTACCATTAAACCATGTCCTCAAGTGCTGTATCCAGACATGATGATTTCCCTACCGTTTCCCTGGGCAGTTATTTCCAATGCTTGACACCCCTTTCTGTGAAAATGAATTTTCCTAATATCTCATCTAAATCTCCCCAGTGCAACTTGAGGCCACATCCATTCACTTAGGGCAGTAATACTTCAATAATTGCGTTACATGCAGAGTAGGATCAGTGGAATGCTTACATTATTGGAAATATACTTATGTCTTGAGTTCAGGAGAAAAAGTTTTTATTTGTGAGTAATATAAATCAGTTGGTTAGAGATTCAGGAGGGTGCTCATCTCATTTTGTTGATGAAGTCAACTTTACTGTTCTTCCCCTTGGTCCCACGAGCATCTTTAAAGTTGCACAGCCCGAGATCAGGGAATTCACTCTGGGCCATGGAGTGCAAGTTGAGTTCCTTTGCTCTTCTTAGCAAACCCTGTGTGCCAGAACCCTGACTAGTATGCTGCTTCTGTGCATGTAGGGATTCTATTTATGCAGAAATAGAGCTAAACCAGTTCTCCAAATATTTGCGCAGCTCAAGTATGAAAGGAGGACTAGAGCCAACATCTAGTCTTTTCTGTGATCTTCACAGGGCTCAGCTCCAGAGCAGCACTGCTTTATCACCCTCCACAGAAATATCATCATAACATACCATAGATTATTCTAATTGTTCTCTTATCATTCTTGTTTTAGTGGTGCAAAAAGCCAAAAAGCAGATAGTTTACATTGCTCCTTCAGTTTCCACAGCACTAGGTGGGGTATGGTTCAGTGGTGTGATCAGATCATTGATGCAAAGCCAGAATGAATGTGATTTAGGCCAAGTTTGTTTGCGCTTTATTTTGCTCCAAAGACACAACTGACTCATATCAGCATGGTCCTAACTCTTCTCTGTAAGGACATTTTTAAAGGCTGCTTATTAAAACAACATTACCAGCCCATCTAGTCATTCTGCCCTTTCAACATCAGTCACATATCATCTTGTGTTTCTTTTGGCAGTTTCATCCTTTAAGTTTGTCTAAGCTCCCAGGGCTGTGTGAACAGCAACTCAGGAGAGAGTGGAAGAAAAGGAGTGTTCTAGAAATGGTTATTCTTCTTCTTTTCATAAACAATGGGTAGTGGTAGGGCAGAAAAAATGCAGTAGAAATTTATTTCCTCTTCTTTCTGGTTAAGTTCCTCTAGTTTCATGTTTGCCTGGAAGTTGGGATCCTTCCCAATTTTCCAGCCAAAAAGGACTCAGCTTCTACCATTTGTTAAACTATAGAAGGAAATATTCCTGCTCTTCCAAACCTTATTCAGTCCAGACTGACCATGATCCTTCCTTGAGGAGTCTCTTATGTGCATGCCAGTTAGTTTTGGCTTTTTCAAGTATCAGAATACAACACAGAAAGAAAGAACAAGTCTCTTAAAGTATTGTTACCATGTGCTGTTTCACAGAACATTTGAGATTTGCAGTCCTGTAAGAATATGCTGTATGTATAGGGTAAGAAGTGAGATGCCTGACCTATGGTATAATTTACATTTCTCATTTTCCTCTGAAAATAAGGAACATATTATTTGCCATCTTCTTTCATGATGGCAGCAGCTATTTAAATAACTGATGTTCCTAATACTTATATGCTTTGTATTTCCTGTCTGAAAAATATGGTTGATAGTGCCATTACTACAGATGATGGGCTGACATTTCCAAAATAGTTTGTACAAGTAGTAAATATTATTAGGAATATCTAAATTAGTCACTTTGTGGAAACTGAGAAGAAGACTTTGACAGCATGGGTAGATTTCAAGTGCAGCAGTTACAGATTCATGCAGATGAGCAGTCTAATTATAGCAGCTGGGGAACATGGATTTCATGGCAATTATTCATTTCTGAGTGAAAAACTACATTTTTAATATATTCAAATGCATTTTGAGTTTTTATATTGCTATTGTTGTAGCCATCCATTACTAGTCAACAAAGAAAGAATGTTCTTGTCAATCTAAGAACTGTTTACTAGTAAAAAGGCAGATAGTAATTATGATTAAAAGTTACACAAGCACTCACTCCAACTTCAGAGCTGTTTATTTAATTGTAAGGCTTCTGAGGAGAAATAAAATGGACACCTTCTTCTAACAAATGCATTCCATCCCCTTCGTTTGTCACATGAGTAGGAGGGCTACCTCAAAAGCAGATCATCTGCAACACATTTTTTTCCCTAGAAAACAAAATGGAAATGTAAAAAAGGAAAAATAAAGAAGGAAGATTATTTCTACCCTCATATAATGACAATGATTGAGCCATGTTCTCACCAATGCAAAACTGTTACTAGGTAGCAGACAGTAATCATGGAGTAAATTGCCTCCATCCATTTCCCTATCCCCATCCAAGGAAAGGTTCATCTTACTTGTGGAGATTGGCCTTCTTCCAGCTTCTTAAACTTTGGTATGTGTTTAATGTATACCCAACCATTTTTTTTAAAGCTTTTCGCAAGTATTTAGAACAGAACAAAAATAGCTGTCCTTAGGTAAATGATTAGCATTTTGTCATCGAGTGCTGACTTCTCATGCGACTGTTCTTTCACATGAAGTAGGCCAGATGTCATCAAGAACAAAATTATCTGGTTCTGATTTCAGCGGAATGTATTTAGCATGGAAGGAGTTATTTTCTTTCTTGTAACTCAAATATAACTAAAACAATTCCCTTTTAATGTATGTAGCTTTTTTATGTCATTAGCATTACAGTCTACCTTCTCTCATCAGCTGAGTGTATTATTAAGCTTTCAGAATTTGTTCATAATTTTTATCTTTGTTATCAACTGCTTTCTTTTAATAGCTGTGGGGTCCATTCAGGTATTCCTTTTTTTTTTTTTTTTTTAATGGTATCAATATAATTTCACATTCACATTTAGGCACGATGTAATCTGGGTCAAAGAGATATGAACAGCATAAGAGTCCAAATACTTAGCATAAAAGTTTAAGAATCATGTGGGTGTCTGGCCACTTGTGCTTTGGAAACAATTCCACTAAATAAGATTTTTCGGAGCTTAACTACTTTAATCAGGCTATGCACCCAAGAGTACTGATGGTTTACAAATGTGTACCTGGTTCTGGAATATTCTGTGTTCTAAATATAGTGTTCCTGAGAATATATTTGTGTCCTGTGACCAAATTTTAATTGGATATGTTTCACATGTTTTGTTGTAGTTAAATTTCATCTTTTCTTCAGCATTCTGGACTACTCCCCAGTGAGTGCTCCAGAGATCCTTAAGAGAAGAAAGAATTGGGGTTTCCTAAGTTTTAAAATACTGTGGTTTTATTAAACAAAACCTCTTGAGCTGATAGAAGGAGATCAAAATGTGATATTACCACATTAGCCGGTGGGAACTGAAGAAGAACCATCAGGGACCAGGGCCAGAGCCATATCCACTGTTAACTTGGGACAGGCGTGGTATTGGATTAGAATCCTCTATTTTTATTACTCAGTTCAATTACTATTATGGCTGTTCTCCCAAGGCACTACTTTTATCCATTTTTTCTCTTTTTTCAGATTATTCTGAGTGATAATAAGAAATTGGTCCCTGTCACAATAATCAAACAAAGTAAGTTTGTGCATTGTTTAAAATGTATTCTTATACTCTGCAAGAGTGACTTGAGACTAAAATGAGTGTCAGGGCAATGGGATGTCCTGCAGCTGTCCCTATAATAACATAAGCACAGGATTTCAGTTTCACCAAAATTAATATGCCAGGGGAAAGAGGTGCACAATTAGGAGACGATGTAGAGAAAACAGAGTTTGCAGTCTCTTAAACTGAATGTAAATACAGGAAGGATTAGGATGGTGTCCTGATCTGCAAATATTGAGGAAAGGTTTTTAGGATGCTGGGGTTTGTTTCAGGTGTGGTTTTGTTTCTTATTTCAGTTTGTTGTTGTTGTTTTAATTATCTTCTAATATCCCTGTGTTGTCTCCACAGTTATTCAAAATCGGACACAGTCAAAAGCACCAGATAGTTCCTCTCTCCCAGGAGCAATATTAGGTGACTAGAAGATATTTTTATTAATTCTCTTAGCCCCTGATTGGAACTTGGAATTGTGCAAATGCTTTTAATTTTCTTGATCTTAATTGTTTTTCCTTGCATATCAAAGTATATTTTGCAGCTGGTGCAGACAATATTTGTTGCATTTTATGGCGGTACAGATGGTTCCAGAATGTTGTTACTTAATTGAAGTAGAATCACTTCATTGTTAGTGTATTTAAAAGAAGAAACTGTGACTGTTTAAGTCAAGGAGTTCTTTCATACTGCAAATGAAGTTCTATGGCAAAGATCTTGAGATGAGGGATTGTTCTTACTGGGCTTTTAAGGTAGCACAGTAACGTCACATCTACAGTCACAAACCTGATATATTAAACTACAGAAGTCTTGCAATTAGAAATTGATGTTAGATCTTAGGACATTACTGTTTCCCTCCAAGCCATTCAGTTTAATGCTTTTTGTTCTTGTTTCACCTTTAAGAATATGCAATATTGGCTTAGAACATGAAACCAGGAGAAAGTCTGTCATACAGTGTGGTGAACTACTGGTCTGCCTGAAATTTCCATGAAAGGCTCACTGCACCATGTACTTTGTGACCAATTTATTCCTGGATTTATTGTTTATCCCTTTATGTATTTTCTATAACTACATAACTTTGGCTGAAGCTTTCTTTGTGTGAGTTTCAGTGTATTGATGTGAGTCAAACACACACATACTAACCCAGTCTGGTATTGAGCACACTTGGCCCACCAGACATAATCTGCCCTAATATCTGTGATGCTGCAGTACTCCAGAGTTGTGTGCTCCAGAGTCAAATGCTTTCCAACTCTGATAAATCATGAGATGGTGGTGATAGAAGGAGTGGTATAAAGGGCAAATAGCACCAAATGGGAGAGATAATAACAGGATAGAAAAATTCATTTTCCAGATATTCAGCGTGAGCTCCCAGTAGTTCAGTAGTAGTTACTCATCTCAGAGAGCAACTGTGTGCTTTCATGTCTTCTGGAATTAATGGCATACATCTTTCTCTGTAGTGCACCTAATTGTTCCAGGTCTCAATGAAAGTCAGCAGAAACTTCCTCCTCTCCTGACAATAGATGACATACCTCAAGCATCCAGGAAAAAACTGGGTAAGCAGAAATGCTAAACAAATGAAAACCATTTTGCACTGTGAAAATAATGATTCATAAGTCATTAAATCCTTGCTGTACATTTTTATTTTTAAAATATCTTTTAATGAACAAAACAAAACCAAAACCACGTGTTTAACATAGCTTGCAGTGATTGTGCAGTGGAAATTCATTGGGTCCTAAAGGTACTGAGCTGTCCACATTAATCCATGTTGGCTTACTTAGTCAAACTAAAGTGAGACAGAAATAAATCAGTGGTAAAAGAGAGCAGATACATCTTAGTAATTACTCTCTAATGCCTGTTCTTTTAGCTAAGAATGAAACTGGAGTATGGCCTGCTGAATCCAAAACACCAGAAGTTCAAGAAATCTCTGCACAGTCCCTTCCAGGTAATGAAAATTCTGTTTTTAGAAACTCTGTGGAATGTCTTTGCCAAATACATAAACTAAAATGAAACCCATCTTTGTGCTCTACAGTTAAAATAGTAGTTGGAAAACAGGAGGATAGTGGCTGAATTAGCAAGGAGTGGTAATGTGGATAAAAAATCTGAATCCAATTCTGGACAAAAGTTTCAGGTGAAGTAATTATTAGGTTTCTAAAACTAATTGGAATTAGAATTATACTTTGTGGCATGATGGATGCCTTGAAATTTGAAAAATGGCAAAGTGAGTTTTTTTGTGAGTCACAGACTACTTCATGAATTTGTATGACAAGTATAGTCATATGTTTGACCATTTTCAGTCTGGGGGCAAGGGATGAAAGGATTGGAAAGAGCTGAATTGTTCAGAGTCAAATGATGAAGATCACTTATCACCCACTTTACTGACCCACATTTCAGAATTGCTTAAGAAGGCATATGCCTATCTTCATTTTCTATAGTCTGGCCCTAATCCTGTAACTGAGTCAGAAGTCTTGGTTCTGCTGTCACAAGAGACAAGAGCTGCCTTCTGCCAACTGCTTTGCTGAAAGGAACAAGGGATGCTTGAGCAGTGGCTAGAATTTAAAACTAAAAACGAATTTGAGGAAACAATGACCAAATGTTTGCTTTGGTTTGGTTTAGACATATTATGCGACCTTGCTGAAGTTATTCTCTTCTGTCTGTCAAGTCTTTCCTGGCTGGATGGAGTAGTGTAGCCTGTGGTTTCTTTGACATCACACAACTCAGATACTGCCCTTAAATATGATTGTGTTTATTTTATTCCTTAAGTATATAAGGAATATATATACTTAAATATACATAAAAATACTATGCTTAACTTCATCATAGCACCTTAGTCTTAAAAAAAAACAAAGCAGAATTAAAAACCCTTAAAAAAATAAATAGGGAATTTAAAAAGGTGTAAAGAAATGCAGCAATATCCTGTGATCATTGATAACAATCTTTCAGACTAACTGCTCCATCTTTTTTTCTTCTGTGAAAATTTTAGAACCTAATTTTCTACTCAATAGATAAACACATTTTCCAAATTCTGCTTTAAATTATTCCTTCCTGTCTGCAAAACTTTCACAGGGATATCTCTTTTCTGTTCATCCTAAATATTAAGAGGGGAAAAAACGATGCCTCTTCACAAGAATTTATTATCAAAGGATGCATTGAAAATGTGTGGATCCTTTTCAGAAAGCCATAAGGAGTTTTTAGCTTGTTTGATTGGTTTGTTTTCTCTTACAGTTCAGGGTCTCTTGTGAATTTTTTTTTTTACTATGTTACTAGATTATTTACCTTGTTTAAGTAATGGCTGTTTAAGAACTGGCAATCTGGAAGTGTATTTGCCATTTTTTGTGAAAGTGAGAACTGAATACATTTGTATGGTAGGTTCTCCATCAGAATCCATGTCCTCAAATCTCAGCCCTCAAGCTTGCATTCCTCTAATCAAAATGTGTCATTTTTTGTTGATGAATGTATTGGCCAGTCAGCTAAAGCGTGTGAAATGTGACAGATGAGGAGGAGGGTGTTCTGTAATTATATTTATGTACCAACATGTAGAATTTCTAACCATAAACAATGCCATGTCTAGACATGGCACAGAATTGTATGTTTATGAAGTTGGAGAAATTTTCATTACTCTGGTAATAATTGGCCAGTACTCTCTTTTTTTGTGACAATTTAGTAACAATTTGTTACAACTAAACACATTCTTATTGCTCTCACACCAACAGTTACTTATGGAAATATTTAGAATTTTCGTCTTCCATTTCAAGCTTCCTTTGTGGTTTTACTTCCATGCCTCACTCCATTGTGGTTACAGTATTTCAGTTAAAGAGAGAAAAAAAACAAAAAAGAAGTCAGGAAACAGGGAAGTGCAAATTAATCCTTTAAAAAAAAAAAGTTCTTCAAGTCTTGCCATGGAACATGGAAAAAGAACTTGTCTGGCTAAAATGCTGAAGTATTCTTTTATGAGTAGCTTAGGTGAGAGATCTGAGTGCCAACCCTCCAACCCTTTTCAAGGGTTGCCTTTAAATAGTTTATTATATAGACATAATTAATTGAGTTTAGTATATAGACATAATTATTTGAGTTTAGCAATAGGATCTACTTCATTATATTTAATTCAGACATTGCTATTTGAAAAATTGTACTGGATTCTTTGAGTAAGGCATAATAATTATTTGCTGTGGAAGGTTTAAGGACTGGTGCCAGACTGGCAAGAGCACAGTGCTTTAGCAGGAGCTCTGTGCTGCAGCAGCTGTTGTGTCATCAGCCATGCTAGAGGGGAAGGGAGCTCCAACTATTTGAGCAAGCAGTCCATCTGAAAGGCTCTGTGTGCTGGGCTGCACTTGTCTTCCACTGGCTCTTCATCAAAGGGTGTGTTCTGTGATGTGACACAGTTTAGTAACTTTTTTTCATGTATTTGTCTACCAGAAATCCCATAATTTTCTTGATTTCAATCCTCCCCTCCCTTGGCATGCGTTTCCATGGAAAGACTTGTTAGTAAGCTCTTTCATTCTTTGTCTTTGTCAGGCTTGTTACAATATTTTCCACTCAAAACTCATTTATTCTTAACACAACAGCTCAAATCTCTTGTGTTTTCCTCAATGTTTGAATTGTTGTCTAATATACCTCAAACTGCTGCTACAACTTTTTTTTCCTCTGCTAAATGTGTCTTTCTATTAACTTCACAGGGAAATTGGAGCTCACCAACCCTTAGAAATACGAGCACATTAGTCTGGGAGATGAAAGAACAAGTTTCTCTTTTTGTTTTTTCTTTTTTTTTAAACAAAACAAAAAAAAAAGCCCACAAAATAAAAGCTAGTTATTTATGTGAGGCATTATGCTACAAATTTAGTGAATTAGGTTTGTGAAATATGGAATAGGCTTGAAATGAGAAGTGCCACCTGTGAATCCATCAACCAGGATTAATGTTCAGTTTAAATAACTCCTTTGTTTCCATGTCTCCCAAGTTCTGTTCCTCCTGTACTCATTCCGCCCCCTGAAGAGTTCCCCTTGTGCTCACAGGGTATATCAGGAGTGAGATCAATGTTTTCATCATAATGTCTTTCATCATCATGAAGATGAAAAGAGAATCAAGAGAAATCAGAGGAAAGAGCTTAAGAAGCATTGTCTAGGTGCATTCTTGCTGTATTCCATGCTGTGATGATAAAGTAACTTGGCTCTTATAATGCTTTACTTCGCAGAACCACTGCAATAGGCCTAACTTGTCTGCTGCCCTGGAATAATCAGAGGAATTTCTTTTCTCTAATTTTACTTTCAGAGCCTAAACTTTCTTCTTCCTGTATCTTCTTTTTAACAAAAATATCCGTCTTATTTTCATGTCATCCCTGCAATGTTTTGTGCAAAACTAAGAGCTTGGTTTCTTTTGTTCTAATTCTAAGCATATTTTATCTTGTTCAGCTTGCTTAGCAAAGATACATTTCATTTTAGTGTAAACTCTCTGACTTCAAAAAAAGAAAAAATTAAGAACATCATGAGTTCTGTATTTGCTTGTGTTTTGAGAGGTTTTTCATTATTGCACCTCACCAACAAGAAATTTTAGGTTTTGAACTGCTCCTGAGGTACAGGTAGTTAGTTATTCCTTCAGTATTTCTTATGAGTGAATTCTTTCCCACAAGTTTCATAGAGACAAATTTCTCTGCCTTCTCTGGACAATGAATTCCTCCTTGCACTGATGGCAGTGACAGCACTGTGGCTGACTTAGAAGATGAATTGAGCCATAACAAAGCAGCATCTGTAAAGGCTCCAGACTGTGTGACACATTCTCCAAACTAGAAAACAGTGTAATTGTTGTAACTGTGATAGCATCCGAATCCCACTATTTAGAATGTGGGAAACTGCACTTTTTTTTCACTAAATGAAGTAAGAAGCTTATAAACCTCCATGATCAGCTCTTGCTTGAAGTGTGTTAAATAGATTGTGGAAAAATCAAAATGTCTTCTAATGTGTCTCAAAAAGAAAGAGATCTTTTATTAAATTAATTCTGAAACTTAGTGCTGTATTAATGCCAACCATCAATATTAAAGATCTCTTCCAAGTAGCTACTTTCACTAAATGCTGTGCAATTTGCTCTGTGGAGGGCATTAATGTGCTTGTGGCATTCAAGGCTGAGACCTTACCATTCTGTGCTCCATACTCATGTCATTTTACAGTCTTAGATGACCAATTCTGGGTACTGCATAACTCATTAAACACCTCTGGGATCTCCAGCAAGATGCAGAGGAAAAAAGTGACCTTGACTGACTTACTGTTGGCATTAATTGTTATATGAAGCAGCTTGCAGAGTATAGTTGTGCAGTAGTATATTAAAATATGGCCAGCAATTCAGTTTAGGTATATTTAATTGCTGTTTAATAAACTGCCTGGGTATTACTCTAAAAATGTACAATTAGAAGAATGAATGGAAATCAAAACATATTCTATAAGAAAATTCTATAATTACTAGAAAATTGAAAAATCTGAGATATTACAGGTGAGTATTTATTACATTCCTGAAAATTTTTATATTAGAAGGATTAAAAGCCATTCTGAATAACAGGGAAAATATTTGTAAATATTTTGTGTAAATTGCTTTATGATGTAATGGATCTTGTTTACAATCTATTGTAATTAATTTAAGAGGCTGTAACAAAAGTACAGTGTGAGTTTCTGACCTTAACTTTGCTGTTCGTGACTTTTATTTTCTTTTCTTAATGTAAAACTGCAGCAAAATAAATCCAAAGCATCATATAGATTTCACATCTGGAAACAAAAGTAAACATTAATCATGATGGAGTTGACCTGCTGTAGAAATCATTCTAATCATGTAACATGAAATGGTGATAAGAAAAGCATCAGGCTTTGGGTAGTAAATCAAGAGAAGTTCAAGGGGATTTTAAATTACATTAAAGTTCTTTCTTCTAGCTCAGCCTGAGAAAACACATGGACCTGAAGACTTTAGATCGACGCCTAAACCCAAATTGGTGCAAACTCAAAAGATCCCGGGTAACTAATTTTTCTGCTTTTTACATTCTTTCTGCATTAAACACTTTTTTACTTTCAGCAGAATTTTTCTACTACTTGCTACATCCTCTTTGTTTTGCCTCCAAAGGAAGTCCTGATTAAAATATTCTGTTTTCTTTTGTGGTTTCAGTGACTAATAGTGGAATTAATTGTAAAGGAGGATGCACCTAGCTGTGGCTGAACTGTGGTTTTCACGGATTTCAATGCGTAATTCAATTTGATTTTTTAAATTAATGCCTTCTGTCTATGTGATCTGCATGTTTGACATAACATAAAATGTCCATCTGTAAAATTGACCTCAGTGATACAATTTAAATAATTACCTCCTTGATTTTCTTCTGGTTACAGATTCTTTTAGGTAACACCAACAGCAATGAGTAAGAAGAATTTTATATAGCATGTGATGGGATATAATTGTATTTGCCTTGAAGGAAAGAGAAGTTCTACTGATTGTTAAATTTTTTTTATCTCAATGTTGTATGGTTAGTTTTGTGATTTGGTATAACACTTATTTAGTTCTGGTTTTCAGAATTCTAAATTCTCTAATGTTGATTTTATTGCATGTACTTTCTTCTCTGAGCCGTGCAAAATTACAAGGACAAATCTAAACTTCAGGTTGTATTTAATTCTATTTTTTTAAAAACTTCACTTGGATTTTTCTAAACCACAGCTAGCCTGCATTCAGGAGGATGTATGATAAAGGAAATGACCAGGAATGCTTTTAGGACTGAAATGCAAATCTTCCCATGAGGATGACTGCTAATGCTTCTCAATAAATGCATTTTACACAATCCTATGGATTCATGTTAATGTCTTACTTGCACTTTTTTCTTTTTTCATTTAAATTTGACAGCAAATTTCCAGAATTTACTGAAGCGAAGCCAGCAATCTAATTTCATTTTCATTTCTAATTGCCTTTTTTTAACTATACTCAACTTTCCTTGGTTATGCTATGTTTCAAAGATTAAAATATGAAAACTAATCAAGATGGATCATTGATTAATTTTAAACTAGGTGCTTGTAGTTACTGACAGATGTTCATTGTCAAATTCCCATGACTGATAGATATTTGTTTAATAAGTAGGGAAAAAAGGGCTTCCTTCATATTCCACATACCTTTTTAAGTGACACTTTATGTGTTTTTTTCTCTAGGTTGGAACTACTTTTTCTTTTTTTTATTAATTATCATTTTTTTCAGGAGTGAGTGGTCCAGAAGACAAATATAAATCCATGCTGTGCCTTGTATTATTCTTAATCAAGAGACCTTTTGGTTATTTTTCTTATCGTAGCTTCTAATGAAATACAGCTACCTCCTTCTGGATCCAGAATCCCTGATGCTCCAAAAAGTCCATTGACAGACCTTGGTAATTACTTTCTTTGTAAATATGAGTAAATGTTTCTGAAAAATTATCTTCACAAAGCTTGCTCCCATAAGAGGAGTAATATAATTAAAACAGTAACGCACAAGCGACTTATATTTTGCCCTTTTTGGAGGGCTATGTTCACCCCTTCATTACATAATTGGACCTTAAACTCGGTGCTTTGATGCTTGTGTTGGTGATGAGTGGGGATATTTCAGCAAGTTCTGAATGTCTTGAGTCCTGTGCTGGGAAGAACATGATGTTTGTGTGGGTGCTTTGTTCCTCTTGCCTTCTTCCTTTCTTTCTTCTGCTGGGAGACCTCTCAGATGTGAGCTCACCGCATAGGGGACCATTTGTGTATGGTAGATATTATTTCTTGTCCTTGTTGTTACCCTAAACTAATTTTTGTCCAGTTCCAAGTGAGCAGTTTTTATAACTGATGTTGTTGAGCTGTTTGTGGCAGGGGGTGTCCAGTGTCAGCCTCAGTCCCACCTCTCACCATCTCATGCCTCTGTTCCTCCACGTTGTACCCTGTGTCTCCCTTGCTCAAGACCTCTGATTTCATAACAGGCCCATATTTTCTCTGTGTTTGTGTTAAATTAGCTCGTTCTACCAAAACTATTTCTTGTTGCTGTTTTCAGTATTAACAGCTATTATTACACTTGTTACCTGGAGGGCCCTTGAATCAGATTCATTTCTATGTCATTAAGCATTAGTCAAGAAGTTATTATAGAATAGTACTGGCTTATTAGGGTGGCATAATCTAGTCTGCAAAATTTTAAAATCATTTCCAGGAATGCCTCTTAGTTCTTGAAATGCGTATTTGAAGTAGATTCTCAAGAACATGAAAATAATCTTCATCATAATCTGTTCTTAATTGGTTAGATTCTTTTGACAGCTCTTTTCCAGATATATTTGAGGGGATGGGGAAAGACATTTGGTTAAATCCAATTAGAAGCAGCACTGGAAAAAGAGAAGCACAGTGATTTAAGAACCTATTTGCTATAAATGTAGTTGGAAAACTGAAAATTATTAAGGATGTAAAATATTTTTTCTTTCTATAAAAAAAAAGAACAATCTAATCCTATGTTTGTCTCAGTGGTAAAGGTGGAATAATAGCAACATTTGAGGAAAAAAGAAGTGTTTCATTCAAATATTTATTATGATTTTGTTCTCATGTCCTCCATTCCCTTTGAATAGTTCCACTTGGCAAAAGTGGGATTTCATTATGAGAGGCTAGGGCAAGCCAGTGGGTCAAAGAGAACATCTGTGCTCTCCATGAAATCACTGCTGAAGTCAAAGATATTCTGTGAGAGTCAGGGCATGGTTATACAGAGGAGATTTCTCTGCACTGTGCCTCTGCATGCTTTGATCACCTGCTGTCATAAAACCAGCAAAGTAAGCAAAATTTAGTTTATGAAGTTCAACTGTGTGTGACCTGTATTCTGCCCTAGCTCCCCTGAAGAATTTTTTGTTTATTTTTCTATCTGGATTGTGCTAGAGGGAGATCTCTCCTTTGTTTTGTAAACTTCCTGTGTGGTCAGTATCTTTTTGGATTCAAATGTTTCTGAAAAGATAGCTTTGTGAACATGCCTTCAATGTTCTGATGCCTTTGGGAGATCTCTTATAGCTCTTCCTGGGTGTTCATGGATCAATGGAAGCTTTTGCCAAAAGCTGTGAATCGTATGGCTTTTGTTGGCACTGTTTTCTTCTCTAGACATGTAGAATAGAATGGTTTCATTTGAAAGGGACCTGCAGTGATCATCCAGTTGAACTGCTGAGTTCAGCTATATCAGGATAGTAACCCAGGATCCAAATTGTTAATGTAATAAGGTAGATTGAAAGTAAATGGGAAAGCAGATCCAATGTGTGAAAAAAAAGCTGTTCACTTTTTGGCATGGATATTCATATTTCCCGTACTGGAAATGAACACTGCACCTAATTATTTGAATGGGGGTTTTAACAGAAAGAAAAATACTTACTGACCGGTTCACACAGTTAAGTAGGATCAGTAGCAGCACAGCAGTGCAAAACCTGCACATGGTGGAAGCTTGTTTAGGATGGCTTTAGAGTAAGAGTGCCCAATTCCATCTTGACTCCATTTTCATTAAAGCACACTTCAGGTTATCCACACTTCAAAGTGAAGAAACCAGATCTTTGTAATAATCCTCATCACAGATAACAGCTAGTAGGTGTTGTTACTAACTTCAACAATTATTTCACTGATTTCATTGTACTACTCTTCTCATATCTTTTGCCATTACAACTTCTTTTAAAATAGTTATACATATTGCAGTAGTGACTAGAGACCTGCAAGTGGTGTGAATATCAAATGTTGTGTTGTAGCTGCCTTGCTGTGAGTCAAATCCTCTTAAGAAATAAGGATTCAGCTTGATTAGGTAGGGTATGTTAAATATGAATGGGGTAGAAATTAATGGAGCAAAGAGACATTCAAACAGAAAAACCCTTGTTAGTTACAGTTGAAATTAGATTTTGTATCACTTGCCAGAAGAGTCTGTCTTGGAATGATAAAATTTTGTTTCATGTTTGCTCTTAGCTACTCAGAGTCCAGCGTTGAAATCCGTATCTCTACCTTCTGCAGGAAAAAAAGAGATGGAAATGGGTAATTAGCCAATTAGTTCCGTGATTTTTTTTTCCATTATCTTGGCATCATAAAGATCTGCAAATTTTCATCTTGGCTACCAACATTCACAGAGAGCTGCTTATTTTCACCATTCTTGTGTCTGTGTAATCACCTGAAGGATGTATCTGTTGTCAGCTTAAAAACTGCCCAAACACGGTGTTGTCGTATCTCGTCATCATCTTTCTTCTTTTGGTATAGCTGCAGCTCTTACCCAGAAAATTTAATAAGAGAGAATTCCTTGCTGGTAAGAGTTCTTTCAAGCATGTGGCACTTGCATTCCAAGGCCAGAAGCCTGTATTTTCCAGCCATCCCCTCCCCTTGTCGCAGCCATTGTCTCACATCTCACTTGAGGCCATCTGCCGTCTTGCTCAGCTTAGCGTTGGCACCATCTGGAAATGCACAACCTTTGCTCAGTGTTTGATGCTAATCCATCAAGGCACAGCTCTCTCAGCATTTTAAGCTTAGATTCTTTTTTCAGCTTTTGAGGAAAAGCAGACTGTTTCTTCGGGATCCAAACCATCCAGTACCATGGAAGTGCAACCAACCCGACCCGGTAATGGTTCTCATGAGGTTAATCCTCCTGACAGTTGGGAATTTTTGGAGGAGACGGTGCCCCTCATGGAATAGTTTGTTCAGTTTAACATAAATGAAGAATAACTGTGGGTATGAAAGCACTGCATCAAGTATTAGGTCTCTTTATGACATTCTATGTGAAATACTAAGCTAGTAGTTCGGGGGCTTTTCCATGTTTGGCAACAGCGTGCAATTCTTAGTTTTAAATGTAAATTGGACTTACTGTAAATGTAAAATTTAAATAGGACTGTCCACACCTGAGTTTCATAAATAGAATATCCTGATTTGCTGAAGGATTCTGAGTTCTAAGAGATTATTGAGAACTGAAGAAGTTCCAACATATTTTGAAACGATCACTCTTCTCTTAGCCTTTCTGTATAAACAGAGATATAATTCTGCCCAGATTTCTGAAGTGGCACTATAAAAACATATCACTGAAGATTCAGATGCTTTCTAGATGGCCCTTACGAAATTTCTGTTATGTGTTTCTATTATTTTATAGATGTTATTTGCCTGGGGCAACTGACAGTTTTCCAAAATAATGAAAAAGAATAATAAGATGAGAGCCAGTTGGAAAGATTTCATTTCATTAGCATGCCAATAGTCTAATGCCTGATGCATATGTTTTTGGAAGAAATTAACATTGAAGAAAATCCCTTACTGAGGGGGAGATTGGTTACAATAGTTAGCTGTTCAAATGTCTGACAAAAGGCAGTTTCCATGTTTCTTTTGGTCCAGCTCCTGTTTTGTCATCCTTTTTCCTTCTCCAATTTCAGCACCAGGATATTGTTCTTCCTGATCCTAGAAAAAAATTCCATGCAGTCACAGTTTGCTACTTTTTATTAATAATATGTTCTCCTATTTTGAATAGCCTTGTATTTTCACTTTTTAAGTCTGTATGTCACCTTTTTATGTGAGTCTGATAAAAATTTGGTCAAAAAATGCATTATGCATTAATGCGTGTTTTTGGAAATAATTTCCAAGTCAATAACTTAATCAGTTATTGTACATTTCAGACTCTGTCTTTCTGTGCAACATAATATGTTAAGTATTACCCAGAAGTTTTGTCAGCTTATGAAGGAATATGATGTTGCAGAAGGTTTTTTATCACTTCAAAACAATACAGCATTATTTTTGCTTTTATTTTCCAGCTTCACATGACTTTCTTCATATTATTTCTACTCCCCAGACTTTTACATCTTCAGAAATACCAGACACTGGTAAATTATAACAATATTCTTTCAAAAGCCTTTTTTACCCTTTTGATTGGTTGGTGATGAAAAGTTCTTTGCTGCTTCCATGTTGGTGATTTCAGACAGACATTGCATACCCCTTGCTGTGGGTGTAGCCCTACATCTTATTTTTTCCACTCCTGTGTCACCACTCTCATTCCTGTGATGAGGCAGAGCACAAGTTTAAAGCAAGTCTGCAAGTAGCTTGCAGAATAATACAGTATTGATCAAAGAACTGTGTCAGGAAAAGATTTAAATTTTGCTAGAATTAAGCCTGTTCCAGTCAAGTACAATGCCGTGCTTTTTAGTGATATTTTTATTTCTTTTATCCTGTCAATTTTTTGCAAACAGTTTGCTGTGATTTTTTTCCTATGTATTGTCTTAAAATAAGTAAATCAACATAACTAAGGCCAGACCTTTCCAACTAAGCTATACTTTGAGTTATAGCTTTGGGAGTAGATTATTTTTCCTGTAGCCTTAGGGAGGTGAGGATGCGCAAGTTAACATCTTCACCTAAGTAATTAGTGATGGTATTTGAAATGGAAAAGGAGGTTAATTTTTAAATAAATAAGCAAAAAAATAATAAATGCTTTGCAGAGTAGTGGAAAGTAAAGTTTCTCTCCACCAGATGTTCCTTTTTAATTTACTTATATGAAATTATTTCTCAGGTTGTTTTGTTGTTTTTTGGGTTTTTTTAACAGCAGCTAGCAATATTACTGATTTGGAAATATCCATGCCTGTAATTACTACAGAGCTTCAGCTGTTAGAATGTCATGGGGCAAAATTCAAATGTTGACTTCAATATAGTTTCAAAATTTCATTTTCTTTTTTTTTTCTATTCTTGCTGCTATTTTTGGAAGTTTTGCATTGCTTTAGTTGTCACCATCACAGTAATTCATACATTTATTGCTGTTGTAACTAGATTCTCATCTGTACTTATTATTCATCTTTGTAGATGCAGGATCAGAGGCAAAGATGAGAGTTCCCTTTAGTTGGTTGTGTTTGATTTTCTCATTGTTAAGATTCCCAGCTGTGGACCTGCCTTTCTTAGTTTTGGAGTTTTTTCCCTGTGCTGAGAGAACTTGGTTTTGAGTGGGAGTAAAAAGCTTGCACATATTTCTGTGTACTGTTTCCATTAAAAGGCAAGCTCCCTAACTGCTTTCTGGATCCAAAGATGTTTTCTTACTGTCTCCCATGCATTATATGCTATGATTATTAGGTAATAAGAATTCTCATTAGAATGAACAAGATGGTTTCCACATTGACTTCCATACCAGCCTAAACAGTCCATGAGACAGAGGACTTGCCAGCAATCTTCCCTGTGCTTCCATTTTAACAAAGCAACACCTGTTCACCAGGTCCTGAGTTATTCAGGTAGCTCTGAGGCAATTAAACCTTTTAATACAAGATTATCTTTCCAGATGTAGGTGAAAGGGAACCTCTTTCTTCCGGAGTCGCAACATCTGGCATGCCAGAAATGCCACCAATCTCAGCTGGTAATGATATCTGTCTTCTCTGTAGTTCTCCTCACATCTAGGCAGCCTCTCAAAAAACACAGCAATGCTTTGCTAAATGAAAGGTTTATTCTAACTTGCTCTGTATAAAGCAGTAAGACAGAAACTATTTGCATCTGCTGCAAGGTTTGCGACACTTGGAATGAAATATTGCAATGATAAGATGAATTTTTTTTTTAATGTTGGTAAACAATTAGCTTGTCCGGATTTTCTTGTGAAGGATTGTTTGTATAGATAGATATATTTATATATGAGTGGAGATCCCATCATTGTTAGGAATGATTAAATAAATATTAACATGTCCAGTTTGCTCCTTTTGCACATTGGAAAAGCTCCTCCACAGGCAGAAAAAAGATTTATCTTCAATTCTTAAGCAGGTGCAAACACTTTTGTTAGTGAGTCATTTTGTTTTGCTGGGAAAGGATTGAGAACTGAACAGAAGGATTTCCATTTCCAAAGACTGGGAATATCAACATATCCCAGAGGAATCATTCAGACTATTTCCTTATTGCTGCCAGCTGCATCCAAGGGCATGTTTGTAAACTGTCACAAGTCTTGCCTGCCTTAAACCTGAAACCAAGCCCAAAGCAATGGGCAAATATGCACAGTAGTAGTGAGTACACATAGTCCAGATTTGGCACTAGTTTATGTGTTAGGTTGTGCATTCTCCCTGTGCAAAATTAGGATAACAGGGTATGAAGAGATGACTTGAGTAGAGGGACTTCTTCTTCAGTGCACAAAGAGATGTTTAGTTGTACAAGTGTAACTTGTAAGATATGCTGGAATTCTGTGGAAAATACTCATTTTTTCACTTGCTTGCGAGCATTTATATAATAAAAAAGAGATAAATTCTCTACACTGTGTTTTATTAGTGTCAGGGACAATAATTTCTGACCCACAAGCATTTATATATAGAGAGATAAATTCTCTACACTGTGTTTTATTAGTGCTGGGACCCATAGAATGAAGGAGTTCATTGATTGTAGGGAAACCTGAAATCAGATCTTGAACTTTAAATACGTAGGTGTGATTCTTGCCATGTTACCTCTGCAAGAACTGTTAGAATCTGTAGAGGAAATGTCAAGAGTGGTTTGGTGAATTGGATATTTGGCATTTTTCTGCTGATGTAGAACCATTTAGCCACTGAGGCTCGGGGAGTATTGTGTTGGTTGTAAACACAGCAAGACACTTGATTGTGGGTTTGCGTCACAGGGTGCTACCAGGAAAGGGTACATGTGGCCCTAAATACAGACATTTAGGGTGTTGTACTGCTGGCACAAGGCTGAGTGCACATCTCAAGATCATTTCTGTGTCTGACCATAGCAACCAAGAGACCAGACCTGGAATGGACCCCGTCTGCTCCACGGGAAACCACAAGGAAGGGTAAATAGCCAGCAATTCCCTCCTGCACTGCTTCCTTTGGCCATGCTCTTCTCTGCAGTGATGAGCCTGTGCAGATGTGCTGCTGGCCCAAAGAGTGGGACAGTGACGTGGCTGGACCTTTATGGCTCCTCACTAAAAATCATTCTACCTGTAAATGTTCTGGGGAGCCATTTCTAGATTTGCTGTCATGCCTTGGCTGCCAGTGCCAGGGAAGGGCAGCATTGTGCCACCACCATGGGCAGTGAAGCTGTGACATGGCAGCCTGGCCCAAGCAGGGCCACATCCCCTTCTTTGTAGCTCTGTCTTGATGTGACCTGTGTGACAGCAGCCTGTGAGAGGAGCTGAAGGCAGTTTCTGTGTTTGATCATAGCTGCTCGAAGACCGAGGCCGAAGTCCACCACTCCTTCCTCTCTGACAACTCAACCAACTGTGATGGGTAACTAGTAACAGCCTCCTTTCCCATTGTCTGCCATCTCTTTCACTGCCCATCACACCTCCCACCCCAAACCACCTGGCATCCTTTGTCATCTTCCATGGACAGGATGGAGTCTTGGTGCAGCTTGGCTTGCCGAAGCACTGGCCACAGTGTTTCTGCAATTCTCTTGTTTGATCCCACGCTTTCTCCATGGCCCATGAGCATTTTCTGCAGGAAGCATGTGACATTCTGCAGAGAGACCACATTGCTGCCACTGGCCCTCAGCTCCATCCCCTGCTTCTTTGTGTTTGGGTGGTGGGTCTTGCTTTCCCTGATGCATTCAAACACAATGCACAAGAACACAGCACAGCAGCTCAGCCACCCTGCAGGCCTTCCTTGGGCAAGGCTGCGGCTCTTGGTTCCCTCACCACTGACATTCAAGTCTGCTGGTTTTTTTCTGCCCATGCCTTTCTGTTGCCATCACCTGGAACTGGGAATGCTCTGCCCTGCTGCTGCTTTTGAGGCTGTGTTATATTTTTTTTTTTACTTGATACCTCATTTCAGCTTTTGGTGAATATTCTTATGTTTCTCCATGGTTTAAGACACTGGCAGCCTCTGGTACTAACAATATTTCTTCCAGATCTGACAACTATTCAAGGCAGCAGTGTCCCAAGAGATATTGTTGTGCTTTTAGCCAACCTGTGGCTTCTCTTGGGCCTACATTGGGATAAACCTTCAGTGTAGATGTAAATGGGGCCATACATGCAAACCCTATTTAGTTCAGGCATTGCCTGTGGCACTTATCAGCAGTGGGGGAGATGGTTGTGGCAGCAGCTCCTTTCACACTGCAGGTGTGCAAGACCAGTCCTGGGTCCTTGCAGTATTTTTGGCCCATGGGGTAACAAAGAATTACATGAGCAGCCTGGTGTGCCTAAAATCTGAAACTGAGTGTGAGTTAAAAATGTAATGAACAGTAAAAAGTGACTTGGCACTTTTTTCTGGAGCAGTCTTGCTTTCATATCAACTGGATATTTCATGCACTTCAGGATCTTTTCCAGGGAATTTACATTCCCTACTTTGCATTACTTGAAGTTATTTTCTGAGCTGTCTTGGTTTTTACAGGGGAGAAATCAGATACTTGTAATTATAACAAGGCATATGAATTTGGCTGGGCTAAGGATATTCATTTCTCTTTCCCTGCCTGGTGATGTTGTCTGAATCACTTTTTATGTTCTCTTATTTTTGCCAAAATTTTAAATTGGATTTTTTCCAGTATCTTCATCTCATAAATTCACTTTCTCCTTGACTCCTCTTGGCCGGTGTTCTTGTACTTATTCAGTCTTGCATTCCTTCTGACCACATGGGAATTTTTTCCGTATTCCTTGTGTCATTCTGTTTAATTTTTTGCATTATATTTTTTGTGGGTTTACACATCTTTGCATATTAACATATTTCTTTTTAAAATTCTGCTAGTTTTGCAAAATAGATCTCTTTTCTGTTCTTTATTGTTTGAACTCTAAGCCATTGAGTCCATGGTTGCAGGTGATGCCATGGTGTGATGGTTCATGTATTTTTTAAATAATAAGCCACCATTTTTTCCAGGCTCACATGACTTTCTTCATGTTACTTCTACTCCCCAAACTTCTACATCTGGAAAAATGTCAGAGCGAGAGACTGGTAAATGGCATTTATTTTATACCCTATCCTTGATTTTTCTTGATATTCGAGTGGTACGATTTTGATGTCTCTTATATATCCTCTATTTTTAATGTTATCTCCAGTGATCTTTCCTTTGTTCATTATGGCTTCATGTTATTTGTAGTAATCACCAGTGTATAATTAGTAGTTCTAGCCTCAAGAAAGTGATCTTGATGCCACCTGCCACTTTCAGACTGGTATTGTATTTCTGAAGGGTTCTGATGTGGTCAGTGGGGCAGAATTTAGCCCTTAAGAGGAAACTCTCAGGCTTTGATGAATTTTGGGATATCAGCATAACAGTTATCCTTTGTAGTGGGAAAGTTTTTCTTTACCTGCTAGACACATTTAAAGAGATTCATTGGTTGGTCTTTGGTTTCCTGTTCACAACTTTTTGAAGTAGTCTCTGATATTTAAAAGGCTGCTCCAGTACACAATTTTGGTCTTAAAAGCTATTTCTACAGGTACTTCTGCTAATAATTTATTATTTCCCTCAATTTATTCATGAAGAATAAAGATTTTTAGTCACAATTTATGCATTTGTATTTGAGCATGAGATTTTCCCAGCATATAGTAATAAAAAATAGTAGAATGTTGCTGGGAGGTTCTCATCCTTGCTCCTGTTCCTTCTAGCATGATTTAACAAGTGACATTTATTACATCAGTGTATCAAACATCACTCTCTTTCTGGGGACCAATCAAATGGAATTGGGTAATTGAGCATTGACGTAGTTCATCGTCTGAAGATTAGCTAATCACAAAATGCATACACTATTGTGTTTTTTCTGGTCTTATTTGGCTACAGTTTGATCAGTGTTCTTTTAGCTTCCCTTCACAGATAAATTTAGAAAAGCTTTTATGTGTTGCAGAATTCACACTGAACACAAACATGATGCAGCTGTACTAATACTCAGTGGGTGGTGCTGACAGTTATCTTGCCTCTGCATGAACACAAGACCTTTGTTTTCTTTTGAAGCTGAGAACTCTATCTATCCAAGGTCATTTCTATCTTCAGTAGACAGAAAACTTTTAGCAGTTTATGAGGCATGACTTTGCTGTTGCCTTCAGTATTGTTCTCACCAAGTTACCACCACCTTCTCTCTTGATTCAAAGAACTGGGCTGCTTACTTATTACTTGGC
The DNA here is from genome assembly GCF_028769735.1 of Zonotrichia leucophrys gambelii. NCBI lineage: Eukaryota > Metazoa > Chordata > Aves > Passeriformes > Passerellidae > Zonotrichia > Zonotrichia leucophrys. The sequence goes on from NC_088169.1 coordinate 100,166,376, forward strand.
CTTACACTCTAGTAAATCATGAGTGTTCTTAACATTAAGAGTACCCACTCTTTATTTTTTCATATAATACCACTCATAGAAATGTTTTTTTCATGCTCTAGGCTCCATAATTTCTCTAATGGAAATGGTGGTCTTAGGGGCTGATAGAATCTGGGTTTGTTGGGGTTTTTTGGGTTTTTTTGGTGTTTTTATTAGTTAGTTTGTTTTGTTGTTATTGTTGTTTGTTTTGTTTGGTGGTTGTTGTTGGGTTTTAGTTTTTGTTCTTTTTTTATTTTTGGGTTTTTATTAATACATTGTCAGAAAAGCCTAAAAATATTTTTAAGCTATTATCTGGTGAAGATGGTCTGTCTCAAAAATCCTGCTTCTATCAAAGCAGGATTTGTAGCTTTGTGGCAGTTGCAGGGAAAATCTGATTCTTGGCCAAAATATGAATTTGTGAGAAAATGTCTTGATACCACCTGTGTCAAAATTTTGTGCATGCTGTATCAAAATCACATTGGGAATTTGCAACTCCTTAGTTAAAAGATTTTTCTGGCTCATCCAAACTAAAGTGTAGAGGAGAAGGGGTTTACTGTCAGCTGTTGCTATTGGATAGAATTTTAAAATCAGATGCAGACAGTTGGCCTCATAGCTAATGCCTAAAATTAGATATTATGTATCCAAAAAAGAAATTACCCCATGAGACAAAAATGTAGTAGGCTACCACAAATATTAATTAGAAGTGTGCACACAAGAATCATAAAATAAATATATGTCCCTTGGACCTGCTAAGGGCTGAAGATCACCTTATCTAAAGGCTGACTTCACTTACTGTTTCAAGATTATTTTCATATTTGATCTTAGCTACGCAGGAATCAGGCCTGAAGATCACTTCTCATCCCTCCATGGAAACCAGAGGGAGTGTGATGGGTAAATAGCTTATAATTCCATTAGCTTTTCCATTGCTTGCCATCCCTTCCAGCAGCTGTGGAGAGTGCCAAGCTTCATTCAGACACGTTGCTCCAAAGACTGCTTGATGCTGGGCTTTCTCCCCACACCCCACCCCTGCTCCACTCAGCCATTTCTGTGCAGTCTAAGCTGGAAAATAATTCCCCACAGTGACTGAGCAGCAATCCACAAATAGACCTCTGCTAGCTTATGTTGCCTCTAGGTTTCTTCTGGCAGCTGCAGCTTTCTTTCAAAGAATAAGTGCTTTAAAAAAGAGGCCAGTGAGAAGAAGATTGCCTCACATGAGCTACTGGAATTGACTCTCCTTCATTTCACACCAGCTTCAGTGTTCATGTAACACCTCATTTCTCAGTTGATCTTTACAGCTGCTGTCACCTTGCTTGATCTCACATCAATGTTGTCTTGAGCTGCCCAACAGCTGATGGCCAAATACTGTGGATCTGAAGCCAGTTCTAATTTTAACTCCAGATTTTCTTTCAGCTTTTGATGACAATCAGAACATTTCTTCAAGACCTGAAATGTCAGGCATCCAAGAAATACCATCAGCTATACCTGGTAATACTTGAAAAATGTGATTTTAAATAGAAATTGCCCCAGAGATTTTAATAAAAAAATTTGTATATTGTTATTTAAGTTTAATATTACTCAAAATAGCTTCATAACTGTTGTAATTAAGTTGCTCTCTCAAATACCAGACTAATTTAGGAAATTTTGCATGTAATAGTAAATATTTTTGTCTGATTTTGGCTTATATTCCTGGTATATTTACAAGTCTGTATTGCTGTGTTTGGTGTAATAGGCATGTCTTATTACATAGAGTTTTTTTTCTAAGTTGCAATGCTGCAGAGGAGTACAGTGAAAGGTAATATAAGTTTTGTATAAATCCCTGAACGAAACCATTCTAAGTTGGAACTGTTGAGTAAGCCCTTAGAAATGGCAGGAACAATAGCAATGAACATAGAAAGTTCAAAATGGTGGAGAATAGACTCTAAAATGCTTTAACTTGAATATATTTAAATCAGTGATTAAGTTAGACATTTGGCTGCGAGAAAGGGAGACTGCATAGACACAAGACTAACAGAAATAAAAATCTGCAATTTCAAGTGTATTGCTGTATTGCTTGAGTACAACTTTGCAAATAAAAGGCACAACACTGTCATTAAAGAAAACATTGGCAACAAATTGCTCTTGACCAGACACTTCCATAGTAGATCTGATGCTTCCAAACACCCTTGAAACCTGTTATACCAGATCCCAGTGAAATTGAACTGGTGGATTAATAGTATTTTATTGACATTTAAACTAATTACACCTAATAGTATGTAATAATCTATATAGTTTTCCTGTTCTTCCTTATCAGCATTTATTCTTCAGGCTCCTTCTACTTCCTCAATTCATAAAATAGGCTAATTTATCAATACCTTACAAAATGGAGCACTGAACAAATGCAGTTTTATCAGTGCTCAAGATTCTGTTTTGTTAAAGAAGAAATATTTAATTTCCATTCAATAATGACAGTTTCCTCCAAAGTCTATTTCAAGTTGTTTCCTAAGCCCCCTTGCAGCAAAAAGTAGTTAGGTTTAATTTTCATCTCATTGCCACTTTCTGCCTTTTTTCTGCTGTGAACACATTTTCTTCTAAGTCCAAATGACCAGCCTGTTAAAGGACAGTTTTGTATCTTCACTTCTTGATCAGCAGCTAGAAAGCATTTTTGGTACAAGGTGCAAAAAAACTGATCTTTTTCAGCCATTTGTATGAATTTCTTCCTTGTGTTGGTGTAATTAAAACTCCAGAAAGTGTTGAAGAGGTTTCTTAGGAGTTCTGTCTAGCATCAGATACTGGATCTTCTTGTCACCATATTGGGACACGTCTTTCTCCTAATTCACATAACACAGAAAGGACTTTCAAGTGTCCAGTATCTTGCTTGTGCTTGCAGTGACATCATCCTGAGCAACACAGCTTGTGTGTTTGCTATCCCAGCAACAGTCAGATTCCTCAGCACTTTAAATCCAGATTTTCTGTGCAGCTCTTAATGAAACACAGACAGTTTCTCAATTCCCATCTAAAGCATCTGGAGTCACGGAAATACCATCAGCTCAGTCTGGTATTGACATTTCTTGCAAACTGAGTGCTCTTGAATTATCAGAAGGGTTCCCAGGGTGCTTTTGGAGAAATGTTGATTTACTTTCCTTTAGGGATTAGAACAACTGCAAGATAAAAATTCTGGATTGCCTATTTTTGTTTAAGGCAATATCTATGATGTTTAAAATACTGGATTATGGTCTTCTTCCCAAATTCTGAGTTCACTTTTATAGTACTAATTGGTAGTGTTAGCCATGATTGACACTGGCCAGTTATGTATTATTGAATGACATAAAACTTTACCATGTGATACTATAGGGCTTGTAACCAAACTTTAATTTCTCTACTATATACAGTGTATCTTGATACAGATAGATATGGTATTGCTTCAAGTCATACTCTTTTTTATTTTCTAATTACTTTGTCATTACCAAAGTCTATTTCCATGATTATTGGTATTTAAGACATTGTCCTGATCAATTACAATGCTGGGGGCAGAGAGTGACATGTGCAGGAAATTTTTTTTGTGGATGTATCTTCTGTAAATACTGTTCATGTTCAGTTGTGGTTCTAAAACAACTTAATGGTTGTTCAAGTTGTAAATCCTGAAGTTACACAGAATATTCAACTATATTTCTCATTAAGGAGGACTCTCCAGCTACAACAAAAATCATTTTAGGGAGATTAAAGGTAGTACAGTGAGCATTGCAAACCCAAGTTCAGGGTTAGGGGCTTTTTTAAACAGCTTGAGACTTGATAGTCTAGCTACATCTATGGGGAGAAAAACCCCTTTATTTGGGGAGATAAAGATTTGTCAGCTTTCCGCATGTGTCTAAATGATCCAGTCAATTTCTTTCATATTTTCTTCCTCTATAGGACAAATTTAATGCTGAACACAGGAACTCTCCTTTTTTCTCCTGGTATACTCTGAACCTTGTCTTCTACTGCAGATCTCTATAGATATTTGTAAATGTTCTATAGTATCTCCCTGTACGTTCTATAGTATCCCCCTGTAGTACCTACTAACAAGTAGGTACTTCCTTTTATATTTGCCATCATAACAGTTATGCTAAACACTTCTTTAAACCAGTGGTAGACAAGGAGAAGATATTCAGAAAATGTACTTGTGAAGCTCTTATTATTTCCATTTTTCAGCAACAAAATTAAGATGGAGGACAGTAAGTAACCCTGTGCCACAGAGATGTAGTCAGATGAAAAGGGACAAATTTCTGAAACTTTCAATCCACTCCCCGGTCAATTTACCCTACAAACTTTTGATGCATTTTTGAAAGATTTTATTTGCTGAGACTGGAGGAGTCTAACAGAATTTTCAGAATGAGAGCTCCTTGTTTGAAATGTTCTCTTTGTTGGTCCATCAGATTTGTGCTCTTCTACTTTTTCTGTACTGTGTTCTTGCAAGTGTTGTGACAGTGTCCAAAATCTGATTCCATTTTCTGAGATAAACTGTTTGATTATCATCTGTTTGTGTTAGGAATTTGTTGTTTGCTTGTATGAGAAACATTTTTCCCTTTCAATAATACATTCTTAAACAAGAGAAGGGATTTTTTATTGTGATCTTTGCTTTCACTGTTGTCATTTCCATATCTGTTCACTAATTACTGTGTGGTAAATGTGACTCTTCTTGTAACTTATCCTTGTCTTCCAGTGTCTATATGAAATTCTGTTTGTTTAAAGTACTTCATAGTACTTCATACCTGTTCAGAATGAAAACTTGTAAATTAATCAAGCTGTTCTACTAGAGATTCTTATGGATTTTGGTTAAGAAAGCACAAGTTGGTTTTCTTCTATGAGGGCGCCCAACTCATGATGGAAATACTTATTAAGTTTACCCTTATGCATTTTTCAGTGGAGAACCTATTGTTTCTCTTTTTTTTTTTTTTTTAAGGCATATATTAGTTTAGGCCAAAGTTCATTTTTAAGTGTGGTGAAGTATATAATAATCAGAGCTAGTTAATAGTTTTTCAGATTAAATTTAAGGTGGGCAGTATTTTTGAGGCAAACAAAAGTACTGGTATATATTCATTGACTAGTTTGCAATTTATAGTTGGAAAATATTTGATGCCTGAAAAAGAATTTTGGAATGTGTCATTTACTGCAGTTAAAAGCAGCTCTGGAGCATCATGACTGCCACTATTGTGCAATAGGAGCGGTGTTTAGCTAGTGTTGGGGATTTGTGGTAATATCAAGGGACTATGAACTGGTGTAGGATTTATTGGTAGAAAGAGCACACGTGAGAAACCACAACTTAAATATTGACTTATTTGGATGTGATTGAAGTAATGCTTTCATATGCATTGAGAGACTGCCATAACATCTCAAGACAGTTTCCATCTCTAACCTTAGCTCTCCCGAGACCAGTTCTGGAGCCCACATCTTTTCCTTTCCTGAAAACCACGAGGACAGTGATGGGTAAACAGTGATTCCATCCTAATTTCTATCATTTCACAATACTTAAATAAGAAAAGCTGTACTTTAAAATTTAGTCCAAACATTTCAGTTCTTTTGCTGATAGTGGCAATGCCAAACATTTCAGCAAGGTCATCAATCGTTTATGTAAATGATGAGATACTTCATTATTAAGCTTCTCAACTGCTCTTCCTCATTTTCATCTCTATAGGCTTAGTTCGCTAAAAGAGTAACTGTCTGTATACAACACTAACTCAACTAAGCCCTCCAGATTTTGAAGTGGAATAACCTTTTAATGAATGCAAATAGTTATGTAAAAAAGCTGAATGTAATATGGACTTTAATCACACAGTCCTATACTGACTCATATTTAAAAAAAGAAATTAGTCACTATTTCTAAAAGTTTTCTGATTTAATCTTAGTTACTAAGAGACCAAAGCTGAAATCTTCTCCTTACCTTGCAAGCCAAGCAACAGTGGAGGGTAAAAATATATTTTAATTTTTTCTTTTTTCTTGATGTCATTTCACATAATTTTCACTTGCTTTGAGCAATATCTGTGGTTTGTTAATGCACTTTAGAACACTTGCCATACTAATGACATGGTTATGATGTTTGAACATTTTTTTTTCCATCACTTGAAAAGTCAGTTTTGAATGGACCAGTGACAAAAAGAATTTGTCACAGAATTCCTGTGTGACTTTATATGCAGAGTTATTTTGAAAATTCTTTTTAGAATGAAATATTCCAATATGGCAGAAACATAATTTTGTGTCTTCTTACTAATGTGGATTTGTTAGCATACAGAACATTTTTTATCTTTTTGAATGAGGACTAAAGTTCAAGCTTGATGAATAGGCATGTTAATCGATGGCTTATAGACTAACTGTAAGGAAAAAGGAATTATATTTCACAGGGAATTGCAACACCTTTCATGGAAAGGATGAGAACTTATATATTCTGTGTAAAAACCAATAGTGAAAACAGTAAGAAAAGACTTGCATAAATTATTGAACTTTTCAGAAAGGTTGGATTTATGACTGAATATTGATAGCACAATGTGCAGTTTATTTCTTCATGCTAGAAAAATTAGTAATTAGCATTTCCAGCTGCTTGCATTGGAGAGATACCCAGCACTTGTCATCCTGAATTTTGAATTCTAAGATGAGTCTTGGCTCATGCTCTGTCTGTATTTCCTGCTGGTTTTGAATCTTCCAAGGATGTATAAGGAGTGGGTTGGTGAATTGGATATTTGGCATTTTTCTGCTGATGTAGAACCATTTAGCCACTGAGGCTCAGGGAGTATTGTGTTGGTTGTAAACACAGCAAGACATTTGATTGTGGGTTTGAGTCACAGGGTGCTACCAGGAAAGGGTACATGTGGCCCTAAATACAGACATTTAGGGTGTTGTACTGCTGGCACAAGGCTGAGTGCACATCTCAAGATCATTTCTGTGTCTGACCATAGCAACCAAGAGACCAGACCTGGAATGGACCCCGTCTGCTCCACGGGAAACCACAAGGAAGGGTAAATAGCCAGCAATTCCCTCCTGCACTGCTTCCTTTGGCCATGCTCTTCTCTGCAGTGATGAGCCTGTGCAGATGTGCTGCTGGCCCAAAGAGTGGGACAGTGACGTGGCTGGACCTTTATGGCTCCTCACTAAAAATCATTCTACCTGTAAATGTTCTGGGGAGCCATTTCTAGATTTGCTGTCATGCCTTGGCTGCCAGTGCCAGGGAAGGGCAGCATTGTGCCACCACCATGGGCAGTGAAGCTGTGACATGGCAGCCTGGCCCAAGCAGGGCCACATCCCCTTCTTTGTAGCTCTGTCTTGATGTGACCTGTGTGACAGCAGCCTGTGAGAGGAGCTGAAGGCAGTTTCTGTGTTTGATCATAGCTGCTCGAAGACCGAGGCCGAAGTCCACCACTCCTTCCTCTCTGACAACTCAAGCAACTGTGATGGGTAACTAGTAACAGCCTCCTTTCCCATTGTCTGCCATCTCTTTCACTGCCCATCACACCTCCCACCCCAAACCACCTGGCATCCTTTGTCATCTGCCATGGACAGGATGGAGTCTTGGTGCAGCTTGGCTTGCCGAAGCACTGGCCACAGCGTTTCTGCAATTCTCTTGTTTGATCCCACGCTTTCTCCATGGCCCATGAGCATTTTCTGCAGGAAGCATGTGACATTCTGCAGAGAGACCACATTGCTGCCACTGGCCCTCAGCTCCATCCCCTGCTTCTTTGTGTTTGGGTGGTGGGTCTTGCTTTCCCTGATGCATTCAAACACTACAGCGTTCCTAAGAGGCAAACCCAGCTGGGCTGGCACAAGAGGACCCACCTTTCCATTGCCATCACCTGGAACTGGGAATGCTTTGCTCTGCTGCTGCTTTTGAGGCCATGTTAGGATTTTAAGACCAAAACCTCATTTCAGTATTTAGTGAATCATAGGATGTTTCTTCACGGTTAGAGACACCAGCTGTCTGTGGCAGTAATATTTATTGCAGCTCTTGTAGCGATGCAAGAAGAGAATTATCCCAAGAGATTTTGTTGTGTTTTTAGCCAACTTGCTCCTTCTCTTGGGCCTAGATTTTGGTAAAGCTTAGTGTGCAGATAAAAGGGGCCATATGTGCAAAACCACATTTAATTCCGGCTTTGGCTATGGCAATTCCACTTCTCTTGTAATGTGATCTCTTCTTCATATTTCTTCTAGCAGCTTCTTCATCATTTTCATCATCAGTGCATTTTCACACATTTACATTAGGAAATCCATGGCATGTTCATTTGAGATGTTTTCCTTTCCCGAATCCCTAGTTTGTTAGTCATGTCTTGAAACCTGTTCAGTGTAAATGTTTAGATGATGCCAAAAAATGTTTTGTTTTGGTTTTCTTTTTCCAGCTTCACTGGACTCTAATCATATTAGTTTCCTGTCCCAAACTTCTGCATCTGCAGAAATACCAAAAACAGAGACTGGTAAATTGTATTTATGGTACTTCCATTGCTTAGTGTTTGGTTTTGCATCAAGGATATTACAGTTACAGCTGTTTGCTCTGATTGCTTGGTGTCTGAAACAGAATTTTGGTTGCAGTGTCTGATAGGCTCTATAATTACATGATGATATTTTGTGGTGTATCAGAATCAGATACAAATGAAACCAGAGGAATTAATATTTTTTGTATGGTTTTAAGCTGTTGAATAGATTAGGACCAATAGGACCAATAGCTAGATGGATTCATTATCAGTTATAAAGATATGATCTTGACTGGGGCATTTCACCATGGGGGATTTTCTGTCAGCCATATCATACACATTATTTTGCAGTTTTCTCTATTCATTAGACTTTTTTTCAGGTTATGTTTCTATTGCACCTTGAAACTTTTATTGCTGGGGTCATAGGTATTCAAGAACATATTTGTATTCATTACAAAGCTGGAATGTGCAAGAGATAAGCAGGAAAATGATCCTAAACCTGGCAGTCAATATTTCAACAGTTTTCTGTTAGATTTTCTGCCTCAGCCTGTCTCTTCTATCTGTCACAGAAGCTTTTTTCATTTGTATTATGTCAATTAGGTAAAATACCACAAATGACAAACTACACAATGTGTAGTATGTTAAAACCCATTAGTCAAAATACTGGCTTTTGTTATGTTGAAACATGTTAAGTTTTGACAATAGAAATACCTGGTTCTACAAGTTCATATTTGCATGCATTTAAAGTACATAGGTCTCTTTCCATGGGTGCAGGTGAAGTCAAAAGTACAGGTTTTTCGTGTTACGTGGGTACAGATCAATTGACTCCTGTTATTAAATCTGCTTTTAGGGGGACTGCAGTTCCTGTCAGGATGTGTCTATTAGGTGCATGTGACACCTTCAAAACGTTGAAGTTTTGTGACTTTCTTTTGAAGTTGGAAATATATGAAACTTTGTTATAGTGGTGTATCATCTTACAAAGCAATGTAAAGCAATCTTTCTTTTTTCTGATTTTTGCCCCCCTTGCTGTGTCTGCATCAATATGCACCTGTCTCAGGGATATTTACATTTTTCCACAGTTACAAGTTCAGCTGACCTGGAAAAACCTATGCCTCCATTTTCCAGAACACCTCATGTGCTAACAACAACTGCGGGTAATAGTAATGCATTAGCTTTTCAGTTAAACCCCTTTTGGTGTTTGGACAGCCATTTCTGAAATGTTATTAATCCTAGGTATTTTCATTATCTTCCATTCTGTCTTCTGTGTGAGTCATGATCATTGAAAACATCCTTTTTTCATGACAGCTTGCATTTTCTGCTGAGAAACTCACCTGGTGTGTTTCTGATCTCACATCCATTTCTCCAAAAGCTTCTAGGGCTATTTGTGAGATATCCTTACATGAAGTAAACCTGGTTTAATACTACTAAACTAGGTTTAATACTGCTACTGACTAAATCTTAATAAGAATTCTTAAATTACTTGTTGTTTTCTTACAAGCCTAATTGTTATATGCTCAGTTAGAACACGTTTTTATACTAAATATTGTGTTGCCAGCATAGGAAGCTCCTTTCTTACTATGTTTTTGCTTTTTAACAATTTTTTAAACTTCATCTCGTTTTTCATGTGTGTATGACAGATTATATGACATTAAAATTCACTAAAAATATTGACACAAAACAAAGTGCTGAAGAGAACTAAGGCAGGTGCTTTTCTTCCTGGAAATAAACTTGCAGTGTTTTTTAGTTGTTATAGTTTTTGGGGTGGGGGATTGAGTACTTTATGATGGTGGTATTAGAAGTTTTTATCTTTGTGTTTTCTGGTTCACTTTAAGCTGTGTGGACCATGTGATGCAAAGCAATGTTAGCTTTGGTTGGCTGACAATTTAGTTTTAATTCTCACTTTTAAGCACTTCCTTCAGCTCACACTCTTATCCAATACTGCTCAATTCCTGAGGTAAGGTGTGCTTATGGTGAAGTGCAAATTAGATGTGCCGTAACATATCACAGTTTTTGGTTGTTTTTCTATGATCAAAAAAAGCTGTGTTTAGAATTAATAATCACAGCTAACATGACGTGGTTTTTTTTATAGTTTTCAGTGATATTCAGCCTCTTCTTTCAAGTCCTGTGGCACCTAGTAAGCCTGAAATAGCAGAAGCTGGACCAGGTACAATAATCTCTACCTAGTTCTTAATCCAGCAGCTCAAACCATGCTCTAAAACTCGAGTGAAATTAATACACTGCTGTTATTTTCAGTGGACATTTGGATTAGCCCCTAAGAGCTGATTTCAAATTTGTGTTGCTGCTAATGGTTGAACTTGGTGTTTTCTCATAGTAATAATGCATATGGGAACTCACAGTCACATGATTCAGTATGTTAAAAAATGTGGCACATAGAAAATTGAGAAAACAATTTGTAGACCAGTTCTGATGAAAACATTGTGATGTGAACTGTGGGTTGCATTTTATTGTTGTAGCATCAGTAAAAACATTAACATTAGTGCATCCTTAACAGCGTGAAATTGGTTAACAGTTACAGACATTCAGTGGTTTTGGACTGAAACCACAGCTGGATCTGTTGTTAGGTTTCTGTTCCAAATTTTATATGTTTTAATGTGTGACTAATTGATTGTTCAACATGTCCTCTTCATTAGATATCTACATTGTACACTGTACCAGCTCCCTTAAGTATTGGACCAAAACTCAAAATGTTCAAGAGCTCTACTTAAAATCTTACTTGGCAGTGGTTGAGATCCAGACCAGTTGCAGTGAAAGGAAATAAATATCCAGAAATTTTGTGCATCACAGATGTGCTGATTTATAGTCACTGAAGCTCTGTGCAGTTCTGAATTTCTCCCTAATGCATACTAAAGTGATAAATGTCCAAACATTAGTGAAATATTTGTTGTTCTTGTTAAAAAAAATTTATTTTTGTTCATGAAGGAAGAGTTTCTTCCATTAGCTCTTTGCTCTCCTATGACTGTCATAATTTCTTCCAGCAGCGACAAGTGAATCCATTCTGGAATCTTTCACACCTAAAACTTCCCGTCCTTTTCAATGGCCAAGGGTAACATTAGGTAATGTTGTTTTCTCCCAGTGAAAAACTCTGTGTTTGTTTTGAGCACTCCATCCCATATGAATGCATTCCTTCCACGTATCATTTCACATGCATAACCACTCTTCTTCCTAGTTAGAGAATCTTGCTCTTCCATCATTGTTATATTGATTTCTCTTGATATACCTGTGTATGAGAACAAGCTTTTGGGTGGATTTACTGTCTCAGAGAAATGAAACTCGTCTCTTGCATGATAAAACACCATCATCATTTTATTAGTGTTCTGTCTCTTTTACTCCCAATGCACACGCATGTGCTGATTGTCTCTGATATATAAAGCTTTCAAAATGGAAATTTTATCTCTTTTGGGCTCACAGAATCTTATTTCTGATCAACGTACAGCATTTCAGTATCATCTCCATTCCACACTTCAAAATCTGATTTCATCAGCTGGCTTTGACATTCCATACTAAGTTGTCTTCAATATAAACATGTGACATGTGCTGTTTGTTGTGGGAAATGCTTGTTAAACAATTTTTCATTGCAAACTGAGCTCTTTTTTTCAGCTCCAAAAGAAATACCACTTATTCCTTCTAAACCGAAACCATCTGCTACCCCAGAAGTACAACATGTGAAACCTGGTAATTGTGCACATCATTTTCATAAGTTGGTTTGCAGAGAGATATATTCTCTAAAAATATCTTAAGGAAAACTTCCTAAAAAGGACAGGAGCTATGCAATACATGGACATCCTGACTAACTCATCCATCTCAATTTGGTTATGATTGGTTTGATTACACTTGAATTTTTCTTTTCTAGCCCCTAAACCACCACTTTTGGACCCTAAAACTTCTGAGACTGTTAAACGACCAAAAGCTACTCTAGGTAATAAATGTTTCTGTAGCTGCTAGTCACTCTTTGCAGTCCAAGCCACTTTGTACTCTGTTACTTTAGCTCATAGCTTTCACTGTATTTAATCTATTTCTCTGAAAGAAGAAAGTTAGGAGATAAGCATTTAGAAATGTTTTTCTAAACTTAGGAGAAAAAGAAACCATTTTTTTCACGCAGTTTTGCTAGTTCCATGGTACAGTAAAAATTTTTGTCTTCCATTTTGCTGAGAGCTTTTCTAAGCCAACACTCTTTATTCAGAAAACTCATTGGAAATACAATTGAACTGCCAAGTGTAAAGGTAGTGTTGTGGATGTTAATCCCAGAACTCTCAGTGAAGGATTCCTATGGTACCAGGTTAACTTGTTATTTCCACTGCTTTATGAATCCTTCTGAATGTCATTTTGGCTTGAAAAACATCTCTCAGTCACTTCGTGGCCCACTCCTCTCTGCTCTTTTTGTAGACATCGAACATTTTTCAGTGCATCAATTGCTATGAAACATTTTATTGGAAAGCAATCTCATAGCACTGCATTTTAAAATGTACAAAGTTACTTACCTCTGCCTGAAACTGAGTTTACACCTTGTCTGGAATCAGACTAAGAGGCAGATTAACTAATTACAGTTTCAACCCATGCATGTTTGGTGGGAAAAAGGTTTCTCGGACTCATTGTTCTTAATTTTTACCATTTACATGATACATGCATTTACATGATAAGTAATTCTACTTATATTACTCAACTTACATTAGCTACTTCTATTCCATTAGCAGAATTCAATGGCTGCAGCTATGAAGTAGTTCAATTTTTTTTGATTACATGTTCTTTCAGCTGTTTGCCAGTAATTTATTTACCGTGCCAAAAAATGAGGACATTTCTGTATATTTTTTTATATATGTCTTCTTATGGCTTCAAATTGACCTGGAATTCAAAATTATAAAAAAACATTATTATTTTATCTCTTAGGTGTCTTGCAAAATTAATTTGCTAACTTAATAAGAGGAGCATTCAGATGTGATTGCAAGCTTCAACTGCATATTTAAATGCAATTACTCACTTTTACAATGAAAGACAAACAGGAATCTTGCTTGACTAGTGAATTCTCAGGAAGATTTTTTGAGAAGCCTTCTTGGCATATCTGATTCTACCACTCGCTTTTTTTCCCAGTAGCCATTCATTGCCTCATTTAATTTTTTTTGTAATACACTGGAAAGCATAAAATTATAATCCAGTATATTTCTTTCAGCTCCTAAAGAAGCAAAGCTCACTACTTCTGCGTCTAAACCTAGACCATCTGCCAGACCCAAAAAGCCACGAACTAAACCTGGTAACTAATTTCCATAGCAAACATTTGTTATAGTGTATCACTTAAGTCATGCATTTTAGCTTTAATTTCTCCTGTGTGAATGTGAAGTTCAGCACTTAATCATCAGAAAGGTGAGGAATTCCTCTTTGAGGAATAATATTTTTGTATTGGATCCCCCAAAAACAGAAGCCAAGCAAAAAACCTTTTAACTTTTATATCCCAAGTCACCAACTCACGCAGCCAGATATCAAAGCAAATTGTTTCCCTGCTTTTCATTTTGGAATAACAAGTTTTCCAACTTAGTTCAGCATAGGATCCAGAAAACACGAATTCTACTGTTTTGCTGATGGTTATAAGATCTTGCATAGAACCATAGGATTTGATTGATTCCGTGATCATTAGAGCATATGTAGACTTACATGAAACTGTGAAAGTAAGAATGGAATTTTATTCTGGAATTCAGTAAAGACATATTTTATGATCCCAAATGAAATAACACCTTCACACCAGTGTTAAATTTCATTTATAATGTATGGCAGAGAGTAAAATACACCTGGCATTTTCTGGACATGAAGAATAAGTAAATAGAGTTGTAAAAATATTTCTAGTGTTACATGGTTTATAATGAAATTATAAAGCATGAAATTGCATAATTGTTTATTGTAAGAATATATTACTCAATGCTGGAAGAGATCAGATGATTTTATTAAATTCTTTCCAGATTCCCTGCAAATTATTTTTTGCCCATAAAAAGAAATTAACTCTCTTCAGGCCAAATTCTTCACTATGAAGCTTATTCAAGGAATGGCACCTATGACTTGGAATTGTCTCAGAATACTGAGCGTAATTAGTTTTTTATGCTGATTATAGCTCCTGCATAATTTTAAGTGTAGGAAATCCAGTATTGTATTACAAGAATCATTACTTTTGTCTCTGCTGTAGATGTCTACGTCTGAACATAAATCTGAGTCCTGCCTATTGTTTTTTTAACAACTTGCAGGACTCAGATTTATATTCAGCAACTCATGCACAATTCATGCATGAGTTGCTTTTTTTCCTCTGGCTGAGAACAAAAAGCAACTCATTTGGAAGCTGTTGCTGGGACTGCCAAAATCAAGATTTTATCCTGGTGTTTCCACACTGAGTGTCTCTATAGCAAGTTTCCATATGCCTAAGAAGAAAAGTGATATTTTTAAATATTTGTACACACGCCTCTGGATTTTTCTTTCCCAGCAGTGGTCTCACAAATCAATCAGGTAGAATGCTGAAACACGTTTTAATCTTGATGAAGCTTTTCATGATTCTCTTGTAAGGAGGTAGTGAAACTGGGACGTGTTCTAATGTGACAAATGATATTCTTGGTCAGAAAATATTATTTGAGCCATAAAATATGTAGTGCATGGGGCTAAGCTGGCTTTTGGGTAGGTGGCAAAATGGTGACAGAGCAGGAGCCCATCTGTGTTCCAGCATCACCTGGAAGTTCAGCTTAAATTAGAAACTTGTGTCATGATAGTGGTTGTCACCTTTCCCTAAGAGTAAATCAAAATAATGAACAATATATGCCAAATTCATATTTAATCAATTACTTACTGCCCTTACTGCCAAATAACTGCCTTTGGGTGAAGCAATTAATTTTGGCTCTCATTATTAATATTATTTTTGTGCTGTTTCTGGTAAAGTATTTGTCTTTTTTGGCAGTGGAGAAAAAAGTCTTCATTTAAAAAACCCCAAACATTTAAATGATTTTCAGATTCTCCAGCTAACAAACTGTACATTCTAGTGAAAGTTCACAGTTTCATTCTCTTTCTTGGCATTTGGGTAACTGAATCTGTTGCCCACATGAAAAAAATAAGTTTTCTTGCCGATGTGATCATGTGCAGCCATTACCCTCACTTTTCCTGTTGTTAGCATGAATACCTCTCTCCATTTTTCAGGAAAGGAAATTATAATGAATTTTCTATTGTGTACACAGATACATTGCCACACTTTCTTTACAGAAAAGTTTTAAAATATCTCCAGGGATCGAGACTCCACAACTTCTCTGGATATTTACTTAAATGCACTAATTATTTGTCCTGAAGACATTTTGGAGTATTTTGCTGTCTTAAAATAGTGGCAGTATTATAAAATATAATAGATGTCTAATATATAAAAAATGCCAATAAAGAAAAGAGGGAAAATTTAGAAATCTGAAACAAATCAGTCTTTTAAATTTAAACACCCCCCACCCTGGTAAACCACCATAAACCTTCATGTGGGGAAATAGAGACTTTTAAATTAAGAATGTGATTTTCTATCTAAAGAATTTTGGAACTGTTAGGTCTCAGATATTACTGTATTTCAAAATTTTAAGGTAACTTCCTTTAAATAAGTTTTCTTGTGAGACTTAAAATGCTTGTGAATTACAACATAACACACTGTTAGTATGTCCAAAAATATAGTCTGAGGCCCATCGTACAGTATTTATCAATCACTTTTTCTTTCCTAATTAAAATCTCTTGGGAGGGACAGAGCCTGAGAGTCAAAACAGAGTAAACAAAGCAAAATTGAAAGGGTAACCACAAAGATTACTCAATGATTGTAGATGTGTTTAGGAATGAAAATGGATTCTGTTTGTGAAGTCACGCTACTATTCAAACAGTTCTACCAGTTTTGACTTCAAAGTTCTTTATATTTTTCAGGGTGTTTGGGGTTTGTTCCTTTCAAACCCAATTAAGTACTCTAGATAGAGATGGGAAGCTTGTTAACTTGATGATCTAATGTGCAGCAGCACTAGATAATCTGCTGGGATCTTCAGCCTTGCTTTCTGGCACTTTAGTGTTATTTACACCTGAAGCCTTCATAGCTATCCTTTGTATCACTATGGGAGAAACACAGGAAAATTAATAGAAAGATTTACCAAAGAAAATGGAGTTCTCTGGAGCTCTTTCTTTCCAGTGGTCTACAGCCATAAAGACATAAAAGAAATTCAGTAAAACAGGAAGGTGAAGCTTTGGAGAGCTCCTCTCCCGGTGTGATCCTGTAGCATAAATGCACTTTTTATTTTCCATGAGCAGCAAAAGCCACATTGGGTAATTTCAGTAAATTTATCATTCACCCAGTGTTTCCATTTGAAGAGTTTCGAAGAGGTGGATTTGAGTTGGGAAGCAAGAGCAGCTGAGCTGTACCAGCAGTTAAAAAACAGATACAGATGCACCTGTATTTCTCTTAAGAAAATTCTCTTTATTCCAACAGCAACCATTCCAGTGTCAGGCACTTCTAGGAGTCCCTACACATATGAACGTCCAAAGACTGCAGAGGGTAATGATTATGAGTCATCCTTAGTCATTCTGCTTTTCACTGGTCTCATATTATGTGCAGTTGAAAACAGCATTTCCTGGAGGCTTCTTGCTTATTCATGTGTGGTCCAAACCCAGCAAATGGAAGTATGATCTTGGTGCTTTATTATTTCTCCATGTTTCTAACATGTCTTCTAAAAGACATGATATCACTTCAACGGTATTTACATGAAATTTTCACTTATATCAGAAGAAGAAAGAATAAGAATTATTGCAACAATAAAGATTTTATGGAAGATAGAAATAACATAATCTAAAATTACATTTAAAACTACAAACAAGTAAAGAATTCCTACAGAAGGAGTTTTGTGGCATATTGCTTGATATTTTCTTAAATGTGTGGAAAATACTGCATTTTTTTAATTAATACATCCAAACTCGTGCTCAGTTTAAAGGGGAAAAAAACCAAGTGATTTTATTTTTAATGAGGAGCACAGTTTAGATAAAATAATACATGGCCTTTTTTTAGTATGGGAATATATGTTAAGTGATGTGTTTAATATATACTTTTTTTTATGCAGACAAAGAACAAGGGTCTCTCCTTTGCAGTGAGCCCTGAAATGCTTTATCTAATTTAAAGGAAAATTTGAATCCCTGTCTGCATTTGCTGTGCAAGTTGTATTCTGGGAAGGGCTTCAAGGTGTTTTCAGCAGTCTAGCTTTGGTTGTTAAAACCTGGATGAAGCTGAGTACATGTATGATACTTCACAGGACAAGGACATCTTGAAGCCTTACTTAAATTATTTGATAAAATAGAATCAGTTTGGTTTGGTCAATTAGCAGCAACTCACTTAAACTCATAGTTTTCAACTGCAACAAGTTCTACACCATGAAATTCTCTCAAAACTCCTCTAATGACATTGACTTCTCAAGGTCAATGTTGCATAACAGCCTTTTCTTAGCAGTGCTTGTTAAATCTTTTCGTTGGCTTTTGACTAAACTATGAGTAGTTAACTTTGCTGCTCAAGAACATCCAGCTCTTTGATTATCCATCAAATGGATAATCATTGCTTTTTTTGTTCATATCCAACAATATTTCATGCATTAAACACATAGTACAGTTCCTTTTTCTGTGGTTATTCATTGATAGGGGCAGAGGCTCATTTCCTAGGCATCATTTCTTTGTTGTTGAACCTGAATGTGATTTACTATGGGACCATTTACTTTCAGCTTAAATGCACGTTTTCACAAAACAAACATTTCCCAGTATCCAAAATACACATTCCTCACATTTGAAGCCCAAATGATCTGCTAAGATCAAAACACCTCAAGCTAAGTCTGATGAGGCACTTCTTTTAAAATTATGTACTTTGAGACTTTCTATTAGTGCAGAAAATAAAGAAGAGAACAACTTTTTTTTTTTTTTTCCCCTCTAGGTGGGGAGAAGAGAGATTCAATTTTTTCTGGATAATACTTGTACAAAAGGAAACCATATTGCTCCAGAAAACAGTTTGCAGACCAAACAAATAATATAAATATCTTTCTATTATTGAAAGCTGGTTTTCTCTTTGTAAGAAATGATTGACTTTTTCAAAAGCAACCTGAAAATAGAAGTTAGTGTTTTGTAGGAAAAGATTTTCAATTTTAATTCCAAAGGTAACTGATGAGCTTGAATAATGGCAAAGTCTTTGCAAACCAGGCATATGTAGTGAGAACATTTGAAAAATTAGTGGGTGGTCTGACATTTCTATGGAGTATCTGGCCACTGTCAGTAGAAGTTAATACTGGTTATTTTGCTTTTTTTTCTTCATTTGCAGCAATATTAATACTACAGAATGTTGTACTGTGCATGTTAATAGGCATATAATAAATACTTTAGTATTAGCCCCCTCAATTGCAATCAAAGTTTTAAAGTGTTATTGACTGTGGAGCCCATTTTCAAACTGGGTAGATGCATAAGAGAGTTTGGGAGATAAGTGAATGTGGGTTATAGAACAGGTTCTATCTTTAGGTGAGGATATCTGTGTGTTATATTCTACTTGACTTGTTACTGCCTTGAGATGAAAGAATTAGTGCATTAAAATTCTTTTAATAGGCTTTATTTATTGCAAAGAAATTTTCATAGATTCTACCATCTCATAAGTTTTTGTCTCAGTTGGTACAGTTTGTCACCAGGAAAAGGGCATGATATATTGGTTTTGTGATTCAAATTTTAAGTGGATATGAGAAAAAATTAACAGGCTTTATCAAACTAATTTTTTTCAGATGACTGATAAATACTGCTCTACCAATAGCAGCCTTTTAGTCCTCTGCTTAATTACTCACTTTAGAGAAAAAATTCAACTATTTTTTCACAGTCAGCATACTACTTTGAAATAACAGAGTTCAGTTTGACATTCTGTACATCAAGAGTCCCTTGCTGTCTCTAAGTTAAACTCTGCAATCTCTTCTCTTGCTTGTTCTTGGATTTACTGATTTATATCCACATTTACTGATTTATATCCACATATTTTTGCTTCTATTGCCGTCAAGTTTGTCCAATTATTTATTTCTTATTTTGCCTGTATTATTAAGAATTGTAATTGCCCATGATTTAAAAGTCAGCTTGAAGATCCATAGTACTGTGGTGTTGTGTTAGTGCCTGCTTTTCTACTTACCACTGGAGTATTTAAATTTTTTGAGTGTGTTCCTTACTCACTTTGTCACACTGTTTCTGTTTCAGTCTTGGAACCTATTACACTTAGAACTGAACCACCAAGGTCACCCATAGGTAATAATATTTCCTTGGCAAGCTGTTGTGTTTGCTTTATTTACATCACAGCAAGCATCACTGAAGTTAGTCACCTTCTACCTCAGGATTGTTTCATTTAACCTCATTTTTCTTCTAGGTAATTATCTTGCTTGGCATTCAGAACAGTTGGGTGCTTTGCTTTCTTCACAGCTAGAATGTCTCCTTTAGGAAAAAAGAAATTATGCTGGCAGCTCTCAATCACCTTTCTCATAATTATGCTTATTTGCGCTTGTTCCAGTTTTTATTTTAAAAACACAAACAAAAACTGAGCTTCAAAAATGACTAAAATTCCACTTTCTTGCTTAGATTGTTGCAAACACATGGAGAGTATTACCTGATTTGCCTATTTCTTCTCAGTTGCAGGTGTGAGGTTTCTGTGCTTGTGTGTTCAGCTGGTTATCACATGTAATTGCTGTGCAATTTAACCAACTCACTGCCCACATTTTCTCTTCCAGCTCCAAGGGTGACTCCACGTGTTCCTTCTAAACCTAAAACTTCACCAAAACCTCACGTTCCACAAGCCAAAGATGGTAAACTACTTTGTGATTGTTTCTAGTACAGTTTGTTTTGGATTGAAATGTGTTTATAAGCAGCTGTTTAGTTACCTGAGCCAGTTAAAACAGAATAAAGTTCTGTTCTGTACTATTCAGCAACTTAATTGCAGCTTTCATGAGTACTGACATTTGCTAGGTATTTTTCACTGAGAAAAAGAATAAACCTCTGCTACTTCAAGGCAGCACGATGAGAATAGTGTTGGTACACTCAGATTAACCCCGCTAACTAAAGCAAATACAAAGCAAATAAAGTGTGTACTGAGGCTACTTGGGAGGTATAATTCTTTCCAACGTTGCTTTGCATTGGTAAAATGAATCTGTTTCCCTTCTAAGCCACACTCAATTAATTTCATGTCATTATTATTTTCTGCATGAGGAACTAAATTGCCCAGTTATACATGCATACTTAGTATTTTCTGGTAAACATTTATTGGCATTAATGATCCTTTTCATTGTATTCCAAAATACTGGATTTTTATTAAATTCCAAAATACTGGATTTTTATTAAATGTGAGAGCAGTGGAATTCAGTGGTAAGCAGAAAAAATTACTTTCTGTCCCATGCTTTCCAGTTGGTAATAGCAACAGAAAATTGCAAGTGTCTCAAATATCAATATCTGTTATCCTTTGGTAAATGTGAAAAATCTGAGCATAAACACTTTATTGAAGACTTTTAAATTGTAGACATAGACCAATATTTTTGAAATCTGATGTTATCTATTAGATGTGATTTCCTCATGTAGCAAACAGTCAAAATCTTTGTCTTCTCATGAATTTTTAACCGTGGCATCTAAATATAAAACATTGTTTCCAAGTTACACCTTAAGATGCAGCTTCTCATATACTCAGTTTTTACCTTTGTGGCCATTTTTCATTGTTATGGTAGCCTGGCTTTCTCAGAAATAGTTTATGGTTTTGTCACACAAATATTATGAGCTTGTATTGATCTGTGTTTAAAACAAGCAAACAAACAAAAACAAAAGCCTCTACAGCTTACTGTTTCTTCAAGAATCTGTAATATACAGAACGTTTTCTACAGCATCATCCACTTATCTTAAATTGTCTTAAAATATCCCAAGATATTTCTTCTTTTTTTAAAATTGTACTCCATACAGAAGAATTGACACATTAATTTCACATCCTTATGACTCTAAACCAACGGTCTCTAGATCCCCTCCAGTCTAGAACTGAATTATATGACTGTGCAATGCAATACACCATGTAATGCTCTTTAATGACAGTGTTCAGTACACAAGTACTGTCTGATTCCAGTTGTGTATATAAAATGCATTTGAAGCACATCACCAAGGAAAGAGATTTGTGTCCCTAAACAGCCATTTTCTGAATAACAGAATGATAATATTTGGATATTTCATTGAAGTCTATGGGAGAACAAAGCTCTCACTATGTTGAAGATTTCACTGCTTTCTCAGATATTTAATACGACTATTTCTGAATGAGGCAGTAAACAAAGTACATGATTCAAAAAGTATGCTAATTGTAAATTTTCAACTTTCAAAAAATATTTTCCATTTTGTTTCTGATACAGTCCTGGAATCTATAACACTTAGAACTGATCAACTAAAACCAACAATAGGTAACAGTTTTTTACCTACAGGGTAAATCACCTGGGGACCATCACATTTAGCTTTTTTCTCATTGACCATCACAAGCACTGCTTCATTGCACTCCACTCATAATTTTTTACCATTAAAGTTCATCCTGTAACATGGGGTTTGGTGATTTTTTACTAACAATTTCTCTTTTTTCCTCACACAAATGTGTTCTGCCAAGGGGATGGAAGCACCACAGCCTACCTTTGACTGCTTGTCTCTATGCTCCATTTCTATCATGCTGCTTCACCTTTCATACTGTGCAACAATATTGGCCTTGTTTTATATTATCCTGTTACAGAGGTTTTCCATCAGCACGGGGGTTTGTTATGTACCAAGTGTTCACATTTCTCCATTACTCAAGCTTTTGTGGTTCCAAAGGGTCCCCAAGGCATGTGTTCTTCTTTAATGTTATTCTTTCTGTCAGTATCAGTTCCCAAAAAATTCTAATATTTGCTATTTTTTTAGTTCCTAGAGGACCACAGTATTTTCCTTCCAAACCTAGAGCATCACCAAGCCCAGAGGTGCCACGAACAAGACCTGGTAAGTTCATTGGTTTTTTACATTTTCACACTGACACGTGTCTTATGGATTCTACTGTGATCCCTGGAGCTTCAGATTTGTATGTATTCCTCGGGCATATATTTTAGAATATTCCTTGAGGGGTAAAATCCAGTGTCATATAGAATTTATAAGCAACCTGGTAAGTTGAAAATATCTTCAGTTATTTATGACATTGTAAGTCAGTGCAGAAATTGATGTTTTCTGTACAATTCTCAGTGAAAATAAGTCTTTGCTGTATAACTTGTGTTCTGGTAAAGTGAAGATGAAAACAAGGGGTGTCATTGCAAAGAGGAAGGATTCTGCTCTGTGTTCCTTAAATTGTGCCTGTTTCTTCTTTTCCAGGCACAAGCTGTCATTCATACTTGTTGATTTTCTTTTCCAGAGCCATTGTGTTGTTCAGAGATTGAAGAATGTAAAATACTTCCTATAATTGTGTCTGCAGGGGTTGTTATACCCATATACAACCTTAGGAGAATTAAGGAGGGAGGAAGTAAATTATGCAACTCACACTCGAATGTGTGAGGTACCATAATGGGTTGACCCTGGCCAGAAGCTAAGCACACACTAACCTCCTGCTCATTCTACCCCATAGTGGTCTGGGGGAGAGAATCAGATAAGAAGTAAAAAAAAAAAGAGGAGAAAAGAATCATAGTTCAAGATAAAGGCAGTTTAATAAGGGAGGATAAAAAGAGGTGGAAGAAAGCAAGTGCACAAAGCAACCACACACCACATCCCACAGGCAGAGCAGAGCCAGTCTAGGAACAATGGGTGCTTTGGAAAGTTTTGCTGTAAGATGGCTTTATGTGAGGTGGAATATCCCTTTGGCCAGGGTGGTCCTGCTGTCCTGTGTCCTCTCTGAGCATCCTGCCCACCCCTAGCCCAGCTCTCTTGCCTGGGGGCAGAGTGAAAAACAAAGAATTCCTGGATGCTGCGACAAGGCGTATTCAGCAACAACTAAAACATTGGTATTTTATCAACACTTCCTTGCTCATGAATCCAAAACATAGTACAGAAGGGCTACTATGAAGAAAATAACCCCCATTCCAGCCAGACCCAGTATGGGTATCCAAGGTACATGGAGTATTAGATGGTGCAGGTGAAGAGATGGGCAGAGAGACAACAACTCAGGTTCCTTTTCTCCCCAGTAAGTCTGCACCTATTGTTTGAAAAAAAACCCTTGAAATTACTGAGGAAAGTGTACAAAGCTGAACGTAGAAAAAGACCACCCACAGTCTTTTTGTGGCTGTTACAAAAACTTCAGATATTTGGGATCTGTTCTGTATTAGAGCTGTTACCTTGAACTGGAGGAAACTCTGTGGAACATAATACTTGGATGTTGAGTTTCAGAGAGGAGTGACTATCTGTCATCAGCCCTAGCAGGGATGGTATGAGTATTGTGGAGACAGTGAGTGTTCTTGGTAATACTTTGGTTTTTTTGTTTTATTATGCTAATGCAGTTCTGGAAACAATTAGGTTTAGAACTGAGAAACCAAAGGCAACAATAGGTAATGATGCTTTCTTGTTTGAATGGTCACATTGTCTTTCATCTTAGCACAAACTGTTAAAAGCAGACCTGAAAAAAATTGTCACCTTTCTTTGCATGTTCCTTAATAATTTAACTGTCAAGGTTCTTGGTGTCTTCTTATTTTCTATGAAACAAATGAGGAGAATCCTTGTTTCTTTCAAGTTGTTATGCACATAAGATAGGAAGATTTCCTTGAACATTTAGTGGTAAGAAGCAGAGGGCAGATCAGAACAGGATCCTAATTATATGTTTTTAGTCATCCTGTGGAGGATAGCACCATTGGCAGTGCAGAGCACCATGGGTGGGCAGAGCTGCATCCTGAAAGCTTTCTTTCCCTTCCTCTTTCTTTTTCTTCTCTTCCCCTCCAGTTTTATGAAATGAAATTCAATCCTTCATAGCAGACTGGAAAATAATTCTGTTCTGCTCAAACCTCAATTTCACTGTCAGAGCACAATCACTTCATTAATCCTGGATCATATGATTGCTTGAGGCAGATCCATTTGACTAAGGCATTTTTGTCACTTGAATTTGATATTGTGAATCATTCCAGGACTACACCCATTACAGAGCAGTTTATTTGTGTTTGAAGCTACTTATTACTTTAATAATGCTTAACCCAATTTCTTTCTTTCTTTCAGCTTCTAAAGATATATATCACAGGCCTTCCAAACCTAAAACATCACCCAGTCCACGTGTTCCTCCAACCAGAGCAAGTAAGCTTATCAATATTTTGCCCTTGAAAGTTTTGTCATCTTGATAATGTTCAAAATGAAAGTTTTGTCATTTTGATAATGTTCAAAATTGATGAGTTCTGTGAAGATACAGAGATACTTATTGTCCAGGCCGTGCTTCGCTGTCATAATCAAATTTTGCTATACAGCTGTCATTGAACAAAATCAACTGGATATTTATACATGTCAGTGACACACAATGGAGATGTGTGGGTTAACACCCATCCTTAGCCCTTGCACACAGGAAAATCTGCATTTTGATTTCCCTAATATCTGTATTTTTGAGTTGCTTCTTTAAAAGTGTAAAATTACAGTACTTTGCTGTTCCCTAAACTTTGGATATAGCTCTGTCAATTTGATAATTAAAAGTAAATTTCCATGTTTCTTCTGCTTTGATGGCTTTGCTGATGATTTTTTTTTTTTTTAATGCAGAGTTGATTTAAATGAGCAGCAGGTTTTGGGAATACGAAACACTTGTGAAGCACAACTAGGAAGTGTTGGAACTACAGCAGTTTACTCTGTAGAAAGCTGTGTTTGTTATTGTTTGTTAGGAGTGGAGAGTTGATCTGACCCTGCACTGTAAAAGTCACTTTGTCTTTAGTCTCTGCACTGGCATTGTATTGATTGCACTAACAGGAGATTTCTTTGGGATTATTTTTAAATTACAGAAATAATCCCTAAAAAATTTCTTAGCAGAAAACGAATCTTCTAATTCAGCAGAAAAATGCAAAGACATATGTTGAATCATCATCCTCAACAATGTGTTCAAAACTTTGCACATCTTCATAAATTGAAGAATCATCATCCTCAATAATAAAGTCAAAACTTTGCTCATTTCCACAGGTCCCAAAGAAAGTTGGCGTGTCCCTTCCAAGCCCAGGGCATCACCAAGTCCAGATGTCCCATACACAAAACCTGGTACACATTGTTGTTTTGTTCTGCTTGAATATCCAGGCTTCTTTTGGGTTGTCTTTCCTCAGTGAATCACGTTTTGATTAACATTTCTTCATATTACAAATACATTCTCTGATGATTATTAAGTATGTGTTTCCAGGAAAACAGAGGTGATTTCTATTTTTAATGACTGAGTTTTAGTAGTAGCCTCTGCTTTTCAGCCACGTAACATATATCACAGCTGAATAATCTGTAGAGCAGGGTAGACAACACAAAAACATCATGAGAAGTTGGAAGAAGTTGCATCTCTTTTGTGCCTGTCAAAAGGTGCTTGGAGAAAAACCTACTTGAGGGCCTTCATGTATGACTCCAAATATCTCTAACTGAAACCACTCATAGGTTTGTGTGACCTGGTAATGGAATGTCACCCTCAAAAATAAACTTAATAGGGATTTACATACTAATGAACAGCCAAACCTCTGTAACTTCTAACAGTTCTGAGAGTATCCATTCAACATTCTTTTAAGTGAGTGTATATTCACTAATTTTACAAAGAAAAGGAAAAAAAAAGGAATGTGTTCCAAATTGAAAACAAACCAGTCATGTCAAAGGGAGTATTTTTACCCCTGACTTATACTCACCACTAACTCTGTGCATCTTATTGTTTTTATGGAGTTTTGGCAGTTAGTACATTTACAGTTGAACAGCAAAAGACAGCAGCAGGTAAATTTGTTACCTTGAGCTGGTCATTATTATTTTTTCAGTACTCCTTGGGCCAATGTTTATATATCACTACTCTGTTTTTCACATAATCTGTTTGTGATTTTGAATTGTTTTCTTTTCTATTAATTGAACTACATTCTACTCTGTTGCAGGTATTGAAAGATTCCTAGCTGGTTTTTTATCTTCACATAAAATTTCTTTCCCAGTCACACACGTTGTAATTCCTTTGAATTCCTCCTTGTAGGAGACAAGCACACCATAGGTATTGCAGGTTCTGAAATACAGACAGAAATATATTCCCTGTAGTTATCTATGCTCTTTCTGGCTTTGTTGCTTGACTCCAGATTTTGCTTACCTGATTAATTTCCTGCTCATGTTTTCATTCAGGATTTTGTTTTCTCTTGAATTCCTGACATGTATCTGACCTGTTCTTGATGTGTGTCTGACACTCAGTTTTTCAGGCTGTCGTGCAGGGATTGTTTTTCTTTGCAAGCATGAGACATGCAGTGCCTGTGCAACAAACCTAATTTTGTCAAAGTATAAACCCTTAAAACAGATCTTTTCTTTCAGCTGTTAAAGAACCACATCATATTCCTTTTAAACCTAGAGCAACTCCCATCCCGGATGCTCCATACAGGAGGCCTGGTAAATTATCTGGTCTTTTTGAAGCTTCAGTGGATAATTGAACAATTGCTTTTGGGGTGGCAATGGGGGGAATAATCATCAGCGCATCAGCTGTCACCTGGTTACTATTCTAGGCTAAGAAATCTTTGCAGGGATGCAATTAAATATGACAGAAACTTCAACAGTTCAAGAGTTTTTGTGTTTTATGCAGATATTAACAGAAGAAATAGTATCAACCTATATGTTTTAATCAAGGATAAAAAGTTATTTGCAGCTTCTGTGTGAGCAACACACTTTAATAGTGTGCACCATGTTTTTGGAGCTTTTATGAGGGAAACCTCCTAAGGCTGTTGCAATGCTTTTTCTTTATACGTGCATTTTTACCCAGATTAGAGTGAGGATTCCCTTCAATTACATTTTGCTGAGGTGACTCCCCATCATAAATCCAACTGATCTATGTAATATAATCAGTGATTTCACGGAAGGTTTGTTGCTGTTGTTTCCTAACCATAAATTTCTGAGGGTAAATGCTATAACATCCCTTTCCTGTTGTATACAGTATAGTGCTGAAAGGATTTTTGAGAAAAGGAGGAAAGGGAGATTCCTTTCATTATTCAGATAATTTATTGACATTTTTTCCAACAGAGATTCTTCCAACTTTTGATGAACGAGATACTACTATGATTCCTCGTATTCCTGAAAGAACAAAGGCAATATTTGGTAACTGTTATTTCATAAATAATTATTCTATTTTACACCTTTTTTAGAGAATATCATCTTAGAGAGAGCTTATTATATTTTATTAAAAGCTAATAATAAAATTTTGCTCTTCTTGTAGATACTTACTTGATCTTTGGTCTTGATAAGGGTAATAATGCATGAGCTCATTTACTTTCAAAGGTTCTTTTCCTCCTCTTCTAGCCTTTCCAGTCAGGATGATGCAATTCCTCCAGATGTTATCTGTTTTCCAGTAAAAGGGGACTTTATTTAAAGAGCAGATAGTGATGCTTCACAGAGTCACAGTATATTCTGGGCTGGAAGGGACCCACAAGGATCATCGAGTCCAACTCTGAAGTAAACTGGCCCATCACAACCCTTGCATTATCACCATGCTCTAACCAACTGAGTTAATCCCCTGTTCTTCATGTGAATTGTGGATAATTTCATTCTAAAGTACTCTTCTTCTTCACCCCTCATGGTTTAATTCTACAGAAAAATATTCTAATATATCAACAACAGCATAGACTCCAGACCCGATATGTGACCGTCTAAATCCCTCTGTACTTCTTGAAACCATCCTCTCTGCTTTCTTTAGTTATCCATGTTGGGAAGACTTGCTTAAATATATGAAACCTTAGCTGACTGTTCTTCCTTCTTAAATTAATTGTCACTTGTGGACCAACTAAGGGTCACTGAATCAAGCACTATCTCCTCCTGGGAGCAGGAGCATTGCTTGAGCAATTGTTGTTCAACTAGTTTTCTGTCCCCAGCTTCAGAGACAGACCTTGACCGTGATTTTCTGAGAATGAAATATTAATAGGCATTTTATAATCTTCAAACTATGTTTCTTTTCTTTTTGAGGAAGAGGAAATTAAAACTGCTTTTAAACATGTTTCTATTTCAGTTTATATTCCCTGTATGCAATGATACTTAGTATTCCTTCAGTATCTGTTTATTTAGCTTTATGAAGTAGGTGCCCTGTTGTGAACACCTGAGCTACCTGAGCAATAGTCACATGCAGAAAATGGTTCCTCAGAGCAAGGGCGATGGAAACTGCACAGGCTAAGGCAGATCATTTTGGACCTTTCAAATTGGTGTAGAACACAGACTAAAAAGTGCTGAGATAACCTTTTCCAGAAAATGATTTCTACTTTTACTTACAAGATTTTTTTTACTGTATAGTGTGAAGATAACAATATTAAATCATTCCCACATAAGAACCAAAGAATTTAATTTAAAAATCAAGTTTGACACAAATGTTCCTGTGAAAAAGAAATCCTGTCCTCATCTACTCATATGTGGCAGATGAGGAAGACAAAGGTTACCACTGTCTATTTTTGTCCTATTACAGAATTATGATGTTAATCACTGTGTTCTAGACTGCTTGACGCAAAGCTACAAATTTGTATATATTTTTAGAAGTCTTCTGCCATAAGTGGCCATTCAACTTGTTTTCCTTTCTTTGCAGGTATTCCAGCTTTCAGCTTATTCTTACATAATTTGCCTTATTCTAGATCAGATCATACTTATGTTCCCCGTGTGCTGTGAAAAGCAGTTTGTTTTTTCATTTTAGTTTTGGGTGCTTTTTGTTTTTATTCCAGCTCCGACTGAAAAACCATTCATTCATACCAAACGAAAAACAACTGAAAGACCAAGAGTGCCATACACCAGACCTGGTAATGGAGGCATTATTTTAATTTTGTGTTCAATCATTCTTTCCCCAAGTATCATGTTTTGTGGTTCTCAATGGGATTATTCCTAGCCAGTTTTGTGGTGAAACAAATGCATTACACTTCAGATGATCAATGTAAAATAAGCCAAAACTGCACTACAAATAACAGTAAGATATGTATAATATATATAATGGTATTCCTCTGTCTATTACACATAGCAAATGATGACTAAAATATAGTAATGGATATTGACAAATTTCTGTGGCTAGGCAGACTGAATTCTCTGTGATTACTGGTAGTCTTGGGTGCTCCTCTGTGAATATTTTTTTTAATCTTTTCTTGAAATGCAACAGAACTTCTTTACAATGTGCTTGTGCAGTTAGCTACAGGCATTGTCTGCTGTACTGAAATGAAAATAGCTTTAAAAATAGTTCTGGAGGGCTGTGTGGTTTCCCATTTTTGATATAAATATATAGCAGAAGTTAATAGAGAGATAATTATGTCTGTCAGCAGCTGGTTTTCAAGATATTCTGCTCCTCCTTAGTTTGGGACATTTTACAGGTTTTACTAAATGTTGCTTTGTTTGGATTACAGATAAATATTCTAAGATTTTTCACATTTTCTCCTTAACAGCAATATATCCGACAACTCCACAACCAATTTTTACAAAATCTTCTACCACCACTGGTCGATCAAGGGCAACGATGGGTAAATAAGTTTCCTTAACACTAAGATGCAGGTATTTCTAATTTTTCAGTGGAGAAATTTCTAGAGAACATGCTCCAATGTGGTATTTATATAACACCATTCCACTATCTGTCATTCTGCTGCCACGTGCATGTATCTTAGGATACATAGGATTCTCATTTCTATTTGCCAAGTAAAGCAAAAGTAGCCTACAACTTATGTCTGATCAGAAGTCTGTATTTGTCAGATCTCCAACCAAAGTCAGTAGCCTCGTTTTTCTTTTAGAGCAAGAACTTTAGGCCCTAACTCAACTTATCCTACAGCACACTGCTGGGACGTTTCTGTGTTTTGGCTAGTCATTTTGTTTCAGGTTCCAGAAAGCCGTGGAATTGTTATTGTCTTTTTTTCAGGCATTTGAGGCATGCATTTTCTGTGGGCTAAGTATGGCATTGGATCATAACTCCTGAAGAATACAATAATAATCTTTTTCCTTTTCTTTCAGCTCCAAAAGAAACACTGCTCATTCCTTCCAAATCCAAAACATCTGTTGGGCCAGAAGTACCACAAACTAAACCTGGTAATTTACAGTTTGTAACTTTAGAAGTGTTACTGTGGCACTGCCTTAGTTATATTTCTGCTGTCAATGATTTTTGTGATCATGGGGCATGCATAATAAGGAGACAGAATTTTGTGTCATTGTTCAGCTGAGAACTTGTTCATAAATTCTATCAAAGTGAATGGCCAAGAATTGGATCAATTTCCATGGAAAGCAGTTGGATGGGTTTAGTAGCCATCAAAAAATGTGAGAAATTTAATTAATTTTAATAAAAATGTATTTCTGTGCTTACATTCAAAAAGTCTTTTGTTTTGGGGAATTTTGTTAATCTAAATACATTTGATTCCATTTCTCAAGTACTTTTGAAAATCAGGTTACAGAGTTTCAGTCCAAGATATTTTACATGCTAAGAGTAGAAGTGCCTTCAATACCAGGGGTTTTTGCAGTAACCATGGTAGATTCAGGGATGCACATCTATAGTGAAGGGTGGTGATATCTGAGCTCTACCATGAGATGATCAATTTCAATAGAAATTGGTAAGGAGGAAGGAAACAGGAGAAAAATCAGGTGAGGTGAGACTACATGTCTATAAGAGCAGCTCCTCATCTTTTCTTCTCTCTGATCTAACCTCTGAATTGATAAAATTTTATTCTTAGACAAATTACCTTAATTAATAATTTAGTAATTTCCCCCCTGCTTCTTTCTCCTTGCCCATTTTTATGGCCAAAGCATAAAGATTTCAAGCAGAGACCCCATTCATTAAAGAACTATATTCTATCTATACATACACCATATGTATATATATATATTACTGTGAACATCAAACTGAGCAGTCCAGGAGAAAGATTTCTTTCCTAAATACCTTGTTTTGAAAGGCTATTCAATAACCAAGTTAGATTCTAAGTCTCAGTTGAACAAGAGCTATTTGCAATCATGTCATAGTTAACAGGTGCCATCTTTTGGTACTACCACAAATTTAGTTTTAGGGAAAGAATTTTAGAGAACAGATTTAGAGGCTTATTTTTTGCCTTTTAAAAATCATTATAAAATGTATATATAAAGTCTAAATCATTATAAAGGTGCATTTGCAAAACAAGCTACCGGTAGGAAAAACTGTAAATAAATGTTTACTGTGAAGTATAAATGGCACCTTTCAGCAACTGAGTAAGTAGGTTATTTTCCTGTTTCCACATTTTTACCTTATTTCTTATTTTTTTACCTTATTTTACCTTATATTCTTATTTATTGAAAGACAAAGAGTCATGTAGTGTGTGCCTCTGCCTGCCAGTCTGTCCTTTTCATCCAGCAACTTAGAGACCTTTCAATTAATTCATTCAAACTTGAGTGAGGTCTGAAAAATAAATACATTACTCATAGCTTCTAGAAATTTTTGAGAAATATAAATTAATCAACAAGTATGAGAAAGGCCAAAGACTGTCAGAACTCCAGGTTTAGGGCAAGTGTTCTGAAGTTAGTGGGGGCCCAGCAGAATGCTTGCACTGTCTGCTTGTCAGCATGAAAATACATCCAGACTAATCAGAATGTGCCTGTCTCATGTCTGTTCAAATTGTCCTAGCAGATGTGCAGATAGGATTTTAGGAAACAATGGAGAGACAGATCCTTCATGAAATCCAGCTTCTTTAATTTGCCTTCTCACAGAACAATGGTTTATTTTTTATAGCTCCAAGGGCAACACACCTGGGATCAATTAACCTTGTAACAGTTCATGTTGTTGATGGGTCCAAAATAACTTTGGGTAATGAGAATATTGCATCAGTTTATTTTTCATCAATCTTTACTTTCTCTGCTTTTGCTATATGGCTAAACCTACACTTTAATCAACAGAAATACTTTCATATATCTTTGTCATGTTCATTTGTTAGTTACAGTCCAATGCATGTACAAAATGTTGCTGGTTTTAATTTTCCAGCCATTTTTCTTATTCATGTGATTCTTTATAGAAATAAGTGCTACATATACAAGGCTGAGGAGTCACATAAAAAGGCATTGCCTTATTATCTTTTCTGGTTTTGTCTGACTTACTAATGATATATATCTTACCAGACTTGAAAAGTCTTTTACATGTATAAAAGCATGATTTTCAGCCAGATTTCTAGCCCTGACTCTTTTGTTTATGATTTGCACAGACAGTTTGAATTTCCTTTCCATCTGTGATATCTTATGTTTAAAAGGAAACCATTTACATTTGCTAAGCAGCAATATGTCCATTTTCAGTTCCCAATGAAACATACCACATTTCACCCAGGCCCAAAATTGGACAAGCAACTGAAATTCCTTGGTTTGATACAGGTAATTTTTTTAAGATTTTCTTAAGTTGTGGTATTGAGAGTCTGTAGATCTTAAGTAAAATTAGTACAGTTTAATGTTTAATGATCTGTTTATTATTAACTTTAAAACTGTTTCAAATACATAATATGAAAATTTATTCTTCTCCTTATCAAATATTTTAGTTTTGTTGCTCTGAAAATGGGATTTGCACAGTATTGCCTCAAATACTGAAGATTATGTGAAGTTTTTAAACACTATTAGAGCTGTGTATTGGATGCTCATATGTACATAGTGTTGCAAACATCGATGTAACCGAGTTCCAACTTTTTCTTACAAAATCAAAATCTGTAAAACTTCCCCAATCTAAATGTTAAAAATGAGCAATGTGTTCTGGCCTGTATTTTCTCTGATGCTTTGGAGAGGCTGGATTAAGGGTTATGGGTCGAACATTTATTTGTCTTGACTATCAAATAACCAGCTCTACTTTAAAAAACCTGATTTACTGACGTTGCTAATTGGGCACAAGATAACAGTGACTATTGCTTGTGCTTTCAGCTTCCACAGATCCCATAACATCTAGAGTATCAAAATTATTTTGCAAGTGAAAGGCAACAATAAAAAAGGTTGAGGGCTTCTGATTTCAGCCTTGCTGATGACACTGTTCTGCAGCTGCCCTGCACAGTGTCTGCATTGAATGCTCCCAGTTGTTTTCTCAGCAATATTTTAATGTTTCATAGTTTTATCTAAGTCTTTGGTTTGGGGGGGTTCAGTTCGGTGTTTTATTTTGAGGTTTTTTGTTTGTTTGTTTTTTACAGAACCTAATTAAATGTCTTAAGGCCATGGATACCTTGCAGAGCTAACTCTGTATCCATATACAGTTGGGTAACTGGCTGTAAATATTTTACATCTTTTTCCTAAACCTACATATGAATGTAACTGGTCAGACTGCATGATGGAGCCATCTGGCCACTAAAGAAACTAGCATTTTCCACATGCATTTTGGATTAGAACTCATAGAACTCTCATGTGTCCATTTTGCTGTATCACATTGGTGCATGGACCTTTTTGTCTGGCAAATTGCACTGCACTGTCCCTGTTCTGTTACACACAGCATTGAAACAGGACCTTATTTCTTTTAGCACCTCATAAAACTCGTCTCACTTCTGCAAGACCGCAGCCTACGGATAAACCACAGACCAGACCTGGTAATAATTGTTTATTCAGTCTGGGATGGGGAGGAGATTAAATAGTTAATTAATTTTATCTATTCTTAGTGGAATTTTAAGTATTGCTGGGAGGGAAAAAGGGGGATATTTTTCAATCAATTAATAATTCTAGTGGTAAAGCATTTCCAAATCAGAAAAAAAAGAAAAAAGAAATTAAACCAAAACTATGTGTGTCATCACAGCAGATGTTAC
Source organism: Zonotrichia leucophrys gambelii (assembly GCF_028769735.1). Taxonomy (NCBI): domain Eukaryota; kingdom Metazoa; phylum Chordata; class Aves; order Passeriformes; family Passerellidae; genus Zonotrichia; species Zonotrichia leucophrys. The sequence continues at coordinate 100,200,685 of NC_088169.1, forward strand.
TTCTTCTCTAGTGTGGAATTCTTGGCATCACATAGAAATCTGTTGGGTACCCCTCTCATGGAAATTCTTTCTTTTTTCCTTCTTTTTCCTTTTCTTCTTTTTAAACTCTCTCACAGCTTTTAGTAGAACCACACTACCGCCACTCAGAACAAGAGCACCTGGACTGCCAAAGTGGATTATGCCAACAGCAGGTAGAGTTCTGGGTTTTGGGGTGGGTTTTTTTAATTTATCAATAAAAGACTGGAATGTGATTTGCCCAACTCTTGAGCCCTGCAAAATATCTCACTGTGTTTTATTCTAGAATAAATTTAATTCTTCAGAGTGCATGTGTTTCTACTGATCTTGTCATACAATTCCTGAGGGTGACTATGAAATTATATTGGCACTCAGTCTGTGTAAATTTACAGGTTTATTACTGTGTGGCTACTCTTTACTAATGTTTTCTAGATGTCAGATCCGCAATAAATACTGGAAAATGCTTCATTGGAAAAGATCACCCATTTGTTTGAGTCCAAGTCAGGAGGCTTGGTAGGGAAGCCTTAAAGCCAAGTATCTCTCTAGTTACTGCCTGTGCCCATGGTGTGTTCACATCAGACCTGCTCACACTCAGACCATGCAGTGTTTGGACTGTGCAGTATTCATGCCTGGATACTTCAGCACCACAAAATTCCATGTTGGTGGATGGCAGACGACAGTGAGAGCTTCAATTTACACATCCTTAACCAAAAGATAGCAAATGTCCCTAACCACAAAGATTTATTAGAAATTTATGTCTGCTTGGGGGAAAAATAATTTATCTTTTTTTCAGTTGGACTTGATTTTTCCATCCAATCAACATAATATTTTCAGTGTTAATTCATAATGAATCCATTTTTTTTTCATGTCATAGAGCATTGATTTATTACATCGATACAAATAGCATTGGGAATTTATTTTTTATACAACGATTGGTTAATGAAATATATATTTTAAACAATGCAAGTTTAAAATAATAAATAAATAAATAAATAATGTACATATTCAAGGCAAATGTTTAGATGACCACCCACTAAAAGTTCTATTGTCCCATACTATTGCTGGCTCCTGTTACTATCTCGATGCTAGCTAGATTAGGATAGCCTGAGGGACATTCCATCTATTCTAAAAATTTTTGCCTGTGTAATGTTTCTTTCTGCAATATTTGGCAATTTAATACCTGTTGCTGATCATAGAATGCCTTGAGCAACTCATTCCTGTACATTTTCACAAGCCCGCCATGTTGTTAGAAATGGTAACATTTCTAACATTCTAAAAATTCAGCAGAGATGGTTGTATATTTAAATTGAATTAAATTTAACCTGTTTAGAGTATGGCATACATTTCTGTATTACATATGGAGTGAATGCCTTCACTAGAGGTACAAGTTCTTTGACCTTTCATGGTCCTTCTGGTAAATTAAATAAGGCCATCAAATTCCAGGACATCAGAGCCAGTTAAAGCATTAATTGCCTGATTTCAGTAGTTGTGGGTTAAAAAGGTTTTGTTGCTAACTAGCACTGGAAATTACCTTATAGAAGTGAGCTTTCTTATGTTTGATTACTGGAATAGGAGAGTGCACTCAGGTCTCCAGGAATGATCACATTATGAAATTATGCACAAACACACAATTACATTACAGAGCACATTGAGCTTTTATCTTCTCCCCTGTAGTCATAACCTCAGCAGAGGTATTGGTAGGTTATTAAAAACACCAGCAAAAATTAATACATGCTAATTAAATCAGTAGTATAAACATAATAGTAGTAAACTGCTACATGGAGTTTTATGTGTTAATGCTGGTTTAAGTTGCTAAAGTATTGTTTTAAGCAATCACATTGTGAGTGGCCCTCTTAGTGTGCCCATCATTTGTTACTATTTCCATGTCTTTATGGTAGTGCCTGTTGCCAGGAAGAGCTAGAGTTTCATTGTGGTACATGGTGTCAGAAGTCACCACAAAACTATTAATTACTGGGCACGCTATGTGTACTCACTGGTAAATAAGTACCTTCTTTTAGAATTCTCCTGAAAACCAGTAGTGGTTTCCACTGCCAAATTAAATAAGTACATTTTTTCTCTAAGTTAAAGAAACATTCTGTAGATATCTCTTAGCTAAATTTTGGTGCTGCCAATTAAGCCCTTTAAGTCAAAGTATCCAAAATACCAAAGGCCTTTGTTATCTCCTGCCCACTTCTTTGTACCTCCAACCCCACTGCCACAACAGCTCATTGACACATTTTCATTCTTTTCTATGGTTGGCTTATCAAAATCCTGAACTTTTGACCTAAGATGATCAGAATTTTTAAGTGGGCTGTTAGGAATATCCTCTCTATGTGTAACAATATGTTTTCAGACTTACCTTTAGACATTTCATCACTTATTCTTGGATATTCCGTTATTTGGACACCAGTTTGGATCTTTTAATTCCTTGCTGGACTGGCACTGCTGTTGATTGTACTCCATTTCTTGCTCCTGACTGGGCTTGTTAGCCTCAGTGCAAAGATGTTTCACCCCATGCAGGGAGGGTTGGCAGCTGCAGGTGATAAGCAGTGGAATTTGTTTTTTCCAGCACCAGCACATGGGGTTGTGGCTGGTTTCCTGGCAGGCTTCTCAGGCTCGGGGCCAGCTGCAGTGCCAGGTGGTAAACTGCACTGCGGAAAAGAGCCAGGGATTGCTTCCTCATGGCTGGCATTCCTTTTAGGTTTTTGTCATGTTTTAGCCATTTTCTCTAGAATGCCATTTCATTCAGATGGCTTTTCATGTTGGTGTATGTAACTTACCTTACTGGGTTGCTTTTTAATTTAATCCTAACCATGTAAATACTGCTCCTGATCTACTGAGCTTTCTGACAAATGTCAGCAAACAAACTTTGAGCAACATTTCTATTTCCCTTGTGAAAGGGAGGCATACATGGTTTTCATTAAAATGACCATTAACTTTTTGTTCTGTTTTCTTTTTATTTTTTAAACTGTGTGTGTATGGCCAAGTTCCAGAGGAACTCAAGTATAAAGGTATTTCAGTTTATTTTATCAAGGGGGCTTTTTTCATTATTTCCCTTTAAATGATCCACCCTCCTAATAGTATTCCTACAATTAAAGACATCAGAACTAGGAGAGGTTGCTTTAAGGTGTTCCAGACCCCGTGAGTCTTACCAGGAAAAAATATAGAATTAAAAGAAGACACAAAGACATACGCAAGTAATAGGTCTATTCTAAATTCTGGCTAAAAGTTTGGGTGAGTGTGATAAGTGCTTTTAATAAGCAAGTTACATTAGGTAGAGTTAGGCAAATGCTACAACAAATACAGCAAACTTTGGTTATGCAGGTACCTCTGTGAAAACACAAACTTTTATGTAACTTGAAATACTCAAAATAGGAGATTTTGTCAGCTTGAAGGTATTGTGGTTTGAAACTTTTACTTATTTTTCATTACTGCTTTACCGATGTCAGAACAGCAGTGCATATTTCTGAAAAGAAAACAAAATTACTTCTTCCAACTAGAACATGTGCAATATTTTGGTTGTTCTCAGCTGACATAACTCAGAAAAGATTATGAATCTAAATTAGATTCTAAGAAGCAGAATAGAGATTGGTTTTCTGTAGAGACTGTAGCATGCACAAATAATTTAGACTTGTAATACACACTTGGGTGATTTACTGTGAAAAAGTCAATGTGCAACCACATTTTGTTGATATGTTCACTTAAAGGTGAGCTGAGGAACTAAACTTGCTCTAACTATACCTCATGATGTACAAGATTATTTTTATTCTTTTTAAGGCTGGTGCTGGTCTTCTCATGCCTTTTCTTCCTTGAACAGCATTCACATGAAACATTGATTATCACTCTGGTGCTTTGTATAGCTGAAGATTTAATTAATCTTTTTAATTACCTGAAGAAAAATTGCAATTATATAAAACCATATGATGTGTTCAAATATTTTAGACACAGGGACCAGGTCACCTGTGTCCATTTCCCAGCTTTCTGCAAGTCTTACTCCCAGCTTACTTTAATCTTCAGTAAATTATTTATCATGTATGGACTATGGATTTGTAATGAATATGCAACAAAATGGTCAAATAGTAAAGTAATTGAAAAATTTTCTGCTTCATACCACTAAAATACTAGTGAAATATCAAAATAAATTGAGGTCCAGATTATAAATCTATGAAATCTTTAGCTGAAATGATTAGATCATGTTGGAACAGGGTTGGAATTTGATAATTAAAGTAATATTGGGATTTATTTTTTTTTAAATATGACAAACTTTAGGGTTTTTTTGTCTTACATTCTTAGCAAGGATGCAGGAGGGTTTTCCCACAAACATGATGACGTTGCAATGCATCTTCTTGCTTTCCTGTATTTACAGTCTTATAAAGCAAATATACTTACTTTATGTAGAGACAGGATATTAGCTTACTATTCTGGCTGTCCTGTAAATACCAGCATGTGACACAGTTGTTCTGCACCAGGAGTTGTGTTGATCTTTTAATGCCACTTACTTTTTTAAAAATGGGTTTATATAACTTTTAAGTAGGACTTTCTCTTATATGCAGACTGGATATTGTGTATACTTTGTCTCCTGTACTCCAAACATGGTGAATAATTTGGTCCAGAATTGCTCTAACCATTTAATATGAAGGATGACCAGAGATCATATAATGGGGAGAAGGAGAACTTTGCCCTTTGTAAGAATCAATGGACATTTTACTCCTTACACTGAAAAACTGGAATGTTCTCTCAACTCATTTTTCCACAAAAAATCTTGGTTTAGCTCATCTGTTACCTATTCATCTTATTAATTTTCTCTTTCCAAATATATTTTATTTGAGGAATGTTTAAAATTAAAGTGAAGACTTTGTAGAACCAGGTCACTTTCCACTTACCTGAATAAGAAGATAATGGATATCACCAAGTTATCAGTAAAAACACAGATGAGACTTGTGTTGGTTTTGCATGTGATATCACCTGAGTTTGAACATATTCAATATACAAATATACCATTACTTGGTGCCACACTGTAGATTCTTATTTCTTTTTTTTTATTTTCACAGATGACTTTTATACACCTGAGGCTACTGCCAGACCAATTGACATAGATGTCAAAAGACCTCCAGAATATGTTGACACCTGGCAAAGGCCAATTCCTGGTAAGGTTAATAAAAGTAAACAATAGAGCAATTTTTAACAGTTGTTATTAACAATAAAAACACCGCCTTTTCTGCACACAAAGCACCTCCACTGAGAAGAAAAAATAATTCATAATCATCCTCATCAATACACATTCTTGTGGCTTCAGGATTCTACTAAAAGAGATAAAAATAATAATAATTTATAGCCACAGCATAGTCATTTACATATGCTTAGTCACTACATATGGTTGAACTTCACCACCAGAGCTGTATCCTTATGATCTAACAGCTACAATACTGTAAGCGCTGATTTTTTTAATGCTAATATTTTCCACATAGCAAAGGAGAATCAGGTAAAAGCAGAACCAACTTGTACTCCCACGTATGAGGAAGTTTCATTGAATATTGGGATTGTTGGGAAAATTAGAACGTTAGGCTTGAAGGAAAATAAAAATGTAGAGTAAATCAAGTTACAGGGTTTTTTACATATATAATACAAGACTTGTAAAGTTTACTCTTCTGGCAAGTCTTGCAATTGTGTTTTCAAAACAATCAAAATATTTTAACTGAAACATACATACAACAGGTAAGTACCCTGATGTGTAAAGAATTTCTCTGTTTCATAAGCATAATCAAGCACAAAATTTGCTTTAGCTGTGGTTTTTTCTGACATAGAAACTAACTGAAAATGAAATATTTTGTTTTACTCTTGGATTTACTACTCAGCTGCAGATATTCTTTTTAGGTAGCTTCTTCTTCTTTGAGAACAGGTTACTGGATTTTAAAACACCATTTTATAAACTGCTGCGTGTTCCTAATCTCCGTTGCATTTCCTTTGCACCTAATTTACCTCTACAAATATAAGAGCCTATCTTGATGGCCAGGTTCTGATGTTTTATCATTTTTTAGTTTATTCAGTCTGACCACTGTACTTTGCAAAGATTAAATCTAGTCTGATGTACTATCAGTAGCAGCTGAAGGCAAAGTGTAAACTCAAAACAAGGTTGATACTCTGCACTTTTTGTTACTGAATGTCAGGCAGTGGTGTTTCCTTAAGTAAATCCAACTTGTGATTTGCAGAGACTTAAAGGTTTTTTATGCACATAGATTTGAGGAGACATTAAGACCAACTTTTACTTGTTTGATGACATCTGATGTCTAAAGTTAAGCTTTTAGAGCTTTGAGATCAGTCAGTACCTTGAACTGTAGTCATAAAAGGCAGTTTGGTATGGTTGTGAAATTAGCTACTACTGTTTCATAATTTTCTTGTATAACTGGAGTCTCATCTCTCTTCATGTGGCCTTAACATGTATATCAAAATTCATGGAATTGTAAAATGGTTTGGGTAAGAAGGAACGCTTAAAGATCAAAGAGTTCCACCCCACCTGCCTTGGGAGGGACACCTCCCACCAAACCAGGCTGCTCCAAGCCCCATCCAACCTGGCCTTGAACAGTGCCAGGGATGGGGCAGCCACAATTTCTCTGGGCAACCTATTCCAGTGCCTCACCACCCTCACAGTAAAGAATTTCTTCCTAAAATCTAATCTAAACCAACTCTTCCAGTATATATTAATATCTAATATAAATCTACCCTTTAAACAGTTTAAAACTGTCTCTCCTTGTCTCCTACCACTGTTAGAAACCATTTCTCTCACAAGCCCTCTTGAAGTACTGCAGGTTGCACTAAAGTCTCTCTGGTGCCTTCTCTTCTCTTCACTAAACAACCCCAACTCTCTGGGTTTCTTCATAGCTGAAGAGCTCCAGCTCTCTGATGGATTTTGTGGCCCTTCCATGGACTTGTTCTAACAGGTCTGTGTTGTTGTTTTACTGGAGACCCCAAAGTTGGATGCAGCACTGCAGCAGAGGGGTAGAATCATCTCCCCTGCCCTGCTGGCCGCACTCCTTCTGGTGCAGCCCAGGATACAAATGGCTTTCTGGGCTGGAAGCCCACATTGCTGGTTTGTCTCTAGTTTTTCATGTATAATACAAGGCTTGTAAGGTTTACTCTTATTCACCCATATCCTCAAGTCCATACCTGCAGGGCACGGCTGTTTATAATCTCTCATCTAGCCAGCACTGAGACTGGTGATTGCACCCAATCCAGGAGCTGGATTTTGTGCTTGGCCATGATGGACTTCAGGAGGTTTGCATTGGCCACTGCTCAACCTGCCAGGGTCATCTGGATGGGATCCTTCCCTCCAATGTCCACTGCACAACCAGCTTGGTGTCATCCACAGAACTGCTGAGGGTGCACCCATTCCCATTGTCTATGCCACCAATAAAGATATCTGCCCTAAGAGGCTGTTCATCCTTCTCTTTCATCAACAGAGTCTTAGTTAAGGACTCCCAGTCCATAAAGAAGCCTAGAGATTATTTAAATAAGGACATTTCACCATGTTGTTGTCATTACAAGAATCTACACTCGTGAAATCCCTAAATTCTGTTGTGCATCCTAGTTTACAAGTTCAGTCTCCACACACTGATAATTAAATTTTGTAACATCATGGACCAGCACCCAAATCATTGTTGGAAGTAGCAGAAGGGAAAAGTAGGAACTCTTGTTTTTCCAGAGTATCTACACTACAGTAGATTCAATTGTGACCCAGTACTCTGAATGCGATGTTTTAGTTTGCCTGCAACTGTTGTAGTTGTGCTGCTCAGAAAATATGATAGAAACCACTGGCAAGTCAATACTTGCACATTTTTACTTCATAAATACTTTGGACAATCCCTTCTGTAATTATGAGCAGGGGGAAAAGTAATGATGAATACTACCATATAGTAATATTTAGGATATGATGACATATATACAAAAATTTATTCTGTTTTTTCTGGCCTTAAGCATATTTTTTTCATCTCCATCTGGAAATTAAGAATTACTATGAAACCTACGAATGCTATTTTCAAAACCACTACATCCTCCTAAATTAGATAGAGCATTATTTTCTGTCTTGATCTGAGCAATTTAAAAAAAAATAAATCCACTGTTTTATAAGTGACTACAAGAGTCCAAAAAGGAAAAGAGAAGAGAGAGACATGGAGATATTCCTGGTTGCATATTGTAATTATTTCCAAAAAAGCTCTCCTAAATGAGCCTTTGGATCTGCTCCCCTCTCGCCCACAGTCTCTCTATTTATAGGGTGAGCCAAGGTCTGATACACAGGACCTGAGGTACCTTATGGAGCCAGTAATTCAGTATCAGGCAACTTGCAGAGTTGTTGACATTGGCAGCCTTATGAGAATTATACTACTCTTGAGGATTTTCTCCTTTTAGGTACAAAAAGGCTTTTGTTACATAAAAGTGTTGCACATATCTCCTGGATTTTCTTAAGGAAAGAAGGGCAAAGGTGAATAGTGGAACAAAAATCTTTGCCTTTCCTTTGCATAATAAAATCCTTCATAATTTTCTGGAAAGTACAGTAAAAGGATTTGTAAGTATGAACTAAGGGGCTTAGGTTTTCCTTTTAGACCTCACTGTCAAAAGAAATTATCAGATAAATGTAATGGGTAGTGGCTGGAGCTGCACATTGAAATAACCAAGTTGGGTGCTTCAGAAATTTCAACAACAGTAATTGTCTTTAGTTGTGTCATTGTATGAGGTGACAGTAACTTGTTTCAGTTTTGAATGACATAGAATAAGGTGTTCCTAATGATAATTTCATTTTCTTATATATTTTGCTTCAAGCTGAGGGTGGCCAGTTGTATTAGTCAGAAAGTACAAGAGGTCAGAAATTTTGTGAGTAGGATACTGAAGATGTTTCCTAGCACGTTGAGGTGGTGTTTGTTGTGTGAAGATGTATCCATTTGAATGCCAAAAATTACTGTCAACAAAAATGAGTAACTACACAGAAAGTGAGTCACTGAAACACTTGTGCAAAATCTCAAAGGAATTACATTTTTTCAGTGTAAACTTTTTTAAAAACTTCATGGCACACAGTTCTGTGAGATTTAAGGCTGAAAATACAACTCAGATCATCTCATAATGTCGCCTTTCCACTTTTGATATTAAATCAGACATGAAACATTACTTCAGAAGTCAGAATAGAACTTCTAGTGTGTTTCTGATTTGATGGAATTTGATGTTAAATAATTAATAATGCTGTCTTGTATGTCATTCAGTGACTCTACCACCTGGCCCTCAGCACCCTCCTATTCCTCCTGCCAGACCTACACCAATGAGAAGGAAACCTCTGCCTCCTAACACCGTCACTGGTAAACCAGGCAGTCCAGGTATTTCAGCCTTTTCAACATAATCATTTATTGTGTGTGAGATAATACTGGCTAGCAGGGAATAGGAGACTTCTATAGCATAGATTTCTTTGATCTGTGATATCTATAGCAACTAGTCTTTTGGAACATACAGGTCTTGTGGTTTTTTTCTTCTTGCAAAAACCTTGTTTCTTTGTTTTTCCCTAACCTAGTTATATCAAAATCACACCTAGTAAGGAAGCTGAAAGCAAAATAGCACACTCCAAGTCATCCTTTAAGATCAACCTTAAGAATGTTTCTTGTCTGCTAATATAATTTTTTTTCGATTTAATGTGCATGTTGGATGGGAGATGTTGACTATTGTGCTTCAATGCCTAGTTATTTGTTAACTGGTTATTTGTTATGGAATTGCTCATATATATATATATATATATGGTACATCCATTAACCACTGCAAAAATGAGCTAATAGGGACCCAGACGACTGACTGCACTGGGAGTCTATTAGATATACTGGGAAGTAGAGCAACTGAGTTGTTTCATGTGCAGAGTTTAGTTTGATTATTGTGCTAAAGTACTCTGGCTTCTCAGTATTGGTTTAAGAGGACATAGAAAATTTCGCCTTTCCTAGTTTATTTTAAGTTAATACTAAAGCAGGTATTCAGTATCCACATGGATGTTCTGGCAGTGGATTCTATATAAGAATCCTTAGGCTAACGTTATTCCACATAGTCATAAACTATCATCTCCTTAAGCTTAACATCATGACAGCTTTTTTCCTCTTCATATTGATCTCTGTAGTTCCTTGGAGGTACAAAGGTCTTTATATATTAGAATATACAGCTATATATGAATATACAGCTCTACTGGGTTTCCTATTGTGGGTTGTTTTGTTGGGGTTTTTTTGTTGGTGTTTTATTTTTTGTTTGTTTGTTTATTTCATGTGGGGCTTTATCTGCTATTAAGGTACTAAAGACCTAAATAATACTTTAGTATTTTGTGTGGCAGATGAGTAGCAAGAATTTCCAGGATGGATGAGACAATGTATATATTTATTCATCAGCAGAGCCAAGATTGAAATACTGTGTCTGTACTCGTTGTTGTTGGGTGGTGTTTCCTTAGTAATAGTTCCCAGAAAACAGAAGATCTCATCAGTCTTAAACCTGATATATTTTCTTTTGCTTGTATTGGGATCTATACTAATTTGCTCCAGTAAGTGTCTAATTAATTTACCAGTGTTTTGAAATTTCAACAAAATTTTCAATTTTTCCTGACAGTGGAGGCCAGGTTATGTGGTAGTCAGTATTTACCATACCTTCCTAGGCTTTCAAGATGGAATAAATTGCTTAAATGATCTGGTTCTTCCTTGTGGGGACAGTAGATTTTCCTTCTTCTGTGTTTCCTGGTGTTTCATCCAGCTTAGTTTTAAACATTGTAATTTTGTTTCTTCTGGTTCCCTGGAGAGAGAGACAGTTCCACTGTACCAACAGGAAAAATTTGCCTAATGTTCTTCTTGGATTTTTCCTGTCAGAATTCTGTCCTATTTCTCATTAACACTGTGATTAATTCCTTACTTGCATCTTTCTAACTCATCCAGTGGATATTATGGAAAGGTTTCTATGCAGACATTAAGTCTCCTGAATGGGTAAAAAGAAATGGAAATGAGAGTTCCAGAAACTTTGTGAAACTGAACTCTAGTGAGAATATTTCAGATTTCCACTTCATTAAGAAAATTAGTGGAAAGTAGGGATTTTTGTTGCCTTAAACTTGGCTCTCCAGAGTTCTGCCTTCAGTTGCCACATTCTGTATCGTATATTATGGGGAAGTAACTACATTATGTAGTCCTTGACTCTTCAGAGTTGAGATTTCACTGTCTTATCATGGTTATCGGGGAGTATCTGCATGTTTTATGAATTTAATTCTTGTCTTTTACAGCCATTATGCAAGAAATCAAGACCTTTACCATGGATTGTTTGCCTCTTAGAAACCTGTTTTCTTTATTAGGTGGTAACAGCTGAAGAATAACAGCAGTGTCACATAATCTGAAATACTTTTTTTTAAATAGTTGTCTAATTATAGGTGATAATATTGTCTCTATCAGTTAGTTTCTGTCCAGACTTATGGAACCTACTACAGAAATTAGTTTAGCAAGAAAACTTTTCTTCTTGAGTGATATAGTGCTATAAATGTTGAAAATGCTGGACTTGACTGCCTTTTCTTTGCTTTCATTTGAGGTATATCTTAATTTCATTTAGTGTAAGCTCCAGTACTGTTCTGTGGTTAAACTCTTAATGCAGACCACAATTAAGGACTTGGTGTTTATCATTAGAAATGTTCCAGCACCACTTATGTCTGTGCTGTATTGAGAGCAGCAATTAATCTTACCTATATTTGAGGGAAGAATCTCCAAGTTTCAGTTGCTGACTTCAGCTATTGTGCCTTGCAACTCAGGAAGAAATGTGCTCTTTCTTCAAGGAACAGCAATGTCAGAGCTGGTCATTTTGCATCCTTTTACCAGTCTGTGTAGGATGGTTCTGTGCATTAAACCAGGTTATATTCTAGACAACTAAAGTCCTCCAAACAACCTCAAAGTAGCAAAGAAATTTCTTACTGGGTTTCAGGATTAGGTTATGTTTGCAACCAGCACAGTTCAGAAGTTTCCTGAATCCAGCTGAGGGATTACTAGGATTTGAATGAAAATACTTGTTTCATGAAGCAGTTGTCACAAACTGAGTTCTCTTAGAAAATGAGAAAGCTGTTTGACTCCTTCAAATGCTGAATGTCTTGTTGCTACAAGTCCCTCCATCTGTCACTGTAGCTAAGCCTGCTGGACCAACACCACCTGTGAGGACAGGAACATTATATAAGACACCAACAGCTTTTGCAACTCCAGAGTACTATGGTAAGCATGTTAAAAACAGTTCTGGTTTCTTCTTTTTTATTTTTTATTTTCTTACTTTTTTTCTTTTCTTTTTTTTTTTTTTATTGTAATTAACATTAAGGTTTCTATTTTTCCTTTGCTTCCCTTCCCTGAACTTTATTGATGCAGTGTATATTTAACATTAAAAGTATTCTGTCTGGAGTGATTCTGATTTCTTTTATGCCTTTGGCTTTTCTGATTTGACTGAGATCTAGCTCGCTTCTTGTCTTGGTAATTGAGAACATGACAAGGCTTCCATCTTCCTAGAAATCCATTCAAGCTTAGCAGGCTTTCAGTACTGCTCTGTGGCCATTTAAAGCTGTGCAGAGATTGGACAAGGCACTTCTTTACCTGGATGTTTCAATTTTCCCAGGACATAAATTCAACATGTTATTTGTCAGTGACTGACAATGCTCATCATAGATGTGATAGTCTCCTTTATTTGATCAAACTGCTACCATTTAAACTGAAAAAATTGTAGTAGTGCAGTCATAGTAGTCAGAGGGTAATTTGCCCTTTATAAAACTGGGAGTTGATTACAAATTCAGAGGTCTTTTCAAGGTGACATACAGTAATGGCTTTGGAGGAGGATGTGCTTAGAATTTTTGGGCCCAAATGTGCAGTTCTTGGTATATTGCCATGAATGGTGCTGCTTCTAATTTTCCTGGATTTATAGTAATACTTAAATTCTTGTCTCCTTACAATGCTCATGAACTCACCGTGACCCACAGTGCCCAGAAAAGCATGCTGGATGCTAGATTTATTTATAAATGCTTCTTGGGAAGGTATTGTGTTTTATCTGTTGAGGTCCATTGTAGTATTTGCATCATGTTCAGTGTAGTGGCTGATTAATACAACATTGTATCATGAATCCTGACTGCTTTAGCACATTTCTGTTCACCACTACATTTGCTTTCAATTCCCTTCAAATTTTGTGGTAGTTGTACACTCTGAAGACAGAAATTTTTTTTATTTCCTTATTGTAATTTTTAGAGAAGTTACTGTGCCAATGTAATAGTTCTATATATCCCAGGAATATCAAAAAAACTCCAAGCTAAACAGCCAGCACAGTGCAAAAACCTCCTTTTTCCATGGCTGACCTTCTTCTTCCTTACCAAAAAATTAAACTAAAGCAAATGCAAGACAATGGTCTAAAAAGTATTTTACATATATTACATTAATTGAATCCAGCTGCAGTCATTAAATCTGTCATTTTGATTATGGCTGGCTGTACTGGCAGGTAAGTACAGGGTTTACACAGCATCACAGAAAAAATACCTAAAATGAAGAGCCAGATCTGCTAGCAAATGTCTACCATTTATCTATTCTTACAATTATTTAAAATGCCAAAGGAACTGTGAAATGATTCACTTCTAACACTTAAACTTTGTATTTATTGCAAATTATAACTGTGTTTTCTACAGTTGATGCAACAGTCTTCAGCTCAAGTCCTACATCAGAAACAGATTCTTCAGGAAAACCAAGGTACCAAGGTAGGATATTCATTGCTATGGTATTTTTATTTCAGGGAGCATGTGAAGTCTGAGCTATCTTGCATCAAATTATCTTATTTAGTTATTCAAAAGCCAACATTTTATTTGATTCTGTGTCACTTTAGTGGCAGATGTAAGAGCTGCAGTAGAAACCAGCATTTTCCGGACCAAAGTTGTTGCTCCTTCTGGTGAAACAGGTGCATGTCTTTGTATTAGCATACCCCTCAGAATCTGCAAGTAGAATTATAGTCTCATTTTACTATAGAAGAAATAAAGTTAATTTTTTAAATTTTGTGACAGATTTAAATTCTTTCAAAGAGTGTGTATTACCTGCTAATATCTTTAGAGTGCCATTTCATCAGTGGTGCCAGAGAGTGAAGCAGTGCAGACTCCAGGTCAAACAATAATAAGTAAATTTTTAAAAACAAGCAAAAAACAAAAAACAAACAACAAAAACATAAAATCCAAAACAAACAAACAAAAATGAGAACAAGCAGCTTAATATTGAATATATGGGGTTTATTCTGAAAACTGAAAGCTTTGTGTTTCACTTGTGCAGACTTTGCTTGATGTACTGAGATGGATGTTGTGCACCAGGTGAAGTGGCACTGCCAGTTTTTAAAACACTCTATTGAATGACAGCTCTTTCCTGTATTGTTCTTAGCTCCCCATGTCAAGTACATGAAGAAAGATGATGATGTGCCTTGCTCCATCACAAGCTCTCTTGAGCATTTTCCCCAAGAAGAAGTTGGCAGCAAGGAAGAACCCACTCGTCCTCCCCAGAATCCTCCAACCAACCTCACGGTGGTGACTGTAGAGGGCTGTCCATCCTTTGTCATATTGGATTGGGAAAAACCAGATAATGACACCGTTACCGGTTGGTTTGATTTCTTTCCTCCATTGTGTGATAATCCTGCATTTCCAGCTTAATTTACTTTCACAGTAGTTTTTTGTCATTTAAAAGTACTTTAATCCCCAGGGATTAAAGAAGCCCAGTGGTTTGGGGTATTTTTGTGCTACTGTCAGCTCCAGTGTGGATAAGAAAATGCTACTAGATTATAACAAGATTTGCACAAGCATCATTGTTGTCAATGATGACACAAAAAGATACTTAAAAAATATGATTTCATATCTCCTCCAATTTTCTGGCTCCTCTCTGTACAGGATCTGGTAAGATCTAGTCAAGAAGTTCCAACAATACAGCAGCATATCTAGATGCACACACATAATGTAGGCATCTTTCTTGACCTGAGGCTGTTGTTTCACAGTGGGCCAGACACAATCAAAGCTTACACCCATCTAGTAAATCAGTAGAACTTTGCCAGCGTAATACTTGCAGTATTATGACCCACTGCAAGAGGGTCAACAAGCTCACTCTGTTAAAAGATTCTGGTTTTTCTTTCATTTCTAAAGGAAGGGGTTTATATTAAGAATAAATGCCTGTGAGTCATGCAGGGCTCAGCACACAGGTAAACATGCAAGATGGCCATTCTTAGTTCTTCCATTAACTTCTTGAAATTAACTGACAACTCAGTTAATGACTCATCAAAATCAATTCTGAATTCAAGAGAAGGCATTGAATCCTGTTTTCTGAAAACAGTGATTGCTTCATATTGGCACCAGTACAACATTACTTGTTTAGACAGGCTTAAACCAGTTTTGCTGCCATCTCTTTCTATTTTTGTAGTTTATGCATGTTTTTCCAATCATCTTATTTAGGCATCACATCGTTTTTTTAAAAATAAATGTGCTGTTTCAGATAGAAATGTGGAAACAGAAAACATAGTTTGTTGCATCATTTTGCCTTTTGAATGCTTACTTTGCCTGACTTTAACTGTGTACAAGGGCTTTCATTGGGTACGCCCAAAGCCAAAGCATAATGGAAAGGTCTAACAAATAACAACCGAAACAGTGATCACACTCACCTTCTTGTTTTTATAAAAACTGCAAGTGTCAGGAACCAAGACCATTCTGCTCATGCTTTGCTGTTTGTGTTGCCACAGAAATGAAGGGCAGTTTGTTGCCTTGTGCACTGAGTAACAAGCAGGCACTGGATGGACTTGGTAGTTCTTGGTGTGTGCATGCACATATTTGTATGCTCATTCATTTCCTGCATTTTCTCTTCCAACTTGAATGAATTAAAATGTCCACATCATGCATTGACTTCAGGCTGGCAAAAGGCAGAAGGGTTGAATTCCTGTAAAATTGCATACTCGTTCACTATTTGGTTGTATTTAAGAAGCTCAAGTAAGAGATGTTACTTGATCTAATTTTTCTTCACTGTAATTTTCCAGAATATGAGGTTGTGTCAACTGAAAATGGAGGAAGTGATGGTGAAAAGGAGAAATCAATTATCACTACAAATCAAACCCATTCTACTGTGGAAAACCTAAAACCTGACACAAGGTAGCTAAATAATATAATTTTTTAAGTTAATCCAACTAATTTAGACTGCCAGCTGTCTGCCACTTCAAATGGAAATACCTATGGAAATAAGACCTAATCGGTTTTACTCCTGTTTTGATAGAAAAAAAAATTTATAGTTTGGTTTAGCTTTTTTGTAAGTTAACAGATAAAACATATTTGAGCAATCTTTAGGACATTTACAAGAATATTTGTGGTCTGGACAAGGTGCAGAAAGACTACTTGACAAAAGCAAGAAAATTACCATGAGAGGAAAAATACATTTGTCCAGAATATATAATTTTCTTTCAGTGTCTCAAAAGAACTGGCAAACTAAAAATGAATAAGTGAATTCCAGTTCATGTGTGCCTCTCATGCAACTAGTTCAAATAAGCATGATCGGTCTTTAAATAACAAATCTTATTAAAAAGTGTTCTTTTTATGGTAAAATTCAGAGCAGAGAACCGTTTGTCTTTTGTTATGTTCTTTACTAATTGCATCAGAAAGTTAATGAGTGACACTTGGGTTTTTCCTGCAAGACCATCCATTTGGCTTTGGTGAATGGATGTTTCTGTTTTAGATAAAATAAGATTTAAAGGCATAGCTATTCCTGAGAAGGGAGCAGCTGCCATTCACCAACCCCAGCCTCCAAAAGGAAAGGCAGTGAAAGCCTTTCTAGATCCAGAGGGCCACTGGCCAAATATATATAAATTTGATATACATTGCTTTGCTATAAATTGCAATGGTGCCTATCCCCCAGGTCTCACCAGATTTAAGGATGTAAAGTCCTCAGAGTGGCTCAGTTCAATAAAACTCCCATTTCAAGCAAAATGTGTTTCCTAACAGTGAGGACACCTTGAGAGCTTTGGCAGAAGCACAAGTTACTATTATCCCTCAAATCCAGGCACACTAAATTCAGGGAAAACAAGAAGGTGGTTAAGACAGGTATCATCATGTAGACAGTATCTGTACTGCCAAGAAACATCACATGTCCATCCTAAAAGTCTCCTGTCTATCAGGAGCTGCTCATTAGATGAAGGAAATGTGTTTGTGAATAAAACTGACTAAATGGGAGGAAGAGCAAAATTTAAACACAGCTCAGTATTCATTAACAAAGTCCCTGATATGTGTAAAAATTCATCAAGGAATATATTAGACTGGTAAGGAAATTTTTCCATAACTATCCTCAAAGGGAAGAGCTGTAGAAGAGGTAGAGCTGGAAAAGAAACTTGGCAGAGAAATAGAAATCCCTCCCACAAATGCTCAGCATTTGCAAAAGTACCAGCAATGTATGGAAAGAGAGATGCTCAGTAGCAGAAGGGGATTAACTGGGAAGAACCTCTTGGCCTGGGAACACTTTGGAGAAACTGACTGAATTCTGAATCTCTAATTCAGAAGCTGAATTAGAGACCCTGTTTTTTCCAGCTTTCCTGAAGCCCTCAGTGAGGCTTGTGTGAACCCCCTTTGCTGCTCTGAAGGTCCAGTGCATTCAGAGCTAAAGGCAGGTCAGGACAGATCTAAAGCAGACAAACCTAAACAAAGACTTCCCAAAAAGGCATAAAAAATGTGAATTTGTTATCTGAGCCTTCATGGGTAAGTCTAAGCCAGAAAGCCCCTGTAGCAGCAAGCAGTTCAGGGCTGTGGGCTCTTGAGGAGCTGTATCTGGCAGAGACTGTCTGCAGTCCTGTTGGCCAAGGTCAGGCATCCTATTGAGGTACTTCAGGTAGGATATGGTAGTGCCTGACCCAGAAGCTAAAGAGTTAATTGCCCAATACCAACAGGAGGGAAGCAAAACAACTTTTTGGTGTGAAGGGGGAGGACAAGCATTAGGGAAAACCGGGGTGCCAGATCATGCTGTCTGTTTGCTTCACTCTTTTACATTCTTCAAATAGGTGATACTGCTGCACCTCTGGGAAGCCCTGCAGCAAGGCAGACACCCTTCTCCCTTTGAGCTGGCCTTTACACAAGGCAGCTTTTAAAGATTAGGAGCTGATGGCCAGACTTTAAATATTTCAGGAATTTGGACAGAGTTAGGGAGGCAACAAAGAGACTTTTACAGTCGCTCATCAAAAGTTGCATCTGCGACTGCAGCTGTCAGTAAGTACAAACACAGAAGTTAAATGGGATGAGGATTATGGTGAATTATTCTGTGTGTCCATTTAGCTGTCTGAAAAGTGACTAGATCCAGAAAAAATGCACTGGCTGAAAAAAGAGTTTTGACTTTGAGTACAGTTATCAAGTACTTGGTTTTAGCAGACTCATACCATGACAATATAGAGATGGAAATGAAAGTGGACTTCCACAACTTGTGAAGGTTAATTTTAAACAAATCAAGTTGTATATATTATGGAAGTTTGTTGCCTTTCTGTCTTATATATGCTACCTTTATGGGTTCCTGGTGACTTGAGTGCAAGTCTGATACTCTGAGATGAAAGTAAAATAGCGATTTGAAAGGATATACACTTTTTAAAAAAATGTGGGGCACAGTCAGCTGCTTTCTAATGCAATGGGTTTCTTGGGGTTTTTTCCTTTAAAAAAATGTTTTGGAGGCACCTTTACAATGTGATTTCATTGAAAATCCATCTGGTTTTTGCCCAAGGAAAGACATATCATATCCATGAAATTTTCCCACAGTAAGGCATGCCTCACAGTCGACAACCACACATTACTTTAAAGGATTTTTTTCCTTATAGGACAAATATTTTATCCTCTTTTTCACCTAGAGAATTATCAAATGTGGTTACTGCAGGATTTCAAATTTTAGGAGATTTCTGATAATTTAAATAACCTGGGAAGTTCAAATCTTGATATCCATTATTAGGTTTGTCAGAGTTCTTGAAATAGGTACTCTTTCTGTCAGTAAGCTACTGACTGGCTTCAGTCTAAAATTCTGTTTAATTTCACCACATTTGCTTCTGGTTGTAACCTTTACCTGAAATATCTCAAAGCATGTGGTGTTGTTATGCTATATGATCTAGATAAGAATATACATCTTCCTTGTACAGATAGTTAATTGGATATAAGTGGTGCCTGAAGAAAACTTCCTTTTATTTTATGAATGTCTTCTGCTTAAACATTTCTCTTATAGATGTGCTTCTATGATCTACTATTCACATATGCAGTGTTGATTATGACTTTATACTGTAGTTAGCTTTTGTTGCCCTTTATATTATTTCCAAGGACTTAAGAGTAGGTTCAGGTCACATTTCACTCAGCCCCCTGTTAATTATCACACTGAAGCACACGCCAAAATTTCTGCAGTTTTTGCTATCTTTTATTCTTCTTTCTCCTGGTTAGTCTGAACGGAGTAGTGAGCTACTCAGTCTTTACTCTGTTGTTCAAACAGTGAGTGTCTGCCACTATGAACCCTGAGCTCAAAGCAGCTGAAAAGGAGCCTGGACCAGGTCACCTTCATAGGTGTCTTACAACACAGATTATTTATGGTAAAATTGGACCTTAGGGGCACTTTCTGATCTTGTAGATCTCAGTTTCCTCCAGTTTCTTTGATGCAGGCAGAGGTGGCTTAGTGTGTTAATGCAAATGTCATTTCTATCTTAGCCAAAAAAAAATGAGAGAAACAAATGCACTAGTATGAGCTAACAATTTTTCATCCTCCACATGGAAATTCTGTGATTCTTATAGTGAGAAATGCAGTGTTTATTCCACTTGGAAAAGAGTCAAACTGCAGGACTGATCATTTTGGTCAAAGTAGTTACAGTCTAACTTCCAAGGAGCCATTTGAGGAATGAGACCTGCAATATTCCACCTAAGTTGGCATACAGGTCTCCTGTACCTGAGTTTCCTTAAAAGGCTGCTACATTAGAACTCCCAGTGGGAATACCACTGGCATGCCCAGGACTCTGCTCTTTCCTTGTTTTATATTAAAATTTCATAAGAAAGCATTGCAGCAATTTCTCCTATGTTGATAGTCAAGCAAGATCTTCCATATGTGAGTCAAGATAAGGTTATTATCCGAAATTTTCAGTATTTTCCTCCTTGAGCTGTTTGTTTGTAACAAAAATTGAGAGCCCTGAGACAGAAATGGGCTTACTGTGGTTTTTGTTGTCTTAATTCCATCTCTTCTGTAGTAATAATGGTGTTCCTCTGCATATTCTCATTGGCAAAAAATTGGATTCAATGGTCTGGGGTTTTTTCATGGACTTTCCTAGCCTAAAATATTAAATGCAGATGTTGTTTGGGTTTTTTTTTCCAATGAGATTTTTTGTTATTTCTGCTGGTTTCTCTGCCAAAATATGTAGTTCTTATTTCTGTGTCCCTGCCCTATCTTGAAACCCTTTTTTTTTTTTTTTTTGGTCAGTGTACATTTTCTCTTTCATTCTGGTGATTTGTTTAAGGGCAGTGTAGCCCATAGCACAGACCATAGTGTCCAGGAAGTTCTACAGCCCAAATTTCTATACAATCCTTCAAAGAAGAGCCTGAAGACTGCTGAAAACTGCTCTCATGCATGTTGGTGATGGGAGTAATTGGAAGGTAGTAAAGAAAAATATTAAGACTTTTCACAAAGCTCTAGGGATGTTTGAGTAGCCATTGGAGGACGTGTACCACCAGCCTTCTGCTGTAGAAAAAGAGTATTAATAAGGGAAAAAAAAAAAAACTTAGATACTTGCATTCCACAGTTTTGTATAGCTTCCCATTAGGTACTGATCTGCTTCCCCATTAATAATTTTGGTGATTTCAAATATACTCCTCTCCTTTTTAAAAGTGTTTTGAGTGGTTTCTGCAGGATTTTTGGGGTTGATTTTGTCCTAAGGCTGTTATCGCCTTTATCTAATATTGGTTTTTATTGTAGTTAGTACCCAAATGTTCTGATCACATACAAGGATAAAAACAAGAAAACCTCTATCAATGCAGAGAATTTAGCTTTTGTTAACATTAAGGGTCAAGAGATAGAAACTATAAAGGAAAATGCAGCAAAATTCAGAAAAATGCTGGAGGTTTCTATTTGTTTTATTAAAAAAAACTAACAGACCTTGTACTAAACTGCTGTTGATATCAGGGTTCATGGATAAGCATTTCCCATTTCTCTTAGCCCTTCTTCCAACTTTGTTAGGAGAAAGATTCCTCAAACAAGCATAGCAGTTTGTTCTCTCTTTCTCTCTCTCTTTCTCTCTCCCTTTCCTCCTTTCTTTCCTGGTCACTCTGCCATCCAAGCACACTCTGCACTCAGAGAGGAGCTCTGAGCACAGAGCCCTGCACAATTGCCATCCAACACCAGCATCTCCCCAGAAATAGCCCCCAAGTCCCAGCACTGTACTCAGCTGCTCCAGTTCTCCTATTATGGTGAAAATCTCTCTTCACCTATTTTCAGTTCTGCAATCTTCAATCTTCTCCTTCTGCATGATTTGAAAAATGCAGGAGCAGCTGCATTTGCCAGAGTTCCATGTGCTATAGTGATTTCCTGTGGTGGAAAAATACACTCCAAGTAGTAATTACTGCAAGTCAAGTCCATTTCATCTGCACAAGGACTTTCACTGTCTCACACAGTTTGGGAGGATTTGGAAAGCCTGGTCTCCAAAAGTTTCTAGGATAGCAATCTTATAGATGTTAAAGGTGTGAGGCATGAGATTGCTGCTTACATAGGACAGCAGTTTTTGGTATATTAGGCAGGCAGATATAATGATGGAATATAGATTCCAGTTTCTTGTTTGTATCTATGATATTTTCTGAAAAACCTTTTCTTTTAGATTTTTCCTCCTGAGAAGCTGAGAGGGCTCCGGAACAAAATGTGAACAATTATTATCTGCTGCTGTGGAATGCAACAGGTGGATCTGTGATTGGTCTCAGAGTTGTTTCTAATTAATGGCCAATCACAGTCAGCTGGCTCAGACAGAGAGTCCGAGCCACAAGCCTTTGTTATTCATTCCTTCCTTTTCTATTCTTAGCTACCCTTCTGATTAAATCCTTTCTTCTATTCTTTTAGAATAGTTTTAATATATATCATAAAATAATGAATCAGCCTTCTGAAGCATGGAGCAGATCCTCATCTCTTCCCTCATCCTCTGACCCCTGTGAACACCATCACACTCGTTAGGTAAATTTAATTAAGCAGCAGACATGGATTCTATTAATTTTGATGTACATTCTTCTTGAAACTGTGAGCACTTTTCCCCTTCTTTGTGGTTTCTATAGGAGTGCATAACAGAGCAGATGGTACACTTTTTTGCCATTTTAATTATATTTTTTCAGATCTTTCACCTTACACAAAAAAGGGAAGACTTTAGATTGTCTTCTATTAAAATAGCCACAGTATAGCTTTAAAAATACAGTAAACTATGTCATATTGTGATCCCAGTCTGCCATTTCCTTCCTCTCCTTTTCAACATTCTGTCAACTAACTAATTCTCTTCATCCCCAAAAGTGGTTGTTTATTATTTTTGTACTGTGGAAGCCACTGGTATTGTTTTAGGATTGAAATTGGCAGAGGAAAGGAGCCTGTGATGCTTGTAAAAACACATACCACAGAACTGTAGAACTGCATGTATTTTAGTTTCAAAAATTCCCTTTTAACATTATTAATAAGAGGCTTCCCCAATTGACTGAACTGAACTTTGGACATTTCTTTATTATTTTTCTTTTCTCCAATTTTCTTTATATGTTTACATAGGCTGAAATCTCTATCTGTAGATTTCAGTTCTTTATTTAAATTTTGCCCTTATTTTCCAAGCTGTGGTTTGGTCTTTTGCAGAGAACCTAGTGATCTCTAAACCACAATTTGAAAAACAGTGCTTGGAAAATAACCTTGTTTTTGTCTCTTTGGAATTAGAGAATTGGTGAGTCCAAGTTCATAGACTAAAGATTTTAGAAACAGGACTGATTCCTATGAAGAACGTTGCCTAATGCAGCCCAAAGTAGAGCATATCAACCATTGAGAACAATGTATTTGTTCAAAAATCAGCAAAAATACACACAAAGGGACATAACAGGTTTATTATCACCCACGTGATCAAATCATAAACTGCCCATAAAGCAATAGAACATTGATCTTGATGATCACTATTACAATAATAGCTTTAGATCAAGTGTTCCTCCTGTGAAGGAAGCAGGAAACAGTCTTATATCTCTAGGTGTGGATTAATTTCTACATTTTTTAAAATATATCATCTAGCTATTACTTTATCTCTCAACATATTAAGAAATCTTTGTTTGTGCTTCAGTGATTCTTCAGAAAGAATCTCTGACTCCTTTGCTATAGTTGTCTATATTATGACATTTCCTACCAGATAAGAACACTTCTTGACCAAAAAAGTTACTGAACCACATGAACAATGTGAATACTAACTACTTCGGTCCTATTTTTAAAAGTATGTCTTTGTTTAAACAATTTGAAGTTGAGAATGAAGATTTATAAATTTCTTAATTGATTTTTTAGTTAATGTCTCCCTCCTACTGTGGGGTAATATGGGTAGTTCCAAATCTTCTTTCAGCATGTTTAAATAAATGTAAAGATTTCTCCAAATAGACTTTTTCAACTCAAAAAATGCCCATGTTTCTCTTAGCAATATCCACGAATTTCCACAATGCATCTGTTCAGCATACCAGTCTATATAAGTATTTCCCTCAAAAAGAAAAGAAAACCCTAGAAATAAAGTCAATTGCTTAAGTAAGCAATTTTAAAGTTAAATATTGTCTTAGAAGCACAGTGGATGGAAAACAGTTGCTGGGTTCTGCATGAATACTCCACTGAGGTTAATTAGCTCCGGTTTTGCAGGAGCCAAGGAGGAATGAAAGGTAATCCAAAGTTTGGATTGAGTTATTCTTCTGGGGAACTGCAAATGGAGTTTACAAATTTCCAACTGTGCAGAGTGTGGTATGGGGGTTTTCTTTCTTTAGAAAATTGCTGTTTGGAAATGGTTCCAGCAATACATTACAATGCTATGTGACAGTCACAAGCTACCAAAATTACCATGGGTAAATGATCCCTCTCAAGTCAAGAGCTGAAGGTTTCGTTGCCCACTTCTGGGGCTCACGTTTTTTATGTGTTTACAGCAAAATGCCTCTAATTTGGGGCCTGTTTTCCAGGCCTACAGTCCCTTTGGCTCATGTCCTGTGGCTCCCTGTCACTGATGAAGGGACCCTCTCTGTTAGGAGAGTTTCACCATGCATGTGCTCAGAGTATGGGAGATGTCCCTCTGCACATGGCACTTCCATTGGAAATCAAGCACTCAGAGCTGGGGGAGGCTTAAGAAGAGGAGGCTGGTTTGGATTTTTTTCCTCAGTCGTGTTGTTTTCACAGCGCTGCATTTGGTTCCCAACACAGTGATGAAAAGGGATCGTGAGATCACCACAGCACAGGCCAGTGTTGTGCCACATCAGTAAAAACACATGCAAAAGAGACTCTGTGCAGTGTCTTGTCATTGCTTCATATATTTATTATTAACATACATTCAAGCAGCTGGATCTTTGCCTTGGCTGAGCTCCTGTCCTGGAAGACTTGCCCTGTGTATCGCTACTGGTCCTGTCTGTCACTGTGGGTGGGCCTGACAGGCATTGAATTGGAGGTTTGTGCTCTTAAAAAAGCAAAAAGTACAAATAAATAGCAATGTCCTTCACTCAGTCTCTGCTTATCAGGTTGCCTCAGACCTCATCTGAACTTGCTCCCTTTGCCAGAACTGAAACTGTTGTGTGAGAGGAGACAGACAAGTCAGTGTTGAATTAAATCAAATATTAATAGTATGTGTGCAAAGAATTGTCAAAAGGACTGGTTAATTTAGGACAAAAATGTCTCAGTGGTTTTGTGGCAAGAAATTGGCCTTTTTGTTCCCCAGAAGGGGAGTAGCCCCCATATACATGTTGGTTGCTTGCTCCAGACTATTCAAGAATGCTTAGTTTTGCAAAATTTTCATCTCTTCTATTTTATTCCCCAGTTATGAATTCCACGTGAAACCCAGGAACCCCCTTGGTGAAGGTCCAAGTAGCAATGTTGTGTCATTCAGTACTGAATCAGGTAAGAGCTTCCAAAGATCAGACCACCATTTACAGCACCTTTAGTACCCATGTTTGTGGGATGCATGAAAGGCTCTCTCACTTCATTTTGTGCATTCAGTCCTGCTCTTTGCTGTCTCCTGATTGGCTTTTTACCACCATGCCTGGCAAGTCAACCTGGGATCAGACCTGT
Organism: Zonotrichia leucophrys gambelii; assembly: GCF_028769735.1. NCBI lineage: Eukaryota > Metazoa > Chordata > Aves > Passeriformes > Passerellidae > Zonotrichia > Zonotrichia leucophrys. The sequence goes on from NC_088169.1 coordinate 100,225,989, forward strand.
GTTGTGTGGGGATGTAAGATGGACAGACTACAAGAGAAAAAAACAGAGGAACATTGTCTGGTATTCATTGCAAAGAAAATTACTTCATCCTTAGAGAGGGCTCAGTCAGTTGAGATTTATATTCCTGACCTTTTTGCATCTGTCCAACTCATTAACAGCTTCTGGATGGGAACATTAGGGGTTTTTTGGGCTGGTGTGTTCATAGGTGTTTTTGCTACCTGTTCAATAAGGCTGCTGTAAACAGTGATGCTGTTTGGCTGAAATAGGGATTGAGAAAGAGCTGTTGTGAAAAGTCAGTGTCCCAGTAGGTCCCCTTCCATCCTGTTTACTCTCCAGTGAAACTCTTAAAGAGGTGTATACAAGCCTGTTTTGGCCACTGGTTTGTTCCCAGGTGAAGTTCTCTCTGACTCACAGATGAGAATCAGAGAGCTTTTGCTTTGCCTGTTCTTGCTGACTTGTTGACTTTAGGCAAGCAAGATACCATCTTTTGTGCAGAAGTGTTTATTGCTTGGTGGTACTGAAAGACCACATAAAACATAAAATGGATTTAGCCTTTTTAAAGGGACTTTCTCAATCTGTGTTTAGAGCCAGGTGTAATAATTTAATAGTCCTCAACTAGTGCTGTCACTGATGGATGAGAGTTTTGGCTGAGCAAAGGATTACTCAGGGAGGAGTGCAGACTATGCCACACATATTTAAAACCTCTGAATACACTCTTTGTAATTCTGGATTGTTAAAAGTGAAAAAAACATTTGCACCAAGTGCAATTTTCATGAATGACAAGGCTTATGTTCTGTCTCCTATTTAGTTTGGACAAATAAAGCATGCAGTTTTGTTTTTTCTTAATTGCACACATCCATTTCTCACATTTGGGCTTTCAAAGCCAAGTTTTTTGTGGCAAGTATTACAGATGTGCCCTTTTATTATTTAGGTTTTGAAATTGAAATTTTAATAAGACATGGTACAAATGGTTGCAGGTTTAAACTCTTGTTTTTACTAGAGCTCTGCTTGGCTGGTGTTGTCCCATAAGTAAAATTATTAAAAGCCCATTGATACTGGAGTTTCACACAAGAAATATATTTCTTCTAATTTAATTTAATACAAAAGTTAACTTCACTTCCAAAACTCTTTCTGTTTCACAAATTACAGCTTATGTCAGCTGTAAAAAATCACTTACCAATGCTTTTCCATAGGATTATTGGAAACGTTCATTTTACAGTGTCTGATTGAATGTTTGTTTTCTTCCCCCAGCGGACCCAAGAGTGAGTGAGCCAATTTCAAGTAAGTGTTTTATATATAAATCTGATCAGCAGTTTTTTCAGAAATGAGATAGCAGAATTTTACAAGGAAGGTGGCTCTGCTGCACCAGCTGGATGAGTTACAGAATCAAACAGCATTCACACACAATTTCACTCCTTCCACCCATGCCCCTGCCAAGGAATTCATGCAGGGCTGTTTGCTTACCTGAGCATAAGGCAATACACGTGATGTAGAACTCCCATGGCAGCTGGGATGGCTTCAAACCAATGTACACAAATGAGCCAAAGACAGCCTCATATTTTCTCAGCCTTGTCATTAAAGCAAAGAAAGCTCTGCAAAATGAATAAGCTACTCCACACTTTTTAAGTGAGTTAACAGAGCACAACTTGGAAGATTCTATTTATCTTTGTGTTTTAGGAAAATTTTCTGCTTCAGAAGGTTTGATCTAGCTCTGCTTTAGGCCACTTAACAAGACTCTTCCTGTCCTTGATGGAAGGTGGACTGAGCTTTTGAAGAAGAGCTGAGATCATTCGAGCAAATTGGGCTGCTTTTTGTAATAGTCATCACTTTCACTTTGACAAACACTGTGGCACCGTTTTTCTCCACATAATTAATGTGTAAAAATTATGTATTTTTGTTAGATCACAGTTTGCTGCAAGTTGATTGTCTTGGCTTGAACGCACTGAAGAATGGTGACTGTATCACACACTTTGTAAATGAGAGTATTTCCAATACAAACATTGTCCCCCTAACAAGGTCCCAGAATGAACCTATTCCAAACCTGCACCAGAGGACAGCAGGAGGAGTTCACAGCACCAATTGTATCTGCATGCTTTGGTGCTCCCCTGAAATATTTCTCATGTTCAAAATGCAGGTGTCATGGCACATTCTGCTTCATCAAGATTTCTAATTCTAGTTATTCAAATGCATTTGTTGTGTGTAATTTTGTATACAGCATCATACTTCAGCCTCTTTTTTCCTCTCCTGCAGTGGGGAAAGATGCAATCTGGACTGAAATCCCATTCAATTCAGACTCATACTCAGAATGCAAAGGCAAACAATATGTAAAGAGGACTTGGTATAAGAAGTTTGTGGGTGTGCAGCTGTGCAATTCTTTGAGATACAAGATATACCTCAGTGATTCACTTACAGGTAAGAAACATTCAAATCAATGCTGTCCATATTATGCATTCCTGAAGTGTGATCAGATTTGTTTGATTTAGTCCACAGATTAATCATAAACAGTAATCTGTTTGTGCTCAGTAACCACTGATATGTTTGATACTGAGTTTTCTGACTCCAGAGGAACCTCTCTGTGGTGATAATCTGATTTTAAGTACCTGTTTATATACTGGGGATCATACAGAAAACAAATAAAGGTCAGAGTGAATAGCATATATTGTAAAACAGCCAAACTGGTGTTTAATTATTAATTAGAGAATAATTATTAATTAGAATTATTAACTAGCGGATCAGGACCTCATTTTATACCAGGATTACACCTATCATTTCCACTCCTTTCGGTAAATATCTGGTTACTTCATTACTGGGAGGCTTATAAATACATGACTATAACTCAACAGGTTTTACCCACCTGCTTTGGCATTTTTGTTTTGTTTTCACATTCCAAATTTTTGCTTATGATCTTTTCTTCCCACCTTTTTGTTTTCCTCATATTATATTTCATTACTAAGGGAAACTCCTGGCCTTACATTCTCAAGTTTTGATTGGTGTTTTAAGGCCAGTTGAGTGTGATGTGTTTAAGACCTGAATCAGGTAACACATGCTGGGGAAACAGCCCGTGAAAAGTGTTTTTCAGTTAGTGGATAGGAGATCTTTGTGTCTCATGCAGCTTGTCCAAGCTGTATCTGCTACATTGAAAAATATGTTAACTTCTTATAATGCATCCCAAGCTCCTGGCTCTCTTCTGTGCAAAGTCTCTTACCACAGACAGCTCTGTGACAATGGCATTAGCATGGCATCTGAGCACAAAGACGTGTGGGAAATGCCTTTTGAGTGCAAGTCAGGCAAGGGTGTTCAACACATGCCATTGAATTAGCTGGGGCGAGACTGTGGCTGGAAGAATCCACTCTCATAACCTAAAGTTGCCCTCACAGGAGCAGGGCATGGAAAGAATATGGAAGGAAAAGAGCAAGGGAGTGTAGGGCAGCCCATGTTGCCATAATTTTAAGCTTCCCTTTTTGCATCCAGCACCGTTCTCTGATGAACAGAAAAGGAAGGAAGGTCTTGTCATTAATAGTCAGTACAATATTCCGTATGTAAATAATATCTTAGATATTTTGTGAATAAAAGAGAATGTTTTGAACAGATGTATCATTCATTCAACTGTTGCTGTACTAACCAGCTGTGATCAAATGACAAGCACTGGCAATGATGTGTCCCAAAACCAGCCAGCAGAGGAAATAGCAGTGCTAATCTAGCAGGACTAGATTTCAGCCCTAAATCAAGTGAATTAACACTGCAGTGAAAGCAACTCCAATCTGAAAAGTTTAATATCAGGAGCCCATTTTCCTATTTTCATTAGATTGTTTTTGCTCTTGCTGGAAGGGCGTTGGTTTAACCTTGTTGGAAGAAGATGAGATAGACACACTGTATTCATTATACTTGCTAAGCCTGGTTCTTGCACTTGAATTGTTACAACCAGTGCTGACCAGTTGTCACAATATTTAAAAGAAGTGAAATATTTATGTAGAAGGAAAGCTGCTTCTGCCCTGTTTGCTAAGTGAGGCCTCTGTGTGTGTGTGAGAAGTTTCCCTGTTTGAAGCCAAGTTCTGCTCTGATGTGTCTCATGGCCACCTCACCTGGCCATGTCCCCAAGGCCAGGAAGTGTCCCTGCAGGCACCAGCCAGCTGTACCAGGTGTGCACTGAGCTCTGAATTCCACTGGACACTGAAAAACCTTCCAAAGCTTTGCTGTTGAAGCAGAGTAATTGCCTGGAGCCTTGGGGGCTCTGTACATGCCATTGTATAAGGCAGGCAGGAACTGTATCTTTGCATGCTGGTTTTTAGCATGGATTCATTCTTCTAGTGCTGTGGAATTTATAATGTATAAAACAAGGTCTGTATGTAAGATTGTAAGGCCACCCACAAGGGAATACTGAGGGAGAAAAATTGACTTTGTGCTACAATTGCTATCCCCAAAGCAGAAAACCAGTTATTTGTTAGCTGAATGGTTTTGTGTGTCCTTTTGTTACAGAAATAATTGGGCAGTAAGAATGTAATAGTCACTGAGAATGCTGCTAATTTATGAATACCAATTGTTTGAGTTATGCATAGGTTAAGCTGTGGGCCAGAGGAATATTTGTATCTCCAAGTTACTGTTCTGGTGTTAGCCATTAAAATATCTGGTTTATTCTCTCTCTTATGGAGAAAAACTGATCTCCTTTACACATGCCAGGACTGTTCCATAAACCAGCATCTACTGCTGACCTCATTTAACAGTCCTCCAGAGCAGTCACTGTAGGCATTCCAGAAAAGCAGGCCACCTAAAAATAAGTATTTATTGAGGCAAGGAAAAAAATAAATTCTATGTGTGACCTTCAACAGCTGTGGAAAAACAAAAAAAAGGGTTTCTTGGGCAGCCTGAATGTTCTTAATTTCAGAGCAAAAAATTTGCTGAGAGGAACTCCCTCTGACCAGCTCTCCTACAGAAAAAACATGTTTGCAGCCAAAGCTAGATAGCAATAAATAATTTTGTTAAGCTAGAAAAGAACCACATGTACAGAGGCCATCAACTGGAGGTGAGAAATTTTGGCAAAGTATCGCTCAGATCACAAAAATGTTGGCATTCATTGGCAGGCTGCTTTTTTTATTAATTGCTCTTTGGGAGCAGTATTATAACCCACCCCAGCACCTCTCAAATGGCCAGACTGGCGTGGACTCAAGGCTCCAGGACACTCAGTGTCTACTGAGTAACTGGACTTTCTACCCAGCTTATACCTCCATCCTGAGCCTTTTTCTAAATTCTCTCACCTTTCCTTTCAACATCTCAACCAAAGGTTGAACATATTGAGAACTAAGTGCTGTGAAAGAAGATTAGAAAGAATGGTAAATTTATGTACAAAGGTGTCTGTCCCAGGTTTGGCAAGAGAATGTAGCATGCTCTGCTCCATCTTCTGAACTGAATTTTACTAATGTCTTGAAAATCAAATCAGCAAGTAAAAAACATCTGTCAGAGTTCCTTCACTGTGCCTGTTAACAGGATAAGCACAGTCTGTAATGCTACATGGGACACTTGAGACCTTGATTTCTACTCACTTGCAGTCAAGTGTCCCGTTAAGCAATCCTGCAAGCAAATACATGGGCACACTCCATGCTCTGGATAAGTACTTGGTGTCCAAGGTCATCTATATGTTAAGGGCTATCACTTGCACATACATGTTGTAAAAATATGATGATTTTTAAAACAGGCCTTGGCTATGTTAGGAGGTGGTCTGTAAAAACATCTCTGAAGGTACTGGGGACTTCCTGAAAAGGAACCAGACCTGCCTTCCATTCAAATCACTACCAAAACTTGCTTTTTGATGATGTTCTTGGTAGTAACAGAATTTCCCTTACCGTATGAAATGTAAGGAGAGGGAAAAATTATGTCCAGGCAGATTTTGGCCAGGAGTGGGGCCTTAGCCTTGAGCACTTGGAGCCTGCATGTCATGTTCAAATTACAGCTACAGGTCCTGAGAGGAAAAGAATCATAGCATTCACCTTGGCTTCCCCATAGAGGAAAGAGCACAGCCCATTGCCTCTGGTGGTTTTTGGAAATAACCTTCACTAACTGCTGCTTCTTTGCTTTCAGGAAAATTTTATAACATAGGAGACCAGAGGGGCCATGGAGAAGATCACTGCCAATTTGTAGACTCATTCTTAGATGGAAGGACAGGACAGCAAGAAGATCTGCCAGTCAAAGATGGTAATTCCCAACACCTGTACCTGTAGCAAACCTGGGCAATTCCTTTCTTTGTTTCTATTTCCTGCCAGTGGATTCAGTGCCCACTGCTGGTGGGCCATGAAAGGAGCTGCCAGCTTTGCAGGCAGAAGAGGGCCAAGAAGTTCTTTGACAGTGAATGATGACTTATTAAGACAGTTATGACTTGGGCTCTGTTAGGTAGCAAACAGCCTCTCTCCCGTTTAAAACAGCCCTACAAATTATTCACAGTTGGTATTACATATTTAAACCCAACCACAAATCTGAGTTTGCAGAGAGGCATTAAGTGGTGTGCTCAGACTAGCAAGGTTGATTTAAAGCACAGTACATAATCAGTTGGGCATTAAATACCTTGTTTGGTACTAATGAGAAACTGAAAAGTTATGGCCGGAAAATATAATTCATGCTGCAGTAATTCTGTGTGTACTGGTTGCAAAAGGGTGCCCAAAATTCCAGTCTGGTGTAAGTGGACATGGCACTGGATGTGCTAAACACATCTGTGACCTGCCTGGCTATTTTTCATCCATTGCTGAGATAGAAGAAATCTGTACTTCTGTCAGCTGCAGTCCTGCCTTGCTGCTGGCAGCAGTGCCAGGGTGAGCTGTTCTGTTCCTTGTGGGGTGAGGGCTCAGGCTGTGCTGGTACGTGCACGCGTAATGAGCGTGTCATGGAACATTTCACTGAGGAAAACAGCAAAACAGCCTTCAGTACAATATCAGCATGATGACCAAACCTTCCTTACAAAACACCCCACATGAATCCAGATACGCGTCAAGGTAGGTGTGGGAGATGCATGTGAAGTTCCTAAGTCTTTCACAAGTTTTTCCAATAACAAAGTTATTGAACGGTTAGAAGAGTGTTTGTTTATGTGTTTTGTGTGTTTCTTCTAAAGAGGTTTTTGCTTTTCCCTTCCCAGTCAGTGCTGCCCATCCAAAATGATATTTTGCGTAAGAGATGGTCAGAATCCAATTTGCAGTGCCAGGACAGCAAACTTCTCAGTTGTACCAGATTCACAGTTTTAAAAATATTGGAATATTTTAAAAAATTTTTACCTAACAGTTTAAAATACACGTATAACCAACTTGATTTCAGCAACTGGATTTGAGTGAATTCATGAACTATGATCATTTTTAGGCCAAAATAAACAACAACAGAAGAAAACAAAAGACTTCACCTTTTCAGTAGCTTGTATTTCTAGCAAATGAACTGAACAAACCAACAGACCAATTGTTCTACCTGTAGCAGATTGATTTCTGAAATAACTTCACATATTTGACCTGAAGTGCTGTGAGAGAATCAGAGTGAAAAAAAACACAGGATAGGGGCATGTTGTAGGATAATGTGTAGGAAAGCTGGCTCCCTGTTCTTGAGGTATGGTTTATCTGGTGTTTTAAAAGATACATTGTGTATATTTGACCCGAAGCGCTGTGAGAGAATCACGGCTAATGCCATCTCAGTATTTTTTGTGTGTGGCTCCAGCCACACATACATTCCTTATGGTCAGGTTGGATGGAGCCCCAGTTCCTCACTTTAATTTCTTACCTAATGTTAATTGTTTGAATGGGAAGCAAATGTGTTGTCAAAAGCACCACAGTGAAAGCAGGAGGATGATTTGGATGGGGAGATGCTGTGAACTTTCCCCAGTGGCCGGGTTTTATTGAGGCTCACTGCAGTGTCAAGGCTGCCCAGTGGGGAATATTTGTCACTGTCACTTTGCAGTGCAGAGCTGCCTCCTGTTCCGAGAGCCCAGCACAGCCAGAGGGGGGACAGAGGGGCGCAGGCTGTGCCCAGCCAGCCCCAGCCACGGCAGGGTGCTGGGGTCTCCAGGGAGGCACGCTTCACCTCTGTGCTGCCGTCCCAAGTGCTTTTGCTTTGAGCTGGGTGGGCAAACTGCAGAGTGCTAGTGGATGTAGGGGCAGCAAACAGCTCTGCTTGTGGCAGGTGGGTTAAAGGCTTGGTGACTATTTCAGACTCTCACTAAATTGTTAGTTACAGACTTCTCAGGGAACCAAAGCACGGTCCTGTCCTGAGAGCTTCGTGCCAACAAAACTCTCTTCTCTGTTGCAGGGTTTTTCAGGGCAGTTCGTCAGGAACCCGTCAAATTTGGGAAGATAGGCGGGGAGACTCAGATCAACTACGTGCGCTGGTACGAGTGTGGCACATCGATACCTGGCAAGTGGTGATGCCACACACAGAGGGTGCCAAGGCCCCGCTGCCCAGCGCAGGCTGCAGGAAGGCAACGCTCACAGGGCTGGCCGATGTGCAAGGCTTGTACCAGTCTAATGCCAATACTGCGTTAACTGTGTAATAGTGTAGGCTGCTTACTGTAGTTATCCAGTGTTACAAATTTGATTTTAGAATTTAAAAAAAAAACAACACAGGCTAGGGACATGTTGTAGGATAATGCATAGGGAAGCTGGCTCCCTATTCTTGAGGTATGGTTTATATGGTATTTTAAAAGATACAGTGTGTATATTATTTATCACGATGTTGTAATAAATGTTTAAGGCACAGATATGCCAGAGTTGGTCATGGAATGCAATGTGCGTTAGTTTTAAATATTCACATGGTCCTGTAATGCAAGTGCCATAAGCTACCCATCCTAATCCATCTGTAACATCTCCCAGTCATAAATTATAGAAAAGATCCTATAATTTTTAATATCCTGCAGCCAGTAAACTTGAAGCACTTTCTTCTTACACGTTCAAACAGTTTATGCTCCTGCCAAAATGCCAGGTAGGTCGCTGTATGTGCAGCTTTAAATGATAAAGTTCAGTGGAGTTTTCTTCCATGTTTGTTTTCAAGTGTTTCAGCCCCAGCCAAAGCCATGTTCAGCCTGTCACCATGGAGTCAGAGCCTGGCAGGGAGGGCTGGTGTTCTCTAATTGAAGTGGACAGGTACATATGTACATGGAAAGAAAAAACAAAGCTGGCCTCCACAGCTGGGGTTTTTCAGGAAAATGTCATTTTCAGAGTCTGACACTTACTGGTTCAAAAGCCAAATGTATGTACTGCGCAAGGGGACTTGAAAAGACAAATGAAAGAGGAAGAAGAATAAACTAGTTATAACAGCATGATCAGGTTTATTTTATTTAAAAAGAAAAATTCTGGTTTAAAACAGTTTTCATTTGGGACAAAGGGGAAATACTGATAACTGAACTTTAAAACTGCTTTACAGTTATTTTGATTAAAACCTCTCCCAAAGCTACTTGTTGTACTGCTTGAACATTTATTAACTAAATAAAGAGATGTAGGTTTTTTTTAAAGGTGTTATTCATTACCTTACTAATGTATTGAAGAAATATGAACCGGAACTACCAGATCTATATAGTAGTCATTTATAGAAAATGCCTTATAAAGTACATTGCAGGTACACTGTACTCCTAATAAAATATTTTTTAATCAAGTGGTTTTTTTCAAGTGTTTTACATGAAAACAAGGCTTAGTTTCTGTGGTAAATGCTGTTGTTCAGAACAAACTGCTTGCTGGAACCAAGCCCCTGTTAAATGGCCTGATGAACATGGGGTGTGTTCAGTCCAAGAGCAGAAATGGGAGGAGGTACAGCCACAGCTTACTGAGTAGCTGTGGGCACAGCACTGTTTAAGGATGCTGAAGGTAGGAATATTTTCACTCAGCTTCCTAATTTGTCTTTAGGAGAGCTCAAGCAGCTTGCCCCAGCTCATTTTTTTATTCCCCGCTTAGTTTTACATATTCCTAGAATCTGCAAAATGGAAAATATTAACTGGGAAAATGTTTTGCTCTCTGCTGCAATGTGGTCTATTGACTTCATTACAGCCCTTGATCTGCTTTTTCTTGGCTCAAAACTGAGTCACTAGGATTGCACTCCCAAGTTCTTCTGGGTGGCAAAGAACCTGTGGGAAGCTGGGTTTTTTTTAAGAGCTCTTTTTTTAAATTACCCATTTGGTTCAAATTTTCAAGTAAAAAATGAATTCTCTCCCACACCTTGTTAAAGCAAAATTGATAAGAGGCTTTAAGATTTTATGGATTGGTTTCTAACTATTTGGTAAAAGAGTCATTTGACAATTAATGACAGCAGATAGCAAAAAACCACCCCGTGATGTGAAACCTCTGTGCAAGTCATCTGCAGTCCCAGCACCTCTCCATTTCCACACCCAGCAATCTGCCTCTCCTCCTACAGACCCCAGCACCGCTGCTCTTCACCACAAAGTCCTTGCACCCAGCATGCACACTGGGCTTAGCATAGTTGTCTTGTGCAGTATTGCCTAACTTCTAAAATCAAGATCAGGCATTTATTAGATTCAGGGTTTTTATTAGTTTTTCCGTGTGAACATTACAATTTATAATACATCATATCTAGTTTGACCTCCAGAATGAATCTAATTTAGTACATCATGGTATTAGTAAGAACAAGCCTGATAAGTGGGCTAAACTTCCAACTAGTATCTTCATATCCCTCAGACAAGGCAAGCTAGAATGTCAATCACTTTACAGACATTTAAGTAGTGTTTTCCAAAAACCACCCAGCCCCAAATTAAACTAGGAAGCGAATACAATTTAAAGCAGGAAAGATTTGGTAATTTCCCTCCCCCAGCAGAATTTAATTAACAGCTATAGTTTTGCCTCATTACAGTTTTGGAATCTCAATTAAAAATTCTGGAGTCTGTCGGGATGGAATCGCACGCGTCAGTCGCTGTCTTCGGGCACCTCCTTAGCGGTAGCCGGGCCCGGGCTGGGTGTAGCCCTGCGGCCCGAACGGGGGACGGCTGCGGGCGTAGGGGTTGGGCCCGCTGGGCGGGGGCGTCATGGTGCTGCCGGGCGGGGGGGTGAAGCCGGGCCGCGGCTGGAAGGTGCCCGGGGCCGCCTGGGAGCCGCTGTAGGCGGCGGGCTGCGAGGCCTGCGTGGTGTAGGGCTGCGGGGGGAAGCTGCCCGGCGCGTACTGCGGCGGCTGCTGCGCCGGCAGCTGCTGCGCCTGCCCCGGGAAGGCGGCGGCCGGGGCCGGGGCGGCCGCCTGGCTGTAGGCCGGGAACTGCTGCGCTTGCTGCGACGGGGGCTGCTGCTGGCTGTAGCCTGCTGGAAAGGCAGAGAGCACGGTGGCGTGAGAGACGCTAAGGAGCCCGGGTGCCTGCACAAAGACCTGCTGTTCCTAATGCTCGCAGCGACAAACGCAAAACGATGCGGGAAGCACAGAAAAGGCAAACCAAGCGTGAACTGCGAGTTTTCCTGCCTCTCACATAAGCGCACGGCCGGGGTTTTGGTGCACACCGCGGCAGCACAGCACACTGACAACAGTTACTATAAGACAGTTTTCCTGTGACTGACAAGAAATAAATTTTAAAAAAGGCAAGTAGTCTTTTACTAAATATCACACACAAAAAATAAAGTCTTCATTGGCAAATGAGGCAAAATTCAATCCTTTTCCCAAATAAAACCTCCAAATTAAACTGTCTTGACAATACTCTCTGGGTTTTATATTAAAAAAAAAAAAAATTGGTGAAATCATAGGTGTTTTCAGTTCCTTAGTGGTAAATATGAAAAGGTTATGTAGAACAAAAACACTTGAGCACAAAACTTCCATTTACACGTCTCAAATTTGATTTTTCTGTATAACACTAGCTTCCAAAGGGAATTTCTCTTCTCAGAAATTTTAAAATGGAACAAAGTCCTTTCATGAAGAAATAGCTACTTTTATCCAACACACCTGCAGCTACTTGCAATGAAACCTCTCCAGTGACTGGAATCCTGTCAGCATTAAACACCAGACACACAAATTATTAAAAGTGCACAGCCCTAAAAGGAAAGAGTAAGGGTAAGAATGCACTGCAGTAAACTCACCTTGAAACTGGGATCAAAATTTACTCATGAGACAAACCTCTGAAGGGTCCATTTTTACACCCATGTATAAATAGCCACACTGTTGCCTAGTAGATCTACAAGAGTGGGAAGGTATCCTGCTCTTGGGGAGACATGGGTTTGAAAGGAGACAATACTCATGAGAACTAAAGCAACACAAACAAAAAGATCCCATGACTCAACATCTCCATCTCTTCTTGACATCTCTGCTGTCAAGAAGTCCTCAAAGAAAACTCTGTTTCTGAAGATATTGTGAACTTAGTTATGACAAACAGAGGTGCCCAGGAGGTTTCTGGTGGCATTTCATTCATACTTGACAATGATGTTGGAAAGCAAAACTCACATTGCACTAGGGTTTTCACAGGAATGTCAGTAAAATAATGGATTAGACAATGGTAGGAGATGTCTAGAAAGCAGATTGGAATTCCTTTGTTTCCCCACTCAGTTTTTAAGCCTAGAGTGTCAGACAGACCCTTCTACTTCCAACAGGCTTGCTACTTCTGAAATTACACCTCAGTACATCTGTCTCTGTATTCTAATTACCAGTGTGGTGGGGAGAAATCTGCAGAGAACAAGATTCCATTTAGACACTCAAACCAATGAGTTCTCCCACAGTGCACAGGAACAAGGTCTGAGGCACAAACCTTCAGTCCATGTATTCTAGAGTTCTTATCCAAGCTAAGCATGGAATTTCTTTGTCAGCTCTGCAAACCCTCTCATCTATATAAAAAGTGATGCACTCCCACTGTGCACCAAGAAAAGGTCACACTGGCTCTGAGTCACTTAATGTGAGTCTTTTGTTTAGTTTAAGGAGGATTTTTTAAAACAAGCAATGATAAATGCTTTGTACCATTTTCTAAAATTGTTAAGCAAAATGCAATTTGTTACAGAATCTACTCTAACAGGTTCATCCCTAAACCTCATGTGGATTATCATTCCTAGCATATACTATGCATTCCTAGATGCCAGCTGCTCCTAAAGGAACTGAAAGTTCTGAGTTCAAGTTTATTTTGGGTTTACACCAAAGCCAGCTTTTCGTATTTCACTGCACATAAACTTCTAGTGCACTAAAATATTCTTCTGCTGAAAGTCAACTGGCACCTTTACTTAAGGCATCAGCAAAATCAAAATCTAAACAAAAAAACCTATCTCTTGAAAGTTTCTCTGGGATTTACAGTATGTCTATTAAGCAAGGATTTACTGAATGACAGCTACAGAGTTTGCACCAGTAAATTTTGCATACAGAGATCATTCTAGACACATGAAATAGGGGCCATCTTTAGACATCTTTGATATTTAAGGAAGCTAAATTGGGATCTTTAGTCACTTACTTGCTAGAATCCCACGACTGCAGAATATAATCCTGAAGGCTGCTCACCCTTCAGGTGATTCATTTTGCCTTTCTAACAAGTCATTCTGCTGATTAGTAACAAGGCCTGCCTTTGGTCACAATCAAGCAGGACTGAACTTTGACTACATACTAACTGTTTTAATAAAACAGCTACAGCACTCTCTTCCTGGCAGTTTCTGAATTGTGCCAGCTCCCATAAGGAACACAGGCACGTGGGCAGCTCAGCACCCTGACTGCCCCACAGGGTCAGGAATGAAGCCTGCCAGCGTGGGGCACTGCAGGAGCTGCTGCTGCAGAGCTGCTTACCTGGGTACTGCACGCCGTACTGCTGCTGGGGCTGAGCCTGCGGCTGCTGAGCAGGGTAACCAGGCTGCTGGTACTGCTGATACATCTGACCTAGGGATTAAAAACGCATTTCGTTGAAGCCCAGTACCCTGGTGCATCACAGTGAACGATACCCTGACAGTCCAACAGCACAGAAACAAACCCAGTGACATCAAAGTACAGATTTTAGTTTCTGAAACACGCTGTTCTGGCTAAATGAAGTTTATCTAAAGAGTTATGTGACGCTTACTATTGCACATTTTCAGAGGCTGCCAGAATCTGCCACCTTAGCTAGCACTGCTCTGGTGGGTAACAGACCAGGAATGTTTAAACATCTTCATAACTGCTCCAGAACTTACACTGTAAATTAAGTACTTCAAAAGTTAAACATGTCCTCAGATTGTCTGTTTAGATTAGCTTTTTAAGACCATTTCTGCAACCAAGTACTGTAAGCAAGTGGTACATTATTTATGCTGACCACATTTTCCAGATAAGACATCCATCTCTTAGCATTGCCAAGTTTTCTTAAGAGACCCAGCAGCCTACACCAGAAGCAAAAATAAAACCATATATTCTTAAGCTTGGTAGTCCAAGCCAATGCTTATTTTTCCTACATTCACTGTTTTCAATTTCTTGGCCAGAAGAGACAGAATATTTGTTTACACAACCTATGGCTCCTGTTGAGGCTTTATGCTTCTGCTGTTTTTCAATCTAGAAAGTCACAGTCAAAGAACAAAATCAATTATCTGCCAAAACTAAAGCTTAGCTGAACTGAAGCAGACATGGAAACTTTACTATTATGAAGTGTTACTGTACTGTTATTCATTCTGCAAAGATCAGCAGACTGTATAAATAGACTGTAAACTCTATGTTCAGAGCTGCACAGAGACAAAAGCAACTTGACTCTGCTCCAAGTTCTCCCAGACAGACCCCTGTCCACAGTGATTTAAAGGAACTCCTAATTTCTTCTTTAATCTGTATTACTTGCAGCTGAAAGTAACAGTATTTTATATTCACACTAAGGTGTTTAGAATACTTTATACAGATGCAGTAACTTAAAATATTATTTGGTGTGCAATTATTGTGGGATGATGAGTGCAAAACACAAGGCTTGAAGGTAATTTAAGCCTGTTAGCTTGATAATTAAGAATCAGAAACTCAGAAAGTTCTCTTTCTGAAGCTCATTTGACATGGGGAAGTTCTGGGAAATAACCAGCAGGCTGCCTATCTTGGGACAGCTCCCCACAAGCTAAAAGAGAGACCACACTGGCACCTGCTGGAAATCCCAGGTAAAGGGATAGTAAAGAAACAGCATGGAGTTTTACCAAAGGTTTCTGAGAAGGCTTGCTGTCTTCTCCAGGGCTGAGGAGTTAGTGAGGAACAGAGAGGTGTTCCAGTGCCATTTAAAAAAATATTCTTAATTTACAGCCATGAATACAGGCAGGGATACTCTGGGCCCTCAGACACAGAGTCTTTTCTTTCCCTGGATTTTTACTCTGAAAAGTAGGTGAGCTACAGCACTGATGTCTGGTTTTGTACTTAGCAGTGCTTATTGCAGTGAAAGTCTGCCAGCATTTACCATTGTTCCTGTGCACTGAAAAAGACTTTTAGTCTGATTCAGAATCCAGACCATTTACATATATTCACACAACATTCTTTTCCCTAGAAGACTATGAAGTGCTTATGGGATGATTTCACATATATTTCAGCAAAGACTAAAAAAGCATCCACATCTGTATATAATTGCTTCTTATGTGTGTTTAGGACTGAATTTAGTGATAGAAAAGCAGAGGCCACAAGACACAGCACTGTGCTAGAACATCTTTGCTGGATTAATTTAATTCAAATTAGTGAATGCTGAAAACTTCTCAATGGAGGCAGCCCTTCAGTAGTATCCACACACAAGTGAGTTGACTGGTTCTTAGGTTGTTACATGTGAATACCAAATCATAATCATGACAGCATTTACTGGCAGAGAAAGCCATTAATAAATAAACCCTGATACACCAGAATGACTGACACATGATTGGCATCACCAGTTTACTTCAATCTTTAAAATACTGTGAAAGTGTGTGGGGGAAGCAGAGCTTGGGGAATTTTGGGCTTTTTATGAAGTGAACTAATAATTTCAAATTAGTTTCAAAACTAGTTTCTAACAGAACCTGCTGTTCACCAGCAGGGCCATTTATGTGAGTCCATCCTGTTGAAAACACAACAATCAAAACCTACTCAAAGTTCTCCCTGGGTTATGGCTTTGTGGGGACAGCACAAGCCCCCACATTACCCCTGGACTGAGGTGCTATCAGACCTCAGTGAAGTATAAAAAACTACTCCATGTTTCAAAGAAAAGTCTTTGAACACTTTGGAATAGAATTGATAATTGCACTTACGTTACCCAGCTTTGGTGAGAGACTGCTGTTTACCACATACACACCACACACAGCATGAGCAATGTATCTCTAATTTCTAATGAACAAGGACAAAAGTTACTTCTGATCTCTTCCCAAAGACTGAACCACAGAGTGAAGAAAATATAATCAATACTTAAAAGATTGCAGTAGCAGTAATAAAAACTACATCAGGCTACAGATCATACCCTTTATAATTAGTACTTGCTGCTACTATATTTTTCTTGACCCAAGTTTAGAAAAATCACTACATCTACTCTGATACATGAGCCTAGAGAACATCTTCTCCCCAAGTAAGATGAAACAAATACTTTTCCCTTTCCCTGGTGTTAGCAGCCATACAGGATTCCAAGCTGGTGCTGCTAGTGCTTTTAAGTGCTTCACTTCTTGGTTTCAATTCCAGTTTAACAGCAACACTTAAAACTTCTTACCTTACTGTATTAAACTGAAGTAAAAAATTAAACTCATAAAATGCAAGTTCAGTAGCTGAGAATATGGTTTCTGAACATTAAGTTTTCTGGCTGCCAATAGAAGAACCTGGAGCCCTTTTTTGCAAAAGTAACTTTTATACATAAACACCAAACTGCTCTATCTTTAAGCCACAAAGATGTCTCTTGCTATGTTATAACACTTGACTAATGAGCAAGAAAAGGCAAAAGCAGCAAAATAAGTGTTTCATAAGCTCCACTTCAACCAGCAGTATTCATATCTCTTTGAATATTACACATAAGTACCAGCTGTTCAAATGCTGTGCTCGATCAAAACTTCCCTTCAGGCAAGGCAATCCAAGTGACTTGGATACTGTGATCACTATCTCACATTTGTCTGAGCATCAGTAAAGCAAGCATCAGGGGGCTCTCACTTGTGCCTACAGCAGCACAGAAACAATTTTATATTATTCTTCATATGGAGGAGGAAGTAACAAAGCAGGTTATTTGACAGACAGTTTAATGCAGAAGTGTGAAGGTCTGAAGGCTCAGTGCACTTAGAGAAAAGCACCAGAAGAAATGATGCCCAAATGTAGGAAACCTCAAAATACATAAATTTTGAGAAGTTAAATTACTTTTTTAATGTCATAGTGCAAACAAAATTGAATGTCAGTGAAGACCTTAACTTTAAAGGAGAGCTAGCTGAGCTCTCAGGAGTTATAAGGAACTACCAGGTATTTAAGATGGTTACAGGGTTTAACTTGACTAGCACAGAGCCATGCACAAAAAGGAAGCAGTGAAATACTAGCTCCAGTCTGTTAGACAGAAATGGTGAGTAAACAAGTTTTAATACATAGTAGACAAGTCCACAAACTGAGCTGAGTGAAAGCTTGACACAACACACAGTGTATGACAAGAGCACAGATGCAAGCAGAAAACAGCACCATGAAAATCCTCTCGTGTTACACCACCCGCCCTTTCAAACGGAGCCACTGCTCCCCCTGCTGTTCCTGTAGGGACCAGCAAGGACAAAAGCTGCTCTGCCTCGGGGCACACATGGATTGGCAGTTTGGTGTCCACTTTGGCTCTGCTAATTCAAGGCAGAATCAGACAAATCCTTCACATCCTGGACAGTAGAAAAGCACGCTGCTTACCTTCCACCTGCCCTGTCTGTGGCTGCGTGCTGGGGTAGGGGGGCTGCTGTGCCTGGACCCCAGGGGGATGGGCTGCAGAAGAGGAGGAAGCGATGCTGTCCGGCGTTCCTGATCGCTCCTCTGCAGGGGCACTGGGCGGTCCTAGAGCAGCAAGAACAAAATACAGTATGTGAAATGAACACCAAGTTGGAATTAAACAATTCTAGTACAAGATCCCTCCCTTGCAATGTTTTTAACGTTTTTTTCCACTTCAGATTTACATGTGTGTCATACCCAAGCTAAAACTAAGGGTATATTTGCACACCTAAACTTTCATCTGAAAATACTGGGAGGGGCAGGCAGAGGGGGCAGAATTTTCCACCTATCTCTAGGTCACTCAGATTTCATTCTTCTGAGGAACCTGACTTATTTGTGAGGTAAAACCCTTCAAGACAGCATATTTTTTTCAACAGCTTCAAGTGTTAACCTTGCACGCACACACACTGAGGAGCAGCCACATTTGGACACAACATGCACTTACCTATTTTTTCTTATCTGGAGGAAAGGCAAAAGGTTGCATGGAGCTATCCAAATGGATTAGCATCTTGCTGTGAAACACATGGACCAGGCCACAAAGTGTTTTACTGCTAGTCAAATAGCATGTGAACAGAAAACCTCCAGAGAGGTGTTAAAATCACACTCCCAGACAAGATATGGCAGGCTTTAGTCTAAAAGCAATTGTCTGCTCTGCTAATTCTGAAAATATTCAAGCTGACACCCAAAGACAGCATGGAAACTGGGAATTCAAATTTTCTCTACATTAGTAAGAAGTTCTGAAACACACATGTGAACAAATAGAATATACGACAATTTAATGCAAAATATTTTGTTAGAAACTAGGGAGTTTAAACCTGGATCTTTTCAGCTGTATGAATGCTAAGAGATACTACTTTCAAATTTAAGCACAAGTACTAGAACTGCTGCCAATACATCTGCAATTTTAAGATAGATATATTTACACATGATAAATATGCATCCAACAAGTCCCTGATTGTGTTTTCATGTTAACCTTATTAGGGGAAAATTAATTAAATCTGCCTACTGCTTGATTTGCATTTATATACATAACTGCAGGATTACAGCTTTAGAAATGGGATTTCTTATACCCTGCTTAAATGGTCCTCTGTGGAATTTTTTGGACATTCAAAGAATGGTCAAGTAATTTCCCTCTCTCAGAAGAATTATGGAGACACAAATATTGAAGTATCACTGATCAAAACCACTCATTCAAAAAATAACTCAAATTTTCTGCCAGTTATGCTTCACTTGCTATTGCTTACTTGTTCAGCTAGCCCACTGCAAGTTTTCATCTGGTTTGTGAAAGAACCATGCTGTGACAATACCCCAAATGTGGCAAGGAGGAAGAGATCACACAACAGGCCTGGTCCACAGACCTGTACCTCATATGAAGTCAGCCACTGTCTGTGGGTACAACTTTAGATACTGCACACAGTAGTGCAGATCTATTACTCCCCACTTTTGCCATGGCATGCATACTGGAGAATGACCTCCAGTTCCTACTGGTTTGCTCACCTGTATCATTACTTCACACACCATATAAACTCACTTGCTCTGGACATGAGAGTACACAGCAAATCCTGTTACCTAACAGCAGTCCCATTCTCATGTTTCAATGAACCACTAAACCTTGCCAGGACTCCACAGGTTGTGTGCAAAATCACTTCCCTAAGTTCTGCATCACACTCCTAATCACATTCAACACTGCTTTTCTAGCTTCAGTTACCCTGTCTCAAGTTGACAGCATTCATTTAGTGTAGTCAGTTTCCATATGTTTAGCATTCTATTACTAGGGCCAGCAGTCCTTCAGCTCTTCAAAAATAAATGTAATTCAGACAAGTATGTTATTCCTTTCTGTCAACAGTAAAAACATTGATTCTATTTACTTCTAAAATGAAACAGAGAAAAGGTGGGATCATACAACACATTCTGAATGACCCAAAGAGCAGAAGCACAAGCCAAGAACATGAACTGCAAGATCAAACCTTAAAGCAGAGAGCAGTGAGTTCTACTATCATTGACAGATACCAATTAAGTTAGTCCACACAACAGTTTTTAAATGAAGCCATTTTGTACTCTAAGCTAAAACACAATGCTAAAATCAACAGCAGCACTTCAATATTTTGTACACAAAAGTTAGCACATAGACACAACACCTTAACATAGCAAGTTTTAGAATTCTGAAGACACAGTGAACACAGAACACAGCTTAATACATCCAACATACAAATGCTTTGTGACAAATCAAAACTGGAGCAATTGATTATGAACAGGTTTAGCTTTCCTTTTCACCAGCCACGTCCTTACCTGACACCTGATCATCTGTCAAGCCAAAGGCTGACATGACATTCTTGCTGATTTCATCCTGGTTCTTTAGCGGATCGAATGCAGACATGCTCGCTGCTATAACTTGAGTGGATGGCTTAACATTAGCGTCAGCAGCAGCAGGCTTTTCGTCCCTACCATCTACAGCATCTACAAAGCAAAACGCGCGGTTACCAGCTCTCCAGAACTGAGACACCAGCACACACACACACTGCACCGCAGCAATCGCAACACCGCACGCACGGCCGGGGGCTCCACAATGCAACTCTGGGAATGTGCACCTTGGGATAGCTGTGAATAACCACTGAGGGATCTCAAACTGGGAGGAATCACACAGCTTGGGTTTCTTTCACACTTACTTAAAGATACACTAACACTGTGGACTATCAATACCATATATGATAGGCACAAAGCTCCTGCTTCAAACAAATGAACTGGCCACAAAGAATCCAAAATCAGGAAAACATACATCATAGTTCCAACTTATGGTGTTTTATCATCTGCAGTTTCTGGTTTGTACTCCACCTTTCTCCACTAATCTTTCCTAAGCTGACAGGTGAAGTTGAGCTCTTTGCAACTATACACATAGCTGAATTGCTCAGAAATGCCTTACCTAAGAGTTACACATTTTCTGTTAAAAGCAAACAACTACAAATAGATACAGACTGGCTAGTTTTGTTTACACTTTTAGATCATCACTCTAAGCTCCTTCCAAGTAGTTTTTAACCAGAATCCATGGTATTCCACTGAAATTACAAATTGCATGAATTGCAGGAACAGGGCTGGGATTTTTTTAAGCAACAAAACCATGAAAGGTCAAAGTCCAAATACAAAAGCAGCATTTCCTAAAAGGCAGGCTGATGTTCTCAGTTCACCTCTTTACTCAGAGCACTGTACTTCATGGCTTTGTGTCATTATTTTCTGTGTCTAGCTTACCTAAACTCTGTAGTTAAGCACACAGAGATACAGTACAAATTTTGCATTTGCAGTACAGCTGCCCTAAGCTAGGGGATCAATGCCTCAAAACTGTGAGAATAAGACTTTCTTTCCCATTTTGCCCTCCCCCAAAAATCCTTTCCCACCCCTACCTGCACCCTCGTGCTGCTTACCCTGAGACAGCTCTGATGCTGGTCTGAGCGCAAAATGTGTGGTTTCAATTTCCTAACCTGGCAAAAAAAGTGGATATAATTTTTGCTGAATTCACTTCTTACTGTTTTAGTGAATCAAACTTGCTTAGCAACACAAGATAAGCACCAGAGCTAGCCCAAAGTAAGCAGAGGGACTACTCAACTGCGAGCAAGAACTCTTCAGCAACAACAAACTATTAATTTGGCTAAAAGCCCTCAAAAGACATTGCTGGAGTTCACAGGTGTTAGTTACAGTGTTCTCATACATTGCAACAAAACCTCGGATTCTGAAGTTTCATTCCTAAGTTAGTTCAGGGCTTTACTCTAGGTACATCAAACCAAAATTCTGTCTCTGAAATAACTAAAGCATTAGAAGTTAAGTTCTGGGCCATCAAGCAACAATTAAAAATGATCCATATTTCACTTTGTTAAACAGCACACCACTCTGCAAATCAAAGCAAACAGCTCTTTGCCAGGCTGCCTACCACTCTCAGGCAGGTTAGTGGAGAGCCCTGGTTCCGCTGGCGGCTCTAAACAGTCCAGCAAACGATTGACTTTATTGCGAAGTTCTATCAGCTCCCGGCGCAGGTACTTCACCTGGTTGGATTCTAGGGGTCTTGGTTGGCCATTCACTGCAAAACAGCAATTAGATCAACTTAACACTGTAGGAACATCCACTTTAAGATGACCAAAAAAATTCCAACTTTTACTTGCTTGTAGCATCATCATCCTTTGCCAAGTTTAAAGTGACAGAGTTCAGTCCACACAGAGAACTCCTTCTAGAGCTTACTGTTCCTTTAATATAATCTCACTTCAGGAAAAGCTAAAAAGTATCAAAATCCACAGTAAGTGTCTGCATTGTTTACTCATTTCCCTGAATATACTCTGACTGATGCAGTGGCTCTGGAAAGTGTCCCTTCAGAACTAACACAGCCCACACAACACTGCTGCAATTCATAAATAAGGTCAGTGTCCAACTTAAAGGCTTGGAACTACGTGCTAAGTTATCTATGGTAGTAAAGAACTTTTGCACAAAAGCTAAATGATAAACATTAACATCTATTCAACTCCAAACAGGTAACACCAGTTTGGAGCAGTGCACCATTGTGAGATAAAGTGCCAGCTTCGAATGCTCATGCACCTCTGAAGAAAACCCCACAAATGCTATAGTGGAAGAGAACATGGAAAAGGGCCCTAAGGAAGAAAGAACCACTGATCACATATATATGCACACATGCCAAATACTTTAATGCTTTTTACACTTTGAGCAAGTGTAAAAAAGCAGTAGTTTCCATTTCCATTAAGTTTGGAAGTTTCATGAAAAACATCAAGAAAACAGGTA
This sequence comes from Zonotrichia leucophrys gambelii, assembly GCF_028769735.1. NCBI lineage: Eukaryota > Metazoa > Chordata > Aves > Passeriformes > Passerellidae > Zonotrichia > Zonotrichia leucophrys. Next base: position 100,248,537 of record NC_088169.1, read on the forward strand.
TTATGTATTAACTCAGCAATACCAACTTACTGATTGCATTTTCTTCACCTTCTGAGGTGACAAATCAAAGTACTTTGTACCTCTCAGTGAAGTCCACTGTCTGAATTTTAATAAATATTATTTAAAAGAAATAGAAAAACACAGTATTCTATACTTACCAAACAATGTCAGCTTAAGTATCCTACTGCATTGAATTGCAAAGGAGAGATCTGAGCTATCAAAAATTGTTATAAGATCTCCATCTGAAAAGAACAAGAAAGAGTTACATTAAAATCACAGCCTATGACTACTGAGTTTCACATCAGGACAGAAATGTTCCTTCATTACTCAAAAATAACCTTCCTATTTGATTGCAAATTCACTAGAAAAAATGTTTATTATTTCAGTGCAAGAATCAGTGTGCAGAGAAATTGTGCACAGAAGGTAAGACAGAAGCATGAATGGCTCCAAAAGGGAGTCTTCTGACATTAGCCCTTTGATGTTCCATATAGTTCATCATTCTTTTATGTTTCCATTCAGGATGAAATATTAGAGCTAAGAGGTCATGAAGTCCAACACCAGGAAGAATGATGCTACCAGTTATAAATGAAATGCCAACACCAAGTGGCTCCAGAACCGTGCTGTTCATGAACAGACAAGAGTCAGATAAATGGCACAAGCCAAACCCAACTCAATTTTTAAAAACCAAAAGAAAATTTCAAATGTCTATAACGCTTCCTCAAGTATATATTCAGAACATGAGTTGCAAGACTATTATCATTCCCTTGCTGAAAAACAAAGTTCCTATGTAGAAGTGAATAGTAAAGATCTCTCTCAGCTTTAACTCACAAATAAGTATGAAGACATGAAGATGCCAAAATAGTTAGCAGAAAACTTCTCTCAAACAGGAATTTTACACAAGTCACAACTCTTAGGCATGGATTTCTTCCATGTCACATGTCAGAGGATCCTAATGAATTTGCACATTGCCATCTGTCCCAGGAACTATATTAGAACTGGATGGGATCATTTATTCTTAAGATACAAAGGGCTATGCACAAAGCACTGATCGCCTGTAATCATAATAACCCCCAAAAGAGATACCAAATTCCCATTAAGTGTGGTCTCTCACGATTTTTAAGTTGAGTCAAGGAAAGCTATCTTTGCTTACTCAACAAAATCACAACTAAAACAAGACTTTGGCAGGACAGATTTTCTGGTGTTTAACACATTCAACAGGTTATTCATAGGTTAAATGAACCCAAGCTAAGCAGTGCAAAGGAAAGAGTGAGAGCACATTATCAGGGAAATGTGTACTGGCACAAGGGATAGCAGGAACACTTCCTGCCTGAGCAGTTTCATAACTGAGGTGAAACACCACCCAGTGAAGTTTCACCTCCAAAAGCAAGTGTTTAGATAAATGCCACAGAGCTTGGAACAAAGCCAACTCCAGGCTGCCCAGGCTCCTCCACAAAACATTGTAGCAAGGAGGCTCTGTGGACCAACACAGGATGGTGTTTTCAATTACAGATCACTGCCTAAAAATTCTGTGTACATAAATTCCTCACACATTGGTGACAAGGGCAAACTGTATCTAAGTTATGGTTAAAAATTCAAAGAAATTAATGCTTCAGTATGAATAGTAATAAAACACATGATACCAAGTAGAAAACAGCTCAGAATTTGAAGAACTACATATTCTAATTTTGTCATCCCTGACTACAAGTAACACCTCTGCAAAGGAAGGTTTTCTTAAGTACTATTAGTGACACCTCACAGCGCCTGTCAGTCTCCAAAGAAGGTGCTTTCTAGCAAAATGAAGTTATAAATACTAATAAAGTGATGGCATATAAAATAATTTTCAAGTTTTCCTGAAAGAAATAGTGTTGCCTCCCAAGTTTTTTTTTTTATGTCCTGTTTTCACTTTCACAATCTCAAAAGACATCTGTTGATAGCAGTACCAATCAGGGATTCTCTGAGTAGAGACTGGAAAGGGCTCCAAACCCCACCAGGCAGCCTGTTCCAGTGACACACTGCCCTCCTGGCCATAACTCATGCTCAGCCTCTCAAACTGCAATTTCTGGCTGCTGCCATCTGGTGCTACTGCAAATTGCTCCCATTCAATGGTCACACTGCACTCAGTGGTCACAATGCTCACATTGCAACTCCCTTTCCCCTGGTTGTGCCCTCAGCCCCCTCTGCAGCACAGTGAATGAGCCCGGCTCCCTCCAATGCTCCCACCTGCACAAAGCCCCTCCCTGTCCTCAGCACACCCTGCCAGACCCCTCTGCAGCTTTTCCACGTCCTGTCCTGGAGTGCACACATTCAAAGTGAGCACAGACACGCAGCCTCCCTGGTGCCATCTCACCAGTGCCAGGAAGAGGAGGCTCAGTGTCCCTGTTTGCCATTATGATCCAGAACAGGACTTGGACAATCAGACTTTATCAAAGTGAAACAGTAAAGGGGGTGTGATGAGGTGTGTGCTCCCTCCAACTCAACACTTTCTCTAGCTTTCAATAACCTTTCCTAAATGCTGATACCAAAACCCATCAGTGTCTTAACACAAAGCCCTTCTATTCCTCAGTATCATGGTACCACAATAAATTATAATTACTTCTCTTAGCAATCCACAACATTGGCAAAGCATCCTTTGATGCTCTTCTGTCATACCAGCCAACAGATTCACTGCCTGAACAAAGATGCATGTTCTGAACACTCTATCCTGCACATCAATACACATGGCTTACATGGATTAATGTCACCCAAAAGAACTGGGATCATTCCATCCTCATTCTCCCTCACTTATTTTAACCTTTAGGTTGAAGGCATTAAGAATAATGAACAAATTTTCTATTAGCAATTTTTTTTGTTAGCAGGAAAAAAAAAAGGCTGAGAAGTACCAAGTACAGAATCCTGTTAGATGCATAAAGTCAGTTTTATGATTCCTATTTACAGCCATCAAATTATTATCCAAGTAGAGTATAATCTAGAATTCATAAGGTATATGTCAAGCCATAGAAGTCTCTGACAATTTAAGTATATTAGATATATCAAAAAAACTCTTCATCTTAAGGAATGCCAATGAAGGTTAATTCCTGTTACCATGACACAGATAGAATTACACAATGTTAATTATTTTCTGTGGAAAAATAAAACAGACTTTCCTTTATTTTCCCTTCCAATCTTGTTATTTTAGGAATTTATCTTTCTCATTTTTACAAGGGACACTGCTTTCCCTCTCTACAATATCCCAGGTACCACGTTCTCTGCTATGCCAATTCTAACTTTTTTCTTTCCATAAATAAGTGGCTCCCTTAAACTAACCACTGGGCTGCACAGTATTTCAGCATTAATGCTGCATCACCATGATGTGTTCATGACATTAGAAATCTGACTCATTCCTTCACCCTGCCAGCTGTTTCCTCATCTACTAAGCTTCATTATCTATCAGGCTTATCCACCCTTTTATTTCTCATTTAGTCCATTTTTGAAAAAACAAAAACAAACCACAAAACCCTACACAATCAAAAAACCCCACTACATCAAAATGTAGCTTTCCTTCACTCTAGTAAATTTACCAAAGGCTGAGATTACTGACTAGCACAGCAGCTTGAATACATGCAGGATGAGTAAACAATCTTCTATTACAAGGTAATGAAGAGCAAGAGCAAAAAGGCCAATCTCACATTACACCCTGTTTTAAATTCAAGCATAACTTAAAAAAAAGTAAAATTCCTGTTATTGGCTCCATAGGGCCTTTTAGCAAGTGTAACTCAGTTACATGGTTTGTTTAAGATGCAATTTTACTCTTTGATTCACACAAATTCACTGCTGACAGTCCTCATTAGTTTGTTTGGGGCTGAGGTTTTTTAGCTGACAGTGGGTTATGTGTGTTCAAGAACTTTAAATAGCACATGAAAATTGTTTCACATCTAGCAGAGCAATTTCCTTAGCTCAGGAGTTTGAAAGCTTGAAGATAAAACTTGACTTCACAAAGCAGCATTCAACCTGAGGTTTCTTTTCTCTGGTAATTAATAAAAGCACCACATAACCTAAATATAATGTAGGAGTATGGAGGGGCACATGAAACATCCTTGAGCACTGAAAGACTGCATATGAATTCAGAGAAGACACAGCTGGAGGTTATGGAAGAAGTGGGCATTGTTAGACCAGTTTAAGGTATCTCCTCATAACAGATCCAGACAAGCATTCCTGCAGGTCTGCAGGGATAAAGAACAAAACAGAAATTGCTACAATGTATATATTATTATATCTATTATATACATTATCCAATGTATCTAATGACTGAAGTGGATTTAAAGAACAATCTTAGCTTAGCTGAAATGAAGTTTGGATGTAATAGCTCTCATATAATAATTAAACTGAATCCTTGTTAACCTTTTCCTTGGTCTCTCACAACTCTGATAGCAAGAACATTTATTTGTTTAGAGTGGTGATGATCAGCTGCCACACAGCTTACAGCAGTGGTGATCAGCCAGCATAGCACACACTGAAATCACAGGGAGTAGCAGTACATTCTGTGTGGTGGGTTACCCACCAAAGCCACTCCATCACTCCCCTCCACAAGTGGCCAGGACAGAGAACAAAGCACAAGACATGAGATAAGAACAGGGAAAGATCACAAATCAATTACCCTCGTGGGCAAAACAGACTCAACCTGGGGAGATAACTGAATTTATTACCAGTCAAAATCAAAGCAGGATAATTCACCTTTCAACCCCTCCTTCCTCCCTAGTGGTGCAGAGGCACAGGGAACGAAGGTTATGGTTCCTCTGCTGCAGCCTGGGGTCCCTCCCATGGGAGAGTCCTCCACAAACTTCTCCAATGTGACTGCATCCTGGAGCAATTCCTGCCCCTCCTTCTCCACTGACCTTTTTGTCTGCAGAGCTATTCCTCTCATGGAGTCTTGCTCCTCTCTGCTCTGGCCAAAACTACATCTTGTGCCATAACTTTTTTTCCCCTTTTAAATATGCTACCACAGAGGCATTACCACTATGTCTGACTGATTTAGCCTTGGCCAGCAGCATGCCTGTCCTGGAGCTGCCTGGCTTTGGCCTCCCCTGCAGCCCCGCACTACCAAAACCTGGCCATGCAAACCAAATACAATTCTGAGACAAACAAAACTAAAAGTGAAAGCAGGAAGTGTCTAGACTGTGAAAGACAACCAAAGAATGAAACTGCAATTACTGTCTCCATCATACATCATTATCTTATTTTGAATAAAACAGAGTAGTATACACCAAAACCCCCAAATGACCATACTTAAAGCATGGGTAAGAATGCAAAAAAAACCAAAGTAACTAACTTGATTTAATCTAATGAAAAAGCATTCCATCTCCTTTCATGTTTCTCATTTCAGAATGAAAAAAATGTGGTAAGAGGGAAAACAAAACAACCACAAATCCACTGAACTCCTTCTAACTAAAGATCAAAACCCAAAATATTGGTCAAGACCCAAGACATACACTACTTACAATTTTGATAAGCAGCATCTCAAAAACTTCATGAACCTCAAAAAAAGGTCTCAGGCTTATTCAAAGTGAAATTTTATTGCTTAGATACATGAACAAAAGCTGACATTACAGGCAGCACTAAAGTTTCCTAGGGCTATAAAGAGAAATGAATCTGAATGCTTCAGTAACATGGCACTTTTTACTGTGCAACAGCATAATCATCAGTCTTCAAGAGACTTTGGATTTTATCACTTCATTCCAAGTTTCATTTTATGTTGTTCCAAATTAAGTAACTTATCCATGCCCCATTGACATTCAAAGAGGAAAAGCTCTCCAATCATAACTTTCTGTCTGTATGCATCTCAAAGGCTCATTCACTCCTCATTCTGGGGAACTCCTTAAGGTTATGTTTGTTTTAACACTAATGATCAATATTTTCTTTGGAACAACCAATGTGCAACAGATTCAAATGGTCCCAGAGAGGAAACATGACTTTTAATGCATTATTTCAAGTTAAAATTATTTTTCTAATCTTTACTGATGGACAAAAACAATCAAGAATTACTACCATCTAGATCAAGATTTCAGGCTTATAAGAACTTGTGTTAGGTCATACATGCTTATTCTCTTTACACCTTGAAAACCACTGAAAACTCAAAAAAAAAAGATTAAATGAATGATCAGAATGCAACAGCAAAAAGTGCATGTTCCCAGAGAAAAACTGAGGAAATATTTCAGGAAAGAAATGGAGAAAATGCTGTTAAGAGAGCATAAGAGGAGATAATGAAACACAGTTTCTACTGTCTGACCAAAAAGATTTCACAAGAAATCACTTGCATTTGCCTGTGACATTGGACAATTCTAAAAGGTGAATGGCAAAGTTTCTATCCACTGATAAACCAGATCAGAGCAAGAATAGCCAATTAAACCTCAACAGCAGTAATTAAACCTTACCTTCATCTTTATATTTTATTGTGACTTCATCATTGCTCAGGAGTTTTCCTCTAAAAACTCTTTGCATCATTAGCACCAATTCATCATAGGTGATATCTTCATTATGAATAGGGATTCTCCTGATATCCTCCCCAAGCTGAGCTTTGATGATCAGCTTCCCACTTAAGTCCAGCTGCCCATTCATGGTGGACTCCTTGTCACCTCAGACCTGTTAGCAGCAAAACATTAAGAACATTTCAGAAAATAACTGTTAGTTATTGTAATCTATCTGATGACAGTTCTGAAGCTTTACATTATCCCCTAATTTGATTATTTTTACATGCCCCTCCCTTTATGAAAAAGAACAAATGGCTTTTTTTTTTCATTTAAGAAAAGACTGCCAGAACAAATATGTCAAAGATTTCAGGCTCTAAGGTAGCTTTACTAAGGGGATCAAGCTGAATCATGCATGATTTTCTAAACAAAAGTGCAGAGCTAAACATTGGTTTTATCACATGGATGATCAGAACTCACTGAGGGCTCCTCTCAGGAAAGGAAGATATCCAATTTTTTAATTTTTGAAAACTTTGATTGGGATACTTTAACCAATATTTTAGACTTTTAAATGCAGCTCAAGAGACCACACATTAGCTACTCATTGGGCTCAACACATGGTCACAACAGTCTGTTACTCTCAGTGTTTTAAGAGGTGAAAAACTGCTCCAACTGAGTATCCATTTTGTGTCCTAGCAGCACACAGCATATACTTCTATTATATCTTTAACATTTTAGTTAAGAAAATTTAAGCATTACCACTTTGTATTAAGCATCTCTCATTTAAAAACAAAAAGGCTTTACATTTAAAAATCTGAAACTACAGTGAAGTTACTCAAAAAACAGGAGTAAGAGGGAAAAAAAAAAAAAACACAAAAATGAGATTCAGGTAGTTAGTCAAATGTCCCCTCCTATTTTCACTGTTTGGGACAGGGCCAAAACAATAGATCAAGAATGAGGATCAATTAAAGAAATCTTTAATTGATCTTTAATTGATCTTTAATTGATTTTAAAGGATCAATTAACGAAATCTCAACATTTGAAATACAAATACTGGACATCTTAAACCATAGGCAGTCCATATGCAACTCAAGATTTCTGAAGCCACATGCAGGCAAGTACATTGTTCATTCTCTTGCACAAGAAGAACTCTCAGAGACATGCAACTGTTTTTCTTTTACCTTAAAGAATGTTATAACACAGTGCCCCATGAGAAAAATTAATTTTGCTATAGTCAGTCTATTTTTGAAGTATTGCACTGAAAATTCTCTCCTACCAGAAACAAGACAATCAGCTAAAGCCTTTAGTACATTCCTTGATGTACCTCTATATATTTAACTATTTTTTTAGTGACAATATTTTGCATTAAAAAGGTGGAGTATAATGCCATCTTTAGACTGCAATTAAATTTCTGGGGGTGTTGGTAATTAACTTAACACAAAGCAAAGATTTCAGGCAAAGGCCTTTGTTTAGCCCAAAAAGATACAAGCAATTATTGATCAAAACTCTTCTCATCACATGTAAGAAGAGGCAGGTGGATACAGCCCAACTGCAGGGAAAAGGGACCAGGATTTAACACAGCCACCTTGCTGCTGAGGCACTGTGATCAAACTGAGAGGTTTATAGTATTGGTAATGCTCACTAATGCATTATTCAGCTTTTGCAACAGAGGAGTCTTGACTGCAGGCACATCAACCCAACCTAATTAACTCTAAATTACATTTAAGAGCATAGGGTTTTGCACAAGTTGGTTGGTTGTTGTGATTTTTTCTTTATTTAAGCATTAAAAAATAAAACAGTATCGACCCACAGATTTTCTTCAATCTGCTTTCCAAAAATATTCATTTATCATTACCTTGTCTGTTTAGTGCTGCTGGATTATGGGACAGTTTTCCCACCTCACTGCAGGGCAGAGTTAGGATAAGTCGCCATGCACTGTCAATGCAGGGAACAGGAAGCTGCATCAGAAAATAAAATAAACATATTTACAGTCACACTTCCCCAGAATGCCACCTTTCACATCAATCTTTCACTTTAGAACATCTTAGTGAATACACCCAATATAAAAAGCCCTCGCTTTATCCATAATGTAACAAACAGATTTACACTTTGGAGTATTGGAGAATTTGCATTCATCTAAAAGAGATCTCTAACAAGACTTCTAATTTTGTAATAAAATATTTTAATTTTTTTTTAATTTTCTAGTGGCATGTAGGAATTCCTAGCAGTAACGTATTCCTTTCCAGGACTAAGAGCAAGAGATGATTTAGCACACAGAACAGGCCACCAGGGAACACCCCTGGCTCCTCCCTTTTGACCCCATGGGTGCACCCTCCTGGCAACTCCTCTCTTTCACACGCACAGCCAACTCCAACAATCCATAATCTGATTTTTAGATAATTCACTCCTAACCAGAGGAAAAAAGTAGGTTCTCCTTTATTCACATAAAGCTGGGCTTCCCAGCTCTCCTGTTTCAGCTCATCTGGACGTTAAGTGGAACACACAGGATGAAGAGAGAGAGCTAGCAAACCCCAGAAAAGACACAAAGCCACTCTCTGGATCTCAAAGGCTGGCAGCTGCTCCCCTCATCCTGGGTAGGAAATGCTCCCCCTGCAAAGGGCTGTGCCTGCTCCTGACAGTGAGACTGCTGTGACACACCGAGCAGGGGAACAGGAAGAGACTGCTTCTCTGATGCCTCACTCACACTTTATGAAATAAGTAAGGCAGGAGAACCAAAGAGTTCATTTAGCCACCCCCTCACCTTGTTTAAGTGTAAGACTTGGGCACTGGTTTTGCTTCTTCAGCATTACAGTATTTGCTACTCAGGAACTGTTAACAGTAATAACTGAACCTCATCTCTAAGTCCTAAACATTCACACATTTTGGTGGACACAGCTGAACTCCTGTGGCCTTTCAACAGATAGAATGTATCGTTCATTTCTTTGTGCAAGAAAGGAGTTACTGTAATGCCTTATTTACCCACATTACCCACAGAAACCTGCTGTACATCTCTGACTACGAAAAGGTAGCAGGAGAATAAATGCACTTTTTTTGGTCTAGCTGTTCTCCCTTCTGCTTTAAGGTGCCCAGATTTAAAGACACAGATTCTAAACAGTGCAGTTGCTTGATACTGTTACAGAAAACTATGTTAAATACTCAAATTGCTGAATTACACAGCACTAAAGCTTTTTCCTTCACTGTGACAAAGCTGAATGGATGACTCCATTGAAAGAGTTCTACAGAGAACACATCCAGAATGCACACTAATGAGCTTTTTAAGAAAATCAGTGTCTACTTTCCTGGGGCAGGGAGGAAGCAACCGAACATTTACGTCTCCATCTTTCAGCCTACAGGCTGCTTTCCATAAGAACCACACTGACATCTTTCTAACCTTCCTGGTGTACCTCTTGCATTTTGCAGGTACAGACTTTTCCTCCCCTCCCGGCTCCCTTTCCATTCACATCATGCACTAATCTAGGTGGTGCATGTGGACAGGGATTGCCCAATCTAGGCCAGTCACTTCAGGATCCCCTCTAAAACCAGCATCTCATGACCACGTTGCATTTCACTACCCTTTCTGCGCAGCAGCAGAGAAAAACAGAGAAAACAAGGGAGGGACAGACACTCCTGCTTTAATTTTTTCTGATCAAAACAGGGTTCAGGATTAGAGTGACGCCGACAGAAACACGAGCAAGCAGGAGTGCCTCCCAAACGCCACCCGAGAGAGAGCCATGAGTATTCCCAAGGCAGGCGGGGGGTGACGCGAGGGAGCAGAAGGGAGAAGAGCTCTTTTCGGGTTTCTCAGTTCCCATTCGGGCAGGCCCGGCCCAAAGGGGAACAGAAATCGCAGCCAACGCCTGCCTGGCAGTGAGGAGCCGGCAGCTCTCGTGGCTGGGTGCCCCAGGAAGCAGGGGCCGAGCAGGGGCAGGGATCCCGGGCTCTCCCTCCCCGGGCCCAGGAGGCCGCGGCCGCTCTCCGCCTCCCTCAGCCGCGCCCGGGGGGACGCCAGGGGTCTCCCGGCCCCTCCGCCAGGGGCCGCGTCGCCCCTAGCACCGGGAAACGATGGGGCCGGGAGGAGGGGGCGGTCGGCTCGCCCCAAACCCAAAGCTGCCCCTCTCTCCCTCCTTCCCGCCGCTTCCACACGCGGCTGCTCCCGGGAGCAGCCCCGGCTCTCTTACTCTGGTTTCTCCGCCGTCCCACCGGTGCAGCCCCCCCGTCCAGCCCCGGGCACGGCCGCCACCGCCCGTACGTGGCAGGGCAGAGAGAAGGGGCCGGAGCGAGGCCGGGCCTGCGCGAGCCGCGCGCGCGTGCGCGCTGTGCCGCGCGGGGCCCGGCCCCCTGCCGGCCGACATGGCGGCTCGTCATCGGCAGCTGTGCCACCTCAGCGCTGCCGCAGCGGGGCCGAGCTCTGACAGAGGGCTTCTTTCGAAATACGAGCTTCGGCCTTCGTAAGCTGGCGGTGCTCAGATAAAAAACGGGCCGTAAAATTCCCCTGTACTTGTTAGACTTGCTAGACACCCGCACACAGGAGTTATTCATCGTTGAATGGTCACATTACTCTGGTAGCCGCACACACCCTCACACCCTCGCCCTCTCCCACGCTCCCACACTCCCCTGTCTCGCATTCAGAGCTTGTCCCCTCTAATATATGTTATAAAGTAATTCATGCTTAAGGGAAGAATGTATAAAATAAAAACTGTAAAAAGAATCTAACAACCAACGAGCCTCTGACCACGAGCAACCTGGAGACAGATTACTACACTGGAATTACGAAACTCGTGGTGGCAGCAGGAGAAAAATGTCTCATTTTCTAATAAAATAACGTGGCTGGCGCGGAGATGGGCTTTGTGAAAAACGCCAATCACTTGTTTTTAAAAGTTTAATAGTAATAAAATAATTATAAAAATAGTAATACAATTAGAGTAATAATAATTTGGGCAATTTGAATTAGGACAATATGAGACAATAGAGACAAAGAGTTACTGATGTCCGGGTACCTTTTTCTGGGCAGCACAAGCCCGAAAAAGAACACACGTGAACAGAGGATTAACCCTCAAAAACAGCAGCCTGTTGCATATTCATACACCTCATACATGATGCATAAATTCTATTCAAACACAGGATTCTGTCTGGTCATCGTCATTTTCTTCCTCTGAATCCTAGCAGCGCCTTCGAGGTGGGAAGAAGTTCGTTTCTTCTGATAAGAGAGCAATAAATTATTTTTCTCTGAAGGATTTAGGTGTCCTGTGGCGGCTATCTCGGTGTGAGTCCTTTCTTTAAAAAAGTATCTTACATAGATACTTTCTATTCTATACTTTCTATTTCTATAAATAGTTTCTATTTTAACATTTTTTATAACTTAAAACTATATTTAACATACTACTTAAGAGAATTAATACAGCATTACTTTCTAACACAACGCATATAATATTCATTTTAATATTTGTGGAAAACCAATCATAAAATACGCATTTTTCACAGGCTTCCCCCAGAGCCACCAGGGAACACCCAAGGGTGATCATCGCTTGGTAGATACCATCAATCAAGATAACCGAAGTGCCAAGGAAAATAGATCTGAATACATGGCTTCCCCTGACATGATCAGTGCCTGCCACTACTCAGGAAACAGCAATTGCCCAGCCCTGCACAGTGAAAGAAACTTTCATATGTATGCAGGGTTACAAAAGAAATTGGGGCACCTCTGCTTCAAGCAAAGCAAATCTGTATAAAACAGCCCCGCTAGAAACGGCATTTGTGAACAGAGAGAGGTCCGATGCGGTAGAGGTCAGATCTAGGTTCACCCAGCTCCGATCCGGGGCTCAACGCTGCCTCTTTGGCTGTGGGTTTTGAGGACCGTATTTTGGTCGCGAAAATAAAATCTTTCGCATTTATTAATTTGGATTTCTGGCTGATCATTTATGTTATATATGTTAGAAATAATTCATGCTATAAAAGAATGCATTTTATAAGGATTGTGAAATTCAAATGAATCTCTGACCACAAGCAGCCTGAGAGGCGGATGTCTATTCAAACTCCAAAATAAATTCCTGGAGTCGGCCAGATAACAATCAGCATTTAGTCCAAGAATACACACACCCATACTGATGATCACCGTTATCCCAAGTCATTGGAAACCGTCTTAAGAGCGATCATCACCCTGTTGGTAACATCGATCAAGATAGCCAAAGTCGCCAGAAAGATACATGTGAAAACGCGACTTCCTGGGATTCGATCAGCGCTGGCTGGAGACGGCAATTGGTCCAGCTCTGCACAGTGAAAGAGCCAACTATGAATGTGAAGAGTTACAAAAGAAGCCGGTGAAGAGTTACAAAAGAAACTGGGATTCCTTCACCTCAGGCACAATAAACTGTATAAAACATCCCCGCTAGAAGCGGCTCTTGTGAATGAGGGGGGTCCGATGCGATAGAGGTCGGATCCAGGTTCACCCAGCGCCAATCCCGGGCTCGACGCTGTCTCTTTGGCTGTGGTGGTTTTGAGGACCGTATTTTGGTCGCAGGAAAAGATAAATAAATCCTTTTGCATTTTTTATAATTTGGCTTTTGATTGATCATTTATAACAATTCATAACACCCCTAAGAGACAAAAAACATGAACCTGCCGCTAATTTCCTGAGTTTTGTCAATGGAAGGTGTGGGAATGGATTCCTGAGGGTGCCTCTCCCAGAGCTGCTGGAACTGGAGCTGGTGTTCCTCGGAGATAGTTGGGATTTCTGCTGCCCGTTTTCTTTCAGCACCAAGGCTGCGCTATGCTGATGGTTCCCACAGAGGTGCCATGCAGAGCTACTGAAGGCACAACTGTGCTTAGTTATTTCCTGGCGTTAAAGGTGCCTCTGAAAAGACACCTTCAATATCTGTTTTCTGCCCGGACAAGAAAAATGTAAGAGTTGTTTAATTTTTGTAGTATTTGTCCTTGCTGAGAGCTCTGTCCCTGCCTAGAGGAGGGTCCAACTAGCAGTAAGGAGATTGAAAATGGAGGTGAGAATTTGAAATGGAAGTGAGAGAAGATGAACATGATACAAATTTTAAATCTAAACATTTCAAGGAGGAGGAGGGGCATGGTTCAAGAGGCTTCTTTGCTAAACTTTACAAAGTATTTAGAAAATATTTGAGTGTTTTCAATGAAAAAATCTTTGCTTTAAAAAGTATGGGAAAGATCTAGAAAAGTGGATGTTTCCTTCCATTATGCTTTCTGCCACTTGTATTGCATACCTTTGTACTGATGATTCAGTCCTTCTCCAATCCATTTCTTTATCAAAGTAGTGTTTCCAAAGTATTAACAAGAAACTTTTTGATCCCTAAAGCCCACATATCACAAACAATACCAAAGTTCACTACACTATGAAGATAAATACATTCCACGTGTAGATAAGAGGTGAACTATTGTTCCTGTAATAATTTAGCATATTACCTGGAAAAGATCATTTTAATTTGTTCCATTTCTGAAATTAGGATTCCCTAGATGAAAGAAAAAAAAAGCCACAAAATGTATAATTGGGAAGGTTTTATGCTGAAAGTGTTCTATATTAAGCAAGAGATGTTCAGTGTTGGCAATAACGGCATTTTATTCACATCTGAAATACTTAGAGACAGGATGCTTAAATAGTAAGAGAAGACAACACTTCCAATTCCATACTTCAAATTCTTTGTAGGTTTTTGCCTAATTTTTTGGGATACCATGGAAACAATATTTTTATTAGTTTTTTTTAAAGAGCCGTTCAAAATTAAATGGGATGTTCTTTAGAGAGTACTTTTGTTTGTGGAGGAAAAAATCAATTATTAGAAAATACTATCACTCATTTAAGGAGTCATCCTCACAGTGCCTAATAGTGTTCTACAACACAATCAAGTACCATACTTCCTAAACCACACAAATTTCTACAGGAAAATTTCTGAAGGAAATTGGAGGAATTGACAAAAGAAAGCATTATACATTGGATTTACAAATAAAAAATGGATGCCCACAGGTACATGAACTTCCTATCCAAAAAATAAAAATAAAAAATGTATGGGCTACTTGTCTTAAGTAACTTTTAATGACCTTCCCTGCTTTTTCTGGAGCAGTAGCGATGAACTTCAGCCTTGCATCTGGTGTGACTGCTCTTTTTAGAGGTGTATCAATGCTGCAGTACGCTTACTTTCTGTCTCATAAGCAGCATGGATTTCTAAGACATGGAGGACTTTTCAGGACTGATGAAATACTTCTATGAAGACACTCAGAAAGTCTCATGTGTAATGCACAGTGTATTTATAATTCCTGCTTGTTGATATACTGTTTGGTTTCTAATTAAATTGAATTTTTCTCTTATGAAAGAGAGAGGAGAGCTGCAGTGCATTGGCCATGTCCAGTGGGCCTGGAATATACAAAAGGCATAAAGAGAGCAACGTCTGTGTGTCTGTACTGAGCAACTTCTGTGTGTCTGTACTGGAGTGTAAAGCTGTCATTAGCTCAGTCCTTGCCAAGACCTTGGGGTACAAGCAGCACCAAGAGGCTCAGGAGCTGCCTGGCTGCTTTGCAGCCACATTGTCCTACCAGCACATGGTCCTGCTCCTCTCTCCCCGTGGTCTCAGCTTGTCATCTATTTCCAGCTCCCTGCAGCTGGAGAAGTGTGTCCATCATTCCAGGTACCTGTGGGAGCTGTATGAAACAAACCATGAGCAATGTGGGATTGTATTTCACAGATTTGCAGGTTTCCAGTCCCGGTTAGGGAAGGTAGACAAAGAAATATTGTCTGAAAAAGTCTGGGTTGATCTGAAAGTTTCCTCTGAATGTTTTTCAGGCCGTGATTTTGAAATATTTTATGTTTTTGAATGCAGATACAGTGGTACCTGGAAAATGGGAACACTCTGAAAACTTTGGTCTTGAAGAGAGATGTTCTGAAAGTGAACAGAATGCAAATCTGGAGTTCTTGTAGAGGAAATGAAAGTGTGGACTTATTTTGCTGTTAAAACCAGAAAAGATTAGTCAATGTGAATTGATTCAAAAAACAACCATAAGATGAATTTTGGTAACTGCTGACAATTACATCAATAACTTGAAATAAATGAAGTACTTTCAAGAGGAAAACAAATCCATGTAGGTGATTCCCAACTACAGATGCCTCATTTGCACATTGTAATGGATTAGTCAGCATGTGTCAGGAGCCTGTCTTGGGATCATATTATTACTCTCATCTGGATAGGATGAAGATAAGACCTGGCTGAGGATGCCACAAGCATTAAATGTGATGTGCTATATCAGCACTTCAGTCAGATTCAGACAAAGGGAATAAAGACTTTAGCATTTCTGTACTGGTTTTCTAAATTCTCATTTCAAGGAGAATCTTGAGTCAGAAAAAAAAAAAAAAAGAAGACTCATGTTTTTAAATAAATGGATGTGTTTCCTGCTCATGACTTCAGTTTTAAATCCTGGGCATAATCTGTCCATCAGTGTGGTATGATCACCTCAGGACTTTTTGCACAGAGTTTGCAGATCTGATCGTCACTGGTGTGCAGGCACTCCGTTTTCAGTAGATCAAACTGACAATAAACAACTTAATGTGTGGGGATGGGTGGATTTTCACATATTTCTAATTAGCTGTTTTATAGAAAGTAGCCAGGGGCATAATAATGAAGAATCTATTACTCCAAGTACTTCATATGCCTTATATGAAGTGATTCATTTATAGGAATACAAAGCCAAGAATTCAGCAGGGCTGTGGAGGGAAAGAAGAGGCAGAAACTTTCCTGAAGGCTTTTTTCAGTATCACTGTGAAAGGCCTCAAGCCATGAAGCTCTTGGTACTACCCTGGAACTCTTTCCAACATCTACTGCAGAGGAATTTTTTCCTGCTATTATTTCTGAAAATAATTCTCTTATACCAAATATATGATTTGGTGTAAGAGAAGCCACCCAGACAGAACAGTCTTTTCAGTGCTGACCTTGAAATAAAATCCCAGCTTGATTTGTATAAGAGTAAGAGTTTTATATGTGATAAACCAGCATCCATTTCTGAAAAAATATCTGAATCCCTATAACTGCTTTCTACCAAGTTCCCACCCTATATCAAGCTGTAGAACAAATAAGTCAAATTTTTGTTTTTAAATCTCAATTATTAGTCTCAGAATTGCTAAATATTACACGTGGATAGCATTCAAAATACAAAATTGAAAGCTGAAAGCAAGACTTGTTTTTTCATTGCTAATTAATATGAGACAGCATATCATCCATGTGATCCTGAGCACTACCACTACAGAGATAGTGCTAATCATATTTTTCATTGATGAATCCTTTTTATTCCTAGAAGCACACACACAAAAAGTTATTAACCTTTCTCTATACCATTTAATATCTGAGTTTCAAACTTTTTATTTGTTCAGGGCTATATTGCCAAAAGATATTATTAAAGTGAGTTGAGAAGATACACTTCCTTATGTTTGTTTGATGTATCATTCAGAGAAGAAATCCAGAAAAATAAATGTAACCAAATTTATCAGACTAATCTGTGTTTGGAGGATGCAGCTTGTATGTATCTGTTCTCAATTTAAAAAGTGAGGTTTACCAAGGCAATTGAAAATTAGCATGTCAGCTGTTGTAAGTTTTTTAAAATGCTTATAAATTCATCCAAATGCACTTAATTTTCAACAAAAGAAGTAGCTGTCCATGAAAATTGTACTTAAAGAAATGAAGAAAAGGTACAAAATTTTGTTGAATGGATCAGTCCCATGGAATTAATAAAATGAAAGCAATCCTTTTTTAAATAATCCAGTGTACACTGAGAGCTTGTGACATACAGCCTGTGACAATACATGGAGTGTTGATGTAAAACTGAGCAAGTAAATCTCCTTCAAGCTGCTCGAGAACTGGAGTGGTGTTTGGCTGTGCTGAGAAATTCATCATTCTCAGTTGATTGGACCTGCTCTTCTCTCACTTTTAAGGGTTTAAATTGGGAATAACTGTCATTGAAGTAGAGTGATGCTGCAATCCAAAAAGGGGGACAAAACTCTGAATATGTTCATTGATATGCATTTGAATAAAGTCTGACCCATTGTAACAAATGGAATTCATTTTCTGCCTGCTGAAAGTATACATTTCTTTAAAATAAAAGATTTTGTCAAAAATCCGAGTTTGTGACAAGAAGGTCTGAGCTGGTGACAAGAGACTGAGGAATAAATTTGCAAAAACATGACCACTATCTGTAAAGGGCTTTGTGTTTAATTTCCTGAACAAGTCTGCTTTTCTTTCATATCATCCACTATTGCCAAGATGCATTGTAAGCCTGATAGCCTGCTTTGGTATGTGGGAACTCCAATGAATATCTATTCCAGAAACACGAGGCAAATAGAAACATAATTATTATAGCCAGATTTAAATACATTTGAAGTATGTATATTTCAATACATTAATTAATTTAATACGTTTAATGTAGGTACTGAAATGTAGTTATGCACTTAAGGGCTGGAGTATCAGTGAGGCTGAGGGTGTCTGCAGTTTGCATTTCAGTTCACAGAGGTCTGCACAGTCTTGCAGGAGGATTCAAGGCAGATGTAGATCCAGTACCCTAGATCCTTAGTAAGGAGAAAATGTGTTTCTTTCTAGTGAATATCTAGGTTGAGTAAAGAGTTTTATTTCTTTTGAGTACTTAGAAGTACAAAATAGTATAGCAACATGTCTTGGTTTGGAAAGACAGGTGTCTGCTAAGGAAGGCAGGCACCTCCCCTGAAATGGAAAATGTAAACTCCCTCCGTCCAAATTGCTATAAATTTTAAATTAAGGGGCTCTCTGGCAAAAAATATGGGAGCCAGAATAGCAGTTCTTTATTAGGGAAGAAAATAAAAATATAAAATAAACAATGCAGTAAACTAAAACAGCACTGACAGAGTCAGAACACAACCTGATGCCCTGTGGGTCAGGGTGTTGGTAGCAGTCCAATTGGAATGGTGGCTGCAGTGCTTCTGGAGTGTCAGGTATGGTTCTGTTGAAACAGTGATCCTGTAGAAAAGGGTGCAGTCTTCCTCTGAAGATCCAGTGGAAGAGGCAGCTGCTGTTCCTCTGGGAATCTAGTGAAGAAGCTGTGCTGGTGTTCCAGAATCTCCAGATTATATCTGGGTAGGAATGCTTGGCTCCTCCCTCTGGGTGGAGCATCTCCCAATGGGATGCTGTAGTTCTTATCAGTCATGCAGTGACATTCAATAGCCTGTTATCAGCAGATGTCCCCTCCTGAGGGAGGAGTGGGTGTGGAATAGATAAAGAAAACTGCTCACTTAATAGAAGACAACTGCCACACAGATGGCAAATAGAATACAATTTGCTTGGCAATCCAGGACACAACAATACACCTAGAATTGTATTAATAATAAGCCATCACAAAAGGCATGGGATAGCAAGTGTTTTAATTATATGTGGACTTAAAATTCTTCCTGTTGGTAGTTTAGAGCTTTTCCTTCTCTGTCAGTAGCTGCAGTGTTATTGCAACAACTATGGCAGGGATTCCTAATTAATAAATGAGACATTAGCAATTTATTGTTTGGTTGCACAGGCATGCCTCCCTTCCACACAAATAGCTTATTACCTCCTGGGTTCCATAGATTTTAAGATCTATGTTTCACGTGCCTTGTACTTAGTTAAAGGGGTTTTCTGTAGCCTAGACAAGAGGCAGGACTGAGGGTTGTGAGCAATTTTTTCTAAGGACAGCTCATAGACACGACTTGCAGATTTTTGCCAGCAAAGAACTTCAGCAGAGCTTCCTGAGCCAACATCTGTGGTGACAGAGCAAGCCCCTCCTGGGCTGTAGTGGGCTCCCTTATCACAACTGTGCAACCCCACCTTCTGGTCAGCAGAGAGAAACTAGTTTAGGAACATATTGTATCAAACACCTTTGCATTTCATACCAGATTGATGCAGAGTGTAACTTTTGCCCTGCAAGAAGCTTGGCTGTCAGGTTAGCGTCCTCAATCCCTTTGCTTCACTTCTTGTCTTCTGCACCTCCTGCCTGCCAGTTCACACTAGGCAGCACATCTCATGGGGAGAAACCTCATGCAAAACTTTTAATCCTGGTAATAAACATGCTCCCTAAAGTCTCTTCCTTCTTCATCCCTAATAGAGACCTTGCAGATTGCCATGCACTGCCTGTGGTCTCAAAAGAGATCCAAAAGCAGTGAGTCAGAATCATTGTGGTTTGGACGTGTGTAACTCGTCACAGGACACACAGAAGAACATAATGATGAGCTGTCATTCAAATACCTGTGGAGGGAGCACAGTGCCACGTAGCCAGGCAGCATTTGCTGCACTTTTCCTGGTTTGCATGTGCAGTCCAAATTCCAAATGTTTCCAAGGAATTGCCTCTACAAATGCAAGACATAATAATGGAAAAATAAGGGTTGAAAACTGCTTGGGGGTGCCATCAGAAACAATACAACAGAAAAGCTGAATTCACAACATGGAAAATACTGCCCCTGTACACTGTATTAGAAGAGTTTCTTGAAACAGGCTGAGATTGTCACTTTACCTTGTCAGCATCTGTCTGAATTTTCCCATTGTCTGGGTAAGTTCTCCGAAAGAGAAAATGAAACATTCTCTGAGAGTGAAACATTCTCTGAAAGTTTCCTTTCAGTTTGCAGTGTTGCTTCTAACTGCTGTACTGACTTCAGAATGTGTTCTTTGCTTATTAATAAATAATGTATAAAAATAATGTATAAAAATAATATCAGGCACTCATTGCTTTTGGATATATTCAAAGCTCTGGCTGGGAATCACTAAATGAGGAATTTAAGTCCACATATGAAATCACCATGACTAAAAGATTTTTTATTTAGTGGGCAGAAACAGATTGTTGAATTCTTGATTGCTGTGAAAGTTTCTCCTGCACCCAACAGGCCTGTGCTGCTGTGCCAGTGACCAGGCTATCAGTTTCAGTGTTCTATCAGGTCAATGAGAACAAGCTCAGGTTATACCAGTAATGTGAGAAGGAAAGGGAGATTATTCAATCACGTGGCACTAACCCAGAGACACTGATTCTACTTGCTCTCTGCTGCTCTCCTATCTTTACAACTCTCCCTGAATGTACTCTGCACTGTAAAAGCTGCCACATGGACAACTTCTTACCCCATTTGATTAATGACATGGTTACGAGGAAACATCCAGGCTTTGTGGCTCTGAGCAGCAATAAGCACAGCAGTGCAGAGCTGAGTGCTGACCACAGGAATGCTGCCAACAAGAACAGTGCAGCAGGACAGCCACAACTCTGCACCAGCAGTCTGTGGGAGTATCCACTGTGTCAGGGGTAAGGTGGTGCTGGTGGCATCATAAGGAAGGTATTGCTGGTAGCATCTGGTGGTATCGGTGCTGCACTTTCTGAAAGTTTGGTTTTCAATTCCAGAGATGAAGATGATGTTAAAAATGAGCATAGAAAAGCAGAGACTCACTAACATCCACTTTACAGATAAGTTTTGAGTTTTCCTATTGGTAGAAATATGTTTAGGAGAAAAAAAAGAAGAGAAAAATGAGAAAAATTCTCAAAGAGTTTCTCATTTTCATTTATATTAAAAGCAAGCTAGAGAGGAGAAACTTTAATACAGACAGAAACTAAAACAATAACTTATTTGCAGAATCACACCAACATTACTCTGACAGCTTAACAAATCCATTAGTTTTGTCTGACTTTGACTAGAACAGAGAATATCTAGCATTTTTTAGGATTAGGCCTTGACTGACAGCAGTTTGGAATGCATGTTTTTTCCCTTTCTGCTCTTTTTGGAATCTTTTTCATGAGTGTTAAGAAGCAAGTTAGCATAAAACAAGTATTTCTAACCATTCTCCAGAGTTCAATAGAATAATAAACCTCCACTTCCAAACTTTGTCCTATCTCTGAATCACAGAATCCATTAGGTTGGAAAAGGCTTCCAAGATCAATGAGTCCAACCTATGACCATCATGACATCACCATGTCAGCTGGACCCTGGCACTGAGTTCCGTGTCCTCTCTTTCCTTAAACACCTCTGGGAGCAGTGATTCCACCACCTCCCTTGGCATTATATATAGTGTATGTACACATATATATAAATGTGTATTATATATATATATATATAACATTATCATAAATAAATACATTTAAAAGGCAGAGGCTGGAAGCACCTACAGTCTTAAAAATATGAATCTTGATGGAATTGCTCCAAATCTGCATTAGTGCAAGCAGGATGAGAAACAGGCATTAATCTATTATAACTTCAGCTCTGCTGGCATGACTTCCCTTATTGTTCAGAGGGGATTCACAGGACAACATTAATCACAGGCATGTCCATCAAGGAAATTTGCTGCAATTGTGTTTGTATTAAGTCGTTCACAATTAAACAGTAGCACAAGCTAGCTACTGCCTAGGAAAAGAGATAACTGTTTACACATTGTAATACCAGTGTATGGGGGGAGGTCACACTGCTGGTGGAGCACTGTGACACATTTTTAAAGCCTAGAATTGAGACAGTGAACTGAAAAGCTCAATAAATATCACAGACCTGTGTACACTGGGTCTGTGTTGTCTGTGCCTGACCAGGGGAGTAACAGAGGTGTCAGCGAGTCCCAAGCCATGCTGTGTGGTTTAGCTATTTTTGAAAATAGTATTTGCTAATTAATAATATTGCAATATGTTCTAAACTGGCTGCTTTTAATTTTTTTCCTCAAACTACATACAGAACAAAATGTTGGAACTTAGTGTAAAATACTTGCAGTTTAACATCTTCCCTCTTACCTAGTGAGTATTTGAAACAAAATGATAATAACCAGACCAGCCATGGACAATCCAACACCAATATAAGAAATATAATCCAAAAGCTTTTCATATTTATATTTTAAATGAAATGCCCAGAAAACCAATTTTATCAGTTATGTGAGATGAGAAGAGATAAATTTCTTTTTAAAGTTTCTGTTTCTGGTTGCACATAGGAACATGAATGTTTCAGTAAAGTTATAATCATTGCTAGCCACTGCCAGAATTTTTAGGTCCCACAGAATTATTCTAGACCCCAAAACTAGAGAAGTTTGTGAAAAACACCAACCAGAGATTTAACAATACCAATCAAATATTCATCAAAATAGCAGATTAAATTATTCATAGTAAAATGCAAGGTGACACAGACTTTACAAAGCAGCTTTTAGCTTTTCATACTGGTGAGCATTCTGAATTTTGACTTCTTGGTATAAGGTAAGATATCACAAATAATTATAAATTGAAACCAGTCTATGTTTGTTTAGTGACAATAAAGCAGCAAGTAAATGTAAATGTATTCAGTGAAACAGAAAATGCCGTTGCGTTTGCATAAACAGATGGGAATCTTATTTAGAATATAGTCAGTTTATGCTAAAAGGACATGCATAACACAAAGGGAAATACAGAAACAAGTAACTAGTACAAATATGGAAATGCTGTTCTGTGAAGACAGTCAAAATGCACTCTAAAATGCTGGCACACTGAAATTAGTGACCACAATATGTGATTTTATCCAGGGTGTGTTTTATTTAGAGAAGCTGAAATAAATACTGAAGGAATAACAAACATCAGAACCAGGCAGTCATTCATAAATATTCTCGTTAGTAAAAGAGGGCAATGTATAAAACTTTATGGTTGAATGCTTAATATTTACAGAGCAAGGCTTTTATAAACACATAAGCAGAGGGAGTAGTTAATGCTAAATCCTCTGAGTTATTTACCCAGCACAAGGCAGTGCCACAGCCAGCCCAGACTCCAGGAAGCTCTGCTGCTCACCTGGGGACACCTCAGCCTTTGGACAACCCCTCATGTGGGAGCTGCAGAGCTGGAGGCTGCCAAGGCTGAGCAGGAGAAGGAACCAGGCCAGCCCTTCCCTGCTGAGGAGCTGCACCAGCAGCTGGGCACAGCCACAGGTCCTGTCACAGGGAGCCAGGACTTGCCAACACATTTGGCTATTCAGCAGCTTGAGCACAGCTTGCCCAATCTGCCAGATGTGCCACAGGGCAGAAACAAGTACATGGGGACACTCTAAACTCCTGTGCATTCTAGCTTGAGTGCACCTATGCCCTTGTATTTCCATGAGTTAGAAACAATCAACCAAACAAAAAAAATCAAACTGCCTCAGACTCTTCCCACTGAAGAAAGGACAATGCCCTACCATCAGAACAGCAAAATTAGTGCTGTGATTACACCTGCATGGTTTACAGTGTAATCCCAAAAGGACACAGGCATGAGGACACAGCTGCAGCTCAGATGTGTCATACCAGGGATGGGGATTGCAAGGAGAAAAAGTGGCTACAGAGACGTAGAGATAGGCACCAGCAAACCTTGTGAATTGACAGTGATTTGATTTTGAAAGGGGAGCTGGCAGCTACTAAAGAATATATGGGTTTCATAAACCTTGGGAATTGTATCAATAACAGAATAATTTGGCATTTTAAACTTACTTTATGTGCCTTTCTCAGTCAAGATGGCCAGTGAAATTACCAATTCCTGTGAATTATGCAAGTGATCAGGATTCAGGCTTCCACTGAGTAAGCATTAAAGCACTGCCAGTTGAATTATGTGTAAGTCAAACAACAGCTTTCAGGTTTTGGTAGCAGCATTACTGCCAACCAGAGCTGAATCCACACTGGAACAGGAAGCAAACAATGAAAAATGGAGTGGCCCTTCCCTCCCCTGCTGCAGCACAGTGGTGCTCATGCACTCACACACCAAATGGCATGCAGACATTTTCAAACATGCTTCTGCAGGGTACAGCAATTAGAACTACTTTTAATGAGCAACAAGCAGCTCAGAGTGCAAATAAGAAGTGAACACAACCATTCACGGCATTCAATAGTTCAATTAAAAATTATGAAGAAATATAGGAGTAAAAAAGTTTCATTAATTTCCTTAGAAATGACAGATTTCCTGGATCACTTAGCTGTATGGTTCCATGATGATCTGTCATATGTATGTGAGCTTAAAAACTTTGTCAAATATTGTAAGAAGAAGCCAATTACTGTTTTCTGGACAAACCATGCCAAATTTGAATACATATTATATCTAAAAATTCAGGGGGATTGGCAAATGGACACTCACATAAGATCATTATCTGCAGGAAAGCAGTAACATCTGGCATCAGTTCCTGGTGGAGGAAGTCAAAGGACAAAATGGTTTTATCTAGGAGTGGGAGTTAAAAGAGAGCATGAAAAATGAACATTTCCCATATTAATATGTGTATTAGCCAAGTCATGTTGACTTTTTTCTTGTTTTCCAGAATTTTGGCTGTCTTGTGGAGAGAAAGACTGTCCTTCATAGACCTGTTTTTTTCATTCTTGATAAAGGACTAATGCACCCTAAGACAAATCCTCTCTGGTATTCCTATGGCATTTTATGGAATATGCTTTTGCTCACAAATGTCCTAGTTTAGCAGCACAGTCAGCAGTATCAGCTGTTACATACAGAAGCTGAAGAACATTTTCTATGCCACTTGATCTAAACACAAGAAGCCTGCACTATGCTCATGCACACATTCAGCATTTACAGATTTTTCCTTAGATTTTTCTCAGAATCCATATTAGTAGTTGAGAACACCTGCTATTCCTATGAATGTTAAGAGACATCTTCAATTTTTGCTGAGGTGGAGTGTGAAAATAATTATTACCCTTCTCTTAATATCATTTCTGGGGGAAAATACTGGTAAATGAGAAAAATATTATCCTAAATCCTAATATATGCACACAGTCAAAATAGCCAGACTTTTAATAACACTAAATAAGAAGTAGCCACACCAGAGACATTTACTATTAGTGCAAAGTCAGAAGATAAGAGACTGCCTGGCTTATTGCCTTCAGATCTCACTTTTGACTGGATGGGATTATTTTCACACTTTTACCAAATTAGAGTTCATCTATGTGATTTAAATCACTCATCTGAGTTGTAGCTTAAGCGAGGAAGCGAAATCCTAGATTATATAATAAGCTTTGTTATTGATGTTATGCTTTTGACTTAAGATCAAGAGAGACTGATTTGATCTCTCTCTAACCTGATCATCAGGTGAGACTAATGTAACTGTATTTCTACAAAATATCACAAATGTGCACTTGAAGAAATCTGTTGGGACTTCTTGTAAGACAAACTGCATTCAATATCTATCTGTCTTGAGGGGAATGTTATGTTACACTGGCATGATGATAAAGGCTTTGATTACATGATTATACTGTTTTTCCATGGTATTGTTTTCTGAAAGAGAGAACAGAAATGGCAGTGACCAGTTAATGAGTTATTAATTGATTTTTGTTGTCAGTGCTGGGTGTGTGAGGTTACTTGGTTTACCTCTTCACATCTTTTCCTAACTCTGGTGAGAGAATTGAATTATTCATTTCCCTATGTGCTGGTATTCAAATGAGGTTCGTCATTATGATGTCTAAGTGCTCTACTAACCTCACCTTTGTTATGCTGTTGTGATTTCTCAGTGTTACTGACACTACCATGAGAGACTGAGGAAAAGTCTGCTGGTTTCAGGTGCCTGGTGTGAAACTCTTGTGATGACAGAGAAATGCACATATTTGAAGAACTATAGTTTTTTTTTTTTTTTATCTTTTTCTCCTGGTCAATTCCAACTTATTCTCCAAGCACTGCAGAATGTAAGTAATGGACATCTGGAAAAATCCCAAGTGAGTAATGCAATTTACAGGTGTTGGGATGTAGATGTCCTGACTGACACCTGACAGCAACAGGAATTTTAGTTGAAATGGTTCATGTCTTCAGATTTCAGGAAAAAGTAAGTATGTACTTGTTCTTGATCTCAGTGTTGGTAGAGTTATGGTCAAAGATTCAGCACACCCTCAATTTTAGAAAATAAAACAACTGAAAAATCCACAGACACCAAAAGTATTCTGGCCATTAGATCTATGCTTGCATTCTTCTATAAATAAGATTCTCCAGCTCATTTGATGTTTGCATTTCTTATACCAGGCATCAGCATGCATAAAAACCAACCAGCTAAGGGGTTTTTTTTCCCCCAAAGGAGATTTTCAGTGAATATTCATTAAAAATTTTCCCAGCTGCAATTTTCAAAAGAAGAAAGGGCTTACTTAAAATGTTGAACAGTATCTGAACTTCAGTACTGAGGTCATCAATAAGCCCAGGAGCATTTTCCTGTATTTCTGGTTCTGTTGACTGATACTTTCCCAGCTGTATCTGCAACAATTAGCAGTGTATGAGTTAGGATTTGTAATTCATAAATGTGTTCATTCTGTCTAGCTAAATCCAACAACACACAGGACTTACTTCTCTGTGCCAAAAACAGAATCACAGAGGAGCTTAATTTCAGTGGAGCAGACTGCATTGCAACATTGGGCTGTGAGATGTTACCAGTGAAAGAAAATTCCTCCATTGCTTTCATGAGGCTGCCTCAAAATAATGAGTGGGATAAAAGTTATCATTATTTGTTGTTATACAGCTACAGGTTCAGTTTCTGAGCTTCCTGTCTGATTTGGTTCTCCAGTGGGTAGTGCTCCTCATTTCCTATCCCCATCTTTTCTCTAAAGCAGAAGAATCCAGCAATGCTTACATTGGTGTAAATTGGGAATTGCACATTGGAATTGAATGGCAAACATATTTTAACTTGTTCATGAACTGCTTTCATCCTGAACCAGAAGGGGAAATGCTGTTGACTTACATCTAGAGAAAATGGCAAAGCTCAAGTTACCTGGTTGTAGCACTAACAAGATTATTGTGGATGCAATCTGTTTGTTGGCATCCAAGATTTGTCTCACTGCAGCCATTACTGCCACAGATGCCTGAATCAAGCAGAAAAAAGGGCAATATTCAAATGTAGTTGAGTAAATCACCCCATGAGCTACACACTGAATGGGCAAAGTAAGAACACTTAGCAAGCATTGCTTGAAAGTACACAACAAAGTAAAAAAGTAAAAAAAGGCATTCAAGGAAGCACAAACTTTGTGCCAATGGGTTCATAAAGACACATTTTTATTAATTTAGTTAGTAGAGATATAATTATTAACGTAAACATTAAAATTTCTGATGTACATCTAAACGGCTGATAAGGTTACACTCAGCTCTGAGAACAGACCCAAGGGTGATTCCACAAGTACATGCTCAAGGATGCTTAAATAACTCTGCTAAATGACAAAATTAATGCATTTGTTTGCAGTGTTATGTACAGTTAAGAGATAGAACAGTGTCTTTTCTGCTGGTGGAGGGGGGAACAGAATTGATATCACAAATATTAAGCCCCACAAGTCTTATTTTAGTCCTAATAAGACTCACCTGAAAGTCTTCTGAAACATTTGGCTTTTTCATAATCTGCAGCAGTGATGTTCTGTCAGGTCAGTTGGTCTGTCATGAAACTGAGGATTTGAGTGTTACTTACAATAATTGAAACCTTCCTGGAGCCCACAGTTTCAAGCTGTGAGGAAAATGTCACTTAACAGAAACAAAAAGAGAAAAGGCAAGAGTCACCACTTCATAGCATTCTCACACAAAATAAAAATATACAAGTAATAAAATAAAAATATACAAGTAATAAAATAAAAATATACAAGTAATTTGCCATCCAAAATGTTTATGTTAATGTCAAATATGTGGTGTTTGCAAATTCTCCCTAGAGATTGTTTTCATGAATTCTTGGAGCATCTTGGGTTGGAAGGGAGCCCTGGAGGTCCCCTTGTCCAACAGGGGCTGAAACCAGTCTGCTCAGGGAATCACTTTGAATATCCACAACCTCCCTTGGAAAACTGCTTATGTTTGAACAGTGTTAAGGAGAAAAATATTATCTGATTTAGATGGAATTTCCTATATTGCCCATTGACTCTGTGGGCACTCATCCTAAAACTGCACACCTTGAAGAACAGCCTGGCCCCATTGTTCTCCCCACCTTGCCTTGAAGTAGCAGCAGGA
Source organism: Zonotrichia leucophrys gambelii (assembly GCF_028769735.1). Lineage (NCBI taxonomy): Eukaryota > Metazoa > Chordata > Aves > Passeriformes > Passerellidae > Zonotrichia > Zonotrichia leucophrys. The sequence continues at coordinate 100,276,862 of NC_088169.1, forward strand.
CCTCTCCTTTGTCTTGAGGTCACTGAGTTCTGAGTCTATAAACTTCTCTGCACCTTTTGTTGTTCCTTAAATAACCACAACAGGATTTTTTCAAAGGCCATCAAAGGAACTTGAGAAATGTCCTCTGGAACAATCATGCCTCTCAACACAGGGTTTATAACCTGCACTGAGGACATGCTCCTCACTTCAGTACATTATACAGAGTGCCAGCTTGGAATTAATGTAAAAAGAAAAGAAAAAAAAAACCAAAACCAATTAAAATAAAATAAAATAAAATAAAATAACCAAAACCAATTCTGCTGTTGGAGGTACCAATAAGAATTGCTGTAAGCACCGATTGGATCCAGTTTGAGTTAGTTAGCACTGAATGAATAGAGATTAAATGTCTGTAGCATCTTTAAAGTCTAAAAACAAAACCAAGTTGAGGCATCTAGCTGTACCTTCATATATTATATGAAGGTATAGCTAGATAACAATAAGAGACAGAAAATCTGCCAATCATCAGGTCAAGTAATCTGGTTTTTAATCCTGCCAATGAATGACTCTACTGAATTGCTTCAATACTTGAATTGTTCTCAAATTATTTATGTTGGGAAGCTATCAAAATCAAGATTAATTCTATCATGCAGCTTTGAAGCATTGATAAAACTTGGCAGGTATTTAGGTAAGAAAAGTGCATGTCTTGCATAGGGAGGAAGGAAATTTGCATTTATAATTACTGGAGATAATATTATTTGACTTGAAAACACCTGCATGTGCGCGATGGACCAACAGTACATCATGAACGCCTGTGTTCACTGTTTGTGGTATTTGTTGGGTCCCCAGGACGAAGGAGGAATGATGAATCTGACTCCATGTTCTTAGAAGGCTAATTAATTATTTTATTATATTCTATTAAAGAATGCTATACTAAAACTATACAAAACAATAGAGAAAGGATACAGACAGAAGGCTTAACAAGATACTCATGAAAAATGCGTGACTCCTCAGAGTCCCGACACAACTTGACACCGATTGGTCATTGAGTAAAAACAATTCAACCACCTGTTGGATAAACAATCTCCAACCTCATTCCAAAGCAGCAAAACACAGGAGAAGCAATCAGATAATTACTGTTTTCATTCTTCTCTGAGGCTTCTCAGCTTCCCAGGAGAAGAAATCCTGGCAAAGGGATTTTTCCGGAAAATATGACAGTGACACATTGTTCTTGCTTCCAACTTCTAGCATGACCTTGGATTCAAAATAAGCAGTTCTATTTAAAAGTAATCAAATCCTTTTAAACCTGGGCTCTGGACACTAGCATGCACACCTCCTGCTCCCATTCCCCAGCTCCCCAAGCTGCCCTCAGCTCGCTAGATGGCAGCCTGACATCACAGCTCCCAAGAAACCCAGACATTACTGATGGCAGCAGAAAAACCATGTGTCACACCTTAATGGCACTGGAAATAGCTACTTGTAATGTTATATATTGCTTTGAACCGTTTAGTGAAGGTTATGTACTGGAAAAATGCAATATTGAGCTCAGGGGTTGCTCAGGAAACAATCTGAGCAAGTGAAGCATTGGGTTGAAGGTACAGAAGTCAAGCAAAAATGCACGAGGAAAGGACTTCTCTTATTTAATGGGACTGTACCTGGTGGGGTTTTTGTCTTTTTTTCTTTTTTTTTTTCCAGCTGGGACTAGTGATAAGGAAGTGAAACACAGAAGCAGCAGAAGGGAAGCAGTCACTGTAATGTGCTTAGTCATGTTCACCTCTCCATGTTTTGCAGATACAGCAAGGCTAAGCCTTAGAGCTTGACTTAGGGAGTGATGGATTTTATAGATGGCATTCATGCAAGAGAGTTTGAATTTAGATTCTTGATGAACAGGAACAGAATGGAAAGGCTTCACTCTTAACCCTCCTGAACATGTTGGTGTCAGTGTCCCCTCCTGCCAGTCTTCTCCCTTTTCACTGGTTTGGTGCCCTGGGTCAGCATCGCCTCTGCTCAGAGGCTTTGCTGAGAACTACAAATCTGACTGGGGAAATTGCAGGCCAGTTAAGAAATGTGGAATGGGATGCTGTGTTCAGGCAAACCCAAGCAAAATAAAATGATCACCGTTGGAAATTCAGGCCATCTGCAAAGTAGACACATGCCAAGAATGCCACTGGAAAAAGGCTTTGGTCATTTATTTTGCTTTCTGCAAAGTTTTGAGGAACATGAGAGATATCCTGCCCCAATTATCTATTCCCACTCCCCATATTTTTTTTTCCCCAGGACAGTGCAGAATCTCAGAAACTGTTTAAGTAGTAATTTAAGATTACCTGTGATGTAAGGAGTCCAGATTCTCATTACAATTCAGAATTTGGGGAGGCTTTAAAGTAGGAATTTTCCTTTCTCTGGAGCACATCTGGATTTCTATTGAAGTGTTATCTGTAATTTTCTAAAAGCAGAAAGATATGCATTTAGTATAGAAGTTCTCACACATTCACATGACCTCACTGGGACTTAAAACTGTTCTGTGTCTGTGACACCCTATCCAGTGTTATTTTCTGACACCCTATCCAGTGTTATTTTCTATTTGTTTGCAAAATTTTGTCTTTCAGTGTTACAAGTGACCATCAATTATTTAACTATTTATTGTTCTTTTCAGAACATGTGTTTACATTCGTGTACACTGTCCTGTCACAGGGGCTGATATTCTTTATGTCCAAGTCAGGCTTTTGTTATGTTAGAGCTGCAGAAATACATCTTTTAATTGGGAAGCAATGGCATCAGCTCTGGGCTGTCAGAAAGACTTTTTACCATGTCCTGAAAAACAGAGTTTATATGTCATGAAAGAGATGCAAAGGACATGTGGAGCAGCAGCTGTGCAGCACTTACTCCTCTACAAGGTCCCTGGAGGCTGAGGCACTTCATGGAACCACAGCTGATGGAAAGCATCCTGAATCCTAATGCTAAATAGTAGGATATAAACAGATTGTTTTACTATTAACAGACTCTCCTCCCAGCCCCAGATCCATCTCAGCATATGTACCTGAAATTCTCTGCATTTGGGGCAGAAAGCTTTGCAGAAAAGTTTGTGTTCCTCCTGCCTGAGCTACAGAGCTCTGGCTTCAAACACAGACCTCTCATCTGGTCTAAAAATCCAACATCTTTCACAAACCTTACATCTGCCTTTGGGAAATGGGAGCAAAAGGAAAGAAACACATACCAGTCACAGTATCAGGTGCACATTCCTTTTAGGAGTGGCCATATTTACCCACTATCATCTGTTCAAAAATAGGGGTTTTATATTATTTTCAAAAATGCTCAGCCTTAGTACTGTAGGCACAGAAATTAACTGCACAGAAAGAAAAAAATAATATATTTCCAGATGAAATATTTTTAGCATAAGGATCAGTTTTCAAAAATGAAATAGTACTGAGACAAGAGAAGCTCATTGAATCTTTTGCCCCTAAATGAAATAAAAGCAGTTAGGTTAATCTTATCTAAATCCAAGCTTCTAAGCTGCCACAAGTGATATTTTTAAAGTGAGTGAAGTCTTAAAAGCCCATACTTTTTGCCATCTCTTCTATTTTCACTGTTTTAGTCCTAGAAAATTTGAAAAATATTATGAAGCCTCATCTTTGGTATCTTAATACCCGGCAGAAATCAGACTTGGTAACCTAATGCCACAGAATACAGCAGGGAACAAAAATACAGACTTTTGAACAATTAATGGGGAGCAGTCCTTTGGTGACTCTAAACCATGATGGGTTGGATTTGACTTCTGGTGAAGGATGTTTTTACCCTGTTTCTGCTGGACTGGGACAGGCTGAGCACCCAGACCCCACAGCTGGTACTGGCTCCATCCAAAGGCAGAGTGTTGAGCCCAGTAAACCCTGGCCTGATCCAGAAGCGCAGCCTGCTACATTCTCATGTACCGTACTGCTATAACTAACACAAATTTACCTCACAAGGCTGCAAACACTTGGAAAAAATATTGCAGCACACAGGCAGAAAATTTTTGCTTCATCTTAAGACTTTCAACATCCTGTTTTTGCTAACTTTTGCTAATTCAGACCACATTTCAGCTGACTATGTCCCATTAGCAGGATTGACTCAAAGCATATTTATGGTCAGGGTCCTGAGGGGACTTAGCAAACCTAGAGTGTTGTCTGAGTTCTGGAATGGGCTTTCATGCCAAATTACTTAACTTTCTGTGGATCTTGTTTTCTACAGGGTCTCAGTCTCCCACTATACCATGACACTTTCCTTCTACACAAATTATTACCAAAAAATAAGATGCATGATGCTGCAAAGATGAGCTCTGCCTTACAGCACCATACCTGAGCCTTGCTTACCAGGTTAGCAGGACAAGGTGTCTCAAAAATCTGGTGGAAGAAACCTCTGGAGGGCATCTAGGCCAATAAAAGGCTTCACAACCTCACTAGGAGATGTGCTGCAGTGACATACCTTTCTAAATCCAAGCATTTCTCTTCATGCTCAATCTCAGTGTCTCAAACTGCAGTTTATGACTCTGTGTCTTGCTTTACCTCTGGTGTTACTGAGAGGGTTTGGGTTTGATGGTCTTTGCAGCTCCCTCTCAGCTGAAGGCTCTGTTAGCCCTGCCCTCAAGTCTCCTCTTCATCACAGTGAACATGTTCGGCTCTTTCCCACTCTTCCTGCAGGCCACCTGTCCAAAGCTCCTCACTGACCTCACTGCATCCTGCTGAACCCTCTCCAGCTTCCCTAAGTCTCGCTAAGCTGGCTTGCAGGTGGCAAAACTAATCTTGTATTTCCCCGTGGTGCCTCACCAGGACCAGGAAGGGCAGGGTAAAAGTGTCCATCAGTCTGTCTGCCTCCACATAACACAGCTGCTCTTCCACCTTTTTTGCAGAGAACCACACACTGCTGGCTCATATTGAACTTGGCATCTCCTGTAATTCCCAGGCAGTTTCCAGATGCCTGCTCCTCTGTTGGAGAATTTTGCTCAGACATGGCTTGAAGGAAAAAAGGCCATGAAAATATACAGCTGATGGAAAAGTAAAAGGCAGCTGTAAGCAGCTAATTCTCAAGCCTGTTTCCCAGGCACATTTCTTTAAACAGCAGAGTTCTCAGGCAGTTTTCTCATAGCAGGTAAACATTCTATCTTTGGCTGTTTTGGGAAAGTAAAAGTAAGTTTTGAGAACGATTCATATCAGGGTGAGAACACAAACCTTGGTTTCAATAACAAACCACAGGTATTGAAAACAAAAGGAGGGATTAATGTTTAATCTGTGACCTATGATGAGCTCGGATTTTGCAATATGTATGAGCTTAATTAACACTGTTATAAAAAGTGACTGATTGAATCAATGAATCGGAGTTCGATGCTGATCAATTAGGATGGGTGGACTCCCTTCACTTCAATACTCCTCAGCCAATGAATTCCTGCTCTGTACCAATATCCCTGGCACGGAGATCGGCACTTATTCCTCTTGGACACTGTGAGGTTTCTCTTGGAATGGTCTTCAGCTTTCTCAAGTTCTTCTGCACTTCTTCACTGTGTCAGCAGCACCTCTGCCCCACCCCAGGCTCAGTTTTATGGGTGCACTTGTGAGAGGACCAGCAAGGCCTCTTGTCATGTGTCACAGCCCAGGCTGTGGATGAAGGCACTGAAAGGTTCTGCCCTGCTATTGACCAGAGGCTCTGCTTTTACAACACCCTGATCAAGCCCCTGATTGCCTGATCAAACCCTTCGGGCTTGCCTGTTGAGTTAACTTTCAGCCCAGCAGGCTGTTCATTCACCCAACAGATGTGTCTTCACCTCCCAAACAAGAACACTGAGGGACACAGTGTTGAGGGCATCTATAAATCAAAGTGTTTTACATCTTGTTACTCTTCTGTTGTCTACATGCAGTTATTTCATATGGCAGACAATCAGATTGGTCCTACATGTAAATCCCTGCTGCTCCTGGTGGTCTTCTGGTCTCTCATACACGTGGGAATAGAGCTCAAGAGGAAATGTTCCAAAATGCTTCCAGCACCTGAGGTGAGCCTGACTGGCTTATGGCTCCCCCAGATCTCCTTCTTGCCTTTCTTAAAGGTGAGCACAATATGAACCTTCTTACAGTCCTCTGTGGCCTCTCTTCATCACCACAGGTGACAGGAGCCCACAGGGGCATCAACCAGGTCTTGAATGAATCCTCTCTAGACCCATGCATTTGAATACCCTTGTGATGATCCTGCTGTCCCTCTGAGGGGTGAAAGCCAAGAGTAAGTTGCTATGAACACACATGCATTCAGACAAGTTTTTGGGTTTTTTTCTTCTTTCTAGTTATTCAAGCCCTGAAAGTGCTTTGGGCTGGTAGTATAAATGGAGTAGGAGTATAAATGGGTAGGAGTATAAATGCTTATGCTCCTTGGTTTCAGACTTAGAAAGGAGAGTCCATCTGAAATAAAATTTTCCCACTGATGCAAATCCCAAATTATTCCAAATATTTTAATGTCATTAAGATCGCTCCAGATTAAAACAAAACAAAACAAAATAAAACCAAAGCAAACAAAAAAAGACCCAAACAGAACAAACCACAGAAATTAAACCAGGCCTTTTGTCATGATTTGTGAAAGAAAATAGCTATGACATAATGTAGAAAAGCAATGAACTATGAGCAAGTGGAAATTTTTTCAGCATTGTTGGAACAAAAGTAACTGGGTTACAAAAGTTGTCTACACTGCATGCCATGCTCTCTTTTCCTGGCAATAAACTGATCACCTCCTCCATACTCCCAGCTCCTGACTGCCCTTTCTTCCAACCTCCTCAACCATTTAGCATGTGATCCCATGCTCTTCATGCTCCATCACATCTCAGCCCCTCTCACCTCTTAGATCCATCTTTATATTTTCAGCACATAAAGCATACATCTCCATTTTGTTAGCTGGTGGAGAGGAGACAAATGTCGTGGGTAGTTTTTGCATCTTAGTGACTGGATTGGTTTGACTGGCCTCAACCTCCTCACTGGTGGCATAAGTCTCTTTTCCTTTTCCTCTTTGAGATAATTATAGGGTTGGTCTTCTGTACTCAACTAGTGAAATGTGCAAAACTCATAAGATTTTGAGACCTTTAACATGTATAACCACCTAGTAAATTTAGTTGAAGCTGGCCAGCAAGTTAAAGAAGGTGCAAAGAAAGTGGAACAACAGACAGATGGACAGTATAAACTTTCCTCAGGAAAACAGAGTAAAATTGAGGGTTTGTAATTTCAGTAATGTTTGTTATGATTTCAAATTAATTGTGCCTGTCCAAACATTCGTACGTCATGTATTTTAACAATTATAGCTATTAAAATCTATTTTTAAGGCAATTCACATCAAATAAAATGCAGAACACTAGACCAAAAGAAATTACAGAATCATCCTAATGCTTTGTTTCCAGTGCTGAAATCCCAGCTGTGATTATTTTATTTAAGCCAAATTCTCTGAAACATTTTGCCCAAATGTTCCAATCAGTCATGAACGTATCCAATCTATCATTGTCTGCTGGATGTGCTGCCCATCCTGTCATAAGGAAAATGACATGGAAGACCTGAACTTTCCATCTACCTAGCAGTCCTCACCAAGAATATTTTCCTGAGTACACCGCAGGTATTTTGACATCCTTCTGACCAAATGTGTCACATCATTTGACAAAAGCCCAGCTGACACATGAGACGTTTGTGTGCCATACTGGCCACACTGCGGGCTGTTGGCCTGGGAAAAAGGAGCTGGGGATTTTTCCAGCCCTGGAGATCCTGCAGCCTCCCAGTACAGGGCAGTCACAGATGCCATGCTGTGGCAGAGGGGACTGAAATGGGAGTCAACCAGGACAGTGCTATTCCAGGTGTAGGAAATTTGACTCATCCCAGACCAGTGCCAGTGGCAGCAGGAGCTGAAGGCAGGCATTGTCCTACAGGGTGCTGAGGTGGATGGTGTCCTCAAACATAGGGCACATCCAGACACGGCAACACTGGTCACTGAGACCTGAATCAGATTTTCATGTCACTGTGATCTTCAAACAGGGGAATTCAAGCAAAGGCCAGATTGGCTAGGAACAGGCCACAGATTGTCAAAATCTGTAATTTCTTCCCCAGATGTATTATTCCTTTGAGGTGGGTGAAAAATACAGCTTCACCAAGCAGGAAGAGCCATGGCACTGCTTGCAGATCTGACCTTGCTGAGCAGATCTCAGCACAGGAAAGGTCAGGGATTTCCCAAAGTGGAGATGTTCCCAGAAATGGTGCCAGCTGCCTGTGCTGCCTGGCTTATACTGACATATTGGACAAAGGGATCCCACCCACTCCTCTGGGCACAGACAGGCTCCATCCCCAGAGCTGCCTCTGTGGAGACAGGAGCACAGAGATTCCCATGGGTTCTGTAGTGCCTGTGCAAATAAAGAATCAAGGCATGTCTATATATGTACACAATAGGTATATAAAATAATGTATCATTTAATTTTATGAAGGAAAGAAACATGATATTTTTGAGGCCTCAGCTAAAAATATATATATGACACATAATCTCACCCATAGACTCATACATGTATTTTAACAACTATAGCTATTAAAATCTATTTTTAAGGCAATTCACAGCAAATCAAATGCAGAACACTAGAGCAGTGACCAAAAGAAATTACAGAATCATCATAATGCTTTGTTTCCAGTGTTGAAACCCCAGCCATGATTATTTTATTTAAGCCAACTTCTCTGAAACAGACCCCTAAAACCAATGACATGAATGTGGAGTCAAAGCTTCCAAACATGAATTTGCATTCCCAAAACAATATAGGTGGGAGCAATTGTGTGCAGATGCTGAATAAGCAGGAGTGTGGCCCTTTTGGTAGACTTTTTTCCAGTCTACCAAAAGCTCAAACTGTTAAGTCCATGAAACACCCAAATTACTTTTGCAGGAATTCACAGGACCAAGAAGGCAAAACAAAGCCACAGATTCCTAATGCTGAAGGGCCTGGCACAATAATAAGGATATGGATAGTCACACATCCAAGAACCAAGATAAGGATTTAAGACAGGCATTATAGGATAAAACAGGAAAACTCCATGTCCCAAACTCAGCCATAGCTTCTATACCCACTTCAGGACAGGTGATGATTTTTATTCTGTCTTTGGGCAGAAACAGTGGGTTTTCTTTGAAATAGTCATTGAACTGGCTGCCACAGCTTCAGGAAACAAAAAGGCACAGTCTAAGCAATAGCAGAGAAGTTGCAGATCTTAGACATTTCTGAATGTATTATGGTATTTCCTGTGTGTTATGATATTTCAGAGGAAGCTCTGAAAATCTTAAGGTTTTTTTAAAAAGACACTGGCAAATCTGGAATTGCTAAAGGGGCATTCTGCTGCAGAAATATCAAGAGGGAAGGGGTGGGTGGACCTCAGTCTTGGAAAGAAGGATCCAAGTGCTGGGGGATCTCCACAGAGCAAGGTTTGCTCACAGCCAATCTCACCAGGTCCCTAAGTGAAGGATGGAGTTGGAATCCTTTCCAATAAGGGTCACAGTGGAAATTGCACACCTATGCACTGGGTGTATGGTTTCAAATAATGCAGAAAACTGGATTTGAGGACTGCCATTTGATCTGACATTTTAATGCCTGTGTTTTGAGACAAACTGACAAACAGAGCAAAGCCAGAGCATTCAAAAGTAAACAGCACTGCCAGGAACACGTGTCATTGTATATTTCTAACATTCTCACTGAACTAAAGGAATTGCTTAACTTCTTACTCTTTAATGGGATTCGTATAACTGGAAGATTATTGCAAACTATAAGGGCTGTGCCACGTGGCAGGGGTAAGTCTATTCCTAGCACTCTTTGCTCAGCTTTTGCTCATGTTATTGCTATTTAGCAGTTGTGTTTCAGGCTGTCTCAGCTCCACTGCAGCCAGATGTCTCTGATGACAGTGGAATAACATCTAAGTGTAGCTAGGTCATGCCTGTCCCAGCCATCAGCTTTTCAAAACACATTGTCTCTCCGTTGGAAATCTTACAGGAAGGAAAGGAAATCTTCTCCAGCAACTGAGATTTGAGTGGCCCAGATTTGTGCAGCCCTAAGCAGCTGTGGAGAAGCTCTGGATCTGTGGGAGCCGGGTGTCCAATCACGCCGGTGTTGCTCCTGCACTGTCCCACCAGCCTGGCACTCAGGGTGGCTCATGTGGCACGGGAGTCACCCTGGGGCTCAGCCACCTCCCTGCTCTGGACTGGGAGCCTGGGAACCCCCAGGACACTGGGGAAGCTGCAGCACAGCTCCAGCCTCTGCCTTGCTGGGTGAGCATGAAGCCGAAGCAGCCGGGCCAGGCAGGACCACATCTGGCACCAAGGATCCCAAAAGCAGGGAGGGAGCAGGGCTGCCCTGCCAATGCCTGGACCCTGGTGCCTGCTGAGGAGCAGAGTCTGGGACAGCCTCAGGTGGGAGCAGTGCTGGAGCTGCCTCTGCAGACAGCTGGTGATGGTCTGCAAAGGAGGGCAAGGAAAGAGCAGGGTGAAAAAGAAGACTGGGCTGACTCTCCTTTGGAAGCAATGAAGCAGAAAAGCAGGCAGCTGTGGGGTAAAAAGTTCAGCATTCACCCCTGGAGGTGCAGACAGAGCTGCTGTGAAGCCCGTGCAGCAAAGGGGAGGTGACAGCAAAGGGCAGGTGACAGCAAAGGGCATCAGCCTTACCTTTGCATCCTCCAAAAGAGTTCCTCTGTAACAGCGTGACACTCTCAGAACCTGTTAATGCCAGGCAAAACTGTGCCTCTATTAGAGCTGCCTGGTAACTTTTATTAGCTCACTGTTCAAGGTCTCATGAGTCTTTTTTTGTTTCAGAGAGAAATCTGTCTTTCACAAATGCAAATTCTTGAGCTGACTTGGGCAGTCACACTTATTACACATGTGGTAACAGGCTTAAAATCATAGGGTTCTTCTGGTTTTATTTTAAGATTCAGAAAACATCTTTGTCTTTGTCTTTTAATTTTTGCAGACATTAATCATGTCAAGAATGCCACTGATTGTTGGCTGTATATATTTCTAAACTAAAATTATTAGATCCTTACATATTACCAGGTCACCATGAACTGCTAAAGGAGTTTTAATCAAGCATGATGGAAACTGTTGACGCTAGTACTTCTGATTGAAGTCTGAATAAAGAAGAAACTCTACCACAATGCACAGCAAGCAATGCACCAGATGGGCATGGAGGTATTTTCCACCCCTGAAGGAGCTGCAGTTTAAATTCCTTCCTTAGCAGCTCGTTTGCCTGCAGCTGGGTTAGGCACAAGCAGAGGGATCCCTGTGCTGCACTGAGACAGCTCCCTTCTCATCTGGGTTTGGCTCCATCGGGTCAAACAAGGGTCTGAGCATAAACTGATTTTAACAAAGGTAGATTATTACTGACAGCAATAGTTTAACAGTGATGTTAAATAATCATTGTTTACTTTTGTGTCCTTTCTTGGGCTTGGGAATATTCAATCCCTACAAACATCTGATAAATCTCTTGAAGTAAATGTAACCTAATGAATCCTCATATAAAGTTTTCTTCAGGCTTCTTGGTCTTAAATCATGTCTGGCTCTCTACTGGACAAGCAGCCAGGATTACTTGATTCTTTCAAAAAATTTTAAATATAGATCCGTGCATAGTTTTGTGTCACTTCAATGTAGTGACTATTTTGCTGAGGAAACACTGAGGAGCTTTCTGCTCCAAGTTTGCACACAGAAATGTTTTACAAGAGTACATTGACCTGATTTTCAGATATAGAAAATGCAACTCTCTGGTATGCTTTCAATAAATATTTCCACAATACAAGTTGCAATGAATACATGAACAGGTGCTATATGGATGCAAACATACAAGCATCTGCAAAGTAAATGTATCCTTTTAAAGATACAATTTACTAGACTAGTTAGAGGTTTATTTATCTCTTTTGAAAAACAAATCAAATTTCTACCAAAAGGGTGAGAAAATGTCAAGACATTTCTCAAAGTTATATCAGAATCATGAGCAGTGTACACATGTTCCAATGAGAACACCAGAGATTGCTTGTCATCCTTTTCTGTTTTACAGCAGCATGCAAAGTTTGGGGTACTTCTTTAAACATTGTTGTAAGAAGAAAAATATTTCCTCCTCAGAAGCGTGCAAAATGGATGTAATCATGTTTGTCAGCAGTCATGCTTAAACACTTAGGGAAAGGAAAAAGGACCCAAAGAGTTCAGATGGGGTAGAATAATTTCTTACCTGCTTTGAACCTGAGGAGCTGCCAAATACACAGCACCCAAAGGGTCACAGTCACTACACAACAGTGACTCCAACCAAAATTCTGTCCCAGTAGGGTGAAGGCATGTTATAGTGCAGGCTGTCTGCAATGCTCTAAAATGATTATTATGCAGTCATATTCTTGTTATAAACCATTAACTACTTGTCTACTGTTAAAACTTTAACCGTTTCTGTTCTAAAAATAAGAGTTTTGGCCTATGTGTGTTTATTGCCTCTTGGGGACTGACTCTGGTCTTCATTATAGATCTGCACATACCCTGGGGGAAGTGGTGCTGGCTGGCACAGGGTGAAAGTCAACACAGTCAAAGTGAAGAAGAAAATAGAGTTATTTTAAGAATGAGTTGGAATAAACACATCTTTTTTGTCATCAGCATTCAGTGGATTAATTCCCATTCTGTAAGTAGGGACAGTACCTTGCTTTTACATGGTGTTTTTTGCTAGTGAGGAAAGGAGATTTGTTTGGCTTTTTTAATTACCAAAGCAATTCTATCTCACTTTAAAAAACAGAACTCAATAAGCTGATGTGATGTGCAGAGAATGTACAGAAATGCAGTCAAAAAAAAAAAGGTTCTTGTCTCTTGGGATGTGGCACAATTGTCTAGCCATTAGATACTACTGATACTGCTACTACTCCAGACTACAATTCCTTTAACACCTTACAGATTGTTATGATGTCTTTTCCTCTTATGAAGAATAAAAATGAGCAATATATGTATTTATTATTTTAATTTAATAGGTGGCAATCTGCAAGGTTTTCATAATGATACTCATATTCAAAATATTCACACTGAAAATAAAAATTACCTCATGTCAGGTGACCAAGACACTTTGTGTTAAAGAAAACTCCTCAGGACATAGGAAAGACTATGGAAATGCTGAAATAATTAAGATTTCTTATCACCGGCCAGGGTCTATGCAAAAATCAGAAATGGGATGGGGCTGCTGTGGAACATGCTTTGAGCTGGTTTATTTTCCAGCATCATTCTCATTACATGGTTATGACAATGGGAAGATGCCAGCAGCTCACATCCCAGGCAGCAGACAAAGAACTTAATGTTACAACTCACTTTAAAAGTTCTTTGTCCAATCACACAAAGCAAAAGCACATTGACAGTAGTTCCATCCAACCACTATAAGTACACGTACCTTTGGTAAAAACAATGCTTGCTTATTTCAAATACAATACCTGCTTGTAAGCCTTAAAACGCAATGCACAGAGCCCCATTATTAAGCTTAGAACTTTTTAATATCTTGTTAGATAAACTTTTCTGTAGCTTAGGGAGTTATTCTAGACAAGCATTATTTTAGAGTTATTCTGGACAATAGCATATTGTTCTATTTGTCGTTACTTTTCTATTTTTTAAATAATTATTCTGCTGACCTATCTCATGGCTGCTGCTTAGGTCTAATCACAGTTTTACTGTCTCTGAGGCCTGCCTTTTGCAGCTTTCCCAAAACCCTCTAATTTTGTGTATTCTCACAATTTCTTTTACAAAATTGTTAATGTGCTTCTTCATAGAGCCAAATGTCTTAATAGTCTGCTCACAGAGGTTTTAGTTAAAGCCAGGCTGTGCCACCACACCAGTGCCAGGATGGTACAAACCTTTAGGAGGAACAAGGCTGCATGCTGTCCCTCTGGGCTCAGCCCTCTCCAGTCAGGGGGTGTCTGTCTGTCTGTCTGTCTGCAGCAGCCCTGTTCCTTGTCCTAGATCTTTCCTCTCTCTATGTTGTTCTCGTTATCATGGGAAACAGGAAAGGGAGAAGATGCTCAGTGGTGGATCAGCACAGGGACACGAGGAGGGCGCAGGGGCCGTGGCACTCTGGTGGCAGCAAACAGCACCCAGGGCCACCAGAGCCCTTCCCCTGCCCAAGGTGCCCAACTGCAGATTCCCCCAGTGCCAGGGAATGGGAGGCTTCATTGGAGAGGGGCAGGCACGGGGCTCTGTGGGGCAGGACAGCTGTGTGAGGGGCTGGTGGCACCGCTCCAGTGTGCATCCAATGGCCAGGGATCCCCTGGGATTGGGAGAAATTGTGGGGCTGGCCAGGCAAGGCCTGGGAGCACAAAGGCTGCATGGCCCAGCTCTCCCACTGCTGCCAAACTGAACAGCAGCAATGGTCAGCTGGACAGAGACATCTCCTCCTCATCCTGCTCACAGAAAATGCTTTGGAGCCTTGAAGTGTTAATTAGTTTACAGCCTCCTGCCATAAGCAGTTCAATGTTTGCTTTCCCACAGTTTAAAGGGATAAGAATGTAAAACTAGATCTAAGAGACACACAGGAAGATGCTCATCCCTGAGCAGGACTCTTACAGACAAAACAGAGCCAAGTGTAATTTGGTTATTGAAGATGGGGAAACTGAGGCCCAGAACAGTTCAGTGACATTAAGCTCCATCCAGCTTTGCTAAACTCAGTCTGAGGTTTGTGGTATGGTGAAAGCACGCCCAGCTACTGAATCACAGGTCTGAGTCCTTTGCTAATAGAAATGCTGCTAGATGAGTGCAGGTATTTTTAAATGACAACATAGGAAAGAAATCGTAATTCATTCTGGTGGTTACTCTCACTGCCCTTCCCATTCAATGGAAAGAGAATCCCTGCTTCTTTCCTTTACATGGCTAACATCATCAAGGATATATTTGACTAGAATGTTGAGTTTAGATATACAAAATACTAAGAGTCCAAAACTTTGGATTGCCAGCCCAGCTTTGCAAATGGGGGACAGTTTGTGAGCAAAACTGATTGTGAATTTCTAACTTCATATTAACACTTTACATAAAATACAGAGAAAAAAAATACTAAAGGCACCAGATGGCAAAACCAACACTAATGAACACCTCTTAAAAGATAGTATACTTTTATTTATGAAAATATTAAACCATGTTTATATGATAGAATAACAAACTGAAAGGGAACCTTAACACTTGCAGATTTGTATGTGTGATGCAGCTGCAGGGAGATAAAATCACTCTTGTGTGACTGGATATGTTTCTTCTGCTTTCTTCCATTTCTTTTAAGCCTTAATTAGAGCCAGATGTTTCTTATTTCCTTTCTTTTTTTGTTTTCAAGTGTGCACAAAGCATGGTGCCAGCAGTAAACACCATCTTTGACTTTTTTTAATGTGTCAACTGCATCTGAGTCAGAGTCACAAACCAGAGAAAAATTCCAGCAAAGCAGTGCAAGCTTTCCCTCCCTGTCATTGCTACTGGAAGATTGGCATTGCTGTTTCCTGCAGCACAGGAGCCATAAAAACCCCACCATGTGTCTGAGAACCTTGTCCCTGGTAAATAACACCGGAGGCAGGAGGCTGGAATGCTGTGTACCACGAACACAGCTGCCTCTCCCATGCTCTTCAGAGTGCTGGGAATGATTTCTTGTTGTTTAATTGCTGCCCAGCTGTATGGATCTGCAGCCTGTTTTCCATTTCTTCCTTCTCCTCCTCAGGGAGGCAGAGGCTCATAACCACGGCATACAGGCAAAACCATTTCTGCTCCAGTTTCATGCCTTTATTGTCCCCTTGCATTGACCTCTGAGCTGCCATCTCTGGGAGAGTGTTTTGTCAGTAAATGGCAGAAGTCTATAGGGGAGAGATTCCTTTCTAAACTAAATTGCTGTAGTATTTATACTTATGGTTTTCATCTACTTTTCTAAACGTATTTTCATTCTAAGAAACATATCAAATATAGAGATCCATGAGCTCCAACAGTTACCTAGCAAAGAGGCAGAAATTAGTGTTCAAAAAAAGTCATTTCAGGACAAGTTATTCCTTATTTGACAGCTATTTTGAGCAAGCACATATTGCACCTAGAATAGATTTTAAGGACAAATTTTCCAGCAGTTTTCCAGTTGTCTTTCTCCCTTTTAACAGATGTGCTCTTTGTTACTCTGTCCTTGAGCCAGGCTCCCTTCCACTACTGCACATGCTGAAGAACTTTTTGGATAAAAAAGTGCTCTGTTTTCTTCCACCAAATTTTGTATCAGCAACTCCCACCCCAGCTGCTGTTTGGAGGAACTGAAACATTTTGGGGAAGAGTACCTGATTAAGGTACTTGATCCACTGAAGTTTTTTAGTGCTTAAGTTTTAAGGATGAGTGAACCTGGAGGATTCAAATTCCTTGCTGTTGTATTTGCTCTTCGTTCATGCTATGTTTAGTTACAAGGGAAAAAATAATTTAAATAATACATTTAAATCATTTAAATAGAACAAACCTCAGTTTCTAATGACAACGTAGTACTGACCTTTCTTGGATTAAAGTGCAACTTTTTCAAATGCCTGGATGTGTTATGACAGTAACCAGTTTATCCCACCCCATCCCGTCCCATAAATGGTTATATTTTTTCCCCAGAAAACATGACAGACGTCTTACATGAATAAATCAATTTTATTTAAATAAAATTACAGCTGTATTTTGTCTAGTAAAAACTAACATATAGTTTTTCAAAGGCACCAATATTTTAAAATAATTTAAATTTTCTTGAGAGCAGCTTCCTTTTTCTGAGTGGTGTTTGTAAACTTGTTGGACTTCCCTCCCCTCATTCAACTCAGGCAATGCCTGCTGCTTGTGAAATGATGAAGGTTGTACCTTTTTCATTGTGATAGATGCCCCACTGTTCCTGGGCATCTCTCTAGAACACAGGAGAATGGGTCAGGTGTTCCATGTAGCAAAACCTCACTCTGAAACAGGGTGTTCCTCTCCTTTGTGGCACCATACACAGGTGCCAAAAGGCACAAACCCCCACTATGACACTCACTTTCCATGTACTGTAAGTATTAAAAATTAAATTCCCAAAATTACTGTTTCTTTGAGACTTCAGTATGTTTTTCCTTGCATTTCCCCAAGCTTGATAATGCAATGCCACATTTCCTAATGTGAGGAGAGAGCCTTTTGCACAAACTTGCCCTACAGTTCTGTGTCAGATCGCATCAGCCTCCAGTTTCATCTCCTTTAGAGGTGTCTTTGCTAAGCATGATTGCACCAAAACCAGCAGACATGTGTTGGGTTTATTCACCCAGTTCTGTGATCATTTACAGGAGATTCACAGCAGGGACACAGAGGGAGGTGCAGGCCAGATCCTGCTCAGTTTTTCCCCAAAAAGACCCAGCTCTACAGCCACGGCTGGATAAGGACAGAGCCAGAGTCCCCAGCTCCTCCCCAGGGGAGGGGCAGTATCAGGCTGCCACTCTCTGTCCAATAAATTCAAGTACTGTCACTTTTTGCTTCTGTAAAAGCAGGGAATTGTTTTCAAAAGGAGATTTTCCTAAGCACCTTCCATGTGCACAGCTTGCCCATGAGGTTCACTTCATCAATTGGTTTTATTATTGTGACAGACTTTTGTAATAATCCCCAGGTTCTCTTTGATGCACAAATATCATCCTCTCTACCCAGTACTACAGAAGCTTCGTAGCTCAACCATTCTAACAGGAAAAAGGATCTGCCCTTTAAAAAAAATCCCCACAATTTAGAGACAACTGTGATGTGGTGCAATGAAGGTAAGATCCAAACAGGAATACATTTGGCAAATGTATCCCTGCTGCAATTAACAGGCAAGCTCCTCAGGGAAGCCCTGGATCTTCCTTCTACAGAAAATCTGATTTTAATGGAACCACAGTAATCAAACTCCAGTCTTAGATTTGCAGAGTGGAGTAAATAGAATAATTTCAGAGTTTGTAATAAGATCACTGTAAAGCTGAGACACAGAGCTACAAATATACCATTCCAGTACCTATCTTACAAAAATGTCCTGGACTTTGCTAAGGTTTGTGACAGGCTTTACTAAAGTTTGCCAAAATCTCCAAGAGCCCTCAGAGAAAGGCACTGGAAAAGGGCCAACAATTGCTAAGGAAAGCAATCTTTGGCTAGCAATGTGCAATTTCCTTCTTAACATTTGTAAATGTAAAAATGTATGTGAGCCAACTACTCTTGCTTTCCAAAGATTCATCTGGATAATCTGGCACCTGGTTACAGGTGTTACTTCACAATACTTGGCAAACACCCAAAATTATTTTAAAACTTAACAACCGAAGTCTTCTAAGAAGACCTACAAAAGCTCAGACAGTTTATTGTGCTTTTCATCCTGCTTAGGTTCTCTCTTTGGTTTAGACATACAGCACCTTAATATTTACACGGTATTAAATGCATTTATAAAGAAAAGCAGCAGTTTGCAGTTTGCATTGTTCCTGCCTGTGAGAAGCAAAGTAGTTTCTGACAATCTCTTTCAGAATAAACACCACCACTGATTCTAGAAAGGCACTGACAAAGCTGACAGACTAAAACACAGCATTAACAGCATGTGCAGCTTGTAAAGGTGCTCCTTGAAAAGGGGGAGATAAAAGGTAGAACTTAAAAGTGAAGTAAATATTTATGTTGTATTGAAGGTAAAGTAGTTTTAGAAAAAGCCTGTAAGGATTTTTTGGGATCCCTTTGAGGTACAAACTATTTTATTAGCTAGCTTTTTTAAGCAATCATTTTGCTGCCATTGGCATTGAACACTATGCTTTTCACTAAATCAGTTTGTATGGAGAAAATAAATGCAATTAAAAGTGGTGTTATTTTTTAATTCTCTCACTGGATTTAGTAGCTGGGTATGGAGCTACTAAAAGGCAACATCTGCCCTCCCACAGCTCAGTGTGCAGCAATGCAGGCTGCCTGGTGGCTGAAGAGTGATACAGGGAAAGGGATGCAAAACCATCTCATCCTGCCCACAGAGCAGAAATACCCACTCCTGACTCAGGTGGTGGCTCACATGTCTGCTGTGAATCCTGCAGAAAACCACCAAATTCCACCTGAGGAAAGGAAATAGCTTGGGGAAAGAAACTGGTTTTGCACTTAGGTGCTGCCTGACTGGACACCCCTCAGCCTTTCTGGAAAAGAAATTGTTCCAGGGAAGGCAGGGTCACTTCCACTGCCTTGAAAAGTCCAAGGAAAGCAAAGAGACGGGACTGGCTAGGCACAAGCACAAACAACCACACTGGGTTTTGATCACCATGCACATCTTTGGTCCTCCTGCCAGCTTTGGTGGTGTCTCTGCTCATTCTTCAGTGAACCACTCAATGGGTTCACAGTGAGAAGTTCTTCCTGTTTAACACAGAGCTACAAGTAGAGACACAGAACTGTTACACAGAACAGCTGCAAGACTGTGGTTTCTTTATCTTGTTCTACTGTTATCCAGGTCTGCACAGTTATTTATCCACAGGTACTTGCAGGGCAACCAACACACATATTCAGACACCCTGATTATGGAAACTTCATGTCCAGCAGTGGCTGAAAAACATTTTGCTTAGCTTTTAATAAGGCAAACATACAGACTTCCCTGTGTCACCTCATCCACATCAAGTCTGTCTAATACTAGTCTGATTTTCTGTGAAGCATGTGATAAGCAATGTACTAGTGCAACCACCATGAATCAATATCAAGCTTACCCTTCACAAAAAAAACCAAAACCAACAACTGTGTAGATGTAGACATCGTAGGGGATTGATATTTGCAAAGCAAGTCATAGTAAAGAATGAATAAGATGGCAAAAAAATGTAGAAATGAGGTATCAATTAGCCTAATGGTTGGAGTGGGTAAACTGGTCAAGACATACTCATGCTAAATTTCTTCTTCTGACTCATGATCTCGTTCAGATGTTTTCAGTAAACCCATTTCCATGGACTGGGACTGCTTAACCTTCAAACGGACTGCCCTGGAAACAACAACAAAGATGTCAATGGTAACTCAAAGGCTCATCTGACCATTTTCCACATGGTGAAATCCTGCTTAAATCTGGTATCTCATCAGTTCTTGTGATCTCTAGCTGGTCAGAGTGACCCCCGAGATGCATTAGAAAGTCTCTTTTCCCAGCCTGGCGCCCGAAGGAGTCAGAGCTCTTCAGTTCTCAGTCTCAAGGTTGTTTATTGTTTCTTATCTATAAAATTCTTTCTCCTGACCTGCCAAGGCCCATTCAGCAGGACAGACAGAGGCACTCTGCCTGCCCTCGGGGTGGTGTTACGTCTTTATACTAAAAACTACGTATACAATATTTACAATTACTTGCCAATACCTATCACCTATGTTAGACAGTGAGCTTCTACTCTAAACCAATCTAAAAGTGCCAGCATCACAGCAGAAGATGGAGGCCAAGAGGAATGAGGAGAAATGCTGGATATGCCCAGATTCCTCCATCTTGCCCCCTGAGCCCCCATTCTAAAAACCGCAAAAAATCTATTTTTCACCCTGTAATAAATTCACTATTATTCTACCTAAACTTTTGTGGCTTGTAATTCTTCATATAAGGTTGGTAATTGTTTTTTCAAAGGGCTAAATCAAAGGCACAGGGGTCCTGGGCTCTGTGCCAAGGTCTGTGAGGCCCCTGGGCAGGGGCTCGAGCCCTCCAGGGCAGCCAGAGGAATTTCCTGGGTTCCAACATTCAGTGAGTTAGGATGACTCATTCTGTGGTTAGGAAGTGCTGCCTTTACTGATCCATCCTGACTGTACAGCTTGCAAGCTCTTGTTCCTAAGGACATATCCCAGAGCACTTCAAACAAACCTCAGTGAACCCCCCAGAAAGTTCAGTGTTGTGCAGGAGCTGTGCACACTTGGGAAGGGACCATAAAGCTGTGAGAAAGAGCCTGGCCAAACCACCCTCAGAGGGGAACTCTGCCAGTGGGCCGTGTCCGACCTTCTCTGGGGCCTCACCTGATGCTGCAGCAGCCACTGATCCCAGCATCAGAAGGGACCAGAGATTGCTGCCCCTTCCTCAAGAGCTGCCCCTCTTTACACAGCAAAGCAGTTACCCAGCCTCCGGTGCTGGTGCCTTTCAGACTGAGACACAAAAGGAACTGGCACCTCAGTGCAAATCAAGACTGGAAGAGCTATGTATTTAACAGGATTAAATAGGGCTATTGGGATGGTAGGGATAAAGCAAGGGTGAGAAGCATGTTTAGGACACTGCAGGAAAAGGCTTGGTAAATCCTGAGGACAGAAGGTCATCGCACTCTGTGATCTGATGGCAGAGGCATTTTTACAGCCAAATTAACACTGCAGTTGGAATTTTGTCAGAATTAGCACTGGGCAGTGAGGAAAAGGGCAAACTTTAGACGTTAGGGAGTGAAAATGACCAGTGAAAAAGAAATCAGGTTTGATCACAGGAAATTTCTAGCAGGAATTCTG
The DNA here is from genome assembly GCF_028769735.1 of Zonotrichia leucophrys gambelii. Classification (NCBI taxonomy): domain Eukaryota; kingdom Metazoa; phylum Chordata; class Aves; order Passeriformes; family Passerellidae; genus Zonotrichia; species Zonotrichia leucophrys. Next base: position 100,298,243 of record NC_088169.1, read on the forward strand.
TGTAACAATCTTCCCAGTAAAATCATGAAGCCTGCTCTCTAAGCCACTTAAAATTAGCAGAGATGAGCAGTTGGGGTCTGCAGGTAAAAAAAATCTCCTACTTCTGACTTTATATGCACTTACAAATGTGGAAGACTATTGGTGCTCATTTTATGTGAGATGTATACGTGCTATGCTATCAGAGCTGCACTTATGGATGCATTTTTCCCTTTTTTACTGAAGCAATACCATGTGCTTTTTGTTGATTACTAATAACTATTTTTATTTTACCTTGCAAGACAATTACTTCATAGAAACCCTTTCATTTGTCAGGGAAACTTTTCTAAAATAAATCTCCTAGTAGACTAAATAGACAAGTCACCAAAGTTTTAGTGTTTCAAGTAACTTACCAGCTGACAATTGTGTAATTCACTGCAAGTATAAGAAAAGCAAAAGCATAATGCCAGCAATAGCACATGGTCAGGAACATCATGTTAGTGTGATCTGTCTGATTCCACTCTGGGCTTCCATTTGGGGGATAAAGCACAAAGCCAATCTGTAATAAAATAAAAGAGATTTGTACATTTCATTTGATGAGCATCCTGTGCCATATCGTGTTTTATGCTACCCATGACAAGGCAGACATTTAATTTTCTTATGGTGTTGCTTATTTCTGTGTTTCTTATTAGAAACAATTTTGTAGTCAGTCTTGTAGGTTTAAACAGCTCTGTGCAGAAATGCCTTTGAAGATAAAGTGACAGTCCCAGAGACCCAGTGCTCTTGCCCAGAAAATTAAGGAGCCTGCCCAACATCCCAGCCCTGCAACCATCACAATTATGCACTGTAAGGAGAAGGGCTGGTGCTCAGCCCTGTGTGCTCTGAACTGAAATCTCCTCATGGATCAGAAAAGCTGCCTGGCCATTTGCACTGCCTCCCTTCTTCCCAGCAGTGGAAGAAGAGAATGCATTACATTCCCTGTAAGGCTGGGAATGCATTACAGGGCTGGGAAGATGAATAATCAAAGAACAAATAAAGGGGAGCCACAATTCTATTTCTTCCAGGCCATCCAAGGGAAAGGTCAGAAATGGCATAAAAATGGAGCTTCCTCATGCAAGACTGTAAGTTCATGTGAAATACATAGCTGATTTTTTATTCAGAGCTGGGAAAGATCAGATTCATATTTGTGCATAAAATGGGAAAATGGTGAATCCTGTGGCTATGCAGGGTTTGCATGACAAACACCAACCCTCTGTACTGCTTAGTACTATTCAAAGTCCTCACTCAGCAGTTTAGCTGGGAATTTAGAAACTGGGAAGAGGAGAGGAAGAAGAGGGGAGTGAATTTTGCATTTCCATGCAGAGAATTCAATGAATGAGGGTGTTGATGATGCAGAAAGAAAGTCCCTTTACCTTTTACAAATTTCCTGTGCTGCAGCCAGTGTGTGGTTTTCAGTCACACAGATGGCTGAAGTCTGATGCAGGTGTGAAAAAAGCCACACTTAAATTTCTTCTATTTTTAGTACTTCGATTTTTACTTTGAAACAAAACCCACATTGTCTCTAGAACTAAAGAAATAATCTGTTCTAAAATTAGATTAGGCAGAAAAAAATGAATAAATTGTTGCATCTATTCCTCCTATGTAAAGCTTCTTAAATCACTGGCTGGAAGTTTGCAAACGAGAAAATAAAACAAGAAAATGAAACAGCAATTGCTGCAGCATCACATTCTTGAGTTCACTTATAGAAAAATACAGCCAGTTCTGAGGTCTGTCTCCATGCCAGAGAAAGCATTTAAATATTTGATTTGCTGCTGAGTGTCCAGTTCTCCTAAGAAACAGCAAACATTTTTATTCATCTTGTCTGGCCAGCATAGAAAAAAGGGAAGCCAGTCTAGACACGCTGGAAGGAAAAATCACTGGAGTGACCTCAATTCCCCACTATAAGATGAAACACACATCAGCACCAGTGCTCCTATTTCTGTTACAAATTCCTAGCAGCTCCTTAAATCTGTCTCTTGTTCTGACAGCAGAGAAAGAGTCACTGTCAAATATTTGTTGTTGGATAGACTCACGAGTAAGTGAGGGCATGGAAGCTGCATTTTGAAGAGTCCTTTCAGGAGCCACATCCCTGAAAAATCAAAGTTTTGGCTGTTCTTTTTTCTGCTCAGCTCCCAGAGCACTAGAAAAGCAGGAGGCTTTCCACCAGCCAGTCTCCTAATGAGAATCTGTAATTTAAATACCTTTTGGCATTGTCAATGAGGCCTTTGCCTCACCTGTCCTGGGTGTCTACTCATTGCTCCAGCAGCTGACAATAGAGACTCTCTTTGTAAAGAACAACATCTATTTCCATGCTCTAAAATCACTGCCACTTGGCTGGCAAAATTGGAATAGGATGTTACAGGGATCAGAGAGCTCTGTAACGTGGAGAACTCAAGGAAAACACTTAAGCTTCTTTATTGATTCAAATAAAAGGCACTTGAAGATAAAAGTACTTCTCATAGCCATTTTACAGAAGCTTCTTCTTCTTCTGTAAAATGGCTATGAGAAGTAGTTTTATCTCTTAAAAGGATTTTTTTTTCTGCATCTCTTTAAAGTAACTTATTTTTTGTAAGTCTTTTGAGGTCTGTGTTTAAAAGGCATATCCACAACCTGTGAAACATCTGCAAAGGGTTAAATGACTAATTTTGGTGAGGAAGAAATGACAAAGACAGAAATGTGACCCACCTGCCAGAACCAGCTGCCCTGTAATATGCAGAGGCTTGTACGGAGCATCTCTAGCACGATACTGCCACGGAAAAACACTTCCAAAAATATGCAGGCAGCAGCTCCAAAGATAGCAAACAGCAGTAACTGATGAACATGGACATCCAGCATGGCTCTCCCATGAAGATGGTAGCAGAAGAGAAAACCTGGAATAAATTGTGATCAGTTTAAGACCATTTCTTCCCTTGCAATTTCCCTCCATCTGCTTTTAGAAAACAGTGAAACATTTCTGGCATTTCTCTTTATGCCAGTATCACCTTCACTCACACTGGCTTTAGCTAACCAGTTGTGCACCTTGTCAGTACCTGCAGCAAACACATGCCTGAGCTGCTGAGCACTTACCCAAAACAGGCTTTTGCTGCTATTTCCATAACATTTCTGTAGCTGTCTAAGCAGGTGGGAAAGCTAGGATACACCTCTACAGCAGTGGGCAGTGTAAGGAGGGCCAAGACTGATCTTTTTGTGATCTTCTTGAAGTGTTTCAGGGAGTGAAACAGGCAGCTCCCAGAGGGTTATTCTGCAAGGCTGATTTGAAATTCCCACACTGTCCTGGATTGCCAAGCAAATTGTATTCTATTTGCCATCTGTGTGGCAGTTGTCTTCTGTTCATTGGGCAGTTTTCCTTATCTCTTCCACACCCACCCTCCCTCAGGAGGGGACATCTGCTGATAACAGGCCATTGAATGTCACTGCATGACTGATAAGAACTACAGCATCCCATTGTGAGATGCTCCACCCAGAGGGAGGAGCCAAGCATTCCTACCCAGATATAATCTGGAGGTTCTGGAATAACTGCACGGCTTCTCCACTGGATTCCCAAAGGAACAGCTGCTTCTTCCCCTGGATCTTCAGAGGAAGACTACACCCTTCTACAGGGTCACTGCTCCAACAGAATCACACCTGACACTCCAGGAGGACTGCAGCCACATTTCCAATTGGACTGCTACCAACGCCCTGACCAACAGGGTGTCAGGTTGTATTCTGACTCTGTCAGTGTTGTTTTAGTTTACTGCATTGTCTATTTTATCTTTTTATTTGCTTCCCTAATAAAGAAGAAAATAAAATGTTATTCCTGCTCCCATATTTTTGTCTGAGAGCCCCTTAATTTAAAATTTATAACAATTTGGAGGGAGGGGGTTTACATTTTCCATTTCAGGGGAGGCTCCTGCTTCCTTAGTAGACACCTGTCTTTTCAAACCACGACACAATGCAATGATCAATACCCATCCATGGGATTCATGCACATCCCTGCAGGGAGAGGTAAACTGACCTTCAATGAAGACTGCTATGGAAAGCATCATCCTGTCCATGGCTGCTGGCAGAGCGTTGGTGCCGTGAGCCACGATGTCCACCAGCCCTGAAATGCCATAGAAGAGGTACATGGTGGCATGCTGCCAGTTCATCAAGTGGTCCCAGTGCTTCTTCTCGTAGTTGTACAGCTTCAGATGAGGTCCATCAGGAACAAACTGCTCAGCCACCATCCCTGTGCATGAAACAAGATGAAAAATCATTTGTTCTGGTGCTTAAGGTATAAACTGCTGGCAAGTCTTTACCCAAACAACAGAGGCAGCAGTACATCCCCATGCAGCATAATGCCAGTAAGTTTGGGGTTTTAGCATCACATAACCTGGAGAGCGGAGGGCCAGGGGAAATCAGGCTTCAGCTCCACTCCTGGTGGAACTATTTGCATCTTGCAGTTTCCAGCAATGAAAATGAAAACAGCTTATTATGAGCTGCTTTTTCTTCTTTTAAACAATTGCTGTGGTAGTAGTATTCTGACCAAATTTTTCAGCTGCCTTTTCCAATGGTTCAAACATGAGCATAACACACGCTGAAGTCTCCCAAAGAAAGATTTACCATTTCAGTGCCCTGCCACATGCAGGATGACAGAGTTCAGACTCATTCAAAGGGGATTTTTCCTCTAAAGCCATAAAAGGAAACCCCTCCACCGTGCAGAGTTATTAGAAGTCCCATGGGAATGTACAGGGAGTGAGAATTTGAATCACTGCCCCACTCTCTCCCTTACCTTGGCCCCTTAGTGTTTTGCTAACTAACTGAGGTACTCCAGCAAGGGAAAACTGCTTTTAAATGCTTTATATGATCAATGAAGTTTGGGGAGGGTTTAAAAGTTGTTCTGCTTTTAAAACATAAAAGATGATTACATTGTTTATAAAGCACAGGCCAGCATCCTGCTGTAAAAACAGATACGCTGTAGAGCAAATGCAGTGTTGTTCCACCTTTATTTCCAGTTTTCCTAACATGGAAACAGCAGGTTTTACTCCTGATGCCTTTATGTCTGTCTTAGCCAAGCAGCTTTTCCATACTTTTGATTTGAATTGGAATTTCCACATGTTAAAATAAGAACTTGTGGTTTCAAAATGAAAATAAAATGAGTACATTAATGTTTTAGCTGCCAAACTACCTCTAGCCACAGACTGGGAGATTTGTAGGAAAGATGTCCACAATCATGCCTCAAAATGAATGCTGTTATTTAGATTTTTATCATTTTCTAATGATAAAACTGTAGACACAACTTCCCTTCAGTGCTGATATATCTTAACAGAGAGGAAGGAAAAGCAAGAACAAGATTTTGTCACAGCCTGCACCTTGATTAAAAATGAGGCAACTCTGGGCATCTAAAGAAGAGTAGATAAATAGAATCTAGAAGTGCAAAAATGCTTAAAATTTAGCTATTTTTCAACTTGAGCTGCAGGTGCTGAGCTCCTCAGATCCCCTGTTGTTTAGTTTACTTACCCTCTAAAGCCATATCACTACCACACAGCCTGCCAGGATGTAAACAAGAATTAAACACTTTCAGCCAGCTACACAGCTCCCAAAGCCATCTTAGTGGGTTTGCACCAGGCCTGGACACAACAGAAGGACAAACAGCTCCCCACACCCCATCACAACAGTCCTGCAGCAATAAGAGCTGGAGTTCAGTCTTTTTGTGTGAACATTTTCACTTTTGACTGAGATTAATCCAAAAAATCATCTGCATCATTTACATATTTTATCAATAAATCAGCAGAGGCTTCCAGCACCTGAGGTGGTTGAATTCAAAATAGAAAAGCAACACCTTCACTGTCTGGTGCTCCCAGCGTGCACATGGAGCCCCTTGCCTAAACATCTTGTCTCCCTCCCTGAACAGGGAGCAGTACATGAGCACTGAGATGTGGTCAGGAGCAGTCAAGTGGTCCAGAGTGGTCAGGAGACCTCACAGAAGCTCCAGAAGAGCACTATGGATGGAAACCACGCTATGGCCACAGCTGTGTAATAACAGCACTTCTCAGTGGTTAAAGGGCAAAAGAGCAGAACAAAAGGAGATTCATTTTGTCAGAGAACAAAATTTAAAGCAAAAAGTGTTGGAAGGTACAGGCTGCCCTTAGTCTACCTCACTTACCAATGAGGGCAAAGACAGCTTTGATGATGCCCTCCACAAACTCCAGGCGCTGGAATGCTGCCCTGGAACCAAGGTAGCAAACGTTCTTGTTCTTTCTGCAGGCGTACTTCAGTGGGTACTTCACTGACCACCACAAGCCAAAAAGAAGGAAAAAGCTTCCAGGGAGGGCATGCCCTTTGAAATTGCCCATGGTTTTCTGCTAGGCAATACCTGAGGGAGAAACAAACAGAGACTGGTTATGGAAATAGTGGGAGAATTCTGTGGGTTATCGTTCTAAAGTATCTCCTTGCATAGATCAAACAGGTGTCACTGAACTGAGTACTCACAGTTAATTTAAAAATAAATTTGGGTACTTCTCTTCCCAGCCAGCCTCCCCAGTTTCACAGCTTTGCAGAAGCAGCAGAGCAGCTGACCTGAAATGCAGAGCTGGCAGTCAGCAGGGTAGGAGAAGGAAAAGCCATGGCACACTGTGTCTTGCTGTAGAAGTTGTGGTAGCAAAAGAGAGAACCTATATACTCACTATGTACCCATCAAATGGGTAAATATTCACTAGTAAATTATTTATTTCAATCCTTGTTGTCTTGTTATGACTTACAAACATGAAGTAATTCTCATTATTTTATGGGTTAATTATGCACCCACCACTAGATATATATTATCAAGTACATCAAGTGCACTGTGTGACAAATTTCTTACTTGGTCAGCACTATGTAGTCATTTAAAAGCAGTGCCATTCATAATCCTAGTAATTCTGGTCATCATCCCAAAATTTGGGATAATTGCCTTTGAGCCAGTGGCTTCTTCATTAAAATGACAGTTCTAACATTAAATTGCAATTTTTCTTTAAGATATTGTAAATTGAGTTATTGTGCCTCAAGCCCCAAAGGCACACTGAGTCTCTGCACAGGCAACACTCAAGAATAACCACTTCAGAAGGATTGGCAGTCTGTACTTTCTGTTATTATTGTTGCTGACCTAAAAGTGCAATTGCCCCACTGCACTGGAGCTGTCTGGCTATGAATGGAACATGGAAGCTCTAGTATATTTTTCTTTTTCATTAGTATTTCCTATGGTCAGCTCTGCATAAGAAGTTTTAAACTGCAGCTTCTGGGCCATGGAGCACTTGCAGGGTTCATGTAAGGCTGTCTAGTCTGTGTGAGCCCTCTCCTATTTCTGGAGGCTAAACTCCACTGAAAGCTTTAGAGTTTTTTTTTTAAGAAGAGAAACTTTTCCACATGCACAGGCCCTGGAGTTCTCCTAAGACTATCCCAACTGCATGAGGAAAGTGGCCTCTATAGCCACAAAGGAGAAAAAAAGAAAATGTGACTGTTCATGCGTAGCATGAGTCTGGCCTGATTTAAACAGGATGCAATCCTGCAGCCCCTGCCTGTCCCCTCCTCTTCCAGAGCTGAACTCTCCCACTCTAAGGGCTGCTGAGTGGGAGAGCTGAGCTTTAAAAGCTTTCCCTGGATAATGAATAATGAATAAAGTCTTACCTAATTTCTAGGAAGCACTGGGGAAGCACAAGAGCAGAGAAATGTGATGCTGGTTGCCCAAGCAAGGACATCCCTGGGTGTGCCCCTGCAGGTGTTGCAGGGTCTGGTGTGTGCATGTGGAAGTTGGGAAGGAGAGCATGTGGAGATGGGAAGCATCCCCTGCCAGGCATGGGGCAGCAAAGGGAGCACAAGGGACATGTTTGTGAAATACAGAGCTGTGTTTCGTGTCAGGTACAAACAGGCAGCGTGTGTGTTTGTGATTGTGAGATGTGTGGAGACCAACAATGGGAGACCTGTGAATTCTAATAATAACTGAGGAAAGTAAAGCATGGAAAAAGGCTTTGAACGTATCTTTTGCTTGCAATTAACCCTGGTTGATTTAGGAGCATTGGAATTAAAGCATTAAGGATGTTGCTCTTTGCTTGTAGTTAAGACTTAAAGAGTTTTGCAATAATAACCTTTTGAAGTATAATTTTAGAATATTGCTTGTATCCTTGAAACTATAGCTTTGGAATATATATAAAGGAAACTTGCTTATCTCATGCCTTAACAAAACAGAGAAAAACAGCTTGAAAAAGGAAGATGAACATCACCTCAAGGATTTATAGTTTCAATGAAGGGAAGCTGGACATCACTGTTATGAGATTTATAGTCCTTGCAATTAAAAGGTGGACCCACATCTGGGGAGCTGGACTTCATCCACCAGATGGGGTTCCTCTTTTCTTCTTTTGGAAACCAGACCACCACCATCTGGGGATACTCCTTTTGGGATACATCCTGAGAAAAACTAAATCACAATAGTGTATAGAACTGTGACGTAAAAAATGGGAATATAAACTGCTGATGAGTAAAAACTGGAATAGAAACTGCTGAGAAAGCTTATGAGTACCCCTATAAATGCCTGTAAGCCTCAACTATCGGTGTGCAGTTGGAGGGAAAACTTCTCCCACTGTACCCAGCACTATATTGCTCATACTTTACCATATTAATTAATAAATTGATTGTTGCTTGAATATTGGCCGAGTCAAGCTTCTTATTCCTAACATGTTTATGGGCAAAATATAAAGGACTCCCACTTGGGGTTCCCGCTGTGTGGGGAAGGCCTCCAGCAGCTGAGGGTCCAGGAGCTGGGAGAGCCTTTCTCTGCCTTTTCTGCCTCCCCACCACCCTTAAAGCTCTGCTGAGTTGCTGCCTGTGTGTTTTATTGCAGGTGGGGAAAGCACTGCTCACCCTGCAGCACCCACAGCACAGTGGGGCTCTCACTGGTGGGGTTTGGAAAGCTCAGCCCCACAGGTGGGACCCAGACCCTGCTGTCTCAGCCAAGAGGTTCTTTCTTCATTTTGGGGCACCTTTAGTTCAAAGACTCTGACCTGCCTGCACATCCCTGCCAGTACTCACTGCACCACTGTTTGCCTCAATAAAGGGCAGCACTAACAGCTTTAGACAGTGCTCTAAACTTTGCTTTAACCTTTAAAATACTTATTTTGCTTTTCAAACCTTAATTTCTGAGGTTTTTTAAACCTGCTGGCCTGGAAGGTATTGCTGTCTCTTTAGTCACATTGGTCTTTTCCCTTCTTTGACTGAAAGGAAGAGGGGAGTGGCTTTTCCTCACCACATCTCACCTCACGGAGCACAGCTCATTGACAAGACTTTATTCATTATCATTATTATTCAGCACAGGTACAAAGCAGTTCAAAAGGAACAATTTGTCCTGTACTGCACATCAAAGCAAAACAATTGATTAGAAAGATAAATGAAACCTCTGAATAACCTTCCCTTAGGAGAGTACAGCTACAGTAGGAGTGAAATGAAGAATTGTGTTGAGATCATTTGTAGTAAAACTTCAAAAGCAATTCTTAAGCTGTAAATTCACACCTGGGTTACCAAGATTTTTAAACACTGGAGGTTTTTTCTGCACTAAATCTGGACAAACTATCAAGAAACTTTGTTTTGAACTATTTTTTGCCTTTCAAAACAAGCAAAAAGAAGAAAAGACTGATACAGCAGCTGATGTTCCACATCCAGTGTAAACAAAATAGAACCAGAAAAATTACTTTTTTGCTAAAAGAAGTACAATCACATATTATTAGCTTTAGAGGGTGTCAACTTCAGACTGAGTTCATCCAAAGGTGTTAGGGATTTTTTATAGGATTTCTCTAGAAAGACACAGATTAGTTCTGCTGGCCAGCTGTTGTGGCAAACCTTTGGTATGCTGCATCTCAACACAGTTGGTTTCAGAAAGGAGTTATACAACTTACCCTTTAAAGTTTTAGTGAACTTAAAAACATCATAACAGAGCTTGCCTTGAACTGATTAAACTTCCCAATTCATGAGTTTTCTCTTTTCAGGCCTGAGAGCTCCTTCTGGTCAGTCTAGAAGTCACCTGCCAACACCCACTGTTTTGATGAGACTGAGAAGTTTTGTCTGCAAATAAACTGGGGGATATTGCACAATTTGGGGGCTTTGTATGAAACTGGGAGTGTGGTGAGGCTGAGCCCAGACTCCTCAGTAGGAAAGTCACTGTGGGGCCAGGAGATGCATCTGGGAGGTGGGAGGCAGAGAGGAGAACAATGAGAGGTGAAAGAAGAGGAGAACAATATGTCAGGCTGCTGCCTTTCCATGAGGCACTTTGGCATTCCCCTGTGCAGCCTGGGACAAAACATCTGCCAGCTCTTCTGCACAGCTTGAGAGCCAGACAGTTTTGGTACAGCAGGTGCTATTTACTGGATAAAGGTGGCATCAGCATGTTATGACAATACTTGATAAATTTGAGGGCTTATTTTTACAGAGCCTTATCAGTCTTTATCTGCAATGCCAGACTGATGTTGCAGGATGTGCAAACCCAAGACCCTCTCTTTTACCCTCAGTGATTTCAGGGCCAAGTCTCTTGGCAGAGCCACAGCCATGTTCTCAGCAGCAAACATTCCTTGCTGCCCACAACTGTCACAGTGGTCATAAGGGTTGCAGGATGAAGAGAGAGATGAGAATGTTGACCTCATGTTCAGAAGGCTTGATTTATTATTTTATGATATATATTACATTATGACTATACTAAAAAGAATAGAAGAGAAAGTTCTCAGAAGGCTAGCTAAGCTAAGAATAGAAAAGAATGAATAACAAAGGTCTGTGTCTCAGCAGAGAGCGAGACCCAGCTCTGCCGTGAGTGGTCAGTAAATCCAAACATCCACCCGAGACCAATCATGGATCCACCTGTTGCATTCCACAGCAGCAGATAACCATTGTTTACATTTCGTTGCTGAGGCCACAGCTTCTCAGAAGGGAGAAAAATCCTAAAGAAAGGATTTTTATGAAAAGTTGTCAGTGTCACACAACCCTCCCTAGAGCTCATCATCTTAGATTGGATATCAGGAGAAATTTCTTCACTGAAAGAACTGTCAAGCCACTGCCCAGGGAAGTGGTGGGATCGTCATTCCTGGAGGTATTTAAATGGATTGGAGATGTGGCTCCTGGGGCGTTGTTTAGTGGAGGACTTGGCAGTGCTATGTTAATGGCTGGACTCAATAATCTGAAAGGTCTTTTCCTACCTAAACAATTCTGTGATTCTGTGGTCTGCCAGAGCTGTAAGCAGACTTGACCCACAGCCAGGGGCCATGAGGCCTGGCCCCAAAGCCACCCAGTCCCACAGGTGCCACACATATTCCTTTAGCTGGTGACCTGCTTCACAACATCAACTCTGTCCAAATCCTTCTCCTAACCCTGCCAGGCAAAGGCAGTGGTTCTGATGCCTACAAAAGGCACACAGACATGAAAAGGCACACAGTTGGCATCACACAATCACACAATCACTAGGTTGGAAGAGACCTTCATGATCATCGAGTCCAACCAAGCCCTAACACCTCAACTAAACCATGGCATCCAGTGCCACATCCAGTCTTTTTTAAACACATCCAGGGATGGTGACTCCACCACCTCCCTGGGGAAGCCATTCCAGACTTTTATCACTCTTTCTGTAAGAAACTTTTTCCTAATATCCAGCCTATTATCCAACCCTTGGCACAGTTTAAGACTGTGTCCTCTCATTCTGTCCATTGCTGCCGGGAGAGAGAGACCAGCCCCCACCTGGCTACAGCCACCCTTCAGGGAGTTGCAGAGAGTGATAAGGTCACCTCTGAGTCTCCTTTTCTGCAGGCTGAACACCCCCAGCTCCCTCAGTGGTTCCTCACAGGGTTTGTGTTCCCAGCCCCTCTCCAGCCTCGGTGCCTCCTCTGGACGCGCTCAAGCGTCTCCAGGTCCTTCCCAAACTGAGGGGCCAGAACTGGACACAGCACTCAAGGTGTGGCCTCACCAGTGCCAGTGCAGGGGCAGAATGACCTCCCTGCTCCTGCTGGCCACACTGCTCCTGACACAGGCCAGGAGCCTTTGGCCTTCTTGGCCCCCAGGGCACACTGCTGGCTCATGTTCATGTCAGCCAGTGCCCCCAGGGCCCTTTCTGCCTGGGCACTGTCCAGCCACCCCCTACAACATTGTAGAGAGTTATTGTGGCCAAAATGCAGGACTTGACAGTTTCTCAGGGGAACTGGAGAAAAAGGTAATTAGGCATAATTATGGCAACAAACTCAATTGTTAAGGTAGTTTATAAATTTTAAGTACCAGCCAATGTTTCTGCAGCCGATTGGAATAAAGAACAAGAATAATTTACAGAATAATTTACAAATACCTGTGAATGTGAGATGCTTTTTTTTTTAATGTGAGAACTCCAAGCATAGTTTTTCTTGCCATAACCACAGAAAGCACAGCATGATTAAGGTTTTTCCAGTAATTAGAAAGCTGCACGGTATTGCAAAAGTGTTTTACATCCCCACTTTGCCAAACCAATATAGGCTGTTCACAGCTGCCAACAAATTCCCCATGTAGCCATAAAGCTTTGTGTACCTGGGCTGCTCATCCCTCTGTTCAGCTGCATCTTACTCCTTGGGGTCAGAGGGGAACATGGGATTCCACTGAAAAAGGAGGCTTCCAAGTGAGCACCCAAGAAAAGGTGTGCATTTTTGTGGCTATTAAGAGCTGCCTTTTAAGCCTGAAAATTATCTCACACCATCAGAAGCATGAAAGGCGGGCAAGAAATAGACACAGATGGTTGATTTAAATATCCTCAGATGGTTTGGGGAGAGATGTTTTGTAACATTTACCAATTTGATTTCTGATCTCCACTTTTGTGGGGTCCAAGGCAAGACTTGCAAGTGCTGTGGCAAACCCCACACGCCACCTGGTTACTCAGAAGGCTTCTCCATTGCCTCTGAAAGAGCTAGGTTAGGTTCCCTTTGATCCCTTTTCCCTTTAAAGGACAGACAGAGGTTTAAGCAGGGCCAGGGACACGAGCAGTAGCTGAGCCAGAGCCTGCCCTGCAGCAGGCAGCTTCCCTTCCCTGCACATTCTCCTGCCACAGCACTATGCCCTGCAATTTCCTGTGTTTGTCAAGCCCTGGGGGATCCTACAGAGGACTGCAGACCAGAAATGTGGATTTCTTTTCCAGAAATGACACAAGTTATAAAGCCACAAACTCACTCTGCTGCAATGCTTCCATTTCTGCTGCACAAGCATATGATAACAAAGGTTAAAGCTCAAAGATTAAACATCACCATTTTTTCTTCCATATGCTAGATTAGAAATTATGTAGAGTTTATAATATTTGATGGGAAATGTTTATTTATCCATAACAGCTGTGGGAATGGATTGTGATGTTGGTGAGAATGATGTAGCCAGATAAGAGGAGGAAATAACAGTTGTAGGCATTTTCTAATCAGTGCACAAGTTGTGATCATACAGCTTTTGCTAAAAAATGGAAACCAGCAAAGCTGAAATGCATGTAAGACAAAGAAAATCACAGACAAATTTAATTCAGTACCAAAGTTTCCTACTTGCAGCTAAAGATCTATTCTTGAGGCAAGTGCCTTTTGTCCTGCAGCCCTTGTGCTGCAAACACCACAGCCAGCCAGGCTGATTGAAAAACTGTCTGCTCCAAGTACAATGTTCACTAAACCCACTCCTGGTTTCATGTCATGACTGAAAGCATTTCAGAGATTACAGCTCCATGTTTCCAGATGAGATCACTGCTCTGGTTTTAAGGAAATGCTCAGCTGGCACCTACAGCTGCTTTAGAATTAGATGGAACTGCGTACTGTGTGAATGAATGAAAGCAGGACAAAGACTGAAATGCTGGAAATGACAGGACAGCCTTGGTGGGTTTGGCTTAGGGGTGTGTGGGAGATATAGATTTTCAGGTAATGAAAATAAAAAGAAATGTCATAAACACACATCTCCAAAGTGTGTAAGAGAAGAATTCAAGCTTTGAGAGAATCTTCAGGCCTAGATGAAAATCAAAAATCCCAGAGGTAATGACCAGAAATCTATCTGCTGGCCCTAGAAAGAAGGGACTCTGGGACACAATCTCCCACAGTGATGAGTTTGTGCCCACAACTTGTACCTCTCTATTCTTTTTCAGTGCCTCACATCTGTCAGAGACTCTTCCTCCCCAGATGCTTGCCAGCCCTCTGAGTGCTCCTCACTATGTTTGTTATCTCTCATGACCCTGCACTTTCTGGCTCTCTTTCCCTGTTCCCTGCACATCTGCTGGCTGTTTCTGCTCCCAGAGATGAGCAGGCTATCTCCAGGGGTTACTTGGGGACAACAAGTACTACATTACAATCTCACCATTGGCTCCTGATATCTGAGCAGCTGCTCCTCTGGGGATATGAAATTTTTACTCCTCAGAACTGCCAAAATGAGCCTTTCTCTGAGCACCACAAGTTCAAAAAACTTATACACACCAAAAGTAAACCTGCTAAGTGCATGGGACACACGAGAGTAATTTTTTCCTGGGAAAGATTCATAGTTCCTGTGTTGGTCATAAACCCTGGTATTTCCTAGCACTGGCTGAAATGAAGGATGAAATGTCAGGGAACTGCTGCAGGTACAGCAGTGCTGCCTCTGCTGGGAGCAGGTTTGGCTCCAGCCATCACAGCCCCTTCCATGCCCCATTGGGGTGCCCCTCCATGGGTCCCCCAGGCAGGGCAGCAGTTCCCTGCCCCACAGAGGGTCACTGCAGGCTGAGGGGCTGCAGCTCCTCCCAGCCTGGCAGGTTTTGACTGTGTGTGGCAGAGAGAGTGCTGCCAGACAGGGCATGAGGAGGGACACGCTGTGACATCCTGCTGCTCTTCACTAACAGCTGAGAGCATCTCCCCTGTCCAGCCCACTCAGAGCTGGGCTCAGCTGGAGCTCTTAGTGCTTCCCTGTTTTCACCCGAGTTGTGCTGGCTAGTGGCATTCCTGTATGTGCTCACTCTCCTTTTGAAGTCAATTCCTTTGATCACAGAACCACAAAATCATGAAATTACAGAATGGGTACTGCTGGAAGGGACTTCTGCAGGTTGTCTAGTCCAACCCCCTGCTAAGCAGGTTTATCTAGAGCAGGTTGCCCAGGATATCTTGAATATCTCCAGTGGGGGAAAATCCACAACCTCTCTGGACAACCTGTTCCAGTGCTCGGCCACCTGCACAGGAAGGAAGTTTTTCATCATGTTCAGGTGGAATTTCCTGTGTTTCAGATTGTGCCCATTGTCCCTTGTCCTGTCACCAGGCACCACTGGCAAAATTCTATAACCATCCTCTTGACACCAGCCCTTAGGATACCTGTCTGCATGTATGTGGTTCCCTCTCAGCTGTCTCTTCTCCAGGCTGAACAGGCCCAGCTCCCTCAGGTGTTTCTCTCAAGAGAGATGCTCCAGTCTCCTAATCTTCTTTGTAGCCCTCTGTTGGACCCTCTTCCTTGTCTTCCTTGAACTCAGGAGCCCAGAACTGGACACAGCACCCCAGATGGGGCCTCACCAGGGCAGATTGGTGGGAGAGAATCACCCCTGTTCTTTAAAACAGCCCAAGTCACTTCAATGACCAACCTCTGCAGGACTCTAGCTGTTCCTGGAGTTCCATGGTCCAGCAGAGCTTACACTGCCACTGTTATGAGTTTAACAGCTGCCCATATTTTTAAAAGTTTGTAGAGTTCACAGGTTGGGCCAGTTGCTGCTGCCAGGGTGGAGTTCTAACTGTTTGCTATTGTAACCACCTGTGGTTTTCGTTAACTACCTGTCCTTGATGGTTAAGAATCCCCCTGCTGCTTCCTGAAGGATGGCACCAGACGGTGAAGGGAAAGGGACATCGAGTTAGCATGGAAATGACATTGGATCCAGCGTGCAATGGGAGAGACCCCTCACCAAACCTAGCCAAAAACCCTTAAAACAACGAGCCAACACAAAATTGATGAATCAAAGTGATGTCCAGATGTGAGGAACAGAATCTAGTATCCACCAAGACCCTTTTTACTCCTCACCCTAACCTAAAGATGTCAGCTAGGCAGAGGACATCAAATGTTGAACCAAAAACCCAGAGAATTTCCCAATGCTCCTGTTAAGACAGAACCCCCAGCTCTGCCCACAGACCAGTGGACACAGCCGCACTCTTCCTTCTTCTCCGAGTCACTCCTGGGAGCAGCAGCCGAGTGAGCATGGACCCATTGGTTCTCCCCACCCACGCTGATCACTGTTAATAAAGGCATTAAAAAGGAGAAAGGGCTCCTGCTCGTGTTTACTTCAGCCTCTAGGAAGATTGCTCCATGGCTTTGCCACAAAAGCCAGTTCTGTAGGGTGTAATCTCTGACTCCTCTCTGTCTTTCCAGTTGTGTTCACTTGCATGTTCTTTGCTTCCTAGGAGGGAAAAGGATTTCTAGGCTAGGAAAATGTCAAGAGAGCAAAAGTTTGGTGTATCAACTGATGATTTAGAGATCAGAGCCCTGCTCTGGAGAGGAAATGAAATAAAATATGGATTGGTTTCTGTTGGCATCCTTTTTATAGACCTCCTCCTACAGCATCTTGACAGTACAGTTGGGGTTTCAGTGGAATGGTCTCATAAAATAGCAAAGCTGACAGGACACTAGACTATGGAAGATATTTGTAATAAATACTAATGACCACTTGGGCTGTGAAAGATTCTGCATTTGACACTTACAAAACTCTTTACACACTCTTAGAAGTTACTGCAATTGTTATTTATGTCTCCAAACACTTCTTGAAGAAGACACAACCAAAAAAAGGGGGGAGTCTACTGAGAAAACTTAATGTTTGAGTGGTCTTCAATGAATTCTTTCTACCAGCAAAGAAGCGGTATCTGAAAGAGAGCTCTGTGGTTAGAGGAGGACAGGTCAGAGAAGCACAGAATGAATTAGCTTGGAGAGCCCCTCTCACACCACTGAGTTCAGCCTCTGATCACCACCCTGCCAGCTACACCACGGGGCACTGACTGGCACAGCCAGCCTGTCCTTCAACACCTCCAGGGACAGGGACTCCACCACCTCCCTGGGTGATCCAATCCAATGTCTAATCACCCTTTCTGTGAAGAAATTCTTCCTAATGTCCAACCGAAACCTCTCCAGGCACAGCTTAAGCCTATGCCCTTTCATCCTGTCCTTCCTTGCTTGGGAGAAGAGGCAGACCCACCCTGGCTACAGCCTCCTTCCAGGCAGCTGCAGAGGAGGTAGAGGAGGGGTGAAGGCATCCAGGTGTGGCGTACAGGGCTTGCTGACCTCCATGAGTTATAATTCCTTGGTTGCAAGGGTTTCTCACTTACAACAACTACTGGTGACAGTGCAGAAAAGGCATGAAAATTTCTCTTCATTTCGTACAGGACCAGATATTGGGGTGACTGAAGCCTTTGAATGAGAAACTGGATTACAAAGAAGATCCTGTTTTAAGGAACACCAAACACTAAAAAAATATGGGAAGCAGAATTGTCATCTATGCTGTGTGCATTAGTAAGATTTCATCTTGAGAACAGTCCCAAGTTGACAAAAATGGGAAGGGAGCTCATATCAACAAATGTGAGGTCATTATTAAGTCCTTGATGGTTTTAATAGGAAGGATTTGTTTTTCTTACTGAAAAACTACAAAGAGACTCAGCTTCCTAATGCACAGTTCATACCAGCTCATAATTGGGCAACAAGCAGATGACACTTGTAAGAGCTGAACTTCTCCTGTCCCCTGCAGGGAGAAGGCTGGAAACATAGAACACATGTCCAGAATATTGGCTCCTGGTGTGACACTGTGCTTCATTTGCTGTCTCATCCCATAGAGAGACAGCCACTTGTTCATGAATCTCTGCTTGCTGAAGTTATTCCATTAAGTGTTCATAACCTTCTGATAGAGTTATAGAATAGTTTGTGTTGGAAGGAACCTTTCCACCAGTCTGGGCAACCAGTGACAGTGTCTCACCATCCTCCTCACAAAAAATTTCGTTCTTATATCTAATCTAAGTAGACCCTCTTTTAGTTTAAAACCCCATTGTCCTATCAACAAGCCCTACTAAAAAGACTGTCCCCATCTTCAGCCACCCCATTTGTCTTTGCAGTACAGTTAGGTAGGTAGTGTGAGCCCTCATTGCAAACAAAGTGACTAAAAATAAATGTTTAAATTTCATGGATTTGAAGATTGTAACCAATTTTATGAGTGCTTGGGGCTTACAGCATTCTGCTGTAAGAATGAATATTGAATGAATGAATGAATATGACAAGAAAAAATATATTAAAATTTTCTTATCAGTAATTTCCACAAAGCTGTGCAACAGAGCAGGCGAGGTTTGCACCTAGAGCTTTGCCCTGACTAACCTGCCTTTGTACTTTGAAGTTTCCTCTGCAGTCTTGTCTGTCTGTCTCAGGCTACCTGATAATTCTGCTTCTCCAAGGGGAGCCAAATGCACTTCCTCTACCAGCTATAGCCTGGAGGGACACACTATCAACAGCAGGAAGCTGTGGGGATGACAACCAGAAAGAGAAGCACTAATGAATAAATGGGAGTGTTGGCAAGGCAGTCTGAAACACTGCTGCTAGCTGGGAGAAAGGGATAGCTGGCTTTGCCCAGCTAGAAGAGACAAAATGCTTGAGAGGTGTAGTTCCATTTTACAGGACCACCTCAAACTCATTACATTGGGATCAGTTTGTGCTAACACAACATTAGCAGAGACTGAAGAGTCCTCCATGATACAGCAGCAGCAGCAGCTTCAGTTCCTGTAACTCCTCCAACAGCACAATTAACAGAGGGAGCAGACCCAGCAAGATCCTCTTCCAAAACCACTGGCATTACAGATGCTACACAGTTTGCCTTAGAAATGTCTCAAGTGCAAGGTGATTTGGAGCAAGAGTTTTAGGAGTGTTGCTCAGATAACATTAAAGTGTTACAGCAGGCCCTGATTTAGGCATAGATTGATAAAAGGGACTTAAGTCTCCTTTTTACCTTCTGGAACCAAAAGCAGCACCAGGACCCAAGGTCTGGATAGAACTGCCCCTGCAGAGAGTCACTCTACTGAAAGAAAAGGTATTTCAAAACCAATGTCAAATTATTTGTATTTCCTGGGTTTAGGAGCTCATCTTGGAGGAGACAGTCAAAATTACTCCTGCTGCCAGCTGCAAGTGAGCATGAGTGTGTTTGGTCACGTGTAAGAAAAAGGAGCCAGTTGACAGGAGTTCCAGCACTGACAAGTCCTGGTTCATGCACCTCCTCAGGCTGGAACAAGGAGCCCATTTTTGCCCTGCTGCCCTGGCCATCTGCAGCACGGGCTCAAATGATCTTTACAGGCAGATTTGTGTGCAGGAAGAGAGTAAACAGCAGTTTGCCTAAACACAGGCATAATTATTCCAGCCACTCAAGGTTCTTTTGAGTTTTCTTCTCCAGCAGTTATTTCTACCCACAGTTTCCATAACTTTGGAGAGAAATCTGTTTGGTTTGCCCAGCTTCATTTGTAAAGAGAAAAATACAGAAAAAGCCACACAAGCAACCCTGAAAAGCAGCAAAAGACATCAGAGCAAACTTCTGAAAGGTAACTCCAGAGTCAATGATGAATTTGCATCTAAAATGGATATTGGAAACGTTCCTTTTACAAAGTACTTGCAGTGATTTGGAGTACAACTTGTGCCATAATTTAAAGAGTTCCACAGAAACAGCAATATAAGGTGATGCAAACAAAGTTACACATAGTGAAGAAATCACAAGTATACAAATGCATGGTAATAATCAAACACTTGGTTTAAAAACTAAAAAGAAGAAATACTTTGGTCTTAAGTACTTCAGTTCCTGAACTCTTCAGAAAGCCTTTTATCAAAAAGATAATATTTTTTTATACCATGTCAAGTATTAAGTGTTATTAGAGTAAAATATGATTTATTGATGGAAAAGTTAAAATAAAATGGAACATATCCAAGGATGGAAAGTGTTTTTCTGAGGGTTATTCCGTTTTGAAATAAAATAAAGAGGCTGAGATAATTTTAGGATTTCTCTCATAGAGTAGGAAGTACGTTTAAATTCTTTTAATTTTGCCTGGAAATTCAAGTTTGGATCTACTTCTCCACTTAATGCATCCAGGAGGGAGGGAGAGGGGGAAAAAAATCACGTAGCAAACTTAGAACTGAGCCGAACACTTAATCTCCCCTTTGTTAAACCATCCAGAACCTGGGCTGCAGCCCCCTGCCCATGGGGCAGAACGCCCCGGCCGCTGCAAGGGCCGCGCTCGCATTTCACCACCGGCAGCCCTGGTGAAGCCATTGCTGATTTACCGTCCCGTCCGCTCTGCTCACCTCACAAGTGCCCCCGAGGAGCGAGAGGAGGCAAACATGGAGTATTTGTCCTTTCCCCGGGCAAGATCCGACATCCCCCGCCCGCCCTGTCCCGTCCTGCCGTCACCCGGCCGGGATCGGGGCCGCCGGGCTGCCCTTACCTGCGCCGCGCCCTCCCTCGCAGCCCCTTCTCCGCCTTCCTTCTTTCCTGCCTTCCTGCCTTGCCCCTCCCGGGGGTCTCGCTGCCGGCCCGGGCAGTGCCGGGGCAGGACCCTCCGGCTGCGGGCCCGGGATGCGCCGCGGCCGCTCCAGATGTTGGCGCCGCCGCCGCTCCAGATGTTCCCCCGGCGGCCCCGCGGGGGGCGGGCGCTCTGCTCCCCGCCCGGCCGGGAAGGAGCCGGGGCAGAGCCAGAGGAAAGGGGAGAGGGGAAAGCGAGGGGAAAGCAAAGGGGAAAGCGAGGATTCCGCGGGAATCGGCGCTGCCCGCCCCCTCTCCTGCCCCGCTTTCCAGGAAAAGCGGCCGGGAGCCGGCAGGGCTGGCGGCCGGGGACAGCGGCTCCAAATAGCCCGGCAGGAGAGGAAAAATAGAAAAAGTAGAGACTCTTTGAGACGTACAAACCTTCCTTTGATCGCTGCATATAACAGAGGCCTTTTTTTTTAATTTACACACACACCGACAGCCGTGGCTTTCTCCACGAAAATGAGCACCCGTGGCTGTAATTCCTGTAATTTAGTAGGAATTTATGGTTACAGCCCTGAATCCAAAAGAAGAATGTCTAAAAATAAAATTGAAAGAACTAAACCACGGCTTTATTTGCAGATGCCATCCTGTAGTAAACCACGTCAGTGACATTAGAGAATCGTTCACAGTGGAACGAAGGGCGTCTCACACTGCACCACCTCTCTTACAGCACCAGCAGAGAACACCAATGGAGCCTCAAATATTTCATTGTGCAAAAATCCTCCTTTCAGGTATTCGCCAGGAAGTTGTGATAATCGGGTTTTGAAGCTCTGTTTAGGCTATGCCAGAAGACTCCCTTGACCCTTTTCCACCCCTGTCAGCATCAAGATCTTGTGTCACCAGATCCCCCTGTGGCTGCAGGAATAACCAAGCAGAGGTGCCACTCTCCCTACCAATAAATCACAACTTGGACTGAATTCTGAGACACCCCCCTCGAGTCCCCTAATTTAAGATTTCTACTTTCATGATCCAGAAGCTTTTTTTGTGGAAATTTGTGGGAGAAATCAACAACTTACAAGGATTAAAACTTTTTCGGACTCACTTATCTTCTCACGCAGCCGCAACCATGCCTGCTCTTTAGCACAAAGTGACACTTTCACTCTTAAATTAATAATACTCTAGCAAATACCCCTCAGCATCTGGCAGGCAGATGCCTTTGCAGGTTGGATGATGTAATGAGTACAGAGAAAAGGGCAATAATATTTCTCAGAAGGACCTGTAAACAATGCTTCAGAAATCCAGCCTCTATGAAAGCAGCTTTCTGATCTGAGTGACTTTTTCTGCATATTTTTCCAGACATTAGAATGCATTTTACATCACAACATTAATCCCTACCTAATGGATATCCTTCTCTTGCAGGAGAGTTTTCAGTTAGAATGAGTTTAATCATGCAGTAATAGTGATAATTGTAATAACCTCTTCTTCTATTTACCACTGGTTTGATGCTTGTCTTGGCAGTGGAGCAACAATCACTTCCTGGGATTCCTCATTTCCATCCACACTTAAAATTACTTAAAAGTCATTCTAAGTGACAACCAATGTTGCCAATGTAAAAAACTCCATCTAGCATCCCCAGGGCCCTGCAGGGATCCTGCCCTTCTGGGAGTCAGTGTGTATCCAAGTAATCACAGAGAAGTGCATGCATAAAATATTCTACAAAGCGGCTGGAGATTATGGAAATAACAAAACATCTTTTGCAATGTTTTTACCTAAGGTCAGCAGAAGGCCAACAGTTTTGCCACTTTTAGTCAAGTTTAGACCTTCCTTCATTTTGACCTTTCTCTGTTTGCCTTATTCCAAAGTTAGGAAATTAATTCAACACTCCTCTTGCAAACTTAGGATCCATGCTTGACACACAGACAGGGAATTGAGCTCTTCTCTTTCTGGAGGAACAGAGCAGCCAAACAGAGCATTTGTTTGGTTGTTCCCTGCTGATACTGAACATTGCATCTGAAGCAAGGAGCTAAAATATTATTTCATAGCAAAGCCTAATTGATGTGAGATGAATTTGCAAATAGTGCTTGATCCACTTTCCACAGGGGTTAGCCTAATGAAACATCACATGGTCAAATGCCTGTGGCTCCAAGACCCACAGGTCAATTACACTGCACTTAGCGTGGTGCCCAGTGCTTTTACTTCATCAGAGTTATCACAAATACCAGGCACTAACATCAGCCATGTAGTCACCCATCTATGCCCTGATCCAAATAATTCATGAGCACATTACAGACAAATTAGAACTGTAGATGTTTTAGGATTATTGTAACATCTGCATTTTGGCCCAGAGGGCAAGACAGCACCTGGGGGCAGGTGAGATGTTTTCAGCCTGGGCACTTGAGGGAACACTAGAAATCCAGACTTATTTCTGGGTGAAAACTGAAGAGAAATGTTGATCATGTTCCCCTAACACTTGGAATCCAAGGATTGTGCTGGCTGATTGTAGTTATCTTTGTAGCACCACACCTAATTTATGGCTGAGGGAGTGAAGGCCTCCCACCATATAAGTTAAAAGCAGGTTCAGGACCATCTGATGAAGGTGAAGAGCCATGAGTGTCTGGGACCTGGTCAGATGCATCCCAAGGGTCTGAGGGGACTTGCTGATGTTGTTGCCAAGCCACTTTCCTTCATATTTGAAAAGTCACAGCGGTCAGGCAAAGTCCCCAGTGACTGGAAAAAAAGGGAAACATTGTTCCCATTTTCCAAAAGGGGAGAAAGGAAGATATGAGGAATTCTTTACTCAGAATTCTTTACGGTGAGGGTGGTGAAACCCTGGCACAAGTTGCCCAGAGAAGCTGTGGCTGCCCCATCCCTGGAAGGGCTCAAGGCCAGGCTGGATGGGGCCCCGAGCAACCTGGTCTAGCCAAAGGTGTCCCTGCCCAAGGCAGGGGGGTTGGAGCTTGATGGTTTGTAAGGTTCCTTCCAACCCAATCCATTCTATGGCTTTATGAAATGTACCATAGGAGTGTGGCTGATAAAATAATCTCTCTCTGGATAGAGTGCCCAGAAAGCCAAACAAATAATTCTGGCCTTGCAAAGTTCATGCAACAACTGAATAAAGAGAAATCCATGCACTTGCTATGACTTCAGAAAAAACACAAATATTGACATTCTGGTTTTAATACAACTTGTAACACCAAAATAAATAAAAAGTGAATTTGAATACAAAGATCCACATTACCAAAGTCCATTCTTTGGAGTGCTATTAGGGATATTTGCTCTTGCATGGATTTTGAAAGTACAGGTTTAAATCTGCAAAGTTTAAAAATGCTTCCAGGCTTAATCCTATCATCTGGGGGTGGGGGGGGTGGAGAAGAAAAGTAGTTAAATCATACATGGAATTTTAAAGTTTTTTAATGTTAATAGTTACTAGCTATATTTATGTTGTCTGCTTTTTGGTTTTTTAGGAGTAACCCATAAGACCTTTGTAAGAAACTTTCAAAAGGAATATTTTTTCTGAGTTTTTATCCTATCCATGCAATGTTTCAAGCTGATTTCTAGCATATAAAAATGTATCCCCCTTATGAAAGTCTTTCATCTAGAACAACATGCAAAACCAGTCATGGTGATAAAAAAAAGTCAGCTTAACACTATCTGCATGAACAGAGGAACTTCAGGAGAATTTCCTGAAACAATCTGTAATTCACAGGTAATTGGCTATGGTTCAAGTTGCTCAGAGTCCTTTGAACTAGTCCAGCAATTTGGCACGGAGAATCTAGAGTAATAAAGCCAGAAATGCCAGGGGTAGTAACAGTAAAAACTTTCTCCCCAGACATTCCTATCCCTTTATTATGATGATGAAGAAAGGAGAAATCTGGGAAAAGCAGAAAGTAGTTTGCAGGTTCCAAATGTTTTTCTCCTCAGAGTTTGAAGCAAATATATCTCAACCCTGAGAGCTGTACAGGTGAGCTTGTCTGCAGTACTGTGCTGCTTTTGTGTAGATGCTAAACCATGACACAAATGCATTAAAAAATATTGAGCCCTGTCCCCACAGTGCCGAGCAAGAATCTTTACTTTTCCTTGTCTCATCAGGTATCAGCTAAATGAGAGAAAATATGATTTTAAAGCTGCAAATATCAACACAGAGCTCTGAAAATCATCTCTAAGAATGTGGAATGGAATTTCTTTTTTTACTGGGCTCCAGCTCACGATGCAAGTTTCGTGTTAGGAAACGAGAGATTATTCACAATGATGAAAATGACCTGGCGCTTTTTGATGAAGGACAGTCAGCAACAGATTAGTCAAGCAAGTTTACAAGATGTACCTTCTAAATAGCACCAGGCACTGGAGAGCTCATCTGGTGTGCTCACTCAGGGTCAAATATCAAGCCAATTCCTATCTTATCTGGGACCGGGAAACCTAAGGCAGGGAAAATGGAATAATCTACTAACAGGGCAGCTGAAAGAACTAGAAACTCTCCCTGCTTCTATCAAGTTCCTTAGTCACATCTAGGTGAGATACCTACATGTCTGGCTTATGGTTTCTTGCTTTTAGACACCTGGTAGGAGACATTTAGGTTATAGATTTATAGAAGCACCCAGCACTCAGAACAGCAAATGAAGTCCGCTACATCAGTTAGTTAAATCATAAAGTATTCTGAACAAATGCCAGAGCCAAAGGAATATTCAAAGAAACTTCATCAAATTGTAATAAAAAGTTCCCAGTTCCCTGGAAATAGTAGCTTCTCACCTTTAGGCACACTGTGGTGATAAATAGTCAGAGGCTGCAGGGAAGCCACCCCAGAAAACCTCATGCAGAAGCTGTCAGCTCTGAATTCAGCGCAGTGTCTGGGTGATAAATGGGGCTCCCAGTCACACACTTGGTCCAGGAAATGCAGAGACCAGCTTCATTCCCAGACACTGTCCTGGGTTTACACTGAATGAGGCACTAGCCCTGTGGGAAAAGTAGTATGCAGCCAAACAATTAAATCATGTCACATAATACGCATTGGGTGGGGGAAGGGAAAAGGGGGCCAAACCATCCCTCCAATTGCAGCCTTAGGTCTGGATTTGTCCAGCATTTAAGAGTTTAACTTTGTAAACCTGGGAGGGTTCTTTCCATATTTTTTAAAGTTGCGGTTTTATCTGGCTCATTGCTTTGTTAATTTTTGTTCTCCCAGTCTCTCTGGCTCGGTTGCTGAGGTTCTGCACGTACCTCGGGTGAGTCAGGAGAGTTAGCTGGGAAAAGCCATGGGGTGAACAACCCTCCAGACAGAGACACCAGGCAGAAAGAACAAGATGGGGAAACCAGCCAGTTAAGCAATGATATGAAAAACATCAGCTGTAGCCCAGCCTAGGGAGAAAGAGGGAAAAATGCTTTTTCAGGAGGAGAGGGAAAGTGAGAGCCGGAGCGCAGCTGTGGAAGGTGACTGTGGAGTGATGAGGAGGTTGGGAATCCAGTGTCACTGCCTGGGCATTGCCTGCTGTGACCCTTCTGCCTTGGCTCTCCTGCAGCACAGCAGGGAAATGTCCTCCTGCTTGCCATGTGTGGTTGTTGTACCAGTCTTCATCCCACGGAACACCAGGGCCATAAAATCTTTGGTGCACAAAAGCTCCCCCAATACACACATTTATCACTTACAGGGAAAAGAAAGAGCCATCTTTCTTTTGGAGGGAGTCCATCCAAGTCACAAACGGCTCTGTGAGCAGGTGCAGTATTCCCAGGGGACAAACACTTTCCCCTCAGTCCTCCCACCCAGCTCCTCACAGACAATGCCCATGTGTCCCATCTCACTAGGAAAGGGATCCTTTGGTCTCCTGGCTGGCTGTCAAGTAGGGAAACTGTGACCTCCCAAAATATCTGAATTTACAGAGCCCCTATGAACCCAAAACACCTCTACAAACCAGCTCACTCCCAAAGGCAGCTCTGGGCTCTGTCCCTCACACTCCTCCCCAGGGATCAGTGGAGTAACAACCAGACATCACAGGAAAAGTTCAGCCTGAACTCCTCACCTCTGGCATCACCAGCTCTGGGCCCAAGCCAGGCACCAAGTCACAGCTGCAGAGGAGCTTCAGCATTCATTCACCAGGGTCCTCCTCCTCTTTGCTTTAATCCAGGAGTCCAGTTGGCACTGCCACTTCCACAGTGCAGATTCCCACTTGTTCCTGCCTTTTCCCAAGATTTCCCACAGGATGGGAGTGTCCATCTGCCCATGGGTTAGAATATGTTGACCAGACACAATATTAAGCACAGGAGCTTGGAAGATGATGTTGGATACAAATGGGGTCACAGGCAATCAGCTGAGCATCTCTGTAGGAAAAGGCCACGGTAGGGAAGCTGGGGATTGATGGGAGAAGGCTGTTTCTAAGCAAGAAATTTGAGAGAAAGCAGAGAAACCAGAGGCAGCTTGGAAAGTAATAGTTGTGGCCAGGCAGGAGGAGAGAAACCCACAGTGCAGCACAGTTCTCCTGGGAGGTGCAGACATACAAATGCACAATTGTCAGCACATGTCTCTGTGTGTGTGTATATATATATATATGTGTGCATGTATATATGTATAGTGCTTATGTTATATAACTATGCATAAAATGTTATTTTGTACCTTTGTGAGCAGGCACAATACAAATGAAACTACCAACTAATTTAGTAAGCCAGTGATAAGTATAAAAGGAAAAGAAGGTAAATTCTGATTCCATGTCTCCTGCTGAAGTTCCCAGCCAAATCATCCTTTTTCAATTGCTATCAGCTTTGTTTTGACTTTCCTGTGACTTACTTTTTTTCTTTTATGAAATACAGTTGTTTTGCCTGCTTTTTGTTTCTTAGCAAATACATTTACTTGACAGGACATATGAACTGATGGTGCCAATGTATCCATGTATGCTTTATTTCGGAATAATCCCCCTGCAATTAGCACATTTGTATGTGCTTGGAAAATGAAGTTCAGTGTGGCTTTATGAGTGCAGACTGCCTCTACAATAACAGTTAGAGGCCAAGAACTGTAATTCACCTTACCTATGCAAAGAAGCTGAGTGTTTTAAGACTCCTGCTGTTCCCAAAGTATTGTAAATGCAGGCATATTGTAAATGCATTCTTCCCTGTGAAAGGGAAGAATGATGAGCAGGACTCTGTGATATCAGAAGGCTAATTAATTATTTTATTATGCTATATTATTCTATTTATATTTAATTATATAAAATATGTAATAATATAATATCATACCATAATATTATATATTTCATAATATTATATATTTATTAAATTATATAGTAATTAAATATATTAATTAACTCTATTGTGATATATTATATATTATATGTTAATATATTGTTAAGTATATGTATTATATTAATTACTTTATTATGCTATATTATTCTTTACTATACTATATACACTATATTACACTACATCTAAACTGAAACTGAACAAGAACTCAACTTGAATCAACAAAATCTCATTGTGGTCTCCTGACCAACCATCAGGACACAGCTTGCAGAGATTGGTCAAGAAAACAAAACCCTCACACCAGAATCCAATTACCAAATCCCTTCAAGTAAACGATCCTACATAATGCATTCCACTTGTGCATAAATACAGGAGCAGCAAATGAGATAAGAATTGTTTTGATCAGTCGCTTCTCTGCTTCTCTCACTGCTTCCCTCAGGTTCAGAGAATGTGAATCCCAGACCCAGGTGCTTATTTCTGTCCCACTGCCAGATGTACCCTCACAGCAAAGCCACCCAACAGGAGCACGTCCCTGCCCTTTGCCACGGGAGTTCTCAGCCCAGCAAAACAGCACAAACCTTCCCACATCCCAGACTCTGAACCAAACCAGCCAAAATTGGGGTGGACATGCCACCCATGTCCCTTAGTGGTTGTAGAGCACAGGCTGCATTTGATGAAGAGATGTTTTGAAATGTATTTTAAAATATGGCTTAATTTCAGCCATGCTGCCTGTGAAAAGTAGTTGTGCTGCTTATAAGAATAAAAACGCTCTTGCTTTTTCTCACAGAGAAGCTTCTGTCAGAATAAAACTGGGCTAAGAAATTATCTTTCCTATAGTAAGGACTGGGAGAGAGTTGGATCACAGGGTAAATACTGAGCTGACCACAGGGTAAATACTGCAGTTACTAATACCAGACTAAGCTCTGCCCTGGGTTTCAATGTATATTGATTTCCTTTTATATATAAAGTCATATTTTAACAACACAGGGAAAAATTTGACCACTTGGACCTGTGCTATTGATGACAGTTGTCTGCTGCTGGCACAGTAATTATTTTAGTCTCAAACTCATGCTTGCACTGGACTATAGCGCATGTTCTCACTTGGTATGGACAGACTCCCTCTGCTGGAAAATGAAGGTTATGAAGGTTATCTGGTAGATTAATGATTGCAAGTGAAAGAACTTGCAAACAATGTATTCTGTAGCAAATGTGCAATTTTGACTTACACTGTCCAAGCAATTGTAAAAATATTTTGACTTCTTCCCTAATCACTGGAATGGAGCTAGGAGGTTTTATCTTCTAAATTCATCTCTGAACTTTGTAAAAATTCACACCACTTACACTAACCTTATAAAGCACTAATGCACTGAGTAAAGTTTTGATTTCTCTTTTCTCCTGTATTTAGAATCAAGCCTTGAATAGTTCCCCTCTGTAATCCTAAAGGACCCTCTCTTCATCACAGAGGACAAGAACCTTACAGGTGCACCAGGACATGACATGTGGGACTGGCTGGTTTCTTTAGCAGCAAATTCTGAACGCACTGTTAAAAGCAAGTGAGAAAGAGCACTTGCAAACAGGATTTTAATGCAAGAATTCCTGTTATTTCTCAGGAATTTTAAGAGGTGGAGCTGGTATATTCCCTTCAGAAATTAAGATCGCTGGTCCAAAATATTTACTGGATCATTGATCTTAAGGAAAGGAAGGTTACTATTGTTAGATTAAGTCCTCTTATCATCAGAATAACTTCAGCAGGATCCAGGTCATACACAGCTTTACTTTTTTCCTAGAAGAATGTGTTATCCAGAGCTTTCTATTTTTACTTATTTGATACCAGACAAAAGAGTATTGAGATAAGATCTGTGTTTTAAAGCACCACTACAGCACAGCAGTTATGCCTGCTTCTCTCACTCCACTCCACCCCACCAAAGTGTCTCAGATGCCACCTACAGAGAGAATTTCCAAAGAGAGGAGGACTTGGTGCTTGGTGCCTTTCCTGATGTTATCAATATAGGCAACAACTAGACCACATAAATTATCTCTATCTCATAGAATCACAGAATGGTTTGGGTTAAAAGACTGATTGGTTCCAAGCACTATGCCATGGGCAAGGAACATTCCAACAGACCTGGTTACTCAGGGCCTCATCCAGCCTGGCCTCAAACACTTCCAGCAATGGGGAGTCCACAGCCTCCATGCACTTGTGAAAAGGAAGTCAGGCTTCAGTGGGAAGTGAAGACAAAGGGATGAAGAAATCCCTTTGAAATGCTCACTGATAGAAAATATTGAAAACATGAAACAGAAAGGGGAGTGAGCAGGAAAACTGGTGTGATTCAAGGGACCCATGAAGGAAATAGGAACCTGTGAAAAGTTCCTATTCAGATTTCTTGTAAGTCCCCTTTAGGTACTGACAGGGGCTCTGAGGTCTCCCTGGAGCCTTTTCTTCTCCAGGCTGACTAATCCCCAAAACTCTCAGCTTGTGATAGGTGTTCCAGGCCTGTGATCAGTTTGGTGGCTCACTTCTGGGCTCATCCAGCAGGTCAGGGTCTATCAGTTTGGTGGCTCACCTCTGGGCTCTTTCCAGCAGGTCAGTGTCTATCAGTTTGGTGGCTCACCTCTGGGCTCACCCAGCAGGTCAGGGTCTATCAGTTTGGTGGCTCACCTCTGGGCTCACCCAGCAGGTCAGTGTCTATCAGTTTGGTGGCTCACCTCTGGGCTCACCCAGCAGGTCAGTGTTTATCAGTTTGGTGGCTCACCTCTGGGCTCATCCAGCAGTCAGTGTTGTTCTCATGTTGGGGCCCCAGAGCTGAACACAGAGCATCAGCCAGCAGGGACTTAGGAGAACTGAGTGCTCCCTCTCTGCAGTGCCAGCTCTGAACTGCAGACATTGAAACACTCAGCTGCTTGCAGCTCTTTTGGAGCATTGTGTTCCACTTTTCCACAAATACAGCTATTTAAAGAATGACACACTCTGGCTGTGTCTGTGGCAGCTTCGGTGTGGCCCACCATCTTCACCTTTGGTCTTTCCATCAATGCAAAACATTGTAAAAAGCCATTAAAAATAATACTGAGGGCTCTCCCACCTTCTAAGTAGCATCTGGTAATACAGGATGACTGCAGCAGCTTCAACACAGTTGTATCACTTCTCAGTCACCAGCATTCAGGGTTTGGTCAAGATTCTCTACTCTCTATATTGCAAGTAACAGAAAATAAGGCCCTGAGAGTTTGCCCTAATGCCTCTTTATGAAAGCTGTGCATGCAGTGAAGTTCTGTGCTCCTGTCAGTCCCCAAGACACCATGAGAAATTGCACATGGATCCAAATCTTCTTGCTTCAACTGAAAAGAAATTTCTTATCACTCTTAAGCATTCTCAGCTCAGAATTGCTTTGGATTAAGAAACCACATTGCAGTGAGCACCCTGAGGGAGTGATGGACATTATGGTTGATGCCCATTGACCAGCTGAGACCTGGATTATCCTAATGTGAGAGTCCTTTTGTTCCATGCAAAAGGCATTAAAGTAGATGAAGCAGCTTTACCTGCAGCTGTGGGCATGTAGAATTTGGCACAATGGAAAAGGAATTCATGACTATATATTATATCTATCCCAAATCCTGGGCTAAACTTAAATTGCCAGTCCTGAACAGGTAAGAGCAACCCAAAATTAATTTGTTCTCCCTGAAAATCTTTTATTGCCGCTGGGACCACTAGCGCAAATAAATGCTCTAATAATTCCTCTCTGGCAGGCATAAACTTGTGCTAATCTGAAATCACTGTAGCTGCTTTCTGACAGACAGATTTCTCTGTATAGGAGTCCCCAGGGAGTACACCCACTATATTTAAAAAGCTCATGAGAAACTTTGAAGATGTATTTTGTGTATACAGGAAGAGCAGTATATCAAATGAGAGCCATTGCGTAATGGTCCAGGAAGGGCTGGTTTACAAAGGACCAAACCCTAGCATTCACCTCATATCACAGGATATGGCTGCAGGCAACCATGTCCATGAATCCTTCTGCTCAAGCTTTAGAGCAAAAAAAGAGTTCTTTTTTGATACTTCACTATCAGGAACAGTGCTAATTCTCCAGCCTGAGGAGTCTCTGTAGGGGCCTTGATGGCTTTTTGATGAAAATTCATGTACAACTGTCACAAGTTGGTTGGTCTTCTCAATTCACCAAAACTTTTGTCACTTTAGAAATTTTCTGAACTGAAGCATTTTGACAAGCATATAAGAAGGACAAGAATGCATATAGTATGACAGAATATTGATTCTCATTGTATCACTTCTTTCTCTTATTTTCTATCTGACCTCAGGGACAAGACACAGCTGAGAGAAATTATCTTTTTCCAAAGAACTGTAGATACTGAACTGGGATTCAGAGGGATCCTCCTAATAGGAGCAATAGCATCTGTCAAGCCAGTCTAAAACAGCAGTGAAAATTAAGATCAACATGCTACGAGCAATGTTTTCTTTGATTGAGTGGGTTTATTTTCACATTTGTTCTCATACAATTACCTAAAGCTCTGGCACAACAACTGCAGGCAGAGCATTCTTTATGAAGTTTGTTGTATTTCAGTGTTCAATTCTCTCATTGTATGACTAGATTTTGGCTGTAATATCTCTCTGGAAATATTTCAAGACCTGTCTGTTTACAACAGTTTTGGCAGAAAGCTGTGATAAGCTCAAAGTCCTGTGATTATGATTCATTGCTGTGTGAATAATTTCAGTTATCAAGCTTGATTATATCTCTACATGGTTTTATACTATTCACATGTACACTGGGTGCATTCAGAGCCAGGGCTGTGCTTACACAAATACCTTTTTTAGTGCTAAAGAACAAAAACCTGCCAAAGAATATTTTAATACCTTCCATCTTTAATATTTTATGGGTTTTTTAAATAGGTATTATATTCTTCTTCAGTTATGCATTGTGGTTATTTCATTTTTATTCATGCATTTAAATATTTCCTACTTTTTTCCCCAGAAAGGATTCTGCATTTACATAAATACAGCTATTACATCATTTTACCTGTGTGGGATATGGCATTTCATATACCAATACATGATAAGTTAGCCAGCACTCAAAATTGAATTCATCCTCCAAACCATGCTGCAATTAAACAATACCTGAGAAGCAAGCATAAATATTTTGCTTTGGGAATGCCCACCTGACAGATGAGGTAACCCCAACTGATGTCCTCTTCTCAGCCCTCTCAGAAAACATTGGGGTGCAAGTCTCTCCTGCTCTTGAAAGATTTGTATGTACCCACACCTTCCCTTCCCACAGGAGCACTTTCCAGCTAGCCTGAAGTGCTGGAAGAATTCACAGGGATAAGTGTTTCATCAGACCATGGTCTTCCACTTGTAAACACAGCAAGTTTAATATTTCCTTCATGGGTGCCTTGAATCACACCAGTTTTCCCGCTCACTCCCCTTTCTGTTTCATGTTTTCAATATTTGTTATTAGTGAGCATAGGGATTTCTTCATCCCTTTGTCTTTGCTTCCCACTGAAGCCTGACTTCCTTCATGGCCAGGGTTTGGACTCTGATACAACTTGCAGCCATCCCACTCTTGGGAAGCTCAGAAAAAGCAAAAGTGTTTGCCCAGGAATGGGTGTTTGTGCAGAAACTGCCTGCAGCCAGCCCCATTGCTCTGGGAATTCAGGGTGGAATCAAGGCAGTGACTATTTCTTATGTCATTTGCCACAGAACTAGTGACCTGCTGTGAGAATGGAAACCCTCTGGAGTCTTTCTGACAGAAATATCAGATGTGCCATTGCAATCAGATTCCTCTTTGGATGGTTACCAGCCTTCCCAAATGCCCAATTTCTTATGGAATACTTGTTAATTTCTGTGGAGAACGATTTCATTCTATCAAGCAAGATTCAGTCTACCCAAGTAATATTATTGCTCAGACTGGAAGGGACAGAGCTGGAAAGGGCTGCTGGTCTGATCAGCCGGGCTACAGAGCAAGGGAGGAGAACACTTCTGAGTCAATAGAGGGCATTGTGTGAAAGCTTGTGTGAAAAATTATTAGATTTATTAGTTTCCAGAGTCACACCATGGAGCTGATGGGCCAGTTCAAGAGCACATAAACACTTCCAGACTCTCCCATCAGAGAGATGGGATTTGGTGGAATACAGGGGAGCTGTTTGCGGGCAGAGCTGCCCTGGTGGCAGTGAGGTTTCTCTGTGCTTTCAGGGAGATGGTAACCAGCAAGCCAGAGGCAGCCACACAAGGCTCTCCCATTTTAGCTCTGTTTGGTGTTTTCTTTCCATCAGGTGTAGTGTACAACCAGCACATTGGTTTGATGAACACAAGCAAATTCTGCTGGGGCCTGTTGAGTTAACCTGTTGTAAAACAGGAGAAGGCAGCTGATGGCCTGAAATGCAGGCAAAGCTGATGCAGCCATGGCATTCAGCTCTCCCAAGATGGGAGGACAAGCTGCTACCTGAAAAGATGTACCTGAGAGGTTTTGTCTGAGGAGCTCAGACACTGCTGGCATGGTCATTTCTATCCAGACCTTCTGTAATGCAGTCTTCAGATTAGGGTTGTAAAGGAAAAGTATTTAAGTTTTGGCTGACAGAAGAACTTTGCAAAAATTCAATCTGGATTGGGAAAGACAGGAACAATGCATAGGAACAACATTTTTCCATTATTAGATTTATTAGTTTATAATACATGTTACCAGGCAAGAAGCAATTTACAAGCATCAGTAAGGATTCAATTGTTTTCTCATATATCCCCCAAAGCTCTAAACAAAAACACCCCAAACAACTCAATCCCTTAATGTCTATAAGTGTTACAAAGTTTTAAGGATGCCCTAAGCTTTTAAAGGGCTGAATATTCAAAAGTAAGGCTCTAAGGTAAATTAGTAAGATTTTTGTTAATTACAGAAAAATCACAGGAAGAATATCCATCAGACCTTGACTTTTGCTCATGACTTCATTACTCTTCACTCTTTTCTCCCTGTATTGTCCAAATCAGGCTTTCTCCATACTAGGCCTGGGAAGATTATTCCCAAAGAGGGAAGGGTTGTATCTGCAGAGAACACTGGCACTTTGAAGAGAGGGGAGCACAGGGGGATTGTGGGAGAGTGTATGTGTTTGTGAGCATGTGGAGATGAGATTTACACCCATGTTCAGGAGATCCTCAACCAGAGGATCAGCCTTTTCCCAGGTCCTGCTCACCATAGACAGCCAGTTTGGCCCAAATTCTGGAAAAGGAAAAAGTGTTGCAATGCCCCATCAGCTCCTTGAAGATATTCTATGGAAATATGGAGAACCAGAACATCTCTGGTTTTACTAGAAAATTCAGATGTTAATGAAGCAAAAGTAGAGTTGTAGCAGAAGAGGTTGGCAGCTACAAGGCAGTAAATTAGTAAAGGGAGAGAGGAAAGGTCACAAAAGAAGCAAGGTAATGAGGTGATGTTTAAAAAAGACTGCATATGGCATTCAGTGCCATGGTTTAGTTGAGGTGTTAGGGCATGGGTTGGACTTGATCTTTAAGATCTCTTCCAACCTAGTCATTCTGTGAATTCTGTGGGTAAAGCTGAGAGAAAGAACTAATTGTGTGAGTGGGGAAATGGGACTGAGGACATGGGAGAGGGCTGGGAGATGCCAGTGAAATGAGTCACACTGCAGAGTGACAGGAAAAGCAATGAGAAGTGAAACATCAGGGAGGTGTAGAAGAGAACATGGGCTTCTCTTAATTACATACATTTGGAGCTGAAAGACTGTCAGAGCAAAAAGATACCTGTTTTCAAGACAATTCTAAGTGAATGTCAGGAAGCAGTTGGCTGTTTATATGTACTTTTTTCTTCCCAAACCTACCAAAAAGCTTGTTTTCAATTAAAAAAGGAACATAAGGCTTTGCATGGCTCTGTAACACATAGGTGGTGGCCTCCTCTTAAAGGAATGCATCCACCACTGTCCTGCTGCAATGCTAAATATGCCTGAAATCCTCTTATGGTGGTTAATCTCTAACTTGGATCTTGCTACTGATACAGTCCTATGACAAAGGTCATATTTCTAGTGACAAAAGGACGGTAGTAACATGGTGCCAGCAATGCAGTTGATTTTACTTTTATTTTACAGCTTAGGGGTTATTCTACCTAACAGGCTGCTTCTAGTCAAAACAGAACACAAATGCTCCCTCTGCTCTTCAGGGGGAGTGTTAAGATGGATTTTCTCAATGCATTCTAGCTGCCTGTGGATACATAACCTTTCTGAATGCTTGCTTGTGATGGAAACTGTTCACTGTGTTTTGCAGGTACTTCTGAACTTTCAGCTTCGTCCCGCTCTCTCCTTGCCTCTGATTTCTCTCCCATTTTCTTATGAGACTTGCTTTTTCTCAAATGCAATTTTTCTCTTTCTCGTCTCTCTTTTGCACCTTCAGGTTGCTAAAAGACAGGGAAAAAATAGCAGGGAATTAAAAGAGATTCCTACAAGAACAACAACAACAAAAAAGCTCATTATTTCATTTCACTGAGTAACAAAATGTTCCAGTAACTTCCTCACCAAGATCAGCTTTACCGTGATGGGCTCAAATTCAAGGCCCAAGCCAGTCACCCTAAAGCTCAGCAAGAAGCAACACACATGCTTTGATTTTACTCTGTATATGATAGAAGGGCCACAGGCTCAGTGCACTTGAAGAGGAGAGCAGACAGGAGGGAGAAAGAGAGGGGCTCTGAGATTTCAGCCCAGACTCCATGTTTCTGCTCTTTCATGTGATCCATCTTCACATCCCTGATGACTTCTCAGTGCTGGCTGCAAAGACCTCACTGAAAACAAGGTCTGAAGGGTTCTCAAAGACACATTTATATGAGAAAAGCAATATGCAGGGAAGGAGATGAATTACCTTTCCCAAAGTGTTCACCTGTCTGATCATGGTGGTTTGAATTGCACCCACACAGCTCTGAATGCAAAAAAAAATGCTCCATTTGAAGACACAGGTTTAAGCCCAAATTTCCTTTTAGATCTCTGACCTATTGCTCAGTTCTTTGAGATTCACAAGTCCTTCACATCTCCAAACTACAATTGTGACTGAGGGAATGGCAACAACTTGGTCTTCTTGGAAAACATTAAAATACAGCTCAACACATCCCACTGCTGATTACAGAGGGGCACTGGAATCCCTGCTTTTAGCTGGAACTGCAGCCATAATTAATGCATTGTGCTCACTATACCTAATCATACATCAACTACACTACTACTCACTACTACACTACTACTCATAGACTTTCTAGCCACAGGCATTTTTGAGAAATTATAAATGATATACCAGACAACCACTGGCGAATGCTGGCACATGAGGCAATGTAAATTTCCAAATGAAAGCAATTGAGTAGTTCCTGAAGAGGAAAAAGAAGATTAGGGAATGCCCTTGAAATTTTGACCATGGTGTAACAGTGCTGTCATCATCATAATTCTGCATATTCTTAGACAATTGGTCATGCAAGGACTATAATTATGGGACTGATCATGTAATTATGCTGCCTATTGAAAAGAAATTTTTCCCCTTCTTTTGCTGTGCAAAGAGAGTTGAAAACTACTATTCCATACAAATTGTCAGTGTCAAGAACCTGGAACAAAAAAAGGATATTTCCTTCTGTGGCTATTTGATGCTAATGTCAGAGTTATTCAAGCACAGCTCTTTGAATGGAGTGACAATTTGATGGGGTTTTCCTGATACTTAAAAGTGAGTTGGGATTTATTACCCTTTCTTCCATTGCAGGAAACAGCAGATACTATGCATCATAATAAAAATATATTAAAGTCTAGATAAAAATTGGCAATTGGCTATTTCATCAACACACACCAGACAAAATGCTCACGGCTCTGGACAGAATGATGGGGAGAAGGATGAAATGGGCAGAGAAGCCCCTGCATGCCCTTGCAGTTAAAATATGTTCTACTTACAGCAATAGCTGCTGCTGCAGCTGTGTGGTGACAATGCAGAAAGCAGATGGATGGGGTCCTGAGGGTAAATGAGAAGCCTCTCAAACACTGCAGTGTCTGGCAGTGTTATAGACAACTCCACATAGGTTAAGTCAGGTCAGCAGCTGTGAAAAAGTGAGCTGGGTCTTGCAGCAGAAGTGAAGCAAACCTGGGTTTGTATTGTCATGTTTTGTGGCCACAGCCATAGAAACCTCTGAAAACAATCCCTCATGAGCCAGTGTGGTGTTTCATTTTGAGGATAAACATTCCTGAATAAGCCTGGACAGTAACACCACATCAAGAATCCTCACACTAATAATACAACTTTAACCTGGTTTGTGCTACTTGTAGTCATTTGAGACCATATAATATGAGAAATTCCAATTGGAGTTTATTTCTGCACTTCCCCCAGCAAAGTCACAGCAATTACACAAAGGATGAAGCTGACTTGGTTGGTTGGGCTTTTTTTCTTCTGCAGTGATCTTATTACTTACCAAAGAAACGGAGCGTTTGCTTTTGAGATGCAATTGCTTTTCAAAGGACTCTGCAAATTCCTGAATGGAGTTTGATCTCGTCTCTGGACATGAGCTGTCTGCTGAAGGTGTTCTGCTTGCCTTCCTGTGGCAGTGACATTTGACATCTTGGTCTTCTTGAAATTCCTTGGAGCCCCTGAGGTGGCCTGAAGATGAGCCCTTGGCAGAAGCATGAAGTCGTGTTGTATGGAGGGAGGAAAGCTTGGCCTGAAAAACAAAAGGTCTTTGTTGATTATTGAATAGCAAAGCAGAACACACAAGGCAGATTTTTTTCTGCCACAGACACTCTCCCAAACAGTGGTGCAAAGTGAAGGATCCTCCCCAGAATTCTGTATCCTTATTTTTAAGTGTAGGAGAATCACATTACCAAGAGCTTGCTTTCTGGAGGCAGCAAGGGTAGAATTTCCTATTATTCCTGGGTTTGAGGATATAAGTTTTGGCACACAATGAACATTTCAAATATAAAGTGTGCTGGATCCTCTTAGTGTTCACTGATACAAAAAGGAACTCAGACTCCTCATAGCCTCAAAAACTCAGGCCTTGCACCTGGTTGCAGTTTCTAGGCAGGACTCTCAAAAAGCAATACCCAGCCTTTTGTGGCCAGATGAGTCAGGTAAGAGGTCTGACCCACGAGTGCTCCAGGTCTTATCAGCTGTTTGAGTTTAGAGTGTGGCAGCAAGCATTTCTCACCTGGTTCTGTCAAGTTTTCAGCATGGTCTACATGCAGACAAGCTGCTTTACTGCCCAACTTTGAGTTTTCTACTGGTTTTTTGGGTACATTTGTCTTGAACTAATGAAGAGGCACTTTCAGGGTACTAAGGGACACATCCCAAAAAAAGAAGTAGTAGGAAACAGACTTCTACACTTATATTTGCAGGACTGAAGTCAGAATGAGTAGATAGTTGTTAGGTTTCTGTGTGATTCAATTTTCCAAGGCCTGGCATGCAGATAAAAGCTATTGATCTGCATCAGCTGTGTTTAATTGGATGCCTGCAAAGGAGATAAAACTGATACAGAACTACTGTGGCCTGTGCAGTCATAAATTGGTGATTGTAGAAAGGGACAGACCTGTAGAAGAGAGATGTGAGAGGACACCCCATAGCTGGGGATATCCTAAACCCTGTTGATGATTTTCAAGATGAAGATGAACACAGGTAAGATGCAGATGGTGAAAATTGTGAGAGATGGGAGGTACTGAAAATTACACCCCTGCAGGTGTCAGATTAAAGCACCCCAGGCACCCAGCTGCTGGCATACATTTTTGAATGCATATATGTTTTGGACATTATGAGGAATTTCTCCACAGAAAGGATGATGAGATATTTGAATGGACTGCCCAGGGAGATGGTGGAGTCCCTGGGGGTGTTTAAGGAAGGACAGGACATAGCACTCAGTGCCATGGTCTAGCTGAATGGTGGTGAATTGGTCAAAGTTTACAGTCAATGATCTCAGGGGTCTTTTCCAACCTATTTGATTCTGGGACTCTGTTTTGTATAAGACTGGTGCAAAGCCTTCAGCTACAAAGTAACCCTGAGAAGTTCTGCTGGCTTTATGGGAGCTGTGATTGTTTATAACAAAGGAAGGTTTATCCCACCAGTTCTGCAATGCTTTCTAAGAAAATCCTTACACTCAGTGCAGGGTTTGTGGTGTGTGTATTGGTTGTTTTGTTGTTTTAACAAACAGGGGAAAACTAAAGCAACTGGGTGTAGTGCTCACATGAATCTACAAACTTTGGACTGCAAAGGACCTGAAATATGTCCTGCAGACAACTTCATTCACTCTGAAGTTGTGTGCAGGACATATCCCTGCTCCTATAAATGTACTGGCACAACAAGGACCAATGCAGCCTTTCTCTGGATAGAGAGGCTGTGCATTCATATGGCTGTGGCTGCATCACGTTACACAGGCTTGATGAGAGATGCTAAAAATAATAAATCTTGCACCTGACAGAAGTACCTAATATTTGAAAATACATGGTACTGGTTCCATTTTGTTTTCCAGGCATAAGCTTACTATGTCCAGTATTATGGACTGCCTCTGAGAGTAGTGTTAATGATTTCTGCTGTAGTATTTTTACTTTGGTTTCAAACCAGTCAATACAGCTGCAAATTCTGTAAGGTCATATCGTATTGTTACTTTAGAAAGCATCAAACAATCACATTGTGCTCGAGGGACAGGAGCACACATGCCATGCCAGGCTCAACAAGCTAAATGTCTTCTCTGACATTTTAATGGCATCAACATATATTCTTTCCTGGAAATAAAAGTTGTCTCATGGTAAAAATCACTGGTATCTGTTCCTAGAGGGTTTGGGAAAAAAAAGCCCAAACCAAACACAGGAGGACAGCTGAAATGGGGGATTGTGTTCTATCAATCTTGTTTTGCAAAGACTGTAAATGTTTTCTTTTAGTAAGACATTACTTTTTAGTTTCCTTTCACAGATAGAATTACAGTTAAGCCCTTAGCAAAAAGACTGCAGTTTACCTACTGGTATGGCAGCAATGGTCCAGAAAAGGGACAAGCTTTCCTCTGAAATGCCCATCTGCCTCAGTGGGCCAAGGGTAGAGATACACCAACAGGTCTATGCAATCATATTGCTGTGACTGTGCTTTCTCTCACAGTGCCTGTTCATGATACATTAAATTCTTCACTATCAAAATGAGGATTTTTTGCCAGTAATGGGAAAGCCAGAAGCACCAAGGGATCTCAGGGATTGTTTGTTATTCCCACTAGTACTCCTTTTTTCTATGTTGGGCAAAGGCAACCCATGTTCAGTGTATCTATCTACAAAAGAGCTAATCTTCTGCTAA
Source organism: Zonotrichia leucophrys gambelii (assembly GCF_028769735.1). NCBI lineage: Eukaryota > Metazoa > Chordata > Aves > Passeriformes > Passerellidae > Zonotrichia > Zonotrichia leucophrys. The sequence continues at coordinate 100,339,162 of NC_088169.1, forward strand.
TTGCCAATCTCAAACACACAAAAGGTACACAAACAAAAATACTTCACACAACAAAAACTGTTGTCAGTATAACTTGTCTTATCTCTTTCTCAGTTTCTGTTGTAGACAAGTTAATTGTTTACATCTTTTGGGCTTGATCTGAGAGCTTGCACAGCTGTCAGTAAGAACATTATTCTTCAGTGTGTCAGCACAAGTGTTCATTGTTTGCTGGAGTTCACACAATGACCCGAGTATTTTAGGGATATTTTGGAACATCTGACATTCAGATGCTCTCCCATGGCTTCATTCCCTTCCGAGAAGCTTACAGACAAGCATATATTTCTTTACAATATTTTGGTCTGGCCTTCAATTGGTCTATAATAACAACATTGTGGTAGATGTTCAGTTTAACGTTTAGTTTAAATTAAATGTCAGTAACTTCAACAGCAGTCATTTGTTCTGCTGCCACTCCTAGCAATTTTCTCCAGTGAGCAACAATGTCTGTCTGAAGGTGGATCCATGTATAAGGCTGTAAACTTCTTATCAGTTCTCCTTTGTCTCTAATCTTTTCCTTACAACATAATGTCTGGGAGGTAAGATATGTTCTAAACCTAAATGATGTAGGGTAACTGGAATGTGACAAGGAAAGTCATAGCTGGAGGCTTCAAAAAAGGTATCACAGTTCATTTGTCTAAAGTTTGCCAGAGGAACAAGTTAAATAAAGGAGATGGAAACAGCTGACTTAATTATCCCCAGGCAGCTTTTGCATTTAGTGTTGGCCCACAGCAACACACAGAGCTCTGAGCTTTCCAGGACAGTGGAATTACATGTTGTTTTAGCCTGACAGATTGCAGTTACGTGTTTTAGCTTGACTTGCAAGTGACCCCATGTAGGATGAATATAATTTTGTGTTCCCCTCTGCAAAGTGTGAATGACAATAGCAAAAGCATTTTGCAAAGCTCATTTCAGTGGTGTTTGTGAGGTATACAAATATACTGGGAGAGGGAAAAAAATGAAAACTGTTGTTAGTTTGGGAGTTATTCTTCAAAGCTTTATCCATACTCAGGATGGGGGCTGTACCATGATAGGATACCACAGGAGTTTTTGTCTTTAAGGTGGAAGCAGTGGCTTGGATGTCTCACTATAACACAGGAAAAACTACAAAGACCAATACAGCACTTTGGAGCTGAAAGTGGTTTTCCAGCAGAACCACCTTTTGTGCTCCCTGAGAGCACTTTACAATGCAGCATCAAAGGCTGGGGGTGCTGAAGCAGTTCCCATGGGCAGGACTGCTCTGCTGCTGGTGCCCTGAATAAAGCCTTGGATATGAGACCAAGTGGGCTGGCAGGGCTCTTTTGGCAGTACCCTTGCACCTGCACAAGGAGCTTTTCCCAAAGCTGTGCCAGAACTTGCTGACTTGATTTTAGACAGTGGGGTTATCTCAATTTTCAATGTTGAGACAGAAGAAAGACTACACTGTGACCCTCTGTGGAGGTTTTAGCTTTCAGAAGAGATGCACTCTAAGCTCAGTTATTATTCCTCCTGATAATTAGCACTGTTCTGATAAAATGAATACAATATTTAAATAATAGTGCCAGTGTTTTGAATCTTACAACAGTTATAATTTGCAATAATGAATCTTACAGTAGTTATAATTTGGAGTAACTGTGCAAAACCCACACATCCAGATGCAATAGCTCTCAAGTTACTGTTCTCAACAAGGAGATGCTCTTTCTGGAGGTATTTACAAGGCATCAGTAGTGCCCATTTGTTTAACTTCTGGCTTTGGTTAGACAAAATGTACTACCGCTCTTTACTACCAACTACTCAGCTTCCAAATCAAGAGTTCATTTCAAAATGTATCTGCAAATTATAAAATCCCCAGACAAATACTCCTGTCTCATTCCTCCAGTCAACATCTGGCACTGAGAAATAAAGCAGTTAAAAGTTACAGCCTCTATATGAAACCAGTGGAGCAAGACAAATTTGTGTGAAGCATTAATGTAAAGGTCAGATGTAATTAAGTATACACAATATCTTTAGCTTGTTAAACAGTAACATCAAAAAGTCATAGTCTTTCTGTCAGCTAACTTAATCTAAATTCAAGGTATGGATTCAGGAATGCAAGTATAGCAAAGTGTGTGAATAGCTATTAGCTAACTCTTTAAATAGCTTTTGAACAAACAGAATACAAGGACATGCTAATACAGACACAAATATACAAGATGTGTTCAGCACCTTGCTGAATGGAAAGAGATTTAAAGTGCATTCTTACACTCCAGTTTCTCTTGAGGCTAGAGAAATCACATATGTATGGATCTCTGAGTGAAAAAAGTAAAATACAGTAAAATTAATTAATCTCCTTCCCCTCCCATTAATAAATGTTAAGTAATCAGCATTTTGATGGAATACAGCAGCAAAGCTCTAGCTCAGTCTGTCTTGCAATCTGTGGCTGAGGTGAGATATAAGAGTAAATAACAAATGTGGCTGCTCAGACCAGAAGTTATGAATGAAGGTTATCTCTCCAGCCTGCCCATGAATTCAAAGAGGGAGGAAGTGGTTTTGGACTCGTTGGTTTTCTTAGCCAATTTTTTTTTTGGAAATGAAAAATCCCACAGCTTAGAACTTGACAGCTGCAGAGAAGAACTTGCAAGGTGGAAACATAGAATGGCACAAAAAAAAAAAGTTTGGGAAAGATTATCTGCTCCTCCCAAATATATTAGCATTTGCTTCATTGTAGCCATAATGATCTAAGGATATAGGTAAAAAATGGTTTGTAAGGAAACATGGTATCTTTGTTAAGACAACTGATGTAGTTGGAAAAAAAAGGAGACAGGTTAGTCTGGGCCACCTAAATGTTCTTTTAAAAGCTGAAATGAAGGAAACAATCTTTGAATAAAGAGAAGACTATGAACAGTTTTCAGTTTAACCCAATTTTGATAATCACTTAGACAGTTGTGTGTGGCCTTCTGCACATGAACCTGCTCCTTTCCCAACTGTTTGGGTTTCAGATTGTACTTCTACCCTAAAATCTTACTTCACAGTTTAGTAAGCTTTGTAATGTGTTGTATAATTGTTTTCAGAGTCAGATGTTTTAAAACAGGAGGGACTGCGTCCTCTAGCTTAAAACAGAAGTTACATTTACCTGAAAACATAAGGTAAGTCTCAGGTAAGTCTAAAGGGTGAAACTTCCTGGAGACAATATAGTTGCATAATTACGTCAAAACCCTTTTAATACATATGGATTTACACAGTTTTTTGCATGAGAACAGCCTTGTTAGAGGCAGTCTTTATGTATGCAGGTGCAAAATGTTTTGATGTCTACCAGGTTGTGCTGAGCAGCCAGAACAACACTGTAGCACATAGTTAGGCAGCTATTACACATTTCTCCTTACATTTCTGGCCCTATCATCACTTTTCTTGGAGTTTGCCAGTTTTCTGTATGCCAAGATCCCAGAGCTTGACCCTGTCAGACAGCTACACTTAAAAAGCAACTAGCAGCTACCAGCAGGAGCTGAATTTACTTGGCAAGGTGTCCCATACTCCTCATACATCCCTGGAGCTGTGCCTCAGGGGATGGAACTCACATTTATACATACACCAGTGCACACACAGAGAAAGCTGCACACAGCTCTTACCGGCAGGGATGCTCTCCTCTCACTCCAGAGTTGTGGCTGACGTTTCTTGTGGCCTCTGCCTTCCTTCTCCTCATCGATCAAGTTGTGGCCCCAGAAGCTGCTCATCCATTTTGCAAAGAAAATATCATCATCTTCATCATATTCCATGCACAGATGCTCCAAATTTGGAGGAGGGGGGGTCTCCCAGCCAGACAAGGCAAAGCCAGACAGAGGTGAAATTCCGCCACCAAGCCAGTAGCTCCACACTGTTCTGCCAACAAAGGAAGCAGACACACAGTTTCAATCACTGTTTCTGCACTCCCTCCCCAAAACCCGTCCCACTGCAGCCCCAGGCACTGTCTAAACATAAAGTCAGCCCTTTCTCATCTCTTTTCAACTAGGTTTCCTTTAACCTTTCCATTGCAGAGATGTCCAATATGACACTGCCCCAGGGGGTGGGTGGCAGGGCTGGGGCTGCTCCCTGTGCTGCTCTGAGTGCCCCAGCTGTCAATACCAATGCAGAATTGCCCACAGTTACATGCCTGCAGGGGGCAGGCCCAAAGTGGGCTTGTGACTTTTGAGAAGCAGCATTGACATATTGATGTTGGTCAGAAACTGGCTGGCTCTGTGGGAGGGAGCACAAATGGCCCACTCTCTCTGCTGGTCTCTCTCGTCTGACTTCTGTTACCTCAGCTCTTCCTTCAGTATTTCAGAAACATCATCTGCCTGGGTACAAACACTTCCTAATGCAACTGCTCATTCATTTTTGGGTTATGACAGACAGTGAAATTTTGCAGCTGCTGCTTTTCACCTGGTGATTTCATCTGCCATATCGGGGGTATGGGAGGCCCTGCCTCACTTGAATGCACTCAGGGTAAAAATGTGCTGGTTCCTCCTTACCAGCCCTGCGTGTAAACCATACAGGCCTTGCCTCCTCCACACAACAGAGCAGGGCCAGGGAATGAGTTCTGGCCCTCAGACCAAGTGTCTAAACTGAGCACATGTACCCTACGCGGTGTCTGTGCTGAGGGTCTCCTCCAGGCTCCGTACTGCAATTACTGCACTGTGGCCGTAATACTTTGTTGTCATTTTTACGCCTCCTTTATTTAAAAATCTCTGATATAACACAAAAACTGTTGTGGTTCATGAAACTGTTGTCTGCATGGTATGAAACTGGAAGATGTGTTATGTGCTTTGGGCCTGCCAGGAGGACAATGAGGGCTCTGAGGCTGTAGAGCCTGTTGGGATGGTGCTGGAAGGCTGCATGGCAGGAAGAACCCAAATTGAACTTCTTACTTGTTGCCACATTTCTCTTCACAGAGAAAAGCAAGGTACAATTCTTCCCAAGAATAATTCTGGGTTTCACATTCTCTGAACCTCAGAGAAAGAAAAAACAATCTCATTTACTGCTCCTGTGTTGTTCACAAATGGAATGCTTTGTGGAAGATTGTTTACCTGAAGGGAATTGGTAATGGGATTCTGGTGTGAGCGTTTTGATTCGTTGAACAATTGAATCCAGGTGTGTGGGTTGGGATTGTTGGCAGACAGTCATGAGGTGCTGTGCAGTTGAGTTTAGATCTGCTTGGCAGATTCAGTTTAGATGTAAAGTAATAAAATGTAAATATAATGTAGAATAATATAGTACATTAAAGTAATTAATTAGCCTTCTGATAAGATGGAGTCCTCCTCATCATTTCTCCCTTCCACAGAGGTGGTCTTGTTACTGTACTTACTGGAAGCAAACCCTGGTGTGTGCTGGTGCTCTTCTGGTGCCCAGATGTTGCTGTGGAGATGCTGGTTGCTCTTGGCCACAAATATGCCAAAAAGCTTGCTGGTAATTTGGCATTACAGAGAATCAGTGGTCCAGCATTAAACATTTTCCTCAACCTCTTTAGAACGACAGATGTAGCTACAAAACTCCAGTTTCATTCATGAGGGTGTAGGTGTGAGGTGTGAGTACAGTGTAGGACTGTTCATTCCCAACAACACAGGTGAAGGGAATGGTTGCTCAGGGATGTCTGTGTGCCCAATTTTACCTTGTCCAGGGCAGGAAAGAATGTAATTAGCAGAGTGACCTGAGTGCATGGGTGTGCAGATGGTATTGTCTCAGGTGTTCTGTATAAGAGCTTGGGGACCCAACCATGCCTGCAGCAGCCTGGACAGGAGCAAGAGGGATACCTGCAAAATAACACAGTAAGGAGACACCTGGAGCAATGAAATGGATGTGTAGGATGATTTCTAGGTGGGGAAGGACCCTCCTGGCCATATTCAAGCAGCCTGAATTTGACTTATATCCTGGTGGCCACCCATCTGTGCAGGCAAGGCACACCTGAAGGCCTGCAGGAAGCATGATGTGGGTGGAATTGAGGCTGTCCCAGCAGGAATCTATTGACCTGTTGGATACGTATTTTCTATTGTGAGGTGACAGGGAGAACAGGGAGAAGGGTTGTCCCACAGCTTTGTCCAAATATGCTTACATACATAGTAATAATCCATCAATTAAAGGACATTTCTCAAGTTGTTTGCTACCAGGCATGCAGGCACACTGACTAAGAGTGCAGCAGGGCAAATTTTAGTTGGGATCCTGAGGTGTTTGCTTTGCAATCTTACTGTTGTTTTTATTTGCAGCCCTTTTTTCTTCTGTGCAATAGGTCTTCTCACATTTCCCTCCTACCTACAATGAAAGTTTTGCATGAGATGACTGGGGCTGATTGTAAAAACATACCAAAAACAACTCCTCTTCATCTTCAGCTGAATGCTCCACGGAAATAAGTGGAGACAGGAACATAAGCTTCCTCTGCCTACAGGTAAGGATTTTAACTAGGCATAGACACACACATGAACAAAATTCCAGTATTACATATTAAATTATTTTTATGATAGATTCAATTAATAACTGGGAAGAAAACATGAAGATTTAATTTATAACAAGGATTGCTCCAAAACTCTTAAGTACAAAGTCCTAGAAAGTTTGAATCAGCCACATTAGCTGAAACTTCACAGAATTAGAGAATCAACCAGGCAAGGTTGGAAGAGGCCATAGTGGATCATCTGGTCCAACCTCCCTGCTCAAGCAGGGTCATCCCAGAACACAGGGTTGTATCCAGACACGTCTGGAATGTCTCTAGTGTGAACATCCGTGTTTTATGATTGGCTTTTCGCAAATATTAAAATTAGTATGTGTTAGAAAGTTTTGCTGTATTTTCTTAAGTAGTGTGTTAAACACAGTTTTAAGTTATAACATAATGTTAAAATAGAAACATGCTATGTAAGATACTTTTTTTAAAGAAGGAACTTGCACTGAGATAGCAGCCACAGGACACCTAAATCTTTCAGAGAAAAATAACTTATTGCCTCATTATTAGAAGAAACAAACTTCTTCCTGTCTTGCTCAGCCCTGAAGAGGCCGTCAGGATTCAGAGGAAGAAGTTGACACTGACCAGACAGAATCATTTGTTTGAATGGAATTTATGCACCATGTATAAAGTGTATGAATATGCAACAGGCATATTTAAGGATTTTTAAAGGTTAATCCTCTGTTAACGTGTGTCCTTTTTCAGTCTCATTTTGCCCAGAAAGTGGTAGCCTGACTGTCGGTAACTCTTTGTTCCTATTGTCTCGTGCTGTCCTCAATCTCAGTTGTTCAAATTTTTATTACTCTAATTGTATTACTATTTTTATAACCATTTTATTACTATAAAACTTTTAAAAATTTAAAATCAAGTGATTGGCATTTTTCACATCTAGCGAGGGAAACTCCACAACCTCTCTGGACAACCTGTTCCAATGCTTCTGCACAGTAAAAATTTCCTCCTCATGTTCATGGAACTTCTGTGCATCAGCTTCTGCCCATTGCCTCTTGTCCCATTGCTTGGCACCACCGAGAAGAGCCTGGATCCATCTTCTTGGCAGCCCCTCTTCAGGTACTTGTGATATTGATGAGGGCCCCTCTCCGCCGTCTCTCCTCAAGGCCGAATAGGCCCAACTCCCTCAGCCTTTCCTCCTCTTTAGAGTCCCTCAATCACCTTCGCTGCCCGCTCCCGGACCCGCTCCAGGAGCTGCATGGCTCTCTGGTACTGAGGAGCCCAGGACGGGACACTTCTCGTGGGAGCGGCTCAGACCGCCTTCGGCACTTGTGAAAAATGCATGTATTTTATGATGGGCTTTTCACAAATATTAAAATGAATATTATATGTGTTGTGCTGGAAAGTAATGCTGTATTAATTATCTTAAGTACTGTGTTAAATATAGTTTTAGGCTATAAAATTTGTTAAAATAGAAACTATGCTGTGTAAGATGCTTTGTTTAACAAGAAGGGCTTGCAGCGAGATAGCAGCCACAAGACACCTAAATCTTTCAGAGAAAGGGAATTTATTGCCTTTTTATCAGAAGAAACGAACTTCTTCCCGCCTTAGAGGCGCTGTTAGGATTAGAAGGAAGAAGCTGACGCTGACCAGACAGAAAATATGTTTGAATGGAATTTATGCATCATGTATGAGCTGTATGAATATGTAACAGGCTATAGGTCTTAAGGGTTAATCCTTTGTTAACGGGTGTCCTTTTTCGGGCTCGTGATGCCCAGAAAAAGGTACCCGGATATCTGTAACTCTTTGTTTTTATTGTCTCATATTGTCTTAATTCAATTTGTGCAAATTGTTATTACTCTAATTGTATTACTATTTTTATAACCATTTTATTACTATTAAACTTTTAAAATTTTAAAAACAAGTGATTGGCGTTTTTCACAGCACTGATCTCTCCGGCCCCGCGGCCATTCCAGCGCTGTTTCCCGAGGAACTCCCCCGAACCCGCCCCGGCTCCGCCCGGGCTCCCTCACATGGCTGCGGGAGCCCCTCCGCTCCGACAGGGGGCGCTGCAGGCGGGCGGAAGCAGCGGCGCTCCCGCGCCCTCCCGGCGCGCCCCGCGTGTCCGCTGACCCTCCCTCCTCCTCTCCTCCTCCTCCCGGGCGTCATGGCCGCCTCGAAGCCCGTGGAGGTGCCGGGCGGCGGCGGCAGCGCCGGGCTGTCGCGATGGCAGCTGGCGCTGGTCCTGGGCACCCCCATCCTGCTGGGAGCCGGCGCGGTCTATTTGTGGGGGCGGCGGGCGGCGCGGCGTGGGAAGGGCGCTAGCGAGCGGAAGACCCCCGAGGGGCGGGCGAGCCCCGGGCCCGGCAGTGAAAGCGGCTCCGGGCAGCCCGACGGGCCCGGACACGAGGAGATGGTGAGCGGGGAGCGGCGCCGCCCGGAGCGGCGGCAGGGCCGGGCTCGCCGCGCGGGGAGCCGGGGTCCCGGGGCAGCGCGGGGATGGCCGGGCTGGAACTGCCGCCGGTAGGGCCCCACGGGCCGCTGGGCCCGACCGCAGAGCGGCTGTCGGGGCGCCGGTCCCCAGCGAGGAGCGGCGTGTGATGGGATGGAGCTCGGGTGACATCCTGGTCGTGCTCTGCGTGACACGCCCGGCAGGTCACGGAATCACAGGCTGGGTCGGAAGGGCCCTCGGTGGGTCATTGATCCAAGCTCCGGGGTCGAGCAGGGTCATCCCAGAGCACATTGCACAGAAGTGTGTCCGGAGGGTCTGGAGTATCTCCAGTGAGGGAGACTCCTCTCTGAGCAACCTGTTCCAGTGCTTGGTCACTGCACGGTAAAGAAATTCTTCCTCATGTCCTTGTGGAAATTCTGTGCATCAGTTTCTGCCCATTGCTTCTTGTCCCATTGCTTGGCACCACCGAGCAGAGCCCAGACCCATCCTCCTGATGCATTTCCTCAGATCCTGATAGATAATGATGAGGTCTCCTCTCGGCCATCTCTTCTCAAGGCTGACCAGGCCATTCTCCTTTAGGTTTTGCTTCTATGAGAGATGCTCCAGTCCCTTAAATCATGTTTGTCACCCTTGGTTGGACATGCTCCCAGATTTCCATGTCTTTTTGTGATCAGCCTGTGTGACCCACTGAGCTCCTAGCCAGGTATTCGTGGTTGTGATTCTGCCCTTACCACACAGGGCTCGGGATTAGTTTGTTCCAAGATCAGGCATTGCCAAATGCATCTTCTCATCAATTGGCTAAGCATGGATCTGTGCTGCTGAGAGGGGAACATACCTCTGCCTTTGAGGTCTAGAGTAGGTGTGAATAAGTTTCCTCCAGGAATAGTGTTTTGAAAAGGAAATGTCTGATCTGTTGTGTGTGAGATGCTGAATATAGCAGAGTGGAAAGAAAACACAACCAAGATTGTTTTAAAATGGAATAGTATGTTTGATGAAAATATAGAAGCCACACAGTTCATGCAGCAGAGACTTCAAAGTGTAGAATTTGCCTAAGTATGCATGCTCTCAAAGCATACATCTATCCTGTTGTAAATTACCATTCTGAGAACTTACAGATAAAATGATCTGTGCAAAAACTCCAGGACAACTTGTAAGATCAGAGTCCAGATCGGATCTATGGTTCTCTTGTATATCTGTGTTGGAAAAAATGCCTCTGAGTTGCACTTTCTGCCCATCTGCAGTCCCAGATGTGCCTTGCCAGTCATGCAGCATCACTGAGGTGAGGTTGCAGGTGACAAGCATGTTTAAAGTAATGGATTTGACAAACTGATGGCCTTTGTTAAAAGTATCCCACGCTGCAGTTTCCTCTCCCGTTCTTGTGCGTCACCCAGAATGCTTTGAACTGTCAGACTGTTTGAGCTTCCCATCTGAAATGATGAGGAGAGAAGAGGAATCACCTCTTGGAGACAGGGAGAAGTCCGTTCTAACCCTGATGGTTGGGGTGCTGCAGACTGACGCGCTGGGGCGGGCAGTGGAGAGGAAGGTGGCAACTTCCCCAGCTGGTGAATCATAGCTGCTCCCAGGCATTCCCAAAGCACAGTAAATCCTTTGCTGGACCTCGAGGCAGTTACTTCAGTGCACTGATTTGTTCCTTCCTGGGCACCAAACAGTCCTGAAGAAGTTGTGTACAGAGGACAAATGCAGACTGTTTACTGTGGTAGCTTTGGCTCGTGGCTGCAAGCAGCATCTGGTGTACTTATGGGAGTGTGCTTGCTGCAGGTGAGCTCTGCAGGCTGCTCCTGACCTTTGTCTTTCTGCAGTGACTTCCCTGTTAGTGCCTTCACTCTGGGTTTCTTGGTTGTGTTTCTGAATTCCAGCAATATCCCGGAGTTTGTAGTCATGCTGCAGTTGTAGGAAGGAGGCACTTAAAACATTTAAAACACTTACTAGCATTTGATTTAAAATATTGTGTGTTGCTCCACAAATTGAATTACTAGAAGGCTCTGTGCATTTAAGGGTAAGTTGAGTGGTATGACCTGATGGAAAGTTTCTTGAAGACTGTCATTGCTTATGCTGTAAAGAAATGAGAGATGCTGATTAGGAAAGCTGCAGAAGTTATCAGATTTGACTGATTACATGAGATAATCGTCTAGCTGGTCACAATATGGCTGCATCAGGAGTATAAATGTGGCTGCAAGTTCCCAGGACTGCTTTATGTGTGTGGAGGATTGTCTTCCTGTTACTCGTATCCAAAGCAATGATGCCATGTAGATTTCATGTTTCCTCTCGTATTTTATTAGTTATGGATATAAGTGATAAGACCCATGATTGAAAATACAGCCACTGCAGATGCTTCACTTGTAAAACTGCCTGTATTGTATTAATCTGCCTCTCTAATGTGATGAGGTATTTTTTGAAACTCAGTTGGATTTCATGTACAAGTCTGCACAGTGAATAAGAGCCAGTAATTCATTCCACAGTTGAAATACAAGAGGAAAATCTTTTGGAAAACACATCGGTCAATAATGAATCGGCTACCAACAGCTGTGTCAGCTAACTATTCTTTTACTCATAAATGTAACTTAGGACTCACACTGTTTTGTGCTTTTCATTAAATCAGCCCCTGTATCCATTTGATGTTCTGGTCACTGTTTCTGAAGACACGACCTTGAATTTTTTTTCTTTGTTCTTTAAAAATAAATAAGGTCCTATACCTTCCCTATTCTTTATTCTGACTTGTTACATTTTGCATGCACCTCAAGCTTTTGTTTTACGTGCTGCACAGGCCTCACATTTTTTTCCCAGGCTTTGTCTGCACCAGAGGATTCTCCTGCCATCGATGCACTGGCCAAGTGTGTGATCTATGACTGACACTGTGTTGGCAGAAGCCCTTAGCACAGGTGCTATATTGGGAAAAGCTGAACTACTTTTGAGGTTCCTTCTCCTGTAAGCACAGCTCCTTAGCAGTACAGTAAACTGTATTATTGGGCCAGTTAAATGATGCATCTATGGATGGCTCAAAGGTCCTAAAGCCAAATTGCATCTGTTCATGACATTTGTCATTGTTTCTTGTCATTTGGATGGAATGTGTTTTAGTCACTCAGTAGTAGTTGTTTTTCACATGCTCTCCTGGTTTGTAGGGAGTATTGCATAATTAAAATATGGAGTGCTTTGTATATATTGCTTTAGTTGGCACCCAATTGATTCTTTTTTTTTAACTTATTCCATGATAAATTCTTAGCAGGTTTTATACCCTCCTTGTCATACAGGAATGAGCAGTGGTTAGTCAGTGAGGTAATGTGTTGGTTGCTTCAGTATTTTTTCCCCTTGAAGTTGGAATCAATTCCTTTTGCAGCTCGGTGGCAGTGCAGATCTGAGCCCTTAACCCTTTCAGCAGGCTGACAGGGTAACACTGTGTTTGGTGTGAGAGGGGGGCAGCTGGGTGGCCCTGTGTGTTTCAGACAAAGCCCTTGGGGTCACAGCAGTCCCTGTCTCTGCACACTTTGCTGTGAGCTGGGCCCTGTCCTTGAGTGCAGTGTGGGGGAACGTGACAAACTCCTCGGCCTTTGTGGTGCCACATTCCGGGGTCAGCAGCCAGCCAGCGTGGCTTCTTTCCAGTGTCTGTTTCAGTGGCAGTTGCTGAATGCTGCTCTCTCTCTGCTGTGACATTAGATCAGGATGGGAACAAATTGAACCCCTTAGTCTAGATACGTCTATGTTGGTGCTTACTCTAAATTGATCTAAGCAAAGGAACTAAAAAGTCATTTCTATTGTACTGTGCACCTGTTGCTTAGTAAATCTCACTGTCAACCTACTGTAAGTCTTCTATTTTGTGCTAGCTATGGTGGAAAGGTGTAGAAAACTCCTGAATGTGTGTACAATAGCAGTAAAACTGTTAGTCTCTTGGCTTATTTATGGAAGGTGTGGATGGTAAATTCATTTAACAGGAAGGTGATGAGTACATGGTGAATTTGTCCTGTCAACTTTGTTACATTTTTTCTGAGTGTAATATATCCTTGCTTGTGCTTTGAATTTACTTCTAAAGCTCATGTAAACATGCTTTTTCTCATTGTGGTTTTAGTTCTAAAGAGACTTTTTAAACCATTTATGTTCAGTTAATGCCTTTGTTTGAAAAAAGTCTTGAGGTGAACCTTAGTAAAAAAAAAACTAATGGAAAGGTGGGTATTCAGAAAAGAACAGGAATTTTTTTTTTCCTGGTACCTCATCTCATTAAGAGGGTTCTCTCACTTGCAAAGGACAAAAAAGAGGCCTAGACCAAGGCTTTCTTTTTTTGCAGGTTGAATTAAGATGGCTGAAACAGTAGTCGCCCTCCATGTCATCTGTCAGATAAGGGCTCATGCAAATCCTTTTCAACCAAGAGAAAAATGCTGAAACTCTGCTCATGCTTCTGTTGTGGCTGGCAGGAAATTTCTTGTTCTGCTTTGAATAACAGTCTCCCTCAAATATATAAGGTTCTGAACAGCTAGTTTAACAATACTGCCATTGCAGGGAGTTACTGAGCATTATTATTCTTGCAGTCTGTTGCTGTAAAGTTGCTGTTTGCGCACAGTTTCTGGTCATTTTGTGAGAAAAGCACATTTGCTGAGGTTAAATTAGAAGTTCAGAAAATTTTGCCAGTGTTGTTGTCTGTTCTTTAGTCAGTTAGCGATCTGCTTGTTCAGGTACCTGGATAACTGATAACTCAATTTCACAAGTGTCCTTTGGCTTAAGCTCTGTTCTAAAACTTGTTAAGCAACAGTTGTTGAAGGCAGTCCTAAGTAGTGAGATGTTACTTTTTGTGTAGCTGAGATATTATTTTTTTGTGTAGCTGCAAATAACTTCTGAGTTATTTGTTTTGTTGCTCTGTTAGGAACTTACATTCATTTTATTGAGCTGCTTTGGTTGTTGCACAGATTCTTTGACCAGAAGATGACAAACTGGAGAGTTTTTCTTGCTCTATATGGACCTTCACCTTGGGGATAAAAAGTGTCCAGTGTGCCACATAACATGGTTCAGGTCAGGCTGTCAGGTGGGGAGAAGCAGTGAAATTGGAAAATAATGTCTAGAATTATTATTTTGGCAAGAAAACAGAAGAATGAGGTTCTTGATTACTTGTGCATAAAGTTTGTTTGCATAATCAGTTTCATAAGTACTATCTTGTGTATGTCCAGTGTAGCAATTGAGAAGGAATTTGTAAAAATATGCTTATAATTTTTTCTAAGGGTTAAACTTAAGTCTTGACAAACCTTCAGAAACTGATGTGAGGAATTAATTTTCTTTTCTTATTTGTTCTGTCATGAAAAGGTATTGCAGCGTATAATGTAATGTGAGTTCTTTAATATCTTTTTTTAAAAAAATAAACAGCTACCAGAAAACCTGCAAACCATCAAGCAAAAAACCCCACCAAACTAAACTAAAATGTACATTGGATTTAGTGGTGTTTTGGGTGCATACTGAGGGCTACAGCAGAGTAGTTTGAGTAAGGGTGCAGAAACAAAACAGAGCAAGCAGTGTAGTTTAAGGCAGCATAAACAAACAGGTTGATTTCTTCCTTGCCTTGGGCAATGCTGCTAAATGACTTTATTGAATTGAGAGCAGGTTGTGCTCCAAGTTGTGAGTCTTTACCCCACATTTCCTGCCTCATGCCGTGGGTGCAGCAGGGGGTAGCCAAGGAGTCAGCAGATGCTCCATGATTCATTTCTGTATGAGTGGGTGTGTGGTCTGTGATCCTGCAATGGTTCCTAAAAGTTCACTCTCATAACAGAGTTACTGATTTCAATAACTTGGGCATCCTGTCTGTAGTCTCTGAAGTTTTGATCCCTGTTGTGTGCACTTGTTGGCTTGTGGGAAGGCTTGATAGTAAGCTAGTAGTAGGTTAGTAGTAGTAACCTTGCTGCAGTTAGGCTTCATCTCTGCAGTCTTGAATCATTTTCACACTGGGAACATGTGTGAATGTTACAACATGGCCCATATCATGTGTTTTTCCTTTTCAACCCAAGTTAATAGGAATGGCACTGATTTTTGTAAGATTTTCACACAAGGGCATCTTTAATTTGGTTTGCTCTAGACATGCACAAGGAAAAATTCAAGCTGACTTGCATGCATTTAGCTTTGCAGCACATGCATAACCCTTCCCTTTGTTAAAAGAAAAGCATTGTTGTTTTTGGAGATAAATTTAGGACCTACTCAAAATAAATTTAACCTTTTGAGACTTTGGTTAAGTTTTAAAGAAACAATTTACTAGATACACAGTTACTTGTCTCTCAGTAAAAATAGTTGCACTCTAAATTTGGCATAGAGTAGCATAGAGTTACACACAGTGTATGGGCTGAAGTTAATTATCTTTTATCAAATTAAATTTGGAGCTTTACAATAGAAAAATCTGAAAACCTTGCAGATTGCCTTGTTCTGTGAACAATAAAGGTGGTGCAGATTGATGCAGTGATTCATGACTTGCGAGAAGAGCTTTGCTGGCAGTAGGGATATTTAAGAAATTCTCTCCCTTATATGGTTTCACTTGTAAGTCTTCCCTCAGGAGAATGCTTCTAGGATTCTTTTGTTCTATTTGGATGCCTAATTTTAGGTAGGAACTGAGGCTAGCGCCCATTATCTGATTCTCTCCTGCCAGGATAGGGATCCAGGCCTTAAAAGACAGGTTGTGTAGTAACCTGGCTTCCCCTCAGGTTTTCAGTTTTAAAGTAAATTACTTAGATGCAAAAAATGATCAGGTTGGGATGAAATGAGCAGACATTAAGGGGAATGGGCAAATGAAATGCAAAATTGCTTTCAAATTTGTGTTATAGCTGTCTGGTTGTCTGTATCCGTTCAGTTTAGCCCTGGCAGGGGATAACTGGGTAGAGGAGTCAGAAGTGTGGTCAAAGAGCAGCAGGGACAATTCCCAAAAAATCCTCAATGATCTGAAGTGCAGGGGATATGTGGTGAATCCTGCACCTATTGTTAAAGGCACTTCTGCCCCCAGTCTGTAGCCTTTCCCTGCCCAGAAGGGTTGGTGGAATGGCGTTTGTGCCCTTACTTCTGCTCATTTTGGTCTGGCAGAATGCCCCAAAATGTTGTCCATGAGGTGAGGCTGTAACAGAAGAGCAGAAATACAGAAGATCAATGTGAGAATCTTTTGCAGTTCTTATTTCTTGAATGCTCTTTGATAGAACATTTTTACATCTAATCCCTTACAAAGCACAAGTTTTGATAACTGGTTTGGAAATCCAGGGGTTTCAAGTAGGTAGCAATGTTAATTTCTCCAGAAATACAGATCATCAACACGTGGTGCAGAACATAAAGATGCATTTAGCAGGGTCCCAGGCCAGTCAGGAAGGTTTCCCATCCCCTGCTGAGGTGGTGATGGTCCAACACTTGTCATTACAGGAAGCAGGGTGTGTGAAGCTGTAGAGGAGTCAGCTGTAAAGTTGATTTGCCTAGAGCATGAAAGGCAAACCAGCTTCATTTTCCTTACAGGTTTTATTTGTCTTGCTCAATAGGTCTTTCCACGAAGTGTTTTCCATATTTAATTCATAGTCTGATGATCACCTCTGGTCCTAGGGCTGTATGTATTTCAGGAGGCTCTGCTGTTTGAATTGCTTTGAGGGCTTTGTTGTCTTTACACATTCAGCCTTTGGAGAAACAACTTACCTCATTGGTTCTCCCCATCACCAGCCATGTAAAAGATTACAATCTGTTCAGCTTTCCAAACACAAATCACTGCATTGTTTATTACCATTGTAGTGAATCTTGTGTAAAGGTTATCCCCTATCTGATACACTTGCAAAAGAAAATTCTCATGTGTTTCCAGGAACTGAAATCAGTGACAGTTTTCAGAAGTCTGGGCTAGAGTTTACAAGTCAGGTCCATTTTTTATATCTTTGATATAAAGTGCATAGCTTGTGTGCTGTGATGCCTTTTTAATTTGAACTGACCTCTCACTTTCTTTTTCAGAGTCCTCTTGGTAGAGCCCAAGCAGCCAAGAACAAAGGAAACAAGTACTTTAAAGCAGGAAAATATGAGTTAGCTATTCAGTGTTATACTGAGGCTATCAGCCTGTGTCCTCCTGAGAAAAACCTTGATCTTTCTACCTTCTATCAAAACAGAGCTGCTGCCTATGAACAACTGGTAAGAAATTAAAGATAATTATGTGTTTACTGTAAAAAGTAGCATTATCAATTTTGTATTTTGTCACTTTCATCCACTGAAAGGTCCCAAGTGATAACATCTGCTGCATTCACAACAGATGATGTTTTCTTTTCACAAAAGATGCTGTTGCAGCTTTTTTCAGCTTATACTTTTCTACATGTAAATTAAACTATTTTCTGTTGACCACACTCAGTAGATCTTATGTAATTCTTATGCATCTTGTTCTTCCAAGACAAAGTTTTAATTTCTTATTCTCTGGAAGAATTTTCTTGGACATAAGTTTATTTTACTTCTCTCTACGTGAGTGATTGACTGTGAAAGGCCAGATATTTTGGAAGGATGCTACTTCAAAATGTAAACAAAAGATCATTGAAATCCTAGTAAAGGCCAAGACCTAAATTTTGCACATGGGGAAGTAATGTTTACTCGACAGCTGAGTATACTGGGTGTTATTTTAGAAGTCAGCCAGTGTTGCTTATTATGGTATGATGGATTTGCTTATGAGGTCAAGTTGGTGAGCTGTATCAAGGAGTGGAAGAGTTGGCCTTGTACAGTCTGAAGTATCAGGTGAGAGGCTGTGCTTGCATGAATCTGGCATTGGATTTAGTTCTTGTCTAGCACAAATTCATGCCATAATGAATCCCAAATGTATATGATTACATATATATTAGAAAAGCCTGTTTTGATGAATTGAAATAACATTAAAAAATAAAGTTTCAGCACTTTGGTAAATTTGTTTGCTTCCATTATATTTCCATCTTTTTTCTTCTAGTTGTTTTACACCAGTCTTTCAGTCCCAGTGTTACCTCCTGCAAGCATCTTTGCATCAACTCATTATGTTCTCCCATGGGATTTGTACACTGTCTGGTTTACAAATTTTTGTACACCAAAAATTTAGTATTGTGTAGGAATTGCATTTCTGGTGCAGGAGTTGGCAGTTTTGTGCCCCGGCAGTTCCTCCCTGTGGCGCTGCAGGGAGGAGCAGAGCCCTGGAGCCGCAGCTGCCGCTGGGTTTGTGTGACCCCAGAGCTGGGGGAGCCACAGGGGAGCTCAGGGGGCCCCTCTCACTGTGCTCTTCTCCCACCCACAGCAAAAATGGACAGAAGTGGCACAGGACTGTACAAAGGCTGTTGAGCTCAACCCTAAATATGTCAAAGCTCTCTTCAGACGTGCAAAGGCCCATGAGAAGCTAGACAATAAGAAGGAATGTTTAGAAGGTGAGTGGCTCATGCTGTGTCTGCTTAAAAGTGGAATTAGTTCTGCTGCTTTGGAGATGGCAACTTTTGGAAATGTTTTGTTTTCACTTCTGTAGCTACAGTCATGCAGTAATGTAATCATTATGTATTTAAAACCATTCATAGCTGCTGCAAATACATACTCCTCTCTTGTCAGAAGAAACCTTTTCATGTTTCTCAAACTCTCATCTGCTCACATCTGAAATAACTGCTGAGAAATTGATGTTACTGTAGCAACTCAAGGTATTATTTTTCCAGGAAACTCCTTCACTTTAGTATAGAATTAATCTAGCATGAGTGGATAACCAGTTGTTCTATTTCCATGCAGTAAAGAGACTTTCTTCTTTGTTTGTTTTAGAGAAATTATACTACTACAGAAATGTAGGGTTTTGCAGGTAGAGGTGCATGGTCAGAAATAAAAGTATTCCAGTAATTTAAATGCTTTGGACTGGTATTAGAGGGAAAAGAGCTTCAGTAGCATTTTTTTCTGGTGCATTGTTTCTGAAAACAGAACAGATTTTTTTTTTTTATATTAATACTTTGTATTCAGGAGAAATTACTGTGTCAGACCTTCCAATGCTATTTGTAAACAGAACACATTTTGAACTGTCAGGAAGATGTCACTGAGAAGCCATGGAAATTAAGAACTACAGGTCAGATGTGTTGTCTCATGGCACTTTTGAGCTACAGTACACTGCTTGAAATTACCCATATAAATTTCATCAAGTGAAATCATTTCTGCTGATGTTAGGTTAAAAGACAAATGAGATTTTCAGCTGTGCTCATTATCACAGGAGGACAGATAATAAGACAGTGCTTTGGCTGGGAAATCTAACTGTTAAATTAGTTTCATTATGTGTAACAGACAAGAATTAGGTCTGCCAAATTAGAAGGTAAATTAGATGTGAAGTTTTTATCTATCTATCTGTTTATCTGCTGGCAGAATGCCTGTATGCCCTTTTAAGACAGTAGTAACTAGAAAAGGGCAACTTGGTCCATTTAGTGCATCCTTTGCAACCACTGTGTATCAGCTGCACTTGCAGGGTGCTGTAATAAAATCTAAACCTTATGCAGCTGCCAGGTGATAAAAGCCCCAAGGAAGATCAAGTGTCCCTGTGACAGTAGGACAGTTTTAAATACAACTTCTTTTTACTGTTAATAGCAGAGACAATTATTTTCAGCCTTTATTTCTATTTGATTTTTTGCTTGCAGTTTTTTCAGATCTGAAGCTTTCTTGCTTTTTTTTGGAACAACACTGTTTTTCTATAATCCTGCTTTTGCCTGCCAACCACATATGGCCAGTAAAACCCCAGGAAGCAGGGTATGCCCGTGTAGTGGAGGGAAGCAAAACCAAACAAACCTCAAAACCCCAGCCACCAGCAGCAGCAGACTCCTCCAGTGATCCCTGACAGTATTGTTTGGGAAGATGCTGCTGCTGCAGCCAGGCCTGGAGTGCAGCAGTCTTTGGGCAATGTCTGCTGGCTTTGTAGAACACATTCTTTCTGGGGGTACCATACTTTCCCAGGGACTCTGATGTGCCTCAGGACCATGCCAGAGGTGCAGGCAGTTTCTGTATAAGTGATGGCTTCATAGTCTCTCTGGCAGCAGAATTAGAGAGATATACTAAAACTCCAGGGCAAGACATTTACTTTTCAAGCATATTCAGACTGCACCCTGCTTGAATTTCAAGTCTAGGTTCTGGTCATCTTCACTAATGTCTAAATGAAAACAAAACAGGGAAAACCCATGGTAGCATTGCATTAAGTCCAGAGAAACTGTGAGTGGTAAGAGTGCATTTCAGTCTGGGAAGTTTCACTCGGGCAGCAGTGGGTTAACATTTGCAGAGGTTTCTCTGTGTGAATGAGAGCCATGTGATAGGGGCTGGCACTTCAAATAGGCTAGCAAGGTATTTCTCCTTGCTCCCTTCCAAAGTCACAGAGGTGAGCAGAAAGATTTGAGCTAGAATTTAGGCAGATTCCTTAAACTGAGGAGTAAGTGAGATGTGATGGGACTGAATGTGAAATTCAGAAGTAGAAAATAAAGACCAATCCCAGAAGAAAAGCTGTGTTAGCACTTCTAATGCAAGCACCATATGAACATAATTATTCTCCTCAAAGTTTCAAAATGGTGAAAGCCCCTGATAGAGGTATATATTTTCACTGTGGATTTAAGTGTGTTTGTCTCTAGATAAAAACATGAACAGAAAAATAAATCTAATTTCTTTTCATTCACTGTCATGAAATCCTTTTATCCCAGGAAGATCATTTTGGATAAAAATTTGTGTCTTGAAGAATACAGTAAATACAGCAAACTGGAAACAGGGGCTTTGGCTTGAGAGCAGGACATGTATTATTTTGGCAGTGCCTCATTGTACTCAGTGGCACATTTTATAGTGTACTTCAATGACTATCAGAATTCCTTTAATCTCACTTTTGTTTTTTCCTAGATGTCACTGCAGTCTGCATTTTAGAAGCCTTCCAAAACCAGCAAAGTATGTTATTAGCTGATAAAGTTCTTAAACTCCTTGGAAAAGAAAAAGCCAAAGAGAAGTACAAGGTAGGACTTGTGATACTGCTGAGTAATTGTTATTTCACCTGACCAGTTGTTGAAAAGTTGGTTGTTGGCATTCTGTCACTTGCTGTAAACAAGTCACTGTCTTCATCTGCTCAAGCGTAAGAAGCAACACAAACTGGTTCCTACAAAGCTGCCATTGTACCACTGCTGTTTCCCTGTGGGACCTCTCCAAAGTTTTCAGAACTTCAGCAGGGAAGAGAGATCTGCTTCTAGCAGTTGTTTCCCTTTAATAATGGAATTTGTTATGACGTTCGAGAGACACCCTGAGTTGGTGTGCTGCCCTATGTAGGGCATTTCTGAACTTGCAACTTCATGGAAACTGGGTGTGTTGGAACAGACAGACATCTATGCATGAATGTTTGGAAACTGCAGAACAGAGAACTGTGGAAGCTGAGGGGTAGCCAGGATCAGTAATTTTAAGTGACTGTAGGTTTACAAAAAGGTTGAGACAGATATTAGTATGTGCTTTGTTGTTATTAAAGCATTCTTGTTTGTGTTTTGATGGTGGTTGAAGTACTGAAATCCTGTGTTGGTTTTGAGATGCTGAATTTCTTTCCTATAGAAATTCACATAAATGTGTAGTGTGGAGGTGACAACAGTGTTATGAGTGTGGTGGACATAGATAGGTGTGCTTCAGAAGAGTGCATTCAGTGTTGTCCTGCAGGAGAGACTGCATTGTAATTCTTGTGTGCAGTTTATTTTAAACAAGAATTTTTTGGCTGTAGAAAGGACTGATTACCTGAGAAGTGTTACTTCTGGGACTTTAGGTAAAATATGTTGGTCAAGTTCCACACAGAACTAGGGTATTGCCTCATTAGTCTCCATTGTAATAATGACAGCAGCTTCTCTTGGACAGGCTGGAGAAAAGAGGGAGCTGACATTCAGAATCTGATTGAATTTAGGGTCATGCTTAAATCACCAGCTTGCATTTTTCACCCAGTTTATTTGCACACCCAATGCTTTTGTACATCTACCCGATGTCTTATGATATCCTAAGAGTCCTTATTTCTAGCCACATATGTGGAAAGAAAGATACACTCCCCCTTCCCCCAAAAATCATCCCTTTGTTTTCACTGATGAGGGGTATTGCATTGTGATCTGAAGCTTAATGGATCCCTGAACATCAAAATAGCAAATCCAAAACATCAGGCTATCAGATGAAAGAGTGAAAGTCATATATTGTTTCTTCCATCAGTTTTTTCTTTAATAATCATGTTTGCTATCCATTTCCATCTTTCCCATCTGATCCCACCACCTAATGACTTGGAATTTCCTTTCTCTGTTTCAGAATCGGGAGCCTCTGATGCCCTCACCACAGTTCATTAAATCCTACTTCAGTTCTTTCACAGATGATATAATTTCCCAACCTTTGCTTAAGGGTGAGAAATCAGATGAAGATAAGGACAAAGAGGGAGAGGCTTCTGAAGTAAAAGAAAAGTGAGTGTACAGTACAGTTGAGAATTGTTTGGTACTGGAATTAAGTTTTCAGTGATTTGGATGTTCTGCTCAGTGTAACGTGCTGCTGTTTGTGAAGTACTTGGCATGGAGATTCCTTTGACATAAATGATATCAATATTGCAAGTGAAACCTTAGTGAAAGCTAGCTGGCTTGTTCCAAACTTGGGCTAAGCAGAAGAAGGACAATGAGGCTGGGAAAATATGCTGAATATTTACTACAGTATCGCAGTAAAGCTTGGGAGAACTGGAGAAGGCTCGATGATGCTCTGGGGGCAAGGAATATTTTATAGTGAAGGATAATTTCCAAGGAAGAGAGCAAGTTAACCTTTGGACTGGCAGGGAGAAGATGAGCTAGGAAAAGGGGGATTTTGAAAGAAAACATGCAGTTACAGCAACTGAGGCTGAAATGGTGTTTTGTCTTTCTGGAATCAAATTGCCCATAAATGAGAAGTTTGTTCTGGCATAGAAAAACTTGATTTTGTAGGTTTGTTTTGTGTTTTGTTTAGTGGAGCCTGAGCACCACATTAATGATTCCTTAAATTACTATGCTACTTTCCAGATTATTTTTGGAAGATTGCAATGCTGTCAGTTTGAAAACTATTGCAAACAGCATTATGATTCTTTTTTTTTAAGTAAGAGAGAATGTCCTGATCTACAGGCAGATTCACTGAATCCAGGATACAGCTGAGAACAAGGGAGTGCTGTAATTTTTTGCTATTAAATAATTTCTTCCACATACAAGCTGCACATTGCTAGGTTTAACATTTCACTTTCCTGTCCATGAATTCCACACTCTTGTTTAAACCAGAGATTATTGCTGTTCTTCACATGAAAAAAAATCTCAAGGGACAAATGAAGCTCACATTCAAAATCTTCAAAATGTTTTTCTTCTTTATTTCCAATGTAATTTGGCCAGTTTTTGTGGAAATTGTTTTCCATTCGAGATGCCTCCATCCAGGAATGAATGTTCCAATGGGACTATGCTGGTGTTGTAAAAGTATAGCACAAGTTAGTATTTGTAATGATTTGATGAAACATCTGAAGGGAAATTGCAGAGTTCAGTGTATGCATGGATATATATAACTGTTCTTACATCATTTACAGCTCTGGCTATTTGAGAGCCAAACAATACATGGAAGAAGAGAACTATGACAAAATTATCAGTGAAAGCACAAAAGAAATTGAAGCAAAGGGAAGATACTTGGCAGAAGCTTTGCTTCTGCGAGCTACTTTCTACTTACTTATTGGCAATGCAAGTGCTGCCAAACCAGACCTAGATCAGGTCATCAGCATGGAAGATGCAAATGTGAAGGTAAGAGTCTGTCACAGCTGGATTCTAGTTGGGGTTGAGAAGTTAGATGATAATCTTGCAATATACTTCAAGAAGTTGTTTGTCCAAATTTTCAGATGTATTAATGGGAATATTCTGGTTTATTTACTGTTTTGTTACTAAGAAACTGTTTTTCTCATGGGCTTGTTGATTTTTGAGACAGCTGCACTGAGTAGTGCAAACTAAAGGTGATAAGTGCTACAGACTAAAGAACAGAGGGAAGCTGAATGAATTGGAGACTTATCCACTCTGGATAAGTGAAAAACCTTAATTGCACTTGCATATTCAGCTAGTTCAAAAAGCATTGATGTATTTTTAAACATAGGAATCAAGAAGGATTTTGGGGGGGCTTGGAAATCCAAGCAGATGGAAGCATAGGCTGACATTTTTGAAATTAAGTTAGGGAACTCATTTATTTAGGGTCAATATGAAACTTATTCCTGCGTAGAATAATTGAAACCTGTCAGTGAGAGAAATTAGTCAAATGAAAAATTTACTGTGATTGATTTATTACAAACATGGATATTGATCTAGTACTGATATCCAACTGTGACAGACAAAGACTCTCTAACAGTTTATAGTTAGAAAGTGTGTGTTTATTGCGATGTGGGGCAGTGTGTGGGATAGCTCCCAAATACACACCACAATTTACAGGTGATTACAGAGTCCTTTTATCTATACAAGTATTGAATACCCAAAATCCAAATGCATATTCGTAACTTTGGTACATCCCATTCCCCTCTCCACATGGTAATTAGTTCAAAAGCCATTAAGCGTGCATAGTTTGTTCCCTGAAATGGGTTGGTGGTCCCTCTCATGGGGAGGGGTCCCAAAATGAGGAAGTAAATGATGTCTTCCTCATTCTGACTTTTCTACCTTTCCAATGCAAATATGGCAAATGAACCCTTGGTAGAATTCCCATTCCCCATCTTCAATTGGTTTCAGAACAGAGGAGGCCTACAATTGTCCTATGTTCCTAAAAGCTATTTATCAGTTTCTATATTCTTCATTATAAACCCAGCTAACCAACCATTATGTTGACAAGCAATCAATTATTAGTTAACTACTAACTCTTAACTTCATCAAGGCCTACCCATTTATTCTGATTATCTCTAACTAAAATCATAGCTCCTCTAAAATCCCTAAATTCCTTGAAGTTTATGCCTCGTGGTTGTACTGAAGGAGGAGCACTGGGGTGGCTGATGTTTCCCTGGCCGTGTTTTGCAGCTGCGCGCCAACGCTCTGATCAAGCGGGGCAGCATGTACATGCAGCAGCAGCAGCCCGTGCTGTCCACCCAGGACTTCAACATGGCTGCTGACATCGACCCTCAGAATGCTGATGTTTACCACCATCGAGGACAAGTAAGGAGCCCTCGAGATTTGATCCCAGCACTTGGCTATTTCAGTTATGCTAAAAGGAGAAATGGTGTCGTTGGAGACACTTTATACTGTTTGTGGCAGAAAAATATGAACTCCTAATTGGGAACTTTGTGGGATAAACAGTCTGGTTTGGAGGTTCAGGTCAGGCAGAAGCAATTAATTTCTATAGCTGTAGGAAAGCCCTCTATAGTATGAACTGAGACTTACAGATGTGGGGGCTTGTGTACATTTACAGCAGATAAAAGCTGTTCTGTGAAGGGGCCTGGCTGGCAGAGCAGCAGGAAGCTTTGTTACAGCAGAGGTAACCTGGCCCTGGTAACACCTGCAGCCCTGGGCCCTGGACTGGGATCTCTTCAGCTCATCCCTCTCTGCTTTGTGACACTGCTGTGTCCTTTAGTAATTTCTAGCCCTAGAGAAGCCTGGGCTGCAACAGACCTGTAAGGTGAATGGTGCTGGAAGTAAAAAAAAACACTAGCATATGCAGATAGAATAAGTCATGTTTGTAAGGAAGACTTCCATGGATCAGGGTTTTTCTCCATGAATTTGTTAGACCTCTTTAGTGCTCAAAAATTAAGATGGAGCTATGTGTTGATTGAAGGGAATGAAAGTGTTCTGCAGATTGAAAATTTGTAGCTTCACAGTAAACTAAAAGAATAATGAACTCTGCTCCTGTGGAGGAAAAGAATGTCAAAACAAAACCAAAAAGACTCCAACCCAACAAAATAAGTTGAAATAGAAACTGGAAAAGCTGAAATGTTTCAGTGTCCAAATAGTCCACAGATAATGGTTACAGAGAGGCAAAACAACTTGAGAAAATACAGTATAATTTTGGAGACTGGTGATAATGATGACATGATGATGACAACAGTCTAAAATGCAAGGATTCTCCATCCCTACACAGGGTCATTGCCTGCTTGTGTAGGTAGCCAAAGTTTCACTGGTGGCTTTGATAACAAAATTATAACAGTGATTTTTAGTTATGGGTTTTGCAGGTTTCTAGACAGTTCTGCAGCTGAGCTGGAGATGATATCTGTAACTGATGCTAATTGAATTATCATGTAAGTGAAGCTCAGATGAAATAGAGAAATAGGATTTTCTTTCATTCTGGCTAGCTGAAAATCCTGCTTGACCAAATTGAGGAGGCTGTGGAAGACTTTGATGAATGTATCCGATTGCGACCCAATTCTGCCTTGGCACAAGCACAGAAGTGTTTCGCTCTGGTAGGTAACTGCTGGGCTTGTCTGGGTGCTTTTGCTTCAAAGAGCTCTCTAAAACACTCTGGTTCTCTGGTTTATTCAACAGGAAAGTTTATTTAACAGGAAAGTAGGGCAACATACATACCTGTCTTTTAATAATAAGGTAAAGGAATAATGCAACAGTTTCAGTTGGAGTATGGATTTGCTGCTTTTCTTTTGAAGCACTCATTGTTCAAACAGAAGAACATTTTTTCTGTTCTGTGAGAGGGGAACTAAAATCTTGATTCTAATTAGAGCAAATAAAATTGATTTTAATAAAGCTTTACTATTGTGGAAAATGGTTATCATCAAGAAATTGCAAACAAACTATTGCAAGCTAGTCAATGACTCAGTGTGCAAGAATCTTGTCAGGGCAGCTTTGCATGGTGTGAACAAGGAGGAATGCCAAGTTTGGAATTTCTAAGCATTTGAAATAGAGGGAAGCAATCACAATTATTAGGCCTTATGACTTCCTTCTTTCATCTGTTTATCTGTTTTCCTCTCCAAGTCCAGACACTTGGACAGGTTTCCAAAACCAGATTTGGTAGGATGTACAGGCATGTCACCTTCTGGAGCTTAGCACAAAATCATACAATGGCCTGGGTTGGAAGGGATCTCAAAAATCATCTCATTCCAACTCCCCCATCATGAACAGAGACACTTCCACTAGACCAGGTTGCTCAGAGCCCCATCCAACCTGACCTTGAACACTGCCATGGTTGAGGCATCTACAACTTCTCTGGGTATTGTTCCAGTGTTTCACCACCTTTACAAGAATTTTTTCCTAATTTCAAATCTAAACCTGCTGTCTTTCAATTTGAAGTCATTCCCCCTTGTCCTGCTTACATGTTCTTGTAAAAAATGATTTTTTACAAGAACATGTAAACAGGACAAGGGGGAATGGATTACATTTTTTACAATACTCTTGTAAAAAATCCCTCTCCATCTTTCTCACAGCTCCCTTCAGGTACGTGAAGACCACAGTTAGATCACCCCAAAGCCTTCTATTCTCCAGGCTGAACAATCCCAATTCACTCAGCTTATGTAAAATAACTGAATTATTGTGATGCAGGCAGCTCTTGGGGAGGTGGGCAGAGGCCTGATCAGCCTTTTTTCAGTCTGGTGATGGCCTAATGTTTTTTTCATTTATTTTTTCCCTTGGAATAGTATCGCCAAGCTTATACAGGAAGTAATGCTTTGACTGTGCAAGCAGCCATGAAAGGCTTTGAAGATGTCATAAAAAACTTTCCCAGGTGTGCTGAGGGCTATGCACTCTATGCTCAGGTATGTTTTTCTCTCTCTTCAAGAAAATGCTGCTTTCTCTTGTACTTTTTACCTTGGATATAACGTTTCTTCAGATAACAGATGAAGATTTGTGGTGCTAAGTGCTGAGATAAGACGTGCTGCATTTATGGTTATGGGTGTTCTGGGGCAGAGGAGGTGCAGGGGAACTGGTGGAGCAGGGTGTAAGTAATGAGAGCTGAGGGTGGTTATTAGGAGCCAGAGGTTATTCCTGCATGCTTCCCTTCTTCCTGCATGTATGTGGCATCTCAGCTGATGAATGCCAGGGATTCTCTGGGTAATTGGAGAGTCAGATGTGTGGAACTAGGGTGACATTTTTGTTCTGCTGCCATTGGCATGTAGTGGTTTAGAACAGCTGTTGGGAGTATACTTGTAACAGAGACTGTAATTTCTTCTCTAAGAACATACTGCTGGTTTTAGTAGGAAGCATGAGACATTCTGATTTTAAGTAGGTTGGCAATGTACATTTCCTTCTGAAAGAATTATATCTGAAAATGGAAGAGTTGAAGCTTGCAGGTACAGACTTTTAGAATGGTTTTTATTTACAGCACACAGCATGTTGCTTGTGGATTTCCCATTACAGGTGGCAGTGGGGTCAGTAATTTGTGCACTTAAAGCACAGAAGCTTTCCAAAAAGCCTCAAATTTGAAACTTAACTCTGGTAACTGATGTGCCTGGCCTGCTCTACCATAAATGAACATCCAATCTCATGCTGTCAATACAGTTTTAATTAGAATTAGCTGAGTGCAGAGTGCATGCTTTGGGTGCTTATTGACAAACAGGTTTCTCTTTTGATTCAGGCACTAACTGATCAACAGCAGTTTGGCAAGGCTGATGAAATGTATGATAAATGCATTGACCTTGAGCCAGACAATGCCACTACATATGTTCATAAAGGGTATGTATTGAATTTGCAGTCCTTGTGCTCGAGAGCAGTTGGCATATTTAGATGAACCACCCTGAACTGAATGTTTATTTTTAGAAATTTGGCCAGGAAAAATAACTTGAAAGCATCTTTGTGCTCTTAAATGTATTTCTATATTTTGTCTTGACTAAGCTACAAATAAGTTTCAGGAGAATCTCATCAATGTTCATTGCTAATTGAGTATATGCTTGAATATAATTGAGTATTCATTCCTTGAAGTATATGTGACTTTTCCTTTAGCCCTGTTAGTTTCAACTTTGTGTTGAAGTTTTTTCTTTCATAAAACAACATGTACCAAGTCCTCTTGGGAAAAATCTGCCTTTCTTTAGAGTCATTAAAGCAGTAAAGTGGCTTATTGAAAGTGACTTTCACATAGGTGTTTTCAAAAGTCGTGAAGTTACTAAGTTACTGTGTACCTGCATTAGAAATTAAATACATTATACATTTGGGATGGGTTTGTTTACCATGATGAGGGTTTTGGGAGGAGTATGTGAAGCCAATTTGAAATTTTCTCTTTTCTGTAGTTTACTTCAGCTCCAGTGGAAGCAAGATTTAGACAAAGGATTAGAACTCATAAGCAAGGCCATTGAAATTGATAACAAATGTGATTTTGCATATGAGACCATGGGAACGATTGAAGTGCAAAGGTAATGCTGAATTGCAGTGTTAAGAGTTCTTAGTTACTTCTGAAGTTACAGTAGTTTTTAAAATTTCCTCATGGATCCTGTCTTGAGATCTTCTCCCTGGTGTCCTGTAAGGCCAGCTCTTACCGAAAGTCCTGATTTCTGTTCTGTAACTCTTAGGTAAAGCATATGTATTCTCTGTGGCATAATTGTGATTTATGATCTAATAGCTTCTTTTCACCAATTTCATACTTAATGGACAACATGCAGAGGAGTCTGTGGATGTTTAAATACATCCCTTCTGCACTTAAAGTGACTTCCTTAATCATTACCTGCCTTGTGTGTACCTGATGTTGTCCTTGGACATTGGACTGTCTGTACTGAGGATCCTGGGCTGTTTTCTCCTGCAGCCAACAGGACTCCAGCTCACAGTTCTTGGGGAAAGAGGAATGCCCTGCTCTGTAACATTGTATTGCAAATGTGCAAAGGTTTGGGATGTAGCTGGCAGTACAGTACAGAGTCTCTTTTTAGTATGTCTAGTCCTCTAAAGGACAGACAATTAAACTATTGCCATGTGAAATTTTGCAAGCATTTCTTATTTAAATAGTGTGCTTCTGTCTGTGCAAGTTTTCCTCTTTGGTATATTAAGTCCTTTCAGGGGAGATGAGACTTCATTCAGTTGCCCAGCATTATCTCTGCAGTGAACTTGGTGTCCTGTGGAGAACATTTTATCCTGCCCCATCACCCATGGGGGCTCTCCAGAGGAAGGCTGTTTAACAGCTGTCCTAGTTGCTTAGGCTTGGTAACAGCTCTGAGTTTACTCAGCATCACCGCAAGTTCTTGTGGTTGTTCCTCCCAAAGTCCTTTTAAGTTATTAATGGTGGAGAGTGTAAGCCCTGAAAGAAAAAGGATGTTTTAGAGATGACAAGATTGCTTTGGCAGTCTTAACTGGGCTGAATTTTTGTTTATTTCAGAGGTAATCTGGACAAAGCCATTGAAATGTTCAACAAAGCTATCAACCTGGCCAAATCGGAAATGGAGATGGCACACCTCTACTCACTCTGTGATGCTGCCTATGCTCAGACAGAAGTTGCAAAGAAGTATGGATTGAAACCACCGACACTGTAAAGAAACAAGGAGGAAATGACCTTCCAAAGTGAAGTTGCCCACTTCAGCCAGCCCTAAAGATGCTGTTGCAGAACATGCTCAGTGGTGGAACTTAGTTTTTTCCCGTTCGTGGTGTTGTCATTTGCTACATCTGTTAAATGTTTAGGTGTTGTGGGAGTGGTTGTTCAAGGAAGTATGCAGTGCTGCATCTTGTTCCTTCTGCAGCAGAAACCTTAGAGTGTGTTAAGGGAAATAAAGTTGCAGGGGAACCAAAGGAACATATTTTGGCCATGCAAATAAAAACTTCACACTGGTTCATTTTGGGTGATTATGTTGTGGGCGATTTTTGCTTTATCAAATAATAATACAGCATGTGGGTTTTTTCCTGTTGATTTTAAAGGTAATACTAGTCAGTGCTGTAAAATAGGTTTTATATCCAATTAATCCTTGAGGGTTGATTTTAATTTTGCAAAAATTAATTTTCAAACTTTAATAATAGAGGGTTTTTTTTAAGTCAGTAGATGTGGAGAGGATACCTGTAAATATATGCAAGCATGCACAATCTTCCCTTAAATCTCCTTCCACCCTCTGCATAACTTACTTAGAAATAGTCCTGTGGCAGCTATTAGGGAATTAATTTGATAGTCCTTATTCTCACCCCAGAAAGCCCTAGAGTACTACATAGGAGAGCTAGGGAAAAGGTTGGCTGGGGAAGGAGGTCAGTAACACTGCTTCAGTGTACACTTTACTGGAAGAAAGAATGTATTCCTGTGCAGCAGTCCTTACTTGAATGTCATGGGAAATTGTTCTGGAGGGTTCAGGGGGACTTTCAAGAACAGAAAGCACTGCTGGGAGTCAAGCTCCAAAAGGTAAGGTCATGCTTGCATATAATCTTTGTAATCTCTGATGCTTTTGCATAAGTGTAGCAGCTGATAGACTGTCTAAAGTCTCTTCACTCTCTAGAGACTGCTGGGTTATGATCTCCTTTTAAGAGCCCCTTGGCAGGATTAAGTAAGATAAGAAACAAAGCATAGGCTCAAACTTCCAATAGTGGAGTTGTAAACTGCACTCATTTCCTTGTTCTGTAGATCTGTCTTGTCCAAGATTTCAGATACTGTAGAAGGAAGCAATTGTGCTGCAAACAGCAGATGGGCAAATTATGAACAGTTTTCCTCTCGTTATGAACTTCACAGAGGGCCCTCTTGCTTTGGGTTGATCTTTCTGGTGTGGAAGTCAGTCCATCTTGCCTTTCCCTGGGCTGATGTGGCTGGACAAACCTCATGCAAATGATGTAGCTTAATTTGTGACACACTAGTTTGGGCTTCTTTCCATCCTGAAATCATAGATTTGTTCGTGGTGAATCGTCTGATGTATTTAACCTTTAAAGAAGTGACTGATGCTGTAGTCAAACTGTCTTGGTCTGTAGTTTGCCACCATACAGCAGCAGCTTGCATTTTCAACTTGACCTTCCTTTCTCCCAGCAACCACAGTGGAGTATTCAAATGGTGGAGAGTAGAGATAAAGATTTAATCATTATTTTAGTAGCTCACTAGGTGATGGGAAATCATAGCACTGTAGGATTGAAGATATGGGAATGTACTGGCAGCTTCTAAGGGCACTGAACGTAACAGGTGTCAAATGTCTTCTCCAACTTCCAATCTCTGCATCAATTACCTGAGAACAAAAATATGCCAGGCTGAAGAGTCCTGTTCTCCAAGGAGTTTTTATTCGCATGGCCTTATTTACATTGGCATTTTCTCCTCATCACCCCATCTGTACCCCATTCCGTACCCCACCCAATCAATTAAGGGAAAAAAGCATGTGCTGTCAATTACTAGCATTCCAAATCATCACAGACTTTTGCCTGTTCTTCAACTAGTTTGAAACTGCACTGAAAGGATGCATTGTCTGTAATTTTTTTGTAAATGACATATCACCTGTAAACTGAAAAAATAAATACTACCTTCAAGTATCTCTCTCTGACATGTATAAGAACAGGTTTTGATGAAGGGGTTCTCTGCAGTGGTGAGCTCTGTGCTTATATTCTGTAGGAAGAGCTGCTAATTGTCATCTTCTCTCACTTCAACCTTTAAGAAAGAATGAGGAGGAGATGTGGAATCAACAGATCCAATCTCTGCTTGCTTCCATCACCCACAGAGGTATGATCTTGAGAGCTGGAAATTACAGGGGAAAGGAAGTTGAGCCAGGAGGGCTGGGACTCTCAGGAGCTCTGACCTTGTTAATGTGTGTATGCAGCTGCATCCCTGTGATGAAAGGGACTTTTTGTGAATGGCTGATACAGTTGAGGTTTTATTTTAAACCAGGTGTGCATGTGAACTTTGAAGTGAGACAAGTATTACTGCTATTTAAAAAAAAAAAAAAAGTTGAAATTTAGGAAGCTAGTACTGAAGACTTGGATAAAGCAATGTATCCTAGAGGAACTTGCTTCTACATACAACTGTCTAGCAACTTACTTCTCGTGGTGTATGGTCCCTGTTGCTCATGGAGACAGTGCTGTCAGGCACATGGTGTGATTCCTGGGATGTCCTGCACAGGGCCAAGAGTTGGGCTCTGATCCTGATGGGCCCCTTCCAACTCACCATATTCCATGGTTCTGAGCTGTGACTTGAATTACTAGGATCTAACTGCAGATGGAAAGGGAAAAGGGAACTAACAGACTGAAAAGCTATACTGTAACTTACTCTGCAGCTATGAAGAGCAGCTTTAACCAGCCCAGCAATACTAACACTGCCCAATTTCCTGCCATTTCTTCAAAACTAATTTAAATTCTTGCAGGCTGAAATTCTGGAACTGTTTCAGGTTTGTTACTGATTAGTTTCCTGTACTTACAGAATACTGGTGCACATGTGTCATATGGATACCTAGAAGTGCCTGTTTTCTACCAACACAAAGGTTGAGTAGTGGCTGCTTCAAGCACTGTGGCTAAGAACTGACAGTGTACTTCTTTCAGGGAAAGCCTCACAAATTCACAGCCCCATTTGCTTCACTTGTGAGTGCAGTGCACTGGAGACCCTACTAAATAAATACCCTGCTAAAACAAGGTGCTTAGAAGTTGTCCTGATAGACTGAAAAGAACTGAGCTCATGGCAGCTCTCCAGCTGAGTTCACCAAAGTAGTTTGTAGTAGATTTTCATCCATCCTCTCCATTTGGGATTCCAGGGGAGGAGTTCAGACCACAGATTCTGTTACCTGTTGCAAACTGCACTTTGCATTTCTCAGATTTAAGTGGCCAGCCCATGCACCACTTTAATCCTCCAAAGGTAGTATTTATTTACTGCTGTGTGTTGAACTAGTAGAGAGAGGGGAGGGAAAGATATGAAATAGTTATTATGACTTAGAAGTTGGAGCCCAGCAGTGGCCATCATGGATATGGGTTGTTGAGTATGTGGGAAGCACTAATCTAATGCAGGAGACTCAGCTCAAATGGTAAATTGTTAATTTTTTAATATTTATTTTTCAACAAATAAACCTTCATTTCACCTTGTGCTCTGTGGCTTGTTTCTTAAAATTCCAGTGCAGTATGTACACCGAAATGCAGTGAAAAGTACAGACCAAAAATACAGAATGCCACCAAGTGGAATGGTGGGATCTGGCTTTAGAGGGGAAGGACGTGTCAGGGCTTGGCTGAGTGTTTGTTCTTGTTTATAAAACACACACCAAGCTCATTACAGAGAAGCCAAATGTTAAAAAAAAGCCAAAACAAAACCAAAAACCCCACAAAACCAAAAAACTGTAGGAAGAGAAGGATTGCTGAACATGAACAAAATATAAGCTGGTTTTGGGGAAAATGTGGTTAGCTAGGGCAAGACAAAACCTCCTCTCCCTCCCATTTTTGTATTTTAGCCTTACAGCTGTTTTATGCTGCTGGAAAACCAAAAGCTTATCAGTGAAGGCTGGTAAGTTGCTTCTATTTTTCATTCCAAGGAATAAAAAGCATAATTTTTACATTCTTTTTACAGTAAAAGATGTCTTCCTTCAAAAAAGAAACCCCAAAACCAAAAGTGCAACATGCTTGGCTGGTTTGCAGTATTTTAAAGCAGTCTTTCACAATCAGTTTGTCTCCAGCAAAAGCTGCACAGTAAGGAATGTTTTCTCTGCAGTGGATGGTAGCAATAATGCATTCAAGCCTTAGGCAGGACTTAGTGCAGCAGGTTGTCCAACCTGCCTCCCTCAGCCTTTTCCAGGCAGCAGAACTAAAATCCACTCAGGCATTCTGTTAAGGAAGCAGTATGGAGAGTAAAGGTGTGGCAATGTGTGAATTACTGTAACACAGTAACCCATGTCACCAGCAAAGAACGGGACTTGCCATAAGGAGAATTTAATGTACAAACCCAGACAAAACACATGAACCAAAAACTGCTACAGATTCTTCTACAGGAGCAACTCTGTCTGGCAGCTTCTTGAGGTGTCCTGAGTGGCACAGAGCAGAATTTGGCCTGTTTTGCTCAGTGTGTGAAATTTTAAGTTTTCCAAGTTAGAAGTAGGGCATTCAAGGACCTTGGTTAAGTTATATACATCTAAAAAGGACAGAGTAAGAAGAATCATTATTCTAGATTTTCTGACAATTCACTGAAAAATTCATAATACCAAAGCTGACTTCAAAAGGAGTTTTAGAGAACAAGACTTCCATTTCTGTGTTCTACAAAACAGCTCTCAGAAGACAACTAAAACATTATGATGCATACAAATCAATATTAATCACTGCTGTGTTGAACTGATTTCATCTCCATCTTCATCCTAGATGTAAAATACTGTGAAATACTTAAGTATGAGAGGAGATACCAAAGTTATGTTTCCATCATACTAGAATTGCACCAAGTTTTTTGTTATGTGATGGTTTCTTAACTGGCACATTAGGTAGTAAAAGGAAATCCTTCCAAAGATGAAGGGAACAGCCATTGTGACAGCTGAACATTCCCTCTTCACCCAGCTTCACTTTTTCATCTCTACACCATAGAGATCACTACGCTTCTGGCTTAAAATAGGAATCTGCTGACGTATTTCTGCAAGTTTCTTTAGATCTGCAGGAGAGAAGAAAAGAGTTAAGAGAACAGTAGCCAAAAGAGAAAGCTCCTGACTTGCTCTGAGGTAAGACAGGGAAAAGAGCAGCTTTGATGTTGAATGGGGTGGTAGGGCACTGCAAGTGAGCAGCCAGGGCTGAAGGAAGCCTCAGCTTTGCTCTTTCCTGAGGTGGCACCTTGTTCCTAAGGAAGTGAACTAGAAGGGTACAGCTGTAGAGTACTGTGCACAGAACAGTAAAGCCAAGGGCTGCTGGTTCTTGCTTTGACCTAGCATAGGTGGACAAGGCAGAAGAATGCTACATCATCTGTAGTTGCATGTGTAAGGCCACAGACTTAAAAAAAAAACTGTCTCTCCTTAGTGTCATAACCTGTACTCAAGAAAAAAAGTGGGGAAAAAAACCAAAACAATTTTTCTCTTACCTATATCTGTGTATACAACTGTTTCCTCAGCCCCAGCTTTGGCTATGACTTCACCCCTGCAAAATTAAGCACATTTGTTCACAGGATTAGACATTGGTTTCAAGGCATCAGTGCAGTTGCTGCTGTTTGTACAAAAAGGAGTTCCTACCCTTGATGCCTACAGCTGTAATGACAGGGCTGGCCTAAAAATAGCATCATAATCCATAACTCTGGCATGATAGAAATGGCTTCCAGGCTTTAGATATGGCACTTTCTATATGTGACACATACATACTTAACATAAGTGTCTTTCAAAGATTAAGAACTGTGGTAAAAGCCATTCTGAGGGCCATTGCCTGTGAGCATGCAACACAGCTCAAGGGGAAAGGAACAACCACATTGGCAAACATGAACACTTTCTCCTTTGAAGACCCTACTGGCTTTCAATAGTGTACTTTTACTCTGCATGAACTCCTGAACATGATCATGTCTCCCCCAAGTGTTGTGTCACTGCTTTCATCATCTAAAGTTAAAAGCTCACAACACAGACAAAGTTTTTCTTACTGTGCAAACAACTGGAGCTGAGCTATCAGTAGATTTATGTGAAAGAAAAACAACTGCCTGAAGATTTGGTCATTTTACCTCCTGTGCACCTGCGTGACTTCTGCTCAAGTCAGAATCTCTCTTCTCTAGCTGAAGACATTCTTCTTGTTCTTTCTTATGTCAAAGCAGTGTTGTTCTTTGAGGAAATGAGATAGTTCTGTGTAAGCTGTTTAAGAGAATTACCCTATGCATAGCATATCATGGACTGAACTTCTGGGACAAGGTCACAAGGTCAGCAGTTCAACTAAAGCTTAATCCCAGTACTAAGTAGTATCTTTACTACCAAAAGGAATACATACTCAAACTAGTTCTTGTTTACTTCTTGTTTTTTTTTTAGTTTGGCTGTTTTAAATCATGATCTTGAGAATGTAGGCTCAAGTCTCATGTACTTTTATCAAGAATTTGCACTTTTAACAGTAGATGGAAAAGTAGGACTGAAGTGTGACTGCCAACTAAAATATTTTTTTATCAAAGAAAAGATGGTGTTTTTTATTTTATTGAACTCACCATGGATTTACTACAGTGCTGTGTCCCCAGGCAACATAGGA
The DNA here is from genome assembly GCF_028769735.1 of Zonotrichia leucophrys gambelii. Lineage (NCBI taxonomy): Eukaryota > Metazoa > Chordata > Aves > Passeriformes > Passerellidae > Zonotrichia > Zonotrichia leucophrys. The sequence continues at coordinate 100,375,919 of NC_088169.1, forward strand.
TGCTTTTTCATCTCTAGCAGGAGATACAGTAGCTACGTAGAGTTGATTATCAACAGCTCTGTGTTCACAGAAAAATGAATGAAGTGAGAAGAATTGTTTTTTATAATACCATTTAATTAAGCAGAAGAGAAAGAATCCACTCTGAAGGACAAGCTATATATCCTCTAAATGACTAGCCCAAACTGTGAATGATACAAAGGTCAGAGAAAGAAGAGCCTGGAGAGAGAAGTCTCTAGCACCTGGCTCCAGAGTTAGTGCATAAAATATCTTGCAATTCACAGGTTCATCCAGTATGTAGCAAAACTGATTGAAGCTGACCAAATGAATAAACAATGTGCATTCAGCAATCTCAGAGTCCATTTCTACCTGTAATTAGAGCACTTCCCAAATGGTTACTGGCTCTTCTCTCCTGAATTTTTGTTTGAAGGGTGCTTATAAAGCCATAGGAAAGGGTCATTGAAAGGGCATAGCAGGGGCAGGAGGGAGTAAATGCTAAGAACTTCCTGCTTTTCTCCTTGACAGTAAAATCATTTTGCTGTCCCATGCAAGGCTTGAGGGATGGAGCAGCTCCAATGGCCAAGTGGCCCTACAGCACCACTTCTGACACACAAGTGTCATTTGGAACACAAGAAAGTTCAGTTCCATGCACCAAAACTCCTCTAGCACAGGGGAATAACCTTTTTCTGTGATCTTACCTTCCTCTTTGTAAGAGTTCCCAATGAGCTGGTCCTGTAGTCATGTTAAAAGCCCCTGGATATATCAGCAGCTGGCAACCTTTGTTAAGAGACAATTAGAACCTAAGCACCATTAAGGGGAAGATGGGTTTCAGGGTGAAGGGCCACTCTAGGGTAAACCAAGGTGAGGTTTCTTTCCACACTTCCCAGCCTCTGCCCAGAGCCTGTCCATGCACAACAGGTAACATCAGCCAAGAGCTGTGGTGGGGATACCCCAACTCCACCACTCCACCACCACTTGTGGGTCAGGAAGTGATGGTTTCTTTACTCCCTGAGAGAAGTCACTCATCTGATTAAGTCTTGGCCACAGGATGCATTTTGTGTTTCTGGGCAGGGATAAGAATGCCTGATGACATGGATCAAGGAATGCCTGATCACAGGATCACCCAGCACAGAGCACCCAGAACCTGCCCTGGCCTTAGGGCTGCCCAGGCTCCCTGAGGGGACCCAGCCTCACCTTTCTGGCCGTAGATTTGAGCCATCTCAGCAAATCTCATATCATAGCAGATGCCCAGGCCCACTTTGCAGTATGCTGTTCCCAAAACACAAGAGACAGAAATGGTATCACTAGCACAAGTAGACAAAACAAGCAAAAGACTCCCTGCAGCCATCCTGCCAACTGTTATTTTGCACGGCTCACAGCAACAGGAGCAGCTATATTTAAATGTGTGTCCAACAAGCACTGGCTACTGTTGGGGGAGAATTCATGCTTCATGAGGACAGAAAGAGTGTGAGAAGCATCCTATCTACCCTTTAAGAAAAGTTATTTCCACAAAATCATGTTGTATCAGGTCTTTGCGTAACATATTCCTCTCTCATTTAGCTGCAATTTTTATTTTTTTTTTCAATAAAAGAAAACACTCCTTGCTTTTCATGCAGTAAAAATAGTCATGTAGTTTCTTAGAGCATGCACATTGCAAAGAGGAGAAAGTGGCTGTGGCAGACAAGACTCTTTGGAGAGCTCAGTTAACAGATTGTGTCAGCTTTTGAGCAATATGGGGTGGGGAGGAGTCGATATTTTGCTTTTTTATCTGAGATGACTGATTCAAAAAGGCTGGAATGATTTAGTTAATTGTCTCCATTATTATACCATCCTCACCTGAAGCAACATACCATTGTAGCTGTTACATACTTTCTTTTCTAGGCTGTGTTTTTATAAGAAGAATTTTCAAGCTGTAACTGCTATTAAAAATACCATCACTTCCCTCTAACAAATCAATAGGACTATTCCTTAATTAAGGCAGTGGGGTGACATATGTTTCAACCTTTTGTACTCCTCTGTCCTTTTCCAACCACATTGCCTTTTTAAAAGTTTCAGAAGTGACCCAAACACTTGAAGCAAACTTAAACTACATTTGTCATCAAATGCTCAATCAGATTGTCTAAAAATGCACTGCAGGAAAGGAGGAAGGGGAAGAGAACTGCAGAGTGACTGGAGTGTTACTGTATTTGAGCTCCTTGAAGAGAGAGCTTGTTTTGTACTCACGTGTGTCAAACATGGAGAAGCTATTCCCTGGACTCAGTGTTTCAGACTCTTTGAACTGGATCTTCCCAGGAACATTAATGTCAAACAAATGAACCTGCAATTATACTATGATTAATAACAATTAATGACAATTTCTCTGTTTGGTATTTGAGCCTCTTTAGGCATGTGCTTTCTACTGTTATCTAGACTACTCTTTTGTCAGGATCCAAAGTAAACATTGCTTAAGATTGTTAGATCTCCCAAAGATGATTTAAAGTATTTTCTTCTACACAGAAATATACATGTCTAAAGTTGAAAATACATGCAAAACAGCTAGATGTTTTGACCTAATGATTTGTGTCTAACATTTGAGTCCCATTCCTTTAACACTTCTCAAGAAAATACCTTCACTGAGCCATGACTTCAGCTATGCAGCTGCCTCTGAGGGCCTGCAGCTGCCTTCATCCCTTCCTTGCAATGGAAGGTGTTGCTCCTTACTGGAGCTTCCTAACAACAGAGCTGGTTTTATTTCTTTATTTATTCACACTTGGCACACGGCTGCACTCATTCTACAAGCAGCTCCTGGGCTTGCAGACTGCTGTGCTGGTGGAAGGCAGCACAGAACTGCACAAGGTGATCGAGTAAGCAATGCTAATGTAGAATCAGCAAACAGAATAATTAATAAAAAATTAAAAATTAATTATTTAATTAAAAATTAATAGCTGCACCACCTTATTTGTTCCAAGTAACCCTGCATTTTTTTTTGTTCCAAGTAACACTGCATTATCTATTATCCTTAAAAGAAATAAGCTGTTGCTCACTCATGGAATGATCCCTGTGTGCACAGTCCCATGAACAGAAAGTGGGGATAAGAATAAAAAAAAACAGTTCCACAAAGAGAAACTGACTCTGGAGTTATAAATGGGAGGTGGTTTTCCAGAAGGCACAAAGCAATAACAAGATGGAAGATGACAGCCAGCAAATATCTACTACAAACAGCAGTGAGAGCTTAACTTGGACTCTGCATGTCTGCACTAATCACTTTTAGCACAAAGTATGTAAAGAACAGTATTTATCATAACAGAAGGACTAAATCCATCAGGAAGCTGAGGGAAAATCCTGATCCCACTCAAGTGGCACTGTGTTTTAAACTTAGGCCTGGGTACAGAGATACATGAGTTGGATCAGGTTTTACTCTTTCCCATGGTTTTCCCAGCATATGGGGAAAACCAATTTCACCTTCCAGTATTTTGTCATCCTTGCCCAGAACAAATTTATGAACACCTTTTGAAGTGGTGTTTACGTACCCAAATAAAAGTTACATGAAATTTCATGGGTGATGGTACACAACTCATTATTAATGCAAGATTCTACTAATTTATACCTCCTTTAAGTACAGATTAAATAATTTATGCAACACTGCTGAGAAAACCTTTCATAACAATATTCTGCCATCTTACCTTTCTATGCTTTGCCAGAAGAGCACCATCAGGCCCAAAGACAGCACATGTATTATAGAGCTTTCCACCATCCTCTTCTGGAATGGATCCTTTGTAAAGGCAAGAACAGAGATTTCCCCCACTGTATTATTTATGCAATTTTGATCCAATGGCAGTAACAGACACTGCCCATTTTTCCCCCAGTGAGATGGTCACCAAGAATAAACTACCTCCAATGAGATATATGCTGCACTCCTTTGCAACTTCTGACAGCTTTTGTGTTGATTCCCCAGGGATCTTCTCTGCATACTCCTTAAAGTACTGGGTTCCATATGGAGAATTAAAGCATTCCTAGAATTAGATGGGAAAAAAAAAAGAAACTAAAATCCAGTAACACCACCACAATGAGATGTACCTAACTTTTCCAATTCCTCTCTAACCATGTTCTCAAACAAGCTTTGCTTACAGGAGTTTAGTTTATAGGAGCTCAGTAAGTGAAACAGGAAGGCCAGAGAGACCTGAACAATTGTTGAAAACACAACAGGTGTGTTTGTGGAGTGCATGCCAAATAGAACAAGAGCTAAGATTATCATGCAAGCTGTAAGGCTAGTACATTCACTGCTCTGGGCTTAGCAAGAACATAGGGGATGTTCATACCAGAATGAGGAGCCAAGTTCTACACAGTTCTCATTTGACAAGTTACAAGCTCAGTAGATCCTCTCAAAATTCTGAAATGCTCATCCATCGTTCATTATTTCTTATTTTTTAAAAGGACATTTGCAAAAGCATGCATTCCTCAAAATTACTTACTGTTTTGCTAAAACAATCCTTTAAACATTATTTCCTCACAACTGAACGGTGTCCTCCACCTTAGGCCCTCGTTAAAGATTTGCCATCCCTTTAGAACCAGGCATGTAATCTTTACACAGGTTAATAGAGTAGTTTAGATGCCTAAAATAGGTGGGCTAGTAGTATTTGAGACGCCCAAGATATGAGGAACTTTCACTCAGCATTACACTTGGCTGCTCTGTGAGGAGTGAGACACTCCACCCAACACTTTCTTGTGCCCTGGAGTGCAGCTGGAGGCCACAGATAGGCTATCAAAGTGTGGCAGCAACTTCTCTTCTCTCTGTGAGAAAGGGACTCCCAGCCCAGACACCTCCATTGTTCCCTCTGCTCACCAGAAGTGACAAACACACCTCCACCCCCACAAAGAAAAAGGAAAAAAAAAATCAAGCTGTGACTAACACAATAAACACTTCTGCTTTATCTGCTCAAGCAAACTTAGCAGCTGAGGTTGGTTCTGCTGAAGTGGAACAAATGAATCCAAGCTGGAAAGGGTTTTTCCCCCCTACACAGGGCACTAGGCCAGCAGTGCCCAGCTAACCCACAGCACAACCTGTAGATGGAAGAAGCTGGAAGGGAAATCTCTGCAAGCTGTCAAAATGAGCTCCCCAGGCTTTTGAAATCTGGGCTGAACTTCAAAGAAGTGAAAGCAAAGCCAGCTGCCTCCATCTTCATATACTCAGTGTGAGTTACTTTCCTTTGTATAAAGTTATTAAAACAAAAAACAAACCCCCAAAGAAAGAAAACAATGGGAAGACAACATTTCATGCCCATGCCCAAATGTCACTACAAAATGAATCTCCCAAAAGTCTGTGAAATGCCTTGCCCATGTTCCACAACTCGTATTCTAAAAGCATAAATCTTTGCTGGCAAAGGGAGTATCTCAGCTAAGTAATTCTGGAAATTTCAATGCTTGTACACATGATGAAGCCAGTAAGTAACAGTAATCTCTGCACAGGAGGCAGAGGCAGAGCACTGAATGGTCACATTTGCAACACAAGAACCATGCTAGCACAGAGGAGCTGGGAAGGTTGCTCAATGCTTCCCCATGACAGAGGAGAGAAAACATTCTGTGTGTAAAACTGAGACCCAAAGTTCACCCAGAGATGAACTTTGCACTCCTGTGTCAGAGGTACAGGAGTAACACAAGTACCCCCACGAAGAGAGGAAAAAACTCAAAGCTGCACTGGGAAGCCCATCCTGTGGTCAGCACATCCATTGTGTGAAAATTCGCCAAAATAAATATGGCTAAAGTTCAAAAAGTAAGTCAGAAGTGGTTGATCATTTAAAATGGCTACTTTTGTTTCCACACATGGAAGTCACAAGAGGAATGTGTCTTAATCATAATTCAGTCACAAATGACCTGCTGGAAATATGTTTTAAGTCTGTTTTGATTCTCATGTATCTGGAATGCTTACAGCAAGGAGAGCTACTGTGTACCCTCTTTCACCTTCATGTCAACATTCTTTAGCTGAAAACTGCCTTTTTTCTATACTTCCTCAGCAAAGATTCACACTACAGTGTCACTCACCTGAATTCAGAATATATCAGTGATGGCATTGCCTAGGATTTAAACCAGCAAAAACTTTACCAGAATCTTACACTACAAAAAAGATCAACCTATTTTTTGTTCCCCTTTTCACTCCCCACCTCCCACCAGCTACAACCCCTGGGGTTTTTTAGCTTTTAGTTTTATTTTGAAGCTTCATATAGCATCTAAGCTATCCAGGGAGGAAAAGGAATATCTGTTGCATTAATAACATTAGAAAGAGGTTTTGAAGGGTTTGAAGCATAAGGGCTAAGTAGGCCAAAATCTTTACTCACAGGTAGAGCCACAAGTTTTGCTCCTTTAGCTGATGCTTCCCTCACCAGCCCACAGGCCCGTTGGAGATTATCTGATTTAACAGCAGATACATGGAGCTGGATAAGAGCAAGGCGGAAGGCTGATGGCAGAAAAGAAAAAAAGTATTCATCAGAATTCCCACAGGAAACTTCCAAATCTGAATTGAGTAACAAGCACTGAAGAAAACAAATTAGTTAATATATAAACACATGCACAAACCACTACCAACTCATTGTGCAGCCTAAATCTGACTCTGAAAGTCCCTTAACACAGGGAGAGCACTGAAACCCAGCATTGCCAAGAGGAGCCATGCATGGCCACCACCCTGCAAAGATCACAGAGTTCACGTGCAGCAACACCCAGTCCCTGTTCCAGGGCAAGGAACCATGGTACAGAAAGGGAGAGCACAGGTGCCCCATCCCCTCCTTCCCAGGCTGCTGAGCACTGTGGGAGCCCATCTTGCTGCACACCAAAGGACTGGATCCCCAAAGCACCAAATAAAGGAATTGTTTGCTTTTATCCCTAAATTCACACCTAGTTTTGGAAATGGCTATGAAAACCAAGAAAGGTTAACATCTTTCCTGATTATTTCTTAACAAACTGGTTTCTGGCCAAGTTGCAAGTGTTATCAACAGCTTCTACTCCCACTAAGCAGGATATACAACTGCAGGCTCTCCAAGTAGCCAAGTTTTGTGCACACTTCTTGTATTTCCTTCCATTAATCTCTGAGTACCCCAGGTTGTAGGGAAACACACCCTGATCATGATAAGGTAGAACTATTTTCTTTAAAACAAACACAAACCAACCAACCAATCCTCTCTGGCTTTATAAAAAAAAAAGTATCCCAGTTTCATAGCACCTCTCCTGTCTGGGAGAAAACTCCCCCATCAGTCAAAGATCACAAAAAGAAAAAGATAGCTGGAAGCAACACAGTCCCAGTGGTCAGGGAAACTGGAAAAGCTGTTTCAAGTGAAGATGAGGCTGGGTCAGGAGCAGTTGAGATACATCTTTGATCCTAAGCAGCTAATTTCTAGAAGTTAAGCAAATGATTGACTGCTCCCTTTGCCACTCTTCCTGTGAGTCTTTTACTGTTGGCTCTATTGAGCAAACAAAGCCCATCTGGTATTCTGAACAGATGTAACCACAGGTTCCAGACCCACCTAGATAATCATACCAAGGATCTGTCAAAAACTTCCCAGCATTTGTGGAATGTGTTTTAGTTCAGACAAGTTGGCCACTTAAAAAAATTACATTTCAGAGTTAAACAAACAAACAAGCAAACACGCTAGGAAAAAAACCCATCATATTTAAAACACCGGGAAGTGTAATTAAGGTAATTTCCTATATATAAATATAACATTATTTGTCTCGGGTTTGAAGTTCGATAAGGTGCAAAACCGAAGCTCAGCCACAACAGAACACTTGTATTTGTGCCAGTTTCGTCAACAAACATTCAGATGTGGAAGCAACAGAAATGCAGAGAAAAGTGCAGCAGGGCTTTAGAGAGAGACCTCTGCTCCCAGCCTTGACCAGCTGCCCCAAAACCTTCATTAAAACCAATTCTCAGCATAAACCTAAAGCAATGTAGGCCACAACCAGGTATAAGCACAACGGAGTAAAATAATGGCTCGCCTTTGTACCACTACACGACAAAACACGCTTTTTTTTTGTTGTTTTAGAGCACCGAGAGCGAAGCACGCCCGGTTCGCTGGCGTTTCTTGCTGAGCTGACCCTGCAGGGCGAGCTCTGTATCCCGGTCTGTGCCCAGCGCAGCGCCACGCCAGCTCCCCTCTCCCTGCACTGTTCCTCAGGCTGGGCCAGGACCCAGCACCGAGCCTGTCCCGGTCTCACCGGGGCCGGGCACAGCCGGGCCCGCGGCCCGCAGGAGGGACGGGCAGGGCCAGCACTCACACGCCATGGCTCCGGCGGCCGCCCGCATTCCCGGCTCCGCCCGGCACCGCGGGGGCTGCCGGGACTCGCAGTGCCGGGCCCGGCTCAGCCGGAACCGCCCTCACCCACGCCGCCTTCAAGCGGCCCCGCTGGAACCGGGACCGTCCTGAGGGGCGAAATGCAGGGCTGAGGCACCCCCGCCCTGCCTGGGGCAGTGAGCGGGCAGCGCTCCCCCGGGCCCCTTCAGCGCCGACAGCGACAGCGGAGCCCCCAGAGCTCCGGCTGTGCCGAGCGCCGCTTCGCCCTCAGCCCAAGGGACCTGTACCAGCTTACAGGTAACGCATTCACCGGGACATCCACCTCTTTCTTTACAAGAACAGCATCCCCCAAGGTACAAGCATCTCCACAGTGCTCCAGATGTGGAGCAGTGTCCAGTTCTGGGCTCCTCAGAACCAGAAAGACAAAGAGCTACTAGAGAGGGTGCCATGGAGGCTACACAGATGATTTTAGGTCTGGAGCACCTCTCTTATGAGGAGACACCGTGGGAGCTGGGCCTGTGCAGTCCAGAGAAGGGAAGGCTGGGAGGGGATGTCAGCAGTGCAGATAAACTCCTCAAAGGCATTTGTAAAGACGGTGGTGACAGACTAATGTCAGTGGTGCCCAGTGACAGGACAAGGAGCAATGGCCATAAACTAAAACACAAAGTTTCACCTCAACATGAGGAGGAACTTCCTTACACTGAGGGTGGCAGAGCACTGACCAGGCTGCCCAGTGAGTTCTCCCTTTCTGGAGACATTCCAAACCCTGTGTCACCTGCTCTAGGTGACCCTGCCTAGACTGGGAACTTGGCCAGATGAGCTCCAGAGCTCCCGTCCAACACTGCAACTCTGTGAAACCAACACACTACATACCATGCTGCTCTTCCTTGCCTTTAAACACCAAGTGCTCCCCCTCACTCAGCACAAAACACTGCTGTCTCATGTACATATTTTCTAGCCTTGGGCTTTTTAGAAGCATGTTTGTAGAATTGTAGATTTTGTGTAGCACTATTTCTCACATGAGATTATGTCTGTAAGCTGAAGGCACATAATGGCAGAATGGGTAAAGATAAAATGGGTGACCCAGGGTGATCAATCTCTTACACACCTTCCCTTTCAGGAAACATGCAGAGAGATAAAGGATGGGAAGTGCATAACCACTGTAAAATACACAACCACTACTGTGTGCAACAATTACAAACCTTCCTTCAAGCAGAGAACTGTTCAACCTGCCCCTGGCAGCAGTAAAGGGAACCACTCATCCCAATCTGACCAAGCCAAAGGATGGCAGAACAGACAGTGCAGCAGCCCTTAGCAGGCCTCCCTCCTTTTCATACATGCCCATGGTGGTAGAAAGAGCATATGTGTTGTAAAAAAATTTTTTCCTTCCCCAAACATCACGCTTTGTAGGGCTCCAGGTGCAAAGAACAGCTGTCCCCCACCTTCTTCCCAAATAAGAAAAAGAAATCAAGTAGCAAAATCCCTTGAAGGGGCAAAGCACCAAATCCAGTTGCCCATGGGTCAGAGAGATAAAATGTATTTTTCAAGTTTCCAACCAAAAGTATCTGAAAGCACTAAGTATAGCCAGTAGAACAAGTTACATAGTACCATCTTTTTCCTTCCTAAAGGGAAACATTTCACACATTCAGTAGACTACACCTACATTGAAAAAGCTAATTTGGCAGTACCTGGTTTTGAAACTACAGCTGACATGTAGTTGGAAGGAAAAGATCCAATCACAGGTGAGACCCATCTGTAGGGCTAACAGGAAAAGGCAACTTTAAAAATTGCAACTCTGCAATCAACAGTGGTTTTGGTGGGTAATACACAAAGTTCTTTACAAATTCTCATACAAATCAGAATCTAGAGGAATTTGTGAGACAAGTGAAGAGCCATCAGTGAGCACAGAAGCACCAACTCCCACTATGACACAAAGGTAAGAGCTTTCATTTGGCAGGGGAGTTTACTCCAAGACTTTCTTTCCTACTCCAGACCTCATTTCTATCACTCCTGCATCCTAACTGTCACCTTATATTCAACAATATAGACTGTGGTGCATGCAGAATAAAACAAGAGCCAACACATCTCTAGCAAATACAGTTCAAAAAAATCCTTGAAGCTAAAAGGGACAGGAAGTAGCATACCAACTTTTTTGATTTTTCTTTTCAAAAAATATCACTGCAGTATTATAATTAGAATTTTTGCTTAGTAATAGAAGTTTTGTAACAAACCCAATAACTACAGATATGTACAATATAAGGCAAAAATGGCCCTGAAACTGTGGGTAGAGATACACCAGCACCATTGAAATTATTCATAATTTGGGCTGAGCTTTTTAAGATAAGAGGCCTGTTGATAACTTGTACATTGCCTTAAAACTTACAAATAATTAGCCTCTAAATGGCTTGGATTATATGTTTCTACAGAGAAGGGATTTAAGAACTGACTTCTTGTTGCTTTACTTGCTGTAGATCTCAAAGGTCTGCTGTGTTTGCTGTCCTCACAGTGCAGCATACACATTAGCCACATTCCACATTTAACACTCAAATACACCTGTTTAACAAATGAGTGTCATTTTCACTTTTCCCCTTCTGACTAGGAGAAATATGTTGTATCATTCTGTCAACATTTTCATAACAAAAATATGATGCTGAGAAGTCTGGAATTCATGCAGAAACCTTTTCTATAACTTGATTATTTGTGAATTCACTTTGACCTTTCTGTGAATGCTCACCCAAAAGTCCTTAACTAATTAACTTAAATTCTGAAGTACTTACATTAAGAAGTCACTGGCAGTAGCTCCCTATGATCCATAATCAGCATCTTCCACTCCAAAGATCAAATTCACTTCCATTTACAAAACACCTTTAGGAAAAACTTTTAATTGATTCAGAGAATTTACACAGTATGCAACTAAATACCTTTTGACAGAACAAGTTATGTTCAAATTGTACTGGTTTATTTACAACTGTAGTTTATAAACAGTAGCACAAACATCTTTACATGAAAAAAATCTCGTTGCTGAAGTAGGCACAGAGTCAGAGATTCTTGAGGATATTTTCAGGAGAGACTAGGAAGAGGAAAATGTAATACAACAGCTGCTGGGCAAAACTATAAATACAGGAGCATTGGCCCAGGTGCAATTTCATGCAAATATTTTCAACAGTTCAAGTTCTATTGGTGTTTACTCAGATACTAAGAAGGAAAAAAAAAGGTAATTAGTTCCAGAATTAAGGTGCCCTAGCTTGATTCCTAGTAAAATAACCTAGAGTAACTGTTTTTTATAAAGGTCAGTTTAACTTGTTTTACCTTCTGATGAAGTACCAAATCATAGGTTTTGATTCAAGTACTCAGAAGATCTCTTGCAGCAAAGCTAATCCCCATTATCTTTATTTCACAGTTTTCGGTGATTTCCCATCAGTCTACAAAGATGCTCTGCCTTGTCCATGAGAACATTCCTGTACTGAGCTTTGAACAAGGGAACCATTCTTGAACAAATGGAAAGCTTATGATGAACAGTCATAGAGTTGCCATCTCCCAAATCTTCACTAATTTAGAAATTGTTACTCAAAAGAATAGAAACAAATGCTTGCATCAATGAAGGTAACTGGTTAGGAACACATTTATCACAGCTATGCAGCACTGGAATTTCTCCCTGGTTTTCTGTGCATTCATCTTCTTGCTGAGCACACCTTTGGTCAGTGTGTACTCACTTTTGTGCTGAGTTTTAAACATCTAAAGTTCTTAGATCTTTTGCTTCTGAGGAGCAAGGCAACTTGTTTTCAGCTGTCATACTCTGCCATGAAACATGCATTTCAATGCACACACTCATCTTTACAAGGGAAACAGCCTCAACCTATGAAATGTAAAATTTTGCATAATTAAAAAATCATAACTCTGTTGTAAAAACTACAGTTAATTTCAGTATTTAAAAATAATCTTTATCACCAATTCCAGTTATTTAGCCTAGTAGCTGGTAAGACTTTAAAAACCTCCTAATTTTACAAATTGCTTGTATTTTTTCCATTTATCTGCAGCCCAAACGTAACCATTTTTAATGTGAAAACTGTTTTTAAGATTTGTATCTGCCTTGTTCAAAACCCTAAATTTTTAATTAGTCTTTGCTACTACCTGGTAGGCAGAATCCAATTTCTAGACTGTAGGCAATGGAGACATTTTATTTACAAGGGATAATAATTTAAAAACCATTGTTTTCAATTCCTTCTCTGTATCTCTGTCTTTCATTCCTTTAACACACTTAACAGGAACCCAGATGCATCTGCTCTTGCAAAGATGCAGATCACTCCCATTAAGGCTGCATTAAAAAGAAACAAACTGACCTTTATAATAAACATTTCTCCAAAACAACAACAAAAAAATTATAATTAAAAAAAAAATAAAATAAACAAAAATCCTGTTCAGAAATGGATAATAAGTTACCCTATCTTAAGCCTGCTACTCAGGCACTCCCACCAGCAAACAGAAAAATTCTCTTAAGTTAGTATTCAGTTGGGAAACAGTCAGCTTGTGTCCACATACAGTATCTTGGTTGCTTCTTCTTTATAAACTGGTCTCTACAAAGTCTTTAGTTATTAACTCTCCAAGGCATCCAATACTTTCATGATCTGTTGTTTTATGGCTTTGGTAGCATCACCTGCATTTGGAATCAAATACCTTAAAAAGAATTAGAAAAAGCCATCATTAATTCACTGTAAAATTTTTGAGTATGAATTCCAGAATTCTTTTAATTTTTCCTCTGTCTGGGAGGAGGAGGAGAAGGGAATATATTAAAATGAAAAAAATAATAAGAAAATAACATTTAATTTCTGATTATACTATGAAACTTTCTCTTTGTGAACTCAGAATTGTTGAGGAGTATTTTACAGGCCATCTTGGAAAGAAAAACTGGGAGAGGTCAGGCCATTCCAGATCTCTACAGATAACACTGTCTGACTGAAGCATAGAGGTCCTTGCTTGGATTTTGTTTTGTGGTATTTTGGTTTTTGTTTTTTCAATTCCTATAGCTCTAGATCAATCTGCTTCACTCCTCAAGATGGTGATTAAGTAATTCAACAAGCAGTAAAGTTCTCTGCATAATTTTAACTTATCTTTACAAACCTAAGGAGCCAACAGGGACAGAACATCTCCAGTTAGGAAGGAAACTCATCTCCCCTCTCTTGTGAAAACAGAGCATCCTCTGGACACAATTCTCTCCAAGGAAGATGAGAAAACATCCAGCTGGTATCAGCAACCTTCTTAAAACAGTGCCAAGAACAGCAGGCTGCACCAGTGGAAAAAAGCCTGACACATCACTCCCTCTGACCCCTTCCCCCTCCTAAGCGTGCAAATACTGAGCATGGCAACAGGTCACTTCCAGGAATCAGGTTTCAGGGAATCAGAGTTTTGAATTTAGGGTTCTGGACTCCTTGCACAATGCATAGAGAATATGAGTCAGATGTAAAAAAAAAATTAAAAAAAATACTCCACCATACTGTTAAATCCCACTGTTCACAAATCCATACTTTTGCTGCAGAGAACTGTCCACTTCATTTTTATTTAAGATCTATTACAAAAAGAAAACACTTGCACACATCCCATCCCCAACACTGTAGGTGCAGTTCCTCTCTTCTGGGTCTCATAAACACCCACCATTTTACTGGCAAATCTTTTTCCCTAGTTCACATCTGATTTATGTATTCCTGAATAAAAACTATTATTTTTGAACTCAGTTCTGGGAATTACAGCATACTCCTGATTTCCAGCACCCTGCATATCATTACCATTTACAGCCCTGCCACTGAGATGGCTTACCTTTCAACTGCCAGGATTTCTATGCCTGAAGTATTGCTATTTCCATACTTAAAGGTGATCAGTTCTGGATGTTTCTTCTTGGATGTGATTTTGACTACAGAGTTGAGTGCCTGGCGAGACTGTATGTAAGCCAGTCCCTTCCGTGATGGAATCTCCCTCAAACAGTACATATGGGTTGCTGTTACTAGGAGATGACTTGAAGGAAAAGAAAAATACAAATTAGTTTTGTAAATGAATTAAATATCAGCAATTTAGAAAGTTAAATTCTATGACTAAACTACATGGAGAGAGGTAGATAATACAGCTACCAAATCTAAGAAACAGTTTTAACTTCCATAATATCTAATGAAGAAAGCTCTACAAAAGACTTCAAAATTTCCTTGAGTGCTGTAGCACAGCCATTCCTGAAAACAAACATGGCATTGTCCCCAGCATTATTGGTGCACAGCCCCTCTCTCCCCCTTCAGTTTTCCTTACTACCTTGTTCTTCAAAGCAAAACTTGACACCAGTTTTTATACATAATTACCATTCTAGAGCACTGCAAATACAAGAATGCAAATACAGTAACACTTTGTTCCAGTTTGTTTCACACTTTCATTTCCTAGTGTAATATAAAGGCTAAGTTAAGTGACCAACACTTGTTTTTTAGAATTTATATCAAGATGGATGTTTTCACTGAACTTAATTTCAATACCTGGGAAACATGTGTCCATTTTCTTTTACTTCATTACATGGAAAGTTGTACTTCACATCAGGTTTATTTATCCACGTTTGGATGTTGACAACCTCTTTTCGATCATCATCCGACATTGAGGAGCTGTCAATTTCATCTGGTTTGAATGGAGGGGGTAAAAACATTAAAAAAAAATAAAATTCACACCCATCAGCCAACTTTTCAATTCACTTAAACCCACTGTAGCTATACTGGTTCAAAGCAAGTGTACCAAATCATACAGAATTATTGAGAGGGAAGAAAGAAAAAGGCATATCTGATAGTTCTCTCAATTTTCTCTCAACAAATAAGCATTTTTAGGTCAGGGGGTATCTTAGGCTGGTCTGATTTGTCCATGCAGTAAAGTTTCATGGATTTCTTTCACAATGGAAGTCACTTGTGCAGACTTTCCTTGAAGCCATATAAACCCTTTGCATTTAAACCACCAATATCTTTTGGCAAGGAGTACCAAAAGCAAGACAATTTCAGTCCAGAATTTCTTCTTGTGGCTTCTAGTTTCTTTTATAAGAAGAAATGAACACCTGGTGATCCCTTTCAAGGCCAGGCATTATTTTTGTAGAGCACTTCTCCTCCCTTAAAATGCCTCTTTCACATAACAAAACTTCTAACATTGAGCTGTGCCTTTTGTGAAAGTAATATCACATCTTTCCTCACCTACTTATGCCTCTCTGAACCTTGTCCTGTTCAAACATTGTTTCTGACATCAAGGGCAGAAGACACACAACATTTAATGTGTGAGTGAATCACAGATTTCTGAGCATTTGATTTGCTTTTCTGACTGTTAATGACTGCTTACTTGTTATAAACCCACTGCAGCTGGACACAGCCAAATCATTCTAGCACCACTGGATCTGAAACTAGAAGTGCTTGGGGGGTTTTTAATGTCTTCCTTGCATTAAATTCATACTGAATTTCATGTGCCATTTTAATACCCAGTCTTTCCAATTAGCAAAAGACTCAGTCTGTCCTTACTATCTCAGATAACCTTGGATCATTAGCAAAAATTGTTGTCTTTGCCTTCACATCCTTTTTAAGGACATTTAAGAACATATTCTAACCCGAAATTTTCAGCACAGATCTCTGTGAAACACCCAAAACTTCTGTACGTGCTATTACTTAGTTGCAAAATACTGCTTTTATGTCTAAAGATGGTGATTATGTTTACATAGTAATTTTGGTGCTACATTAGAAGAAATTAAGCAATCTAGTTATCTAACACAATTAATTATATTAACTCCATACAAATTACTCCCAGAAATAACTCAGGACAGCTCTTCAAAGAGCCTTTTTCAAAGCCGGTTTCCTAGACTTTGTTAAACTATTTACTTCATTGCAATTCAGAATCTGAAACACACTTGGGGAAACGTTTTCACTGAAAAATACATGATGGAACTGAAGCAAATGGATCAATAATCCACCCTCATGTCACAGAATCACAGAATGGCTGAGGGATCTCTGGAGGTCACCTGGTCAAGCAGATCCACCTAGGGCAGGCTGCAATAATTCCAGCTGACTGCAATTACTTACTACAGAAAAACCCCAAACACTTAAACTTGACAAAACCAATTATTCAGAAACAGGTTCACTTTTTGCATTCTTCTGTATCAAGATCATATATACTTCACTTCATATGTGTTGGCTTTGCTTACTCCAATTGCTCTGATTCTGCTTACTTACAAAGTGTAATAGTGCTTTTAAAGGCAAATATTAAATAAATAGAACTTAGTAAAAAAGTATTACTGAAAACATGTTCTAGACAATCTGTCTTGGAGGAGCTGGTTTTCTGAAACTACACAGACTTTGCAAAACACTATTATGGATGCTCAAAGAGCTGTGCAAACTTAATTACATGGCATTTGGAGAAGTATCTTGTTAGTATTAAAGCTTAAGCCTGATAATTTAATTTTGCCCCTTCACAATTTTTATTGCAGATGATGATCAACTGTTTGTCATTAATGTTATTTAAACCTGTGACTCTCATTAATCTTCCTGAACTGCTTCTTTTGCATATCAAAGATTCTCAGACTAGTTACTTGTTTCTCCAACACATGCCAAACATGCTTTTTGGCACAAAAGTGTTATTTGTGAGATGATGATTGGGAGTGGGCTAAAACTACCAGAGCAAAACCAGGGCAACAATAGGTGGGAACCATTCTGATGTTAGAGCTGCTCTCAAAAAAACCTCCAAACAAAGCTTTATGAAATGTGTGGTGTTCCAATTTTGCCTGTAGTTTTTCAATGAGATAAAAAAATTTAAATAAAAATTTCATGGTTTTTTTTCCTACAGCAATCTGCATGCATATCAAGAGATGAATCAATTATTAACAGATTCAGTGCTAAAAAGCCAAGTCTGAAACATTGGAGAGGTGTGCACACATTGGCCATTTAAAATCTAGCTCCCACTATATTGCAGAAATTCAGATCTTTACACTAACTGACAATACTAGATATTTAAACTGAGATACATCAGCCAAACCAGGTCTTTTACATTTTGCTTACTGTTGTAATAAAGGCACATCTGCCAGCTTACATATATGAGATCAGTGTTGTAAAATATCTTTACTTCAGAAATAACAAGTGAAGACAAAAGATCCCCTACATCTGCTTACTTCAATATCCTCCTCTTGGCTGTTTGGTGCTTACCCCAAACTACTTTTTATTTAATCTGCTCCTATATATTTGAAGAGGGTCAGTCCTAGGCATTACCATAACATACATGAACAACAATAGACAAGTATCATATTGCAAGACAAAGATGTAAGATACACTGATTTAGTACAATTTAATGACTTTGTCTAAATAAGCTAATCTAGGTAAAAGAAAAATTTTCTACTGTACCAGTATCATATTCTTCTTCATCTCCAATGCTGAATACTGGCTTCACACCACGGTAGGGTTTTCCTACTCTGTCACTGCTGCTGACGTGTCTGTGGGCAATGAAAAGGACAGGAGGAGGAGAGGGACAGAAGAAAAGTAGCTTTCAAACTGATGCTCTGAGTTCCACAGTCACATATTAGCAAAATGTAAACACAGCTGTGCAACAGAGAAGGACAAGAGACTCTCATGAAGCTGCCTGCAAGGAAGAAGTGAGTGACCCACCAAGCAGCTTGGTTAGTGAAAGCACACAGTTCAGTCACTTTGGGAGCCTGACTGTTGTAACAGAGAAAGTGGAAAGAAATACTGGTTTGTTTTAAAAAAAACATCTTCTGCTCACCTTCTCAAATGGCAGCACACATTAGAGACCTGAAAACTGACAACATGCTACGTTTCTAGCATGAAACGAAAACATATCTGGAAGCCAAATTCAGATAAAGCAAAAAACAAACACTATCAACTAACATATCTGGAAATTCATTTTTCTGGTTAATTCCTCAAAAGAAAACAAAATGCCTTAAGAACTACACACTACAAACCATCTGTGGTAGTCTAAACCCTGACTTCCTGCTCATTACTTCCAGCTTGAGTCAAATCTTGAAATATTTGCTCAAACAATTCCTACTGCTACAGTCCCAGCACCGGTGTGATATTCATGTGTTGTCAAAAATCACATTTCAGTTGTTTCTGCAGATCATATCAAATGACACAAACACACACAGCTGAGTCTTTATGTGTGACAGTGAAATTGCAAATCCTGAGATATTTTAAAGCTCCAGCTCAGAATGCTGCGATTACATGGTCACAGCTGAATTAACAGTTGAGGGCAAGAGCTTTTAAGAATACCTGAAAAATATGAGAAAAATCTGAAAGTTCAGAAAGCAACAATACAGGCAATTTCTGAAAAAACCAAATAGTTCATCATTTTAGCCTTTAGAACTGACAATACTTAGCAGTTTTAAAAAACTCAAAACAAACCTAGAAAACCTGCCAGTCCCTTTCCTTCAGTTCAATAACCTCCTTCCCCATACTGTGTGTTTATGTTTCCTAACAAATCTAAGCCTTGACTCCTGTTTTAATTGCATTCACAAACTCCAGTTTAAATGCTACTGTAGAACCAAGCTGGACAGGGAACAGGTTTAGTAACATGTAAACTAATGCAGTTATTTAGGGATATCTGAAGGTAGAATTGAAAGTTAGAAAAGAAAAAAACATTTTCTATGGGTAAAATTCACTAATATAAACAAAATAAGGAAAAGTTTAAAAACCAAACAAACAGAAATGTGGTCTACAATGGCACAAAAATAAACATACAATAACATGCTCATTAGTGTTTAAGACAATAAGCATCAATGACACTGACAATCCAAGAGGGCAGTGCTTCCATATGGAGGCTTTTGTAAATATGCTTTAGTAATACATAACCAATTGAGTAAGAAGCAGCACATTTAAATAATGTCAAATTGAATTATGCAGAGGATCTAAAAGCAGATCTCACTGGTGTTTATCAAATGAAGTTAGTCAGGACAAGAGAGTAAACAAGAGAATAAAAAGCTACTTTATAAAAGCCTGGTAACATCTTAAACTAGCAATTGATTCCCTTTAACCTGTTTACATGGAAGACCATCATTACACGGTTACAAATTGCATGTAATGTCCTTTGGTGGCAAACCTGCCAAATGGAACATCCTAGTGATAAACACAAAGTAGATCTAGTTGAATTGGTACAGAAAAAATGCCATTCTAGGTTTTAGAACTGTAAACAATTCTAGGTTTTTTTAGAACTGTAATTTTAAGAAAATACTCTAAGGATATAAAGTGTGAGCCAATTTATTCTTGCATTTACCCAATGAAAGAAGATGTGCAATAGGAGTGAAAGGAATAAACAAAATCACCAAAATAAAATCTCAATATATCAAAACTTCTTGGTTACAAACACAGATTCCTGCATTTCTGAGTTATCAAAGAGTCACCATATTTAACACTTGGTATTTTAACACTTGCTTACCATGTTCTAGAAACAGATCAATAAAATGTGGGGTACAATCCCCATGGTCTTAAGTATTTCTAAATCAACAAAACATACTATGTGCTATTGGGCCATTCCCATTGTTCTTCTACAGAGCATTACTACTGATTTTTCTCACATGAACAACACCTTTCTGTGATGCTTTTGGGTGACTCTCAGCTCAAATTATGTACAAACTACTTGAAAGAAAAATTAGTCAAAAACCCATGAAAACCCACTTTTAAAATCTTCAGTAATTCATCCAGCATTAACCTTCGTGCATTTCAGGGTAAGTGGGTCAAAAGCTACAGAACTCCTAAAGTATAACCAAAGTTTGAAAGGGATTATGCATGAGCTGCTCTTGCTCTTCAATTACCACAAGTAATTTTATAAAAACCCAAGTCTCAATTTTTATTTCTGAAATAATTACAAGACACTGTATGTGAGTCAAATGTGAAAGGCCTCCACATTTGCATGAAATGTATTAGTTATGTGAACAAGATGAGGTAGAATTGCAAAGCATATTTACATATCAGGTTTTTTTTCCCAATAATGAGCATGTCTGCTTCTTTCAGCATGTTCTATTACCAATTGATAAGATGCATAAAAATTTGAGGCTTCCAGACAGAATTTCTGTATGGGTTCCCTGTCATATCTAAGTTCTAACGATATTTTATGAAAAGTTTACTTTTCATAATTATAGTCTCTCTTGTTAAAACCTTAAGCCATAATTTGTTCAGTAATTGTTCCTGGTGTCTTCTACTAGTATAGTTTACTAATAAAATGTATATAGGAAATGACAGGTTAAAAAAAAACCATAAAAAGCAATAGTAAGGGAGAGAAGAGAAATAACAAAGCAGAAACTAAGAGAAGAAAGCACTGCCAATACATTCTTTTTTCTTCCTTTAGTCTCTTGACCAGTGCTTGTAAAAAGCAACAGTTTTAATATATTTCATGAAATTAAATTCATAGCAAAATATGCAAGCAATCTTGTCAGTGTAACCAATGCTTACAGACATTGTGATGCCATGCTAAATACAAGAAAGGTGGTTTTAGTCAGACTGCTGAATTGTCAAGCTTACCGCTCCAGGCTTGCTCTGTCTGGCCAGGAAATATTGAAAGGTATTCTACAGTGCATTGGGGCAGAGGACAGAACAAAAGAATTAAAAATATGTAAGGGAAAAACCTAGATAAATAGCTGAAATTCTCTATATTGGCAATGTATCTTCTTCAAGAAGGATGCTTGTAAATAAAAACAAGCTTCATGAAAGCTGGACATGAGGTAAAGAAATATTTGCAAAAAAATCTACTAAAAGATGCATTTCCTATGCTGCCTGTGGCATACATGTAAGCATTACCTGATTTCACAGAATGGCCTGGCTTGGAAGGGACTCTAAAGAACAACTTGTTCCACTCCCTGCCCTGCACAGGGATACCTTACACCAGCCACACTGCTTAAAGCTCCATCCAGCCTGGCCTGGAGAACTGCCAGGGATGGAGCAGCCACAGCTTCCCTGGGCAACCTGTGCCTCACCACGCTGTAGAGAATTTCTTCCTAATATCTAATCTAAATCTACCCTCTTTCAGTTTAAATCTTCAGTCATTCAGTTTAACTCATCACAAAGCAAAAGCTACCAAACATTATTTAAGAATTTTTTGCCTCTAATGGTGAAATAAAAGTAGTAATAGTATTTTAGAAAATCATTTTCCAACACAGAAAGAAGGAATGATCTGAGGTACTATTAAAATTACTCATCATTTGGCATATATTTTCAATCCTGCTATCAAACAAATGCTAGGTTTCTGAGATTCCTGAATACCAGTGTCTTAGTATTCAACACACACCTTCAAAGGCTGGAATTCAAAGAACTACAACAAGCATTTCATTTAAAGCTCTGACAGATGAATGCTATTATTCTTGTATCTAGTTAAGATAATTATTTGGAATGACCACTTCCAAATTTCAGTCTATTTGCACATTCCCATTCCTTGCTGTACCCAAAGACACAAAAACCAAACAAGCATTGATTCTGAGTTTGAAAAGCAGCTTTACATAAGGACTTGGAAAAAAATCAAGATTTTTAAGAGGTAAACTCAATTTGCCAAGATGCAGCAGTGAAAAAAACTGAAACAGAACAAAACCAACCAATCCAAAGAACCTATCCGGAATCCCACTGTCATTCATCTATTTCATTAGAGTCAGGATGGGGAGGCATGGAAATAAAAGTGAAATAACTTTTCACTTTCAGGCTAAACACCAAATTGACACACAAAAAGAAGTGAAATTAAGTGACAAATTCTAGGTAAACATTGAAGGCAACAGGGACCCACACTGGCCTTCCAATACTGAGGGGCACAGTAGGCTCCCTGGGTCATGCTGAAATTGTGAGGAGGGTAGGGGTAGAAAATTAAAAAACTGAATGTGGGAAACAATTTTCTCCTAATTAGCCCAGATTTCACTTAAAAACAGCCACATAAAATGGGAAGTCACTTCTCCCAACTAATGCACAGTGAGATATAAATGACTCACCTGTCCACTGGAGTAGATGTATTTTCAATAAAACTGATAACTTTCTCTTTCACATTCACAGATTTAGTCTTCAAAGCAACTGTCATTTTATTCACTAGGGATTTCACTCCTTTTCCATCACCTGAACCGTTAGGAGTATCACCCTGTAAAAGTAACTCCTCTCAGGATTAATCATATAAAATCATATATGTTATTTCATCTCAATGAATTTATTAAAAAGGAAATAGAGTACAAAAGAGAAATTCACTTTTTGGTACTCAGTAGAACCTCAATTACACAACTGAGTATTTCTTTAGAATTCTATCAAATAACAGCAATGATATTGAGGAAAATATCATCCCACAAAGCAAGCTTGACAAACTATATTAATGAGAACTCCGCTATGGACATCTAGACAAAAGAATCCTATTAGTGATACACTGCATCTAAATTAAAAGCTAAATTGTACACATAATACACCAGCTGCAGAAAAGATACAATTTCATGGCAAAGCTCAAAATTGTATGTCACTTTATAGTAACTTATTCCCAGAGTGAGTAAGAGCTAGGGAAAGAGTTGGCTATTACATGTATTCTGCTGGAGAATGACTACAGCAAGTTCTTACCTACAAACTCTTCCCCTCAAGAGGATAAAAATGTGTAGGTCACCTATGACTTGACTGGGATCATAGTTTGAAATTAAACACACAAGTGAAAACAGTCATGACTTGCAATAATGCATTTTATGGAATAGTATGAGGAATGCAAAGAAAAAACCACAGGACACCTGGGGCTCCCATCCCACTGTAACACTTACACTAAAATTCCACTTACATCAACAGAGCTTATGCTATTTCTTGAGCCTGAGGTACTAGCAATCCAGTGGCCATATCCATTTTCTGGTCCTTCCACATTGATATCTGCTAAGTGCTGTTGGAGGGCTGTTAAAAGGCCATCAAAAACATTCAGAATTACACTGGACTTAGTCTGTTGATGAAAATTTTGTATATACCTGAAACTAATCAGTAACAGTTTTTCCCCCACAATGCAATAAAATAGATAAATTCAGCAGTCACTATAATAATCTTTGGCTTTTCTTTCAGTAGTATAAAGGCATTAAGAAAATCTAATTATCTAATGCCTATTTATCTACCTAATACACTAATTATTTTAGTAAACATTTAGAATATAGCAGCAATTAAAAATAAATCACTGCTTTGATCTTGAAGACAGCTCTTACAACACCACACATATTGACTAATAATGCCTCTATTGTGTTGTTATTAATGTCATATTGTAGCACAGATCTCTCCACTGTTGTAGAGCCTGATTATTTCCAGCAACATCAACTCATCAATTATGAACTCCTGATTTAAGAAAACATAACAGCAGTTAATAGTAATTATGAAGTTGCATCTTCATATGAATCTGCAATCAACAGTGGCCAAAACATCAAGAATTACAAGCTGGAAGAAGGAATTTCTCCAATTTCTGCATTAATTTTTCACTATTAAGAAATCTGGGAAAGCCCTAGGAGTTAACCACAAATGTGTAAGTGCACAGTGTTTACTTACACAAAACAAAAATCTGACAAATGAGACCTACTTGCTATTCATTTCGATGGTTTTTAGCAGAAGTCTCAGCAATACCAACAGTGTTAAGATATCAGGATTTTTCAAGTCAAATTTCATTATTAATAAGCTTACCCATAAAGCCTCCTTTGGCAATGCTTACGTACTCCTTATTTTTCTGCAACAGAAAAGATAATTCTGATCAGAGCAAAAACCTGTGGAATGAGTTTGGCAAGTATGGTAATGGAACAGGGGTTAGTTTGTTTACTAAAAACTAAACTCAAGTAATGTAGAAACCAGTTCAGATTTTAAGGAGAAAATGTTTTGCCATTTACCATCAGTGGCCCATGCAGACACCCTTTACTCCAGCTGTTAAATCAATTTAATAGTACCTGTAAGAAATGTGCTAACACCATGTTCATGTACATGTCTTCCTCTTCCCTGCCACTTCCCATGAAGCAGAGATGCTCCCCACCAGCTATGGAGCCAGACTCAATAGATTGTTTTTGTGCTTCTAACAGGGATTTTACAGACTGTGCAAATTCTGATGGGTTTTGAAGCATCTGTGGAATGAACAAACAAAAATTGCTGTTTGACACCAAGATACTGTAAGATGAGTTGTGAAAGGAGACAAACTTTGGGAATGGTTACAATTCCTTGAGCACAAGCAAGGCAAGCTCAGCACTGTTCAAGTCACACACACACAGAACCTGACTGAGACCTCACATTACATAAATTACTGTGAATGGTCCTTTACTTCCTCACCCCAGGAAAGCAACACAGCTTACATTTGTTAGTTTACTTCTGAAGGCATCAGGTATTAGTGGAACAAGTCTTTGCAACTTTCACGTTGCACTGATTTGGTAATACAGCAGTGGCACTGGTTTCCATATTTACACATGCTTGGGCACAACGCATCCAAACTTGGGAGAGTTGAAACCCTTTAAACTACCTAGAATTTCTAGATGCTAGTAAAATCTTCCTCTTGTTGCCTCCCCACTAAGCTTTTTCTCATTTACTTATCAAGATTTAGGAAAAGAAACAACAATTGAGAGTACAAGGAGGTATCTGTGATTCTTTGTACTCTCAAAAAGCTAAGGCTGGGATACATGAAGGGCTACTGTGCGTGCAAAAATATGAGTTCCACATGAAAGAGATGGAGAAACAAGAACTTTCTCAACACAGCCAGAATTTTAACCTGTGTTTGTGGGGAAGGTACTAAGAGAATTTTGATCTGTAACTGACTGAGGGGAGCAGGGAGGGGCCAGAAGGGATTCTCATCATTTTGTCTGTACAGTGGATCAAATGATGAAGGACAAAGTCAAAAGTACACAACCTAGCCATCAGTGAGTAAGGCTGAATTTTAACTGGGGTTTTCCTAGAGATAAAGGCTGCTGCTTTATTACACAGCTCCTAAATCTCACCACTTCCTCTAACTATAAATGAGGTGGAATCCAAAGTGCTGTCTCCCCATTGTCTCTCCTCACAATAATTTCTGCATACTTTGCACATACAGGAATATTAAATGCATTAAAATTCCATTAATGACTTTTCATCACAAAGGTTTTTCCCTATAATATTTTCATAGCATTGACTTTTACAATAAAGGATGAACCTGGTGACACTCATCCACCATAAAAGACTATGAATTCCAACATACAATTTAAATACATATGAACTGATCACATCTAATTTAAGACTTGTTTTCATGGACTCTCTTTCCATATACTATTAGCTATTTGTACTACTTAATAATTTTAAATGCTTATTTCTACTACACTGAATATGATATTTAATTAAGACTAGCAGAACACCCACATAGGACAGATAAATGATTTTTGATCCAGGTTAAAAGCCACACTATCAAAGAACCATTTAGGTTGGAAAAGACCTTTGTCATTGACTCCAACCACAAACCTCACATTGCCAACTCTCCACTGTTAAGCCACATCCCCAAGTGCCATGTCTGCAAGTAATAAATTGAGTCACCTCCAGGGATGGTGACTCAACCCCTTCCCTGGGCAGCCCATTCCAATGCTTGACAATGCTCTTGGGGAAGAAATTTTTCCTAATATCCAACCTAAACTTCCCCTGGAGCAATATGAAGCCACTTCCTCTTGTCCTACAGCTCATTACTTGGGAGAAGAAACTGACACCCATCTTGCTGCAACCTCCTTCAGTTTGCCCTTCAGCCTCCTTTTATCTCCTATGCAATTGTATTTAATATTTTATTTACACATGTGCATATAATACTGAATAATGCATCTTTTTAGTTAGAGAGGTAAAGATATTAGATGCAGGATGGAACTTAACTAAGGTATAAAAGTCTTTTATGATTTAATTTCAAATAAATCATTCCATACAGCTTCCACAGACTGCTTAAAGTAAAATAGTTGAGGGCTAATCCATAAGTGATGAATACACTGCTGAAATGGAAGTGATTTTGGGGGAAAAATAGGACAGAGAAAAATATGATTGAATGTTCAATTAGGAATTCATAATCAAATAAAAAATCATACAAAATCTTCATTGAAGTTATTAACTCATAGCGTATCTCAGTGCCAAAATCAAAGCACTTTCTCTTTCATATTGTACAGCAAAAATTTTAAAGAAGCAACCAAATCCTTTTCAAGATATCTGTCCTATAAAAGCAGACTGTAATAAGACTGGCTGTGGCAAAAAAAAGAGGCAAAGAAAAAAATGTTCTTTTTAAAAATTAATTACACCTTTCACTGGAAATTAGGATGCTAAAATGAGATTTCTCCTCCAAGCAATGTATAGACCTTAGTCTGTATGGGTTTCCATTCCTAACCAAAGAACAGGAAGTCTGGAATCCCAAATTCTTATGTCATTAAGGACTAAACTTCTCAGTAAAATGATGGTTCTACCATCTCCTTTAGAGAAGCTAATTTTTAAAGTCTTATCATCACATAGCTAGACCCTGCAGTCCACAAACTGAAGCCTGAACTAGAATACTTCATTTTTCAAGGCAGGCATTTCTCTCCCCTTCTATCTCAGTTAGATTCAAATACCAGTAAAGAAACAAAAAGCATACAAACCAAATCTGAGTCTAAATGAAATGCTGTTGATAAATGCCCAGCATTGTATTGCTCTGCAGGACGACAATCCACCACAAAGAATCTCACTCCTTCCTGAAAGAGAAAATTTTCAACTTTAAAATTGCATAATTATTGGCAGAATTCTATTACATTCTAATACTAACTCACATACTACAGGAACTGCTGAGAGGGGCTAAGCGCTATTAAAAAAAAAAATCTTACTTCATTTGATTAATCTGAACTTTGTCTACAGCTACCAGACTACCAGTAGGATTCTAGTATCAGCTTTCCATTAATACATCAGCTTGTGCATGGGAAAGGATCATCCAAGTGCAATTATACAATTTCTACTGAGAGGAAACATAGTGGGTATGAGACCATCCAAGAGGCCACTACTAATCAACACAGCACAGAAGGATGGGTTTATGTCCCATTAACTTGGACAGGATATAAACAGATGCTTAACTTTATTTGGATGAGGAAAATACCCAAACTATGCATGACAAAACTGGAAACTGCAACAAGAAGTCAGTGGTCAATAAGAAAGACTGCAATAACTACATTATGATCCATATATGGGTCTTAAAATATTTCTAATGAAGTCCCTGCATCTACATCTGCAATTGACTTCCACTGAAACAAGTTCAATTTTCTTTTTTTTCCTTTAAGCCTTTCATTGATAAAAGACAGATATTCCTTAACAGCGTTCTTCTCAAAGGTACTGAGTAGTGAGTTTTAAATTTTCCTCTACAACAGTTTTATTTGGAAAGGAATTCAAATTAGTGAGATCCTACTTTCAGCTCACACTCCTCAAATTCCAATCAGCTCCCCCATGCTCCTTGCTACAGCACAAATGCATTGAAGACTGCAGATCATTTAGAAGGAAGAAAACTTGAAGACAAAAATATTTTTCCTGAAATAGCAAATACTCATTTGTGCTGTTAACATTTAAAACTAGTGGTTAGTGATTGATTCTTTCCTTTTTCTATAGAACTGGGGGGGAAGGTTAATTCAGTATACTGACTCCTTGCTGCTGATTTGCTTGCAGAATCTCGGACACAGAAACTGCTAGACAGAGAGCCTGGCTCAAGTCTGTATCATCATCTTTGAGGCCCAGCAAGCTGCTGCCAAAAAGGCTGTGGTTGTCCTAATAAGGCAAGGAAAAAAAATTAGGTGAAGCCATTGTCTTTATGTGTGAAAGTTTAAAATTAAGCCATATGTTGCAAACATCAAATTCCACACGTGTATCCCATCCACATAGTAATGAAACTTTTGATCAACTGAAATTCTTTCTGAAAAATCATGCAAGGTCTGCACTTCCATTACAAACATGCTTGTTCACCACTTTCCCCATGCCAACATGCCTCTGGTATTCGTTTTTTAGTTGTTTTGTTTTTTCCCCACAAGAAAACCTCCCATATCTGCCTACACACATCAGAGGAAGTACATACAATCTGAGGGCAACGGCTACCAAATACTTTTATTTCATTCATTCACTAAGTCAGATATCATGACTAAGGAAGAGCTGCAAAAACAGTGCAGGTGATAATAGATTTATCTATATCTATATTTTTCTTCTTTGTTATTGCAAATACAGTTTAGCTTCTTCAGTTCTTACAAGAACCTCATTTGGAAAATGAGGTTATCAGTCATGAAGTGAGAATATTGCAAGTAAGGTTCTCTCATGTATCAGTTAACCTTATCTTTCAAAGATCCTAACAGTAAATACCACCAGAGTAACAACATGAAAAATGTTTAAAAAAATTAAGAATATTGCAATGAAATATTCAAAGTTACTGTCAGCAAGAGCTTAAACACTAGCCAAAATTTCAGAGAATTTCAAAATTACAGTTATTACCTTCCTGAAAGAAGCTGGAGTTTTGCTACAGTAATATTGTGCCAAAGAGAAGAGATCTTCTATATCCTCTAAATCAAGATTGGCTGGTGATGTTTCTAAGAATTCTGAGACAGACAAACAACATAAATGCAACACTCTTTCAGACACAGAAATCAAACAACACAGATCATGAGAGAACTTATTTTTAATAAGCCATAACAATCTACTGTATTGACTAAGCATGAATATTGATTCACTTTCCAGAGGAAAAGTGAAGATACAGGAAATACTCCTTATGCATGGAAAACTTTTTGCTAGACTTCTATGCAAAATATTTTTTATCACATTCTTACTCCCATACAGCTTTAGCTTTCAATTCTAACTTAGCTACTTTTCTAAAGAGCTCTGACCATGAGAATCCTTTAAAATGAGTATTTAATCAGTAGCACTGGTCTGTGTTCAGGACAACCCAGGGATGTAGTTCTGCAGTATATGGCAAAGACACAAAATTCCAAGCACTCTCATTTTAAACTACTAGAGATCATTAATTACATTGTATTATGTGTGTAAAAAAATACAAAGGCAATACAAAATTTCATTTTCCACTGAAATTTAATGCATTTTCTATAAAAAGAATGAATTAGGCTCAAGTCAAGTGCACATGAAGACAATCCAGATAATGCAACAAGTGCAGTAGATTTAAAGAAGGATTTGCCAGCTGTTGCTTTAGGCTTGGAAAGACCAGTTTCTGGTGATTGTTTCCAGTACTTTAAACTGAAGCATAGAACTAGGTGTGGGAGCACTAAAAGGAGTAAAGAAAGAAGGTCAAGGACAGGGCAGCAAAAGTAAGAAAGAATTAGTGTGGTGAAGGGATTAAAAAATGAGAAAAATCACATGGAAATTAACAGTATAGCTCTTTAGCAACAAAAAACAGTAATAAATGGAGATTACAGTATTTAGTAAATATTTCACTAGCAGCTATGTAAGAGAAGTACTTACTTATCATTTCTTCTTTATCTGATTCTTGTGCTAAGATAACGTCTCTGAAAACAGTAAAGTCACAGGCACAGATTAAGTCAGTAAAACCAAAATGAAACAAACCTGGATTAAAACAGTGTCAGCAAAGAATGTCCCAAAGAATTAACTATACACTTACTTTGCATTGACAAGGATGATCAACATTAAGAAATAAATAAAGAATGGATCTGCTTGTTGTAGATATCCATCCCATATTGCCTGAGTGACTTCAGCTGAACAGTAGTATGAGAAGAGGCTTCCAAGCTAAAAGTTTGGAAAATAATGTGAGAAAAAGCAATTACCAGGAACAATCTTACCAGGAATACATTTTTAATAGAGATACAAGGTATCTAAAAGAAAATAAACCCAACAAAATTATGATAAAACCTACATCTGAACAATGTACTGAAGGATGGTTCTAACCTCTAACCAAGTTTAAAGGAAACAGTGCACAATACTACAGATTATCTTTGAATAAATATGACTATTGTGAAGGCAAAGTTGCTGTACACTGCCAGCCTTGCAAATTCAAGCACAGATAACACAATCAAGCTGGAGTACTGTTTAGCTCACAGCCACTGCTAAATACCAATTATACCAACAAGACAATCATAAGAGAATATATTTACTCAAATAGCATAGCAATTAGGGCTTTGAAAGGATCCTGCAAACATAATTATTTTTATTTTCCACAGCAGAATTGGGCTAATTGAACATGGTTGCACGTTAGTTTGACAACATCTCTTACTTAGCATTATGATGCTTTATGATTGAGTAATTAAACATTTGCAAGCATCAGAAAATTTTCATTACCATTTAAGAAACTCTGCCTGTTCCCGTGCTCCCATTTGAAAATACATCCTCTCTGATATACAAAGTTCAAAGCAGATAAAAGGTAGGAACTTCTTACTACACATGCCAGATTTACAATCACACCTAACTCAAATGCATACCCCCCTGACTTCACTGGGCTCTTACTGTACTTGCTGATGCACACAAATTCCACATACATTCACAAATCTATCAACACAGCTACAGCTTTCAAAAGCTTTAAAACACTACCATGGAATATTTCAACACTTCCTAGTATAGTTTTATAGCAGAAGGTAGATCTATTCAACTCTGGCTCAAATGCAACTGAAGACAAAACATCCATGAACAAGATGACAATGGCAGGTCTCAGTATGATGTTTATATACTTTTAAGTATTAGTGATACACCTATATAGACAGGTTGTTCACAGATGAAACAGAGGATTTTACTGTAATCTCAGTATATAAAATGAAACTTAAGATTTTTTCCTAAAATTGTACACCAAGAAGGATGGTGTTGAGGACTGGCAGCTACATCAGCTTCCTTCACTACCACCTTTCAGAGAGAAGATTCTTTTTCTAATTAAGTTTCAAAATTTGAGGAAACAACTTCAAAGAATTTTTTTATGTACTAAGGAAAATTCTATTAAAAAATGGAAATTGAGTGACAAAAAAGGACCTGATTTCTCTTTTGAAGGCTCATGAGACTGGCAAAAGGCAGATTTTGAGAATGTGAAAATTTTTCCTAGACACATTTTTATACTAAAATTGGCAGCAGCCTTAAAAAAGAACAAACAAAAAACACCCCACAGACAGACCTCACAGTTTAATAATTAATTCATTTTCACTTCTTTACCTGAAAATTCACAAGGTTGAAAAAAAATTTTACATAGCCAATGAGTATGAAAGAAGAATCCAGGAAAGTTCATGGATCAAAGTCTTCTCTACTAAATTACAGACTTTGCCTGTGCAAGCACAGTATCATGATTTTTGTATTGCATATACTAAGTAGTTTTGATACAAAAATTTTGTTGTAGTCCTGCTACACAAAATTTATCAAAATGATTGAGGTGAGAATCTTTGTAACTACCCATAATCTGAGGTAGTTTTGAAGAGAAAATGACTAATGCTTCAAAAGCTGTAAAATATATGTGTCTAAATTCTAAAAGACATACATATATGCCTTAGCAGGGAGGTTTCTAAAACAATTCATTCTACAGCTTTAAAATACCTGTTCGACTGATGTTACCCACATCTACAACATACAGCTGCCCACAATCAAAACTAACTTTTTGCTTCTTGAGCACATCAGCTGTTCTCATTCTTCCTTACTCCAAGAAGTTCCTAGTATCATTGGCTCAATAAGGACTCACCAAGTACAATAAAAATGTGACATTAACAAGCCCTCATACCTCATGCAAAACACTAAAGAAAAAAAGCCCACACTATAAAAAAACATGCAATTTATTTTAATATATGCAGTTCTAATTGCTTGTACTACTCTTCCATAAACTGACAACATCTACTTAAATTTTAACAGAAATTTATTTTTCATTATGTTTCCCTACTTTCACTTTATTACCCAGTTGAGTGCATATGAATCCGGAGTCATCTTCTTGGTATCAAGAAAGGAGCAGAGTTCAGGCTCATGGTACTGAAGCAACAGTCTGAATAGATGAAAGGGTCTTCCCTTCATAAAACAATCCCTAGAAAGTAGCAATGAAAACAATCAACTCCCCTGTAATATTGCAGTTTTCAGACTTACAGTAGCAATTCTTTAGTATCTGTGATCATGTAATTTCCTGTACATTGGTCTTTTAGTTCATAGGGACTGATCATGAAGTCAACTTGCCTCAGAATCAAAAAACCAACCAATCAAATCAAACCAACAAAAACCCACAAACAATGAAACCCCCACTAAATTATCAAGGCAGCAGAATGAAATACTGCTCCACAGATTATATAATACAGAAGTATTTAAAACAGATTTAAATCTCAAAACAAGTCTAGCATGGTACCAATGGAGCAGAGATTCACTGATCTCCTGTAAATTGCCTTTCTATGTCTTCCATTCTCCCAGTGAGGAGAAAAAAACCAGGAAACAGTCTACATCTCACTGAAACACCATCTAGATTCCTCCTGAGAAGCTGAAATAGCAGCTTCTCTGCAAACCTTCTACAGCTGAAGCACAAGGGTTGTGTGGCCACATCCACACTATCCCCACACAGCTCACAGAGCCCAAGAGTGTTTCAGAGCAGAAAGGGACAAGAGCTGAGTCAAGTGACAGGACTGATAAATGCTTGCTTCCTGCCTCTATGGCAAACATGCATTTTTCATATTTTGGGCACATATCCATCAGCCAGGCTGGAATCTCTTCTCCAGGCAATCAGACTAAGATCTTTAATTACAGACTATCCAGCCTTGCTGAAGCGTCATGGTGCTCCAATATTCTTAAAAACTTACTTTAGTAAGAGCACCTACATATCAGCATGAAAAGCTCAAAATTGTCATTAAAAATATCTAGCAACTTAAAAGAAAAATCAAAATCAGTCCCTACTCAAAAGAACACAAGGAAAATATTAACTACTTCTAAAGAGATTTTGAGACTTCATTAGTGCTTATGAATTACCGTTTGTGAAGGGAGAGAAGTATTTTAGATATCGAAACTGCTAGGAAAGGGAACAAAAAACCACCTTCACATAACCTATGTGAATTAGTTCATAAAAAATGAATTTTTGATATTGCATGAAAGGATAGCTCTTTAAAAGGCATATTGAATCTAGATCAGTCACATCACTCAGCTAACTCTTTGTATTTTAAGCCAACCCAATCATCTCCTGGATTTCAAACCAACAGGTATTGAAATTGATGATCATATGAAAGAATCTGACAACACAGCTCAGAACAGTGCTCCTCTAGCCAAAACCAACATGCCTATCTTTCAGAGAATACTTCTACTGCCAATAAAAATAGCACATATGGAAAAGAAAGAGTTTTACCTTGGAATGAATTTATTCATGATAGCATAGAAGCAGTTGTACAAATCACTGCGGGGCAAGTGAAGGTGCACCAGAGGTTTGAGCAGATGTATCCAGCCAAGGCAGGAACTGTATTTAACATTGCGTGATTTACAATAAAAAGTAATAACAGACTCAATATCCAAAGTTAATACTGACTTCTCTTCTTCTGGCACTGATAACTGGTCTGAAATAAGCACAGGAATACAAACTGGGTTAAAAGCTTTTCAAAGAAATTAGATGAGATTATTTCATAGCACAATTGCACCAATAGGGACCGATTGGAGAAAAAAATTCAGCAAAACCAGAAAAACAAAAAGGTGGCTGTTTGGATTAAATTCTTATAGAAAGGCATTAAAAAAGGTATCAGAATACAAGTGATTTTATAAACCCAGCAGGATAAGACATTTAAATAACACAACAACAGGATGAAAGAAGTTTGGGGTTTCCAGGATCTGTACAAAAGAACGAGGCAGATTCTTTCAATGCACAGAATGCTCCTCTTCTACTCCTATTTGATGTGCTCAGCACACAACTCAGGCTCAACTCTACAATAAATTCATTGGAATTTCACAGATCAACACAGATCAACCCACAATGCATACCTTCAATTCCTCAAAAGCTGACTGACATGTAAATTTATCTAAATCAGAAGTTTGAGATCAGCTAGGCTTCCAGACTTAAATTTTAGCATTAACTTACAAATCACTTTTTTTATATCCAGGATGGGGAACAGAGACCTGTACACACTAGATTAACATAGTGGCATTAAATTTCTAGAAAACATCTTTCCCCCTCAGTTACAAGAAGACCACGAGTCTCATTCCTGTTAGTAGATTTTTTTATTACAGATGTCTTTAATACTTTCCCATCAAGAATATTGACAAGCCAGTCAATGTTTGGCATTCTTTTTCTCTATCTCGCAGAAAAATGAAACAGTACATAAAGTTCACATTTCCAAGAGGATATGCTTAAAATTTGGAGACTACTTGATATGTTAAAACATTGAAATAGAGGCATTTAATCCAACAAAAAACTGAAGTCTCCATAAAACCTTCTTTCTGAAGTAACTTTACATTTGATTAAATCCTTACATATCAGAAAATATTTGCCAATAAATATGAAAAGAGAACTATCAGACACTGAAACGCTTAATTTTGTATGTTATGAATATAATCAGAAGATTTTGCATCTTCCTAAAGAGAGACTGTGATTTAAAAAGAGAGTGGAAATTCCACACCCATGTCTTTCCTTTACAGGACAGAGAGAAGGAAAATAACTCCTAGATTTTAGGGCTAGAACTGCATTTCAGAAATGGTAGGTATGTATGCATGCAACAACTCCATCCTCTGCCCTAACTTTCAATTGCACAAGAATAAATAAAATGATAGGTAATAAAATAGAAGATTCTCTTATAGAAGTTCTGAGATGTATCCTGATTTATGAGTCAGCATTGCTTCCACCCATAGATCACATACCAATGCTGTTGCATCATGTCAGGGGTTTTACCAGTCCTGTGCTGAGCTGCCAAGCAGATCCTGTGGCAGCTCCTTGCAAACATACCAGATTATTATTTCCTTTGTCCTGGCAGCACCTTGCTTGCACAAACACAGCCTTTCATTTTTTGCTGAAAATGCTATTAAAAACTATCTTTCTTTAAAATAGTTTTTGAAGCCCAAAACATTTAATATATTTCTTCTCTCAAATGCTATATGCATTTTCATGCTCCAACAGGTTTTCAGATTCAGAACCAGACCTTTGACAAATAAAAACTGGAAAGACACTAAATAAAGAATGTCTGCTTTAAAAGATGGAGCTTGGAAAACAATTGCCATTTTTTTATCTCACAAAGCTTTCTGACTATGCAAACTATCATTTACAAGCTAATACTTTGAACCCCCATGATGTCACCCACCCAGAGTCTGTGTACAGGTAAGATACTATTGTTTTCTTACTGATTTTTATCTGCTCTTTCATCTTCCTCCAAAATGTAAACATCATTCAGATCATTTAATTGAAATAGTCTTAAGACACCTGAGAATACAGAAGTTTTCAAACTGATGGTCTAAATGTAACAGAACTTACCGATTAGCTCTTGGCAATCCTTATGAATTATACTCTGCTCAGGTAGGTCTAAGGAGCCATCCCAGGATGCTAGGCTGTCCCCCTTTCCTACAACATTAAGTGCAATCTGAAAATAAAAACAGAAAGCCCTCTAAATATTTTAGTGTCTTTTTGCAGTTGTTCAATTACTGAACTCAGAAATTAAAAAAAACCAAAACAAAAAAAAAAGAGAACTATTCTTAAACGGACCCAACATAGATGCAGATGAAAATTCCAGTACATCTCTTCTGTAGAGATGCCTGGCAATTAAATCTTTTACCTCAAATGAAACTTCAGGTATTTCCTGCTTCTTGATTTAAGCTCATTTTTACCTTCCAGACTTTGGCCCTTAGATCAGCAGGCAACTGCCTTCCTTGAATGATGTTTCTCACAGTTTCAAGATCACAGCCTCCTTCGTCTAGAGCGTCTGCAAGATCTTTTATCCTAAAATAATGAGATGTAATTAAAAAAATTAATTCTACTATTTTTCTATGTTTATGTAGACTGAAGGCTATTGTCAGGCAAATCCCACACATATGCAAAAGTATAAGACAACTTGGAAATTACTAAGAAGAAATACTTGCAAAATGTTATTTATTCCTCTACTTTAAAGCTGCTCATTCAACTTGTAATTCCATTCAACTTACATACAAGAAAAAAAAGTTTGCTTTTTTGTTTTCATTAAGTGACAAGGTTGCAAAATGTATCATAAAAATGCAAATTTAGTTGCAGTTTACAGCTTTCAGCAACTTTCAATTTCAGCAAGTTTTCACACACACACAGCACAAATATTACACCTAAATCAGATGGTGGAGTTATCCTAAATAAAATATTAGATGGCCTAGAAAACAACACTTATTTCAAAGGTTTAGAACAGTCAGCTTTTAACCTCACCTTCCCTGAAACAGGAAAAGACCTTTTAGTCAAACTCAAATTCATTTAACTATACAGTTGTGGTATTTCAAGTGTGGACATATGCACAAATCTGAATTAACATATACAAAAATGTTAATAATCTAGAGAGTAGCAAAACACACAAATTGACAAGACAAACACAAATGATGACTGCTGTAGTAAGACAACAAAAGTTCACAAGTGTTATAGATAAGAAAAAATTCAGCATTCAGGAATGATTACTTTACAATCTCTCTGACAGCTCCTGCAGCCTGGTTCAATGTTTCCATGCTGTCAGTAATGGGAGAACCACATCTGATGATTTCAGGATTTCAATATCATGTAGCAGAGCAGTGGCAAAACAGGTTCACTGGAAAAATAGCAATGGCAGTGACACACAGGTCCCACAGGCAAAACTTCTCCCTTGCAATATCCTCTTAATTCTTCTCTACTTGCTCTGACATCTGCCTTAAGAAAAGCTTTCTTCAGTTTCCTGGTGAGTTACACACACATCCAGGGGGTTTATAGACAGAGCAAAAGAAAAGGATTGTTTCTCTAGGATAGATATTCACCAGGAAGATGCATTCCTGGTGAATGACACATCTATTTATACACATGGAGTAACAGATGTTAAAGTGTTATCAGTATAATTCTCAATTAGTCCATGACTACTATGTAGTCAATTCAAACAGCCACAGGAAAAAATGTCAGCTGTTGAACTCTTGTCTGATTTAACTTCCATATAGCCACAACTAAATCCTTGGTATAGAAGTTCACAGGTTTGGTCTCCTGAAAACTTCAAATACACATTTCTAATTTTCTGTGACAAAAAGATTAAAATCTCAGATCTGGAAGAAGGTATGCAAATACTTAGCTAGCTTTACTCAAGAGTTCTCAGAGTATTTACAGGTCTGCAGAGTCAGCATCTTCCTTGCATTGCGTCAGGCAGTTTCTTTGTCACCACTTTTTGGTCTGCATTTTAAATCATATTTCAAATATACACTGGGGCACAACTCCATTTTTTTCAAGTAATTTTGCAAATCTGGATGAAAGAAAGCATAGATTACAAAGAGAATGACTTGCCTTATTTTCTCACATTTTTAGTATTATAAAAAAAGAAGAAAAAAAATCCCAAAGTCTGTTTCGTATAGGGTTACAGGTTGCATAAGTTGCCAATTCCTTTCCTGAGACAGAAACAGAGGGGAAGCACACTTGTACTTCAATCACCTATTTTGTTGCCCAGTTGTGTACATAATGTTCAATGCCTGAAAAGTTACATGAATGAATCAGTTAGACTTGAATAAAAATCAAGTATTTCCAGGACATTTACACAAAGAGACCTCCTAGCTCTCAGTGGAACTGCATGAACTCTAGGATGATCTAGCTTTAACAGAAGCCAACATCAAACATCAGCTGGAGAGAATGAGGTGCTCTTAGACACACTGCACATTTCTGTGAACACTGTGTAAGAAAAACAGACTAGAGAGCAACAGCCAGGTCTTGAACTACAACTAGCTGCTGCACCTATATCCAAGTATTAAACAGGCATGTGGAAATGAATGCAACAGCTGTGTACACGTTCCATTTCAAGTAGAAAGATCTTAAATTATAATACTTAACTTTGTTTCTATGTCACCCAAAGAAACTATTTTGAGAACAAGAAAGTAATTTTTACTTGAAACAACACTTAAAACTACACCTGCACTAATTACAGAATCACCTGGCAAAAAATGTTTCACAAATGCACAAGTACAAATTCTACCAGTTACTAATATCCAGCATTCAAGAAGCCGTGCATGTAACACCAACTTTAACATGTTATCTGCAAATGTGTGCTTCTGCTGCTTGACAATATCCTACCACTTGCAAAAACTTCCTCCAAGTGCTGTCACCCCCACTTTCTACACTGTAAAGATGAGAGACAAATGCCAGTTTTACTGCTTCACCTCACAAAGCAGGACACTGACATGTCCATCTGCCATGTGATGCATTCCCAACAAGGAGTTAAGTGAAATAACAGCAGGGGGGAAAATGCTTTGTTCTGCTGTGATTCAATTAGGTGCTCATTTCCTCCATCAGCTGCAAGATTGCTCACAGACTGCAAGAAAGGACTTCTCAAAGATTAAGCAAATTCTTTTCTAATAAACTTTCTGTTCAGGCTAACTTGCAAAGTAAAAAACATGAAAGTGATTTCAACACTTAAAACACGAGTGGACATGTGTTTAACTTATTTCTGTCAGTTGTTCTATAAATATTCCACTGAATTGCTAGCAATCTGGATCCTTGTCTCTCATGAGTGAAGAGCAGCTAGGAAGTCTTCTGTTCACATGGATAATGATTACACTTATTTTGAACAGAAAGCAGCACTTCTCCCTGTGTGAAAACCCTTCCAGACCTGAACATCTGTACTTTCTG
Organism: Zonotrichia leucophrys gambelii; assembly: GCF_028769735.1. Classification (NCBI taxonomy): domain Eukaryota; kingdom Metazoa; phylum Chordata; class Aves; order Passeriformes; family Passerellidae; genus Zonotrichia; species Zonotrichia leucophrys. The sequence continues at coordinate 100,414,834 of NC_088169.1, forward strand.
CTCTGCCATGGTTTCACTGCCCATCTCTAGGTGCCACTCAAAATTTTGGTTAGATGTGTGGAATTCCAGCCTACACCAAAGCCATGGCCTGAAAGGTAAATGTTCCCACATGATATACTGTTCAAAATGCCATAATACAAAATGCTTCTATTAGTGCATCTGCAGTAAATTTCCATGCTTAGAGAAGGATCTCTTACATTCATGCCAGTCTGGTGACATATTAGAATCAACAAGTAGTTGTCTTCACAGACATTAAACATGAACAGGTTCTTTTTTAACTTAAGATGTGTAAGCTGGTGGCAAGAAAAGCTGAATTCCCAACAGTAGATCAATTTAAGTATTTTTTTCTAAGTATTATTTATACTGAGATACTTGGTAATCACTCATAAATACAAGAGAAGGGATTAGAAGTGTGGGATGTGAACAGTAGGAAAAAGATAATAGTAAATGATCAATAAACTACATGAAGTGTTAAGAATACTACAATCAATTTCATACTTTTATAGAAGGTATTACTACAGTTCCTATTTTTAATTCAAGATTTTCCTGACTCCCAGGAAAAAGCCTCAACAAGAGCTATATTGAATTGAAATTAATGAGTGTTTGTTCTCTACTGAAAACAAACAAACAAAAATCAATCCCTCACATTTGCTTCAAAATATCCATTGTATCCAGCACACCACTGAACCATCCATTTATTCTCCAATAGAATTTTGGAGAAAAACAATTCCCTGACTTTTTTTCTTCAATTTCACACTTAACTGGAAAGGACTTCTCTGTTCATGAGCTTTCAGAAGAAATACTACTGCTCCAAGTACCAATTAGCCAGATTGTGAGAACTGGAAGGATATATGGAAACTAGGTTTGTCACCTTGTTGTCTTAGGCAGTTGCAGTGCATTTTGGGACCCTTAAAATGAGTTATTCCAATGCAAAGTTAAATGTACAGGAACAATTCCATCTGTGGTTACAGTTATATTTAGTTACTTCAGGTCCAGATTTCCCAAGTACAGTTCTTAAAAATTACTAATTGATCAAGTTTCCTGAAGCTTGAGTATTAAACATCTGCAAAAAGGTTTTAGAAATTAATTCATAACCATTAATCTGTTTGAAAATCTGAACAAGACAAATAAGGTCCAAATCATCGATTTCCTTGATAAATGAGGCAAGAAAAATCTATAACTTCCAACTACAAACATTTTAACTAACAACAAGCCATCTTATTTGTGTCTATACAGTCTACTGACTAGATGTATTGCATTGACAGAAATTATGATTAAAATAAATAAGCAGACCAAAAAAAAAAGATTTTACAGCAGTTTGAAAGCAGCCTGCCTCCTTTGTCTTTGATAGCATTCTTAGCTTTGGACAGAAATGTCTTCCAGAACAAAACAGTGCTGGCAATTTCTCAAATTAGCTTTTGAGTATATGCCAAATAGCTCAAAAGAAGCATTTAGCGAACAAGGTCTACCTGATTTTGCTCAGTTTTAAATCAAAAGTGCTGATAACAACTTCTTATATTTACTGAAGAAAAAAACCTGCACTCTTATCTTTCTCTATACCTAAGTTTGGGCTGGTGGTGATGCTGGGTTTTCTTTTTATTTTGATTGTGCAGTGGCAAGGTTCCCTGGTTTTTGTTGAGCAAAACACCAAGCAATCAGCGCAGATGTTGTGGGGTTTAATTAATAATTAGTTTGTGACACTTCCCCCCACTCAAACCATTCAAACTAGCACCACATGACAAGTTAACACAGGGAAAACAAATAGGGAATTTTATGTTAGTGAGCACATCTGGGTTCATCACACTCAAGGTGCTGCAACAGCCTCTGAGCACAAAACTCCATCTGCCTTTTAATCCTCCTAAGGAAGTGAAGAGAGGACACAGGATCAGCACTGCCAGTTGTGCTCCCAATAGAGCTCAGGCATACAAATGTGTCATTATATGTTTGGGTAGTTTTAAAATTTGAAATCTTATATACGTCAAAATATGACAGTGTAGTAATTTATATCAAAAAGCTCTTTCAACAACATCTGTTCACAGCATTGAAATATGAATACAAGACAGTGCTTTAAATCCATAAATGAAAAAGTAAATACTCCACTGAAACTGGTTTTTAAACAAAAACCAAAACAGGAAAACAAACCCAAAAGCCACGTGAAGTTCCTAAGCAAGCAATAAGGAATGCAATTTTGTCACTCACAGCACACACCTCTAGTAACAGGATGCACTCTCACATATAAATATAGCATCTAAGCATATAAACTTTTTAATTGTTCCCATAAAGTGTTAAATCTGTTTAACACTTTAAGACTTAAAGACTTACATTTGTTTTAACAAATGCCTTCAAGTTTGCATTTTCTAGTATCATCAGCATATAAAATTGACTATAGTTTTGAAGCTGCCAATCAGAATATAAACAATGCAGGCTGTGCCTTGAAAGTGGAAACACACTCATCCCCATTCTCAACAGAAATTCTAGAGAAGTTGATTGTGATCTGGGAGACAGCAATATTATTCCAATATTAGTAATGGAAGTCATCTCAAGTATTTTTTTCAGAGGTATTTGAGGTATGGTTCTTATTTAATGTACAGGGTTATATTTCAGTGTTGAGAGGGCACTGTCAGGGAGTCCATCCCTCACTCTGTAATTAAATGGCTCAACAGTCAGGCCTTTATTTAGAAATAATGCTTATGAAACACTGTGCTTATAGAAAGGATTCAATAAATTTTGAGGCTATAACTAAAAGAAAATACCCAAGAATAAAAAGTGACACCAACTAACTTCCATTTTCTAGTTAATTATACAAAGTTGTTTTAACCAAGAGGTGTATTTGTGGAACCAAACTAGACAAAGTAAAGTTTACACCTACAACTGTGTGTGTGTTCTGGCTTCTTTACGGTGACATAACTAAGCACAAGAAACTTTGAATCTGCCACATCAAACAGAGCCTAAAAGCAAAACCTTGGAAATTATTGGAACTCACATTGGAAATGATCATAAAAAGCAGATCTCTAAAGTAACTGCTTGAAAAGCATATACGTGGAAAGGACAAAGAGCAATGGTGTGGCACAGAGCCACAGAAAGAAATCACATGCAATGCAGAAGCGCAAAGACAAAAACAAAGTGGAGACGCAAATGGAGATGCTGGGTGCAGTAAGAATAGCTTCAGTGTTTAAACACAATGTTTATTTAAGCCTCGGCAATCTTGAGTGAATACGCATGCAACGAATACTAAAATCACATCACTGTTACCATCAAAATGATCCTATACACGCTCCAGAAATAGCCTCTATTCTTGTCCTAGGGGTTCAACGTAAAATCCATTATAAGTAATAGCTGTGCTAAAGGAAGGTGGTGAGCAAAATCATTCAGAAAACGAGGCAGGACCCACTGCTGTCACCTGTTCCTGCGAGCAGGAATGCAGCGAAACGGGAAGCTGAACTGAACAAAGCAACTCCACTCCAGGCAGACTCCCGGAGCAGCTCCTACCGCATATTAAAGCTGTCATTTTAAACTGGAGCAACCGCGTGGCTCCAGGCTGGGCACGGCCTTCGTTTTGTGTCTCGCCCGTGTTTTGACGGGCCCCTTTCTCTCCGGGGACCCGGAGCCGCCGAGCACCGGCGGCGTTTGCGGGGGCTCCTGGCGGGCTCCCAGCGCGACCCCAGCGCGGCGCGTCCCGGGGGGAGAGCGGCGGCGGGCGGGGCCCTTCAGCCTCTCTCCGCTGTCTCCGCTGCGGAGGGGAGGGAGGCGAGCGGCAGGGAGAGCGCCCACACCCCCGTAACTCACCAGCTGCCCGGCGGCGGCGTCTCTTCTCCTTCCGCCATAGCTGTTGACGTGCCCGCTCGCCCGGCCGTAAAGCGCGCTCGGGAGGCGTTCCCTGCCTGAGGCCGCTCCTCCCGGAGCCGTCCCCGCCTTCCCGGCCGCCGTGCCCGCCTTCCCGGCCGCCGGGCTGAGGGCGCGGGCCGCAAAGCGCGGAAGCCGGGCAGGGGCGGCCTCTGAGGGAGCGGCCGCGCAGCGCCCCTGGAGTAGGGCAGGGGAGTCGCTCTGCCGGAGATTCGAATGTTTTAGGTTTTCATAAAGCTGAACTGCTCTGCCTGATGTGGGTTTGGTTATTAAGTGACTTCCCCTACAGTGTTTAATGTGCCACAGGTTGGATGTACTCTGCGAGTGCGGAAATTGACAAGTTTCACGCAGTTTCCAAGAGCTGCAAATCACTCGGTGACGTCCATTAGCAACCCTGGGTAGATCAATACTAATACTCTGTTAAGCATGTCCCTTACCCACCTGCATCCTCAAAGGGGGAAAAAATAATATACTTTAATGGAAGTTGAGAAAAATCCTTGTAGCGTGTTATTCACGGAATAACAGTGCCGCCTTACGGGGGATTCCAGTCCTTACACTGGTCTGTTTCACTTCCAGAAGTGCTCGACTCGGGATGTGCTCCAGCCGGTCACGCCCAGGCTGAGCGGGACGGCTCCTGCGGGAAGGGATCCAGGATGGGCACGCTCGCCCTGCAGGTTGCGCTGCCAAAGGGCCGGGAACAGCCGTTCCAAGGCAACGCGCACCCCCTGCAGGCACCTATCAGTTCCTCGGCAAAGATTCCGTCAATTACCTTAACCAAGAAAGGAGGTATTTGACAGTGTGCAAGCGGGTTGAGGCAATTAAGCGAATGTTGTGAAGAACGGGGTAATAGTTTGAATTCCTTTCCTCTTTCTCTCGCGTCTGTATTTTCCACTAAAAAAAAAAAAAGATAGAAGGGGAACAAGGAAAAGAGATTCACAGCATGCATTTAAAAGCTTTCTTCTCTTTCAGAAGACTCTTGTGTAAGAAGCAATCTCAGCTGTGGCACCGGCCGGGCCCGGGGCAGGGCCGGCCCCCGGCAGAGCAGGGCACGCCCGCTCGGCCCGGCGCGCAGCGCGCAGGCGCGGCGGCGTTGGTGGCGGCATGGGCGACACGCTGGAGGAGCCGTGGTGGGACAGCGAGCCCGGGACGGGCGGCACGCCAGGTACTGCTCTGCCCGGGCGCCCTCCGCACGCTGGGATTGATGCATTTTGCCTAAGAGCCAGCCCCCCCAACCTCCTTTCCTGCCCTCCTTCCTTTTCGTTGGATTCGGGGTGTTTTTTCCACTTCCCCTCTCCGCCTTTCCTTTCTCTGCTTTTGATTTACTTCTCCAGGTTTTCCACTCTAGCTCGCTTTTTGCTCTGAGCCTGCTTTTCCCTGCTTGCTACCGAGGGCGGGTTTGTTGTAGCAGAGTCTGTACAGCGAGGTGATGTCCCGTCTCTGGTCTGAGCCCTGGGATAGACGATGGAGCGGCAATGAAAATACCAGTACCTGGGTAACAACAGGAACGCACATGACAAAATACATTTACGCGAAGTTTGAAAAGCGAGGGGAATGGGAAAACCTCTTGGTTTGAATTCAGAGCTCAGCTCTCCCTTGCATTCATTTCCCTTCCAAATTGTATTTTCTTCCAAAGAGTTTATTTGATGAAAGGCTTTTGCGTAATGGATGATCCTCGTGGGTCCCTTCCACCTCAGACTATCCTGTGATTGTGTTTGCCAGTACTGACATGAACTTACCTGTAAGGCCTAGGAAACAGCAAATCCAGAGCCTTTGGAGGGAAGAGTATCTGTGGTACGTGAAAAGCATCCCCCATGTGCTCACTGGGGTGTGTCGCATCACATTGCCATGTGTTACTGTAAAAGGGCAGGAGTTAAAGCTCTCTCCAGCCACTGCTCCTTAGAGTAGGGTGCTGTGACTGATTTGTCTTTTCTTTCCTGATGGTTATGGTACCTGGCTCATACACATGTATTTTTTCAATGTGTCTTGAAACCACAAGCTGTAAAATGTTTTCTCTGTAATGCTTACATTTAGTGTGAAAATTTAGTTATATCTAGGCAACTAGAATGACTTTAGACTTTGTAGTGCCCTGTTTTATTGATTGCTTTTTAAATTTCTTTTTTAATACAACATTGGCAAGAGTTGGGCATTACTGGGAGTTACCTGCACCTCTGCAAAGACTCCAGTTTTTTGAGTGTCTTGATAATTGGTGCTTATTTCCTGTGAAAAGGTACTTGGAGAATAGTTAGAGAGGAAGCACTATAAAAGTTGTATGTATGTAATAAAGAGGGCCCACAAGACCTAATTAGGTTTCTGAGCATTTAATTTTTCTTTTTAGTCTCATGTGGGTACCTTAAGCAGTCCCAGTTCCCATGGTAAATGCTCTTCATTAGGAATTTTTCCTGAGAGCCTACCTGCACATTGTGCCAGCACAGCTTTGATCTGGGATGTGTGGTTAGCTGACTGTTAGAATGTTGTCAGCTTTCCTCTAGAAACTCGATACAGAGCAGGACTTTGATTATAAACTTTTGATATGAGGGATGAACCATCTGACTTTGATTATAAACTTTTGATATGAGGGTTGAACCATCTGACTTTGAGGTGAGACTGTGAATGACAGCTTTTCCAGTTATGAAAAACTTGGGATTTTCACAATAGCATTTTTGATTTACTGAAAGAATTCAGGCGGACAAGAACCTCTGGAGGTGTCTAACACAATCTACTTTACTCCAAGGACATTCTTTGAGTGTGTTATGAGTGGTGATTACAGGTGAGTATTGTGCAAACCAGGCACTCTGCTGTCTGCAGCCCACCTCTGTAAACTTGTTGGCAGGCTCCTTTTATGGAGCTGCTTGTTGGATGAAGTTGACACGAGCTAACAGTAAACATAAAACATCTGTTACTTTTATTTTGTGTAGCTATTTTCACGTAAAACAGGTAAAATCAAGGGTTAATTTGTTCAGCATCTTATTGATACTGTAAAATGCTTTCAAATCAGCTGGCATAAAAGGAAATCATGGTTCACAATGTATGATGCAGGCAGCAGTACAAGAAAATAATTGCACATTAGTGAGCACCTTTGAAAGACTTGGTCAATTTCATTTCTGTGAAAAATGAACTTTTGTTACAAAAATACTGTCCAACCTCATTTGCTGACCTATTTAAAAATACCATCTCTGCCATAACTGCAGGTGCAAAGCAGAATTCAAATGTACTTTTGAAATAATTATCTTTTACCAGATCCTTTAAAATTAACCTTAGAATAAGCTCTGACCTTCAGAATATTCATCAGAATTCAGCTCTCAAAAGTGTTTTAGATTTTAGCCACTTGTAATTAGAAAAGGCTGCTTTTAAAATGAGTGTGAACATCATTCATACCGTCCACCTAAAGAGTATGAAAATACAAAATAGACATAAATATATATCCTTGTGTATGGATATGTAATTCTAAATTTGCCTTTGGCCATATCATTGGAAGTCATTATTTTAGAGTCCATATTAAAAATTAAAGGTAATTACTCTCACCTAAAGAGATTTTTACCCTGCTGCAAATGATTTATAGGTATAAAAAAAGCCCACAAAACCCAAGGCAAAAAATGCTAAAGGGATTATCCATCTTTGTATCTTGTCACATGACAAAAACTAAACAATCTCGCCTAATAACATCTTCAGCAAACCTTTGAGATGAGATTTGTGGAGGTAGCTGTTAGGGATTATTCTCCACTTAGCAGCATAGTTTAGTGTTACATATGTCCCACATCATGCAGCTGCAGGACTTCCTTACCTTCCTTTTTTCCAGTTTGTGCCACACTTTTGTCCAGACTTTCATGTGGTTTTTATATTGCATTCAGAATTGCAAGGGAAAGGATAAGGAATTTGGAGGAGTTTATTTCATACTGGTGAAGGATCCCAACTTTCTCTTCTTCCCTCTGTGAGCAGAAAAGAGCAATTTTCACAGCACTATAAATGTCCAGATGTTGCCTGTAGCCAGTGTGCCTCATCTCCCAGTCAGTTTGAGGGAGAGAGATGGATTTCTTATTTTCCAGAAATTCTTCCAGTTGCCTCCTTTTTAGTTACCCCTCCTTGTCTTTCATTCTCCATGCTTTCTGTATCACCCTTAATCCTGTAGGAGTGTAGTATCCCCATTTGTCAGTTTTAGATTCTTAAATAGGATCTACCTATGAGAGGCATTGCCATCACAGGTAAAAATTAATTGTGTCACTACAAGACAGGAGCAAAACTCTCGTATGTCAGCAGCAAAAATAGGTCAGAAGTATAATATGGGACCACAGAGGATGATTTGGCTGTGCTTGTGGGGTCCTGTGTGGGCTCTAAAGCAAAGGATGCTATTGCAAGAATTGCAGGAATTCTTTTGCCAGGGATTCTCTTTTCTTTCTTTGTAGTGAAGGTGCCAGTTAACATCAGTTTGTAGTGTGTGATTTGCAGCCATTGGGAAGCAGACTCTTCACTGTAGTGCATTCAGTGGGAGCACTGTTGCTTGGTCAGAGCTGAGGTTCTGTTGCTGGACTCTGCTTGAAGAGGTTTGAATCTCTTTTTTCAGGCTCATCAATGATTTGCTGTTCCTTGTAATAGAACTTGGTCAGTACTTGAAGATATTTCTGATAAGCATGCCGAGTTGACAGCTGCCTTTTGAAATCTGTGTTTCTTCACATCAATGTGCATTCACTCTGCAGGTTGCAGTGGTTTACTTCTGTGAGCTGTGTTGGGATCTGAGCACACCTGATATGGACTCTCAGAACTTGATAGCTGCAGATTTAGCGAATAAAATGGGAAGACTTTCCTTTTTACTGTGGCAAAGACATTCTTTAATGTCTGCATTTATCCCAGGTGTGTCTTGTAGGATACAGCTGAAATAAATTTTTAGTAAACTGATCTTTTAAAACTTTTTTAAAGTATTTCTAGAGAATTTCTTGTGAAGCTGTTGAGGAAGGCATAGGTTTCTTGTAGGTTTGCAAAAACAGTCACACAGCAGTGCTGTGTGTTGTACTGTCTCCATGGTTAAGTTAAACTTTTAGCTGTGAAATGAAAGGGAAAAATTGTATAACTGAATGCATCAGAATCTCTCCTTGCTTCAGCAAAAGGATTGCAGTTCTGGCTATGGCACTGTGATCACCACCAGCTTTTGTTTTATTTAGGAATTAGGATTTGGCAGTTCTTAAAGAAACACCTATGTGTAAGGAGTTTTCCCATGTGTTGTCAGTTGAGCCATTTAGACTGTTGGAATGCACTCTGTTAGGGGAAGAAGAATGAGTGAAACATTAATACCAGAGAAATAAATTAATTTTTATATTTTAAAGCAGTAACTAGTGTTAGCTGGTATTACAGGATTCTTGTGTGGGGGTTCCTTACTGTTGGGGTAGTATTTTGTTAGTCTTAGCATTCTACAGAACAGTGAGAAATTTTCTTGCAGAGCAACAATTGCTATTTTTCAGAAAATTGGAAACAACAAGCATGGAGTCTCTTCTAATGTTTTGGTTTGTGGTTTTTGTTTGAGGGGTTTTTTGTGTGTGTATGTGTATTCGCTGAAGGGAATTGAATTTTAAGTCTTTTAAAGAAGTTATGCTTTAAGAAAAGCAAAAAAGCAAATTCTCTCATAGATGAACTGGAATTTCTTGTGCAAAGAGTTCAGTTAAAAAAAAAAACCTTCGCTAGGAGCAATGCATCTGGTTACATATTTTAAGGGAATGTGAGGAGTTGTAAGGAAGGGCAAAATTGTGGAAGAATGCAAGAATAAAATTGCACTTCTATGTAAGCCACAAATTACTGTTAAGCTTGATGGTAATTTTGATCAGTTCTACAATACTGTTTAAGTGAACTGAAATCTAAATACTGTAGTCCAAATGGTGAAAGTTTATGTAGCTGATGCAAACAATATCCATCTTGTTCTCCTATCTGTTTTCCTGATCTAACATCTGCATGAATTGAGTGGAGATAATCACACTGGTGAGGAGGGAAATACTTATCTTCACATCATGCTTTTAAAGTGGTGCTTGGCACAGCAAGGAGCCCTGCATTTCTCTAAATTCAATGCATTATACAAGAGCAGATTTTTCCATGCCTTTCTTCATTCCACCCTTAATGTTGAACTTAAGATATTCATACTGAGACACTTCTTGGCTAGACCAACTTTGAAAACATGACACCTTCTGCAATCCCTCTTCATGTGATTTGAGCATGTTTTTATAAATGTGCTGAGATAACCATACTGTTGTTATTTGTAGAACGTGTCAAAACTGAATTTATAGTAGAAACTTATTTGTGTCTTGTGTTCCTGTACTGTGAGTGGCAAAATCTGGAAATACACCATAAAAATGGAGCAGAGCATGGTCCCTGCAGTTAAGTTTGGTTCCTAAGAATTTGGCTGTCTTGATGTCCTGTGATTGGTGACCATATGTGCTGACCATGTGGATGGTTTCTGATCTTTCCCCAGTTAAAACAAGAGATTCAGATGACTTAAATCCATTTTAATGCCATAGATCACAGAAGAGTATTTACCTTCTCCCTCCACTTTGAAGGCAGGCTTTAGACACCGTCCTTACAATGCGTATCTTGCCAGAAGGACTCTCTTGGAGTGGCTTGTTGGGATGTCCAGCAGGAATTTTGACAGGGGCTTTGGTTGTGCTTGCCGGCTTTGGTTTGGGGATCCGAGTTGGAATTGAACGACGGAAGGTATTGGTAATCTGGAAATAAACAAGAAAATAAATCCTGCCTTAGGGAGGAGAAACAAGAGGTGGTTTTAGCTTTGTAGTGCTTTTTCCAATTTGTAAACCTGAATGCACTGCTTCTAGAACTGTTTGTTTAAACTTCCTTTATCTTGTTTGTAATGAGACAGAAGCTTTGTATTTAACTTACCTACTTGATTGGGGAATGTCAAAGACTCTCAATGGACTGAAACTCAGAGTATAAATAAGAGGGGCTTCCTGTCTGTCAGCTGACTATCAGCCCTAGGTGCTGAGTGATGCAATGCCAAGTATTGAGCTGTGTGGGTTCTCTGGGTGATAATCATGAATCTGGGTGAAATTCCTCATGCAGAAGCAAATCTCGATTCAATCCTGAGTAGAGGGTAATACCCAGGTCATACTTTACTGTGAGAGATGATTCTCTCATCAGTAACCACTGTACACAAAATTAATTGTATTTGTGAGACAGCTCCCCCTCCAGAATGATTGTAGTCATATTTAATTGCAAAAAATGTGAATATGCCCCCCAAAAAGTTATTATGTGCATGGAAAAGGGGTGAAGAACTATAAAGGCAAGAAGTTTGTTTGAAAAGTACCATTATCTGAAACCAGGATTATACATACTGTACTCATGAGAACTTTTTTGCATCACAAGCATTTTATATTAGTTTTTCAGTCAAGCTAAGGGTAAAAGAACTTCATTTTTTTTAAAGATAACAAAATGGAAATTGTGTTCAAATGAGGACAATAAAAAATTGGAATTATGGTGACTTAATTATGAGTAAGAATGAGCTAGATCAAAACCCTTGTGGAGCGACAGAATGTAAGAAAATAAAGGTAGTGCAGAAGGCAGTCTCATACCTGAGGAGCTGCAGCTGTACTAATCACCAAAGATTAGGAACAGGCCTGCCCTTAATAGGCCACAGCTGTGTCCAATGAGGAGGAGTGCTACAAAAGAGTGGGTTAGCTGGGTGAGGGGGGAGTTGGAGTTTGTTGGCTGTGCTGTGGAGAAGAAGGAGTCAGTGCTGTGAGGAGCTGCCCATGAGACATCACCAAGAAGGTATGGAACTTTTGCAATATAATGACAACAAACCCTAGTGGTTATAATGATCTGTCTGGCCAGGTTTAAAAAAATAAAAGTAATCATAAATCATAAACTTGCTATTTACTGTAGATAATTATTTATAACAGGGTTTTCAATAGAATAAAGCTGAACCAACATCAGATCATTGCATGTGCTCAGTGTGGAGGAATCTGGGGAAAGTTTGTACATCACAGATGTGCTTAATGGATCATGAATAAGGAAAAAAATTAGCCTGGGCTTAATTGAAGTTTGATAACAAAGAGATAAAATAGTAACTATCTCCCAGAGCAGTGTGGTTTGTTTCTAGGAGTTCTGAAGGAGATGATTTTTAAAAATGCAGAATCCTTGTTAGTGATGTGCAGTTTACCACTGAAATTGTTGGTGATGCTAGAGGAGTGCAATGCTGCTTTAGATTAAAGCTTCACAGAAGATTCATAAATGTAACTGTTGAACTGATCAAAGTGTCAGTTAAGTAATAGGTTTGCCCACATGATTACTGATTTTGTTCAGAGATCAACATTTCTTGTCAGTGATAATATTCAGGTCTGTAGGTCAGATATTGTTATATAGGTTCATGCTATTGGATTATTTAATGATGAGACCCACGTGGGAGGGAAAGACCTAGGTAAGTTGAAAAAAAAACCCTTGATAGTGGTCTCTAACAAAATAATCTTGTGAAAACAGATTTTGTGTGCAAATTGTGGAAAAACAAGGAAAATTCTCAAGGTTAATGAGTGGCAAGTGGATAGGTAGCAGAGCAGTGACCTAGTTATTAATAGTATAGTGGAGATAGCATCTGAATCTCACAGACCCCTCTGATACTCAACATATTCATAAACTGCACAGGAAGACAGTACTGAAATGATAACATTTGCATATGGTATAACAGGGTATTAGAAGCAAGAGCTGACAGTAACTGAGGTTAGTGAGTAAAAAATGTGTCAGTTCGGTGTTAACAATTGAAAAATAATACGTGTAGGGAAAACTAGTTCATGTACAGTAGTGACATTTATTGTCAGTCAGAACACAGATCTTGGAATCCCTGTGAATTGTCCTCATTGCTCAGCAACTGGCTGTTATCATAAAGGTAACAGACAAGTCAGGAATTACTAGGAAAAGAATAGAAGAAAACAAATCTCATCATTTTTTAGTGTGTGAATCCAAACCATCCCATCCTACATTGTGAATGTTTTGCTGCGTTTTGCCAAACAGCTCAAGAAAGGGTATGCCAAAATGCAAAAAAGGTGGCAAAGACTATCAATTATGAAATGTCTTCTGAGTGAAGATTAATAACACGTGCTAAACCTCTTCAAGATCAGATAGTAGATGGTGGTGAGAAAAATCAGAAATGTAGCATTATGGTGACTAGGGCAATTTTCTAGTATGCTTGAGGGGGCATCCACTGGGAGTGGATTAAAGATATGTGAAAAGTGTTCGCTCTTGTCAATGAGCTAAGAAACTCAATGGGACAGACAGTTTTTGAGGTGATGATATCAATTGGTTTGGAGAGAATTTGTACTGATTTGGGGCATCAATCAAGGACTGCTAAACACAAAGATGTGTGGAGATGGCAGCTCTGAGTTGCAGGCTGCCAATGGCTGGGTTTTCTACTCTGTGTGCGTACTGAATGTTCACAGACATTTAACACTGGTCACTACCAAAGAGGAGATACGTAGTCTGAGTGTCTAAAACCTCTTTCATGCTTTTATTCTTAAAATCAGTATGTTTCAATTTGTAGCACTTTAAATTTTTTTTTAATGCATTGAGAAAGGAAAGCATTTGATTTGGAAGGTGAGGAGGGGAAAAGGAGATGCATTTTTCTTTCCCTGTGTTCCTGCAAGATTTTACCTCTAGGTGGCAGCGAAGATTTCCTTTTGTATTACATCCCAATATTTCACTTAAATCCCACTGAAACTCTTCGTTAAATGCTGAGTAAACAAAATCAGCGTGCATTTTCATAGTAGGCTGGAATTTTAGCATTCATATTGTTAGTACGAAAGGAAGCAAAAAAAAGAATTCACTCTTTGCCCCCAAACCAAAAGCATTTTGCTTCAATTACTAAAGGTGATGTATTAAGAAAGGAACTGATGTTGGAGGGGATAATTTGCATTACTGCTATGTGGCTTTCCATGAGTACTGAGTTGGAAGAGTTTGCCTCTGACCATGTGGTATGGCCTGGTAGATGAGGCATGGCATTGAGAATAAAATGCTTGGGTGGGCTATTACTGGCAGTGCTAATGCCTGATGTAATTATAGCAATGATAGAAAATGTCTGTTTCCCTTCTATAAAAATAATTACATTAAGTATATTGAGGTGTATAGATAAAAATATTTATGTCAAGTCTCGCATATTAAAGCGAGATTGTATCTCTAAGAGTTGTTTGGTTCAGGATCTTTTTGAGAAGTGTTCCAGTTCAGGGATTGCTTAGGTCACAAAGTGGTTGGAGTATTGTCTGGAGTTGATTGATCAGCCCTGTTAGTACTTCAGGAAGGTGTTTGTAGGCCCACATTTTTACAGGTTTTGTGCATCTGACTCTGGTATTCAGGCTGTAAGTTTTTATTGAATCAATGAAGAGTTAGGTGCTGAAATATTCCTGTGCTCTGGCCTATAGTTTGCACTGGTGTCTGGCTCATTAAAACCACTATTGACATTATGGTGTTCTGAGCCATCAGATTTCATTTCAAACACATTTTTTTCTTTGTGATTCAAAACTATCTATTTTGCAGTTCTGAATGACAGTATTAAATACATCTACAATATTATAATTTGGTGCCTAGAGCTGCATTATAACTGATGGACTTGTCAAGGTTTGATCTGCTTACAGAGTTTGTACTGCTCTCTTTGGCTTGTGTCATGTCTGATTGTAGCCACAATAACTGACTTGCTCTAACTCCTGGCATAGGCTCAAACTTGAGGGTAACAGTTGTATTATGGGGCTTTTTTCCTATGCAAATAAACAAATGAGCTTGCACTTCAATGATTGTACCAATCTAACTTCTGATAAAGGCAATGATTTAACAAACTGCCCATCTAGTTCTCTTCCTCCTCATACTGCACTTAAAAATTGGTTTATTTTTCATCATTTGTGATATAAATTCTAGACAGGAAGGAATGAATAATTTAAGTTTAAGGAAAACAGTTACTGACACTTAAGTTTTTTAATTCAATTACACATGTACCTAGATCAATGGCTAAACTTTATTTACTTTTTAAAACTTGTACTTTACAGCTCTTATCTGAGATTGGTAATTTGTTAACAGAGTATTTTGGGTCAGTTGACTAGACCTGTGCTTAAGCTGCTGTAAGATGTGCATAAGGAGGGAATGGTACTATGTGGGAATTGTCTGAAAAGCACTTGGAAGTAACCATATATAAAATTCTGCAGTGGTTTAGTTGTATGTGTACTGAAAATCCTTGTGCAATATTCCTAGGTCCTTCCCTGCTTCTTAGTGTAGAGGCATGTGAGGAGGTACATTGGCCATAGCAGGACTCTATCTCCAGATGTCTGGTTTGGTTTTTAGACAGACCTGAATGACTGAAAACCCCTTATATATAGATTTTGTTGGGTGTTTTCATTTTGATTTTTAACTATGTATGGGAAATCTGTGCGCACACCATGAATTACTTCAGTTCTCTTCAAATGTATGCATCCTTTCCACCAACTCATTCTCTCCTTCAAGATGAATGTTTTTAGTCTTCCTGATCCTTTTTTGAACCCTTCTTTGTATTCTGAATTTGCTGGCTTTGTGTTCGTTAATGCTGTTTAGCTATGTCTCTTGAGTTCCCATCTGTAGGCCACTTTTTCTATCTGCTATCTTTCTAAGTCAGAGAAGAGAAAAAAAGATATGTTTGTTCTTCAAAAAACAAGCTGAACTGCCTCTCGTGGTCTGGAGATCCCTTGTGGGTTCTCATTAATGCTCTTGAACATTAATGCCCTCAGAAACAAAATGTTGCCCAGGAGTGACCTGTCTGAGCAGTTATGCAGTTTTCCTTTACCTGCTATGTCTAAGTAAACATCAGCAAATAATTACTGTAACAACAATGACAACCCCAAAAGCATTAAACTGACCACTTTTAAATTAGATTATGTGGTATGTCTATCTGTAAGTGTAATAGCACCATACTGCTTCAAGGCATTAGGCTTGGAAAATAACAGTGCTTAGCTGGAGAAATGAACAGTTAAAGCTAATTTTCAAGGCAAGCAATGATCTAAGGCTCTAGAAGGTTGCATTTTAATTTCATTTCATAATTAATTCCTGCAGCAGACATCAGCTGCCTGTAATAGGATTTGGCAAAAGAAGGCATGCTAGAGTGAGAACTCTACACAGAGACTACATTTCTTGTCTCAGCAAATGACAGTGGGTACTGTCAGGGATAGGGACAAACACTAGCACAGGTGACAAATGAGAAATTTTCACATTATTGTGAAAATGGCCCTTCTAATTTTAAGAAGACAATGGAGAGTGCATGCTCTGAAATATCAGGATGTGTATTCCATACCCACTTTTTTTCTCATCCATTGGGAGCAGAGACAGCTTATTTATATGGGCCAGCTTTTAACACAATGCAATGCTTGCTTTAGGGAGTGGTCTAAAGCAAGTGTGTGTGGGAGTGTCAAGGAGAGAAAATGTTTCTGTGCTGTTAAAGTGGTTCTCCTGCTTTTGGTCATAATCCTTTCCTTTCCCTTCTGAAAGTATGATGTGTGATTTGCTTCTGGTTTGAACTTTATTCATTTAAATGCGGGGAGGGTGTAGTATTTATGCTGTAAGTTTTCTACTTTTTTTTTTTTTTTTTTTTTTTTTTACATTGTAGCACTTGATCTAGGAGAAATAACTTTCTCAGTGCTTAAATTTTTAGTTTAAGAAATTTGAGTGTCATTTGCAGCTGTACTGAAAGTGTCCAGGGGATGGTGCTGAAGATCCTTTACTCAGAAGTCCATGTCTGTATGAGCACAAGTGTGCCTCTTGC
Source organism: Zonotrichia leucophrys gambelii (assembly GCF_028769735.1). NCBI lineage: Eukaryota > Metazoa > Chordata > Aves > Passeriformes > Passerellidae > Zonotrichia > Zonotrichia leucophrys. The sequence continues at coordinate 100,431,428 of NC_088169.1, forward strand.
CAGACTTCAGTTTGTTCCTGGATGATTGAATGCAGTCAGAAAGAAAGCCAGGTCTGCAAGTGAGAACGAGTTAAGATTAAGTGATAAACTTGAATATTCCCTTTGGTCTCCAAGCCAGACAACTTTGGCTGAAATTTCTGGTTAGGCATCCTCAGCTGCACAGAGCATTTAGATACTTCCTTTTCTTTACTGTTCTTTTGCTAGGCCCTGGCATTTGTTTTCTAGGAATCCAAAGTGAGAAGTCTCAGTTGCTCTGAGTTCCCTTTCATGCAGCACACCTGTGTGTGTGACTGCACTGCGATGTGTGAGCAGGAGCAGTGTAATCCTTACTCTCGCTGTCTCACTCAGGGTGAGACTGCCAGGCTGGTGCCTGGCTTGGCTCACTGCATTGTCACACCACATAAACAGCTCAGCAGAGGGAAAATGACTCCTCAGTAATCTAGAGTCATAGCACTTGAGCTATTAAGTGGAAGAGCAATTTGCTTTATTTAATCTGGAGAAAACAAAACTGAGAAGCGATGTGATAATTGTCTTCTAATATGTGTTGCAGAGAGAGTAATTTTCCAAGTCCAGTGAGGGGACAGGAAAAAGAATACTGGAGTACAATTTCAGCAACGTAAATTTAGTGTAAAAATTAGCAAGATTCTTAGTGACAAGGGCATTTCAGCCCTGTTCCAGATTCCTGGGTAAAGGTGGCATTGCAGAAGTTTTTTAGAGCTATATGAACTAGGTTTTTATTTGGAAAGTTTTAAGTCAAGTTATAGTGAGGAAATAGGCTCAAAAATGTCTTGACATCATTTTTAAGCTCTGTTTTATGAGTCTTCTACTCTTCTGCTGATATTTGCTTTATTACAACTCTCTTGGTTTCAATAATATGGCATTTTTGACAGAAAAATCAGTATTAATATTAGAAATTACTTCCATACATGTGGCACAATTTACACTAATGCACTTGAATGCGTTGCTGTGATCTTATCTCCTGAAAGCAGAGTTTAAATCTACTTTCTGATGGTGGGGAAAAGAAGAGTGGTTGGAGGCAGAAGTTGTATTTACAGTTTCTAAAATTCTGTTATGTGTCTTGCTTTTCTTGGGACATGTCTTCACTGGCAAGTGTGCTGATATTATTTTAAACTTTGGATAACTTAAAGACTCATTTCTAGAAGATAATTGATAAGATGTAGTGACGGGTAACGTGGTGTTGTGGGTTAACAACTGTTCATTGCTGTTCTTCCCTTTGCCCCTTGAAAGTTCAAGGGGTCTCAGGCGCCCTGATAGGGCACTTGGGGGTCCCTAGGAGCAGAAGTGTGGCTTTTTTAGCACACTGAACACGCTGCAATTGCACTTGTGTCCCACACAGGGGTGTGCTGGCACTTGTGTGTTCCTGCAGGTGCTTAGGTGTCGCTGCTGTTGGAGAGAATACAGCCCTGGTGGGACCAGCAGTGCTGCTCTGCTGTTTGTGGAGAATGATCCTCCTCTGCCAAGGATCTTCCAGTACAGACTGGGGACACATAGGGATATTTGGGTGTCTTAAGGCAATTTTAAAAGGTGTTTGAAACTGCTCTTATATGCATACATGCCTTTTAACGTGAAATGTCTTCATTATCAATATTGTCTGTTCAAAAGCTTTGAGTTTGTTTTCCCCATGTTAGCAAATTTTTATGGTGAAAAGGTGAGAGGTTCTGCATGGAGAAGGAAAAAGACCCTCTTGTTTTTACCATCATGGCTTTTTTCTGTTTGTGAGTAGGCTGTTTTTCTCTTGGAAGGCCACATTAAAAGGTGTGTAAATCAGAGTCCTATTTTCAGTTTATGTATTTTTTCCCTACTATATATAAAATGCTAATTAAAACAAAAGACTCTACCTTTTGTTCAGCGAAGATTGATGTTTTTCAGGACAAACCATGACCTATAGAGGCTTGAAATTGAGACAATTAAGGATAAAATGTAGGTACTAATCACATTCGAAGCTCCCTTGCTCAGATTTTGCACAAATCAATTAACTTCTCTCCCAAGAGACACAGAATTATTTAAATGGTACTGCTGAATGTTTGCTGTATATTTGAAGTGCTTTGTGATGTATTTGTATGCTAGATTGTATCTCTGCAGACAATGTTGATGGGTCCAGGACTTGGGCAGCAATTGCACTACAAAATGCTCCTTTTCCTTTTTGCTTGTCCATTCAGTTGTGCTGATGTAGCTCTTTAATAAAGCTGTGCTGTGAAATGCATCCTGTTTTGTTGAGGTTGTTTGGGGTTTGTTCTGTTTTGTTTAATGAGGATTTGTGGCATATGGCTTTTTGTTGGTGGGTTTGCTTTTGTGTTTTTAAATCCAGGTTAGTTTCTTGACCTGGTTCACAGTGCTGCCTTCTGGAAGTGGTGACAGCACAACTGAAAGGGCACTAATTTTATAATTTGGGTTGAGGTAGAGGCAAAAAAGAGGAGGGAGATTGTTTGGCCCATCCCTCTTTGAAGACCCTGTGATGTCAGACCACTGCATGGGAAATGAAGAGACATTGATTAAAAGAGGCCTTTTCACTTGCACTCCAGAACTGTTTCTCAAGAGTACTTTGTGGTCAGAAGAGAATACTATTCAGTTGGCAGCTCTGCTATTTGAGGCTTTCTGACTGCCCACAGTATGGTGGGTCATTGGGTAATGTGCTAGCTACAGCACAGAGAGAATTCAGCTACATTTCACAGCCACTGGCTGCAGATCTGTGAAAACACTTCATGTGCCGAAATTTTTATGGTTTGTCTTTTTTTTTTGAGCAATCTCCCACTATAAGTACTTGGTGTGAATTTTAAAACATTTTTACACACCCACTTGCGCTGTATTTGAACCATAAGATCTTTTTCTCTTCTGTTTCTTGGTAACATAATGTTTTGGTAGTCTTTCCTTAAGCCTGGAGATTAGGCAGTTGTCAGTTTTTGTTTTGCCTGTCTCAATATCTGTTTCCTAGGGACAAAGTCATCCTGCAGATGGTTCCTCCATTTCCATCATCTAACCCTGCAGCATCCATTGAATCTTACTCAGAAAAGAGAGCTGTACTATTCTGTTTCTGATTATTTTTTCCCTAGTGTGGGGAGCACGCCTTCCTAATCCCTGCCTGAAATGCTTACATACAGATCTTTTTCTTATTACAGCCTTACATACTGTCCCCAGACACTGTACTGGCTACAGTGCTTTGGATCAGGAAGATTAGCAGTCTGCTCCTGTAATTTTTGTCAATTCTTTTTCTTAATTAGTGGCTTGAAGGAGGTCTTTAAATAACTTGAAATACTACCTCAGAGTTGATGGATGGGTGCTTTGGTCTCAGATTACCATTATCGCTTGGTATTCTCTTCTTTTTGCTTTTCCTCCTTTTCCCTCCCTCCCCTCATCCATCCTCCCTGAAGGGACAAAAATTGCAAGTATTTCTTCTGAGACATTTAATCACATATAAACACCAAAGTGTTGGTGCTGCCTTCTCTTGTGTCTATTTGATCATTCACTGAAATAAACCCAACATGGTGAAGGAAAGTGGGCTAGTAACTGCTGTCATTTTTTAATCAGTTAATTCTCCCTTTTGCTGGGAACTAAACATAAGGAGAAAGGAGGTAGATTTTTAGACCATAGAGACGCTTGCCAAGAGTTTTGGAAATGAGAAGAATTGATATTATGATCTGCTGAAAACTTTTTATGCTCTCTTTCACAGCTTAATCCCTCTGATATATGCTTCTTGTTATGTGACCTTATTTCCCCATAACATTTAAATGAACCATTACATACCTGTCAGACTTTGGGCTTTTGAGCAACTGCTGAAAGCAAAAGTGTCTCAGCCTCCAAATTAACAGCAATACTTACCACTTACAGAGTAGTTGAAATCCTAGAAAAGCTGCCTTACTTGTCAAACTTTAATGTGATTATGCTTGATGTTTTTGTTCAGAGTGCTTGAATCAATGTGCAGATAACTTAGTCACATTTCTCCTTGCTCTGCTGTTTTCTCATTGTCTGCCAAGGAAGCAGGTGGCTATTCCCACTCAGCAGAATGAAATACTCTGAAATATGGAGTGGTGATCTGAACAACTCGAGGTTAATTTGTAAATCAATAATTTGATTCCTTAAGCTATGCATTCTGTTTGCTATTTTATGACGAAATTACATCTAACTACTTTCTGTTTAAACAAGTAAGTTTCAGCTCTCAGCAAATACACCCAGGTGCTTATTTTCTCTGCTTTGAAATTGATCTTGGCAATTCAAACCGAACAAACCTGTTTCATTGTGCAAACCTTATTTTCAGGCAAAAGTAATTAATTGATTTTTTTTTTTATCTGTTGGAATGACTGACAAAAATTTTGCTGTCAAGTCAGTTAAACCTTCACAAAGGTTGTTTCATCAGTAGGGGGATGTAAGCATCTCTTAATCAAGATGCATTTTCAGGAAATGTAGCAATTTCATCTCCAGGTAGTGCTGATGCTTCTTACTTAGTTAATGGTCATGAGTGGCCGCTTCCTTTGTCTTTTGTTAATTAGTTACTGATAAATCATTATGAGTGTAAGGCAGGGACAGAAGTACTGCCTGTTAAATGATTATACTTCTAAATGGTGTGACCTTTCATCCAGGTTTTGTATTCAAATCTTAGCTTTAAAGGCTGAACTTGCTTATTCATAAGAGCTTGGTAAGTGTCCAAAGGACTACGTGTGCTTATTGCTATGCCCTTATTTGTACTTTTCTTTTATAAGATAATCTAATAGATGGCCAGGTGGTTAATGATCAACACACTTCTGTGTATTTTTGAAGGTAGATCTGAATTTTTTTTTTCCTACATGTTTTTTAGGTCTAACTGAAGAAAGTTTTAGTGTCTCTGGAGGACAAGCATTAGTCCTTTAATTTCAGGAGAATTTGGTGTTTGTTACTATGCTGGCAAGTGACTACTTCAGACACAGTTATTCAGTACCACAGTTATACAAGTACCATGCTTGTAATGTGTTCCTGCAGAGATCTTAGCTATAGATCAGCAGGTTATGCAGGATCCTAAAGAACAGAAGTGCAGAGAAGGTATTTTGAAGGTACTGATTTTTGGGCTCTGAACTGAGCCCTGCAGTTAAGAATGTGCAGCCTGAATTTAATTAGGTAACTTGTTTGTTTAATTAACAAGCTCTAAAAATTATGATTTTGCTTTTCCTGAGGTCTGGCTGCTCTCTTCTTCAGCAACTTTTGCTGAGGTAGGTGTGAGTCAAAGTTTGCTTTGCAGAATAAAACAATGTACTCCTTCTGACCTAGGTCTTGGTCAGAGCTCGCTTGTGCAGCCATGGAGATAGGTTCTTCTTCCTTGTTTTGTCTCCCTCTTTTATGAAGCCTAGTAACTTCAGATTATATAAACTAGGGTTATGCAGTTCCACAAACAACTTCTCTTTTTGAAATTGCCATTGTTCAACTGTAATACATATGTTATTATCCATTTCTATCATATATAATTCTTTCTTCCCACTGTTTACTGAAAAAAAGTGTACATGGGCAGTGGACTTTGCTTTTCAACAGAAACTGTTCTAAAAGTAGGTATTATCTACAGTCATAAACATTTTATTTCCTGTCAATCAAAAGGACTTAAAATGATACAAGTCCCCTTGTTATGTGAGATCATGGGCCAAGGTTCTTTGCTGAATCCGTTGCTAAGTTATACTGCAGAAATATTTTTTTTCCTCTGGGGAATATAGGCAGAATAAAGATAAGGGTTTAGTGAATAGGGACTTTGCTTACTTGCGAACTTCCTTGTTGATTGCAGAAGGTTGCAGTTTTTAATTTTTTAAAATTAATACATACTACCACCATCACCCTGACAGCATTAAATTTATAGGCATTTAGAATAGAACTTTTTTAGAATAAAAGAATAGAATAGGATAGAAAATAGAATAGAACTTTTTAGAATAAGAACAATTGTTGCAATTTAGATTTGGAGTGTACAGCTTTTGTGAAAAAGAGGAGTTTGAAAGTGCATTCCAGATGTTCTGGACTGATTTTTGTTGCATGTGAAGCTGTTCCACTATTAGCAATGTTTCATGGGAAATTAAAATTGACTGTTTGGGCACATTACATTTCTGTGCTTTTCCTAGCACAAATACTGTAATTGTCACTGAAATACCTTAACCTGCTTTGTCAATTCTATTTATCCCAGACCCAGAGGCCTGCATCTTTGGAGACTTGATCTACTATTGCTTCTTAATGCTTCTGCCTAACTTTCTCTATCTGTGAAGTAAAAAACATGAAGGTATGCCATAGTTTGGTAGTCTTGTTCCTTCTTCAGAGTACTTGTGTGATGTATACTGCTTGTCAGATTTGTGACTAGGAGTTAAGATTAAATCTGATTATTGTTTGTAAATCTATTCTCCTGAATTATTGTTCAGAAATATAAATGTTACTGTTTCTTGTTTTACATCATACCTAAATGATTGCAGTTTTTCTATTATATTGGGAAAAAACCCTTGTTTGGGGAGAATATGCTTTGTGATACAAGCTTGTGAACTTGGTTCACTTACAAGCAAAGTTTGCATGAGGGTTTAAAAAGTTTTACCCAAACACTGTTATACAATACATAATATTTTGTGTATGATGTAGTGATAATTACCTGAAATGAGAGGGCTAGAAGGAATTGGGAAATAGAAGGGAAGATAATGAAACAAGTCTTATCTGAAGTTAGCAGGCAGTATTATGGCTTAATTCAAACTCTACCATACATGCAGAAAAAAATACAAACCACACATAACAAACAAAAAATATTCAGCAAGCAATGATGAAAATAATCAATCATTTACTGGGGTTTTTTTGTAATGTTAAAATATTTTACCAAGACAAGTTGCAGTCAAAAGTAATGTGAGTTATTTTGAAAATGGCAATACATAAAGATGCATTTATACAAGTGCAAGACTAAATATTTTACATAACTGTATTTCAATGAGAAGATATACAGTAAGTGCACACTTGATAACACTAAGCAGGCAAAACTTAACGTTAGTTCCATATGCTGCTGTATAGTTCATGCACAGATCTTTCCCAAAGAGGCTGTTCCAAATCATTCTTGCTGGGATGAAAAACAGGATGGGTTGCTGGTAAGGGTGTCAGCATGGATGGGGGTCAGTTATAGACATTACTTACTGTAATTTGTGATTGCCGTGGCAGAGGAGTGGCTGTTGGGGTGATAGTAATACTGCTGGTGATTTTATTGGTGGGCTTAGTGGGCAGGCCATTAGCTAGGGCTGGAGTTCTGCTGTCTTGCACTGCATTGCAAGGGCTGGTGGGCTTGGAAGCGGTGAGAGCTTGCACATAAGGACTTCCTAAATGAATGTGGATCTTGTTATCCTCAGTAGTTATGACACTTGATCCTGTACTGTTAGATCTCTGAAACTGCCATGATGACTGTCTGTCTGGGGATACTCTAAAAACAGTGTGCTTGGCTCCTGTTTCCAAAGGCTCCGAGGAGAGTGTTTGTTCCTGAGAACTTGAGCTGGGCAAAGCCAAAGGGGACATTGTTCTTTCAGGAGTTAGAGAACCACACGATTCAGGAGTTTGAGATCTTGAAAAAGTAGTAGTCATAGTAATAGGAGAAATTACATGCTCTGGGGTCATGTAACCTTCTCCTGCTTTTGATTTTACAGGTGTTAAGGAGGCGTTTTGAATAATGGTTATTCTTTGCTTTGGAGTGCCACAGTTGGGTATAACTGCTGTGCTGGTGTAGGAGTGAGGGCTTTCAGTGGTAGGACTGGTTATTTCCAGGGTTGCTGTGTTCTGTCTATGGTCTGGAGTTACTTTTATGTGAAGGGGTTGGCCGGGTGTATGGCTTAGCACTAGATCTCCAGTCTGTGCACAGTTTCCATTTTGCTTTGTGTGTATCTTTCCATTTTGAGGATGGCTCTCTTTGGACCTCATCCAAGGGATCCACAACTTTTTGTTGGCGGCATTTGCGTTGGATGAGTTGCTTTTGAAAGACGCTGTTTGTTCCTCCTCATTATCACTGTCTTCATAGAGCTGCCCATTTACGACCGTTCGCTCCAAAGGCATGAGGGTTTTGTAATCGGGTGGCTCGTTGTCTGCTGGATCTGTTTGGATTTCTTTAGAAAAAACTTGCACATCTGGAACTTTCTTTCCATTGAGACCAGGCCTGATATTCTTGCTGAAGGATCTGTACCTCTCCAGCTCTTTGGTGAGGCTCTCCATCTCTCTTGCTAACTCCCTGTTTTTGTTTTCTTGCTGGAGGAGTTTCTTCTGTAAGACTGTGTGATCACCTCGCAGGTGGCAGATTAGGTCTTCTGTTGCCACGTATTCATGAACTTTCTCTTTCAGTGCATCTACTTCTCTGGAAAGGTGACTCGATTTAGCTTCCTCTTCTCTGAGTTTCTTGAAAAGGCGCTCCTGATTGGACTCTGCCTTTTCTGTTAATTTATACCTCGCCAATTCCATTTTCACAGCCTCCAACTCCTCGGAGAGGAGCCTGGCTCTGTCCTGTTCACTGACATATTTTCGTTCTAGAGACTCAAATTCATCTTCAGTTTTCATAAGATCATCTTCTACTGACTTCATTTCATTGAGCTTCTGCTTAAGCCTTTCAACTTCTTGAGAAAGCTCTTTGATTATGTTGTTTTCCTGCTGCAAGGAGGTGCTGGATTTAGTACTCTCCTTACGTTTACTTTTAAGAAACTCTTTTTCAACATCTTCCAGGGACTGAAGTCTTTTACTTAAAATATTCACTTTGGAAACAAGATCACTTCCTTTCTCCTCTTCTGCTTTCAGTTTGTTTTTCAGTTCATCTCTTTCTTTTGTAACACTGGACATTTTTTCCTCTGCATCAGATTTTGATTTCAGTGCCTTTTTACTTTCCTCCATCAGCTTTTCTGTAACTGACATCACTTTATTTTGTTCCACCTGAAGCTGGGAAGTTGCAGCTTGCAGCTTTTCTTCTGTTTGCTTTATTTTTTCACCCATAGTTTTTCTTTCATCCACCAGCATCACTGTTAAACTCTTCAGCTTTGTTAAATCTTCTTTAAGTGTAAACTCAGTTTTTTCTAACTTGCTTTCAATTGCTTCAAGCTCACCAACTCTAGCTTTTAAACCATCCAGCTCATGGGACAACTGCTTTGTTAAAATTTTTTCTCTTTCTAGGTTGCATTTCAGGGAGTAACATTCCTGTTTACTCTTGTTGAAAGCATCTTCTAGTTTCTCCAGCTCCATAATTCTTTTATTAAGTTTATCCACTTCCCCTTTAAGGTTCTTGCTCTGTGATGCTTCTTGTTCTAACTTTCTATTAAGTTCTCTGCACTGATCTTCCATTTTTATGAGCTCTTCATCTTTTCCTTCCATCTCTAGCAGCCGTTTCCGTAGTTCTTCTACTTCAGTCATAAGTGCAGTGTTCCCACACTCTCCCTTATTTATCTTATCTCTTATGTCTTGCAGTTCTTCTTCTGCCTTTCGTAAAGATCTGTTGGTCTCTTCCAGCTCATCAATTTGCCGGCTGAGAGTCGTTAATTTGAGCCGGAGCTGGCGATTCTGGCTGTCTTCATTGGTTAGTTTGGCCATCATTGCTTCTTGGTCTTGGGAAATCCTACTGCTCTGGGCCTGAATTTCAGCCTCCAGCCTGCTGGATCTCTGTTTCTCTTCTTGAATTTTTGCTTCAGCAAAAGTCAGCTTTTCGTGTGCTTGTTCTGTAGAAGTGGTTAATTCTTGAATTTTTTTACTTTGTTGATTCACCTGCTCAGTGAGTCTTTGCTGTTCATCCACCACCATTAAAGCAAAGGATTTCAGTTTAGTCAATTCTTCTTTCAGTTTAGCTATTTTCTTGTTGTTTTCCTTTTCTTTTTTTGCTTGATATACTGTCTCTTGTTCAAGAAGCTTTTTCAATCTGTGGGAGGAAATAATATTGTATTTTGTAGCCATTTTAGTGGGCATTTAAAAACACACTTGAAATACTAGGACATTTCTGCCACATGTCCATGAACAACATCCACTTGTAACTAGAAGCAGACCTCTCCTTGCAGCATTATTTGGAAGTGCCCACTGGTCCTACTTCCTATTCAGAAGTTCTTTGGTAATGAACACTTCAGCATGATCATTTAGACTTAGCAACTTCTTATTGTGCCCCTTTAATTACATTTGCAACTTTTGACAGGGATCAGTGCAACAAAACTGTTCCGTTATTCTGCACTGGAACTGTGCTTCCCTCGGCTGTTTGCTGAGGCTAGGTATGTCTGTGCAAACTTTGTCTGTTTTTTTGTGTGTGCTTTTTTTTTTTTTCAAGAAATGTGATTATTACAATGCTTGAGAAATTAGGTCAGTGCAGGCCTCAAGGGCAGATATAATTTACACATCATAAACCTCCTAGCTTTGTTACTTATAAACCATCCTGATATTTTAAAATCAAACCTTAAGGACATTTGAGTATGTGAAGGAAATGTAGCCACAAAGGGCAGTTAGACTGCCTAATGTGAATTCCTGAGCAGCACACCAGAGCAAAATGAGGTAAGTCTGTCCTTAGTGGAAGTGCAGGCCTTGTGACTTCATGTCTAATACACATACACACACGCACACAAAAATGCAGTCAGCAGATAAACAGGCATTCAATAGTGCCTTTAGAACTTAACAAAGCTCAAATGTCTTAATGTGTGTTAGACCTGGATTTGCAGATATGCCTCAGTGCATTGCTGCTTTTACATGATTCTTGAAGGTTTTCATGATGATTTCCCAAAATTAGATTTACAAGTTTGTTAGTACTCAGTCTTTATTGAGATACAACATACTTAATTAGCAAGAGACTTGGGATAAGGTTGTGTGTTGTTTATGCAAGAGCCTAAGAAACCTCGAAATACCTCAACTTCTTAGGTTCTTTTGTGGACCTTTCTTTGTCAAGATGATGCTTGTGGAGTACATCTAAAGTATGATTTAGGTTTGGCCAGCACATATGCCTCCTTTCAATTACATTTTTCCTACAGTCAAGATAAATATATTCTGGTATTAAACAAAATCTGAAAAGCCTAGGTTGAAATAAGAATTAGAATTTGTATGACGTTTATAAGAATGGTACAGACTCAGTTGTGTAGATCATGTGGAGGAAATGACTGGGTTATCAAGACTGTACTTGTACAGAATGACTGTTTAGGCACCCATTGAACCTTATTTCTTTTCCCCTCTGAAATATGATGGCAGCTGTCTAGAAGTTGCTGCTGAAACATAGGAGTTCCCCATTTGTCTGGGGTCACTGTAGTGATGTCCATGTCCAAGTGATGAGTCTTTACAGCTTCCTACTGACAAGTTCCTGTTGCAGCCTCCCTTTTAATTCAGGAAAAGCTTAGATAAGGGCCTCCTGTGCACAGCTTTTAATTAAACTGTTGACTGACTGAAGGCATCTGTTTCTGGGCAATAGGCTGCCTCAGCAGCATCCCCTTTGGAAGCAATGTAATTTTCCTGCACAGAGAGGAAGTCCTCACCATTGTATTACAGTCCACGAGACTTGTCTGATTTAATGGTGATGATGTGCAGAAATCCATGATAATAAAATTTCTTACATCATCTTCACAGTCCCTACTGTTTCTATTTTAGTGCCTAAGTTGCACTATGTTGAATGTAATAAAACACTTTGTATGAAAAATTAACAGAATGGGAAGTAGCCATAAACATCAAAGACTTGAAGGAGTCACAAATTATGTACACCAGTCAATTAACATAATGGGGGAAACAGATATGGAAATATATAAATGGAGAGGGAGAGGTTTGTGAAATTAGTTTGTAGGAATGCTGCTGGTTGACAGAACAAATAAATGACTGCACCATCTCAAAGGCAGCTTTTTACTGTGCTCATGGTATACAAACTTCAGTCCCCTTTTCAGTGCTACTTTCAGTTCTAATTCTTTCTAGTGTAAAAATCTTTTTTCCCTCCCCACCCTTGTCTCTGAATGCTTTAGTAGTGAAGTTCAATTGATGATTTACCGTTGCCATAGCTATAAAACCATAACAGAAGCACAACTAACAATTTCATTTGGAATGAACTCAGGTTTTGAGTGTGTGCATGAAGTTAAGACATACTAATATGGTATACTTGGACTTACTAGCATTTGATTTATTTTAGCTTGCTTCACTGTAATTTATTTTTTTAAGGCAGATTTAGCTGTGGTCATTAATGCCTTAGGTAATCAGTGTTTTACCCAACACTTGCATATTAACTAGTTGATACCTCTCTGGGCAATTGAAAGTTTTCATGATCCAGGAAGTCATGCCTCTTACATTGCTTTAGAAAGAAGCTCTTAGGCCAAACAGTAACAAACAATTGCAATTTTCATGGAGATGCTGTCTACATTTTTTATTATTCAAATAGATTTTACATAAATATAATAAGTTGACAATCAAGTCAAATCTAGTGAAGTCTGTGTTGCATGGGCTATTTGAATAAAAGTCCCTTTATTACTGGTACCTGGATTGTTGTGTAAGGATTTTCAAGAGAGTCTGTTTCTTTGGTCATGTCAAAAGACTTTAGGTATTTAAAAATGATTCCTTCATTCAAAAGATAAAATGCAATTTTAACATTCAAACAGACTCACAAGTAAATATTTGTAATAACTGAGATCTATTTCATTTTTTAAGAATATTTCAATAAAATCACTTGATTGAAGACCATAGCTCAGCAACTAGGAGTTAAAGGATTTTAATGTGTTTCTAGAAAGAAAAAAGGGAACGTATTAAGCATGGTATATTTTTGATACTGTGTCATTCACTTGCTTTTGGTAACTGTATGCTTAGTCATATATTCCTATATAGAAAATACCCTCAACACTGCTGAATAGATAGTGATTTCTTGGACAAAGATTGATATTTTAAGAAGTCAACTGGGAGTCTCTTAATATTGCAGAGAATTTTCCTTGGCTGCTGGGTTCCTGTTTCATGGTTCAGAAGGTCACAGTGACTGTGTCTGCACATATGCACTTAGGAATGGAAGAGGACCCTAAAATGTTTGGGGGTTTTGGTGTTATTTGTTTGTTGGCTTGTGTTCTTAAATTAACTGCTTCATTTTGGTCAGGGCATTTTTTTTGGAACCTGAGTTCTGTGGGTCAGTGCTTGGTTGTGTAAATTATCTGAATTAAGAAGTCATGTGCTTGAAGAAATGCTTTAACTGATAATAGCCCTTAGTGACTTTGGTGATAGGGTAAAAATACTTTGTGTTAACTTTATCCAAAATGCTGTCTTCCTGAAGAACAGTATCCAGGGTATCTGAGAGCACAATTTTACTGAAAATATGCAAAGGTCAAAAAAGTTGGCTCAAATAAATAATAATTTTTTGAAAGAACACACACTCCCCTATCCAATAAAATATTTTTATCATTTTCTTTGCCAGCTAAATTTCATGATCATGTAATTTTGTATCAGGGAAAGGTAGGTATATCATTTAGACAAAGCTTTTGCACAGCTCTAAGCAGTTGACTTCACAGGACTACAACAACCCTTTATGAATTGAGGCCAGCAAAAACAGACATTGAAAATTGTTTTTATGAACATGACTGATAGGTAGTTAAAGAGTCAGGGCAGTGTCTTATTACTTCAGAGCTTCTGTTATAAATTATTGCTTTATTGTGGCTTAATATTGTTCTTACTTGGAGTACCAGTTAACTGCTCCTTTATTTCCTGGAAGAAATTGTATTTCTCAGCTCTCCTCTGTTCATTGTAGTTGTTTCCCTCGGCATGCAGGCTACAGTTTCTTGGTGTTAACGTTGTACATTTAATTGTGTTGTCTTGTTTTTCTTCATTTTTTCCAAGTGCATGTAACTTGAGCTACACTACATTATATTTGGCAACATAAATGACTGTATTCTCTACAAAATGTAGAGACTCCCATAACAGTTCACGGTCATAACATTTTGTCTTTAAGAGAGACTTTCCATTTTCCTGGGGTGATCTGTATTACATGGAGATTGTTTAATTTATGTTTTTACAGAATTCTAAGTTTCACAGAAACCAAAGAAAGTACTGGAGGCTGAGACTGCAACACTTTGTTTTTTTAATTTTATTTTTTTTTTACTTCTGGAATGAGTTATTCTTTGAATGATAAGAATAAAAATTGTTTTTTGTTTGTTTGTAGTGGCAACTTTAGAAAAGGCTGTCTTCTAAGAATGAAAGTGAAATAGATACTGGTTTGTAAACCTCAGCTATTGTCTTTCCAGTGTTGTGGAGTTTTTAATGTACATATTGTCAATATCTATATCAGACCATTCTTCAGAAATGATAGTGAATTTTAATTTCTGGGATTATTTCTTTTTTAACCATATTTTTAACTAGATTGTGCTCTTTACCCTTCCATAGGTGAAAGATGTGGTTTATGAGAGGTTCTACAGGTTATTACATGGGACACTGACTTGTAAAGTTTTTGGACATATGCTTGAATTTCCCCTGGTACAAAGCAAGTAAAAGCTTTAAGCTGAAAGCTTTTAAATGTGGATGAAGTCATGCCTCTTCCTTTGAGGCACTCTTCCCAGTCACAATAAGACATGGTCTGGCCTTTACTAAGAGAAGAAACATGCTTCATCATTTCTGGTAAATCTTACAAGTTGTTGTAATTTTTTTACACCAGTGTAGTTACATATTTATTTTTGTAAGAAAGCCAGTCTGTGCCTTCCACAGTTCATTGAAACAAATTTTGTTTGTTAATGTATTTCTGGTCTCGGGATGGCTATGCATTTTTAAAATTTTTTCTTTTCCATTGCTTACAGTTCTATTTATTGATGTGCAGTTTTTATGAAGACATGTTACAGCTTTTTTTTTAATGGCTCTCTATTATCTTTATTAATGCTTCTTTTTCCCCTGTCATAAAGAAAGTCAAAAGCCTTTGAAATTACAGCAGCAACAACATACCATAGCTGTTGTGTAATCTGCTGGCTTCATCTGAACCAGTCAGCACTTCCCAGCAGAATGTGAATACTTAATTTAAAATTTATTTTCCATTACATTAATTTACATCTGTAAATTTCAAGGAATTTGTTTATACTAGGATACAAACCTCCACAAAGGGTGTCTCAGCTGCAAGAGACTGTGTAAGGCAAATTTCCCAATAAGAAAATTTATTTTATAAAAAGAGAAATCTTAATGAGAGGGGTGTGAGTTCTTATTACTCCACAGACTATCACAAAGTAATTATCATCTTATCTGATGATTAAAATGCTGACTTGCTTTACAAGTCTTAATAAAAGTCATAGAAGATTAATGGCATTGCCAGTTCTGGGTTAATGGGCAAAATTTCGCATGGATAACCAGATGTATTTAGCTGTGATGCTGAGGAAACATATGTAGATAATACTTTTAAAAATCAACTTTTCTGGAACACTGATGTTGTTAGTGACCATGATGTCACAACTACTAAGCTGCTGTCTTACTGGTATATAGGGATATTTGCACTCATAAATGTTACAAAATCTGGGCTAAATTTGATGACAGTAAATGGTGTGAGAAAATTTTAACAAATTTTTATTGGTTCATTTAAGATTTAAGACTGGATTAACTTCCAGTTCAAGTAATTTTACTTCAGCACTGAAACTTAGTTTTCTTTTATTATGAAATCTCAATTTAAGGAAAAAAAATTCTATCTTGAATTACATTCCTTCCTTATCTAGATGTCTTGGAAGTCACCTATCAAAACATCAGTCTTGTGTGGAAAGCATTAATGCTTTCTGTGACAGTAAGCATTTGAATGTCAGAGTGAAAATTATGAATTCTGATGTTCATTTTTAATCTTCAAATGGCAGCCATCTACAGTGTTTGAGATTATGATGGGGAGGTGGGAGTGAAGAAGAGCTGTCCTATTAAATTCTTGGCAGATTTTTGGTTTGTTTTTTTGGCTTGACTGCTTATTCTGAAAATGTTTTAAATGAATGCTAACCTGAGAAATCACAATATTAATGAGCTTTACTTGAAGTTATCCTTAAAAACTCTGGGTCCCAGCATTCAGCTTATTAGAAAACATGGCACAATGAGCTGTGAGCTGGATTCTGATGTGTCACTACTTTTGAGATGCACTCTGCTTTCTCCTTTCCTCTTTCTAGATTTAACAGCTATTTCAGGTATTCTTTGAAGTCAGTATCTATTACTGTTGGCATTTCAATGCTGTATGATTCTGCACACAGCATGACTTCATCTTCTTCTGTTCTGAATCTAAATACCTCAATAAGGTAACCAGCTCACAGGAACAGCACTTAGGTTTTGTTAGTAATTCAGAAATTTTTTAAAATCTATTGTGTATTCACTGCCTTCTCCTTCCTCCCCCATCTCTCTCAATGTCTCCCACCATACTGCCTGTAGAGTCATAAATAAAGCCAGTAATTTCAGATGCAACACCAGAATTTGGAACTCTTCAAATTTACGTCAGCCAGCAAATTATAGTTTTGCCGATGGAAAGCTTTCTGAAGGAAATGGAAAGATGAACCACAAGAGATGTGGTATAGGGGTCAAAGCAACAAGACTGAGGCAGAACTCTTCAGTTAGTAATCCAGGTCCTGCTTCTGTCTTGTCTTCATTTTTAACAAGTGAAATTTTGTGCCTGACCATCAGATTTATAAAAATGGAAAAACAGTGTTAACTTACTGTAACAGATTTTGAGAATTATTATTAATCCAAATAGGTTTTAAGTGCAGTACTTACACAAAATAAACCAAGACAACTACTGTTTCTTATAATTTGTGATTTTTAAACAACAGTGTTGTTGAAATTATTGCATTGGTGTTACATGCTAACAAGTTAAATTGATGGGAAAAATTGTGTGTCTATGAACCTGAATTTTGTTTCAAGTGTATATTTGAAGCATTATTCTTGGTGGAATGTTACTGTTTGACCACAGTTACGGAGCTGTTTTTAAAGTCACCAATGTGATAAAACACTCCATACTGCAGAGATAAGCAGGTCTGGGCTTTATCCACCCCTTACCCTATGGGCAGGTTTATGAGTTTGCATTTTCTATTCAGTGTCAGTACCAGGAATCAGTAACATTGCAGCCTCCTGCTAGGATTTACCAAGTGAAAATCTGTTACAGGAGTTACCTCAGCTCCTGACAAGTGTCCTTTGGAGCCCTGCCTGTCTTCACCCCACTCCCCATGGAAAGATTAGGCACAAACGAGAGTGCAGCTTGCTCATGCTGTGGATACTGCTGGTGAGGCTGCTCCTAGACTGATGATCCCAGCCACGTGTGTTTGGTTTGTGTAAGGCAAATACTACTTTGCTATCACTGCTGTGCTGTGTTTACTGCTGCTGGAAGAGTAATATTTGGAGGTGTGAGTTTCTGTCTTGGCTGTTTACTCTGCATCCTTCAGTTGATTGAGGAGTTTGCAGAAGTTCTGATTCTCTGAGTCAGTTGCTTCAGCTCGCTGTAAGTTTGTAACCCTTAAGTCATATTTTTACACATCAATTTAATGATACTGTTTTATATTAGGAGTTTGACTTTTCTTTAAGCAACTTCTATAGATAAATCCTGTGGATTTTTTAAAAAATTTTTTATTCTGTATGTAACCTCATAGTGCTTAGGTTAAAGGTGGACCTCTTTTATGGAATGGTTTTAAGAGGGGCACCGGTGGGAAAATGGGTTCTGTTCTGAGGTACCTGAGGCAGTGCTTGTGCTGCTGTCTTGACCAGAATTGGGCATAATTGTGCAAGGATCTAATTTATGCAGACTTTTTTTAACTTCAATTAGTTAATATTTTTGGTATGACAGAAAATGGCACTCAGCCACATCGTATCACTCAGAGGAGACTGGTTAGTCATAAATGTCATTTTCCCATAACATTTACAGGAACTGGATGTTCTCTAAAACAATTTTAACACGCATTTTATACAAAAATAAATGTCTGGGGTTGCATTTTCATCCATGGGCAGAGTAGGCACTGTGCCTATCTCTTATACTAACCATGGCCTTATTTTATCAGTCATCAGCAGTGGTAAAATTTAGAACTTTCCATACTGCCATGCTCACTTATTCTTTTGGACTGAAGGCATCCTACTCATGCTGCCAGCCCTGGATAAGCTGCTCAGTGGCCACTTGCTTCTAGACAGGTGGAACTTGTCTGAATACTTTATTATGCACTCTTCATGCTCAGTGTACAAGAATTTATGTGCTGAAATTGTGATTTAAATGACATAGATTACGCATGGTAAGTTAAATAAAGATACTTCAGTACTGAATGGCACTGTTAGGGAAGACAGAGTTTGCCAGTAATTGGAGGAATAAGGCTGGTTGTAAACAATTAGACAAACATTCCTCAGAAATTATATAGGGGGTATCATTGCTTTGCAGGATTCAAATTCCATTACTTCTTGAGGGTTCTGCTCTGTTCATACCTTTAAACCATTCATACATCCTCAGACAAAAAGTATGCTTATTTCCTGAAGAAGCTCTGTGTATGTTTAATAAACTTGGAGTGTTTGAAACTGGGCTTGGGTGGCACACCATTTATTCTTTTTTGTCAGAAAACTTAAATCTTTATTGGTACTGCAAATTTATCTTGAGGTATTTAAATTTTCCTTGATGCTAAGTTGCATGAAGCAGTGCAGTTGAGGCTTTTATCAGATAAACTATATCAGATTTTCTGATTCAGTTATAACTTTTTCTGGTAGCCAAGACTGTAAGTAATAATGTTAACAGCAATAGTGTTAATATCAAACAGAAGTTCATTTTGAAGCTAAATATGCATCTTTTCCCATAGACATGCTAATATGAGAGTGCCCATTTTCTCTGAGATGCACTTGGCCAGCACTTCATGTTGGAGGCACAGGTGAGAGATGGTAGCAATTCATTGTGGCAGGGTTAACTAGCTGAACTTCAAAGCTACAAGTGATGAAGAATCCTGCTAGTTTTCTGCTTTTCACTCTGTAACCTTTGGAAATTGTATTGGAACTTCTCCTTATGCTTCACAAATTGCTTCTGCATACAGTTCTACGTACTGAGGCTCTACGGCTCTGGTGACTTAGTGACCTGGCAGATAATTCATTTTCTTGCTATCTGTTGTAAACCTGCTAAGTGTTTGGAAGTTGTATTTTCTTTTCTCCCTTTGGCCATAGACCTGGGGGCACTTGGTGAATTATCTAAAGATGTGACATCAATGCAAGTTTTGTCTAAACCATGTTAATCCTGAGCAAAGTGCTCTGGTTTAGCATTTAAGTGTACATGGCTTCTCCAAACTGAACCTCTTCAAAGAGGACTAACACATTGTTTTAGATTACAGGACAGGAAGCTACATTGAAGACCTAAAGGTGACAGTTTGAGATTTTTTTAAATAGTTCCAACCAAGGTTTCCTTCACAGATTTAATTCACAGTTCAATAGCAAATGATAGTTTAAGTAGCTTCTTCACCTGTGATGAACTGTTTAACTGAAGAACATCTTTTACTCTCAGGTCTGTTGATTATGATGTGCTGAAGTAAGACTTTCCCATTTTTGTGCAGCCTTGGTTGTTCACTGTGTTAAAGATCAAATACCCTGCTCAAGAGTAAAAGAAATTGCATCCTTTAGTCATATGTCCACTCAGAATGCCAAAAGCAGTGTTTAGGGTGATTGTGGTGTTTTGGGGTTTTAGCTACTTGCATGTGTGTTCAGCAGCTGGAGTAACTTCCTTGCTTTGTAAAATCAATGTTTCTCTATTTCCTAGGGGAAAAAAAAACCTGAATTGTTGGGATGAAAAGAGTGAGCTTAACTAGTTCTAGCATTTCTGTGATCAATGATTTCTTAAACTCTTTTAAAATTGGTCTGAGCAGTCTTCCTAAACCCAAGAGCGACACTTAGTTTTTCCATCTTTAGTTGTTTTCCAGTGTTCTTTGCCTTTCAAAAACTGTCGTAGGAAAAGGCTTTTTTAGGAAAGAGCAGGGTCACGCGCATGTATGCTTCATTGTGCCTTCTTATGAAGACTTTGAGTTCCTTGTTCTTTAAGGAACTGTGAATTCAGTTGAACATTCTGTGCCTTGTTAGTGTAGCCCAAACTGATTTACAACTCAGTATGGTTATGTGACATTTGGCTGCATGCCCTACTTGATCTCTGCTGGTCTGTGGTATTCAGGTTATAGTTTCTTGTTTCAGATGTCACTGAAGGAGCTGTAGCATGCCTTCATGTACAGTATGTTTCTGATGTAATACATTTTAGCTTTTATCATTAATTTATAATGTGGTTTCAAATGCTGAAAATAAAGGAGTTCTCTCTAGCAGAACTTGCAAATTGTTTAGTTAACTGCTTTAATCTAGATATATGAGAGGGTCATTTACAAGTTATAAAATGTCAATTTCTGACTCCTCCCACCCAGTTAATCCTGACAGAAATAAGGAAATGTTGCTGTTTACAGAGATGACAGTAATCCTGTATAGCAGGAGTATGAGGATCCTTTCCAGAGTGGCTGCTCCTTTGTACCCCAGGTACATTCTCCTCCCTCCTCCCCTGTATGGGTTAGCAAGGTATGTAAGCTCAAGTGTTCCTGTCAGCTGTTGCCTGCTGCTGTGCCGAAAGGGAAGCCATGTGTGAATCTCCCAGCAGCAGCCTAATGAGCATTCCCCACCGGTTGGTGTCGTCCCCGCACCACCCTGGGAGGCAGCAGTTTGTCATCTGGAGCTGGCCTGTGTGAGTGATGCTGTGCTTGCTGACTTGGCTGTGGAGGCTTTCATCGCCCTGCTCTGCTTACTCATATGCATGCAATGAACGTGCTCATTTCTGCATCAGGTCGGTCGTTAGAAACACAGATTTTAGAGGTTTTAGGGCTGCCAAGGTTCCTGGTGGCCTTTTCATTGAAGACAATTTGGTGTTTCGTTTTGGAATTTAGTTTTTGGCTGCTAATTAAAAAACCTTTTCTCTTTACATGAAAGAGTATATAGTAGTATTTTGCGAGTTAAGAAAAACGTTTCCAATTTAAGCATTAACACTTGACCACTGCATTTCTTCCCCACACCCTCCTACATCCAGGTTAGTGTGTTCAATACTGGCTTTCAGATATTTGGATTAGGGATTGGCTACCCCACTGTGGCATTGTTACACCTTAAGGTTCAAGTAACCAATATAAATCCCTTTCCTTTTTTTTTTTTTTTTGGTATGTTTTTGGTAACAGAATGGCTTTTCTGAGGTGTAGAATATGCTTGACTGGGGCAATTAGCATTTTGAAGTTGAAAACAAAAACAACTGTGCCATTTATTAGGTTTCTGAGAAACCTCTTTGTGGCTAAGTAGAATAGACTCATGTTTGGGAAGGTGATGGGTGCTGTTAGTTTCAGGTAGGCCAAATTTATATGTGATAAAATTTTTAACTTGATTTTCTGCACAATTAGACTTACTGACTGAAAGCTGTATAAATTGTACCAAAAAAAATTAAAGCCATTGGAAACTGACAGAATTCAGTCAGCTTAAACTTAACTCTTAGTTTTGTGCTATCTTAAACTATCTTTAGCACGTGGACTTAAATAGTCCATGTGCTAAAATTCAATGTATAATTAAAATGTGAGCTTTATGAGTGCATTACTTTCTATTTTTAAGCAGCCAGTTTTATGTGGGTTTTTTTATGGCAGTAGCTTCATGCTGCTTCATTTCACTTTTAAAATTTTTCTTCATTCCCTCACTGTGTAATTGCAATAGTTGCTATGCAAACACTAGATAAGCTTTGTGTCTCTCATAAAAAAAAGACAAAGCTTTAAATCAGCTGTGTGCAATGAATTTGAAAGAAAATGCTTTGAATATTAGGTTTAAGACAGATTTTAAGAACTCTATCCATCATTTCAGTGCAGTTGTTGTGTTGCTCCCCAGGCCTTTGGAAATCTATAAAGGTTAATGAAGTCTGTGTTGTTTCACATCCCTGACATGTATGCAAGATGGGTGTTTTTCCTGTCAAGAGCAGATTTTTTCCCATCCATGTTTTCACTCTCGTTCACTAGAGCTTTGTGCCATACCTGGTGTCTGTCTGTAAAGCTTTGGGGAGTTTGGGCATGAGCAATGGTGATGGCTCTGGTTTCTCAGCTGCTTTGAGCATGCAGCATGAAGCAGAATGGCTCAGGTTCTGCTGCTGTGCCTCAGCAGCCACTCTCTGGTGGTCACCTGCCCAGCCTGAAGTCAAGCAGCTGTGTTACATCATCATGTGCATGATGAGCTGCAGCAGCAGGCATGCCTTCTGCAACAGGCAAGAAGTCCATGCATTTATCAACTTGAATGACCAAGGTTATGGTTTTGAGTTGTGTGTAGAAATGTTGTATAGCAAGGTTGGGTTCAACTTTCACCCCCAGTATTTCCCTATTGCTGCTAAGGGAGGGTTCTATGGTGATGTAGCTGGGTGTTCAGCCAGCATTCATTGTCTGCATGAAAATTCACCTCTTCACATCACATCAGCCCTGGCGAGGAACTGCTCTGGGAGGTGTTTTTGGTGCTGTTTTTAAGTGGTGGGTACAGACTGCCTCAGCAAATCTTCAAATACATTCTGCTAGTAGTTGTGAGCACTCTGGATGAGCTGTAACTGCCTGAGAATGCACCATTGGTGCAAGGGAGCGAGCACAGCTACTGAACTTCAGGAACATCAAGGTGCACCAGACATGCAGTAAAGTGATTTTTGTCTTGCTGACAGAAAACACAGCAAACCTCAAAATCAGCATGAGGTACTGAGAGGTGTTGAGAGTCAGTGTCCATTATGTCACTTAAATCACAAGACTAGGCACTCTATTTCAAATTTTTCAGCAGTGGTTTTTACCTTCTTGGAGCTGAGTAATACATTTTAGTGAATGGTTGAACTAACCAAACTTTCAGCTACATCAAGAAGCTCAACTTAAACCCTAAGGGTGCCATAGCAGAATCTGTTTAGTATGAAACAAAAACCTTAAACAATTAAAAATTATTACGATGACACGGTTTCGAAGTTCAAATCAACTTGGTGACAAGATAGTGTTGAGGGAAACTATTAATGAGGCAGAACTACAGTTATATACAATGGTTTTTAAAGATATGTCTTCCTACACTGTAAACTCCTTAGGATTCTCTGACTTAGATATTTTAATTGCTTTAAAATTAACTTTATTCAGGTAGTACCACCCCCAGGATTTGAGAACAGCTGCTCGTAGGAGAGGTCCAGAGGAGCTGTAGTAGCTCAGTTGCCCATGCCGTGTTTACATGTGGTAAAGAATTTCTCCTGAAGAAAAGCAGCAGTTTAAGATCTGCCACAGAGGAGAAACTCACCAGCTGTAAAACCAGGCTTTTTTTTTTTTTTTTTAATGCCATGACAAGCACAAAATTGGTAATTCATCATAGTGTTAGGTAAATAGTATGAAAATTCTGTTGCTCAGCACAAATCAAGAAATAATTTTATTTTACTACTAATGAGGAAGAGAAACTATCCCTTGTATTCTGGATCAAATCTCTAAAAATTCTGCTGTCAGCAGATGTTTGTCAGTGGAGGAAAGGGAAGTGACGGGAAAGGAACAAAGGCTCAATGCAGTTTGATAGGAAGTTGACTTTCATTTCTGGAGGATATATTTGTTCTTAAAATGTTTTCACATTGGATGTGAAAATTGCTATAAAAATTTAGATGAAGAAATAAAATTGTTTAAGACTGAGTCATGTGATGATTCTTTTCTTTCACTGTGTCCTTTTACTTTTAATTGAAACTAGCATTTTAATCACTTAAAATTAGGAATACCAATCACTTAATACCCAAAACATGTTAAGAAATCTGATCTAATAAAGGAGTGTAATAGAGAGGTGGTGGGGGGTGGGGGAACAGCAGTGAGACAGTTTAATCATTATACCTCCATCTAATTATTTTGGAATTTTACCAGTATAAATGAGAGCAAAATTGGTTCTGTAAGTATTAAGTGAAGAATGTTTTCTTTTTAATCTGAGGAAGACAGACTATGAGAAGTAGAGTTCTGGCTTTTGATAGATGTTATGATTTGTTTTAGGGTAGCAGTATTCAGAGTACAGATGGTACTTTAGATATTGCTGAAGCAGTAATCAGTGATAGAAGTCACCCTTCTTTGGATCTGGATTTAAATTGTCTCTTACCTCTGGGGGGACTTTTTTCTTTTTTCTGCTTAGTGCTTCAATCAAATTTATTGCATGCATAGCATTCCTGTTAATATTTTTTCTTTGCCATATTGTAGTCTCTTGACTTCTTCAGCTCATCCTTTCTACTCAGATACTCTTTTTGAGGACTGTCACTTAGCTTTGCTACCTAACACATCTGCTCACAACATAGCTAAGTTTTCTACTTTATAACTTGACACTGGATATTTAGAAAACTAAGTAACCATTTTTAAACTGCAAGGACTCTGCACATATGACAGAATAGTGAGCTGAAAACTTTTTAAGGGGCTCAGGATACTGATATGGGGTATTGTTTTTGTACCGTGAAATTACATTTGTTCTGGTTGCTAGGATTCTTTTCATTCTATATATACACTATACAGTGCCCTCTTCCCTGATTCTCTCAACAGAGGTATAAACTTTGCTTGTTGCAAAAAAGAATATATTGGAAACATGGATGTGACTTTTATCGAATTGCCAGGTTAATAATACACAAATACCTGAATTACATTTGAAATTAAATGTCTCTTTATATTTACATTTTTAGAAGCGTGTTGAAAATAACTGCTTCCTATTTTCTCCATGTTTAAAGCCAAAAAAAGTTATGAAAAATTTCACGCAAGATATTCTGGCTCATCCTCTAAATCCGTGTATGCGTGATACTACAATGATGCATCTGTTAGTACCAGCTTTGATTTTTCCTAAATATGTAATTGAACAAGAATTTTGAAGGATTTAAAACATCAAATAAATGGAGAAAGAACCCTTACTTCTCTCCTAAAATTGCATTCACTTTTCAACTAAGGAAAAGGAGAACATACCACAAAAATGTTTTACCTGTAAGAAGAGATCAAAACTCAAGGTCTTAAGGTCTAACTTTTCTAACATTTCAATTTGCACATAGGACTCTGAAGAGCAGTGCTCAGGAGTTCTAATTTGCAAGTAGGACAATACAATTAACTTAATTGCAGTTGCTCCTATGAACAAAGATTTGACAGGGTTTGGCCCTTAATTAACGGGGAGGACAGTCAGGTGTGAACTATAAACACATTGAAGTCTAATCCTCCAAGGTGCTCTGTGCCTCGTCAGAGCTGTTTATCATTCCCCGTGTTCTGGAGTTCATAGCTGCAGTACTGTTGGACATCTTGCAGAATAAGCCTTGAAGAGAGCAGTGTGCTCTCTCATCCTCACACTCATCATGTGTTTGACCAGGATTTAAAGTTTTTTCATAAAAATCTGACAGTTCTGCCCTCTTGTGATTTGATACTTGCACGCAAGACACAGAAGAGGGAAGCAGTGTGTATGAGTTGAGAAGTTTGTTAGTAATTGAACTAGTTGCAATTCTTTCTTTTAGACATAGCATAGTCTTATTGCAAAGTAATGTGTGTGGAAATTTATACATCGCTCTGAAAACTACAGTAGAAGTTGTTCAAAAGTATAGTAAATGCTTAGAGACATGTGCGTGTACATGTCTACTAATATATAGCATATGCATGTTAATGCAGCAGAAAGGGAGGCAGTAGCTCTACCTAATATATTACAATACTGTTGGACTCCTTCCACTGCTTTAAATGTAGTCATGATTTTATCCAACCATTTGGAAAGTGTGGGTAATTCATAACTCTCTCCTTCTTTAATGTTACATTAATTCCTCTGCAGGAATTGTTTTAAAGACAGTTTTTAACGCTTGAAATAGTCACCCTATCTGTGATTCACCAGACATCTTCTAGATCTCCTGGTGCTGTTTTGGGGTATCTCATTGTTTCTCAGTTCCTCGCCCCTCTTTTTTTTTTTTGGAAGTGACTTTTTTTAAAAAAAAAAGGTATCTCAGCAGGAAAAAGCCAGGAGCGCCAGTGCTTGCCAGAAGAAGCTCGCTTCCCACCCTGTGCCTTACCTTGCGCTGGCGGGCTGTGGCAGTCCCGGCCGAGGCGGTGCTGCGGGGCGCTGCGCGGTGCCATCGGGGCCGCTGCGAGCATTCCAGCGCTATCCCGGCGCTATCCCGGAGCGCTCCCGCGGAACAATGAGGGATGGGCGCGCGGGCGGCCCGAGCCTATGCACCATTACGTCAGCGCCTCGCCATATAAGGCGCGGTGCAGCCCCGCCGCGCTGCCCGGTGCGCTCCGCTGCGCCCGCTGCCCGCGAACATCGGCCGCCGCTGGGCAGCGGGGCTCGGGCACCTCTGGGCAACTCTGCCACCTGTGGGCAGTCCGGCCCGGCCGCCTCTGGGCATCTCAGCTCGGCCACCTGTGGGCAACCGGGCTCGGCCGTCTCCGGGCAGCTGTGCCTGGCTGCTGCTGGGCAGCCCGACCTGGCCACCTCTGGGCAACTCAGCCTGGCCATCTGTGGGCAACTGGGCTCGACCACCTCTGGGCAACTCGACCATTTCTGAACAGCCCGGCTTGGCCACCACTGGGCCGTTGAGGCAACTTGGCCCCCTGTGGGCAACTCGCCCGGCTACCTCTGGGCAACTCTGCCACCTCTGGGCAGCTTGGCTCGGCCACCTGTGGGCAGCTGTGCCCGGCTGCTGCTGGACAGCCCGGCTTGGCCACTAGGCAGAGCCCTCTGGGCAACTCTGCCACCTCTGGGCAGCTCAGCTCAGGCACCTCTGGGCCGCTCTGCTTGGCTGCCTGTGGGCAACTCGGCCCAGCTACCTCTGAGCAACTGGGCTCGGCCATCTGCGGGCAGCTCGCCCTGGCCCCCTCTGGGCAGCGGGGCTGGCCCTTGGCAGCTCGGCAGTGGGCGCTGGCTCCGGCCAGCCCCGCACTGTGAGAACCAATGCGTTTGTCCTCCAGCTCAGGGCCAAGAAGAATGTGCGGAAGGTTTGGGTTAGGGCAGTTCCTCTCTAGCACTGATAATAAAGTCGTTTTAGGTTGTTACTGATTAGGTACAATGTTTTCCACTTAGTCCCGCAGCCTAGGGTTTGAAAACGGAAAATGTAAATTCCGAGTCGTCTTGTTTAATTAGTTGTTCGAAGGGAGCTTTTTCTGTTGGTTCAATTTTTTTTCTTTTAATTTTATTATGACAAAAAATGCAACTTTAGCTGAACTCCTCTGAGGGGGGATATGAACTTTGAGCCTTCCTTTTTTTTTTCCTTCTGTAAAGAGTCGGGGTCCTTGGAGGATAGTATTTTATTTCCTGATGATGTAACTACAAAACAATTCTCTTAAGTGATGATGGGAAGGCCAGATGAAATCTGATTTTTTTTTTTCTCTTCAATGTTTTTTCTACAAACCCCTTTCCTTTTTCATATGTTTGTGTTTCAGCTAACACAATTAAGCAGCCCAACCAACTATTTTTAGTAAGAAGGTCTAGAAGAAATGAGTTGTTTGTTTTAATTTTTAGGAAAGAGGCAGAAAGCCAAAAAATAGGATTTAGATTGAAGAACTTAAAATGCATCTCTTGTATTTCTCGTTCTTTAGTGTACACTCTGAATCAACACTGGTGACAGAAGGAAGAAATACTGGAAATAGGTACAAAATTTGTTACTGAAAATCCACTAAGAAATAACAGGAGTCAGTGAAACAAACTCCTTTTATGTTGGTGGGTAAATCAGACCATTGAAAGGCTTTCCACACTATTGAAGTAGTAGGTACATCCACAATTAATTTATTTGCAGCCTTTGAATATTAGTCTTCATCTCTGTAGCTTAAGCCATTCTCTGCCTGCCTTTAGTTGTTTTGTCATAATGAACATAATGCTAACAATAAGGCAAGTTAGTTACTTGGGGGTGTTGTCTGTAGGTATGAAGACAAATGGTGATTAAAATGTTTGCATTTCATTAACCAGACAGACATCTTCTAGCTATCTTGCATATATTTACCCTGAGTGTATCCTGAAAAAGGTACTTATTCTTTAGTTGACAAATTGCAGCAACCCCTTGCATGGTTACTGAGCAAAGACTTCCTCAGAACTCTGCTGCTTATTTGCAAGGGTGATCCTGCTGTGTCCTCTTTGTAAGTTTCTAAGAAAGTTCAGATTTGGGTACCTTGTCAGGAGACTTTCAAATTATTTAATACAAATGCTTCCCAAATGGATTTGGAGATGGAAAGCATCTTATTTGAGTACACCAATGGACAGACCAGGATAATATTTCGTTTGCTGTTCTAGGGAGAGTTAATAATCACATCCAAACAGAAGCAAAGTAACCTGTCCTTTAGCTGATATTGGCCTATTCACTTCCTGGGCTAATGTTTTTGGAGGCTAACAGTTTGTCTAGTTTTTATCAAAAGCATTATGCCAGTATGGATCATTTGTAATACAGGCTCATCTAGGTGACCTTGGTGTGGGAAATATCTTCAGCTGCAAACTCAGCCTTTCTGCTGGGGCGCTGTTTAAAATGGCAGCACAACTGATGCTGCAAGGTGCTGTCTAAGGGCAGGCTGTGGAGGTACTGCTGTATCCCCTTCTGATTTGCAGGAGGAGTCAGTGAAGTTATTCAGTGCAGGGTAGGTAGGAGTTAAATGTTAATGCATCCTTTTTTACATCTATGTATGTGAGCATAAATATATAAATCCTTAGAGGTGAAGACTACTGTTTCTGTCCTGGGTTTGGTTTTTTTTCTTCCCTTTCCTTTGCAATTGCTTTATTTTTTGCAACGTTCCCTTCACTTGCACACACCCTGTTTCTGTAGTCTATATGAAAATTGCCTGCATTTTTGTTCTACCACATGAAACAGTTGTTTTAGGCCATAAGCAGCTTTGAAGAAGAGGACTTGTCAAAAGCTGGTAATCACAAATTCACCCTCACAATCTAGTTCTATTCTGGAGTTCCAAGGAACACAGCTCAGATAGTGCTGGTGATAAGTTTATTGGTAGTCTGGGAACAGGGAATAGAGAATGCAAGTCCTTCTGTTTATAAGTCTGTGTTTACATCTGGGGATGGCCAAAATACAAACTCCTCATTTCTTAGTTAATTCCTCTCTGCAATACAAAAGTGCACATCTGTGACCTTCTGCAAACCAACTTTATCAAAGAGCATCAGCTGAGTGTATAATGACCTGACTTCCTTCTTTTATATTGTTATGACTTAAAGGACATTGTACAGTGCTACCCAAGCCCTGTTAAGGGCTTGGATATTTTATTAAAGATTGCAAGTTCTGGACTACTATAACATGAAAAATTCATTTTTATCGGAGGCAATGAATTGAGTTACAAAGGAGTCTTCCTTTACTGCATTTTTACAGTTTTTTTCTGTATCTGTAGGTGGAATCCTGGCACTGGTGAACTGTACTGAAGAGGAAGAAAAAAAAAGCATTTGAGCAGGCAGCTATGCCTCATTCTCCATTGCTCCTTGAAAATGAGTTCTGTTTCCTTAGTTACTACACATAGTTTTGCACAGAATTGGTGCATTTGCAAGTATTGTGACAGCAAAAGTTGATTTGTAGATTGTTGATTTGTAGAAATTGGAGACCAAAAGAAAATCTAATTAAATCATTGGTGCATCTCCTGTCAATGCAGGGCTGCTCTCTGCAGCTGCTTGCAGGGACTTTTTTCTAGTTGCTGCTTATCGTTTTGTATTCTTTGTGCCCACAGAATCTTTCAGGATTTTGCTTTAGAGAAGTAGAAGCTGGGAAGATGGAAGATTATATGAGGCCAGGAGAAGATAGGACAAATGAGCTATAAGACTTTGAGGCAGTTGTTTAGACTTTATCTTAAACTATCTGAATTCCTCCCGTTACTTCCATCATTAAACTTCTCTTTTTCTTCCCATGGCATTTCATAGCAGCAGTTCCAGTGTCCTTAAACCCATAACCTATCTATTGCAGCATTTGACCCCTTCCTTTGGCCATTTTGTATCTAAGATAAATAAAGGAAATTAGAACTTGGGCCTGAGTTCAACAAAGCACTTAAAACATAGCCCTGTGTATTTTTGTTGAAAAAGGAAAGGACTTCAGCAGAAGTCTGATTTTAATGATATATTGAAATGTTTGGCTGAATCAGGCTCTTGGTCACATTTGCTTCATGTAGATGTTGTTGAAGCTTGAGGCTTCTGGAATTCACCCTGGGGTCTAAATCTTTAGGTTACTTTCGTATTCCAAAAATAAACATCTACTGAAGTACAAATACTGTCAAAGCTTTTATTAGTATTTTACATTAATTAGAACAGTTTGCTTTTTTGGAGGTGGTCTGCTTAAGTTTTGCATGTGATACCCAGAGAACTGAAATGTACTCAGAATTGACAAGCTGAATTTTATTGCCTTGCATAAATGGGAGCTGATAGTTAATGTTTTAATAACTGATGTGACTTCAAGGATTTTTCTCCACTGTGTGCTCAGCCTTGTCTCTGAAATCTGTGGGAGTTTGGAATTACTCAGTGGAAGAAGATTCACTCTAATTATTTCTTAAATTAGAAAAGTTTTGAAGGATGCTAATAATTTATCTTTATTATTTCTTCTAGCATTATGTTTGATGATCTCTTGGATTTCATCTGTAAAGTGTTTGAGTTTCATATCCTAATCTATAGACTAATTTTTGAATATTGCAAAGAGAAATTTGCAGGTTATTATGGCTTATTTACAGTCTGAAATGTACTGACAACTGATAAATGCATGTGGAAGGCAAGGGACAGAAGCAGGGGAAAGTTCTAAAGATAACATTCTTCAGATTCATGTGTCTTTTACTATGGACCATGGGTGGAAAGAGATTCATATCTCCATTACTCTGTGGTTTTAATTTTTTTTGGCAGCAGGGAGAAATATTTTTTCAAACTCTCCTATTGTTTATGGATTCCATTATTCTCCCTTTCTTTTTACAAATAAAATTCCTAGCCAACTATTAAGGATAATTAGATTCCTTTATGTTGAAGTTGATGACTGCACCTCTTAACTATTAATGACTTCTAAGGAAAACTTGCAAGTGCTTCATATCTGCTTGTGAGATGGTTTTATTTTGTATATGGGACCAAAGTTATTTTTTATGAAAAAGACAACTTTTTGCATGGCAGAGTTTATCATGAACAAGGATAGATGGAATTTAGTTTGTATGCCTTCCCCTACTCTATATGAACCATACATATATAGCCAAGTAATCCTTTCTCTGTGACAAAATGAGATAATGTTCTTTAGTTCATGAAAGGTCTGTACAAGAGTGTATTTTAAGAAGTTTGGGATTGGAGGTTTGTTTTGTTTGTGATGGGTTCTGCAGAGAGATTTTTTTATCAGCCCACCCCCACCCACAAGCATGCCTGTCTAGTTGGGCTATTTCTGGAGGCACGACAGCCATTTCAGTGTTCATGCAATAGCAAAAGTGAGTTGTAATCCTGTGAAGACTTAGGAGCTTGGAAGGTGCTCAGTTTCATGTCTGTAAACAGGCTTGAAAGTAGAACATGTTTTAAATGTCTGTCTCTAGTCATGAGACTGCAGAAAAAATGACACTGTACTGCTTTAATTTATCTGTTTCCTTTGAATTCAGTCAAAGCAAGATTCTTTTTGTAGAACTTCAGGGAAGTGGTATGGCTGAAACATTTTGAGCTTCAAGTCTGACTCCACAGGAATCCCTGTCTCTTTTTTTATGTATTAATCTAAGCTGTGAGTTCAATCATTTTATTCAAAGTGATCAACTCCTTTTCAGAGCTGTGTAATTCTTGTTTGAATAAAAACTGTGCACGTTTGTTGACTCAGCTTTTCACACTGCCATGTATTGAACATGGTGCCAGTGGAGGACGTTTCTTTCAAAGCTTTGATGATATGAAGTGAAAAAGTAGATCAAGTTATTGTAGGCTCTTTCAGCTCCTCTATGTCATGCACCCTTATGTTTTTCCCTTCACATCTCTTGTTCCTGCACTTGTTGCTGGGTGAGGTGTTCCACCAATGGCTTGGAGAGCAAAGCCTAATACACAGGTAGCAGGGATTTGGCATTCAGTGCATTTCTTGGGGGTTGCAGGTTTACAGGAGCCTCCTGAGGCCATGGCTACTTTAGGAGCACAAGCCTGTCAGGCACACAGGTGAGTGTGGGCTTTAATGCAACATCAGAACTGGAAGAAGGCTCACTGGTGCCATTGATTTTATGCAAAGTGGAGTACAAAGCTGTTATGCTTTATTTTCTTTTTTGGTGGTTAAGTAGAGAGAATCCAGAATTAAAATGTATAATGAAGCCTACTTGTCATTGTTATAGTTCTTTTGAACAGGCTTCTTTTGCCTCCTACTGATTAACCCATTGAAAACAGAGCTGTTAAAGAGTTTTTTTGCAAAGGAGTAAGGCTGTGGAAGAATGAGTATGGATGCTAAGGAAGGTAAAATTTGCAAGGAGAGAAAGTATTTTTTATGGGCTGCCTGCATTAGCAGAGTAAAACACAAACTTGCTCTTGGGCCTGGAGGCCCTTCTTTGGATCTTAAGATGCTGCATCTATGTTACAAAATCTGTGTAACAACAGACATGTTTTCTGCCTTGATAAACCCCCCCCTTAGGATTCCTGGTAAGAAATACATTCAAAAAGGCTTTTCTTATTCTCTGTAATTTCAGTAGCTATGTGTTAGTTCCTGTTTAAAGCACAATGCTTCAAGTTATTGGTGATTTTGGTACCTGTTCAAGGAATATGTGTTGCAATAATGCAGAGGCAAATGCATCCTATACAGGCTGTTTTAGATTGTGGATTCCTAGGGATGTAATGTAGCTCATAAAACTTTGATCCCTTTGGGATTCAGAATTGCTGAGCTATCTGATGGATTCATAGTTTAGAAATGTGACTTAGTTGTGCGGTTCAGTTCTCTGGTCTGGAAAAGTATTTACAGAGTTTCTTGACCTCCTAGGGTACAGTCACATGGAGCTCTTTGTGTTAGTCTTGCCCGCAGCAGGTACTGTTCAAGGAGTCTCTTGGGCTTGGGGAAATGTATTTAGCAGACTCAGACACTCCACAGCTCCAGAGTCTGCAACAAAAATTTTACAAAACCCTGGAGTGAGGAAGGAGAACAAATACAAAAGGGTATTAATTTGGCTTTTTTACAGCAGCTGGCATGAGGCATATCAGCCTTAAGAGCCATTACTTTCAACTCAGCAATATTGAAGTTGTGTCATTATCTGGGAACACTTTTGTTGATCTCATGTCTCATGTCCATCCTGTCCATCCTGTTCTGTCAACAGGATGGACCATTACTAAGAAAGTCTTCTAGGAGATGAACTAAATGCTTGAATAGCCTACAGCTTGCTTCATGCTTGAAAACTGAACTAAAGCACAAAAAAAGGTGGTTTAAGGAAATTCTCTTCCAGCACCTGAAGGAAAGGCAAAATTTTCTTTTAGTCCCTAAAATCTTATGCTCTTTAAACAGTCTTCCTTGCAACCGTTCCCCCTGCTTTATTTTGTGGAGTTTTTTTAGTTGTTGAGTACTTTATTTTTAACCTGTTTTGTTCAGCTACCTATTTTTAGTTGTAAGGAAGAAGCTTCTGTACCTTTTAACCTTGTTTCCCCTGCATATCTTGATTGAAAGAATTTTGGGAGAGCGCAATTTCTGTCTTCTGTTTGCTCTGGCCGCTGAACTCAGGAGCTTCTTATATGAAGATGAATATTAATTAGATGAAAGATACTTGCAGTCCATACAAATTGCACTTATAAAGAGTATAGTCAGGATGAACTGCATAGAATTGATTAAAGAGAGCAATGTATTGGGTTCTAGTAGTGATACAGTTTCTTGTAAGTGAAATCTGTAGTGGCATATTCTGCTATGAAATCACATAGTACATTTGATAATTGCTAATAATTTATCTTCTAAGCAGACTGTACTATTACTCAAGAAAAAATAAACTAATTTCTTAAATGGATTCAACAGAAGAACATTGACTTTAGTACTTGTAGGTGACTCTACAGAAGATTTAAGCACTGTAAATCTGTAGATCTTTGGGTTATTTACCCCCTGCCCAGTAAATACAGAACTATAGAATAAGTAAATATTTGTGCATAATTCTAGCCAGTAGCAAGGACAGAGGAGAAAAGTGGTTCTAGTTATTTTAATGCAGTACTTATGATAGTACTTATGTGGCCTTTTTGTGTTTAGCTTTTAAAATGATACAGAAATGTCTCGATTCCATTTACAATAGACAGAGGCCTAGAACTAGAAAGCAGCAAAAAACAAGTATATTTTTGAATTCCTAATGTACGTTGTACTGGTTAAATCCAGATCCAGTTGTGCATGACCTCTTAGTTTGATTCAAGTTTGGAGCACATTAAGTTTTTTGGTTCTTTTCTGTTTTATTCTATTTTTCTGACTTTTATTTGGTTTTATTTCAAATTTCCATAGTAGATGGGCAGAGGCTATTCTCACATAAAACAAATGAGTCCTTGATATTGCTGCTGAGTAGCAGCATACCTGAATCCAGCACTACCAAAATAGGAGGAGTTATTTTGCTAGAAGCCCAAGATGTGTCCAGAGCGACATAAGGTTATACGGAGCTTGACAAGAATAAACACTTTGAGAGCTATAAAATTGCTTTGACCTTGGGGCTTGGGAACCTAAGTGGAGCCTTAACTTTTAGCTATCTCTGTATATGTAAATCAAAGCAAGTCATGGCCAGAAATGTTGCTAAGTATATTTTTCTCAGCAGTCTGTGATGGATGGTTGCAGTTCTTGGAGCAGTTGTGGTGGGCATAGGTATCCCTGGAGCTCAAACACAAATTGCTCAGGGGCTTGTGGAGATCCTGATTGTGGCTTTGCTCGTGGAGAGCAGGGTCTGAGTTGGAGGGAATTCTCAAGTGTCTCCAAATCTGTATTGGGAATCACTCTGAAAAGTTTATGCACTTTTACACAAAGGAGTTCTGGGTGTGCCTGAACTTCAATGAACGATAGTTCCAATGGATTTTGACTTCTTTCAGGTAGTTAATATTTAGAATGAATGACTGAAGGCTGTTTGTGATACCTTAGCTGTAAATGATGTCCTGGTCTATGTTCCATGTGTATTGATGTCATAGAATTTGAGTCATTTAGTCAAACTCATTACTTCTGCTTCAATATTGGGCTTTCTTGGAAGCATTTTCTCTGTTTTAGGTACTTCCCAAAAGCAGCAACGCTGCCCTTTTTTGTTAGGGAATTCTTACAGACTTCAGGGAATAGCATTAACATAGGTAATACAATAAGAAATGGGGAATCATGTTTGTGAATCTTTTTGCAAGTACAATAATTTGTTTCTTTTCATAGCTGCAGTATAACAGAGAGACCAAGTCACTTTGTGAAGTTGTTTGGTATTTTTTTTTCTTTAACTACTGCACCAGCTATTAACAAGTTTTTTTCTCTTCTTGTGCTATTCTGTTCCTCTCTCTGGTTTTTATGTGCATCTAGGAGCCAAAACCAATAAAAGAGGCTAATGTTGGTCAGGTGAGGTTCCAGTTTGTCTTTGTCATGTTGAGAGAAGAAAATCCATTAGTGGGTTATTGGAAGGTGGAGGGAGGGCTGTGTGAAGATGCCAATGTCCAGTGGAGTGACTGGGAAGGAATGGTTAGAGGCATTTTTAGCATTTGTACGGGAATGCAGGGAGGCTCATCGATTGCACTTTTGTTCCCTGAGGGAGATCAGTGGGAAAGGGAGGAGGTCCATAATCAGGAAGTAGTCTGCACAAAATCTCAAATGCTTTTCACTTTGACATTAATCTCAGCTTAGAAAGGAGAATGCCTGGATACTGCATTTCTGCATGGAATTATCTTAGAAATCTTGTGTTTCAAATAGGGCCAACTTGTTACTGTCCATTGCATGGCATTGAGGACAGAGAAAATGGTCACATCTTTCCTAATGAAGAAAAATGTTCACTTTGTTTTCTGGTAGAACTTTGGCTTTGATTTTTCTGTCTTCATTCTTCTGACCCTCGCATTGTTCCATCTCTCTCATAGTAATTTCTTAAGTGACAGTGATTTTATAATAGAACCTTATTGTTTTGTTGTGTCATTTTTCTGGTAAATATTTTAATATTTTACTTGCACTAAACTTTTCTTCTCTTTTAAAAATCACTTCTTCGTTGACCTGAACTATGAAAGCTGCTAGATCTAAAACCCCATCAGGTGATAGTCCTTTTAAATAAGTGTATGCTTGTGTGCATGGCTTTATGACATTTATAGGCTATTACTGTTTCCACTTTGATGAACAATGAATGTACCAGGAATGTGTTCGTGTGCAACATTTGAATGCAAATCCTAAGTTAAACACTTTCACAACTCTTAAGCTATGGGTGTATTGGTACAAGCTGGAATTCCACATGTTATTTCTGTCTTAGGAATTGCACAGATCTCTTAGGTATTCTTTTGGCTGCTGCCTTTTGGGCATATGCATTTTATAAAGTTGCTTAAAGAAAACATTTTTTTCTTCCTTGTTCATAAATGCAATTTGTGAGAGAATTTTGTTCCATTTTTTTGAGAACCTGTAAATTCAAATGAAGTTGGCTTGTTCTGTGTGGTTTTTTGTGTGACTAGTTGGGAAGAAAAGTGTGATTCTGTTCTTGGTGTCAGAAAGTTTGTAAGTGCTACAGAGCAAGCAAACCATGAAGGGGGACACAGCTCTCGAGCGGCTGAGCGGTTCAGACTGAAAAGGGCTTGGGCTTCTGAATTCTGTGAGCATGCTCACATGTTTTGTTACTTCCAAAGTAATATTACGTCATCTTATTTGCAAAGTCACTAGGCTATAGCTGTCTTTACATCCAACAGAGTTCTCAAGTGGGATATCAAATACATGCATTACATAATCAGAACAAAGCCTTTATTGGTTGATTGTACCCTTAGGGTGGGGATGCTGAATGGTAGTTGCATATGGAAGACATAATCTTGCAGACTTAACCATTTCCTAACCATCCTACCAGCAGCTGTGAAGTGAAATAATAGCCTGGGGATAGGATTCACTTGGGAAAAGTGTAGCTAAGAAAATAAGATTTTAAATTGGTTTAATGAGTTCATCATCTTTCTGTAAATGCACTTAAATGTATTGAAACAAACAGAAAGAACCAGAAGATTTTTATGGATATATTTATAGACTGATTTGCTGAACTTTCATGTGGTATAATTCCTGTTGTTAATGAATTCAAAGGAGGTAGACCAATTTCCACCCAGTCTGTGGTTTTAATTTATTGGAAAATGATCCATTTAAAAATACTGGAAATAATTATTTTTTGGTTATGGAATATTAAGTTTGTCTTTCTAGGCTAATTTAAGTACTTTTTAGAGTTATTCACTTGTTAAGGACCATATGTGCAAAATATGTGTCTGGTGATTTTAATTGGTCCAGTTCAGAACTGATCTGGTTTTTAATAAGACCTTTTTTTGTGAAAGGTATAATATAGAGCTTTTAATTCTCAAGCTATGAAAGTGATACCAAAGTTTGGTCTTTTATTGATTGTCTTGGTATTTTTTGTGATCTCAGTCTAGTTTTAATGAACCTGGATTTCATAAACCAAATTAAACAGGTAAGTCCTTACTCTGAGGGAAATGAGACCACATTAAAAAAAAAACAAAAACCAAACAAAACCCCTACATTAAAAAATTTGAGCTTTATGTTATGATGATCTACATGTGATGTCCTGTGTTGTCTTAATGCAGTTTTTCTATGTGACTTCAGGGTAAAATTGTACTGAACTTTGAAATTAAAGCTGCTGGTCAGCCTCTGGGTATGTGTACCTTTGAGGCTGGAAGGTGTGTTTTTCAGGGAAAATGCTGAACCCAAGGCCTTGGGTTTTGTTCCTCTCTTCCCTCTTGTGCTACTCCCAGACTAAATTAGGCTCCAGTATGAGTAATCCATCAATATTGCCTTTGCTTTTGAGGTATATTTCTTGAAGAGTGGGAGCTGCTTGACAAGTTTTTTGTTATTGTGTCTGTCCCAACATATCCTTAGAAATAAAAATTGGAATTGGTCATTTCACAAAATCCCCCCAGTTCTTCACTACATCAGTTTCAGATGGACAGTGCTCCCATAAAAATCTTGAAACAAGAGACTGATTTTAGAAGTGTTGGTCTCAAAATACTCTCCTTGGTCCTTCAAGACCCACTGGGACAGGGTTGTGTGAAGGACTGAAGATCCTCAAGTGAAAAGCAAGGCATGTACAGCAGAATTTAAAGCTTCCTTGTATTTTTGTCCAATCATAGTGTAATACTTTGTGGGTTTTTTTTTTGAATTGCATGCCCAGGACAGAGTGTGGATGCACACTCAGTAGACTTAATAAAGCTAATATGCGAATTTTTCATGAGTGCAAGTTTTAGCTTTTATCCATTGGATGGGCAATAGCTGATGTTTAACATCCTACCAACTTGCTTTTCTTTTACTTATTAGCAGTTCTGTTTAGAAAAGTAGAGAGGAGAGGGTTGGGTGGGGGCATGAGCCTGTGTGACATTTTCTCCCTGATAGTTATTCATGTAGGCATCTTTCTGTTTCAGTCTCCCAGTGATATTTATACCAGTGGTGGAGCAGACATTGGGACAAAGGATTACTGGTTAATTTGGGGAGCTAAATATATGTGTGACTGATGTGTTAAGGAAAACACCACCACAAACACCCTGCAGGTTTTGGTGGGAAGCATCAGCCTGTAGGATTTCTCCTTTTGACAGTGGAGCTTGCCACATGGCCTTTCTGCTCTTTGGCCTCTCTGAATTAGTCCTGAACACTACTCAGAAATGTAAGGAAAAGCATAATTCTACATGAATTGCAGTCAGTTTCATAGGACACCTTGGAAGTAACAAACATCAAACTCTGGGATGAAAATTGGGCTTAAAAAAACAGGTAAAATTACCTAGCATGGCCAAGAAGAGTCACTCAGTAATAAAACTGTAAATAAAAGTAAGACATGCTGGATAGTTCCCATTCTTAGCATAAACCCATGTTTTTAGGTAACTAACAGTGACTTTGCAAAGTTAAGAAAACACCAGGTTTCAGACTGTGCATTTCTATTGGTTTCATTATGCTCTTGAGACTTTAAGTGGAGGTAAAAGGTAATTCTGTAGTCCTTGATTATGCAGTTTAGGTAATTTTCTGACATTGGTTCCTTTTTTTTTTTTCATTTGGAAACCTCTGTCTGCATCTCCTCACATTAAAAACAAATGAACAATCAAAAAACCCCTAACCAAATGAGAAAAAACAACCCAAGAACCTGAAATCAACCAACCAAAGAAATGAAAAACAAAACCAGAAAAAGACAAGATCAAGTATTGTCACGTAGTGATTGTGATGCTGATAATCAGAGCAAAAGCACTGCAGAAAGGAAAATAATGAAGTTTTACTTTGATTCTATTTAGTTTAGTAAAATTTTTTATTACATGAATCTTCTCTTGAAGCTGGCCAACATATCTACTTTTGTGCTGTTTGTCATCAAGTGACTCCTTTTGGAAACGCTTCTTTATTTTAAACCTGTTTAAAAAAATATTTCTTGATGGACTAATTACTTCTGTTTAATGTTACCAAGGTAACTGCTCAATTCTCTTTTAGTGGATACATCCATTTTTTCCCCCTGTATAAATATTTTTTTTCTGCCCACCTTTCTGAAGAATTATCTGTGTGATTTTAGCTTTTCATGGTCTTCTCTTGACAACAAAAACAAGGGCATGTGCAGTGTTATAGATGTTATTTGAGGTGCACTACTGTGGAATTGTGAAGTGTGTGACCAAGCTGACCCTGGAAAGCAGGAGTTGCAGGGAGAGACTGCAAACCACTGGCAAACTGAGCAGTGAGTTCACATGAAAAGACTGTTGGATCACCAGTGTTGATGCTTGGGTAAGCGATTCACAAAGGAATCTTCCATCTGGAAACTAAAAGGAGAAAAAGTTTCTTTAAGGTGGCCTTAAAAATAAAGGTTAAAAATTGCTTCTCTAGTACATGGCTGCAGCTGTATATTTTGCAGCATGAGTCATAGATGGCTTTATAGTTCTATGTCCCCTTGCATAGGAAGAGTAAACTTTGGAGAAGAGGAAGTTAAGAGAAAACAAGTGTGAACAACTGCTAATGGTGCTCTCTCTGGCTCCATTCAGTCTGCCATTCCATCATACTTGAAGGGGGTAATTCAGAGATTCCTTTCTTGGCATATAAGTGGCAACATATGTTTGAAACAGTGAGTGGAAAATGTAGGAAAAAAATGACAAGCGTATGGCAATAGGAGGGCAAGGAAAAATTTGTTGCCCTAACGTTAGCCACATAATTGGTACACTTAACTTCTGAGGGACTGATTTATTTAAAGACAAAACTTTATGCTCCATTTATTCAGGTTTTCTGTACGTGGTCTTCATCTTACAGTGCCTCCATGATTTCTCTGCTCTCTGAAAGAGTAGAAGGTGATAGGAGAGGTTCAGAGCCTCAGCCAAGGAGTAGAGTGGGAAACCTGGGTGCAGATAGACAAACCAACCTTCATTCATATTCTCATTTTAAAAGAGGAAGAATTGAAAACCTCCTTTATTTTAATATTCAGTTTTGTGCCTTTTTTTTATTTTTACCAT
This sequence comes from Zonotrichia leucophrys gambelii, assembly GCF_028769735.1. Taxonomy (NCBI): domain Eukaryota; kingdom Metazoa; phylum Chordata; class Aves; order Passeriformes; family Passerellidae; genus Zonotrichia; species Zonotrichia leucophrys. The sequence goes on from NC_088169.1 coordinate 100,471,814, forward strand.
ATTGAGTTAGCTAAAATGGTTATGGCTTAATGCAGCGTAAGATATACTGCTTAATGAATGGAATAGCTCTCCTGGAAACAGGTATCATCCAAAATAGTGTTTCCAGCGTGCAGTACATGCTGAGGTAACCTGCTGACTTTACTCTGAGAAGGGTTTCTCCCCATGCATACATCTGGGCACAACTGTAAGCAAAGTGCAGAATCTCAAACTTTAAGTGATGGGGAGAGAATGTAGCTAGTTCTTTCTGTTTCCTCAGTCAATTTTGTGCCCTGAGTTGAATAATTCATTTCAAGGGAGAGTGTTGTTGGGAAGGTCAGGCTCAAACCTAGTCTTGTGGAGCTTCTGATGACAGGTAAAATGTGTGTTTAGGAATGCCTTTTGGCCTGAAGCTGAAAACTCTACAATCCAAATAATCTCACAAAATGCTTAGGAGGAAATAAGTCTTTCTTTCTATTGAAAAATGATTTATCAAAACCCTGGGAGTGTGTCTCCTACCACATTTGCCTTCAGAAATGTGGCCTGTTTTCTGAAGAGTGGTGAGTCCTTGGGAGAACTGTAACTTGGCAACTGATTGGCCTTGTTATGGCCCTTACTCCATGGGGATCTTAGTCCTTGCATGGAAAAGGAAAATTGACTAGATGACGTTTTAATTTTGTTCAGTCTCCTTTCTGACCTCTTCTGGCTCTGGGATTTTATGGTCTAGTGGTTTAATTTTGAGATGCTAAGTGTTACATGAGATTATAAGTACTGGTAAGTTGATTGCATTATGCTAGCAATCGTAGCTTATTCTGGGGAGTGAAGGGCAGATGCCTTACCAATCTTATTTAAATTCAGAAAGTATGCTTCTACACTTCTAAAAATAGATAAAAAGCCAGCTCTAGCTTTTTAAAAAAACAAAACCAAAACAATGAAAGCAGCCTCCATATTTAGTATTGTCTTAACAAGTAACACTCTGAAAACTTGAGAAACCTGAGCTACTATCTCTACCAGAGTAAATGACATTACAAATAATGTCAGCAAAATGAATTAAAACTAATGTTTTGAAAGGAAACCTATTTATGTTATTCTGGTTGTCACCCATGTTAGCAGAAAGCCAGGAAAATGTACGTGAAATTCAAAGAAATCTTTGGAGTTAAAAAGGAAGAAAAGAATTTCTAACTATGTAGAGAGAGGAACCTGTGCAACAAAAATTATTAATGCACTGCTTGTTTGGGAAGAAAGAGAAGACATTTTTAAAGAAGTTTTAGGAAAATTATTAATATTTTCTACTTGATAGTTTCTGTATGTCTTATTTTACTTACTTGCAAAGGCATTCAATTGCCCTGTAATTTGGGTTATTTTGTTTGATTGTTGGCTTTTTACTTTAGTAAATTGACTTTGGTGCAAGCAGAATCCTGCAGATGTGTGGACTACAGAGATGCAGGTCAGAAGGGACAAGGACATGCATCCTTGCTGAGGCCCTGCCTCCTAATCATGCATCAGTTTGAAGAGTGCATTTAAAGAGGTTTGTCCTGCTGATCTGGTCATGTTTTGGTTTTTGAGCAGCCAGCTAATGGTTAAGGAGAGAACTACATTTTGTATTATAAATACTTCAGCTGATTTGAATGTTTCCTTGGATTGGCCATCACACCAGCAAAAATGCTGTGAGGACTTGTCATGTTTGAGAAAGAGCTTTTTGCTTCAGGACATTGGCTAAAACACACACACAGTGACCCACTGTCAGGAATCAGGGCATGGCCTTATGTCATTGTACTCCACCACCATGTAACTCTGGTCTCAAGGTATGACATCTCTATGGTGTGGGAAGCTCCAAGTGGTTTGTACAGCTTTTTAAAGTAACAGGGTTGTTGCTGTCTGTGTGCCATGAGTAGCAGCCATCCAGTAGAAGAGCAGATTTCTAAGAGACATGTGTGGACTGCTTGCTGGGTATAGAACACATGTGCACACAGTTGTTTCTTGTGAAATGCTAGCAGTGAATTCATCCTTTTCCCCTTTCTTTTTCTTGAGTTGAGCAGAAGTTCTACTGCTCCATTTTACTTCAGTCACCATATATCAAATGCTGGAGGAGAGACAGCCACTGCTGTCTGTCCTCCCTGACTGAAGGTTGAAATCTCTGTTTTTATGCTGCCTATCTCTAGGTGAGATCCACCAATATCTTGTCTTTTCCTAATAAAGTGATATATCCTTCTTTAGGATCCTGTTCTTACCAGGAGTATTGGCAATCAGTTGCCTTGTAAAAAGTCACTCTTGTTATTAGTGAACTATTAGCTTTTTAAAGTATAGCTTTGGATATTTGAAAAAAGCTTTGTGCAGGTGTGTAGCTCTGACATCTGTGTGTCTGACCTGTGCTGGTGCACAGCAGTGGATATGAACTGTATTGAGTATAGTTGCAAATTATTTGGATTTGGATATCATGGTGGAGGTCACTCTGCTTTTTTTTTAATGATGAGAAGATGAGATGTTCTCTTAGCTGCAACTTCTAAGAGGAGTAGACTTGAACTTCTTCAAAATTCTTTAAATCCTTTTATCCAGTGTCATTGGAGTTTTTTTTTTCAGTCTCAGATATGAGCTGTGTTGGTTTACTATAATGGGATGAGTTTCTTCTATGGGTCTTGGGGATCAGTATTGTTGTTTACTTCCCCATCCTGTCTGCAGTGCTGATGCTGTTGTAGATTGTTTTTTGTGATGATACTTTGCCTAGAGATGATTAGGAATTGCCTGCTTTGGAGAGCTCTCTGAATAAACTAAAGAGACAACAAATCTAATGCTTTGGGGTTTATTGCAAATTATAATTTGAAGTTTGTAAATATTCTAAGAGGATGATGCAACTCGAGTAGAGTAGAGATACTATGTAAATATTTAGGCTTTAAAGTCTAGAATGTCTTCTGATGTTGTTTTATACCATTTCCTTTTAAGCAGAATGTTTGTATGTTTTTAAAAGATGTGAACTCCCAGGATGTTAGCTTATTAATGTGGAGAAATTAAAGTGTGCAAAAATACCTTACTGTATACTAATGAAGTAAATATTTCAACAGCATAAATAGATGACAGTAATTGAAACCTAAATGCACTTGAGATTGTGGTCACCAGGACAGGAATTTTACATTTCTGATTGATTCCTCCCTGCCTGGGAATAGGCATTACAAACCCCTTTCTCTTTGCTTCCTTCCAGGAATTCAAAATATCTTAGTTTCTTCCTATTGACTTATGTGTGTTAAGGGCACCAACAGCAGCCATTGCTCTTTCATAGTGACTTGTAAAGCATGTTAGTACACCTGTTCTAGCATAATATCAGGACTCTTAGCACAGGATGCTTAACAGAAGTGTAAGAGGCAAACTGTGGGGTAAGCATGGACAGCATAATTTATTCTATAATAATGTCTCATTTTGATTTCTAATCAGAAATACATTTGATTTCAAGTAATATTTTTCCCTTCTTTTTCATGCATGCTGCTGAATCCTCAGGAACAAAAGTCAACCATTTCAGTGCCTTTATTTTGCATCTAAAGGCTCAGTAGAATTTTCTAAACTTTTCGGCTTAGAAATTTCTGGTTGAAGTGTCATAATCTCTTTATCAATAAAAGAAACAAGATTTTTGATGTACTTTCAGTTTTGGAGTTACCCTGTTTTTATATTAATAGAGGCTTTCTTTTTCCATAATGCAAGGTATAGAACAGTTCCCTAAACAGCCTTCACTCTCCATTCATAATGCTTTGTGTGTGGTGCATTTGATTGTGTCCTCTCTTAACGTATAAAATAAGAAATTGTGCAGAGAGAGTAGATGAGTGAATATATAAATGAGTATGGAAATTTCACTGGCTATGGATGCCTCATTTGAAAGGTGGAAAGCAACAAACATCAGATGTGCAAATCTGTAAAATGAAATTATCCCAATATACATATGTGCAAAAATATGAGTGTGTATATATGTATATGGATTTATGTTCATCTACTGCATTAATGTCAAATTCCCAGAAATGTGGTGGCAAGAGAGGACCATTTTAGCTCATGTCAGGACAATGTGCTTTAGTAATTTCTCCATCCCTGGAGAGCTTATTAAACACTAAACAAAATGTCTCAGAATATAACTGATTGAGTGTTTTAAATTATGCCTTTTTGTTTGGCTCTTGGCCAGCTGCTCATTGCACCGGCCTGTGGCAAACAAAACCTGTAATTTACACTGACAGTATCATGCAATTCACTCTGCAAGCTTCTCAACTCAGAACTTTTATAAGTAAACGTTCAAACAAACCTCAGGTTCTTAATGTAAACACATTTTGTAACTCTAAACTTAGCCAAACAGTTAAGAATCAAATAGGGGTTGTTTTTTTTCCCCTTTCCATGAAAATCTCATTATATATTTTTCCTTCCTTTGCTGATAAATAGTGATATCTCTACATGAGTAATGAGAAAAGGCAGCAGTAATCGAAGAACTTTTTTTTTTCTCACATTTCTTCTTTTTTTAACCATGTGACATTGGCACCAATTTCCTAACTGTTTTATTTTTTACTACCAAGCATATCTTAGTGAGGACTGACACAAATTCCACCATACATGGCATATCTGCTTATGACATTCCACTTGGTCCAAACTCAGAATGCAAAATGCAATTTAGTAGACTTCTATGAAATGTATAATTTTCAGATATTTCTGTGATTTTGCTGTTTGCCTTTTTTTCCCCCCCCAATTTGCTGAATTCATTTTCTTTCAAGAGGGTGTTTCCTTAAAACTGAAAGGTGAAGTCTAAATGTGCAGGCAGAAATAGAATGGTAAGAAATCTGAATGGGCAGATGCTGTAGATGTGAAACAGATAAGCTGGATCAGAGCCATTAGTTAATACCTGCCCATGAGGGAGACGTACAAGGAACTGTGCTGCAGGTTACTGTGGTGTAAATAAAGAGCCCAGGACAGATTTATCCTGCAAATTGCTCCATCAAAGAGAGGTTATGGGAAGGAGTAGTGACCCAGCTACTTCTTCTACGAGTCATCACTTACGGACTGGGATTTCAGTGTGTGTAAAGATGCCTGTCTTTAGTCACTTGAGTGGAGCTGTATTTCCATGGACAACACTGGGATCTTGGCACCAGCCCTAAAGTGGAGACATCTGAACAAAGTTCCCCACTTGATGTCTATAGGCTGAACCCTGCCTTTAATGCCAAACATGGAACAGAGTTCATTTTTTGTTTCTGAGCATAATTTACAGCTACACTCAGGAGCAGAGGGGGGGATGTGAGCAGTAGGAGGACGGAGCTTGCTCCATGTTTGGCTTACTAGGAGGTGCTGTGATATACCTGCCATAAGATCATCTCATCTAAGAATGGAGAAACAGTAACATAATCTGAATAGGAAGAGAAGGTTGGGAATTTTTCTGAGCTGCAACCAAAACTCCATGTTTTGCCATAATAATGGCAAAAATACCTACTCTTTTTAGAGCTAATGACAAGAACAGAAAAGGAAATTGAATTGAATTATTTTAATACTAAGAACCGAAGTATCTGAGAACAGATGGATCAAATAGAATAAACATGTATAAAAAAAGAAGAAACCAATGCACAAAACTTGCAAATGAATGTCTGCTTAGTATATACCTTGTGAAGTGTTTGCAAACTCCTCTAGCATTCTTGTTGTTTATACTCTTGTTTTATGTGTTTTTTCTGAATGCAATGACAGTGAGTAAGGCTTGGCACCTGTAATGACTTACAGCATCATCATTCCGTTTTATGCAGGAAAGTGAGGAATATTGTGAGAAATAAGGAAGGACTTTTTGAGTGTTATACAGCAAATCATCAGCCTTTTCTTTCCCACTGCAATTATAACAGCTGAACAAACAAAATAACGTGAGGAGTTTCTTAAATAATTAAGGTTGATGTTTGGATGCCACAAGGAAGTGGATTGGTGTTCAAATGGTTCAGGATGGATTTTTTCTGCATTCCTGGTCTTAGTGTCATCTTGTGTTGGTATCCAAGTATTCCTCTGTCCTAATTCTTGAGGATATTTCAGTGTCTTAAATACTCATCATACACGTTTTGTCTAATTGCTCTTTTATTTGTGTGCATTAATTTGAAGAGGACTTGTGATATGTTCTCGCCAGCATTTTTTGAGATAAGTGTAATTGAAGATATTTTTAGTATTTTCCTTTTGAAAACAAACAGCCTCTCCCTTTCTTCTTGGAGGTAGGAGAGCTCTGCTTTATTTGGAATAATTTTTAAAAGCCTAACTGTTCCCTTGAGCTTAGCATCTTTATTCCCCACCCCATTATTTTTATGAACTGTTGCATGCCTTATTTCATTGGGAAGTCTGGCTGTGGCTCTCCAGGAGGATGAAGGCTGCATGCCTGAACTGCTTTCAAACTATGACGCCACGTGCTAGTACTTATTTCTTACAAGTTTGACTAAATATTTAATTATAGGTATTTTCAAGAGACTTGTGCATGGGTTCCCATGATCTCATTCCTTGATTTTTAGAAAGAAAAGAAGGAAAAAGTGAAGGTTGTGATATTCTACAGCTATCCAAATATTCAGCTTTTGCAGTGGCAAATCAAACTTCTGATATTGCTTCTACATTTGGGTGCAATAAGGATAGGTAGCTTTTTGTAAAAACAGCATTATTTGTTGTAGAAAACAGGTGGCTCTTTGTATAGTGAAACTAAATTAGTTATGGAAGTCTGTTTCATGACTGGTTGTGTTTTCTTGTCTAATAATTTGCAAGCTACCAGGTTTTCCACACTGTTGGGAGGAACACAAAGGTTTTCTGCAATATACTCTTATCGAGGTCAAGCTGCACTCTTGCTTAATATCCTGGACACTAAAAGATAACCTGTTTTCAAGAGCCCAGTAGACATTTAGTAATTCAGAAGATTCTTTCTTGCATTTTAGTTAAAGTTAGCTTATGGATGAAAAAATAGGATGACAATGGATAGGTGCACAGACTAAGAAACTCAATTAAAATTGACCTTTGTAAATATCTGTTTCAAACAGATACTCAGATCTCAGATACTTGAGACTCAGATCTTTGCATATGTGACCATTAAATAATCAACAAACTTTAATGAAATGCTCACAGTGAAATCTGATATTATATGGAATTAGCTGAATTTTAAGATTGGTTGCATACAAGACATTTAGACCAAACTAATCTCAAAATTTGATAATCCTTATAAGCATATGTGGAAAACAGGCTGATTCATGTAAATAATGTTTTATGTTGTGCAGCTAGTAAAAGCTCTCTTTGGAACTCCTTTTTTTTCTTTGTATTGGAATGCCTGCTTTTCTTACTTGGCATCTGAAATTAATGCAGATCTAAAGAAGATGGGAATTCACAGAAATCACGATTTTGAATCTGTAAGATATACTCCTGTGGTAACATTATTGAGTTACACACCATGCTGTTGGATATTTGCTATTGCGAGAAATGATGCATTCCAAAATGGTGTTACAAACCTCCTTACCCTCTGGTAAACTGAGGGCTTAGGAAGCTAAATCAGCTCAGCATTTGTGCCCTTCTGTAGGTTCAGTTCTGTGTGTTTCAATCATCCTTTATTTCTAGGCCAAATGCTACTCGCAGGGAGACCTAAAGCACATACAGATGATCACAGCAGTTTTCATTCTTTTCAGGAGAATTGAACTGTGTAAACTCAGACTTTACTCATTGCTTCTTCATTCAGAGCTAGTGTTGGCTGCTACATTGTGTTCAGACACCATGAGAAAACTGGATTCTGAACCAAAGGCAATCTGTATTGGATTGATATTTCAATAACAGGTGGGGAAGAATAGCAATTAATAACATGGATTTATAGGTGTGGTGCTGTATAACAGTGGTGAAGCTTTGATAAGCTTTGATGAGCATGTTTACAAGGTCCTTGGAGTTTTAATAGAGTGGTTTTCATTAACTTTATTTATAACTATAGCTTTTATTGGCTATACTTAAATCTAGCCTATAAGGATTTTGGAGGTTTAGAGCAAACTTAGAGATATAAAATGTTAAGTAACTTTATCCAGTGAGTGTGTTTATCCAAATATGTCGTCAAACTTCTCAATTTCCTTTTTAGAAAGCCAGTTAGGGACAGACTGACTCATTCTCCTGTCTGACAGAATAAAAAGACATCCAGAGTTTAGCTGGCAAGGCTGTTGAAAAAAAGGGAGAATTTTAGGATTTCAGGGAGTGGGTCTTCCTTCTCAGTTCCTCAGTTGGATGCAAGATGAAATTTTGAAATGAGAAACATGTGAAATCTTGTCTAAACATTTAATAAATTATGTCCCAATTTCCTGATGACTTAAACACAAATTGTAGGATCTGAACATTCCTAAAAGTCTTGTTAATAGTAGTAAATTTATACATCAGAATAAGGTTTACAGTGCTCAGAATTTCCTGATAACCCTGACATTTTTAGCAGACAAATCAGTGAAGGGAGAGGAGGATGTATGGTCACCATTTCTGCTAAGTTTTATTTCCTTTTCCACAAAATTCTCTGGTTTTGCTCGGACTATGAGGAGGAAGGAGGCTAGCATCATGTGTAAGGAAGTGCAGGTGAGATGGTAAACATGACAGTTTGAGACGGAAGGGTGGTTCAAGGGTTTAGTACCTGATGTTTGTGGGGCATGTGCCTTTCCCCAGTGACTTGAAGATGCTGTGAATCAAGGTGCTGAGGCTAAAGAGTTTCCCTGTAGCATATAAAAGCCAAAGACCTTGGCTACTTTTAAAAGTGAAGAGCTCTATTTTAAGTTGCAGGTTTTTAATCAGCTCATGTAATTTCTAGCAAAATGTGTGATTTGGAAGGTATTGGCAAGGAAGTAAATAAGGCAAAGAGCAGCTTTAGTGATGTGCTTTTGCAGTGCCTTAAGTTGGATGCTGTCTCTGCTGAAGATGCCAGTGGATCTGGGTCAGAGAATGAGAGCAGACCTGTGCAAGGTATATCTCATCAAGCTCACGAACACATTTGAAAACAACCATGTTTCTAGATTCAGTGAGTTTCTCTTCTACAACATAGAGGCAGGGTCTGGGAGAAGGTAACTGTTACTAGGCCAAATCTGGCAGACATAAATCAGTTAACTGAGTAATTTCATTGTCCCTTTTGAACTTCTAATCTCCTGTTTTGGGGAGGGGAATAGAAGTCTTCTATGGCAGAATTACTCCCATGACATCTCTCAGTAGTCATCATGACTGATGGGTTTGGGTTTTTTATTTGCTTGTTGCTGTTGTTGATGATCAAATTATGGTTCAGGAGCCTAGTGCTGGAGCCTTCCCTTGTCAGAATGTCTGTACAAGCTTCAGCCTTTACCAGCCATGTTTCCCATCATAAACTTTTCTGTGGGATCCTGAAGGGATTGATTAATTCCCTGCCTGCTTAGTCTTTGGAGTTCCTTCACGTTGCACCTCACAGGGGCCATTGTGTCAGATTTTATCCCAAGGGGTGTGCAGCTGGGACCTACCACAGAAGGAGAGTAGGCAGTTCTCCATTTGGAATCACCCTGAAGCAGCAAGCCTTACTGCAGCCCACTCTGACTCTCCTCCTACAGTTTTATCTGCTGTGAATCTCTCTGTTACCAAAATGAGTACCTTAGGGTTCTTGTTCAGTCTTAGCCAAGTATCTGGCATCTTTCAGTAGAGTAAGTACTGTATTGAGCTGTTAAAGGCAATGAATTATTGAATGAATAGAAAAGTATAATTTTCTTTATGACAATGCAACTTTGATAGAACATTTCTAGGGAGATGAGGACTTTTCTGTATTTTGGGTATCTGAAATGAGAAGTAAAATTGTTGACACTGCTTTTGGAGAACAACTCTGTTGCAAGGGAGAGACAACATGGTCCACTAGGTTTTCTTGTATCTACTCTCATTTGTTATTCTGAGCCATCCACCTGACCTGTGCCTCACCATTTCACACACTGAAACATACACAAGTCTGAATCACAAATTTTAAAGACCAGAGTTCAATATGTCCTTCCCAAACATTTAGATAATTTCTGTGGCTTTTTTCCAATCTTCTTAGTAGAAAGATACAAATATTGAACATAGTTTTTCAATGTGTTCACACTCTTGATCTTCAGACTCTAAGTAGGTTGTGTTACCTTGTCCCAGTGTGTGGTGTTTTTCTGAAAGGCTCTAAAGTGTGCATTTCAGGCTCAAGAAACAAGATAATGTACGTACATAAAAATCAAAATTGCCGTGGGAGAAGATTTTGGTGTTTATTTTTAGCAATTTTTTCAAGTAATCTCTGTTCTTAACAAATTTAGTGCCTCTGATCTTTTTATTTATTCTCTGTTTAAAATTACTGTGTCAGCACAGAGACTGAGGCTGAGACATTTTTCTTAAATTGCTGCAGTCTCCCATGCATCGTTCTCTCATATGTATGTGTATAATACTCAGAGGTTCTTTAGCTCAGCAGAAATGCATTGAAGCTCACAGCATGCCATGGGAAACTTGGTTGAGTTTAGATCACAAGTCTTGGTAACTGATGTGTGACCGGCATTCTGAGTTCTCATGGCCATTTTCTCCTGCCTGTTTTTAAGATATGAAACTAATTATAGCACATGTGGGTCACTTAAATTTTTCTGCCACGAGAAAGATCTTAACTTCATTGAGATTTCTCCTCCTCCACATTCAAATAGGAGTACATCTTTTCCCATAGCAATGGCTTTTTTGGGAAAATTATGAGATTGTCAAGTTTTCTATCTTGGACAACGATTGAGGGATTTTTCTGTCTGTCTGATGTTGTGTGTTTGCTTTTCAAAGTTACAGTTACAAAATCCTGTGCCAGTTTCTCCCTCTCTCACAGCCCCACCCTGCAATGAATCAGAAGTGCACCCTGTCTTTTTTTGGTCACAGGTCTTGGTACAGTCATCTGCCTCTATTGTTGCTTATGATTAGACTTGTTGTGCCGTGCCACACATGGAGTGGTGCCCTCAGTCTTATTTGGAAATGTAAATGGGTGACTGGAGCGAGTGCCCCATTTCTGAGGGCAGTACCTCCCCATGAGCATATTTGGCCTGTGCTTCATCGCCCGTGTGGTCACTGCTTAGGTGTTGATTTACAAGAGCCATAAATATGCTGAGACTTGCCAGCTTAGAAAGGTCATCCCTCCCTTTGAGTTCGATATGAGGGTTAAAAGTGCTGACCAGGGCCACCACCATGGTGGTAGAGGGTGGCTTTCCACAGTTGTCCCTTTCAGAATTTGTCTTTTTGCAAGGAGGGCAGTGAGAATCTCTTTCCCCACACATGAGGGTAGCAGTGTAGGAGAATGTCCTTTGGCTAAGGTTATTCATTGTGCCCTCCCCATCCTCCCAAAGTGGGCAATGATAATATTGATTGCTAATAGTGGTAGTGTGCCTGAAACAGTGAACAGACATGTTGTGTGCCCAGAATTTTAAAATATCTAAATATGAGTCTGTCTGTGTCATTCCACCAATGTCAGTGGAGTTGCATGAGACAGGTTTGTCATCTAGATTTCACATCTCCTTGCTAATGACAGTAGGTGGAATAATTTTGAATTGCACCACCGATCTAGAGAGAATTTCTCAGTTACATTAACACTGAGCCCTCTTTGTATTTATTCTTGGAATATTGCATTGAAAAAACATAATGTGACCTTGTTTGACAGTTTTGGGATCTTAACCCTAAATTTTATTTATTTGCTCTAAGGTAAAGTATTTTCATCTTTCATCATGCACGAAGGCTGTTGTAAGCATCTTCAAATCCTTGAATTGTGACAAAGATTCGATTTCACAACATCTGTTGAAAGTTATGTAGTGCAACAGTACATAGTTTTCCACATACGAGCATGAGGTAATTAATCTGTGTACATCACTTCCTCGAGTCTCCCTTCGTGCCTCACTGGTGTTATTAGTGGGACTGTCCCATTGGAGTGTAATGTAGAATAAGAATGTTAACGTTGTGCTTGTGGTGGGTCTTTCTTATTCACCTTCAGAACACAAGATACCCATGAAAAAGGTCAAATGTACACAGATCTGGCATCCATTTCACAACTTGCAAGACATAGTCTCCAGCATATGTAATACATATAACTCATTGCCAGAAAGCTAAAAGGAAATGATTGCATTTGAGTACAATGCAATCTACAACAATAGTTCAGTGTGCATGAAAATAAAAACCTCTGGTAACACGTGTAGAATAAATAAGTTGACAGTGTTTATTTTAACTGCAGCTCTCTGTAGAGATAAAGTCCTGCTTCTTATAATATTTAATTGGCTTCATTAAGAAAAATAGCAAATATTAATTATACTCATTCTTCCAGAATATTAAATTTTCCAGAGCTGGACATGGAAAATATCACTAATCCAATGTGTAAATGTGTTTGAATTAAAGTATAGCCATGTTATGTTGGCAGCTAATACATTTCACCTTTTAGTTGAAATGGTTCCTTCTTTCCTTGATACGTTGTCCTGAATTTCAAGCACCATTTACTTGATCTACTGTGGGTAGCAATTACTTTCATCTGACACTTTAAAATAAACCCAAAACACTTTGCCTAGAGCTCTCAGTTTCATGAAATTACCTTTCTTACCAACTCAAACCCTGAGCAGTCTTATCTCATTTAATTCTAGTGCAGTTCTAGGGTGATGTTTAGTCCATGTAATAACATTGCATTAGAGCATAAGAAGGTACACAAGAGAACTGTAGCCTTAATTCAATATTGAGGGTACATCCAAGGAAGATACAGAGAAGGCTGAAATAGTTAATGTGGAAATGATCAAAAAGTGTTTTTTAAGTGAGGGCCTGGAAAATGATTTAATTATTTGGAAATATGGAAAGGTATGTTTGGCTTATTTGGGTGTGTGTGTTTGGCTTGATTGTTCCTTTGTTTTTTAATACTTATTTTTCTTGGAGGTCCTATGAAAAAGAATTTGTGAGACTTAAATGTAGGAAGGCTCAGGTAAAAATGTGTCTAGGTATAGCAGGCTGAGTGACAAGCAGTTAACCCAGTTTTAAGAATGGAGCTATTAGAGAATTGCAAGTATGAAGGGCTGAGGGATGAAAGACTGATTCCCTTCTGTTCTCATGAAGTTGGGAATGATGACAGGTTGCTCATATGGTGAGATTTGTTGTTTTTGGGATGGCTGGAGTACACTTGAGTCATCATTGTAGAGATGATGCCTGACTTTGAGTTTCTGTGAGGAGAAACACAGCAAGTGAATGGATGAAGAAAGGACATTAAAAATAAGACCGATGGAGTGCTATGAACAGAGCAGAGGTACACAATGGTAAGTGTTCAACTCAAGTACCCTGTGGAACACTGAAAGAAATGAGCCCAAGGTGGAGTCACAGAAGCAGTATGGGTGAGATGGCAAGGAAGTGCTGAATCCTCATTTATGCCCAAGGCAGCCAAATTATCAGAGGAAGTGAAGATGGATTAGGTTCAGAGCTTTGCCAGAAGAAGAGATTTTATTAAGCTTTTATTGAGAGCAGCTTTGGTTGAACATGGAAGCCAGACCAGAAGGATGCCTACAATGAAAGTGAGGAAGCTGGTCTTTTGGTGAAGAGGTCTGAGTTTGCGTCAGGAGCCCAGGCAGCCAGCACAACTACCTTGGGGACAAAGATCTGAGCAACCTGCTTGGACTGTGAAGTTAGCCCTGCACTCAGCAGCTTGGGCTGGAGGCCTCCAGAGACCACTTGCAACCTGTATCACTCAATAGCTTGTTCTATTAACTGACTGACATTTGCAGCAGTTGGAGCAAAAAGTGGTGTTTTGTTAGATGAGAAAGACTACAGATGTGAGACTTCTGCAGATGAGGTTTCATGGAAAAAGATCCTCATATTAGTAGATGATCCTTAACCTTAAGATCTTACTAATTTCTTCTATACCAAACTGCAGAGTTTTGTGCTAATATTGGAATTCTGTGAGCAAAATTTATCATAGCTACCTTGAAAAATTAAATATAATATATTAGCAAACTGCTGTTTTCCCCCTGTCCTCTTAAATAACATTGACCTCTTAACAGGTGTATCTTCGTAATAAAACTTTACCCTTTGTATAGTTGAGAGTCTGTATAGAATATAGAAGGTTTGAAGGTGGAACACACCTATACATTGGGACATTTCTTCCTTTCATCCAGTTTAACTCTCAGGTACCTGTGATTGTTTTATTTTCCTCATAGTTCCATTTCCTTTCAGTAAGTGGGAAATGGGGAATAGCTGTGCTTGGATAATGTTTAAAGCTCCTTGAGATATGCAGTGGAAAAGGACTGTGTAAGTGCTAAACATTCTACTATTTTGCCCTTTTGTTTCTTTTTTTTGTATGGGGTGGAGAGTACTATGTATATGCATAAATACTTGTATACATATGGCATGTGTTTTCAAACTGAGAACATGCATATCTGGAAAACCTTCCAGTTTCATATTTTACCCTTGTAAAATGTTTTCTAAAACAGCAACTTTTATTATTTAACTGTGCTACGAAAATATGGAATGTGGATAAGTGATTTTGGACAAATGTATACATCCTCAGGGAAGATACAGTGGACTCAATTAGAACCTGAAGTAAGTATTCCTCATAGTCCTTAATCCTGCTCTCCATCTTCCAACCCCATGAAATGCAAGAGCTTCTAAACAAGGCCAGTAGCTTTTATGCTGTGATTCTTGAGGTGCACCTAGTTGTCTGTGTATCCAGCTTCTGGATTTATTATTTCTTACATTTCTCTGAACTTGGTGCTGCTGTTTCTTTACATTTTAACAATAAAACCATTTTTTCCCTTCTGGACTCTAGTTGACTTGGTCTGCTACACTGCTATGCACAGATTGTCTTGGTGTTCCTGTCTGGTCTGCAGACACACACAGAGAATCATTCATGTTGAAGTGCAGCAATGACCTATCCAGTTGTCCATTGGCCTCTTTTTCTCCCCAGAACTTTTCCTCATATGCTATGTCAGGCTTGTGGCTCATTTGTGGCTCCATGCCTTAAGAGTGTGACTGAAGATGAATCACTACAATGACAGTAGCATAGTTTTCTTCTTTGTTTGCTGGTAAATGTCTGTTGTTAGGAATGAGACTGGTCACTTTGAAGATCACTCTTTGTCTCTGAACTACAGCAAGACTATGGAGGATCATTTTTTTTGCAGGCAGCAAGAAAAATACTTAAATTGCCTAAAGGGTTAGAATGCTAATCTGGTTCTCATATCTAGAAAGTTTTCACTCATCCTGTCACAAGCTTAACCTCCCAAATCTGACAATGTGCAATTGCTGAGGACAGTCTTGTTGCCTTACTGGAGAATCAAATTTTTGAATCAATAAGGTGAAGAGCTTTTACTGAGTCACCAAAGAATCTTACATTTTGCACAATCCAAACATTGACTCTTTCAATGAAAAATGCCATCAATAAAGGGCATAAGGAAAAACAAAGACTGTAGAGATGAAGGATTGTCCATTTTATGTAAAACAAGATCATCTGATAAATTCATCACTAAAATTTTCATGTAAAAATTCTTCAGTTCTGTTTTTCTGAGCACACAGGCAAGAGAAAGGAAGTGCTTTCTGTGCTTTCTTTCTGCCTTATTTGAAGATATATCCAAAACAGTTTGTAAGACTTGGATCTAACTAATGATTTCTTTAATCTTGCCATAAAAACTTGTTTTCAGGATCTCAGCATCACTGTCTCATAGCATCTAAGTGTTTTTACTTTTGATCACAGTCACATGTACCTTCTCTGGCTTGTATACATTGTATATCCTCCAAGGATATCTTTAGCATATGCTGTAGTCTTGCTCTTTGATAAAAGCAAGGCATGTCTTTGGCTAATTGAAAGTCAGGGGTTTTGCTTTGAACCTGAAATACTGTTTAGAATGCTGTATATCCATCATATGGAAGAGGATCTTGCTTCTGGCTAAAAAAGAATAGTAAGTTCTTTGAATACTTCCTGCTTTTTTTTCTTTTTTTTTTTTACTTGTATTGCAAAAATTCATGTCATTGCTTTATGTGTGAAACTTTTTCTAGAGTTGTATTTGTTCTTAATCCAAATGCAAAGTTTGCATTTGAGAAAATGCAAATTGGAGTAAGAATTTTCAAGTGGAAGAAAAGATCACTTTGCCATGTCAGGCAGGCTCATGTAGGACAAGCTGTGTCTTCACTTAGTGAAAGTTTTTTAGTTGTGGGTTTCTTTGTGGGTTTTTCTTTTTTTTTTGTTTTTTTTCTGTTATGGCAGGGAACTGTGTGGAGATCTTGATGGTGACATTACTTGGCAAACAATTTGGAATCAGCTCAGTAAGTGACATCACACCCCCTTAAGGTTTTCCACATAAAATACATCCTCAAAAAAAAAAAAAAATACTTAAAGCTATTATTATATCCTCTAAGGGCTCTTGAAGCACCTCAGCATTCCCTCTCTTCCCACCATTTTCCAGGCAGCTTGACTAAAAGTAGCAGACAATAGTGGTAAATGTTTACAGTCTTCTTGGGAATGGGAACAGAGGTGGGGCAGAGGGGAAGGGATAGAGGGATATACAGAGGGGCAGGGAAGAGTGTTTTAATCCCATGTCTGTCCTGTTTAAAAAATAAATTAATTACTCCAATGCTTAGTCTTTCCCTGTGTGCAGCTTTTCACAGTGTGAGCACTTTGTCTGATGTAACATTTTGCCACTCTTAGCAAGTGGAGTTGTCTAGCTCTGCCTCTAAGAGATGAATATGTCATATTTTGAGGAGAAGACAGCAGAGATGAAAACTTCCCTTGATCTCAGGGTTTGGTTCCTGATTGATGATGATTCTCAAGAACAGTTCCTAGTATGTGCTTTTCTCTGTGTCTGTGCTTGCCTGCATCTGTACACATTTTTCTGAGGAGCAAAGCATTTTCTTGCCCGACCTGTGAGCTGTAAATCCGGCCGTGTGCTCGGTGTGTGCTGCCTTTGATGGACGTGCAGGAGAGAGGTGCAGCACACAGGGGAACGCTGCCAGAATTACGTAGGACATGATCTTACACAGGCCAAGCAGAGGAAGAATTATCTGTGCATAATGTCAGTTTAGAATAAGCTTGATGTTCTCACACCCAAACATTTCCATCTGTTCCTAAACGAAAGGAAACTGAGACAATATTCTCCTATCTTCTGGGCTAGCTATATAGGGAATAGGAAATGTTCTTTGATTTTTTTTTTTCCTTAGGATGTGTTCAGTTTTATTGCAGATTCAAAGAAGCTACAGTATAAAGTGGCTTATTTTAAGGACAGTAAATGAAATTAAATTCTTAATTCTTCTGAGAATTGGTATTGAAATTGTAGCATTGTAACACTGTGCTTAAACAAGCTGTGGCACTTTTAGGTTACTCTTAAAAATAAAGCTGTTTTTATGGGTTTTATGCCAACTCTGATATGAGATCTTTGTCATTGTTACTTTCAAAGTTTTCTGGACATTATCCTCTGCCTTTGCTTTCTCACTATGTATTTCTTTGTTTTGTCTAAATACCTACTTTTCCTTATGTCTTTTTCTCCTGCCATGAAAGGCTGTGTGTCTGATGACATGTTCTATTCCTTACATACTGCAGAGCGTACCGAGCTTCTAAAACACACTGAAAGGTTCACCTGCTTCCTGTTGGTTATAACATCATACATCTGCTTGTATCTTGTATTTTTTGCGGTGTAACATCCTTGGCATCCTGCAACAGTGCTGAAGAATCTGCCAACTGTTTGACCTACCCTGCTGCCTGATGGAGCTGTAGACATAATTATTTGTTAGAAGTCATCAGTTATGTTTTCCCAGCTGAACTCTCAAAATACAATTCTGCAAGCATGTCTGATTTTTAGTAGATGCAAAATAAAGCAGAGAGAACCTTAGGTGTAATGTTAAATTGTGCATATTTCTTAGTACTATGGCAAGAGATAACCTTACCTTTCACATTCTTGTTCCAGCAAGTTTGTAAACTCATCACTTTTTTCCATGTATTTGCTGTGCTTCCTCTTCTCTTCCTCTAGCTCATGCAGTGTCTGTCTGTGTGCTTTTTCCACCATTAGAAGTTGTTCCAGCATTCTTCTGTGAACTTCTTTCTGTTTCTCTACAACTTTATCAAGCTGCAAAAAGAGGGGGAAGACTCCTGAAATATTTTGAAACTTTTACTTTTTTGGACTTTGATTGCTAAAAGAATTTTGAGAGCAGCTAAAAAATATAATTAATAATAATAAGCCTGGTAGCAAGGTCATCGGGTATCAGTTTAATTCTGTCTAATCCCAAAAAATTAGAAAAAATAAGGTACTGTTTTTCAAGACCTTCAGTCACCTTCCCTTCCTTCTCCTCCTGAAATGAGTGATCCTCAACTTTTTTTAACTAATTAATAATTACTGTTCCCAGGGTTGTGCTTTTCTCATTGATCACTGTGGTAGAGAACCAGATGTCTTGGCAGAAGATGCATTATCCAATGCTTCACACAGTGGTGGATGACTGACTTTTGGTTGAGTAGAAATAGCTGCTTCACCTAGCTGCCTAGGAAACAAGAGCATTAAATTGCTTTTGTAAGGTAGAGGTAGATCAAAAAGCAGTTTTCTGGTTTCACAATAAATGCATGGTTGTGCCAAGAGTGCAGAACAATCCTGTCTCTTGTGCTTACTCTGAGCATAGCTCTGGCTTTCTGGAATAAGTAAGTGCTGAATTTTTTAATAGTTAGAAGTATTTCTTTTTAATGGTGGCATTTCCTGTTATGTTCCTTAGATTGCACATGTTGTTGAGGTCTTTTTCTTTTATATGGCACCTTTATAGCACAGTTGAGTGTAAAATTCCCTTCCTCAAGGATTTTTGCTTAACACCTGATCAGAGAATCATTAAACTTGGAAAAACTTCCAAGATCATTGATTCTAATTCTTGACCAAAGACCATCATGCCAACTAAACCATAGCACTAAGTGCCATGCCCGGTTATTTCTTGAACACTTTCAGGGATAGTGACTCCACCACCTCCCTGGGCAGCCCATTCCAATGCCTGACCACCCTTATAGCAAAAAATGTTCTATTTTTCTAAATATTACTATATAGTGATATTTTAATATAAATAATCTATTTTGGCTTTTGGCAATAAATTTTGATTTTTCTAAACCACAGAGGTATTGGCATTACTGTTCACTAGACTTATGCTGTTAAAATAACTCCACAAAAACTGTGATTAGAAGAGAGAACTAATTCTGAAGATTCAGTTACAATTTTGAGTTCAGTGTGTGACTGAACAAGTGTGTGTGTGAAACCATGAGTGGTTTTCATCCTTGGGCATCACTGATCTAGCTGAAGTTTCAGGGAGGATCACTGGAGGCCATCAAAAGATCTGGGAAGAGTCTGTATTTGTGACCAACTTTGTTCCCTGTTTGTTCCCCTATGGAGACTGCCTTCCTCATCAGGTCAACATAGGAATCCTTGTGTCCTTTTTGGAAAAGAGAAATTTTGAGCTCACAGCCCAGTGCCTCCTTCTAACCACAGTCTATTCTAGTAGGCCAATCTGATTGTAGTGTTTCACTTTATTAATAGGAAAGAATTCACAAATGGACAGTGTGGGAAGCAAAGCTGGTTCTGGTTCTCTGATGTTTCCCCCACAAGGAATTCTGTGTGCCACAAGAAACAGTGGGGTTTCAGATTCTTAGGGCCACTGCTTGTTTTGGACAATTTAATTCCAGGGAGTATGATTAATTATCTTTTCCTCATGTTTATTCACAGTTTGGCCAATAGAAATTATGACAGAGAGAGCTGGAATGCCTAAATATGACTTTCTTGAATAAGTGAGGATATCATCAATTTCTGCTTAGGTTTCCAAGTTTACCCCTGCTTATCTCAGCTTCTTCTAAATCTACATATATTCTCTTATGTTCTTCCAAAACAATTGTTAACCTTTTGTCGACAATGCTGTGAATGAAGAAGAAAGAGCTGTTGACAAGGCTTTGAAGATGGTTTGAGTCCGAAATATTCCAACAAAAAATTTTTTTAGCCATTTTTTTCTGCACTTATGGCATTAGAGAGTCTTTTCTGATGTAACATAGCTGAGCTTGTTTCATGCATGATCAAGACATGCAAAGAAACCTGTGATTATTTGTTTTGCTGCTATTTTGTGGTGCTCTTACAGCAGATCATTGAAGTTTTTTTACCTTGTTCAGTGGTCATTTGTATGCTTTAGCCTAGCAAGGTAAGACTGCTTTCTGGAATCGTGATCCTGAAGCAGGACCTCCCCTGGGAAAACATTTCTTACCTAAACCCTTGCATATGCAATCTCTCTTAGTAAGCAAGAGTTGCCTTATACAGGAATCTTTTGGCTGTGTTTTCTATATCTTTTAAAGCAGTTGAAAACTGGTTTGCCTTAAAAGGTCAGGTTGAGGAAAACTGTCCATTTTAATTTCTTCACACTCTCCCTTTTTTTACCAGAAGTGGAAATTTTAAAAAATGAAATATTTTGTTTAGCTTTTAACTTCCAAAAAGATGTTTTATCAACCTTTCCCCCGCCCCACCACCCAAGATTTCAGAAGGGTTTTTGGAACAGGTATTACAGATGCATAAATGCCATCACCTAAGTTTCTAATCCATGTCTTTTTAAAGGTGATGCTGTCAGGTGAATATACAGTGTTGTCAGAAAGCAATCTGTCTCCTGATTTTTGACAGAGTTCTGATGCAGTGCTGCTTGCAACAATGGCTCTGTTTTGCTG